>NC_140581.1:1138708231-1140124064 GCF_964204655.1 Triturus cristatus
GAAACCCCCCTCACGGTTAATAAAATACACATCCACCGCCGGATGTGGAATACTTTTTATTTTACTCTCTGGAAAGGAGAAGAACCTCACTTGAGAGTCACAGCGTGCTCCTGGCTGAGCCCAATGCTGTGTTACACCCACCAGTACCCGCCGAGTGCCTCACACCTCTGTGTTGTATTCCACCAGCTAGTGCATATGCTATGACACTCTCTAGCCCATGTGCACTGTAACACCACCCCGTGAATATGTCATGCCACACTTGCCTTCGCACGGGTTATATTGCCCCATCTAAAGTGCCTTCCTCGATGCCTATGTTATAACGCACAGCGCTATGCCATACATACTGTGCATATTACACTGCAAGGCGCATATCGCATAGCACGCGCTAGTGCCTGTGCTATCTCGCGCTCTCCAATGAATCTGTCATTGCGCACAATGTATTGCATATTATATTTCACGCCCGGTTCATCTTATATCACACTTTTTGGTGCATAGTTTATACCATATACTATATCTAATTTTCATTTTCGATCGTGCTCTCAGGACTATGTTCTATATAACACTGCGTCCACCTACCCTTTTCACGGGCATTACATTTTGCGATGGGGGTGGAGGGTCAGGGGGTGTTTCTGCCAAGTGAGCCCGGAGTCACAGTCACAAATGTCCTCTTCTTCCTGAATAAAAGTGAGATTATGCTGCATACTTGTTCATATTTTAAGTAGTTCGCACAGACACACATTTTAAAAACAATAAAGTTACTAATACCCACCTTCTCTGAACAGTTAGCTTGCTGCCCCATCCACCTCCTCCCTATCCTCTGTTGACTGAGTCCATGGACTAGCCTCCTCCCTCCTGCCATGCATGGTCTGATGTGCTGCCACTGCCCTCCATTTAGCATGATGTACCAGTCCACTCCTCCTGCCCTCCATTGCCCAATTCTATGGCCCATCATTGACCTCCTGCTTAGCCTCTGTGCTTAGCTTGCTGCCCCTATTCTCCTTTCCCCTGCCCTCCGATGTCTTTGTGCATGCCAATGCTCCATCCTTTTTGCCCACCATGTTCCATGGACCTGCCACTCCTATCTACTCTGAGTGTTCTGTTGAGCTGCCACTCCCCTCCCACCTGCCTAGCATTGTCAGATGACTGTAACCTGTCCCTGCCACCTCCACCCTGCCTGTCCACATGCCATGCCTCTATCCCCTTCCTCCTGTCCTCCATGGTCATTTTACTGCCACACCCTTCTGCCCTCCCTGGTCTGTTGTGCTGCAACTGCTCCTCCTGCCTGCCCCGCGCGGTCTGTTGTGAGGCCCCTTCCCCTGAACTCTCTTGTCTGTGCCCAGGTCCTGACCCTCCCTTCTATCCTCCATGGTCCTTTGTGCATGCCCCTGCACCCTCCTTCTTGCCCATCATAGCCATTGTGCTGCCACTAACCCTCCCGCTTGCCATGCATGGTCTTCTGTGCTGCCATGGCCCCTCCCACCTTCCCTGTGTGGTCAGCTAGCTGCCCCTGACCCCCTCCCACCTTCCCTCCATGGTCTGTGTGTATGCCATCATAGTCTCATTGTTGCTCTCCATGGTGTGTCTTGTTTCTAGTGCCCATCCTGCCTGACCTCCATGGTCATCTTGCTGCTCCTGCCCTGCCCCCTTGCCCCCAGCCCTCTGTTTCCACGTGCAGACCCCTATTCCCTCCCTCCTGGCTTGTCTGTTCCATTGTAATGCCCCTGATCCGTCCCTCCTGCCCTTTATGGTCTGTTATGCTGCAGCTTTCTCTCCTGTCTGTCCATTATGGTCAGCTAGCTACCATTGCCTCTTTCCCCTCTGTTCTCTGTTGTCCATGTGCATGGTCCTGTCCCCTCCCTATTGCTTTCTATGGATTGTTGTGCTGCACGCCCGTCCCGCATGGGCTGTGTGGTGTATTGTGCTGCTGCAAACCCTGATGCCTGCCCTGTAGGGTCAGTTTGGTGCACCTTTCCATGTCCCTCCTGTCCTCTGTTATCCGAGTCCATGTCCCTACCCCAATTCCTCCTGCCTACCATGATCCAATGTACCATACTTGCGAACATTTTGAACTTGGTAAGAGGGAGATTTTGAAAAAAAACTGGGGTATTGATTTTCCCCTTTGAGTTACATTGAAAAAGAGGAGATTGTAGACAGGAGACAGATCAAATAAAGCCCATTTGAGCTTAAAAACATTGGACGTTTCCTGGCTGAAACAGGTCTGTTGGCTTGTATGGTTGTACTACCACTGCCTCTTCCTTCTGCCCACAATGGTCTAGTATATTGCCACAGCCTCTCTTGCCAGTCCTGTATTGTTGGTTTGTTGCCCCTGCCCCCCTTTCCACTGCCCTCCATAGTCTGTTGTGCTGCGACTGCCCTTCCTGCCTGCCCAGTGTGGTCAAATTGTTGCCTCTGTACTCTCCTACCTGCCTTCAATTTTCAGAGTCCGTGCCCCTGGCCTCTGCCTCTCAACAGTATCCCAATGAACAACTAGATTGCTAACATTCTATATTTATTACAAAAGTGTGGAACGCCTGACGTCATCTTGATGTAATCAAAACTGTAATACCTAGAGTATTTCCTTTAGAAATTACATATATGAGAGGGTCTTATTTGCATCAAAATTATGGTTAGTGCTCTAAAAATCTAAAATGAGGACATATTTTCCGAGTTTTCAAATAGCGATGAATAACTTTTTAATTATTTGTAATCTTTATGTTTTTTTATTCAGTTGACCACTTGATTAAATGTTGCACCTAGGGGAGAGGATGTGGTGTTACTTCCAGAGCTGCAGACTTTGCAACTGGGGAACCAAGTTGGAGTTTCTGCTTCAGCTCAACATTCTGTGATTATGGTCAAATCACTTAATCTCCCCATGTCTACAACTAAAATGAATTTGATCTTGTGTGATGTAACCAATTCTCATGTAAAGCACTCCGATACCTGACAAGTCTGCACTATATAAAACTGCAAATACACAAAAAATAAGTGTTTTGCACACTTCTGTCAATGGGCTACATGTGGGCTACATCTGGGTGATATTTGTGCTGCATTTGGGCTCTTTTGTCTCTGGTGGCCATCTTGGGAGATTTATTTGTTATGAAGTTTCCTAATTTCCTCATTTACTGCAGTCTCCTCAGTAGGAAATGCGTTCAGTTTTTTATTTGATTCCATCAAGAAGATATTCAGATATGTCACACATTTGCCATAAATTCTGAATGTTAGCACTCTAGTTGCTCATTCGATCACTGTAGTAAACGACTGCTCACCAGGGAAGTCTGCTGCTGGTATTCAAAGTGCATGTTTCAGTCTGCATGTCAGAATTTGTTTATGAAATAGAAGAGGATTTGAGAAGTCAAAATGTGCCCTAATTTTTCTTTCTGCAGAACTAATCATAATTTCTATGGCAAAATGAACCCCCTAATTTTTTTCCTCTGTAAATTAAATGTTTTAAGTGTTACCACTTTATTCCAATCAAGATGGCTTCAGGTGTGCAATACTTTTGTCATAAGTAAGGCTGTTAGCGCTCTAGTTGTTCGTTAGAACACTCTGGGACATTCTCTCATTGGGCTATACTTGGGCTACATCTGGGTGATATTTGGTCTACATTTGGGCTCTTTTGTCTCTGGTGGCCATCTTGGGAGATTTATTTGTTATGAAGTTTCCTAATTTCCTCATTTACTGCAGTCTCCTCAGTAGGAAATACTTTCAGTTTTTTACTTTGGTTCCATCAAGAAGGCATTCAGATGTGTCACTTATTTGCCATAAATTCTGAATGTTAGCACTCTAGTTGCTTATTAGATCACTGTAGTAAAGCTACTGCTCACCAGGGAAGTCTGCTGCTGGTATTGAAAGTGCATGTTTCAGTCTGCATGTCAGAATTTTTTAATGAAATAGAAGAGGATTTGAGCAGTCACTCAAAATGTGCCCTAATTTTTCTTTCTGCAGCACTAATCATACTTTCTATGGCAAAATGAACCCCCTCATTTTGTTCCTTTTTAAATTAAATGTTTTAAGAGTTACCACTTTATTCCAACCAAGATGGCTTCAGGTGAGCCATACTTTTGTCATAAGTAGGACTGTTAGCGCTCTAGTTGTTCTTTAGAACACTCTGGGAAGCTGCAGTATAACACAAAGGAATCAACTGACAGTCTCTGCCCTTGTTGGATGTACATGTTTTACTGAGAATGTCATACTTCATTCTCACATGACTGAGAAAGATAATGTGAATTTACAGAAAATATGCTCTCAGTTTAGCTTATAGATCACCTTCCAAACCTCGGTGGGAAAAGCATGAGAAAATAGTTTTCTCTCAAACATGATTCATGATATCACAGCAGAAGGCTTTTTCACTTGGTAAAATCACCTTAGAACACACCACAATTCCTAAAATGAGTATGGTACCATCAACAAATGATTTATAATGTAACTAAAGTCTTAAAACCTATTAACTGCAATGCTTTTTAATGAGGTGCTATCATGTATATTGGTCCCAAGATGGCTGCCAACACTTCTTGGATGAAGTGCTGACAGCCAATCAGATCTCACAATGAGATGTGTGGTTAGGCTCCGCCCAGATATATATGTGATTTTACTTTTGATTTTCTCAGGAACTACTGAACGGATTTACACCATTTAAGCAAAAGGCACGAGTCTGAACTGAGGACTACCTCTTTGCCAAATTTGGTGTAATTCTGTTCAGCGGGCTGTAGCTGCGTCAACAGGTCCTATGGGAAAATGCATGGGGAAAACGCTTTTTGGAACCCCCTTTTTTTCTCAGCCCCCGCTTGACGAATCACCGTGAAATTTTCAGGATAGGAGCGGACCGAAGCTGGCCAAAAGTTTGGAAACTTCCGCAAAGATTCATCAATCGACGGCAACGTTATTTCAAATAGAATGTTGCGGACTTCCTATGGAAAATAGGTCCTAACTATAACTACCTACTGGCGACTGCCAGTAGGTAATATATATATATATATATATATATATATATATATATATATATATATATATATATATATACATAAGTATTTATTTTTTCATGAACTTGCAAACAAATGGAGGGGGAAGGGAATACTGGAATAAGAAGATTTTATATGTATCTACTGTGAGACACCAGAGCTGCCAACATGTTATCATCTCCCTAAAGTCCACAAAAATGCAACAAGCCCCCCCGGCAGGCCCATTGTCTCTTCCAAAAATAGCCTGTTAGTGAACACTTCAATCTATATTGATTGTTTCTTAAAATCATTGGTAGGGGATCTCAGCTCGTATGTGAAAGATACGAAGGATTTTTTGAGAATTATTTCTAACATTGAATGGGAGCCAGATATGCGGTTGGTTACTCTGGACATAACCAGCCTCTATACGAGTATTAAACATCAAAGGGGACTTGAAGCAATACAATTGTTCCTGAAAAAGAGACATTTCAAGTTTTTTGAGCATTATGTTATGCTGATGGAACTTATAGCATATTGTCTCCAAAATAATATTTTTCTATTTGCAGGAGAATTGTTTCACCAAAAACAGGGTACTGTGATGGGCACGTGCTGCGCCCCCAGCTATGCGAACTTGTTCGTAGGCTGGTGGTAGAAGCACGTGGCCTGGGCAGGTAAAAACAAAATATGGCTTGAGAAAGTGGTTCTATGGTCTTGCTACATTGATGACCTCTTCATTGTATGGAGAGGGTCAATGGAGGAGGCTAAAAAATACGTAGCAGAATTGATTAACAACATAGTCCTCAGTTCAGACTCGTGCCTTTTGCTTAAATGGTGTAAATCCGTTCAGTAGTTCCTGAGAAAATTAGAGTTAAAAAGATAGATATATCTATGGCCTCGGAGGATCCGCGCACCCTCCCTGCATCCTCCCCGCACCCTCCCGAGCACGAGTTGAATGCTAATTGTCTGCCAACACTCTGAATCAGGAAGTGTTGGCAGCCATCTTGTGCCTCGGTAGACCCGTGGCACAAGAAAACCCCCAAAAAAGGCGCAAAACACGACAAGGGGGCAGGGTAGAAACACCCTGACCCCCTAGGCCTGCTCGGGGGGTCCCACAAGGAACCCCAAGGCCCAAAATTTATTTATTTATTTTTTTAAATCACAGGATGCGCATCCCGCTGCTGAAAAAAAACGACGCGTGGACTCCCGCGCTTTGTTTTTATTTAGCCCCTGGGGCAATATGTATATGATAATGGGGGGCCCAGAGGGGCCCCCCAGCCCCGGGGACCGCCACCCCCGGGGCTTATATGAATTATGGGGGGGCTCTCAGCCCCCCAGCCCCGGGGACCACCACCCCGGGCTTTATTATTGATGGGTGGGGGGGCTCAAAGGCCCCCCCAAGCCCCGGGGACCGCCATCCCCGGCGCTTTAAGTCAATGTATGTGGGGTGCTCATGGCCCCCCGCAGCCCAGGGACCGCCACCCCCGGGGCTTGTTTTTTTTTTTTAAAAGAAAAAACCCTGTGTGGGGGGCTCGAGCCCCCCCACACCCCGGGGACCGCCACCTCCCCGGGGCACTAATTATTTAACATAGGGGGTCCGTTACGGACCCCCAAGCCCCGGGGACCACCACCCCCGGGGCTTTAAATTAAGGGCATGTTAGCTGCTCCCCATGTGGAAAAGCAATGCCGGCTCCCGCAGGAAGTGGGAGCCAGCTGGGACCATGGGGGGATTGGGATCCCCCCACAGTCCCCAACGAGGTGGCCAGGCCCCGGGGGATGGGGTCCCCAGGGCCAGTAGTGGCCCGGAAGGGGGGCAAGGCAGCCCTCCTCCAAAAAACAAAATTTTTTTAAAAAGTCCATGCTCCGGCGGATGGGATCCCCGGGGCAAATTATGGCCTCGGGAGGGGGGCCACGCGGCCCCCTTCCCGATTTTTGGTTTTTTTTTATTAAAAAAAAAATGGAGTCAGGCCCTGGGGGATGGGGTCCCCAGGGCCAATGAATTAGAAAAAGAAGGGGGGCTACACGCCCCTCCTTGCACCACTCTGCAAACGCGCCCCCTGGTGCGTTTGCAGAGGGGGATCTAATTCCCCTTGAATACTGGGGGTCCCTGGGGGTCAACTAGCCCACCAGAAACCTCCAGTATGCACCAGGGGGCTGCGTTGCAGAGAGGTGTAATGAGGCCACGCCCCTTTTTACACCTCTCTGCAACTCAGCTCCGTGGCGCTTACTGGAGGTACCTGGTGGGCTAGTTGGCTGCCAGGAGACCTCAGGATTCAAGGGGACTTAATCTCCCAATTTAAAATGTGCCACGGGGCGCGTTTGCACAGTGGTGAAGGTAGGGGGCGGGGCCTGAGGTGATACTGTGCAAACACGCCCTGTGGCGCCTTTTAAGTTGGGGAATTCATTCCTCTTCAATCCTGAGGGACCCTGGGGACCAACTAGCCCACCAGGTCCCTTAGGGGCCAACTAGCCCACCAGGTACCTCCACTAAGCGCCACGGAGCTGCGTTGCAGAGTGTTGTAAAAAGGGGCGTGGCCTCTGAACACCTCTCTGCAACGCAGCTCCCTGGCACATACTGGAGGTACCTGGTGGGCTAGTTGGCCGTCAGGGGACCTCAGGATTCAAGGGGACTTAATCCACCACTTAAAACACCCCACAGGGCGCGTTTGCACAGTGGTGAAGGTAGGGGGCGGGGCCTGAGGTGATATGTGTGCAAACACGCCCTGTGGCGCGTTTTAAGGGTGGAAATTAATTCCTCTTCAATCCTGAGGGACCCTGGGGACCAACTAGCCCACCAGGTACCTCCAGTAAGTGCCACGGAGCTGCGTTGCAGAGTGTTGTAAAAAGGGGCATGGCCTCTGAACACCTCTCTGCAATGCAGCTCCCTGGCGCATACTGGAGGTACCTGGTGGGCTAGTTGGCCCCCAGGGGACCTCAGGATTGAAGAAGAATTAATTCCCCAACTTAAAGCGCGCCACAGGGCGGGTTTGCACACGTCACCTCAGGCCCCGCCCCTTCCTTCACCATTGTACAAATATTCCTCTAATATCAGCCGAACTACGAATTCCGATTTACTCACCTGTTATCAGGAGAGAACCCAGGGCTGCATCTTTTAGACCAACAGTGACCCTGAAAAGTAATTCTAAGCGTACTTACCAGTAACTTGTATTTCCTTTCATAGGAATCCATTATGTGGTTTTCAGCAGAAAAGTTTCTGTGTCCATTTTTGAAATGTACAAATATTCCTCTACAATCACCCGAACTACGAATTCCGATTTACTCACCTGTTATCAGGAGAGAACCCAGTGCTGCATATTTTAGCCCAGCACTGACCCTGAAAAGTAATTCTGAGCGTACTTACCAGTAACTTGCATTTCCTTCCATAGGAATCCATTGTGTGGTTTTCACCAGAAAAGATTCTGTCCAATTTTGAAACGTGCAAATATTCCTCTAAAATCAGCCGAACTACGAATTCCGATTTACTCACCTGTTATCAGGAGAGAACCCAGTGCTGCATCTTTTAGCCCAGCACTGACCCTGAAAAGTAATTCTAAGCGTACTTACCAGTAACTTGTATTTCCTTCCATAGGAATCCATTGTGTGGTTTTCAGCAGAAAATTTTGTGTCCATTTTTGAAACGTACAAATATTCCTCTAAAATCAGCCGAACTACGAATTCCGATTTACTCACCTGTTATCAGGAGAGAACCCAGGGCTGCATCTTTTAGCCCAGCACGGACCCTGAAAAGTAATTCTAAGCGTACTTACCAGTAACTTGTATTGACTTCCATAGGAATCCATTGTGTGGTTTTCAGCAGAAAAGTTTCTAAGTGTTCATTTTTGAAACATACAAATATTTGTCTAAAATCAGCCGAACTACGAATTTAGATTTACTCACCTGTTCTCAGGAGAGAACCCAGGGCTGCATCTTTTAGACCAGCACTGACTCTGAAAAGTAATTCTAAGCGTACTTACCAATAACTTGTATTTCCTTCCATAGGAATCCATTGTGTAGTTTTCACCAGAAAAGTTTCAAAGTGTCTATTTTCAAAAAATAAAAATATTCCTAAAAAATCGTCTGTATGACTTAAACACATTCTTTCAGCTGTTTACAGGAGGTTGGCCAGTGCTGGATCCAGGATCCACCACTGAGTAAGAAAAAGTAACGATAACACTACTTACCTGCTAAGTGAATTTTCTGCTGTAGGATAACATTGGTGATTCTATGTGAAAAAATTTTAAGTGTCAACTTTTAAAATACAATAATATTCCTTAAAAATAACTACTGTAACCAAAACGCTTTTACTCAACTGT
The DNA here is from genome assembly GCF_964204655.1 of Triturus cristatus. Taxonomy (NCBI): domain Eukaryota; kingdom Metazoa; phylum Chordata; class Amphibia; order Caudata; family Salamandridae; genus Triturus; species Triturus cristatus. The sequence goes on from NC_140581.1 coordinate 1,138,717,479, forward strand.
TTACAGGAGATGTCCAAGGACTGAATCTAGGATCCAGTCCTGTGGTTAGAAAAGTATTCCATAAAGTAACTAATTGCATTTAACTAGAAATTCACATTGAGCTGAATGTTGCATTGTGTTTGAAATTGTGTTGCCCATTGCAACAACTGTAACTACTGTACTTAAAAGTCTATTGCCTATTTGCAAAGTATTTAAACTAAAGTAATTCATTCTGAGAAAGTATATTTTGTATTGTAATGTATAATGTAATTATAATGAAATTAAAAAAAAATATATCTAAAAATAAATTGTTTAAAAAATGTAGTAAATCAGTATAAATAAATCAGTATAACAATTAATACATTAAAAATTGTCATTTACAAAACCTTTGAAATTCACTGAAAAAACCATAGGTTTCAGGCCTGATATAGTAAGTTGTATTGAAACAATTTCGATTTATTTCAGCATGCCAGAAGCATCTCATGGCAAACAGTAAATAAACATGCTTACAAAATAGTAAGCTGTCTCCGTTTCTGTATGGATCAAAGTGCTTAGAAGATGCGCTTGATGTGATCGAAGCTGGCAAACAGTAAATAAACGTGCTCGCAAAAATAGATAAACGTGCTCAAGAAATAATAATAACCGTGCTCAAAGGGTAATAACACAGCGAGCTAACCTAGGATCAAACAAGGTGAAGACCGTGAGAAAAACGAAGACCGTGAAAAAAGTGAAACCCATGAGAAAGAAAAAGTGAAGCCTGTGAGAAAAAATCGAACTTTAACCATGTCAAAACCAAAATCTTAGACTTTCATCTTATCTCACCCATTAAAACACCGAAGTCCCAACGCTTACGGTACCTTGTGATGTTGAAGAATGTACCCCTTGTTGCTCCGAAAACGCGAGCCAAGTAAGACGCTGGCTACCATGTTGGAGTGCTCATTAATTATAGAAAACGGACTCATGCGATGACGTGTGTGTGTGTGTGGGGGCCATATTGGAGACAGAAACCTAGTGTAATGAGATGACTACATACGAAAAAACATTTGTAGCAATAACCATGTAGATAATACTTTGGATAAAACGGATAATAGCATATATAAATAAGACAACATAATCATGAACTGTGCATGTACGGTCAAAGAAAGTTCTGAGATCGTTTAAAAAAATATGGGGCCATCTTAGAACAGGATAACCAAATGTAAGAGTCATCAAGTTAACAACGATTGTGAACAAGGACAATTAAGAATGTAGATAAAAGAAACCAAAACACTATGAATAAGACAACTACACATGAGATCGAGTGGTGAAGTTGTGAATGAAAGATGAAATAAGGATGAATGAAAGAGGATGAATAGGAATGAATGAGGAGTGAATGGGAAAACGAATAAAAGGTGGAATGGAAAATAATTACAAAAAAGGGGGAAAACTTTGATTGGGAACAAGGGATAAACATGACACAATAGGTTAGACTACCTGGAGATTAAACAAGTGAGTTAAAAGGATACAAATTAGGATTGAAAAATGAGAAAATTGGAAAAAAGAAAAGGATTAGAAATGAGGAAAAGTGCCAAAATAAATTAGACATAACAACTGTAGTCAATGCGTTGAGAGAATTGGAAAAAAGGAAAAGGATTAGAAATGAGGAAAAGTAGCACAATAAGTTAGATATAACAACTGTATTCAATGCGATCATTGAGTCCATGTGGCATCAAAGAGTTCATCTTTATACAAAACGTTTCACGCTGGATTAGGAACGTTCAATTGTCTCTTCCTTCTTTGATCTCGACTACTTCACGAACTTGAAACCATAGTTGGTTGACATTGTGATGATGGGTGGAAAAATGAGTAGCTACTACTGACTTTAAATTATTGTTTCTGATGTTACTTTTATGCTCATTTATCCTTATCTTGATCTTCCGCTCAGGTTTGCCTATGTATACCATCCCACAAGGGCATTTGAGTAGAAACACTATGAATAAGACAACTACACATGAGATCATGGGTCAAGAGAATTGTTTCAGATCCAGTACAACTGTCTGATAATCTCACTAACATGGTGTGGTGATTTCACGATAGAGGATATCTGGTAAAAATCCTAAACAAAGCAATGAAACGAACCTCAGAAATTTCTCGCACTCAACTTTTAACCACTCACAAAAAGGAAACATCAACAAAGAGAGTAGTTATGGTGGCAACATTTTCCACAGAATGCCAAGGAATAAAGAAGATTATTCTCAAACACAGCCCATTGCTCCGACAGGGGATAAACCACTATTTGCGTATGAGCGGAGTAAAAATCTGATAGAGCTTTTAAGATCCAAACGACCTGACAATGGTAATGTTGTGTTCAAAGGTACGATTCCATGCCACAACTGTAGCAACTGTAATAACATCATTAAAGGCAACATAGTAAACCATCCAACTCAGGGATACAAAATTCGACTCTTTACCACCGCCACTTGTGATTCCAAAAAACTTGTATATCTACTCAAATGCCCTTGTGGGATGGTATACATAGGCAAAACTGAGCGGAAGCTCAAGATAAGGAGAAATGAGCATAAAAGTAACATCAGAAACAATAATCCAAAGTCAGTAGTAGCTACTCATTTTTCCATCCATCATCACAATGTCAGCCAACTACGGTTTCAAGTTTGTGAAGTAGTTGAAATAAAAGAAGGAAGAGACAATCGAAAGTTCCTAATCCAGCGTGAAACGTTTTGGATAAAAAAGATTAACTCTTTGATGCCACATGGACTCAATGATCGCATTGAATACAGTTGTTATATCTAACTTATTGTGCTACTTTTCCTCATTTCTAATCCTTTTCCTTTTTCCAATTCTCTCATCGCATTGAATACAGTTGTTATGTCTAACTTATTTTGCCACTTTTCCTCATTTCTAATCCTTTTCTTTTTTTCCAATTTTCTCATTTTTCAATCCTAATTTTTATCCTTTTAACTCACTTGTTTCATCTCCAGGTAGTCTAACCTATTGTGTCATGTTTATCCCTTGTTGCCAATCAAAGTTTTCCCCATTTTTTGTAATTATTTTCCATTCCTTATTTTATTCGTTTTCCCATTCACTCCTCATTCATTCTTATTCATCCTCTTTCATTTATCCTTATTTATCTTTCATTCACAACTTCACCATTCGATCTCATGTGTAGTTGTCTTATTCATAGTGTTTTGGTTTCTTTTATCTACATTCTTAATTGGCCTTTTTCACAATCGTTGTTAACTTGATGACTCTTACACTTGGTTATCCTGTTCTAAGATGGCCCCCATATTTTCTAAACGATCCCAGAACTTTCTTTGACCGTACATGAACAGTTCATGATTATGTTGTCTTACTTATGTACACTATTATCCATTTTATCCAAAGTATTATCTACATGGTTATTGCTACAAATGTTTTTTCGTATGTAGTCATCTCATTACACTAGGTTTCCGTTTCCAAAATGGCCCCCACACACATGCACGTCATCGCACGAGTCTGTTTTCTATAATTATTGAGCACTCCAACATGGTAGCGAGCGTCTTACTTGGCTCGCGTTTTCAGAGCAACACGGGGTACATTCTTCAACATCATAAGGTACCGTAATCATTGGGACTTCAGTGTTTTAATGGGTGAGATAAGATGAAAGTCTAAGATTTTGGTTTTGACATGGTTAAAGTTCGATTTTTTCTCATGGGTTTCACTTTTCTTTTTCTCACGGTTTTCACTTTTTTCACGGTCTTCGTTTTTCTCACGGTCTCCACCTTGTTTGATCCTAGGTTAACTCGCTGTGTTATTACCCTTTGAGCGCGGTTATTATTATTTCTTGAGCACGTTTATGTATTTTTGCGAGCACAATTATTTACTGTTTGCCAGCTTCAAGCACATCAAGCACGTCCTCTAAGCACGTTCTTCCGTATAGAACCGGAGACAGCATACTATTTTGTGAGCACGTTTATTTACTGTTTGCCCGCTTTGAGCGCATGAAGCACGTCCTCTAAGCACACTCTTCCATACAGAACCGGAGACAGCATTCTATACACATATTGACTACAGGATATCTTTGGGCCATGCTTTTTCACTTGAGGCATCTTTGAAGTAAGACATGACTATGTGAATGTTCTTTTGAAAATGTTGTCGCTTCATTTCGCCATTCATTTATTTTTTTCTAGGCATAACCTCCTGACGAAGGGCAGGGGGCTAAATGCAACGGGGCTAAACAAACATATGTTTGTGTTTCTTAAACATTGTCAATATGGATATATAAAGAATACAATACTTTTCATGAGTTAATGAAAGTATAACAACCAATGTCTTACAATAAATTGACATGGTGGAACAACCTATCTTGAATTTGGATTTAAATTTTCCCATTTGGACTTTAGGCAGTGCACTTGGAGGGATGCTTGCCAGTCCGGCAAGTGCAACAGTTTCATTGTATTCACACACCCCGGTTTAGAGGGTGATACCTTGGTGCACGCTGCCACAGCGTTTTAATTCCAATTGCAAATAATACTTGAATTAACTTGTTGGAACAGAATCAACGGTGTGCAGGTTCCAAAACCAGTTGATATAGCTTTTAGAGTATCCCATATATTTATGGCACAGGAACCCACATTAGTTGAAATGTACACTTGAATGATAATGCTAACTCAGCATTTACAATCTGCATTAGTGAAAAACAATTGTTTATCTTTCAGTATTTTTCTCTGACTGTGTTGCTTTTATTTTCAAGCCAAAAATGAATGGGTTGTGATCCGAAATTGTCTTCATATGGATTTGTATATTAGCCTTAGATCACATATGTCATGTCTAAGCCTGAGCCTTGTTTCTATGGGTTGGATAAAAAAGGATCATCTGGTAGAGTAACCATAACTGTGGGCCACATATCATAGATAGATAGATAGATAGATAGATAGATAGATAGATAGATAGATAGATAGATAGATAGATAGATAGATAGATAGATAGATAGATAGATAGATAGATAGATAGATAGATAGATAGATAGATAGATAGATAGATTTGTATTGCACAATTACTTAAAATCATAGCAATTGATTACATAAAAGCAGGTAGAGAAAACACACTTTTTTGACATTTTATAAAAGCTTATTTAAATTTAGAATCCTGTTACTCTTGAAATTAAAAATTAGTTCACTGTATTATCAACACTTAAACCAGGTGGCAGGACTCGTGCGCAGAGTAAATATAATTCTGTACAATTATCAGAGTCCATCATGGATTTAGCAGCTGTCATGAATTTCATAAAACGAGCCGCCAGTTGCACTGAGTCACCTTTAGTACACTCTACCAGAACCTCTTGACATGTCCGTACATTCAAAATACGCCAGATGGCACGGAGCCAGTAAATTCTCAAAGCATGCATTTCTCACAAATGCACAGTGCATGGATTAGTGTTTCCTCCTCTTTACCGCAGAATCGGCACTGTTTGGTTATATCTTCTTTATACCTTTGGCCATACTTCTATGCCAGCAGTGGGATTAACCTGATTCGTAATCTCATTAATTAGACCTTCATTATTGGCTTTAAAGGAGATCACAGGTAGTTTGGCAAACCCACGCTGTCATAAAGTTTTCATGCCAAACTACCATGGCTCAAATTTTTCATGGCTAATGCATCACATTTGATAGATATCAATCTTGCTTGTTTAGTTAGTAGTTTTACAGCCACGGCTGTGGGTAAAGAGGAAGACCATATTTCATGAGCTTCCAGTGCTTCAATGCAGTGTGTTAATAATTTTGCCAGTTTGATCCTGGGTTGTTTATCATTAACCAGATGTGACTCTTTAACATGTGATCCAAGGCTTGCTTGTCCTTTAAACAGTAGACTATAAACCTGGCTTTTAATAGCCACTTTTGTGTGTCAAGATAAATTCCGTACGGATTTGTGCATGAGAGGTAGAATTAGGTTAAAAAAAATACTTTGCGATAGCAGACTGACTTAGCTCTATCCAACCATGTCGACATTTTGTCTTTAAAAGTTATTGCCCCATAGGCCACTGATGGAAAATATTTTGCACCCATTACTTGAGTTAGGGGGGGCTAGATCAGGTGTACTCCTGGATTTCCTTACTCTGCAAAAGGCCGCCTCTAGTGCGTGTGCCATACCTTGCATTGCAGAGATATGAGTGGCCTGTCTTCCCCTATGGTCAATCCAGACTCCCAGGTACTTATATGCAGCTGTATCTCAATGGGTTTTCCATCAACATGCCAAAAAATTTCCTTATTATTTGTCCAATGACGATCAACACCTTTGTTTTTGCTGTGTTTATTTTCAGGCAGTTTGCTTTACAGTAAAATGTCAATGAAGTTAAAAGCTGCTGGAGCACTACCGGGGTTTGGACGAGCAATATTGTATCATCCACGAATTGCATTGATTGAATTTTGGTTCCAGCAAGTTTGGGGGGGAATGCTAGGGCTTCTGCCAAGCACTCTGGCACATCTGTCAGATACAGATTGAAAAGCATTGGGGCCAGTATGCATCCTTGCTTTAGTCCCTTGTTGGTTTTAATTTTGTTGGTAGTAGACCATCCAGATGAGACTCTTATCTTTACCCAGATTTCTGAATACAGGGTAATAAGTGCTTTTAATAGGGTTTGGTCAATGCCCCAGTTTTTAAAATGTTTCCACAGTCTTGGACAGGCCACACTGTCTAATGCTGTGACAGAGATCAACACTTGCTATATTTTGCTTCATTGCGGTGCATTCTTTATACCCTCTGGGACTACCAAGCTTCCTTCACTTCATTTCTAGTTATCAGATTGAGTGGGTATTGACAATTCCACTGACAATGATAGGGAATGCCCATTACATCAGTTCCAGTAAAAGCCATGAGAATATCAAAATATCGTATACACTCGATCCATAAATACAGAAAACAGCTAAGCAGTACTTAGGTTGAGAATTATACCCAATTTCTACTGTTACTCAACTGCCTTTGTCATTGACTTTAATGTTTTTGAGGGTCTATAAATTCTTCATAGCAAATGTTGCCTCCCTTGTGAATGGAGGCACTCTGTGCTGTGTGATAGCTATGAGTCCTCAGCAGTAGCCCAGCTGCTTTAAATGTGCCTCATCAGAATGTGATTTTCCTGTAAGCAAGCAATTTCAGCATTAAGTGTAGCAAGCTCCTCACAGACCTCCCTCCGTTTTTTAAATGAATTGAGACCAATGACCTTCCACGTCATGATCCTAATCTGGCCAATCTCTCATTTTATGTGCCATCTCTGCTATGACAGTAGATATTTGTATGTAATGAGTGAGCCAGATAAGTAAAAGCCTTATCTTATTTTAAACTGCACTGATACCCAAACACCCCCACTGGCCTTCCCACTTCCACTCCAAGTCATCGTCAGCTTTGAAATAATGCCCAAACACCCATCTCTAGCCCTAGGGAAAATCATCCCACCCTGGATGCCAGATCAACAGCCAAAATGGGAGGATACCTCTCACCACCCAGCCCCTTCCTAACATAGCCCACTCAATTTAGAATAAACCATTCATACTCAAATATCAGTAACCTATGGTTTAGTATAGCCTTAGAATCAGTATAGCCTTAGATCCAGATAAAACATATATATCATACATGTATCTTCCCAGTTAGTCCCTACATAGAAAATTAATCAAATCTTTCAAATATATATTAATAAATGTGAGTCTATTAAGTCCCAATATTCTATGAAAAATGAGTTAACAGCAAAACATAACAGCATGAGCACATTATAGCATCTTATAGATGTTTCATACACACAGTCAATTGAATCTATGTCAGACGTTGCTCTAGTTTACCATGAATCCATAAATTCCTGGTCTCAGAAATCAGGGAAGAGGTATGGCCATTATAGATAACTTTAAGCTTTGTAAATCCTGCAAATAGACCCACATGACCAATATCCTAAAGAGGAGAGGTATCTGTTAAAGACACTATTGGAGCTCAACTGTTTTGTGTGGCAAACATCAGACCTCGTATTAAATGCATGACTGTTTACCCAGAGTGACTTATTCAGCCATACATGAGAATTTTGCTGATATTTTCCAGAATAGCATGCAGCTTCTTTTTGGGTTTAGAGCTTTAACAAGGGGAAATCAGTGTGCTGTTTGGATTTGACTGTCCCAGTCAGAGAAACCCTTAAAACCTCTCTGAAAAAGAATGAACTATAAATTGTTGAGTATTACTCTCCCCTGCCCCTTCCTCTATACTGTAAAACTGTAAATTGTTTCATCATAGTCAATTTTCCAAATCTTCCATTTTCCAAACCACATCTTGAAGAACTGCTTCCTGTTTGGCTTCTGAATGTGCATTGTCCAATTCTTCTAGTACAATGTTCCACCTCTATCATTCAGCTCTTTATAAGAATTTTGATTTGTATCCTAACAGCGGATGACCAGGGCCGGACTGTCCGTAATGGGCATCAGGCATTTCCCCTCGAGGCTGGAAGGGTGGGGGCTCGTTTTGCAAGCAGTAGGGACCGGTATTGTTACTGGGGTTCAGTTTGGCAGCAGTGCTGCAATATCGGCCCCCAGTAACAAAAACAGCAGTGCTTCACACTTGCACCCCCCATCCCCCTTCTGGGGGCTGGTCTAACAAAATTGCCAGGGCTGCTTTGGGTTTCCAGCCTGGTCCTGCAGATTACTGAGGCTGTCAGGGGCATATTTACAAGAATTGTCGCTAAGCATTTTTCATGGTGCCTAGTGGTAATTTTTTTACTGCTGCCAACCGCCAAATCCTAAAGCTATGCTTGCCATGTATTTATAAGATGTGGCTACATGGCGTTAGGATCAGCTAGCGGCCATGAAAATTGTCGCTAACACTGGGAGCATGCGATGGAAAAATACACCTTATCGTTAAAAAAATGTCGGCCAGCCAATTAGCGGCAAAAAGATTCACGTTAGTCAGCCCAACGTCACTTTTCAGCATCTAGAGGCAAAAAGAGCTTACAAATACACCTCTAAGGAAAGGAAAAGAAAAACACCGGAATGCAGAATGGAGCAATCAGGACTAAGTTCAGCACGGGTCAGTAACCTCCTCCCAAATCCCCCAACAGCCAGGATGACCAGTTAGAGTCCCGGGAGAAGAGGAAATGCAGATTCAGGGCCTCATTTGGGGAAAGTGGTGCATTGCTGGGGAAACCAGTGATGCGCCACTTTCATTGCTCCATCCTTGAGACACCATAGATGCGCCGTATTTACAGTACAGTAGCTGTATTTACAGTACAGTGCTCCATGTCTCAAGGACTCACCAGATACTTCAGGAATCCTGATGTATCTGGTGCCACAATAAAGACACATTGGTGGAGTGTGTTGAATAACTGATGCAACTCCAGCAATGTGTCAATACACATGGACAAGTCCCATGTGAAAAGCCCTGTGTCACTACTTACACCTGCTTGAAGCAGGCGTAAGGATTGTGACGGAGCCAAGTCATAGGAGTGGCACCATGAAATCACTTCTATGAGGCATTTTTTACATTGGAATGCTCACCCTGCATACATTATATCTGACACAGGTATAATGTAGCAAAGGGCTTTACAAAGTGACACATCTGCCTAGATGCGTCACTTCGTAAATCGGGTGCAGTGTGGCACATTGCGTACACCGCCACAGTATCACAAAAAAGTGATGCAACGGAGCCACAAGCCCTCATAAATAAGGGCCTCAGTTAGGAGGAGAATGAGATCCTGATTGCGGAGGTGACGGAGCATCAACCCCAACTTTTGGTCAGCTCCAAGGTGTCATAGGGGACCAAAAACGCTATATGGCAGTCCATGGACAAAAAAGTGAGCTCCATCGCAGAAGTCAAAAGAAGAGTGACGGACTGCAAGAAGTGCTGGCATCATATCAAGTGCATAAATAAGCAGAAACTGTCTATCAATCGACAGGTTGCATTGCAGACCAGAAGTGGCAGTCCAGTGTAGTTTGTGTTCATTTTTTTGCTGCTAATGGTTTATATTAGATTTTCCATTGACAACTCATGTACTTTTTGAGTTTTTTCCATTGCGGCTATACAAACTTCACGTCGACGTGTAATGTGGTTAAAAATGTATGATAAGTGGTATGTGACCTGTATTAGAACCATTTTCTTAGCTGTTGCATGGCTTGCAACAGTCTATGACTGTGGTTCCCAAACATTTGACTTCTGGGGACCCCCACTTAATCATTACTGGAACCCAGGGACCCCACCTGAATAATTATTCTCATCCAGGGACCCCCCACGAGTCATTACTGGAAGTCGGGGGCCCTGGCCAAAGCAATGATGATGATTTGAATGTCAAGAATTCCTGTCATGCGAGGGGAGGAAAACGGTAACCAGCGAAAACGGACTACATCTCCCAGGATGCTTAGCCGTTGAGAGGTTATGTAAACAGGAGAGCTGTTACATAACTCAAGGAAAACACGCCCTTATGTAAACAGGAGAGCTGTTACATAACTCAAGGAAAACACGCCCTTATGTAAACAGGAGAGCTGTTACATAACTCAAGGAAAACATGCCCTATAAAGGGAGGAACCGGGAGGTACAACGCTGTCGGATATTGTGTTTACACCGACGTACCTGCTTAGTGAAGAGCAGTGTTCCGGAGTGGTGCTCCAGTAAGGCAAGAACGGAGGTAGGTCGAGTCGTTACTCCCTGGGCCGTGTCTTGCCCCATCGTCACCTGTGAAGGACCCGGAAGCTCTACCGGATAACCATTGAGCTTCGCTTTTTGACTCGGCTGAGTCAAAGCGCAGTGGCGCTTTTGCTGGTTGGAGTCGTAACTCCCAGCCCGACCAGAGATACAGGGACTGCCAGCTGTAACGCACACCAGGAGGTGTTTGCCGCATTACAGACTCGGAAGTCCACAGGATCGATCGAGCGGCTGCTCTCGGTTCAGTCTTCTTTGCTTGTGATTGGGGTATCGGTGACGCATCACCAGGAGGTGACTCCGCGTCCCGGTGCAGTCTGAGGAAGAGGTTGAGCGGCTGCTCCCTTCAGGTAGAGACCCCGGCTGGGTGTTTCCCTGACTCCTCGATTCTCCCCAACACTCTTCGTGCCCCTCACAGCCTACCGATTGGCATTGTCGGCCATTTCATTTCTGCCCTCTGTTGGCATATGCCGGGATCGGCGTATATGCAGAGGACGGCTAGGACCATCCGTGCTGTGGGCTGGTAACGTACTTAGCCTGGAGGATTCCAGTGACTATAACCTTTGTTTATTCCTTGTATTATTTTTGCCTTCATTAAAATAACTAAACCTTCACAAGTGGTTGCGTTCTCATTATCGTGTCTGTTAAACGATCCTGAGATGTTCAGGGCGTTACATTGAACCACTAAACAATACACAAAAATACAGGGGAAAAAATCATCAAGCAAATACACAAATTACATTTTATTTAATTAGAAAATACATATACATAAAAAATAAATCAAAATGTAATTTTAATACAATGGTTGGAGCTTTTCTACATTCAATTGAGGCCACTCCTCATCCACACTATATTCAGTGTGATGCACTTGCACTGCTCCCACAAATCAATCTGAGGATACTAATTTAATTTTTAGCCTCCAGTTTCAAATTCCTTCACATTTACAGTATGTTTTAAAATGTTCAATTGTACATTCAGCATCTTTATATATTTACACTTTATTAATCTGTTAATAATATCTGATTTTCAAAGTAGTCGCGGACCCCCTGAGGAGGCTTCGGGGACCCCCACGGGTTTCCGGACCCCAGTTTGGGAACCACTGGTCTATGGCAATGGCATGTGACATATGTTGTGTATGTGGCTTTCATTGGTCAGATATCTTTGGTTCTAAATGTGTCTAGGCTCTCAAAACACAAACCTTCACAGATGCATGCTGCACTATACTTCACAATGTTTGTATGGCAGTGCATGGAATTGTACAAGTTATATTGTATTCCATGTGTTGTATGTGTGACTAGATATGTGGCAAGTACTTACCTCATTCCAGTAACGTGTGTACCACTGTCATGAGGTTGAGACACACACATATGTGTCAACCAAGCATTTACTACTTTGTCAAAGATTTGGGGGCATGCATACAATGCACAAATGCCAATAGGACATCAATTTTGTTTATATTCTTGTGGCGTGAATAACATCCCCATATTTACAGGGTTCCGCATAGCCAGTTAACGTGGATTTACATCAACTTATCCATATTTGCTTAACCACAGTAGTCCGCTACAGCAAAAGGGTGGACAATTGGTGTTGTGCTGGAGGCTCCAGTACCACATTCATAGCTTTTGATGTGGCTCCAGATCCAAATATCTGGGGCTGTGTCAAATTTGAAATCTCAGAAAATGGGACGTTAGGCAGGCAAGACTGGGAGACAAGTATTTAGTTTTTGTGCTTTCCAGCTTATTCCATGTGGGCTGCATGCTGCAGGACACATGGATGGGGCAATTCCCCTTTCTAGATTATTAATGTGCTGGAAAGTGTCCCTTCATGCCCAGAAAAAATAACATGTAGCGCAGCCACCCTTGCTACATGGCACAAGTGTGCCAGCCCTGGCACTGCCCAGATTTGCTGGCACCAGTGCAAACGCACACACAGGACTGTTTTTCAACTGACCTCAGGCTTTAGCACTGCACAAATGCAAGTGCAGAAAGGCTGCTGGTCTCTAAACTACCATGCCCTATTATTTACTTGGGGCTTAAAGGTAGTTTCAATCCCCCTGCCTTGTTATGTTCTAGGCCCTCATAGGGTAGGTCATGCCAATCATAAGGGTTCCCTAACCCATAGTGTATCCTAGTGTATGTAAGTGTTGTGATTGGATTCTAAGTGTGTCTTCAGCCTTGCACTGACCCTTGTTAGGCAGAGCCCATGGTCAGTCAGAATCAGTTACCACCAGTACCAGTCTTCAAAACATTTGGGGGTACACATGGCACAGGATGACTTTGCAACACTACCTTATTCTTTTCTTCTTTACCCTCCCCATCTTCCAGGTGATTCTGCTCACCATTGTCACATGTAGCTATGGGACTTCTGTCGCACACATATGTTATGTGAGATGCAGCACACCATGATGATTTCACACACCATTGACGGTGAAAAGAACAGTCTCCCCAAGATTAGTCTATGCACCGGAAGCGGAATATCTTGACTCCTACACTCAAATGAATGATGGACCTGGTGATGCATATGGCACAACACAACAATCACGTAGTATTGCCCAATGATGCCCCATCTGCATTTTGTAGTTTATATGCACTATATATTTACTGGTAACAAGTAATGTCCTAGGAAGTTTTATATACGTCGCTAGATGATTAGTGTGAGATACGTAAGTGGATCAACTATCGTATTCCAGAAGATTAATGTTCAAATAAGATACACAGATCTTTCAAGATGTTAGTTAAATGACTGTTTATTTATATATATATATATGATTTTAATTTAATCAATATTTAGATGTGAATATTACATTAATGCTTCAATCTGCAAAGAAATTATTGATGATTCCATCCCCCCTCCGGGTTGCCACTGCTGTACTGGCAGGTTGCCTCTGGTCATCTTCTTCTTCCCCCCCATCCTCTGGATTTTCCTGATCAACATTGTCCTCAGGCAAAGGTGCATTAGTCCAGACACGTATGAATTTGTGGTGGTGAGTATAACAATCGACTGCCAGATGTGCTCAGGCACCTTAAATGGGATTGAAGGACACCAAAAGTCCTTTCCACTATGGACCTGGTGCGGCCAAGTGCAATACACCTTGGGGTTTTGACAGTATTTGGTATCTATTCATTGTGTGTCTGCACTGGCAATAGCAGTTCAGATTACCTCTATGACACTCACGAGATGCCCTTGAAGACGTCATTGTTAGCTGTCAGGATTATGTTGCTATCCAGGACAGTGGGGAGGAACCTGCATAAGGATGCTCGTGATACTGCTGCCACTCTGGCGGTGGTATGTTGAAATGTTTCTGACGCCAGCATGTGGAGGACATCAGTAGCTTGGTCTGGGAGGGATGTGGCTGCAGCTCTGGGATGTGTTCAGGAGGCAGTAAATGGACCCCCGTTTTAAGCCTGTAATGGGCAATGACCTCCTCTTGCCAGAGATGAATGCTGTGATGGTGGTGGTCATGTCCCTGCTTCCTCCTGTCCTTGCACATTGTGTGAAGTTACGCTTGTCCAACCTAGAGTGTAAATAGTGCTAGTATTATGGAACTGTCCAACTTGCTGGTAGTTTAACTGTCCCAATGTATTATGTGTGCCACTGATCTGCGTAATCCGTGGTGTATATAAGTGAATCTTGTAAATCCAGTCACAGTGCAATGGTAATAAAAGCTCTGGATAATTAATGGTAAATGAGAATACCCTCCAAGGATATTGCCAAATAGTCACTCGCTGCACTAGGATTTGGAGGGAAGGCTTGATAAGTTATCAGCCACCCTCTTCATTCAACACTCAATCCACAGTTTTGTGGCTTGAATCCCATCTCTGTTGATAGCAGCAGGGGTGTTTATCCATTATCCATTGAGCCTCCCACAGCATTTTGTCCTTTATGCGTCATTACAAATCGTTTCATATCATTTTCTGAATGGCTATTGTCAGAGTAATGTCTAACAAAGGATGCTGTGTTTTATTTAATTTAACTATGAGCACAATGGTCATCTAAACATATTTTATGTTTATATGGCATAAACAACGTGCAATTGAGAAAGTACTCCATTTTAAATATGTGGCCGCCATTCAAGTGGTCCCTGATTTCAAATCACAGTATGGGGCTTTGGACCCATAAGCCCCAGGAGTTATTACTTACACCCAAACATTGCATTGGTCCATGGAAAACAGTTTTTTCATCTTTAGTTCCTGTGCAAATATACACACTCCTTTGTTATACTTGCACACTCTAGATCAAGCTCTTGTTGTAACCAAGATTGCCCGTGGCAATCCCAGACTACTTAATGTCCTGAACGCCACACTCACTCCACTGAAGTCAGAGCAGAAGTTAGGCCCATGGTGCTTCTTAATTTCGCCCCAATCCTGATGTTCTTGCACTTGTTCCCCATCAAAGAAGGTTCTACTTTCAGTGCAACTTGCCTCATCAGAAAGTCATACACTTGAACTCTGCAACTGATTCTACAAAGAAACACACCATATTGAGTAATTCTTGACACTGCTAAAACCGCATATTCGCATATTTACCCCAACAGGGAGGCAGCCCTGCGTTTGCAGTAGGAGTTTATTGAAGGTAACCGGGTTGGTTACCAGGGGCCAAGGGCACGTCGTTGGGCAGCTAACTTGAAATCGCCAAAGAATTGCCGATTGTGGTTGCAGAGAAAATGGGGAAAGAAGTTGAGGAAGGGAGGATGGCAGGCCCATTCACGGACTGGTCATTAGAAGACCTGCTTGTGTCACCCCTAGGGTTGGTCCCTAGAAAAGACCTGGGGGAGTTCAGAATGATTCATCACCTATCATGGCTAGAAGGAGAATCAGTCAATGACTTCATTGCAGAGAAAGACTCTAGAGTATTGTATGCCTCAGTGGACCATGCGGTCCACTTGGTGAGGGTGTGTGGGAGGGGAGCAGAAATGGCGAAGTGTGATGTCAAGTCTGCTTTCCGCCTACTACCCATACACCTGGTGGATTTTCCGCTACTGGGAATGCAGATTGAGGGGGCCATCTGTGTGGACAAAGTCTGGCCCATGGGGTGCGCAATCTCATGCGCACTTTTTGAGATGTTTAGTAAATTCCTGAAGTGGGTGTTTATCAAGAGTAGGGGTCACAGAGAGGTGTCACATTACCTGGACGATTTCTTATTTGTGCGGAAAGGGGGCTCTGGAGCCTGTGGAAGATCGTTACAGCAGTTTGAGGGGTTGACACGAACATTTGGGGTGCCCTTATCACCGGAAAAGACAGCTGGGCCCAGCTGTAGGTTGACATTTCTGGGCATAGAACCGGACTCTGTGCAATGGATTGGTCAATTGCCCAGAGAGAAAGTGGATGACATGCAGGCCTTCCTGTTACAGGAGATGAGGGAAAAGAAGATCGGGTTGAGGGCTGTGCAGAAGTTACTGAGTTTCCTGAATTTTGCTTGCAGGGTGGTGAAAGCAGGGAGGACTTTCTGTAGGCGGCTTGGCATGGCCATGTCAGGCACGGTATTCCCACACCACAGGGTCAGGATCTCAATGGGGGTCAGGGAAGATTTGGGAGTATGGCAGACTTTATGGCTGAATTCAACGGTGTATCATTGGAGTTTGTAGAGGAGAACACAGTCTGGAAGGTACAGATATTTTCGGATGCCGCAGGCGCCTCAGGTTTTGGTTTGTTCTGGGATGGCGTTGGTGTGCGGGGAAGTGGCCGGCGCATTGGGTGAGCCAAGGGCGTGGTATTGCATTCCTGGAGTTTTTTTCCACTACTGGTAGCATTGGTTTTGTGGGGTGGTGAACTGCAGAATCAAACAGTGCTTTTCCACCTGGACAATACCACAGTGGTGGAACTGGCAAACAGACAGAAGCTGAGGGATCTGAGGGTGTTGAGACTGTTACGCAGGTTTATGTTGAGATGTCTGAAGTTGAATGTGGTTTTTCATGCAAAACAAGTGCCTGGTGATAGCAATGATGTAGCGGATGCTTTGTCTCATTCCCCGTGGCAGCGATTTCAGAGGCAGTTGCCGGATGACATCTGGGCCTGGGGGGAGTGAGAGATTGCTAGCTGAATCCACTCTACGGAGTGGTCTGAGTTTGGAGAGTTTTTGGGTCCTGGGTTAGCGACAAGGAATATCACACGTCAAGCGGAAGAGCAGGAAGTTTTGAGTTTTTTGTTAGTTTGTATTGATAAAGGTCTATCACAAATTGCCATGGCTGGGAAACTCGCGGGTATAGCTTTCTACAGTAAATTATATCTTGGTTTTGATCCTGCCAAGGATGAAATACTGAGCAGAATGCTGAAAGTTTGGGGGTGTGGGATGGTGGGGGTTTTTAGGCGGAAGCCATTATGTTTGATTTGTTAAGGGAGTTGTTAGGGGTTCTACCAGTTTGCTGCTATGGCAAAGTTGAAGTGTCCATATTTAGATTATGCATGATCTGGATGTTTTTCATGGTTGTTAGGGTCTCAGAATTGTGGGATCACCATGGTGGGCTGGACTGTCATAAGGTGAGCTGAGGTCGGATCAAGGTAATCTGGGAATATGGCTGAGACAATCGAAAATGGGTCAGGCGGCGAGAGAAAGATGGGTGTGGTTGAAGGAGAGTGGTTGCAGTGAGGCGTGCTCTGTGTGTGAATGGCAGGGGTATGAGTTAAACAGGAGGAGGTCTGGTGTGGAGGTTTTCTGCCATGCTTCTGGGGAAAGACTGATGGCTTTTCAGTTACTGGCGGTGCTACGAAGGGCACTAAGAAGGGTGGTCAGGGAGCCAGCAGACTACGGGACCCATTCTTTCCACATAGGCGCAGCTACATCGGCGACACATCTGGGCTGGTCATGGGGAAAAATTCACCAAATAGGACGCTGGCGCTCCCGATTTTGTGAGAAATATGTGAGGAAGTGAAGGGTAGATAAGGGTGGAACAAAGGGGAAACAAGGGGGTGGCAGGTGAGGACGAGATTTGTTTACCGGAGGCTGATCATCATCTCTTTATATTGCAGGCTGCGTGAGAGGACCGGGAACCAAGGCAGTTACCTGGATTGTAGGAAACTTGTTCATGCACGGGGCAGCCAAATATGCAGACCAGCAATTGCATTGACGTAATCTGGGATTGAGGAGCAGCCACCATGAAGTTTGTTGGTGGGGTAAAGGAGGAATGAGATGGGGTACTCTGCTGCCTTGGTTAACAAAGATGGTACCTCAGAGGGGCTGCTCAGATATGCTTGTGCTGCACCTGGGGGAAAACGATTTGGTGAGAGTGTCAGGACTAGCATTGCTCCAGCACATGCAAAGGGACTTGGAGGTTTGTTTTGAAGAAGAATCTGGTGGGAACATGCATACTATGGACTGAACTGGTTCCTCGAAGAGGGTGGAGGGGGGCCGTCAGTCATGCGGCCATTGATAAGGCACGGAGGAAACTGAATTGAGCGATGAGAGTTTTTTGCCAGGCAAAAGATATAAAAGTGATTGCTCATGGGGGTTTAAGGCTGTAGGAGCTTGTTTTATTCAGAGATGATGGGGTGCACCTTTCGGGGATGGGAAATGCATATTATATGATGGAGGTACGGGATATGATCAGCAAGCTATGGAATGAATCCATATGGTGTCGCGCGGATCATTGAGGGTTCGAAAGGTGCACAAAATAAGTGATGGTTCTCTGGTTGGCGAAGCTTTGAAGGGGTAGTGAATCACATACGGGTGGTGCCACCCCTGGGGGGGGGTTAGGTACACAGGTAACTGATGGCAGAGAGCAGGATGCAAGGAGCAGCAGAAGAAAGTCAAGAGAGGATGTTTTAGAGGGCTGTGAAGGTGAGAAGGGATGTATAGAGGAGTGTAAAGCAAGAATGGGGAGAAGTGAAACAGGTGAGATGGTTTGAGAATGGTTGGGGAGTATGAGTTATTGTTGAATAAAGGTATATAGTTGCATGTTACGTTATAAATGATTTGGAGTTATGATAACCTTGTCCTAATAAAATGGCCTTTTACCCTTCAAGTAACAGTGTTGAGTGTGGTTATTGTACGAACTGCGTTTATCTCTTTCCACCACGTAAGCAAACATGTCCGGGCACGACTGCTCAGGGCTTTACTTGACTTTGACGAAAACGTGCTAATATAATATTAGTATAAGCGATAAACCACTAGCCAGGGTACCATCAATATCAGTAATATTGATGGTGCCCTGGCTAGTGTTTTATTGCTTGCATATGCGCAAGCAATACCAACGATGACCTTGGAAATGTTTTATGCGCTGTAATCTTAAACTCCACACATTGAAGTTTCCCGTAGTAAAATTTCAATAACACGTACAACACTTCAGAGTCTGAAGAGACCTCCTTCTCGCTCGACAAAACCACGAAATGAATTAAATATAAATCTACGCGGTTGATACCAGCACTGAAGGTCAGGAGAAACCTCAGAAAATGTTTCACCTTCTGGTTTCCATGAACACTGCTTGGGTGTGTTCAACAATGCCCTTAATGTTGAAAAAAAAGAAAACACACAGGCATGAAGTTCACCAGTCTGGCGCATGATGGATTCCGCCTCTGATATCATTAGCTCCAAATGCGACTAATAGTCGTGGTTGTTGCTAATCCACCCGAGCACACAAAATGACATTAGCTTTCAACAGGATTTACATAAATTCACTGCGACTTCTGCACTTCCGCGTCAGCTGGCAATTAAAGTTTAAACCGTTGAACATGCGCGCGCGCGGTGGACTAAGTAATTTTTAATAGCATTAACAACGCCCGTCTCGCAGCCGCTGCATCTTTTAACAGGGTCATCAATTCACGGGCGTTGCCGCGTAGCACAGTCGATGTCACCTCTTAAACCAGCTTCCTCCGGAGGGGGGCACTGTAATATTAAGCAGAGAGTACGATCCTGATTACTGATTGCTGGTCTGTAAGTATTCAAATGTCCTTCTCTGTGTGTAGGAAAGGGAGAGGCTCATTGACCACCGTAAACTGGAAAGGCCAGCTTAGATCGCTTTAAATTCATCTTGCCCTGTTTGGGACCGGGGTATATTGTACTATATTGGACATTTTGCATAGTGCTTCATTTTTATATTTTTGCATCTTTTATATAGCGCGAACTCCACCCGAAGGAGTTGGTGCGCTGTACATGAGCACCGTATTTACATTACATATTCAGGCACGGGGAGATTAAGTGATTTGCCCAGAGTCACAGGATGTGGACACGACCCCAAGGCTCGAACCCTGGTTTCCAGCACCAAAGTCGGCAGTCTAGCCGGCGGACCTCATCCTCTCCCCAGCATACATCCCTTCTGTGGTGATAACGCGCTCCTCTATTCACCTGGTTCCTTGGCATCCTTTAGTGTATGGCTTTTAGGGTGTTGACCTGTATGGGAGGCTCTGTGTGCGGTATGTGAGATTCAGAGACATAGCATGTGGCATATGCAGCGGTGGAATGAGATCTTGCAGAGTGTGAGAATAGAAGCATTTGTGCATCTTATTACATGAGCTTCTGTATCATCAGAATTCAGATTTCACCTCTATAAATAACGTTTTGGCAGATAGGCTTGTCACAGTGGCCTTCCTCTGCACATTCTCTCGTTTTGTTAGGTGGAGATATCTATTTTGTTTGGTTTTGATCATTTCCCATTGTATAATTTTCAAGGCAGGTTATATGTGTGTCACCACCTCTGTGCTGTGATTAGGGGATCAGCATAAAGGATAGTTTAATTTTCTCAGTAACATTTCTTTTCTTTAGAGCGCCTCCTTCTACAGGACTGCATTGTCTGTTTTTGATATGGCAGCAAACCAGTGGGATTTGCTAAACTATCACATCACTTTGCTTGGAAACAGAGCAACTCAGAAAGCGTTCCCTCTCTCAAAAGCAGCTTGAATCTGGATGCTGCTGTCCTTAGAGCCAATACACTTGAGGGAAGACTGAGAGCGTTTCTGGCATCACAGATTCGAAGTGCCTTTTTAAGAGGAGACATGTTAAATCTGGGTTCTCTGCTGACGAGGTTCCCCAGGGTTCCACTGCCCCTGATCCTGCCCAGCCTGATATGCAGCTGCTACAGACTATGAATAATAAGGACGTGGAAGCCTCTTTGCCTATACATAAGGCAGTTAGAGGTCGCCTGTCCAGAGAATGGATGGATGCAGAGAAGTCAAGTATCCTCAGGTGCCTCTCCAGAAGGTATCCTTTGGCACACTTTCAGGAAGAATTTCATGCAACTGTCAAAGTTGACTCCTATGGCTGGACTTGCATTAATTGTATCATCATCTCAGAGGATGTCACACCAACAGATGGCACTGAAAAAGTAGAAATATTCAGCCTTTACTTTACTTTAGGAGGAGGGACTGATGCTACCTACATGATTCAGTCTCTGTCGCCGGATTTCCATGCATGGGCAGAAGAGTTTCAACAAGGAGATTATACTACTAGACTTTCAATGATGGAACAGCAAGCCAGTTTCCCATCTGATATATCTTTTGACAGTCTTGGAGCCACAGCTGCTTCTGGTTCATAAATTAAGGCTAGACGACATACTAGAATGAGGCTTGGAGAGCAGATTACTCATAGAATTGAGATTTTTGGGACACAATTTGAAATAATCTACAGAGCACCTCAAACTTCTAACTTCTAGGTGACCACCTTCAAAGGGAAGAGGTTTTGATATTTGACGTGCTTTCAGTCAAGCTTCTGCATCTAGGTGCTCTGGTCAGTCCTTTCATGGCAGGGGGGCAAGCCGGGGAGGTCCCTTCATTGCTAAATCCCGGCAACAGTCCTATATCTGGCTAGTCCCTCCAACAACTTTCTAATTCCTGACTATGCTGGAGGGTGGGAGGAGGAATTCTTGCTAGATCCAGAATATTTCCTTGTTCCAACCTGTACTCACAGTTGACCAATCAGGCATCAGGGATTAATAAAAGGAGCTCAGGACTAATTGCTCAAAGGCGCTATAATCCCATTTCCTGAAAAGGAGATAGGACAGGTTTGCTTCCCTTTAATGTTCTTAGATCAAAATCCTTTTGGGAACTTTTGGCCAGTTCTGGACCTAAAGAGAGTAAATCAGTCCATTCTATATCAGTGATTCAAAATGGTGTAATTGCAATACATTCTTCCGTTTGTGGCTTCTAGATGTTTCTGGCTCATGTAGACTCTGGAACACCTTTCCACACACACCAATCCACCAAAACTCTCAAAGCTTTTTCAGATTTTCAGTATTAGAAAAATATTTTCAGTTTGTGTTCTTCGAATTAGACGCAATACATATGTGTTAAATTCAGCAGGGGCATACAAACTTTTTTGAAATAAGGAAGTGAACCCTTAGTCAATGTTGCCCATGAGGGATCTGAATTAACTGTGATATGACAAAATATATTGTCTTTTATTCTCCTTTTTTCCTTTAGTACTGATCGTCAAAATGTTTTTAAATTTCGTCGTTTTTTACAATAATGAAATGTATATTTTATATTGATCGGATGTTTATAAAATATTTTTTTGATGCAAATAAATATCTTGCTCTGATATAATCGACGCTCTTTGTATTTAAGTGTTCCATCTATAGGAGTGAGTTGTGTAAACCCGACATTGGGAGTTTTGATTGAATAGAGTGCTTGAATGAGTTGAGAAGTATCTTATCCAAAAAGGAAAAAAATCTTTTTACTTTACAGTTATTTGGTGCTCTATTTCCTTTTTGTGAATATTGAGCCCCTCTCTTACCTTGTTTAAAAATTCTTCGAATTAGAGCCTTAGCTCCAAAGGTTTTCACCAAGACATTAGCTCTGGTGAGGAACCTTTATTTCCATGGACTGTTGGTTTTTGCACCTTACTACTGGCTATTTTCACTTCTTTGTTTTTTTTTAAGGGCCTGTAGACAGTTCATCTGGTATGCAGCAAGCTAAAATCACGTAGCTTTCTACTGAACAAAGACAAATATCACATTTTCCTAGTGCAGAGACCTCAGCTCAAAGAATCTTTCTTCATGACAGATGTAGGAAGAGTAATTCTGCCTCTAGTAAGATGGGAGAAATTAATGTCTTGATTAAGGTCTCTGTTTCAGTGCTAAAATGCTCCAGCAAGACAATGGCTGATGGTTCAGGAGGACATGGCAGCTTTCTAACCATTAGTCCCATGGGCATGTCTTTATCTCTATCATTTGGTAAATCATCTCTTGTTCCAAAAGGTCTATCAGTTGACAATTACCATTTCTTTTTTGGTGAGTCAAAAGTTACAATGGTGGCTAGACCCCTCCCATCTGGACAAAGGAATACCACTGGCTCCTCCTCTCCCAATCACAGCTACTACAAATGGCAGGTGTTTGAGGGCCGGGTACCACAATAGGAATTCACTCAGCCCAGGAAGGAGCAGTTCACCACTTTCAAATGGATGGAGCTTGCTGCAGTACACAGGGTCCTTCCAAACTTTGTTCCTTATCTCCAGAACCAGGCAGTCAAGATGTGCATGAACAATCAGATCACAAGGGCCTATTTTAACTATTTGGGGAGTACAAGAATCCATTGGTTAGCTCACCTGACGGAGCTCATTTAAAGTTGAGGAGAAGAGAATGCTGACTCTAGAAGTGATGTATTCTCTGGGGACTTAGATATGCAGACATGTTGAGTCACTCCTTCACAACATCAGTGACAATGAGTCTTTGTGCTCACTTGTTTCAGAAGAGGAGTATGGTTTTGCCTTGGTTAGACTTTTTGACTCCACTAAGAATGCTTTTTCCCAAACTTTTCCACCCTTTTCCCATGTCTCCAAACATGGCCAGTGGATGCGATGAGCTTTAGGCGCCCCGTGGTCCTTCTCTTTGCCTTTCCTCCCTTTACTTTACGCAGGAGGTTCTCTGCAAAATCAGAGAGGAACAACTCAAGGTCCTCCTAGTGGCTCCTTTTTGGTCTCATCGCACCTGCTTTTTCCTTCATTTGTCAGTTAAAAATCCAGTCGTATTGTATTTTTCCAATACCATTGTCTCCGCTGAAGGTCCCTCTCCTTCCAAAGAAAACTTCCTGTTCCATGTCCTCGGAGGTCTGGAGATTGAGAGACAAAAGTTGGAAGCATAAGGTTGTTCTTTCAGTTAAACATTCTAGGAAACAAACAGTGCACTTCAATGTTATAGATATTAGAGGCATTTTGATTCCTGGTGTGTATCTAAAAACCACAAAGCCTCTTCCTGTGAAGGTTGCCACATTCTAGAATTTTTGAGGGATGACTTCTTTTTAGGGCTCACCGTCTCTATGTTACATTTGCCAGTGGGCAGCCACCAGAGCTATCTCCTTGGAAGTTTTCTTTTAAAAAGACCTGTAGTGCACACTCAGGTCCCATGGAACTTGCCTCTGGTGTTTAATATTTTGCAAGAGCCCCCTTTCAAGCCTTTAGAGTCCTCCTCTTTAACATTTCTAAAACTGTTTTTTCCACGTGGTGTCTCTTTGTGTCATGGACTAGGGGAAATTGGGGCACTGCTTTCCCATAAACCCTTCTTAATATTTTCTGAAAATAAGGTGGCTCTTAAGCCTGACCCCGCCTTACTGCCTAAGATCCTCTTATCTTTTCATGTTTCTCAGGACTTCGCGCTGCTTGTTTTGTCCTTCTTCTTCAACAGAACAAGAAATCCTTTAGCTTCCCTCAGATCTTCACACGGCTCTTTATATTTATTTGGAAAATCACCCCCTCTTTCTGCCAGGTTGATTCTTTTGTTTGTTACTTTTAGGTTGACAAATAAGGGTCACTTTCCTTGCACTTCCACCCTGACTAGATGGGCACGAATAACCATTACTCTGGCATATCAGGAATCTGGAGTTACTGTTTCCTGGTTGAATCAGGGGTATTCCACAAGGGGCACAGCCTCATCCTGGGCAGCTTTTAAAGGATCCTCGCTTAGAGATATTTGCACGGGAGGGACTTGGGCCACCCAAGTTACATTTATTATTCACTATAAACTGCCTATGCATGTGGTAATCACCTCATCTTTTGTCATAGCTGTCTAATCAGCAGTACATTAGCAAGTGTGATATGATTTATGACACATTAAACCTTCATGTGGTATTGCAAGATGGGTGAGGAAGGTAGTGCTTAGATTACTCACTGGTAATCTTCATTACTCCGAGTATATATTGGTACGTTTACAATATTTTAGAGACCATTAAAATTTGTTTTCTTTCTTTATGGGTAGATTCTTTGATAAAACAGGGTGTGTATAATGCTGGCCACTCCTTTATGGGTCCCAGCACAAGAAGTTCTGTGGTGGCTGTATTGGTAGAGGCCAATTTAAAACATTAGCTCTATAGGTTAAATCTGTACCCTGATGAGAGGATTATGTTGTGAGGACTACGACAAGGAAGACTATGACTCGGACAAATGGAGATTACCAGTGTGCAATTTGAACTTTGTGTGTTCATTCTGTGAAGTGGGTTCTCTGCATTATTAATGCAAGATTATTCTTTCACCAAATCTGAAGGCATTTTACTTTGAATTTTAAATTATTTATTTTGTGTTGGATGCTTGCTCTCCCCTTCCCTTTAGTTATAACCAACACTAAATTAACCGCCAGTGATACGTTTTATACGGTTAAAAGTGTCTTGTAGACATTTCATCCAGGTGTGCATGCTTTAGTTATGTTCCCTTGCTCTTCTGCTGATTCTCATTTTATGTTGCGTTGACCCCAGGCACTTCTAGTACTGTTCAGCATCAATCACTGTTTTGGTTGGTGATTTATGACACTTTTTACATGAAAACACTGTGATACACCCATAGATATTTATGTAAATACAATTTCGGTTTCAGTTTAAGATTGATGCCAATTGTGACTAGGCTCCCAGAAGCCCAAGCTATCTGGCTCTCGCTAGTAAACTGGTTTCTGCGAGGAACTTGGATCAGCTAGGATAGTTTGGCATAAACAGCAAGGTTGCGCCAGAGAAAAATACATTTGGTACATGTGCATGAATCCCAAAGCGACCACACAAGAAAGAAAATAATTTCTCAAGTTTTACAAAATTTGAGTGTGATTTCGAATTTGACAGACGGGTTACTCTGCCGCGAAAGTAACAGATAATCCCATCCAATACTAGAATTGCGTTATATCCAATGGCACTTGTAATACGTGACAGAGTAACCCAGCCACTGAACTCTAAATCAGGCCCAACAATGTACCACATGGCCGGGGACTTATTTTTTGAGGTCCGGTTACAGGCTCAAACATCACTGTAAAAAGCTCTGAGGGACCAAATAGCCAGACATGCTACATGTTTCTACTGACTCAAGCAGTCAAAATCGCTGTTTCCAACTGTGATATTATTTTACAATGCACTATAGCCATTTTAAGAGTTTCTACATTTTTGCTTGTAAATGGCTTTGCAACTCAGTATGATGTGAAATTAAACTCCCAAGTTGGGGTGGTAAAGCATTAGCAAAATGGAGGGGGTTCACTTGGTACACCTTTCCCTTTGCAAATGTAAAAATATACGTCTGCTGGAAAGAAGCAGGGTCCGGCGGCCAACTGCCAACTCTCAAACAACGTTTTTAAAAAGGTACATTTTTATTTTTATACACAGCACAGATTTCTTTAAGGAAAACGGGCTACAGCAAAAAAATGTACTTTATTAAAAGGCACTTACAGACGTGTTGTTGTGATGGAGCAGGGTTTTTTCTTTAAAACCGAATACCTGTTTCATTTTCGCATGTTATAATTAAAACTACTACTGATTAATTAGTAACTACTAAAAGTTTGTCGAGTCTGGTTTAATCAATCTTAAGACAGAAGAATTACACGTGGGAACGCTATTGCATGGCTAAAATAATAAGTGAACTAAGTTGGTGAGTAAATTGACGAAATAGGTGTTGCTTATGTGATGTTATTGTGTTTTGCGCTTATAATTAATATGCATTAATGGCTTTTGATGTCGCAAATGGCTAGATAAATACATACACATAAGGGTATTAGCAGGGGAATAACACTGTATAATCATTTCCGTGCAGTAATTCTGTTTTATGTTTTATTTCACTTAAAGTTGACTAATGTGGCCTACCAAAAGATGGCTACCACCCGCAGCCTGCATTCGAGCTGATGGAAAATTTTGCAAGGAGGCTTCGCGCTGCCTGTGACCTTGCCTTCCTGATGAACTGAAAAGCCATGACCATGATGACAAACCCAGGACGGATGCCAAGAGCCCCTGAACATGATATTTGTTGCAAAACCGAATACTGAACTTATGAACTTGAAATGATCTCACGACTGGGATACAAATTATCTAAAAGAGACATCCGTAGAAGTAACAAATTAGTTGTGGACCCTTTATTTTCTATTCATTATTTGAGATGATCAATGTGTGAGAAAATCTTGTACTGTAGCGCAATGTACCAAGACGACATTATTTCCGCTATTCATCCGTTCTGTATAATATAATGGCAACATTATGGAATGTAATTTTAGTATAAATATTAGTAGACTAGAGAGGTCTAGCGCCACTTCTTCCTGAACTGATGATCCGAGGTCCCGACGCTGACGGAGAGGACGGTGACTCTACATGACGGCTAGAAACTCTGATTGAATTACTGAGGACCGATTCTGACTTAGGATCTGACTTTTAGCCAGAATAGGTAAATATGAGAGAAATGAATTTGCATTTAATTGGCTTTTCATGCAATTTTAGATAAACAAAATATTCTGTTTGAATCTCTGTGTCGGGTGGTTATTTTATTGTCATGTTTATTGAATTTATTTACATATTATATGAAATGTTTTTGCCAGATCTATAGCAACTAGTAGATGCCATTAACCTTAGGGTACATGCAGATTGGTTAGGTATTGAAAGTGTTTCTCCTTATACAAGGCACGGATAGAGTGGTAGGATGAATGTTGGTGTGATGGGCCCCACCAGCGTGTGATGTGTGTGTGCGTGTGTGACCTTGAGATCACTCCGTTCGTGGAAGTAGAGGAGATTCGGAAGCTCCGATCTGCACCAGTTTCTTGGTAGCAGAATGATGGTTAACTATTGTCTTGACCTGGCGACTATGCGTGTATATAGGCTTGTTGATTATTGATTGATATTTGTACTAACACTATATGTTGAAGTTGTATTGAGTTTTATGTAGTGCGTACGGCTTCTGGGACGTAGGGAGTCGGTGATAGTTCCATAGTAGGGCAGAGGGAGTGCTGCTCTCGGAAAAAGGCGGGATTGTTGGCCCTGTATGCAGACAGGGGAAAACGTGTGACAATTGAAGTTGCGCGTCGCATTGTCTGGGTTCGATAAGGTAGCATCGCCGTGTGTTACCATTAGAAACGTATTTTTCTGTGTGAGAGAAGTGTATATGATAGCGAAGGTTATCTGTGAAATTCTGGTCTTAAGTCTCAGGGATCCGTATGGCATTCCGTTAAAGCTTACCACTAGAAAGGTAATAGGTATTTACTGAGCTTGGTAGAAGGACAGAGCAGAGGTAAGCGCTGTTTTGTTAACATGTGATATAATTCTTTAGTAGGACAGACTGTTCGCTGTTCTCGGGAAAGACAGAATTCTGTGCGAATGTACTACATTTTCTGGTGTGAAAGTGCGTGAATGAGAAGGCATTCTGGTTAATTGTGAAACTCTTAGGAGCATTCCGGAGAAAACAGTTAATTGGTGCTTGTTAGAAGGGTAGAGTAGAGGGATGTGCTACTTTATCAACGGAAGTAACGATTCCGTAGTAGGGCAGAGGTAAGCGCTGCTCTTGGGAAAGGCAGAATTCTCGTGGGAAAGGTCTTTTGCTGTTCTGTGGCTAGCGAAGCAGACAATGGAGATGTTTGTATGTTGTAACTAACAGACTCGTAGAAGTTGAAACAAAGTCTACCAAGTAGTCTTGTAAAGGAGGGGTAGACGAGAGAGACAGGAGACAGGAGCAGAAGCTGCTGCAGCGACTGCTGACGTCAGGGAGACCGCGCTGTGATTGGACAGTGGGTTGAAACAGGGAAAGCACGGTGATTGGTGTGCTAGTGTACGCCGCGCCAGGATTGGGAGATATACAGGGTGACGTAGACGCTCCAGGATTGGTGCGTTGGTGTGAGTCGCGCTGGGATTCGTGGACTGAGTTAGTGACGTACACGCATCAGGATTGGTGCGTTGGTGTGAGTCGCGCTGCAATTGGACAGGAGATCGTACAGTTGTAGAAGGACGAAAGGGTTGAAAAAAAAATAAGAAAATGTATTACCACGCTGAGGAAAAGAAAAATAAATCCTTGCTTAGTAAGGTTAAGAACTGGTTTGACAAGGATAAAGAGATTGTGACTAGGGAAGGACAGTTACTTCCTCCAATAAGAATCCCCGCATCCTTCATGGTTGCAAAGTATGGGTATCATACCTGTATTTGGTTAGATAACTGGGTGAAGTACACAAAAGAGGATGGGGTTTTAGCTTTCCCGGAACATGGCTCATTTAATCTGGCCATACTGAGAAACTTACGGGAGCGGATGATGTGTCTAGAGCCTCGGTATAGGCCGACGCAATTTGAGGCATTAACTGAATGGGAAGATGAAATGCATGAGCAAGAAAAGCAGAGGGGTGGAGGGAGTTACCAATATATATTCGGGCGAAAGTATGATCGCGAAACCCATCATGACCGAATGCGACGATGGCGAGATGCTAGTATGACTGAGGGATTATATCCTATGAGAACAGCAGAGGAGACAGAAGGGAGAAAGTGTACAGAGAAAGAACATAATGTAGAAATAAGGAGATATGGGGCGAATGAGTCTGATGACGATGTCCTAGAAGACATGCTCTATAAAAGACCACCCCCGTATAGACGAGAACCAGAGGTAGGAACAGCAGTGACCCCGATGAGAGACACCCTGCGGATTATTAAGACAGAGGGAACCACCCCTGGGTTGAAAAGCGGTTGTTCTCTGGCGGAAAGAGAAAGAGAGAGGGAAAGAGAAAGAGAAAGAGAAAGAGAGAGAGAAAGAGAAAGAGAGAGAGAAAGAGAAAGAGAGAGAGAAAGAGAGATAGAGAGAGAGAGAGAAAGAGAAAATGAAAGGGAGAATGAAATTGAGGATGAAAAGACCAGAGAACTAGCAAGAACTACTTTTGAATTGACAGGGAAAATCAGGGAACTGACTAAGAATCTTGAAGCAGTCACGGTGCCTGTGACAATAGGTCCGGTTATGCCGATTTTTGACAAGCAGAGGACGGCGAAAATAGTTTGACAGTTCCATATGTGGGTAACAGATTGATTGTTCCTCCGGAGCAGGCAGTAATGAGAGCAGAAGAGACACAGTGGAGAACGGGAGAAAATCAGTGGAGACATACCATATGTGGAGGAGAATTGAGTGTGCAGACTAACTCAAGTTTGAACTCTGGATGTGTGGAAGGGAACAGGGGATCAATCTTAGAGCCACAATGAGTGTCAGAACCAGGGGGTGCAGAAAAATCTGTGGGAATAACTGCTGAGGATTTGAATGATTGGCTGAAGGCTTTGCAGAGGAAAGAAAAAGAATCCCAGGGAATTGATGTAGCCAGGTTACGTATGGAAATGGAGGAGATGATTGTAGAAACAATTCCTACAGAAACGCTGAAAAATTATCAGGAAGGGGAGATTCTCTTCCTGTGCAAGAGCATCACATGGAGAGCAAAGAATATACATGACAGGTTGAAAGGAATAGCCAGTGAAATGGGGATCGACATGGACAAGGTAAAAGCTTTACAAAAGCCTTACCAAGTGGATTTCACAGATAAAGACATTGAGAATCTGAACAATGCAGGCCGGACAGGACAGATTAAGGAGATGGTTGCTTTGCTGAGAAAATGGGGAGATGTGGAGAGATGGAAAGACAGATGGTACAGAAAGCGAGAGGATGGGACGGATAGAACTTACTCAACATTCCCTCTGAAAGAAAAGGAGAAAGCAGTGACAGCCTATCCTATGAGGGAGATTCCAGGAGGTGGGTATGTACATGTCCCATGGACCAGACAGGATATTTTGTCATTTACAAATGATTTCCCTCGACTAAGGGAGAAGCCCGTTGAGTGGTATAGACAGGTCGACAGATTTGTGAAGTTGTCAAAAGTACTGTGGATTGACCTGAATAGTCTGTTTGATATAATTGTACCAGCAGACCTGTGGGCAGAATGTAAAATAGTCATCGATTGGCCCACTAAGGAATACCCAAGAGATCCAAAGACAGGAGCTACAGATCCGGGGGTCATGAAGAAGTACGAACAGGTTATGGCCTTCTTGAAAAATAAGGTACCCCCCAAGGAAACAGATTGGGTTAAAATAGATCGAACACATCAAGAATTGAAAGAATCAGTCCATGCATATTATGAAAGACTAATATTAGCTTTCAAACAGTTCAGTGGAGATGAACAGCTGGGTGACAAGGACCTGAGCCATTTTGTATACAGATTTGTGTATGGCTTGCGGCCTGAAATCAGTGAAATGATTAGGCAGCATACCGTAGACTGGCAGAGCAAGAAGATTGATGAGATCCTGAGACATGCAAAATACTTCAGTGATGAGATTGAGGCAAAGCAGAGGAAGCTAAAAGAAAAGGCAATGTGGGCACAGGTGAAAGTGGCAGAAAGACAGGAAGCTCAGTTGGTTGAACAAGCAAATAACCCAGGAAATAAACCCAGGTTTGGTCCAGGAAAAGGGAAAGGAAATATAGAGGAAGCCAAGAAGAAATTCCCATGCCACAACTGTGGAACATTAGGGCACTGGAAATCTGAGTGTAAGAATCCACCGTCTACTAATGATGACAATCCATCATTGAATTCACAGGTGCAGAGTGAGGGGTGTGGTCAGCATCAGCAACAGCAGAAGGCTGCTAAGCAGCAGAATCAGGTGCCAAAACCACCCTTGCCGCAGAGAAGAGGATCCCAGAAGTACAACCAAGAGTCAGGGTTCTACGATGTAGAGCAGGTAATCAAGCCAAAACGCGCAAGCGCTGTATCTCAAAACTGGCTGAAAAATGAGGGAAGTGACTCTGAGGGAGACTTCTGACGGTGCCGAAGAGAGGAGGAGGAGTGCGTACTTGGCGCAACTCTAGAAATAGACCAGACAGGGCCTTTTGTAAATGGGAAAATTAATGGTGAAAGTGTTACTTTTCTAGTTGACACAGGAGCCACGAGATCGACTGTCAGGTCAGCTGATATAAAGAATCTTCCTCTCTCGGATGAAGCAATCCAAGTAGTTGGTGTGTCCAACACACAGATTAAAACTCTTCTTACAGAACCGGTAAGGGTTAAAATAGGGAAATTCTCAGAAATGCACCGATTTGTGGTGTGTGACACTAGTCCTGTGAACTTGCTAGGCAGGGACCTGCTGTGCAAGATGAATTGCACTATTTTCTGTACTTCAGATGGAATAACCTTTAAAACACCAGATGAAGATGTTCTATACAGAATGACCATGGATAAAAGGGAATGTGAGGCTTTGGGAACATATGCTATATTTAATCCAGATGCATTACCCCCAGAATTGAAACAGACAGTGAAAGCAGCAGTTTGGGATTTTACTGGAGAAGATGTAGGTCTGATGAGAAATGTAGGTCCAGTAAAGATTACTGTAAAAGAGGGAGTGGATTACCCAAACATTCCGCAATACCGACTGACACCAGAAATAATTGAAGGAATAACACCCATAATCGAGAAAATGATTCAGAAGGGGGTGTTAAGAGAAAAATTGAGCAGCCCATGTAACTCACCAATAATGGGACTGAAGAAACCTAATGGAAAGTTCAGAATAGTACAGGATTTGAGAAAAATTAACAAGGTTGTTGTGTCATGTTGTCCCATTGTGCCAAATCCATCAGTGATCTTGTATCAGATTCCCCATGATGCAGAATGGTATACTGTAATTGATTTGTGTTATGCTTTCTTTTCAATTCCATTGCATCATGACAGCCAGCCAATATTTTCTTTTAGATTTGGAGAGCGGATTTTGGCATGGTGCCGAATTCCACAAGGGTATACAGAGAGCCCTTCAATATTTAATCAATTGCTGAAGAAATCTCTGGAAAGTCTAACAATGCCTGAAAATTCAGTCTTGGTCCAGTATATTGATGACCTGCTTGTGGCATCAAAAACCCGTGAAGCTTGTGAAGTAGACACCATTGCTTTACTGAATCACTTGGCAGATGGAGGATTAAAGGTATCTCCAGCAAAAAATTGCAATTCTGCAAGAAAGAAGTCCAGTACCTAGGACATAACATTGAGAAAGGTCTGAGAAAAGTGACCATTGACAGGATTAAAATCATTAGAGGGATGAGAGCCCCAATGACACAAAGAGAAGTGAGAATGTTCCTGGGAATGGTGGGTTACTGTCGTCAGTGGATAAGTAACTTTTCCTTGATTGCCAAGCCATTGATTAAATTGACCAAAAGCGATGTTAAAGACCCATTGGAACTAAATCCAGAAGAAATGGCTGCATTTAAAGAATTAAAAAACAGACTATGTGAAGCTCCTGCTCTAGGAATGCCAGATTACGAAAAAGAATTTGAGCTGTACTGTAGTGAGAGAAATGGATGTGCACTTTCAGTGTTAATCCAGAAACATGGACGTCTGAGAAGGCCAATTGCTTACTTCTCATCAACACTTGACCCAGTAGCTGTGGGTTTACCAGGTTGTCTAAAAGCAGTAGCTGCTACCTGTAAAAGTCTGGAACAAAGTGAGGGAATCATAATGGGATATCTTGTACGGGTATTCGTACCTCATGATGTGGCAATCCTTTTAACAAGGAGCCGGACACAGTTTATGTCTCATAGTCGGCTGACTAAATATGAGAAAGTCATTCTTGGTGCAACAAATGTGACCCTGGAGAGATGTGTGAATGTAAATCCAGCAACACTGTTGCCCGATGCTGAATGTGTGGGAGTGAGGAATGAAGTTGATCATGACTGCCTGGATGTGCTTGATTACTGTACAAAACCAAGGCCAGACATAAGAGATCTGCCACTGCCTGAGAGTGATCATGTGTTGTTTGTGGCTGGATCCTGCTTGAGAACGGATGAAGGAACGCTGAGTGCTGCATATGCTGTGTGTACAGTTTCAGGAGTTGTGGAAGAATCACCTTTGAAAGGAGTTAAATCCGCTCAGGTGGCAGAATTGGTGGCATTAACAAAAGCCTGCAAGATTGGAAGGAGTGTGAGAGTGACTGTGATGACTGACAGCCAGTATGGCTTCGGAGTTGTCCATGATTTTGGCCAGTTATGGCTACAAAGAGGTTTCCTGACCTCAAGTGGAACTCCCATAAAGAATGCTGAAGTGGTTGGAAAGCTGCTAGAGGCAATACAGCTGCCGAAAGAACTAGCAGTTGTAAAATGTGCTGCTCATGGTCAAGGTGATGATTTTGTTACCGTTGGGAATAAATTCACTAATGACATAGCACAATACTGTGCAAGAAACAATCATTCCATTAATCGGAGTAAAGAAAGAGAAATGTCTTCTTGTTCCTTAATGTTTACTAATGAGGTGGGTACATGGGAGGAAGTGAAACAGCTGCAGGATGAAGCAGGAGATGAGGAAATGAAAGATTGGGTGAAAGCTGGTTGTGCACCAAGGGAAAAAGATCATGTGTGGGTCTATAGGGATGGAAGACCAGTCATGCCAAATAGCATGCTATCAACAATGGCAAGGATGTATCATGGCCAAGGACACCTGGGGAGGGATGCTATGATAAGGGCCTTTAAGCAGACCTGGTACAGTCCAAAATTCAGGCTGATAGCAGAGAGTATTTGTCAGAGATGTCTGATATGTCAGCAATTCAATCCTGGAAAGAAAACAGTGGTGAGCCTAGGAACAATAGGCAGAGAGGGAGGACCTTTCACAAGAATGCAGATAGACTTCATTGAAATGCCCCCAGTCAATAGATTGAGGTATGTTCTGGTGGTGGTCTGTTTGTTCTCCAGGTGGGTGGAGGCATATCCAACAAGAAGAAACGATGGGATAACAGTGGCCAAATTACTGTTAAGAGAGTTCATCCCAAGGTACGGGTTCCCAGTAACCATTGAATCAGACAGAGGAGGACATTTTTATAATGAAATTATGGGTCTAATCTGTGAAGCGTTGAGTGTACAGCAGAAGCTACATTGTGCTTACGACAGGGGACGGGTCGGGCTCACCCCCTGAGCACAGGATAATATCATGGGTAAGCGAAAATTACAACCATCAACTTCCGGGATGGGCGGGGAAAGCTAAAGTTCCCCGTATATCTGTAACATCTAATAACATCATGTCCTACCTTACCTCTGTCGTGGGGAAACTAAACCAAGAGATTGCAGAGAAAGAATTGGAACTTGGGTTAGAAAAATCTTGTTTGGAATCCCCTGTGTCCCCATTGGTCAGCAGACAAGTTATTCCTTTGGAACCTGTGATCCAGATTGTGTCTGCTAAGGATGTGCTATCTCAGGCTCAGTGTACTTTAACAACTCATGGGGAGTCCAGCCCTTTGGGTACAGACATTGTATCAAAGCCCACACGAGAGACTGTTGGTACAGCTACCAAGCGCGCGAAAAGGCTCATAAAGAAACCACTAAAGAACATCACGGATCATTCCCCTAAATCGCGTCCAGCCACAAGTAACTCTGAAACTCGCATGAGAGAAATGGTGGAAAAAGTACTTACGGACAAGATTGAAACTATTCTTGTTCAGATTGCTAACGATATTATTGAGACTTTGAAAGAATGTGTGTCAGAAATACTAGGGAAATGTGATCAGATAAATAAGTTGGTAACATTAATAACGCCGGATTGCTCGCAACCCAAAAAATCTGGGATTGCCACTGATTATGATCCATTTATGGAAGTAATAGGGAATGACACGTCTTTAGGCTCAAAGCGGCCCTTACTCCCACACAACCAATCATGCCCAATATCATCTAAAGCAGTTACTGTATTACCTAAGACTAATGATAATTTCGAACTGGGCCATGATGCGGGTAACTCCAATGCCTTATCGGCAAAATTTATTACCAATAAAGATGGAGTCCCACAGGGGAAAACAAGGCTGCGTATGAAGCCCCGTGTAAATTTACCACCTGAGGCAACTCCTTTTGTCGCTGTCCTAGTAAATATACCACCTTTAAGCCCAGAGGAGGAAGAGCCACAGGGTTCTCTACTAGAAAGTGTAAAGTTATGGTGTGATGAAAATTGTACAGGCCCTAAAAATATATCTACTCATATCATGACGGTGAGACGAGTCAACTGGGTGGGGTACACGGCAAAAAAGCTACCGGGAGACTGTATCATTGTAAATTTTAATAGACCCCATGAGGTTGCTCGTTTGTTTTGGGATGCATCAGACATTAAGACAGGTGTGGTCCGGGTGGTACCTCTAGGTTATTTTTACCCCCGCCCAAATCCCCCACAATTATCATTTTCGGGTGAGGTGGGTCAATTTGATGCTCCGAGACGTCCTGCTGGTTTGTCAACTTGGGCCCTTCAGACACCATGCTTTACTTCAAAATTTACTGATATTAGTAGACCTATTAATAGGTCCACTGTGGCTTTAACAAATAGATATACAGTTTTATCTCATCTAGATGAAAATGATTGACTGTCCTGCTACGCACCCCATAAGTTTCATACACATCATACACATGGTACTCCAATCACAGTTAGGGGTGCTGGGAAATCAGTTAAATTTATTAGCTGGAATATTGCAGGGCTTCGTTCTAAGAGGGCTGACAACATATGGCTGGAACAAATTAAGGAGTATGATGTAGTGGCACTCCAGGAAACCTGGGATAGGGAATGTAATTTCTGGATAGATGGATACTCATCGTATTTTGAAGCTGCCCAAGCTTCAAGCTCAGGGAGAGACAGAGGGGGGCTTATGTTCCTAATTTCTGTGAATCATATGGGAACTGCGAAAATCTTAAGACCCACATCCCCTAACTTTTTAGCATTGGAATTTACTTTACCTAATAAGCACAAAATGTTGTATGTTAATTTTTATAATGCCCCATATGGTACGCACTGTAATGGAAACATTAATGAATTAGCAAAGTTTTTAATGAATTATAAGCAAAGTCAAACCACTTTTGTTCATTTTATTCTCTTCGGGGATTTTAATATACACTTGTGCCAGTTAAACTGCCAGTATAGGGATAAAACAGATGTAGATTGCTTGCCCTACTCACATTTTGAACACTCATCAAATGGGGCTTCCCTAGAAGAACTATTGTCCGATGTTGATCTAGCTGAGCCGGAATTTTCTGATATTAATGACCGGGTAGCAACATATAGTGCTAGGGACAGTAATACAATTATAGATTTTATATTTGTCTCGCCAGGTCTGTTGCGAAATGTAATTTTTTATAATGCAATACAAGCTACATTTAGCGACCATAATCCAGTGTTACTGGAATTAAGCAATAACAACCCATATCTACTTATTGAAAATATAAATACAGTACCCCCCCGGGAGTTAATTGTTCGGGACCAGGGAAGACGTCTAAAATGGAGTAAGATAATCCCAGAGGTGTTTTATTCCACATTAAGCGAGAAGATGGGCAAGGAAATTAATACTTGTTTAGACCCGCTAAGGCAGGGAGGGGATATTATCTCCTCATTTGATTCTATTTGTAAACAAGTGGCCCTGGATCTGACATGCAAGATATCACATAAGGAGCAAAAACCACATGGATGGTTTGACACAAAATGCTCCAAAGCCCACAGTAATTTACTGGTGGAACTAAAAAAGTCCCCCCGAGATAGCAAGGAAGTGGCCAGGCTAAGAAAATTCTACAAAATGACTGTTGAGGCACGGAAGAGTGATATAAAAAAAAATGCTTGGGACTCATTGTATGACAAGGCTAGCTTGAGGGACAGTTCCAAATTCTGGGAAATTGTTAACTCTCCACTTTTTAATGATAAGGATAATACCCCGCTTGAACTAAACATACCGGAACGAGAATGGCTTGAGCATTTTGGGAAAATTTATGGTAGTGACCTCCCAGTAGACGTTTTTGTTTCTACAGTAAGCGAGGAATCGGAGCCTCCATTGAGATTCACGATCAAAGAAACACAAAAGGCTATAGAGGAGACGGTTAGTCATAAGGCCCCTGGCCCAGATGGGGTACCTGCTGATATGTTTAAAGCACATCCTGAAATATGGTCAATAGTCCTTACTAATGTTTTTAATGTGGTTTCTATTGACAATAGCAGATTCCCTACATCCTGGTCACGGGCTATTATTGTCCCGATTTTTAAGAAGGGCCAGAGGGGGGACCCTAGATGTTATCGGCCCATATCATTATTGGACTCCTCCTTTAAAATACTGGGGAAGGTTATTCTGTCTAAAATTTCCGCATGGGCATCTAATAACAACATCCTGTGTAATGCACAGTATGGCTTTAGAAGGGGTCGAGGCACCGAAGACCAGTGCCTGAATTTACATCTAATAGTCAGTAAATATACTGTTGCGACAAAAGGGGCAATCTACCTGGCCTTCATGGACTTGGCCACGGCTTTCGATCTAGTTAACAGATCGAAACTGTGGACAATGCTCCTGGAGCTGGGTTTAGATCGGGCCTTGGTGAATTTCTTGGCAGATCTCCATAGAGATCTGACTGCGGTTATTCGTATATCACAAGACGGGAAGTGTACTGATGGTCTCAAGTCCGGCAGGGGAGTCCGCCAGGGGTGTATCCTGGCCCCAATGTTATTTTCTTTATACATAAACTCACTGGGTTCTACCTTGGCGGCAGCATCTGTTGATGTCCCGCGCATGGGGGGAGTCCCAGTGCCTGTTTTATTGTATGCTGACGACAAGGTGCTGCTGTCAGGGACCCCTGTGGGTCTACAACATCTGTTAAATTCTTTTGGGGACTTTATGCAAAATCTGGACCTTGTGATAAATGTAGAGAAATCGCATGTCATGGCTATAGGGAAAGGCAGGAACAACATGAAAACTCTCACTTGTAATGGCCAAGTAATATCGAGTGTGAAAGTTTTCACCTATCTTGGCGTAGTGTTTGATGACATTGGGTCGTGGGTACCCCAAGTTGCTAACAAAGTAGTAGCCGTGAAAAGATCTGCAGCAGCTATATTAGGCTTTGCGAAAAGACTAGGGGGCAAACCAGCTGAGGCCATACTAAAGATCTACAGATCAAAAACTCTAGCCATAGTAAGGAATGGGGCAGCAATTTGGGGCTATAAAGACCTAGCCCCCTTACAAAGAGAAGAAAACAAATTCTTGCGATCTGTCTTGGGGCTCCCTCAATCTACATCTTCCTTTGCAGTGCATTTGGAAATAGGGATAGGGTATATTACAGATATGTTAAATATGGCACCGCTTTTATTATGGATTAGAATTTGGTTGAACCCCAACCTTACATTAAACCATAAGATTATTAAGGATTGTATGGGGCGCGACAAAGTGGCAGATATTTTGTGGTTGACATTTATTAAAACATCTGCAGCACTTCTGGGTCGCCCTGAACTATACCTGCATCCGGAAAATCTGACCAAGGAAGATATTACTTGGGTAAAAACTCATTTTATGAAAACACGAGAATTAGATCGAGAAGCAAAGGAAATTATTAAGCCAACAGTTAGGTCACACTACTTGTTGATTTCGACACTGTCAATCCAACCTTATTTGACCATTGTTACTAGACCTTACCATCGGTGGCTTCTAACAAAATTCAGATTTAACCAGGCACATTTCCTGTTGGGTATTTACGATAAATGGTGTAATCCAAGGGAGAATGTGCCTTGTGAATGTGACAATTTCTCCGATCAAGATCAGACACATTTTGTGTTTTTCTGTCCTTTTTATGAGGAAAGTAGGAAAAAGTTCATCAAACCACTGTTAAGGGAAAAGGGGTTTGTAAAGTATAAACCTGCATTGTATTATCTTCAGTTATTGGAGACCCCTTTAGTGATGTTTGGTGTAGCTAATTTTCTGATTGCTTCAATCCGTGCTAGAGGAAAGAGACTCCGGATGAATGTAGGCGTTGGTACAGTAAATACTTCTTTAAATTCTAATTCTATAATATAAATTAATTTTCCTGTATTATATGAAATACCAGGGTTATGAATTATGAAATATCTGTCAATATAAAACCTCAGTGTATATTTGAACTGATTTTTATGTATATGTTACTGGCTTTTATGTATTTATGATATGCTCTGGAATTTTTAAAAAAATTATGTATTTGTATAGTATACTTTTATGATTTTTAATAATCGAATAAAGTGTTTTTGACTTGACTTGACTTGACTTGCTTACCGACCAGAGGCTTCTGGTGTGGTTGAACAAATGAATGGTACCATCAAAAACAGAATTGGCAAAATGTGTCTAGCCACAGGAATGAAATGGCCTGATGTCTTGCCTCTAGTCCTGATGACCATTAGGTCTACTCCAGACAGAACAACAGGTTTGAGTCCACATGAAATTATCATGGGACGTGCTATGAGACATGCCTTTGTACCAGTCAACAAGCTGATGGCTATAACTGATGACATGATTTTGGATTACTGTAAAGGCCTGGCTGACGCAGTTCATTCTGTGTTTCACCAGGTTGGAGAAGACGCTACCACACTTGAGAAGAAACCAGCCCATGATCTGAGCCCAGGGGACTGGGTAAGGATAAAAGTCCACAGAAGAAGGAATTGCCTGGTTCCAAGGTGGGGAAGGCCAAGACAAGTCATTCTGACCACAACGACTGCTGTGAAGTGTGCTGGAGTGAAAAATTGGATACATGCAAGTCACACATTGAGAGTTCCAAATCCAAGAGACGGCACTGGAAAAGAATACTTTGAAGAATCAGATTCCAGTGATGATGCAGACAGTGAGACAATAAGAAGGAAAAAGAATCCTGAAAGTGGGGAAAGTGAGTCAAGAGAAATTTTCATCCCACCAGAAGAGGTTCTGAAAAGAACAGTGCAAACCGCAGAGGCGAGTTCAGATTCTGAAGAAGTTCCTGAGGTTCCAACTAACAGTAACCAACACAAAAAGAAAGAAAAGAAAAGAACATTCACACAGAAGTGACACCTGAATCGAATGAGGAAATTGGACAAGTTCCACCTGAGATAAATATTGAAGAAAAAGGGACAGACAAAGACAGAGAGGGACAGATTGCGGAAAAACCCAGAGGAGGTGTAGGGAATATCAACAACAAGCTAGGTGAAGGGACAAGTAGACAGCAAGAAGATTGCGTGTCGGAGACCCGAGGAGGGACAGAAGTAGGGAAATCTCAATTGGTGGAAAAGGAGACTGTTGGAGAAAAGGAAGTTGTTGGAGAAAAGAAAGCTGTTGATAATCAAGAGGCAACTGAAACAGAGTCTGATGAAAGTGACAATGAGATACATGGAGGACGAGTTCTGAGAAAGAGAACTTGGCTTGGAGAAAGAAACAATAAAGAAGGAAGACAAAAGAGAAATGCTAAAGGAGATCTTTGGCCAAATAAGATAAAGAGACTGAGGTATAGACTGACACGAGTTAACTCTTCGAGAGCTGAACAAGTGAACGAAGTGTCAAGTCAAAATCCTACTAAAGAAGAAGAAACAAAGATACCTGAGAGAACTAAAAGAATAAGGAAACCAAACCAGAGGTACAAGTCACCGGAATGGACGTATGTGGCACTGCCTGAACAAGGAGAAGAGGCAGACAGTCAAGGAAGTCCAGAGGAGGCTTTACTGAAAGAGGTTGCTGAAGAAGAGGCTGTGGGAATCCTGAGAGTCATCTTGTCCGACATTGGAGAAGAGACGGATGTTCAGGACCTGATACAGTTTGATGATGATGAAGAAACAGTGAAAAGTGATGAAAACCCAAATGGAGTAAAATCCAAGGAAGACACTTGAAGAAGAAAGTGAAGAAGTAAAATTAAGAACTAATAGATTGTAATAATCTGGTGGGTACTTGCTGCCCTAAAAGGTTCGGTAGAGGAGTAGAAGAGGCTAAGTCAAAAGAGACGGTCAAATTAACAAAATGGCTAACACTGAGAATAATAAAAGTATATGTACCTTTCTGAGAAGATGGTGCAAAATGTGCTGCTGCTGTACAGGTTTATTAATGCTGCTTTGGAGCGTGCTTGCTCTACTGAGTCACTATAGACACTTTAGAAGGTCATACTGAGAACAGAACTAATATAGGGAAGAGTTCACAGAAGATAGTACCAACTAGAACTAGCAATGTACATATACATAAGGATAGGTCAATTAATGATTTTTCTAGCAATGTTTTTTCTAAATTGTTATATGAATACGTAAAGACAATGGAAATAAGGGATTGCTACGTTTGCATGCAATTACCTGCCTCTGTTTCGGAAGGAGTGACTTATCATCATCTTCCGGCTACGTATGGAATTTCATGTAGTGTGTTGATTAGTATATTTTATCAGTTAGGGAGATTAGATTATAATATGTCTAATATAGATAATATTCTTGGGCAATTGCCTATGAATAAAGCACTGAATCCTGCAAAAGAAGCAAACACTTTAGGTGAGATTTTTTTAGAAATTAAAGAATTAACCTTAGAATATGTTTTTAGAAACAATTTAACTTGCAGTTTGAAGGGAGAAGAGAATAATTTTCTAGACATGGTTGAGAGAAGAAGGTTGAACATGCACAGGAAAGCAGAAGGGCATAAAATGAGTGAAACAATGTGGGATATTGAGAAAGAAAAGGAGTTGAAAAATGGAGCCAGTCCAACTATGGCTATAGATGCCGCACAGAAAGGCAAACTGTGCATTACTAGGAAGAGATCCCAGTATGATTATTATTTCATAGGGACTAGTGAGTGCCATGATACATACTTTATTGCAACCGGATGGGGATTTAGAGGAGGAGAAGATCCAGTTTTCCCGGGAGTGTATTATATTTGTGGGAACAAGGCTTATTACCGTTTGCCCGACCATTGGTTTGGCACATGTTATGTTGGCCTGGTCTTTCCAAAGATTTTTCACATGGATAGAGTAGATGATGCTGAACATACTAATCCGTTAACACGCTATAGAAGAGAAACATGGACAGAAATTGTTGGAGATATTTTTGGAGCTTTAATTCCAAAAGTGGGAATTTCTTTGAATGCATTTGGCATTCGGAAGCTGTCAACAGTGGTGGATCGCTTGTCAACAAGCACCGCTGGAGGCTTTCTTTTGGTTAGTACAGAAATGGTTGCTTTGCGTGCTATGGCGATGCAAAGTGACTTGCCCTTGACATTCTTTTGGCAAAGGAGGGTGGAGTCTGTGGAATGCTGAAAGTTCAACATTGTTGCACTTACATTCCTGACGAAAGCAAAGATCTAAAAGTTTATATCAAAAATATTACTGATTTACATGAAGAATTAGTACCACTTGAAGCTGAAAGTATCTGGACTAGAATGGCTAATAAGATGATTGCTATTAAGAACTTTATA
This sequence comes from Triturus cristatus, assembly GCF_964204655.1. Classification (NCBI taxonomy): domain Eukaryota; kingdom Metazoa; phylum Chordata; class Amphibia; order Caudata; family Salamandridae; genus Triturus; species Triturus cristatus. Next base: position 1,138,760,363 of record NC_140581.1, read on the forward strand.
GCTAAAATAGGTAGTACCATTTTTGGTAAGATATTATTTCCATTAACCTGTGTAATTGTTGCATTATTGATTCTTAGATTAGGCTGTATGTGTTGTAGATATAGAAGAAATAAAAAGAAAATTACAAAAGAAAATGTTAAAAGGAGACAAAAGAAACCAGAAAAAGATCCACAAGAAATAGAATTAGAAGAGCTAAGAGAAAACCTTTGATCACAACAGCTCTACCCATAGTACATACAGAAACCACGAGGAGCCCACAACATCCTAATGCTCCCCAATACAGAGCTGAAGGGCCCTGTGCATTAGCCCAGTCGAAAACACCTAAAGCTATATCCACTACAACGAACATATTACAAGCGCAACCAACGTTCCATCTATCTCCTCTAGCAGCTCCTTTGGCGTTGGTTCTGGCACAGGTACCCCCGCTAGCAGCTAACCAAAGAGAGTCTACTATTCACTTAATGGACCAATGTGCATATTGGATTTCGTCAAATCTTAGTGCCCCTGATTGGGTATGCCAATCACTTGTAAGCAAGATCATTATGGCGAGAAGAGTTCATTGGGTGGGCACCCAGGAGAAGAAGTTAAAAGGGTACTGCGTCATCGTACACTTTTCAAACACTAACGTCTTGCCTGTTCTCCTTAGAAACTTTCTTCCCCCACAAAGGAGATCATATGAAATAGTGCCTTTAACATCTGATTATTTTTATAATAAACGTCAATTTAAAAACACAAGCTTAGTCAGGGCAAACGGTTCCACAGTACAGTCTAGCGCCCCTATCACTGCCAATGTATCTTTTGCTAATACGTTACCACTCTCCAATAGATTCGAAACACTTTCCAATCTGGAAGAGTGCGACTGACTCGGAAGAAATTTTCTACCCTCAATACAAATCCCAAAAAAACATATGAAAGAAAATGCTAATGCTAGGGGATTTTGTTTTAACTCATATAGTCCAACCCATTTGTCAACCTATTGTGCATTGCCTAGTTTTAATGAACCAGACGTAAGGGAAGAAACCATAAACCCAGCTAATGTGGAGACTCCTTGTACTGAATCTCAAATCACTATAGTCCCCTGCTTAGACCTTAAAATCAGGATTCTATCTTGGAATATTGCTGGTATAAACTCAAAGATAGGTAACCCAGACTGGTCCAAGTTTATATCAGAATATGATGTTGTATTATTCCAGGAGACCTGGTCGCTTGTGTCTACATTGTTCCCAGGGTTCTCGGTCTATAATGTAGCAGCAACTAAGGGGAACAGGGGTAGACCTTATGGTGGCCTCTCCATATGGGTCGCAACTTATCTAGATTGCACTATTTCTGAATTGGATTTCTTTTCATTGGATCTTCAAGGTCTGGTCCTTTTTTTTAAACCTAATTTTAAATTAATTCTTATTAACGTTTACTCACGTCCAACTAGCCTATCTCAAGATTCTCCGATTTTTGATTTACTATCTACTTGTATATCAGATTCACCTAAACATGATAGATTAATAATTGCGGGTGATTTTAATTGTCAATATGAACCGCTTGTTGATCTCCCATATATACTAGATAACGAGGAAGATAACTGTAATCTAATACCAGACCCCCAAATCCAGAAGGTAAAGGCATGGACTCCATTAGTTATGCAAATTAATGCATTTGTCCTTATGCATTCATTGAGGGCCTGTAATGGCCGTTTAAAATCAGACCAGCCAGGCAAACCTACCTTTAAAAGGGATAATTATTCTTCCCTAATAGATTACATTCTGGTGGAGGTATCTTCTTGGAACAGCATTGTTGATTTTTCTGTCATCTCTCGATTTGACAGCGACCACGATGCGTTGTTGCTTGAGCTATTAATCCCTGTCCCTCAAGTATCTTCTACTACTGGCCCTACGGCTGACCAGAATCTTTTTCTGGATAATAATAAAAGAAGAATTAGATGGGACTCAGTTAAACGCACTCCGGATAAATTGCAAGAACTTTATGGGTTGATCCTCCCAGCGCTTCTTGAAACTGAAAGGCTATTTACTCCACTTCCAAGCGTTTGGGATCTACAAGCGGTAGAATCAACTTATCTGCACCTCACTTTGGCTCTTAAAACCTTTTTTAATCCTTCCACAAGTAAATCCAGGCCAAAACATGTTTCTAATTCCTGGTATACTAAAGCATGTAGGCAGGCTAAAACTGCTCTTAATAATGCAATTAAAACAAACAACAAGGCTATATTGAAGTCCTCTAGGAAGTTTTATAATGAGACTATTAAAAAGGCAAAAAAAACATGGGAATTTGAAAAATGGGAGGCCCTCAAGATTACTCTTTCCAATAAGGATATGAGGGGATTTTGGAAAATTATCTCCAATACAGGTAATGAGGACGAACGATCCCCGATTCTCCCGAATATTGCAGCATCTGCTTGCGAAGTTCATTTTAAGTCTTTGTACTCTATTGGAGATGACCTGATTGCTGAGGGCCCCCTCCCGTTAGCCCAATTTGAACCTTTTAATGAAATAACGGCCTCAGAAGTGGAGGGTGCCATCAAAACTCTTTCCACGTCCAAAGCACCTGGCCTTGATAAAATCCCTGGGGACCTATATAAAGAAGAACCCTCAATTTGGGTTCCATATTTATGGACCCTATTTAACGCCATTATGAAAGGTATGAGTATCCCAGACACATGGTTAGGAGCCGAAATATTTCCCATATTCAAAAAAGGATCACCATTGCTTCCTGTAAATTATAGGCCAATTAGCCTAATAGATGTAGCACAAAAGTTGTTTGCTAGAATACTACTCAATCGTCTGCATTTTTGGATGGAAGACATGAACATCTTGAGTGACTTACAGGCAGGATTTAGGAAAAGGGTGTCAACTGTTGATCAACTTCTAAGGCTGCAATTATTATTCTGGAAGATCAGTGGAGGGTGGCAGCCTCTATCTGATATTTGTCGACCTGAAAGCAGCATTCGATATGGTTCCAAGGGCTAAGCTCTGGGCTGTATTACATGAGATGGGAGTCCCCTTGGACCTATTAGCCATGATCATTAGACTGCACACTGGTAACTATGCGCAGGTCAGATATGGCAAGGCAGGCCAACTAACCGCGCGCTTTCCAGTCAACAGAGGAGTCAGGCAGGGATGCGTACTAGCCCCTACCCTGTTCTGTCTTTATGTTAATGCTCTGATAACCCATATCAACAAGACGGACCGTGGTGACTCCCCCAGACTCAATGGTAGAAAGGTCCCAGTCATGCTTTTTGCAGATGACACCCTTCTGCTATCTAAGTCCCCGATGGGCGTCCAACGTGTTTTAGATAGTTTTTTAGCATTTTGTATCGACCACGGGCTCGAAATAAATATTTCGAAAACTAAATACATGGTTTTTAATCCAGCTAATACAACTCGACCTAATCCCACACTCAATGGAATAACTTTAGAAAAGGTCTCATTATTTGAATACCTAGGAATTACACTCTCAGAGTCTTTCTCCTGGGCTCCCCAACTAGACAAAGCAGCTATGCGGCTTGCCCAATTATCTGGTGCGATATTAAGAATTTCTAAATATACCACATATAGGGCTCCTGGCCCTGCCGCAGAAATTTACAAAGTGCAAGCAAGAAATGCAGCTCTATATGGGGCAGAGTTGTGGGGCCATTCCCAGCTGAAAAGTCTGTCTCTAATAGAGAATAAGTTCATTAGACTTTTATTGGGCCTACCGCAAAGCACTCCTTTAATCCCATTACGTCTTGATCTGGCAATACGACCCATAGATGAAGAAGCAGGCCTACGTCCCTTAACATATTGGCGAAGACTTTGGCTCACAGATGAGCTAGGATCTTATTGTAGTGACCTTAGCTCAATAATTGCACTTAGCACATCTAAGAAGTTTCCCTGGCTTGTTTACATCAAGGAAATGTCCTTCAGGATTGGTTTGCCTGAACTTTGGACTAATCCCGAGGCATTTTCTTTGATGCTTCCTCGCGCAAAACTGGTCCAGGCATATAGGCAGTATAGGCTAAGTGTATTACAACGAAATGAAACTCTTGGTAGTCTTTCAAGACAGTTTTTATTAAATAAAGACCAGTATATCTTTGAGCCATCCCTGAATGAATTGCACCCACCTCTGGCAAGGAAACTTTACATTCAATTTAGGTTGGGCACCTTACCACTTAGGGACTTTACTAAAAATTGGTCCAAACGAATAGAAACAATTTGCCCAGCCCGTGGAAGGTCGACCGAGACACTAATCCACGTATTGTTTCTCTGCGTTGCATATAGAGCTCCCAGGAAATATTGGCTCATCCCTCTATGTAGGAGTTTGGGATTTACAAGATGTACTGAAGCCTATCGCATTTTAGCCACTGATACTAGTACTGTTGTAGTGTTTGCTGTTTCACGTTTTTTACATGCAATGTGGATTAAGCGTCTTAGTTTTAAATAATCTTATGCTGCTATGTATATTTTGCCCCAGTCTATTTTAAAACCATTTTTTAATGTTTTTATCTGCCTCTAAATGTGTTTCTTAAAATGTATTTTATGCAACTTTTATGATCTTCTGATCGAAATAAAGTTTACAAATGGTAAATGGCTAAGAGAAAGCATGTATATAGAAACTAAGAAAGAAGATGAGATGGAAACAAGAGTTTGAAAAGAATGAACAAGAAGATATTTTGAATTCTTCAAAAAGGGGAATTAAATAGATTTTTGGGTTTTTGATTTTTGTGGTGATAAGATATCACCAAAGGGGGGATTGATGGAGCAGGGTTTTTTCTTTAAAACCGAATACCTGTTTCATTTTCACATGTTATAATTAAAAGTACTACTGATTAATTAGCAACTACTAAAAGTTTGTCGAGTCTGGTTTAATCAATCTTATTAACAGAATAATTACACGTGGGAACGCTATTGCATGGCTAAAATAACAAGTGAACTAAGTTGGTGAGTAAATTGACGAAATAGGTGTTGCTTATGTGATGTTATTGTGTTTTGCGCTTATAATTAATATGCATTAATGGCTTTTGATGTCGCAAATGGCTAGATAAATACATACACATAAGGGTATTAGCAGGGGAATAACACTGTATAATCATTTCCGTGCAGTAATTCTGTTTTATGTTTTATTTCACTTAAAGTTGACTAATGTGGCCTACCAAAAGATGGCTACCACCCGCAGCCTGCATTCGAGTTGATGGAAAATTTTGCAAGGAGGCTTCGCGCTGCCTGTGACCTTGCCTTCCTGATTAACTGAAAAGCCATGACCATGATGACAAACCCAGGACGGATGCCAAGAGCCCCTGAACATGATATTTGTTGCAAAACCGAATACTGAACTTATGAACTTGAAATGATCTCACGACTGGGATACAAATTATCTAAAAGAGACATCCGTAGAAGTAACGAATTAGTTGTGGACCCTTTATTTTCTATTCATTATTTGAGATGATCAATGTGTGAGAAAATCTTGCACTGTAGCGCAATGTACCAAGACGACATTAATTCCGCTATTTATCCGTTCTGTATAATATAATGGCAACATTATGGAATGTAATTTTAGTATAAATATTAGTAGACTAGAGAGGTCTAGCGCCACTTCTTCCTGAACTGATGATCCGAGGTCCCGACGCTGACGGAGAGGACGGTGACTCTACATGACGGCTAGAAACCCTGATTGAATTACTGAGGACCGATTCTGACTTAGGATCTGACTTTTAGCCAGAATAGGTAAATATGAGAGAAATGAATTTGCATTTAATTGGCTTTTCATGCAATTTTAGATAAACAAAATATTCTGTTTGAATCTCTGTGTCGGGTGGTTATTTTATTGTCATGTTTATTGAATTTATTTACATATTATGTGAAATGTTTTCGCCAGATCTATAGCAACTAGTAGATGCCATTGACCTCAGGGTACATGCAGATTGGTTAGGTATTGAAAGTGTTTCTCCTTATACAAGGCACAGATAGAGTGGTAGGATGAATGTTGGTGTGATGGGCCCCACCAGCGTGTGATGTGTGTGTGCGTGTGTGACTGTGAGATCACTCCGTTCGTGGAAGTAGAGGAGATTCGGAAGCTCCGATCTGCACCAGTTGCGCTTACTCTAGCAAGCCCATCAAACCTGTGCTGGCCACCAGCCGCAGTAAGTAGACATTTCCTCCCTACTTCATTATTATCTTCATTATTATTGATGAGATAGATAGGATTGCAACCCACTCCTATTTAAAAGCTTAGAAACGTACCTATTGTTACATCGGCCGTTTCGTAATATTTTTTTTAAATACTGGTTGTAACCAGTTTTTTTTGCAGCCATGTTTTAGTATATCAGGTCCAAAATGCTAAAACGTAGCATAGAAGTAGCATCTTTATTGGGCAGGCATAGTATCTTGTCTCAGTCCTCTAGAAATGAGAATTCCAACAATTTACAACAAGCATTGGCATAGCCAATAGGTCTCGCCTTTGGGACCTTATAAGTGTTTAGCCATGCAACAGTTGCATAACTAAATACTTATAAGGTCCCAAAAGCGAGACCTATTGGCTATACCAAGCGGCCGTGAAAGTGATCGCGATCAAACATCAAAGCGGCCGTGCAGCCGCGAAAGTGAAAGTAATCGCGGTCAAGCGCGGTGCGCACGCCCGCGCACATGCACTGTAGCTCTAGGCTGGCCTGGTAGCACTTTTTGGAGCCCTCTCAATAAGTCTCACCAGACCAGCGCATGCGCTGGGTCAGGCGAGACCTAAAAACGGCTGTAGCTTCTATTATGGTGCGAGATAAGATTTCAGATTTTCACAAGAGGTCACTTTGTATTAGGTCCACTGTTTCAAATTGAAGGCATGTTCACAAAAGCTAATTTCAAATAAAATAGCAAAATGACAAGTTACCACTGATTCCTGTGATTTTCCTTAGGCGCAAACTCCTTCAGTCCACTGGGCCTTCTATATTCCCCATATATAGGGTGGAAGTTCTTAAGGTGCAAGCTGGTGAAATGTCCAGCTACAGCAAGCATATTGCTTTTCTCCCAGTAACAGCTAGGGCCACAGAAATTATGCAATTCTGTGATTGTAGCTTTTCTTTTTGATTGATTATATATTTAGTGTACTTGCCATGTGATCCGTCATCTGTTGCATAATTTTCAGAATTCAACAAAAATGAGTTTGCAGTTGAAATGCCCCAAACGTTCCTAAACAACTATCATTTGGTGTCCTGCAGTAACAGATTCTCTGCAAAAGATAACTGATCCTGTTTCAGTTGCTGATTGCCATGTTAAGGCAAAATTCTTGAACTGACGAGGTGAAGCGTTTGGTCAAACTGTATTAATGTGTGTTAAAATGAAAACATATTAAAATAAAATTATCACTCAGAATGTGCCACATTCTTACCACTTAATTTGCCTTTTATTGACGCATAAATTGCCAACTCTCCGGCATAATGCACTCTCCAGCTTCAGGAAAGAGATTCCTCAGGGAAAGCACACCCCCTCCCCACCATTGAGGACCTAGTGTTCTGGGTCCTAGTGACAGCACTAGACCTAGACAAATCTTTTCATTCCAGATATTATAGTCCAGACTTGCAAATACTTCTCTACAACACTCAAAGATTTAGGCATGGATTCTTCAAAGCAGCAAGTAGGGGAATCTTCTTTCCTTCATCTGTTCCAAGTACATTTCTCTTAAGCGTGGGTCAAGCAGGGGAATTTAAAGAGAAAAAACAGTCTGTGACTGGTGACAATCCCTGTTTGAATCAAGCTAGAATTCTTACACTTTCTCTTGTCGTGTTCCCGGAACTCATTGGGGTTGCAGCTGGAAGGATTCATAAGCCCCATAAGGAAACTGAGTACTTTTCGCAGGAAAATAAAACTGGCAATTGTCTCTCACACCTCCCACCGAGTAATGTAAATGTGGGTAATATTGTTAAGAGTCAGACAAAGCTGTCAGTGAAAATCTTGTCTGCAGGTGATATTACAAAGTTCCATCTGCACGCCCAAAGGCAGTGCATGCACAGTCCCCTAAACACACACACGCACACACGCACACACATACATATTGGTATTTTCTAGTAAACTAATATGTGTTACACTCCTACAAATTTAATGAGTAAAAATTATCACCATAAATATTAAAAACACAGTGAACAAAATAGATAAAACTGAATTCTAAAAAATTATCTTTCATCACAGAACCCTATATATTTAGTCTAAACTTATCCTATGTTGTGATTAGCTGATATATATTAATCATCTCAGAATATTTGATTGCAAGTCTTGTGTAGACCCTATCCTACCTTTAAATTGGGCTTGAAGTCAGAGGCTTCTATTTCAGTATCCTTCGATCAATCCGTTCATCTGCTTTTCACACCCAGATCACCAGTACCTTTTATACCTTTTTTCATATATGGTGGTCTGCAGAGTGAGAAGGGGTTTGCTCATGCTCGGCTCCTGTACCTGCTACAAAGGACAGTAAACAATTCCATTGTTCAGGTTTTAGGAAGCACACAGAAGCTGGCTCTCTTTTCATCTCCAGGCCTGGCTTAGTCGTCAGCCCACACCCACATAAAGCGACTACAGAAATAAACCACTATCAGTGTATATTTGCATTTATTTACTAGCTTAAGCAGAACGATGGGGCATATCATCAACGAGGCGATAAAAAATTATCGCCGCTTTTGCGTCTGTTTTCGGACGAAAAGCGACGATAATTTAAACGCCGTATTAGCAAGGACACGCTAATGCTTCTTCGCGCCCTTCCCCTTAACGCCCAGCTTTGCATCTCTAATGAGATGCAATGGGGCGTTCCTCCCCAGGATAACGGGAGAAATGTCGCTAAGCGACATTTCTCCTATCATCAAGCCTCACGCTAAGAAGCATAGCGGCAAAAAAAGTAGCGATAACCTCTGTTATCACTATTTTCCATATGCCTGCTTTGAAACTGACTTAGCCATGATATCCTATGCAAGGTGGATATCATGGCTAAGTATGCCTTGCCCTATCAGCAAGCTATTGCCAAACCCTGTGCGATTATCGCTGTATTTCCAGCAGTAATCGCACAGTTGGCAGCTTGCGCTCTGAATTTTATCGCTTTGGAGATAAGCGTTGCTGATAGCACGCTATCTCCGCGATAAAATTCAGTGTTGGCCAGCGATAATTATCCTCGCGCTAAGAGCGCTGAGCGATAATTATCGCCTGGCCTTGATAATATGCACCGATGTGATTAATATGAATTATGGTGATTGGCTGAGCTCTGTTAGTAAGGTGCATTTGAGGTCGTCTACTTTGTTTGAAAACGTCATTAATTGCCAGATCTTGCTCTGTGATACATACTGTTGGGCTACCTTCTGGGCCAACAGCAACAAATAATGCACACGTAATATATGTAAAATTCTTGAAAGCCCGGCAAAAGCTGAGCATATCCCCTCATGAGCTGCCCTGATCACTTCAAACTCATTTGGAGCCCATCTTGTCCCAAGAAATAACTGTACTTCACCAGAAAGCATAAACGCAGAGTTCTTTTACTGTGATTATTGGATTGCTGACTATATTTCTGGATCAATTTTGTCTGGTGTTTTGTCACTGTGTTGAATGTTTGTTGCGAGTTCTGTTTCAGTCTGTTGCATTGAAGAGTAGTGTGTGGTTTTTCCTAGTTGAGAGTGTTGTTGTAAGTAATGTGATACTCACCTATAAGACAAATCTTTCTTTTTTTTAAATGTTCTCTCTCATTTGCAGAACTGAGAGCTTGCATAGATGCTGCAGACCTACATTAAATATGTTATCAGCCCTTTTACTTGAGAAAAGGTTAGATGAGGATTTATTTGCTAGCGTCTGTGTTGGATTGGATTAGGGAAGTCAGCCACGTTCTGTGATGGAACCAACCTCTGCATAGTGAAATCATGTGATGTACTTAGGGTGGAGCCACAGTGCCTCTGAAGATAGAACCTAGAGTTCCCAGGATGGCAGAGGAAGAAGCCTAAAACTGACAAATCATAAAAAGGACCTCAGCTCTCTCATCCTGCCAAAGAACATTAGGCCATGGAAAAGTAACGTGACAGGAGAGTGGGAGTAACTCCAGGTGGCAGCATGCTAGTGCTTCCAATGTTCAGTGGTCGAAATGCATTAAAAAAGTATGGGAAGGAACTGTCATACTGCGCACAATGGGAGGGCAGGGTGAGTGTGCGTGGGGACGGGGTCTAAGGCATGGCTAAAAAAACAAAATATTATGTAACGCGAAACACGTGTCCAGTGATGGCTAACGCTACTCTGACTTGCACGCACCACTGAGCATAGGCGTACCCGCCGACGCTGACTACAGGGACCACAATTCTTCTGGGTAACACGCTAGTGGGTGGAGCAGTGTGCGACCAACTTGGTGATACATATTTAGTGGCTCTCTGAGCCCCGGAGTCGACGGGCTCATGGTTACGCACCTGTGTTCGCTACGAGAGGTACAGACCTGATATGATTTTAGCAGCCTACACAAGCAACCCTGCACTCTTCCTACTCCCTGCTGACGAGCGGCAACTACCGCGAAACACGTGTCCAGGGATGGCTAACGCTACTCTGACTTGCACGCACCACTGAGCATAGGCGTACCCGCCGGCGCTGACTACAGGGACCACACTTCTTCTGGGTAACACGCTAGTGGGTGGAGCAGTGTGCGACCAACTTGGTGATACATATTTAGTGTCTCTCTTAGCCCCGGAGTCGACGGGCTCATGGTTACGCACCTGCGTTCGCTACGAGAGGTACAGACCTGATATGATTTTAGCAGCCTACACAAGCAACCCTGCACTCTTCCTACTCCCTGCTGACGAGCGGCAACTACCGCGAAACACGTGTCCAGGGATGGCTAACGCTACTCTGACTTGCACGCACCACTGAGCATAGGCGTACCCGCCGACGCTGACTACAGGGACCACAATTCTTCTGGGTAACACGCTAGTGGGTGGAGCAGTGTGCGACCAACTTGGTGATACATATTTAGTGGCTCTCTGAGCCCCGGAGTCGACGGGCTCATGGTTACGCACCTGCGTTCGCTACGAGAGGTACAGACCTGATATGATTTTAGCAGCCTACACAAGCAACCCTGCACTCTTCCTACTCCCTGCTGACGAGCGGCAACTACCGCGAAACACGTGTCCAGGGATGGCTAACGCTACTCTGACTTGCACGCACCACTGAGCATAGGCGTACCCGCCGACGCTGACTACAGGGACCACAATTCTTCTGGGTAACACGCTAGTGGGTGGAGCAGTGTGCGACCAACTTGGTGATACATATTTAGTGGCTCTCTGAGCCCCGGAGTCGACGGGCTCATGGTTACGCACCCGTTCGCTACGAGAGGTACAGACCTGATATGATTTTAGCAGCCTACACAAGCAACCCTGCACTCTTCCTACTCCCTGCTGACGAGCGGCAACTACCGCGAAACACGTGTCCAGGGATGGCTAACGCTACTCTGACTTGCACGCACCACTGAGCATAGGCGTACCCGCCGACGCTGACTACAGGGACCACAATTCTTCTGGGTAACACGCTAGTGGGTGGAGCAGTGTGCGACCAACTTGGTGATACATATTTAGTGGCTCTCTGAGCCCCGGAGTCGACGGGCTCATGGTTACGCACCTGCGTTCGCTACGAGAGGTACAGACCTGATATGATTTTAGCAGCCTACACAAGCAACCCTGCACTCTTCCTACTCCCTGCTGACGAGCGGCAACTACCGCGAAACACGTGTCCAGGGATGGCTAACGCTACTCTGACTTGCACGCACCACTGAGCATAGGCGTACCCGCCGACGCTGACTACAGGGACCACAATTCTTCTGGGTAACACGCTAGTGGGTGGAGCAGTGTGCGACCAACTTGGTGATAACTTTTTTCGGTCTTTCACCTTCAGGTAACTACATATAAAATAACGCACAGCTTCAATGAAAAAAAAAAACCAAGATAATATCAGTAGGAAATGCATAATTGTACAAAAGTATGGGCACGTCATGCCCCTCAGATCCCGTCCACTTGGACCACTGTCTATATAAAATTAAACACATTTCCATATGAGAGTAGAATTTCACTTGTTACCTAAATTGACCCCAAAGTGTCTCAAATAAAATAAAACAATTGTGAAGGTAAAATAGACAATGTTGGATTTTTTACAAAAACTGATAAATGTATCTACAAAAGGGTAACGTTTGAGACATGCTATCATGAGCAGATTGCAGTGAATTTTAATATACAATAATGCAGTAGAAATATACTCAGGACAATACCATTTCCTAAAACAAAATCTGTTGTAAATGTTGCCCTAGTAATACTTGCAAAATGTTGAGGTTTTAGAAATTGTGTACAATTTGTGAAAATGCTAAGGAATAATGAATTTTAGATTCATGAAATCCACAAAACTTGACTGATTAAAATGTACCATTATTCAGTGTATTAGATTTACATGTAGTTATATTTCGTTCTGTATCATTGAAATTGTCAGCAGTTACAGTCGAGATGTGAGTTGTATTTTCTTCTTCTACTTGCCATCTGAATGTAAACCGCCACTGCATTACAAACTCTATCATTTTCTAAATTGCATATAAAATCAAAAGCTGTTTTATGGGAGAACAAGCTTTCCTTAAAAAATAATGGATGTAAAATGCTCTTCCTAATATCTCTATTAAAATCACAGAATAAGATAAAGTGTAAGGTTGTCTGATCAGATTTTCCATCGCAGGGACACTTTGGGAGATTTCATTTCCATTTGCCTATGGTTGGGAAGGCTATTAAAAGATGGACGATCCCCATTCTTAACCTAGTAAGATAACATCTATGTTTTGTATTCAAGACTTGGAGTAAATAGTGTTGTGTCCCTGGTCCAATGGGCCTATCACAGTATGCCCTGGTCAGCTGCTTCGAGTTTCCCGCAACTTCCCATAGCCATTCCCTCGATTCTATAAGTCTGGTTTTTAGTTCCTTTTTACTATAATCAAGCATTTGCAAAGGGTTGTTAAAATCAATGTTCTCAACACATTCTTTTAAAATATTACTAATATACATAAACCAGGGAATTATTTTACCATGCTCAAGGGTGAGGCAATCCTTAATGATTTCCTAGGTAAATTTGGTACCCTCCTTACTCCATATCCCATGCCAAACACTGAGACCTGCTACGCTGATAAAATCATTAATATAAGGGGCAGCAAGCTCTTTGTGCACGCTAAATATGGGGGTAGAGTTGAGAACGCCTAACAGTCTTCTTAGAAAGATGTTTTCTTGAGTCTGCAGGGTAGCATGGTTAGCCGCTCCCCAGCACGCTAAAACCATAGCAAGTTCCAGTAAGGCACTTACTCTTGTAGAGGGTCAAAATTTCCCTGATTTGGTTGTTCCCCATTTCTAAAACAAAATCTAAAAATGGACTCTGTAATCCGGGTAAATTTTAGTTTACAGTAAATAATATGGGGTCCCCAGTGACTGTTTGCTGTGAATAGCAGTCCTAAACATGAAAATGAAGGTGTTTCTGCCATAGGGACCCTATTCACATAGTGGACCCTAATCTTTGCTTTCCCTTTACAACACACCATCGTAAATGTTTTTTTCAAATTAAGTACCAGATCTTTTTCCTGCATATATTCTGCAAATTTCTCAATTAGGCACTGAACCCCATGAGCGGTTCTGTATAAAAGGACTGCGTCGTCCGCATAAAGCAAAGCGGGGACAGCACATTTACCATCTCTAGCATTTAGCTTTTGCAAACCGTCATCTACTCCGTTTATGTATAGAGAAAACAGGAGTGGAGCAAGAATGCATTCCTGCCTCATTCACCATGTTACTCTGAAACTGGTAGTGCACTCTCCTTCTGTCCCATATCAAACTCTTGTAGTATTCAATAGTTTATATATGTGTGACAGGTATACAATAATATAATTCGGAGCAACCCATGAGAACCAGGGTATGCTATAATTTCACATGATTCACTAGGTTGAAAGCACTTGTGAGGTCAACAAACACAGGTGTAAATGGCCCTTTTTTACAAGTGTATATTTACTAATAATTAAATGAAGGTTAATGCACTGCTCAACAGTCTCTATCTCCCTTCTGAAGCCATACTGTGGTTCTGTAAGGATTGAATTTTCAGCTGCCTATATTTCCAATCTCTCCAAAAGGATTCTACCCATCAATTTTGACATTGTGTCAAGAAGGGAAATGGGACGATAGCATTTGGCATCACTTCTATCGCCCTTCTTAAAAATCAGGACTATGATACTTTCTGTCCAAGCTCTCGGCACCAGACCACCTGCTATAGCATTAAACACTTTTTGTAAAATTAGGGCCCAGAGACCCATTTCCGTCTTAAAAATGTCTACTGGGACCCCATCGGAACCTGGTGCCTTCTCATTTGCACCTCAATCTAGGGCCGCTGTGACCTCATCCAGAGTAATGGGGCCAGATTGGGGGGTCCAAAGTAATAAAAACTCCATTATCTGATAGTACTGAGATTTCATTAAGATCACTTTTATCTGACAGTACAAAAATTTCATTGTCTGGGTTAAAAACCTGTCCAAAATACTTTATCCATTCCGAGGGCTCTCAATTTTTACTGCGGAATAGTCTTTAAAATAAGGGTGGTTAATTGTTTTCCAGAATAAGGGGGCATCCTTTGTTCTGTGGAAATATGGATTTTTATGATCAGTTATGTCCCCTATCTTGGACCCCAACGGTTTCATGTATGAATCACAAGTACATGTATGTTCCCTCCAGTTCCAGTTATGAAGACGCAAACTCATGTGCGTCCACCGTCAACATGTCCTCTTTCAGATCCGCCATGAATAGGCTGGATATTCCATTCCTAAGTATGAAAGGCCACCGGCTTTATATGGTTCACTTATGCCATTTTACAGTCCAGGCAAGTAGGCCCTGATTCTGTCATCAAGCTTTTCTTGCTTTCTGCCTCCGAAGCTCCAGTCTGAGCCTGCATCTGTGACCATGAACTTTGTCTCATTCCCTGCGCGGCTCACGATGCCTGACATCAGCCTGTTGCCTGCCAAGAAACTGTATTTCACCTTCGAAATTATCTACTCCGCTCCCTGCCCAATGCATTCCTGTCTAGTAGTTTAAGTAAACATTCTTCCAGCTACCGAGCAAAGGCCCGGCTTCTCTGTCTTTATGCAAGTAATTCATAGCCTTATTATTATGGAAGACTTCTGCCCTCGCATCTAGTGTAGACACTTAGACGCTTGTACACGCACTAACAGTCAGTATAGTCAGTATAGAATAAGATTCTACTCTAAGAGACCTCTCTTTTGGATAACATAGTTCTTTAAACATAGGATGTTAGATATGATTTGGGATAAGGTTGACTTGACCCTCCAGACATCTGTCGCCACATGTAGAGCTAAATGTCAAGTCCCCTTCACCCCCTAGTCGCACGTCAATCATACGTCATGCTGCTGCGCGCGCATCTCTGCCAAGTATTTCTGCTGACATTGCGAAATTATTTCATAGGTCCACCCATATGTGACATCACAACCAATGACGTTTCCTTGTTACTCCCAATTACGCCTCCTTCAGCTACGCATGTGAAATGTTATCTTTGCTATCAATTGTTACGCCTCTTACATTGGTTTCATTGTAATGTCTGTTCTATAAAAATGATTAATTATCAATAATGTATGTACTTCACTTCCTGAACCTTCGTGGTGATGGAACCTGGAGTCAACGATTCGAATCGTCCATTGGAATAAAGCCCATTCCGAACCTCTAATACCACGGATTCTGCCTCTTATTTATTGAGCTATTTTTATTATGT
This sequence comes from Triturus cristatus, assembly GCF_964204655.1. Classification (NCBI taxonomy): domain Eukaryota; kingdom Metazoa; phylum Chordata; class Amphibia; order Caudata; family Salamandridae; genus Triturus; species Triturus cristatus. The sequence continues at coordinate 1,138,776,130 of NC_140581.1, forward strand.
TTCTGTATCAAATTAAGTCCCGGTAATTAAATTATTTACCACATGAATGGCGCCCGAATAGGGACACTTTCTCATCTCACGCGCCGGCGGTGCGTTGCAGGCCCGGTCTCCTGCCACAGCTGGACGGACAACAACGCGTACCAGCAGGATTTCCTGTATCTCCCTCCGGTTAAGCGGGGGCGACTGAGGCTGCGATCAACACCCAGACGAGGCGGTGAGAAGTGCGAAGTATCCCGACCAGAGCCTAGCTGAGAGAGCAAGATCCGAGGTATACAGAGGCCCACCAGGTTTCCGAAGCTCAGAAGTGTCCGAAGTTGTCGAGTCGAGTCCAGTCCGGTCCAGTTCAGTTCAGTTCCGTTCCGAGGCCTTCCGTTCCGAGCTACCCGGTGAGTACCATTACTGGGGAGGCGTTCTGACGTGCACATAGGTTGTGCCGGTCAAGACGGGTTTGGGTACACAAATCCGGTCTGCACTGTTTTAGCAGTGTATCTGTACTGTTTAGCAGTATATCTAGTATATCAAGTATATAAATTCAGAATAATTCAGTTAATGCCGAGTATTATGTTCAGTGATTAAGTTTCCTTAGAATCGTCATCATCATTGTTGCTTATTTAAATGTTAAATGTTAAATGTGTTAATACGTCCTGCATATTGTGGTGTGAATGACTGTTCATTATTGTGTTTATCGTATTAAGTTTGTTCAAGACCAAGTATCAGATCAGTTCTCAGTATGCCGCTCTTTTCGAAACTAAGACAGATCACAACTAGAAAAGGGGTACTCGAAGAAGCTGTTCCCATTCCTCCTAGGGACACTCCAGGGTACTTCATGTATCATAAACATGGCCTAGACGCCATATTATTTCTTGATCTATGGGTAGACTACACTAAGGAATTACCAGAAAGTCACAGGTGGCCCGCAGCTGGGACCTGGGATGCAGAGTGCATCGTGAAAGTAGAGGAAGAGTTATGGAAAAAGAAAGCTAGACAATCACAGAAAGATGCCATTGAATTATGGCGTAAAGAATCGTATAGACGTACAGAAAAAGCACGTAGACAGGAAGAAAAGAGTAAGGAAAATTCAAATAAAGTCCGAGAAAATCTATTAATTAAAGAAGGTACACGAGTGACATCAGAACAAATAGACAGACAAAGAAATGCCCTTATGAATGGTATGTATCCCCTTCTGGCCGAGGGATTACCTAAGGCTACTCCGGAGATACCAAAAGACTTGCCACCCCCATTGTTCCCAATAAAAATGCATCCTAAAGGGCATCCTAGAACAGCAGAAGATGTTTTCCTTTCCTCATATTTAGATGAAGCAGCTCCCGAGTATGCTAACCCCGCCCCACATAGACCGTCGGCCGGGGAGGTTCAACGCCAAGATCCTGTATCTGTATCTCTACAACAACAAATCCTGACACCAGTTCCGGCAAGCACATCTGTTTCCACGTCTGTTCCTACAGCTGCTTCTACAGCTGTGCCCACACCTATAGTTGCTGTATCGCGTTCAACGAATCCTTTCACGCCCGATACCCCAGACGGGGCTACCGGAGGTGCTACCAACATTTTTTCTACGCCACCCAGAATAAATAAACTTACTTTTCAAGAAACAGCACATCCACGTACCCCCAAACTCATAAATTCCCGCACGCTTAAGGAACTTCTTGTAGATTGTAGATATGACCCTGTGCCCGGCAAAGAGGATGAAATGATCATGGCATCACTACGTATCAGACGAGCCGCGGTGTATTTAGGGAAGCTACCAGGAATGACTATGCATCTAGATAATATATATCATTTTGTCCAAACAGGGCGAGATTCTGAATGTATTAACAGAGCTATGGAATACCAGAAAGTGGAGATACAGGGGGAACTGTTACGTTTCCTCATAAATTGTGTGATCAGAAATCAAGACCGATCGGGGGTAGACCCGGAAACAATGGAAACTCTTACCAGATGGAGGCAGAATATATCAGAAGGGAGACATGATAGGCAAAAATGTATAATAGCCATGTGCAGAAAGATCCGTAAAGAAATAGAACACCTACACGAAGAGAGATTAACGGTAGATCAGTTCGAACAAAGCGAGGAGGAAGGATCAGGACTGCCCACAGGACAGTCAGAAACCATAGCCTATGTAGGTAGAGGAAGATCTTGTAATAGTACTAGATGTTTTACTGACCCAATACGTCCGATATGTCCAGAAAATAACAGGAATTTCCAAACACCTATAATAAATATAAGGTCCCCCGAGCATTCGTTCCAAGCCGCTGACAAATTACTCCGAGAACGAAGGGGTTATCATTTACTCGATTCTATGGATGAACAAGAATTAGCCAGGTCAGCCGTTCATTGGGCTGACAGTCCCGGAAAATATGGTGATGATACAGTAGCACACACATTTTTGAACCTCACCCCAGATGAACAGCGTTTAGCTGGGATTTATATGATTCAACAACTTCTTATACTATATAAAAGCCAACATTCAGATCCTGGTCCCTTACCTGATATATTGACTGAATTACTCACGAATAGATGGAGAGGTTCAGGTACTAAGTTAATTAGAGAAATACTAGAATCAAGAAAGCAGTACATTCTTTTTGTATGCCCAGAACATGTCTCACTGCCCATCAAGGAAAGAACGACGTATTACATGGACAGACAGAATCCCTTACGAGAAGTACACCCAATAAAGGGCGAGGACAATGAGTTTAAACGTGTATTTGTATATACGCCCATATCGAAAATAGAATTGTTAGAAATGAAGAAAGTGGTACCCAGTCATGACAAAGACCCAGCGGGTTTTCACCGAGAAATTAAAGACATGTTACTCATGGGAGAGTATACCTATCCCGACATTATGACAATATTAAAGGTATTAATGCCTGCTGGCATTTATGAAAAACTCAAGGAAAAAGAGTGGGAGGTAGGAGACCAAAAGATAGACTGGACAGCATTAGAAAATGAAGAAAGGGCCCGAGGTCCAGGTTCGGGGCTTGGGGATAAAACTAAAGCACTACCAGGTTTACTAGTACAGGTACTGCCACGTTTATTAACTACGAAAAAGGAAGACTGGGGTGCAATCTCAGCTTGTAAACAAAAGCAAGATGAAGACACTAGTGATTTCTATGCCCGATTTGAAAAATGTTTTGGTATAAATAGTGGCATAAAAGCAAGTAGCGAATCATACCCACATCTGTTTGTGACAAAATTAGTTGAAAATTCCTTGCCCCAAGTGAAGAATAGAGTATTAAAATTCGAGAGTACCTGGCAAGGTAATACCCCATCACAAATGTTACAAATGTTACAGTACCATTACAATAGAATTAGAGAGGAACAAGAACATGAACAGAAACGCATGAAAGACACAAAAATGAAAATGCTAGTCTCCCAGACAGTTCCAGCTGAAGGTCATAAAAGGGGTACGACACAGTCCGGTGATTCAGCAGGACCTGTAAAAGGGACATGCAACTATTGTAAACAGCCAGGACATTACATACACGATTGCCCAGTCCTGAAGCGTAATATCGCCACAGGTAAAACACAGGAAAGACCACGGCCACCTAGACAGGATCAGAATGAACAAGGAGCCCCGCAGCATGCACAGTCCATGCCAGCTCCACAACAATCTATACAGTTTGTGCCAGCTGCACCAGCGCTGCCGGTTGCTGCCACACAAACCACGACACGACAGCTGTACCAGACCGCACAGTATGACTATCCTGATTATCAACGATATGCATGAACCAGCCTAGAGAGGGAAGTTGACTTACCCCTTATCGAGGTCCCTGTAGACCAAGAAGGACCTTATGTACATAGTGAATTATTAGGCCAAGATAGAAAATTTTTACTTGATACAGGGGCAAGTCGAACAACAATAAAACACAGTGAAGTTCCAGGGGCACCCCTCTCAGGCTCACAGAATATTTCCCTTGGTTTTTCAGGAAAACCTATTGTTAATGAAGTATCACAGCCTCTTCCACTTACGATAGGACCCTTGACCAGAACTACAGATTTATTGCTTACTAAATCATGTCCAGAAAACTTGTTAGGTATAAAAACACTGAAAGCTCTAGGAGCTATAATATGTTGTTCTCCGGAAGGAGTAAGATTGTTTTTACGTGATTTCAAAGGTCACTATGTGTCTCGAGACATGGATCCCCGACTGCAGACTTTACCTACACATTTATGGGCACAAGGCCCTACTGATGTTGGTTGCATGAATATTACACCATATCGAGTTACACTAAGGACAGGAGTGGTATTACCACGAATGCGACAATACAAGTTACCACCAGATGCTGTAGTGGCTTTACTACAAATCATTGACGAGCTCATCGCCCAAGGAGTGGTTGTGGAAACAGACTCCAATGTATGTAATTCCCCGATAATTCCGATTCTTAAACGAACAGATACAAAGGCCCCGCCAGTATATCGATTGGTTATTGATCTGCGCGAATTGAACAAATGCATTGTGCCACAATTCCCTGTGGTCCCAGATATCTCGTCATTACTGACAGCTATTGATTCTGAAGCAACATTCTTTACTGTAATTGATCTCAAGAATGCCTTTTTCAGCGTCCCTATAGATCCGGAAAGCCAATACTTGTTCGGATTTAGTTTAAATGGACGTAGCTTTAAATTCACACGCGCACCTCAAGGATTTACAGAAAGCCCCAGCATCTATAGCCAAGCACTGAAACGAGAACTCGACAGTATCCACATGCCAGTAAACACTGCCCTGCTTCAATATGTCGATGATCTGCTGATCACCGCTAGAAGCGAACCTGAATGTGAGAAAGCATCACTGACAGTTTTACAATTTCTAGCCGAAAAAGGGCACAAGGTGTCCCCTTCTAAGCTGCAATTCTGTGTCCAGCGAGTTGTTTATCTTGGACACTCGCTGTCCAAGGAGGGAAGGCAGCTTACACCCGACCGCATTCAGTTAATAGCTAACATGCCAATACCCAAGACACAAAAGGAGGTGCGGGCTTTTATAGGCCTCACTTCATATTGTAGGCAGTGGATCCCTCAGTATGCATTTCTAGCAAAACCACTCATTCAATTGACAACACAGGAGGCAGCCACATCGACTGTTCTCCCTTGGACTCAGGAACATGCACAAGCTTTTGAAAGCCTAAAGAAAGCCTTATGCCAAGCACCGGTTTTAGCAACACCATGTTACAATAAACAGTTTACACTCTTTGTTACAGAACGCGAAGGTACTGCCTTGTCAGTACTCACACAGGAACAGGCAGGATCCCACAAACCATGTGCTTATTTTTCTAGTACATTAGATCCCGTAGCTCAGGCTTTGCCTGCATGCCTAAAATCAGTGGCAGCAACAGCTTTAGCAATCAGACAAAGCGATGCCATAGTGTTAGGACATCCATTGACAGTTCAAGTACCACATGCAGTAGAGGTTCTTGTGAATCGAACGCAAACACAACATTTGACTATAGCGCGACTTACAGGGTATGAATTAACATTGTTTCAGCCACATATAGAAATCAGACGTTGTAACACATTGAATCCTGCCACACTTTTACCCGTAATCGGAACAGACCCACTAGCTCATGATTGTATTGATGTTATTACAATCACAACGAAACCCAGACAAGACTTGACAGATGTCCCATTGTCAGACCCAGACCTAACGTTGTATGTAGATGGTTCATGTATGAGAACAAGTACAGGAGAGTTAGTGGCCGCTTACGCAGTCACAACAGACACTGAAATCATTGAAACAAATTGCATAAATACCTTGTCAGCTCAAGCAGCAGAGCTCGTCGCTCTGACACAAGCCTGTATTCAAGCCACAAATAAAAGAGTCAACATATACACTGATTCACGTTATGCATTCGGAGTTGTACATGACTTCGGCGTGCTGTGGCGAGAGAGAGGTTATTTAACTTCTCACGGTGCCCACATTCAGCACGGACCCCTCATTCATGCCTTATTAGATGCAATACATCTACCCACTGCAATATCAATTATGAAATGTAAAGCTCATACGAAAGTTACTGATATCATTTCTCAAGGCAATGATCTAGCTGACAGAACAGCTAAACAGACGGCTCAAACTCAAACATCCGACATGACAAAGACAATAGTCCTGACGCCAACACATTGTATGACGATTAAAGATCCCGCTCTTGATGTAATTGACATACAGACACATGCTACACCAGACGAAATAAAGAAATGGACTGAATTAGGAGGGATTCAAACGGACCAAGGATGGATGACGAAGGAAAAATCTGTGTGGTTCCTTCCTGATTCAATGGTCCAAGTTATTATTAACACTATACATAGTCCAGCGCATCTAGGAGAAAAAGCTATGCTAGACAGCATTCAACACATTTGGTTCAATAAACATTTACGAGCAGCAGCTAAACAAAAAGTTCGTACCTGTATGATCTGTTGTCAGTTCAACCCAGGAAAAAGCATTCCCGTAGAACAGGGTGGATTTCAGCCTCCTGATCACCCTTTTGAAGTCCTCCAGATGGATTATATCCAGATGGAACGATGTCGAGGATTCAAATATGTTCTCGTAGTTGTCTGTGCTCTTTCCCGTTGGACAGAGGCATACCCGGTTTCAGACTACACTGCCCCGACCACTGCCAAGCAGCTAGTTCGAGAATTCTTCCCACGGTACGGTTTACCACGTGTTGTCTATTCAGATAACGGCCAGCCGTTCTCATCCGAACTGATGAAACACGTTTCACTTTTGTTAGGTTATCAGTGGAAGTTCCACTGTGTCCGACACCCCGAGGCAGCAGGTCTCGTGGAAAGACATAATCAGACCCTGAAAATTAGATTGTCCAAAATATGCAGAGAGAAAGGTGTCGACTGGGTAGTAGCGTTACCAGTTGCACTCTTTTACATGAGAATGGTAGCACACTCTCGAACAGGGCTATCCCCGTATGAGGTGATCTTTGGCAGACCACCAAATATGTGGGGGACGCCTATACCACGTAAAATAACTGATATTGACTGTAATATGCTGACAGATTACTTGGCTTCCTTAATGTCTGCACTACAATCTTGTCGTTCACAGGTAGCTGCAGCTTTTCCTGACAACACTGAGGTGAAACCCCATGACGTAGTTCCGGGGGACCTGGTCTTGGTGAGGAACTTTGATCGAAAGACTCAGCTGGATCCTAGGTGGAGGTCGCCGCAACTGGTCTTGCTTACCACAAGGACAGCCGTGAAGATCGAAGGCAGGAAAGGCTGGGTACATTCAAGTCATATCAAGAAATTTCATGGACTACCATCGGATGTAAATACCACACCTCGTGTGTCTTCACCCATTGACTCAAAACTTCCTTTGGTTGAATCAAGTAATTACGAACAATATAAACTAAAACTCAGGTCTAATCAGTCAGGCAATTTGATTGTTTAAGTCCTCTCCAAGGTGAAGCGGTTGAATTTGTCTCTGACATGTATCCCTTAGACCTGAATAGAGAAAACACCCGAAAAATGCTGAAACGACATGCGTACTGTAAATCACTGCATAGTCATTGCACAGTGACGTTATTAATTTTGTTTTTCTTAAGTCTTTTAATAATTACTGCAAGTATATTGTTGCACATATATTATCCTATTTCTAGACATGTTTATAATGTTACTGCTGAACATTCTTTTAGTGAATTACCTCCGCATGAGTTGTCTTATAGATTTGCGCTGCGCAATAATACGTTTATTAGTATGTTACATCATTCCCATCAGGTTAGCAATGCTACAAATTGTTGGATATGTGGCCGACTCCCTCCCTATCAGAATTATAAAGGAATTCTACCTCTTTTTCCATACCCATTCACATACAACGGCTCCTGTGGAGCATGGTTTAGTTTAATTAATTCCCTAGATTCGAATTCTGCAGTTTATCAAGATAACTGGGTATGGGGAAATTTAAACTTAGTTTTACTTAAAGTCTGCTACCCTAACAAGGAGGGACTTCCCAAGAGAACAGGAACTGATCTAGAAAATGAAGTTTATGGATTAGGTAATTTTACGCCTAATCTTATGATCATAAATATCGAATCCGAAGCTACTCCAATTTTGCCCGCCATGTCAGTATTTCCAGTAAAAGGTGAATTATGTGTAAGAAAGAATGGTTCCATACATATGGGCCATAGTAGATGCACCACTGTAATAGAATTCAGTGATCAAGGCAAGTCGACATTTAGAGCTTCCCGCCATTCCTATTTTATATGTGGTCAGACGGCATATGTACGTTTGCCTCTAGATTGGGATGGTACCTGCTATATTGGATTCCTTTTGCCACCTGTTTTCCTAGCTCCTCCCGATTATCACAGAAATACTCATTTAGTACACAATAGAGAACGGAGAGATCTCCCAATAGTCGATTACACTGAAACAGCATGGGAAAAATACACAGATTTCAATAAAGGTCTCTTTCCCTATATAGGTACCGTTACTAATAGTAAACTGATACGTAGATTAACTAGAACCCTTGAAGCAGTAGTGAATGAAACTATTTCCGCCTTAGGCAATTTAACAGAAGAGCAGTCTGCTATGCGGATTGTTGTGCTTCAAAATCGTCTTGTCCTTGACGTCATCCTGGCCGATAGGGGCGGAGCTTGTAGGGTCATCGGATCAAGTTGTTGCATTTTCATACCAGAAAATTCGCCATCTGTATATAAAGCCATAACTCGCCTTCATAAGATTGTAAGCCAGATACACCAGAATCCAGGCACCTGGACTTGGTCCGGTTGGTTTTGGAGTGTATTATCTACCTTTGGATGGAAGGTCCTATCCTTCCTAGGTATTGGCTTTCTCATACTATTCAGTTGCTGCTTATGCCTACAATGTGGACCAGCGATTTGTGGTCTGTGTGCCACATCGTGTATTCCACCACCAAGATTTCATTCGTCCCAGAAGAAAAAAGAAGAACAAATGATGCTATATGAACGGATCAATGGATTGATGAAGATTGATATCTCTTGACGGGCAAGTAGGGGACAAGGAGGGAATGTGGAAATATGGATTTTTATGATCAGTTATGTCCCCTATCTTGGACCCCAACGGTTTCATGTATGAATCACAAGTACATGTATGTTCCCTCCAGTTCCAGTTATGAAGACGCAAACTCATGTGCGTCCACCGTCAACATGTCCTCTTTCAGATCCGCCATGAATAGGCTGGATATTCCATTCCTAAGTATGAAAGGCCACCGGCTTTATATGGTTCACTTATGCCATTTTACAGTCCAGGCAAGTAGGCCCTGATTCTGTCATCAAGCTTTTCTTGCTTTCTGCCTCCGAAGCTCCAGTCTGAGCCTGCATCTGTGACCATGAACTTTGTCTCATTCCCTGCGCGGCTCACGATGCCTGACATCAGCCTGTTGCCTGCCAAGAAACTGTATTTCACCTTCGAAATTATCTACTCCGCTCCCTGCCCAATGCATTCCTGTCTAGTAGTTTAAGTAAACATTCTTCCAGCTACCGAGCAAAGGCCCGGCTTCTCTGTCTTTATGCAAGTAATTCATAGCCTTATTATCATGGAAGACTTCTGCCCTCGCATCTAGTGTAGACACTTAGACGCTTGTACACGCACTAACAGTCAGTATAGTCAGTATAGAATAAGATTCTACTCTAAGAGACCTCTCTTTTGGATAACATAGTTCTTTAAACATAGGATGTTAGATATGATTTGGGATAAGGTTGACTTGACCCTCCAGACATCTGTCGCCACATGTAGAGCTAAATGTCAAGTCCCCTTCACCCCCTAGTCGCACGTCAATCATACGTCATGCTGCTGCGCGCGCATCTCTGCCAAGTATTTCTGCTGACATTGCGAAATTATTTCATAGGTCCACCCATATGTGACATCACAACCAATGACGTTTCCTTGTTACTCCCAATTACGCCTCCTTCAGCTACGCATGTGAAATGTTATCTTTGCTATCAATTGTTACGCCTCTTACATTGGTTTCATTGTAATGTCTGTTCTATAAAAATGATTAATTATCAATAATGTATGTACTTCACTTCCTGAACCTTCGTGGTGATGGAACCTGGAGTCAACGATTCGAATCGTCCATTGGAATAAAGCCCATTCCGAACCTCTAATACCACGGATTCTGCCTCTTATTTATTGAGCTATTTTTATTATGTTTCTGTATCAAATTAAGTCCCGGTAATTAAATTATTTACCACAGTTCTTACAGCTTGAGTTAGTTTTCCCCATGCCTGATCTTGTATCTCCCTTTTCCTGTCTAGGCCTAACCTTTAAAGCATTTTTTAAAGCTTGATTGGCCTTGGTGCATTGGCAATCAAACCAACTAACATTTTAAGGAACTTTCTTTTTATTCTAAATTTGAAAGCCCTCAGAGATTGCGGAGGTAATATTACAAAAAGCCCCAATGATGTGACAGTCAGAAGAATCCCCCTTATTACAGATCTCAATATCATATTGGCAATCGTACATTAATCTATCCAAAAATTCAATTGGATTAACACCAGACCATTTGATAGTAATGCCATTCTCTCTTTGGGTTGATATTGTAAGGGCTAAACGGAGCCCCTCCTGGGGAGTCTCATTGAGTCTAAGAGTTAGGAATAGCGGATGATGATCACCTCCATTTTCACCATCTGTCCTCGTCCGGATTCTCAGATCAATATATGATCAATGATTGAGCACAGGCCTTCATAAGTTGGTAACTGGGGTTGTCCTTCTTCAGTCGACTGATCCAGTAATTCTAGCTTATATTTATGCATTGCCTCGTTAATGGTATCACCGTATAAATTGTGTGGGAAGTGGGAACAATTATCACCATACTCCTTCGCATACCGGCAATATTCCCCTTCTAGGATATCACAGTTCTTTCTGTTAAAATCCCCACCCCAAAAAAAGCAGTCACTTCTAATGTGTTTTATAAATAAATCTAGCTCCTTCTCGAGTACCAGTATGACCTGAATTCTAGTATTAGCAAAAACATTATTGTAAAAATTAATGAATACAAAACACTGATTATCAATAGTTAAAAACCACAGGAATTGAAAATAGTGTGAATCAGCATAAACTTTCTTAAGAGTTAAAGGGCATGTAACAGAAACTAAAACAGCTAGTCCTTGTTTGGCCCTTCCATTCCGAGAAGGGGTTGCTGGAGTATCAACCGTGGAGAATCCATCGATATGGAAAGGTTCAGTGTGCCACGTTTCTTGCAAGCAAATGATATGACAGTTCCCTATTAATGCAAGCCATGCTTCATCATTCAGTTTATTTTTAATACCCGCAATATTCCATGTTGCTAACACCAGATTCTTAAGTGGCAATACTTTAATTGAGTCTGATACTTGATCATTCAGATCATTGATATTTTGTATGGTAGCAGTAGTACAGAAATTATATTCTACAACCTGGTGTAGTCAGTCTAGATCACTGCATCTTCTTAGAGGTGAAAATCTGTTGGTCAGTGTAAATGGTATATGGCAGTCCAATGGGGCTGGTCAGTTAACCGGATGGCTAGAAAGCTCCATACCTGGTTTATAGAAGAATCCTAAGGGTACTGCAAAAATAACATCATTTTGAGGCATTGTTGGCATTGCCCTCTGGTGCATAGCTCCCCAATCAAAGTTCTGACCATGTCTGGGAAGCGAAAAGTTACTACAATGCAGTTCCCTTCACAGAGTTTTAGAGTTTCCCCCACCCAGTTTACTCTTCTTACCATGCTAATATTTTGGGCGAGGAAAAACGTGTTGCAATAACAGTATTAGTGAACCAATGCACCACCTTGTTCTTCAAGTACCCCCAGTTCTCTTTAGCCCCATCTATTAACTCTGGCAAGTTTTTCAGAATGATGGTAAAGGGTGTTGCCTCAGGTGGTAAATGTAGGGATCTATGATGGTTTCTTAATGGTTGATGGGTGGGAGGGAATGTGTCCATATTTTTATTTTTGGTTATTATCAATTTGTCTGACAAGAAGTCAGCAACACCAAAGGCCTATCACTCTTATCCATAGTGTCCTAGTGTTTCTTGCTCGGCCGGGTACTCCTGAGTCCGAAGACCCTGATGGAATATCATTAGACATAGCCCGTTGGTTGCGCTCCGCAGCTATACTACCAATTGTAGCCTTCGAGTTGGTTGAACTAGAGGTTTTCTCGGGTAGTAATGACTCTGTAATTAGTTTTATGATCTGGGCTACATCGCACTTGATCATTATAATTTCAGACAATAATTTCCTATCGAGTGTGTCAATTTTCCCATGCAATTCCCAAATAAAGATTCCAAATTTTGAGCCTAGTCGGGACTTGGTACACCCCTGGGCCCTTACTCAGTTTCTTGGGCTGTGGCTGTGTAGAAGGCTCCTTTATTGTAGTTTTCGACGGTTGTTTGCTTTTTTTTGCATGGGGAGTTGTCAAGTCTGTGCTATCTGTTAGAACTGATATTTCCAATGGACTGGTCGATACACAGGGTGCCTAACTAATGTTTTGCCTTGACGATGTTGTGCCCTTTGGTGGAGAGTTTATATTTAATTCCGACTCCAAAGCCACTGTGCCTGATCTAGTTTCTTCCGTAACTGCAGTTCGGGCTGTCTTTGTAGCTGCTAAGCGTTCTTCTACATTAACAATCTCATTGTTGATTAGTCCCATTGCAGTGTTTAAATAAGTAGTTATTGGGGCACTTAGTTTAGCATTTTTGTTTCTACTGCCTGATGAGGTGGCTGCAAGTTTGCGCTTTCCCATGATTAAAAGGAACAAAGGAAAACCACTAAGGATAAAATGGATAAACGGCTGTACTATTGTCCGATTAATATATGTTCTCTCACGTGGCTCAGAAGTTCATGTTTGGGAGCTTGGAGGAGTGGCCCAGCCCAGCCTCGGCTGGCCGCGGATGGGTGCAGATGGGCCCACCCTTGGCCCGCGGCTCCTGATAAGTGCCTCCAGGCGCGGATGATGCGGCGTTGGTGTGTTGGCGCGTTGGCGACACTCAGGACGCAAGGACTACTGGGGGCTGGAGTCCCCTGCTGCTGTGAACGGTCTCCCGCACTGTGGGAGACCGCGGCTCCTGATAAGCGCCTCCAGGCATGGATGATGTGGCATTGGCTTATTGGCGGCAGTCTGGCTGCAAGGACTACTCAGGGCTGGAGTCCCCTGCTGCTGTGAGCGATCTCCTGATAGTGTAATATTAAAAGGAGAGTATACATCAGGCTGGTGCAGCACAAGAAGAAATGTGAAGTCAACCAATGAAGTCATGTCCCTTCAGCTACAGAGAAGGCTATGACAGCGGTAGATGTGCATAATTATGACTGAGAAATCCTCCAAAATAATGGGCAATAGAGTCCATTAGCCATATCATGCAGGTGTGCATTCGCGCACAGCACAGCTGTAAAACTGTTTTTCGATGACTGCACTTTTGATAGGGCATGCTTCTGAGTAAGTGCAAGTGCTATAAGTTGACAGTGCAACTCACAAACAGTGAGCAGTGGTTGACTCTTTGATTCAGAGCAGGGCAGACTGCAGCGCATGCACTAACTCAGAGAAAGTGCAATGGAATCAAAAAGAATGCATAGCTGTGCCTTGAGTAAGCACACACCTTCACTATATGGATTCAGAGCCACTGAGCAGCAGAAGTTGACCAATGCCATATTTATGCCTCTTAAATTGTGGTTTTCTTATACATGTCTCACCCTGGTTGTCAATGATCTAGTCAGAGGGGCTTTCATGTGGCTGAGAAAGACAGTAGCTTGACAGAGATCCTGTAATACCTGTGATCTAAGAGGAAGAGGTAGTGTTCAAATATCAATTACACAAGATGTGCATTGTGCCAATAATGGCGGAAAACGTATATTATTGTGTTATGTGCAGAGCCATCCAAAGAAGTGGTGACGGAACACAATTTAAATGTATGTCGTATGGTGCAAAGCACTTCTTTCTCTTGTTCACCTCTACTTGCGGGTGAGACACAGAAGTCAGGAGATGTCAGGAGGTGGTACAGATACCCCACCTCTAATTCAGATGATGGGAACTGAGATGACTAAAGCAGTTCTTCACTTTTCACCAAAAGGTGGAACGACTACTGAATCATGAGTCCTAAAGCACAATATAACTGCAATCACATCCAGACCATGTTATGTTATATGGATATTTCTTGAGCGCACGTTCACCAACGGTCTCTTGACGCTATGAGTTGAACAGAGAGGATTCGAAGCCGGAGCAATCTAGTTATGAGCTAAGGTAAAGAGCCAGGTTTTAAGCAATTTTCTAAACTGTACATAAACTTCTTCAAGTTTCAGAGCAATTGGCAATGAGTCCCACAGTTTCGGGCCCAGCGTAGAGAACCGCGACCCTCCAGTGCGGTTACGTCTGAATCTAGGTACAACCAGTTGATTCAGATGCATAGATCTTAGGGTGCGCTGGGGGGCATACTTTTCTGATTCTAGATGAGATAAAACTAGGACCAGTACCCTGAATGGCTCTAAAGAGGATACACCCAGTTTTAAACATAGTTCGTTGCTCCACCGGAAGCCAGTGGAGTTCTTTCAGCAGTGGGCTAATGTGGCATCGTCTATCTTTTTGATAGGCAATTCTAGCTGCTTGATTCTGAATCAAGACGGTGCTTCGGATGTTGTGGAAGGCCAAAATACAGTGCATTTCCATAATCAATTTTGGAATCAACCAGGGCAATAATGATTTGGATGCTAGCCTGTCTGCTGAAGGATCTTCTTATCTTGCGCAGCTTGCGAAGCTGAACAAAGCAGGCCGAGGTTACCAATCCAATTTGGGCGTTCATGGAGAGATCCAAGTCAATTTGTATCCCCAGACTGTCCAGTGCATGAGTTTATTTCTCAGAACAATTATTTCAGTTTTTTCGGAATTCAGTTTGAACTGATTATCGTTCCTCCAGTTTTTGATGAAGATCATCGCATTCCTAACGAATTCCTCTGATTCAGGTGACTCGTCAATCTTAAAAATTAGCTGCATGTCGTCAGCATAATTGTAGATCTTAATCCCTATCTGCCGGAGACTGGAACATTTCGTCACACACAACCATTCTCCCGACAGCATGAAATGGTGGATTTTAGAGAAGATCAGTCCCAATGTAAGGGGAGGTGCGATTTCAGTGGCCCTAAATTACAGGGAATGTAGATGGATTCATTCGTACAGACCGGGCTGAACGAGATGGAGGAGACCGCAAGACAAATGGGACAACTTTAGTCACTTTCCTCTAACCAAAATGTACTCTGATTATTACTGAATCAACACACTGTAAATATCTTACACAGGAATCCTGAGGTTCTCTAAGTGTTTTTAAATGTACCAACTGACAATTTCTGTCTTTTATTTCATACACGTCTGCAATTTATAAACATTGCAAATGTCTTTTTATATATGCATTCTTGCAGTATAATTATGAAGAAATGTATTAATATTTGACGCAATAACGCATGAAGAGATGTGTATATATAAGCATAAATGTGGGCTCGATACTAGCTGTAAATATGTTAGCTGTACATACCCCTACTGGCATGATACTGATTATGCCACCGATATCTAAGCCGGGACCGTAATTTGTGCCCTGACTTGCATGCAACTGACTACGGCTCCAACACGTCATGCAACTAGTTACCGTCCCTCAGAGCATGACGAAGCCACTCACAACGCCGAGCTCGAGTTCTAACAATGAGCTCTTGCTAATTTTGCACATAAGGAATTCTGCTTATACACGCGCAATTTTATTCATTGAAGTATTTTCGAGGCCACTTACAACGCCTTACTATGAGCCCTTGCCAAACTTTATACATAAGGTATTGTGCGTACACACGCGCAATCTATACCTTGAAGTATCTATACCTTGAAGTATCTTTAAATCATTCGGTAATGCGAGTCCACACACATGGGTCTCTGACGGCCTGTCACTTAGTTGCTTAGCTACCGCACCTGCCTCCAAACTCATGACGTAGCGGCGCAGCACACTGTACATGTCACCTAGCAACCAGCTCCTGACGCGCATGCCGAGGCTATGCGCCACGTACACGCGCTGTAGCCAGTATATCGCCGAGCTGCCTTCAGTAACACTCACAGACGCGGTCATAGGAGACAGGACG
Organism: Triturus cristatus; assembly: GCF_964204655.1. NCBI lineage: Eukaryota > Metazoa > Chordata > Amphibia > Caudata > Salamandridae > Triturus > Triturus cristatus. Next base: position 1,138,792,205 of record NC_140581.1, read on the forward strand.
CACGCCTGAGCTCTTCTTCGAGTGATTCGAGTAACTTGCAACCCTTGATCCAATTAAGGTGAGCGGTAAGATTAGTGAGAGTTGCCTTTTGGTTTACTCACATACGATTGGCACGGAGAATGCTAAAAATCCCCCTGTCATTTATAACTTCACAGAGAAGTGATTAACACGCATGGAGGAAACAGGACTAACGCCTGCGCCCCTCCATTAGTATCCTGAGAAACCTGACTGAAGAATTAGAATACAACCACATTTCAACACTAGGTGAGTCCATACTAGCGTATAGATAAGCACCTACCTGATCCAACAGGGCACTAAAGGACAATTAGTGACTACTTTCCCCTCCCTCCTTTCTCATAGAATTAGTGTGGTACAGGAGATTCTTGCTCCTTTTGAAGATTTGCCAAACGAAGAGTTTTGAAAACGCCCTATAAGCAACACTGGGCCTTCTTAGGTGAGTTTTCACCTTGCATGCTGGATTAGTACCAGTATCCCCATTACATACACCTGACCATACATTTTACCATTCTACAGGCTGTCACCTCCTTTCTATGTCCTGATGAAGACCCGCATTGACTAGACAGTAGTGCGCTCCCAGGGTTGAAACGTCGACAAAACACCCCCGGATCAGTTGAAAGACTCTGCATAAAGACTTATTCATTCAACCTGCAGAACTATTCGATTACCTGTTTTTCTGGCCTTTTTGAACCGTCGAAATTCTCACAGTCACTTTGTAGATATTACGCACCACCACCACATCACTGAGCACCATATGTCACCTTGTCACAAAAATTCTTTATTTGTTTTCGTATTTTGACAGCCATGCAATTCAATTTGGGTATTTATAAATGAAGCAATTTATAAAACCTTGAATACCCTTTATGGTCTCATTGTGTGTATTTTTTGTGATTAAATTGTTTTCCCTTAAATAATTTAAGGAATTCTTCAACAGTTTAAAGAAATTATTCATACCCGACAGAACCAACCGTTACTCTTGTATACAATTGCCCAGGTTCTGAGGGATACTGGGTTAACCCATTGCTATTTTTAGGAGACTGGAAATGAGCGGATGTATGTAAACATTAAAAAGAATTAGAGAGAGAGTTGGATTTAAAATGTGCAAGCCACACTGATTGTTTATGGCCCTCAAGAAAGGATTTAAACCAATCCAGGGCTAAGCCCCCCAGACCAGCTACAGCTAAACGATCCAACAGTATATCGTGGTTGACGGTATCGAATGCCGCAGACAGGTCCAGGAGTATAACGGCCTGAGAGCAGTCCACATCTACCTTGCCTTTAAGGTCGTCTATGACCGACAGTATAACTGATTCCGTGGAGTGTGATGGACGGAAACCTGCCTGATGGGTGTCCCAAAAATTTGAAGCCTCTATAAAAGAGCTAAGGGATCTGGCTACATGGGTCTCCAATAGTTTGGCAGGAAAAGGGAGGAGAGATATAGGCCTGTAATTCTCCAGCATATGAGGGTCCAGGCCTTGTTTTTTTGCAATGGAACAACCACTGCTTCTTTAAAGACAGTGGGCACCATACCTTGGGTAAGAGAAATATTAAGGAGCTGAAGGACAGTGTCAGCGTACGCCAAATAAATGACTTTTAATATATGAAGAGGACATACCTCTTTAGGGGAGCCTGATTTTACCTTACTTATTAGATCAATAAGGAGTTTCCTATCTAGGCCAGGAAAGGCTGTCAAAGAGGAAGAGTTTGGGGGGACAGAAAGGTCAGTAAGGCTAATGTGACTAGAGCCAATTGAGTCCTGGATTTTTTTTATATTTTCCACGAAAAAGGAGTTCAGATCATTACAAAGTTCCTGTGTTGCTGTGATCGGCAGGGTCACACGTTCAGGAGTAGATAACTCCTTTACAATCTTAAAAATCTCATTTGACCTATTGTCAGAGTTCAGAACCTTATTAGTGAAGAAAGCTCTATTAGCCCTTAGGATGGCGCTTTTATAGATAGTAATGCTTGCGATATAGTGTGCTTTATCCTGTGTCAGGTACGTTTTATGCCATTTCCTTTCAGCTTGGTGCACTTTGAGTTTAACATATTTTAAATCGGCAGTGAACCAATTTTATGCTTCATGTCACCTTTTGGTTTTGAACTGTAAGGGGGCATGGATATCTATAGCATGAGTGTGCCAGTTAGTAATCTCTCTCTCAAAACTGTCCAAGTGTAAATGAGGAGTGGGCTGCTCATGATTTAAAGTTTCCAACAAGGATACCATGTCAATCCGATTCCAGTTTCTAAAAGTGGCGATGAGGGCTTATGCAATGACATATCCCTCACATTAAAACTGATAATATAATGGTCTGACCATCCACAAGGGTGGATGGTCAGATTCTGGAATATTAGATTGGTGGAGCACACTTGATCAAGTGTATGGCCTTTGATGTGCGTGGGGGAATGGATATGCTGGGTCAGACTTAAACTGGTGAGGGACTCCGTTAACTCCCCAGACAACTTTCCCCCTTTCGCCACTTTGGCCCAATAATCCAGATCGCCTAGGATCAGAACTTTGTCATAATCTATGGTCAAAGATGCAATGTAATTGGCTAAAACTTTAGGGAAATCTGGCATCGCTGTAGGGGGTCTATGCAGAAGTACACAAACCAGTGTGTTGTTTGGAGACCTGTATGGTCAGGTTTCTGCCCCCCTCCCTTTTGATTACTACAGTAGGATGTCGGGTGAGGGCAAAGGAGGTCTAGCTCTGATAACTTCAAGAGAAGTTGCTGATCAAGTACTTGCCTGTCTTGTGGTGCCAAATATTTGAGGGTGGCCTCTGAGTAGATGTATTTTTGGTCATAACGGCATGCCCCCAGCCCCGTCCAGGCGCGTTCGGGCGCAGACAGGCTTGCCTTTGGTACGCCTTCGCGCACCAGCGGCGTGTCCGCTACGCATCCTCGCTGCATGCAGGCATAAATTTGAAGCCTACGGCGGCGTCAAGGGCTCCGCCCCCTCTCAGCTGGTGACTGGCGCTCCAATAGGTTCAGGGCAATACGGGGAGTTGTCAACCAAGCAAAGCAGTCCCACAGTCACAGAAACCCAACCAATTCCCAATTTACTAACGAGGTGATGGTACTTTTGTTATAGCTAGCGGAAATGCTTTTGTTTTAAAAAGCGGCAAAGGAAAAGTGAATTAAAAGCCTAAGCAGTATTCCAAATCACATTGACAATGTAACAAAGTAACACATTTTAAAAAGCTACGGGTGTGTCGTCTCTATTCAACCATACATGTAATCGTTGATCACAGAGAATCTATAGCCACCAGCAATGGACATAGTACAGATGGTTTCCTTATTCATGAAGAACATAATTCTCTCTGGGCGTGTGGGTGGGTGTGAGGCAGAGGAGTAGAAGGTGGAGCCGGTGACTATAAAAAGGGTTTCAGAGACCCATGACCACTCTTTTCCCAGAGGTGGATGTTGGTCAACGCAACCCATGAGCACCGACTTGTGTAACCATCATTTATAACCAGCTAACGTTTCATGAGAATCAACAACAGCCCTTCTACAGACATAAAACTATTCCCAGCTATAGGACGTTTCTGAAATATTCTGTGAAATATGAAAAAAAATGCAGTGAAAGTTTGGGGTAGTCCATCACCCCCTCTTCTGGTAGTTACTAGTAGCATGACACTAGAATAACCAGAGCCTTGCTGAGGGTCAGATATTTTCCCAAATGTCCTTGTAAATTGTGAAAAATGGTATATAGTACCAGCAAGGCAATTCTCCCTGTTTCCTTCAGCACCATTTCAAAGACCTCTGATCAGAGTGGTAGCCGTAGGACTGCCCAGATGGCATATTAGGAGAGAGGAGACATGACATACCCAAGAAAAAGTAATGCCTTTCACACTATCATTGCCATATACCTTGATTAAAGATTGTTCAATATCCTTTCTCTTGTTCGTGTGTGAGCAGACGAGTCCAATTTAAGAGTCAGCGGTCCCTACTCTTGATGAAAAAAATAAATCTTCATTCGTCTCTATCAACTCTACCCTTTTATCCTTTTCTTTTTCTGGGTGGATACCTGCCATTTCTGTGTTCTTGCTGCCTGGGGCATTTCGTTTTCTGGTGAAATGGGCACCGGGGTTCGTTCATATCCTGAAACATACAAAAACTATGGATGACACCACACCTTGTCAAGCACTTATCATCAACCTTATCCTCCCAAACTATGCAAACGTTAAAACCGACTGACAAACAATTTAAACGTGCACTCTATTTTGTTTCTTGTTATGATAGCCAGGTCAAAGACATGTATTGCCTGGCTTCTTGCGGCAATAAAGAATTATGACCCACTGTTGAGAGTTATAGTGATTGTTAAAGGTCCACTGAATACGTTTTAGAAACTGGGATAGCTCAGAAAAATTACCATAATGCTATTATAATACATGGCAGCCTAAAATCCCTGTATAAAAAACAGTCTCTATTTTTCTTCTTACAGTCTTGTTGTGACGTAGATAATCATCTGTAATAAGAAAAGTGAAATACATGCTCAAACTGTAATAACTTATAACAGTTGAGTTGTGACTTCAAAATGCCTGCTGCCTGAAACAGTAGACAGGTGAAAGGCATGCCACAGAAGAGAATTACATCTGCACTTGATGAATACAGAACTAGCTTTCCAGCCCTTCTGAATTGGATAGCTGTAAAAAAACAGCAATTAATAGAAAAGAAAAACGTATGGAAGCTTGTTTTACTTTTTGCAGTTTATAGTTCTTTAAAAGAGAGCAGGAATATCTGCATGTCACCAACTTTTGTTAGGCCAGTGTGAAAATTCCATTACGGTGACGTAACCTTGTATTCTTTTGATAATTTCATTTTACTCTTGTTATTTGAAATCTATTAAATTAGCCTATTACGCCACATTGTGTAATTAGGAGCATTCATAGTAAAAATGTAACAGGAGCGCACAGGAATAACACACGTGATCAGAATCTGAGCAGCTTCCGTTTGAGGCACTTGTGGTTTTTGTGCTACATTTCTAGTGCCAACTGTGTCCTTGCATCCAAAAGGAACACAAGGGTGCATTTCGTGCTAAAAAAAACATTGCTAAATGCTGGTTTTGCACTTTGTGTAATTACCTGTAATTTCACATAACTTTTCAAAATTTCAATTAATTGCTCAAAAGAAAATTAAACGAATTTCACTCACTCCTATATTTTATGCACTACAGTTATTTTTGAAAATGACTTACATTAAACTGCATAAATTAGAACTGGCAGATTGTGATGTCTAATTTGGCATGAGAGATTTCATTTTTCATTTACAGATTTCCAAGCATTTTTGAGGCAAAGATAATGGTATAACCATGCATTATGAGGAATACAATTCCCTCTGCTGTACAATAAAATGATATTGCAAGATACTTCGGTTTTCCACGACCTCATGAAGGAACTAATGGGTCTATTAGGATGGCGGGCGGAGGCACCGCGGTGATGGCGGAAAATGCTTTTTTCTGCACCCCAGCATCGGTCCTCATGCCCGCCATATTAGGGTGGCCAAACATAGCCCATTTCCTGTCCGCCGCGGTGCGACGTGAACTGCCATCAAAGTGCGCCCGCCACTGCGGCGGTGTGAGCCAATGGAGACTCACAGCCGTGCGGAATGACGTCCTGTGCGCTGTACAAATCAGGATGCCCCAAACAGCCAGTCGCATCGCTGTGGAGAAACCGCCCAACCAGAGACGGCAGAAGCACAACAGCAGAGCGTGAAACCAGAGTCCCGGTCCCTTCCACCCGGTCCCGACCGCAATGGACCCAGCTCTACACATCTTCCCGGTGCTGTACCTGATCCACTACCAGCGAGTAATGGACTGTCGCGGACGACGTCGCAGGTACGCAAGCACACAGCTCGGCACACAACCACAACACATTACCCATGTGCAGATATAGGGTTCCTGTCCTCACCAGACACCCTGGTGGGGACAGGAACACATCCTCAAGTGTACCCACACATGTCCTATCTGTCACCAAATCACCCCTTCCGCATCCAGGTCACCCATCTACCGCGATCTTGAAGTAATGTCCCGGTCCAGTCACCGCAGCGGTGAAGACGCGGGAAAACATGTGCATAATGCAGAAGGCAGGTCCAGCACCAGGCATCGGCAGTCCACAAAGATCCTAGGGCCACACCTCCACACACTAGCTCCCCCCAACATGAAGGGACATGCTATGTGTCCCTCCTGTGATCCCCCATGCACAATAACCAGCCAGGTGAACCCACACCCTGCACCACACACCAAACAACTTGGGAGACAGCCTCAGCAGGTGTGTCTGCAGAGGAACATACAGCACAGAAGCATAGGGCCAGGGCAACCCATACACCACAACAACACCGCACTCATGGCAAGAAAACTGAGTCCAAGCACAAAATGAACACACACAAAGATAATGAACAATCACTCAACTGGACACACAGCCTGCCAAGTCACACAGACATACCCCACACTGACACACAGCCACATACACAGACCACATGCCAGCAGCAATGGAGGACAACAAATAGGAAACCTAAAGTGAGGTGCACACAAATGGAAGGCCAAGGAGCTAACCACCAAGCATGTGTACATCACATGCAAGAGAAGGACATATAACAACATCCTCAGCCCATCAAATCACACTTGGCTGGCACAGTGAGTGAAGTCAAACTCAGGGAGACAGCAAGGCAACCCATGTATAGGCACAGGGATGAAAGGAAGGGAATGAAGTCAAACAGTGAACAGCCACACATCTGTATCCAACTACTTTACAGGAGTATGTCAGCAGCACAACACACAGGGCCCATTGCAACACTCCATGACTGTCAAACACAAGTAGGAACCTTCACACATATCCCACCCCTATCATCACACCTGCAGCACACAACACCAGTGTTAAACACCCAGATAGGTGCCAATAATGTCCAGGTAATACACTGACAAACAATCACACTCCCTGGGGGGTATCCACAAACACCACATACACACAGGGATGCCTGAATCAATGTTTGCATAACAACAACAGCCAAACACATAACTCAATAAGAACACTCAAAGAACTACAACAAGACCAGACATGACCTGTGCAGCAAAACCATGGAAAGGCAATGGGAGCACAGACAGAACAGGAGTACAAAACCTCATCAGTCAGGAACAATGCACAGACAACATACCACAACACAGACAAGAAGTGTATCATCACAAAACAATCATGGAAACAAAATGGGAGAAATGGGCCTACAATGACACACAGACAGACATACCACACCACCCATCAAGTCAACATAGTGTCATAGTGTACCACATGCCTGCACATGCACAAGAATGACAAGAGACAGCTCAAATATGAGAGGAGAACACACCAAGGATGCACCCAAAACAAGCACAGGAACTTGAATAGGCCTGAAGTCATGTGACAGACACACAAGTAAGGCACACCACACTGACAACACAAATCTGAATGAAACCAACAAAACACACACACTGACATGCAAACAGAACACCACACACAGAGCATCTGTCGTCTGCAAGAGACAACACAGCCAAAACACAGCCACATCAAACACACAACAGATGCACATGCCAATAAATCACATTGCAAACACAGCAGGACATCAGGGGATGCACACTAGGCAAGGACAAGGCAATATACACTAACAGCACTGCATGCACGACAAGCCGTGTGTGCACGCAAAACATACCAGTTCCACACAGATATGAGTGACACACCATGAACCCCCACAACAACAATCAGAACAGCACACAGACAACATCACACTCAGTAAGGGAAGCAGTACCTCAGCAAACACACATACAGCTTACCCAACACCCACAGATACAGAAGTCTTGCACCCCCAGGTGACAACAACATGACCATAGGACTGTGCAGCACAAACAGTTTAACTGCATATGATCAACCATGGCTGCGAAACAAGACAAGAAAACCACACATAATTAATTGGTAAACTGTCCTGAGTGGCACATTGCTCCTGTGCACAGATCTGCACCACAAAGCACGGTGTTACAAATGAAGTGATGGGGAGGCACACACATAGGGAACCCAAGGGGACAGCTGACATGAAAGTGAAGTGTTGTGTATGTCAGTAGTGGACATGGCAGGAGTGTACCATATACAAATAGATGGAGTGCAGACTCACAATGGGTAGGCCTCTGAAGCACAGATAGGGGATGGTATGACACCACACACCACATGCCATACTGGAGGCAATAAAGCCCCATGTGACAGCAATGCATGAGAAAACACACCCACAATGTCAGTGTGGCTAAGCAGGTCTGCACAGTGACCACAAACAGTATCAAGACACATGGCCGATCAGCAAAACACAACACTGACTTGCCAGTCACACACTCTGCATACTCACAATTGCCACCAACAACAAGGAGGTGTCCCCCAGAAGTGCAAGGACACACCAACACACTGCACAGTGCACAACCTACAACTCCCACATGTGCACACAATCACAAACACATGGCTGACCAATACATATAACAGGCACTCAACTCATGGGTTACACATGTGTGCAGTTGACATTGCAGGGGCACACACACATCAACACTACTGACAAAGTCACCCCCTTCACACTGCACACTTCTTGACCACCCAAGTGTACACATTAAAATGTGCCCATGTGACTAGGATGCTTGGCCATCACATGATGAACATTCGCCAACACTGCTGGTCACACATCAAGAAAGATCACACAGACATGATGACCCTGGCCAGCCAGCCTACAATACTGTGGATAGACTCACACTTTGTGCTGGCACTGCATACAAACATGACATGTGTACAATATAGCTAACTTGACCAAAGAGTGATCATGATAACAGTAGCTCTTCACAAACAAATTAATTGCACCCCCAAGCCTCAGAGTCAAGAAGAACTGAAGTGCCTGTCACCTCTGTAAAAGCCTGAAAAAATTAAACAAGCTATGAGAAGTTGGCCTGGCATATGCTGTCTCCTAGTTAGAGGGGACACCTTGTAGCAGTCCAGTTCGAGTCTTATTGATGTTAGGTTTAAGACAACCTTTAAAGAAAGCTATCCTAGTGGTAGCTGTGGAGAGCAGCCTTCAGGCTAAGTCTTGAAGGAGTGTTGTTTTACCATAGAAAACCTCTTGAATGACCAAATGAAAGAGTAGTCCACACAGGTATATATATAAAAATATATGTATTTATTCTAAACAGAATCCCACAAGTCTCTTTATGAGGCTGAGGCAAAGTTACAATTCAAACAAGCATTGATAGATACAATAAAATACACTGGAATCATAGGGCCCCAGGGGGGGACCAAACCATATATTAAAAAAGTGGTATAAGAACCACGAAAATTCTACAGACAATGCTTAGGGAATATAGGATCTCTGGGACCTTAAGAATCCACCCCAGGTTATGAGGAAGGGGACCTACGGGAGGCACGTGCAGTGGAAATAGCTCTCTATTAAAGACAATGGAGAATGTGGCAGTTTGATTTAAACAGATTAAAGTCACTTCTAGCAGAAGTACAAAGTTAAAACTTTAGAGTTAAGCTTTTGAAGAGCCCACTACCACGAGAGTACCGAGGTACCACTTTTACCTGCCCCAGGGAAGCCGGGTGCATAGGTCGTTTTCGATGTCGGGTCGCGGGCTGATTTTCAATGGAGAAATGTTCAAAAGTGCTGCTAGCCAAAAGCGTCGATGATGCCGTGAAGATTGAAGTTGTAGAACTTGTAGAGAAGAACCTGAAAGCAGAGGGGACAAAGTCTGGGTCACGGCACAGTGACCAGGGAGCTCAAAGCAAAGAGCCCTTCAATGTAGGGTGCTTCAAGTGGAAAGAGGTGTAGCTTGGATCTGCAGCCACGGGCTCCGGGAGGCTTCAAGGAAGGCCAGCTTCGGGAGGGCGACTGTCCCACGTCGGATGAGGGTCGCTGCGGTGTTAGTGTCCGGATTGGATCCACTAAGCCTTTGCAACCGCAAACCACGCAAGATGAACAAATCAGCTACTGGTGCAGACCCACGAGGTCTGTGAGAGGTCTTTGGAGAGACTATAGAGCAGGCCTGGAGCAACCAGGGGAACTCTTAGTTGTCGAGATTGTCCTCCGCTCGGGCCCACAAGTCGAGAGACAAGGGACCTCGGAAGGCAGCAAAATGGAGTGCGTAAAAGGGAGCCCACGGGCCACCGGAGGGGGCTAGGGTGCTGATCTTTGGCACGGATGCTGCTTTGTGGTTGGCTCAATAATGGGCCAAAGCACAACTTCCCCACTGGTCAGGGTCGTGTGCTACGCAAGAGGTGGCCGGTGTCCTAGGGTATTGGGAATCTCGGCACCCACGCGGTCCATGGTACACAGGTTTGCTGTGCACACTCACTGGCCTCTGGGATGCTTAGGAAACCCACCTCAAGGGTGCTGGAAGTCGACTAAGTTCGTGAGAGCAGCGAAGTTCCAACCCGGTCACTTGCAGTGTTTCAGGTTCCTGCCAAGCAGGGGGATAACTCCTTTATCCCAAGGGAGATTTCTTCAGTCAGCTGGGCAGCGGCTCATCGAAGGTCAAGTCTGTAAAGTCCAAGATTAATCTGAGGCTCTGGGGCCACGTTATTCACCTTTATCCCCAAGATTAGGGGAGTGTCCAGAGTAGTGTCCACCAATGAGTGGTGAGGCGGGAAAGGGTGGCTACACCCTCTCCCCTTTGTGTGTTTCCCACCTGGGCGAGGGGCAGGATGCCCCTGAACTGGTTCCAAGCGGTGTATGCAGAATGAAGGCACTGCAGCTGCCTACGTGCAACTCTGAAAGGACATTTGGTGCACCCACCCTGTTCCAATCCACATATCCTGTCTGGGGAGATGCTAGCACCTCCCTGCCACAGGAGCCTTATTGTCCAGCTGGCGAGGCTGGGGTTTTCCCCAGCAACAGCCAGCCAGAGTCGTGTGGGTGGTGGGTAGTAGCCATTTTGTACTACTTGTGCACTTTTAAATTGGCGTCCGAATTCTGCCGCTTTTCCCATATCGCCCCTCTAGCAGGGGGGAATCGTGCCCTCATGCCCATGGCTGGACTGGGGGTAGGATTCCTACATGTTTGACACCAAACATGATATGGTTCTGTGTAGCCATTCCCAAGTTATCACGCTATCGCGATAGACTTATAATGCGGTTAAGAGTATATGGTATGGCTACACTACAAACAACCCAGCAATGATTTTACGAGGGTTGCAGAGAGGCCCTACTCAGGTAGGGGTCCCCCCTCACACATATCTCAGCACCCTGCCCTGTAGGATTAGCAAGGCCTGCTATAGGGGTGACCTATGAAAGTACATGTGTTGTAATGGGGTGGGATATAGGGTACCTATATCCCTGTAAGGGGTGCTAGCACCACCTTACCCAGACTACAGTAGTGGTCTGGTGGTGTTAGTTTGTTTGGCTGTCCCAGGGTGGCACAATAAGTGCTGCAGCCCTGGTAGGCCTAATGAGAGACCCATGTCCTGGGTACCTAGGGTACCATCTACAAGGGACTGTCAGGGCATCCTCAGCATCCAATTGGGTTTGTACCTAGGGTACTCACATCAGTTTTAAGGAGAAAGCAGATAGGCTGGGGTCCTGGATAGCAGGATCCCAGCCAGACTAGTCAAAAACCACTCAAATACCAGGCAATAAGTTGGGGGCAACCATTAGTCAGATTCCACCTTCCTACATAACCCCCCTCCCCAAACGAAAGGAGATAAGGCTAACCTTGTCCAGATAAGCCTTTATTTCCTGAGTGGCCATATAAAGAAGCACCTGCACTAGCATGGTTGATCCCTGTCTCATGGTCCACTTGGGAAATCCTACCCCAAGGGGTTCTAGAGTTTCTCCAAAGTCTAGGGGCATTACCTGTATTGGTTTTTGGTACAGAGGTGGGCTGGTGGGGTGTCTGAGTCTGAAAGTGAGGCCCTATTTGGGGTGGTCTCAACCTCCTCAGGTCACTGGTCACCATGGAAGCCTTTCTGCCCATGACTGTGTCATATCTGGCCCTAAGGGTCAACCTCTGGCTGCCTACAGCTGGGGGTTGGGTCCCTCTGGTTGGAATAGTAGAGGGCACTGGAAGGTTTGAGGCAACTATGCCCCAGGTTTCCCTGTGCCCAACAAAGTCCATCTGGGGGGTGCCTGTACCTAGGGGTAAGGGGGATTCCTCAGTTTATAGAGGAATATTCACCTGGCTAGAACTACTCTGCTGGGTGTCCCTAATCTGCTGATGAGGGGGTTCCTCTGGGCAGGGGCCCATTAAGGGTCCACTGACCTCCCTGACCTCTGCAGCCCTGGGCTGACTGAGGCAGGGTAGAGAGGGGCAGGATACCTGCTCCAGACTGGGTGCCATCTTGGAAGGATCCCCTGCCATCAGAGTTGTGGTCAGGCCAGGCCTGTCCACTTCTGGGGCAGTTACTTCACAAGGGGCAGGATCAGTTCCCTTAGAAACTTGACCCTCACCTTTGGTCTGGTGGGGGGAGGACTGTTCCTCTCCCCCTATGCTCTCTGTTTGGGTGGAGTGATCCATAGTTTCAGGCTTCACTCTTTTTACTTTCTCCTGGGGTGGAGGTGAGGCCTTTAAGGTCTCATCCACTCTCTCAGGGATGCCTACCATTTTCAAGTGGGCCTTGTGGTCTACCTCAGCCCAGGCTGAGATTTCCAGATCATTCCCCAGTAGACAATCTACAGGCAAGGTTGGGGACACTGCCACTCTCTTTAGGCCAGTGACCCCTCCCCAGCTGAGATTTACCACTGCCATGGGATGGCCTGTCCTAATTCCATCTATGTTGGTCACCTGGTAGCTAAACCCAAGTAAAAGCTGTTCTAGGGGCACTAGCCTCTTGGTCACCATGGTGACACTGGCCCCTGTGTCCTTGTAGGCCACAGCCTTCTGACCATTGATCATGGGCTCTTGTCTGTACCTGCCCAAGATATTGGGATCCATGGTAAAGTTGGCAAAACCCATGACACCATCACAGACTAGAGTTGCTTGTGTAGGGGACCTGGTTAGGCCAGAGTCCACCTGAGTTCCCCAAGAAAGCCCAACTAAATTTTTGGGTGCACTCCCACCACCTGGGGGATTACTACTAGTATTAACAGGAGGTGTTGGAGCTGCAATGGGGGGAACATTTTCTTTATTGCCATTCTTTGGACAGCTGGAGTCAGTTTTCCAGTGGCCAGGTTGCTTACACACATGGCAATATGGTTTCTTGTTAGAAGAGGAAGGATTTTGGGACCCACCCCCAGCACTGGGTTTTTGGGGCCCTTCAGAGGACTTTTCTGTTTTATTATCTCCACCTTTCTTTCTTTGGGCTTGGTTGAATCTTTCTTCTGGTCACCACCTTGGTTCTTGGGCCTGATCCTGGTTCTGACCCATTTGTCTGCCTTCTTTCCCAATTCTTGGGGAGAGGTCAGATCAGAGTCCACCAGGTGCTGGTGTAAGAGTTGGTTCTGACAATTATTAAAAATCTGCTCCCTCATAATGAGATTGTACAATCCTTGATAATCTTTTACTTTACTGCCATTCAACCAACCTTCCAATGCCTTGGTAGCACAATCCACAAAGTCTACCCAATCTTGATCCTGTGCTTTTTGGGTGTCTCTGAACTTAAGTCTGTACTGATCAGTGGTTAAGCCAAACCCATCAATTAAAGCATCTCTCAAGATATAGTAATCATCTGCATCCTCTTCTCTTACAGAGAGGAGCTTGTCTCTTCCTTTGTCTGCAAGGGAGAGCCACAGGATTGCTGCCCACTGCTCTACTGGGACCCTTTGTACTTTACAGGCCCTCTCAAGAGCAGAGATCCATTTGTGGATATCATCCCCTGTCTGATAGGGGGGCAGAATCTTGTGGAGGTTCCTATTGTCAGGGACTTTCTCTCTAACTCTAGGGGTTTCATTACTGCCACCAGGGGTCTCTAGACCCCACTTTCTTGAAGCTTTCTGAAGCTCCAGGGATTCCCTGTCCAATGCTAACTGTTCTCTCCTGAGCTGTAGTTTAGCCTGCTCAAACTGGATCAGTCTGCATTTCCTCTCTTGGGAGGATTCTCTTCTCTGAGAAGAGGCAGAGGTCCTCTTGGATCTCCCAGAATGGTTGGACCCCTCTGAGGGGGATCTGTTCCTTCTGTTTGGACCCACCGTTCTCCCTTTAGGGATGGAGAGAGTGCCTTTTGGGCCATCATCTCCATGTTGTGAATGGTCTTGTTCATCCAGGTTAAGTTCATCTTCCTCTTCCTGGTCCTCTTCAGAGTCCACCCCAGGGGTGTCCTCTTCTGGGGGATGCCCACCCAACCTGTCTACCCCATCAGACATTAAAGTCTGCTATGAGCAGGATTTCCCTGAGACGTTGGGCATTGGCACCTTTGTTTGTCTTAAGTTGCCTAGAGGTGCACATCTCCCTCAGCTCAGCAAAGGAGAGATGATCATATTTGTCGACTTGAGAGCCTTATGGGCACCTGAACTTAAAGACATTTCTAGTGTAGTGGTACTGGTGTATCTACCTACACTAGGTGCGGCCTTCTGAACCCTTTCTTGAGTTGTAGTCAAGGTGTGCTGAACCCTCTACACACAACTCCTAAGTTCAGTAGAACTTATTATATTCTAAGCTTGAATTTATATGTACCTTTGGTACCAAGTGGTTTTCACTTTAGAAATTCAATTTGTTATCTGGTAAAACAATGGCAAGCTTGAATCCAAACGCTGCACATTGGCCTGGCATATGCTGTCTCCTAGTTAGAGGGGACACCTTGTACCAGTCCAATTCGACTCTTATTGATGTTAGGTTTAAGACAACCTTTAAAGAAAGCTATCCTAGTGGTAGCTGTGGAGAGCAGCCTTCAGGCTAAGTCTTGAAGGAGTGTTAAGCTTATTGTTTTACCATAGATAACCTCTTGAATGACCAAATGAAAGATTAGTCCACACAGGTATATATATAAAATATATGTATTTATTCTAAACAGGATCCCACAAGTCTCTTTATGAGGCTGAGGCAAAGTTACAATTCAAACAAGCATTGATAGATACAATAAAATAGCACTGGAATCATAGGGCCCCAGGGAGGGTACCAAACCATATATTAAAAAAGTGGTATAAGAACCACGACAATTCTACAGACAATGCCTAGGGCATTTAGGATCACTGGCCCCTTAAGAATCCACCCCAGGTTATGAGGAAGGGGACCCACGGGAGGCGCGTGCAGTGGAAATAGCTGCTATCGGGATCTCTATTAAAGCCTATGGAGAATGTTGCGGTTTGATTTAAACAGATTAAAGTCACTTCTAGCAGGAGTACAAAGTTAAAACTTTAGAGTTAAGCTTTTGAAGAGCCCACTACCATGAGAGTACCGAGGTATCACTGTTACCTGCCCCAGGGAAGCCTGGTGCATAGGTCGTTTTCGATGTCGGGTCGCGGGCTGATTTTCAATGGAGAAAGGTTCAAAAGTGCTGCTAGCCAAAAGCGTTGATGATGCCGTGAAGATTGAAGTTGTAGAACTTGTAGAGAAGAACCTGAAAGCAGAGGGGACAGAGTCTGGGTCACAGCACAGTGACCAAGGAGCTCAAAGCAAAGAGCCCTTCAAGGTTGTGTGCTTCAAGTGGAAAGAGGTGTAGCTTGGATCTGCAGCCACGGGCTTCGGGAGGCTTCAAGGAAGGCCAGCTTCAGGAGGGCGACTGTCCCACGTCGGATGAGGGTCGCTGCGGTGTTAGTGTCCGGATTGGATTCACTAAGTCTTGGCAACCGCAACCCACGCAAGATAAACAAATCAGCTACTGGTGCAGACTCACGAGGTCTGTGAGAGGTCTCCTTTGGAGAGACTGTAGAGCAGGCCTGGAGCAACTAGGGGAACTCTTAGTTGTTGAGATTGTCCTCCACTGGAGCCCACAAGTCAAGAGACAAGGGACCATGGAAGGCAGCAAAATGGAGTGCGTAAAAGGGAGCCCACGGGCCACCGGAGAGGGTTGGGGTGCTGATCTTTGGCACGGATGCTGCTTGGTGGTTGGCTCAATAATGGGCCAAAGCACAACTTCCCCACTGGTCAGGGTCATGTGCTATGCAAGAGGTGGCTGGTGTCCTGGGGTATTGGGTATCTCGGCACCCACGCGGTCCACGGTACACAGGTTTGCTGTGCGCACTCACTGGCCTCTGTGATGCTTAAGAAACCCACCTCAAGGGTGCTGGAAGTCGACGAAGTTCGTGAGAGCAGCAAAGTTCCAACTGGGTCACTTGCAGTGTTTCAGGTGCCTGCCAAGCAGGGGGATAACTCCTTTATCCCAAGGGAGATTTCTTCAGTAAGCTGGGCAGTAGCTCATTGAAGGTCAAGTCTGTAAAGTCCAAGATTAATCTGAGGCTCTGGGGCCACGTTATTTACCTTTATCCCCAAGATTAGGGGAGTGTCCAGAGTAGTGTCCACCAATGAGTGGTGAGGCGGGAAAGGGTGGCTACACCCTCTCTCCTTTGTGTGTTTCCCACCTGGGCGAGGGGCAGGATGCCCCTGAAACGGTTCCAAGCGGTGTATGCAGAATGAAGGCACTGCAGCTACCTACGTGCAACTCTGAAAGGACATTTGGTGCACCCACCCTGTTCCAATCCACATATCCTGTCTGGGGTGATGCTAGCACCTTCCTGCCACAGGAGCCCTATTGTCCAGCTGGCGAGGCTGGGGTTTTCCCCAGCAACAGCCAGCCAGAGTCGTTTGGGTGGCGGGTAGTAGCCATTTTGTACTACTTGTGCACTTTTAAATTGGTGTCCGAATTCTGCCGCTTTTCCCATATCGCCCCTCTAGCAGGGGGGAATCGTGCCCTCATGCCCATGGCTGGACTGGGGGTAGGATTCCTACATGTTTGACACCAAACACGATATGGTTCTGTGTAGCCATTCCCAAGTTATCACGCTATCTCGATAGACTTATAATGCGGTTAAGAGTATATGGTATGGCCACACTACAAACAACCCAGCAATGATTTTACGAGGGTTGCAGAGAGGCCCTACTCAGGTAGGGGTCCCCCCTCACACATATCTCAGCACCCTGCCCTGTAGGATTAGCAAGGCCTGCTATAGGGGTGACCTATGAAAGTACATGTGTTGTAATGGGGTGGGATATAGGGTACCTATATCCCTGTAAGGGGTGCTAGCACCACCTTACCCAGACTACAGTAGTGGTCTGGTGGTGTTAGTTTGTTTGGCTGTCCCAGGGTGGCACAATAAGTGCTGCAGCCCTGGTAGGCCTAATGAGGGACCCATGTCCTGGGTACCTAGGGTACCATCTACAAGGGACTGTCAGGGCATCCTCAGCATCCAATTGGGTTTGTACCTAGGGTACTCACATAAGTTTTAAGGAGAAAGCAGATAGGCTGGGGTCCTGGATAGCAGGATCCCAGCCAGACTAGTCAAAAACCACTCAAATACCAGGCAAAAAGTTGGGGGCAACCATTAGTCAGATTCCACCTTCCTACACAAGCCATTGGCAATGTTGAAGTGGCATATAGAACATGTGTCACAGTAAACCATACCCACATAGAAAACCCTTTACTTAGCAAGACCACTGACACGGCAGACACCAGGAGCAACTGTCTTTATTCACATATTACACAGATAGGCACCAAAAGTAGACAAGAGCAAGGCCAGTGGCCAGGACAAAGTGCAGATGAGGTACATGAGATCCTACACAGGGAAGGGGCAAACATCAGTGAACATCAAGGCCAGTGGCCAGTCCAAGGTGCAGAGTAAGTACATGAGATCCTGCACAGGGAAGGGGCAAACATCAGTGAACATCAAGGCCAGTGGCCAGTTCACGGTACAGAGTAAGTACATGAGATGCTGCACAGTGAAGGGGCTAACTTCAGTGAACATCAAGGCCAGTGGCCATTCCAAGGTGCAAGGTAAGTACATGAGATCCCGCACAGGGAAGGGGCAAACATCAGTGAACATCAAGGCCAGTGGCTAGTCCAGGGTTCAGAAAAAGTACATGACATCCTGCACAGTGAAGGGGCTAACATCAGTGAACATCAAGGCCAGTGGCCAGACCAAGGTGCAGAGTAAGTACATGAGAAGCTGCACAGGCAAGGGACAAACATCAGTGAACAACAAGGCCAGTGGGCAGTCCAAGGTGCAGAGTAAGTACATGGGAAGCAATGGGCAGTACAGGCACCGCTGTGGGCGAGACAGGTGTGTGAGGGGGGCTTCCACACTTGGTTGTCAGTCGGACTGAGAGGTGGCTGTGTGTTGGGGACAGTTGGAGGACTGGACTGGGGAGAGAGAGGCCCAGCTGAGGTAGAGGCATCAGTGACTTGGGAAGCCAGAGGGCTGCTTGGACCAGGTGGTGTTGTGGCACATGGAGGTGGAGTCATGCTGCAGTGAGACACACTGCGGGTGACACACTGTGGGTGGGAGATTGTTGAGGGGTGCCTTTCCACTTCTTGGGGACTCAAAATGACTTACCTGTCGTGAGATTAATTGAAAGTGGTGTGGACACAACAGGCACACTCACCACCAAAGCTGCATCAGGTGCATATGGTGGCCCTCCCTCTGGGGACATGCTGTATCCAGGGGGACGCTTGGCCTGGCCTTGCACCTCTATCCCCTGTTTATCAGGTGTACCCCCTACAGTGCCCTACTTTCCCTGCTTCACAGGGCTTTGGATGGGAGTTGAGGTGGTGGGTGAATCTGCCTTGGAGCTCTTCTATGTGTACTCTTAGCAGGCATCACCGTCTCTGCGGGCATGGAAACTGTCTGCTTGTCTTTGCGAGACACTTTTGGGACAGGAGAGTCCTTGGCTGGGGATGCCTTTGAGGCATGTGACCCTGAGGCCTGCTTCTTGGCTTTGTGGCCCTTGGTGTCACCTGACGGGCTTTTGTCTTTGCGCTCTGGGGTGGCTTTAGTTTTCTGTGGGGATGGTGTCTGCGCCCTAGACTGCTTGGGCTGCTGCTGCTGTGTGCTGCGTATGCTGTATCTTGCCCTTGAGGTCAGTGGTGTGTGGTCACTATCGTCAGATGTGGCCACTGGCAGGTGGGTGGACAAAGGGACTGGGACTGGACTCCGAGATTATGTGCCAGTTGAATGACTGCCGTCACTGCGGAGGACAAAGACTGGACAGTCCGGTGTAGCCCACCCATGTCTGAATGAATGCCCTCCATGAAAGCAACCACCTGTGCCAACTTTTTGTCGTGGTCTAGGAAGGCATTGAGGAGAGCTGTCTGGCCCAAACACAGCTGGCACAAAATGTCCACAGACTCAGCTCTGATGGCAGTAGGGGGGAAAGGGGCTGGGGCAGATGTGCCTGGGGAGGAAGGACACTCTTCCCTTCTTACTGTTGCGAACACGGGCAGCAACAGTGGAAGTAGCTGGGAGGGTGGGCACTGTACGCTGTGTGGTGGAAGAGGAGGCAGAGTCCCCGTTCCCTGTGCCCGCCAACATAGATGCGTCACCGCTGGCATCAGATGATGTTGAGGTTTGCGTCTCTGACTGTGATTCCTCAAGCAGACTCCTGTCCCCCTCCGAGGCGCTGGTCACATCTGTGTCACTGTGCTGGTGTGCAGCAGTTGTGCTTGATACCTCACTACTGGTGTCCGTCCTCTGTCCTTCCATGCCCACGGGAGATGCTGCATGAGAGAGTGAGATGTAGGGTCAGTTCATTGGCATCAACAGAACAATCGTATGCAATCAAAGCATCACTAAAGAATGATGAAATCTCCATGTTGCACACCAACCTGTGCAATAACATTGTGTGACCTCAATTTTGAACTCGAATGTTGCGTGTCAACAAGCAAACGAGGCATAAGTGAGCCATGTGATGACCACACAGCACAATATCCTGCCGGTGGCGCCATTCAACCAGACACACAAATAGTTCTGAGCACACCTAGGGCCCCGATGGGGGCAAAGATTTACCCCATGACATGTTGCCACTGTCATATCTGGATGGAGCAGAAGGGGACAACACAGATACAGACTACAACATAACAGTGCACAATGGCCATGAGCTTATGCCTTCCACCATGTTGTACTTTTGGACACAACTACTGTTGTACATTGGTGTCAGATGTCTAAGCCTCACAATTCTGAGGTGAGGCAATGCACGCATTGATGAAAGCACACTCAGATTATGCACACTGCCGTTCCCTTCCATGGGATTTCCCAGACTACCCCAATGCAGATGTTACCTGAAGCCCGCGACTCAGAATGCAATGTCAATGCCCATTACTCAAGTTACATTAGGAAGTACAGGTAGGGAAAATGCATTACAGCTGCACCCAACACAGAGGCCACTTACAAGCCACAGTATCACACTACCAACATCACGGAGGCCAGCACTGGCCCAGGCTGTGAACACATGCAGCCACTCACAACCAAAGTCACCCTTCCCAGAATACTCACCCCCAGCTTGCTGCTGATGCTCCTTCAAACGTGCATCCAGCTCAGGCTGTGTCACAGCTAAGATGCGGGCCATTAGTGGTGTCATGCTCCAGCGCGCCAACCTGCCATCCCGAGGGATCAGCCCCAGTGTCATCTCGGCCATGTTCTTGCTCAGCCGGCAGATGTCATCCCACCTCTTGTGACAGTGGTTGCACCGTCGGTTGGAGACACCCAGAGCCCGCACCTTGCATGCAATGGCCCTCCACGCGGCCTTACGCTGGTGGACTTTGAGCTACAGGCATGGAAGACAAGTGGGTGAAAAAATCAGTGAAACAGTGTAATGTACCACTAACTCCCAGTACAGTAGCATGATACTGACTCATCCCAACTTCAATGATATGCCTAACAGAGATAATAATGCATCTCACATGGTACATCAGCATGGTAGAATCATACATAAATGCATGCAGGTATGAGGGTGGACACAGTACCTGCCCATCTCATACCCATGCAGGATGCCAGCACAATAAGCTATGTGTATGCTTAGTTGCTGACCACATCTACTGTCCATTTTTTGGGTGACCAAGACATACATTACATCTCAATATGTTTATGGGAAGACTCACTGTGTCCAACACTGTGCAGGCCTCAACGTCCTTGCCCTGTGAATGGTTCACTGTGTCAAGGAGGTTACATTGAGGGACATGATCTTACAAACCCACACCCTTCTCACAAGGCCGGTCGGGTGCAATCTACGGGGCTGAGATGGCTCATTGATGGAGAGTCCCGAAAAAAACACACATATAACACTCTGTATATTCAGTGATGTGTTCTTGTCTGATTGGGAGGTGACTGTGCAGGCCAGGTGGGGTCACACTGAGGTCCAACGTGTTGCATCAGATATCTTACATGAATGGACAATTTGAGAGCACAAACAGTGCCTACACATGGGAGTCTGTACACATGCTGGTGGAAATGGAAGGGTCTGCACACAATAGTGTGGCAATCTGCTGTCTCATAGGTGAATGACCACCAAGAGTGTCACCCTCGGGTATTGAGGCCCTGAGCATAGCTGAACTGGAGATAAGGCACATTTTGAGTCAGAAACAATTCCACCACTACCCTCTGGACAACAACCCTAGCTAAGGCCACAGATGGGTCTGTGAAGGACACCAGGGACCCACACAGCCATTCACACAAGCAATCACTGTCCTGACTCCTGCAATACAAACCTGCTGTGTCACTGCATGGCTGACAAGACAATACATGTCCCTCCAATCTTGATGTGCAGGTAGGGAAACGTGTTAAATAGGCTACACACCCCTTTCCCCCTGGAGACAGCATGCTAGGCAGTGCATGACACAACCCCACAGTCTCAGGCACACACTGCAGCAGTTCTACTTCATGTGTGCCCCCCTGTACTCTCACTCCCACTTTGGAAGACTTACCACGACATTTGGTGCACCATATAGCCTTGGATACTGTGTGAGCACCTCGTCCACAGTACCTCCAGCTCCTCGGTGGTGAAGGAACTTGCTTGGATCTTCTCAGTCCTCGCCATCACTGTGGCCAGGAGACAGCAGCAGTTGGTGTTGAGGGGTGGCAGGCAGCAGTCCCTGGAGACAGCAGCAGCAGCAGTTGGTGGTGAAGGTTGGCAGGCAGCCATCCCTGGAGACAGCAGCAGCAGCAGTTGGTGTTGAGGGGTGGCAGGCAGCAGTCCCTGGAGACAGCAGCAGTTGGTGTTGAGGAGTGGCAGGCATCAGTCCCTGGAGACAGCAGCAGTTGGTGTTGAGGGTTGGCAGGCAGCAATCCCTGGAGACAGCAGCAATTGGTGTTGAGGGTTGGCAAACAGCAGTCCCTGGAGGCAGCAGCAGCAGTTGGTGTTGAGGGGGGCAGGCAGCAGTCCCTGGAGACAGCAGCAGCAGCAGTTGGTGTTGAGGGGTGGCAGGCAGCAGGCCCTGGAGACAGCAGCAGCAGCAGTTGGTGTTGAGGGGTGGCAGGCAGCAGTCTCTGGAGACAGCAGCAGTTGGTGTTGAGGAGTGGCAGGCATCAGTCCCTGGAGACAGCAGCAGTTGGTGTTGAGGGTTGGCAGGCAGCAATCCCTGGAGACAGCAGCAATTGGTGTTGAGGGTTGGCAAACAGCAGTCCCTGGAGACAGCAGCAGCAGCAGTTGGTGTTGAGGGGGGGCAGGCAGCAGTCCCTGGAGACAGCAGCAGCAGCAGTTGGTGTTGAGGGGTGGCAGGCAGCAGGCTCTGTGAGCTGTGGAAATGTGAGGCTCTTTCCCACACATATATAGCCCCCTGGGGTAGTTTCAGTGGTTCTAAGCTGCTGCAATTTGTGTTCCAGGTCAGCCTTTTTCAAATGCATCCAATGACTGGTTACGCGGTGGCAGAGCACGCCTACCGCGATTTTCAAAATTGCATTAGGCTACCGTGATTGCGGTTCCCATTGGCTGTAAGGGCATGGTCCATGGCGGTGACACACCGCATGGACCAGGCGGGCGCTACTGCGGTGGTGCATCTTTCAATTGCATCCAATGACCGGCTCCGTGGTGGCCGAGCACGGCTACTGCGATTTTCAAAATTGCATTAGGCTACCACGATTGCGGTTCCTATTGGTGGTAAGGGCATGGTCGATGGCGGTAACACACCGCTAGGTCCATGCTGTGGCTACCGCGATTTGGGTGCCATTCATTGCTATGAATGACCGTGATTTGGGTGGTGGAGCATGCTAACTGCCATTTGAGCATGTGTATATGCCTATCACTACCGCGATTGTGTGTTGGGCATTGGCGGTGACATAACGCTGGGTCCATGCGGTAGCTACCGCAATTTGGGTGCCATTCATTGATATGAGTGATCGTGATTTGGGTGGCGGAGCACTTTGACAGCACCTATGGACACATCATGCTGTGTCAATGGCCAATGGGCAGTTATCAACAGTGCACAGTGACCACATGATTAATGGCACAGCATTGTGCACAAAATGCCAATGTAACATTTACCTGACTGCTGACTACACATGCCGTGTTTGTGTATGTGATTTTGTGCATTGGCATGTACTCCCTCACATGTCACTTGTGATATTGCTGGGCATGTACACAGAACACTGTTGTGATGGACTCTCCAATGGCTACACATATCAATGTGTGAAAGGGCTGAGAAAATCACAGTGATGTATGTCTTAATGAACAATGTGCAGATTTGTCTACTTTTCTTGGCTCATGCACACACTTGTTTACACACAGACTGTGCTCATTGTGTTGTTGATGTGTGCCCGGTTCAACTTACGCCTGAATGTGTGGCAGGTACAGCAGCTAGGT
The DNA here is from genome assembly GCF_964204655.1 of Triturus cristatus. Taxonomy (NCBI): domain Eukaryota; kingdom Metazoa; phylum Chordata; class Amphibia; order Caudata; family Salamandridae; genus Triturus; species Triturus cristatus. The sequence continues at coordinate 1,138,815,862 of NC_140581.1, forward strand.
ATGAGACAGTAGTTTTGCAGTTTCACACTTATGCTGTATGAAATACTCTCAGGCCTGCTAATGCTAGATGTGGCCCTATCTATTTGTGCATTTTCATAGTCAGATAATGTTTTGGAGGTACTTGCTGTTTGAAAAGGGACAAGTGTACGAGTAGTGTAGCTAAAGGTGTCCCTACATGTAAGTGGTCTGTAACTCAACTGTGATGACAGTCATTGTTGGCGTTGTGTCAGTCAAAACGTAAGCTGTTGTACACATCTCATGGTGTATTGCATTGACATGTTTCCACTTTCATCTCAACTAGGAGGAGACCAAATCTTCATCGTCCCTTCACAGTGCTGGCAGACATTGAAAATGAGGAGGTCATCTGGAAATTCCGTCTGGATAGGGCCACCCTACAAAACCTATGTGCTATGTTGGAGCCCCACCTGCAGCCTCGCAGGACATATCCTGGTGCTTTCACACCAAGGTGATGGCGGCCCTGCATTTTTTGGCCACCGGATCATTCCAGCACATGGTGTCCAGCGCAGGTGGGATGTCGCAACCTATGTTCAGCATGGTGCTACGGAATGTCCCGTCTGCTATGATGATCTGCAAGGACAGATATATCCATTTATCCAGGAGGCATGAATTGGCGGGTGTTAAGGCTGATTTTTATTCCCTTGGGCACATTCCCCATGTTGTTGGTGCCATTGATTGCACACATGTTGGGCTTGTTCCACCACAGGCACGTGAGCACGTCTACAGGATTAAGAAACATTTCCATTCCATCAACGTTCAAGTGGTGTGCCAGGCGGATATGATCATCTCACACATGTGTGTCAAATTTCCAGGATCAGTGCATGACTCATACATCATACGTAACAGCATTGTGCCTAGCTGATGGCTAATCTGCTTCCTGAGCGTGCATGGATTGTGGGTGAGTATGCAGAGTTAATTAACGTGCTGTGTGTGTGACATGCTGTCCTCTGCCACAGTTGTATTACAAAGTAGGTCTGTGCATCTCATACCTAGGTGACTGCATATCCCAACCGTCCTTGGTTGTTGAGCCCACTGCGGAATCCACAGACACCGGGGAAATCTGCTACAGTGATGCCCATGGGAGGACATGTTGTGTGGTGGAGCGTACTTTTGGTCTCCTCAAGTCACGGTGGCGCTGCCTGGACCAGACCGGAGGTGCCCTGATGTACTCACCCAAAAAGGTGTGTCAGATCATTATCGCATGCTGCATGATACACAACCTGGCCTTGCGCAAGGAGATCCCCCTGCTCCTGGACGGTGATAAGCAGCCGAGGCCCCCGTCTGCAAACCAACCCATGTCCAGTGACGAGGATAGTGGAGAGGAGGAAGGTGTCGACCTGCGACAACAGCTCATCAACTTCTACTTCACTTGAAGGTGAGTGACAATGTACAACGGGGCCATTGTCTACTGATGTTGTTGTTGTTGAAAAGGTCGATGTGAGCTTTGTGACTGCAGCCTGTTGTTGACTTAGTGCTGGATGCCAATGTCTAGGGAACAGGGTAGTTATGCACAGCTACAGGATGTCTATGTCGGTACTGTTGCTCATTGTAATGTGTACAGGTTGGAGTACCTAGATGACAAGTGTTGTGTGATGGCTGTGATGCCACCGCCTGACTAGTGACTATTTTTCTGTTGTGTTTTCCTAGGTCCCTTCAGCCCCTCCTTGCCTACAGACAATCCGTGCTCCTGTGACATTGTAATCATGGTTAACATTGCACATACTGTGATAAACATGGAGCAGACACAACGACATTGGTGTGTAAGGAGTGTTTATTTACAATGGGTATATGTGACAGGGGAATTAATATTTACAGAATTCTGAAGGGTGGAGCAATGAGTTGTCAGTGATGGTAGATGAGAAAATTGATTCCTCACCACATTAATATGGTGACCCAGTCCAACAGATGGATTAACATGGCTGTGTCCGGAAGGACAGTTGACAGAGTCAATGGCAGGGTGAAGAGGTGTGACATCATGGCTGGCTCCTTGGGTGGTGTTTGGCCGGTGCTTTGCCACGGGTTACTCCCAAGGATGTCTTCAGACGGCCCCTTGTTTATTTGGCAAGGGGGGCCACAGCTGCTGGGCCAGTGGGGTCTGAGTAGACACCCCTCTCTGTGTCCGCAGGGGATGATGGGGGGAGGATGGGGAACTGGCATCCTGCGTGCAACTGGAGCGAGGTGAAGGTGGTGTTTGTGCCGCAGGCCTGACCCTCAGTACCGGCACTAGCTGGACCAAGATGTCCACGATTTGGCCCATGTGGTTGTCTATAGACCTCAGCAGCTGTTGGAGCTGACGGGCATCTTGATAAGCCTGGCCCGTTTGTCCCTGGACCTGTTCATAGGCCCCAAGGACTTTGGTGATGTTTGCCAGGACTTAGGTCCCTCCCAGGGTCCTGTTGTCTTTGACTCCCACTTGTCCTCCCACCTGCCCTGCTGTCACGGACCTGTTGCCTCACCACTGTATGCACACGCCTACTCTCCCTGCCCTATGTAGTTGTTGGGGTGGGGTGATCATCATTTGGGGCAGTGCGAGTGTTGCAGCCAGCACTGGTGGTGGTGCTGGTGGTGGTGGTGGCCACAAAGGTAATTCCAGCAGGGTTCAGAGTTGTTGTTGCTGAGGGGGTGGCAGTGGTGTCCTGGGATCTGTTGCGCCCTAACATACCAGATGGGCCGGCTTCGAGCTCAAAATCCTCAAAATCCAGGGAGTCCGCATCAGAGAGTTCATGTTCCGGGGGAGGAGACTGGCTCTGCAGGTTGATGTTGTCGTCCTCTGCAGTCAGTTCTTGGTCACCTGATGGACAGAGGGGGGATGGTCATTGACGTGCATGCTGGAGCAGGATTTTCAGATGAAAATCTATTGGGTTTTTAAGCTCTGGTTTGTCTATTTGTCATAATTAAAACTACTAATTATTAAATTATTAATTATTTGTTTTGTGTATATGTTTAAACTTACCAATGTACTAATGAGAAGAAAACCAACACGAGGGAATGCTTTCGTATTGCTATTTAATAAATGTGCATGTTTTATTAAATAAACGTTGCTGAGTGCTGTTTATTTTAAAGCACGAAACGCTTTTTGAATTAATGCTTTTCTGTGTTGCAAAAGCTAGATAATTACATACACATAAGGGTATTAGTGGGGTTAACACTGTTTAATCATTATGCTGTGGTAACGTTGTTTTTGTCTCTTTTAATTAAGATGGTCCATTTTGGCCTAGCATAAAATGTCCGCCGTTTGCAGCCTGGCCTCGAGTGAAAGATTTGTGATGAGAGGGCCTTGCTGAATATGGTTGAATCATCTGACCACAGTCTTCGCTTGGTTAAAACTTTCCGTGAGGACAGTAGCAGTGCTGGGTAAGTCTCCAAGAACCAAGAAATGTTTGAATGACCTTGGAGGACAAAGGAGCCATAAAGAATGAACTGAATGGACTCTGAAGTCATCGTGTTAGCACTGAGGAAATGTGGATGTTAAAGGATACAATTTTTTAGTTCCTGTTCTGTCTTTTTATTTTTGTGATTTTTTCTGAGCGGAGATTTTCCAAATGTAGCGATGCTACATCCTTTCCTGCTCGCTCTGCTCAGCGGTTCGGCGGACGTGTAGAACATTTAATGTTTCTTTAATATTGCAAGTTTCATTATAAATATTGTTAGCCTAGAGAGGGTGGGAGGCCACTTTGCCATTTCTTCCCAAACCTGCGTTGGTGAGGATCGATGCTGTGAGGACGGTGACTTGGGAGACTTCTACTGAGACACTTGTCCTGATGACCCATTCTGACATTTAGCTAGAATAGGTAATTATGAGAAAATGATTTATTCTGATTAATTTCTTTTGACTAATTTTAGATAAAGAATCATAATTTTAAATACGGTGTTGGTGATTATTTCTTGTCGATTATTGAGTACTCTATTTGATTATTGTTGTATAGATTGTTTAGATTATGACAATTACAATAACTAGGTCTTATCGACCTCAGTGTAGATGTGGGGTGTTTAGGAGTTTTCTTTCCACAGGTTCAGTGCTGGTGGAGTATTTGAGTATATGTTAGTGAAATGGGCCCTAGTGTATGGTGAGTGTATGTGCGCGTAACTGTGAAATTACTCTATCCGTGGAAGTAGGGAGATTTTGTACACCCCAATCTGCATCAAGTTCCTGGTAGCAGAGGATGGTTATTGATGATTGTCTTGATCTGATTAGATTGCTTGTACATTAGCTTATTGATTATTGATTATTGATTGATGTTGGTATATGTACTAATACTATATGTTGGAGTCGTCATGTTGAGTTATATGTAGTGCTTCTGGAACTTGGGAGCTAGTAGCAGTTCCGTAGTAGGGCAGAGGGAAGTATATGCTGCTCTCGGGAAAAACGGGATTGTTGGTCCTGTATGTATACAGGAAAAAGAAAATGTGTGACAATCGAAGTTGCACGTCACATTGTCTGGATTCGGAATCAGTGACATTGTCGTATGTTACTATTAGAAATAATTCTGGTATATAAGGAGTGCGTATGGTAGGGAAGGTTATCTGTGAAACTCTGGTTTTAAGTCCCAGGGATCCGTAAGGTTCGCCGTTAAAGCTTATCGCGGGAGAAGTAATAGGTATTCTCTGAGCTTGTTTGAGAAACTGGGTAGAGGTAAGCTGCTTGGTTAATGTGTGTTATAATTCTGTAGTAGAGCAGATTGTTCGCTGTTCTCGGGAAAAGCAGGATTCTGTGTGTATGTACTATATTTTCTTGTATGAATGTGCGTGAATGTTCATATATTTAGTTGATTGTAAGACTCTTTGGATAAGCCCTAGAGGAAACAATTAATGAATGTATGTTAGAAGGGCAGAGTAGAGGGATGTGCTACTGTGTCAACGGGATTCTTGTGAAATAGATTTTCTTTACTATTCTGTGGTTAGCGAAGCAGACAATGGAGATGTTTATATGTTGTAACTAATAGATTTTGTAGAAATTTGACACGGAGTCTACTGAGAAATTTTGTAAAGGAGGGGTAGACGAGTGACAAGAGACAGGAGACAGAAGCGACTGCAGCGACTGCTGACGTCAAACAGACCGCGCTCTGATTGGATATTAGATCAGAATAGTGCTCGCGCTGAGATTGGTGCGTTGGTGTGAGTCGCACAAGGATTGGTAGAGCTATTCTAGTGACGTAAACGTTCCAGGATTGGTGCGTTAGTGTGAGTCGCGCTGTTATTGGTTGAAAAAATCATATTGTGCAGTTGTATTACGGAAGGGATTAGAAGGTTTTGGTAAGCGTTAAAATGTATTACCAAGAAGAGAAAAAGAAAAAATCTTTGTTCAGAAAGATTAAAAATTGGTTCGACAAGGATAAAGATGTTAAAACGAGAGAGGGTGAATTGTTACCTCCATCGAAAACGCCTGCATCCTTCATGGCTGCGAGATATGGATATCATACCTGTATATGGTTGGAGAATTGGGTTAGGTATACCAAGGAAGATGGAGTTTTAGCATTTCCAGAACATGGTTCATTTAATCTGGCCGTGTTGAAACATTTACGGGAAAAGATGTTATGTCTTGACCCAAGACCGAGGCCGACACAGTTCGAGGCTTTAGTGGAATGGGAAGAGGAAGTGCATGAGCGAGAGAAACAGAGGTCTGGAGGCAACTATAGGTATATGTTAGGGAGGAGACATGGTCGTGAAACTCATCATGATCGAATGACGAGATGGCAAGATGCTAGTATGTCAGAGGGATTATATCCTATGAGAACAGTTGAAGAAGGAACAGAAAGGGTTCCTGAGGCAGAAGTGAGAAGATATGGAGTTAATGAATATGAGGATGAGGTTTTGAATGACATGATTTACAAAAGACCACCTCCATATAGACCGGAACCAGAAGAGAGTACACCAATTGTTTCTCTGATAAGAGATACAGTGCGTATCATTGAGACAGAAAATGTGACACCTGAGTTAAGAAGTGGTAATCCTTTCAGGGAAAGAGAGAATAGAAGCAGTGGCGAAAATACGAGAGAATTAGCCAGAACTACATCAGAGTTGACTGAAAAGATCAAAGAACTGACAAAGAATCTAGACGCTGTTACAGTACCCGTAACCATAGGTCCGGTTATGCCTGTTTTTGATAAGCAGAGGACGGGTGAGAATGGTTTGGTTATTCCATATGTTGGGAATAGATTGACAAGTTTGGCTGGTCCTTCAGGAGATTCAGGAAAAAGGGCAGGAAAATTTAGACATGACACATGTAGTGAAGGATTAGAGGTACAGTCTAATTCAGGGCTGGATGCTGGTGAAGCTAGTTGTTCAGGGATGCCAATTTTAGAACCGCAGAAGAAAGTGGTTCCAGTGAGAAAATCTACTGAAATAACAGCTGAAGATTTGAATGAATGGATGAAAGTTCTTCAAAAGAGGGATAAAGATTCACAAGCAATTGATGTTGCTAGGTTACGTGTAGAATTAGAAGAGCTTGTTGCAGGGACAGTTCCAACAGAAATTCTAAAAAATCATCATGATGGTGAATTATTGTTTATGTGTAAAAATTAGGGGTGGGCGGAATTTGCGGAATTAACCTTCGCAAATTATCGCGAGAATGTTTAAAATTATCGCAAACAAGCAGAAATATCGCGAAGATGCGGAAGTTTTTTTCCGGCATGTTCGCGCGATTTTCTGCATGGTTGCGGGTCGCCAACTTACCCATGTGGCTGCTTGCGGGCGCGGCCATCTTGTTTTGAGTTGTTCTCGCGGTGCATGATCGCGAGAAGAAAGACGTGATCGCGCGACGCATGACGTCACTGCGGGCGCGAACTGTCGCGAGACAGCGCAAATGGCTAAAAACAATACAACATCTCATGGAGAACGCGACCGGATCAAGAAAACTTGTCGGCGAACGCAGGGATTCAGGTAAGGCGATCGCGCGCGCGCGAGAATGTATCATTTTACAGCGCGAGCAAGAAACAAATTATCGCCAAGCTGCGGAAACCGGAATTTTTGACATTTTCGCGCTCTCCGCGGAACGCAAAAATGTCAAAATATCGCAATTTCCGCGAACGGAACGAAATTTTTGCCCAGGCCTAGTAAAAATATCACCTGGAGAGCGAGAAATACACATGACAGATTAAGAGCAATAGCAAATGACTATGGAGTTGACATTGATAAAGTGAAAGTTTTGCAGAAGTCTTACAGGATGGATTTCACAGATAAAGATATTGAAAATTTGAATGGTACTGGTAGAACAGGACAGATTAAAGAGATGATCGCTTTATTGCGAAAATGGGGTGATGTTGAGAAGTGGAAGGATAGGTGGTACAAAAAGAAAGAAGAATCAGGGGATAGGACTTATTCAGCATTTCCTGTGAGAGAAAAAGAGAAACCAGTGGATACTTATCCTATGAGAGAAATACCTGGAGGAGGATATGTACATGTTCCATGGACCAGACAGGATATTTTATCATTTACGAATGATTTCCCTCGATTGAGAGAAAAGCCCGTCGAGTGGTATAGGCAGGTAGACAAGTTTGTGAAATTGTCAAAAGTGCTGTGGATTGACCTGAATAGTCTGTTTGATATAATTGTTCCAGCAGACTTGTGGGCTGAGTGTAAAATAGTTGTGAGTTGGCCTACTGAGGAATATCCAAGAGATCAGAGAACAGGAGCAACAGATCCAGAAGTAATGAGAAAATATGAGCAGGTGATCGTATACCTGAAAAATAAAGTACCTCCAAAAGAAACAGACTGGGTTAAAATAGATCGAACACATCAGGAAGCAAAAGAATCAGTTCATGCTTTTTACGAGAGGCTGATACTGGCGTTTAAACAATTCAGTGGAGATGAACACCTGGGTGACAAGGATTTGAGTCATTTTGTATACAGATTTGTATATGGCCTGAGACCTGAGATTAGTGAAAGAATTCGTGAGCATACTGTGGATTGGCAGAGTAAGAAAATAGATGAGATTCTGAGACATGCAAAATACTTCAGTGATGAGATTGAAGCAAAACAGAGAAAGCTGAAAGGGAAAGCAATGTGGGCACAAGTGAAAGTTGCAGAAAGACAGGAAGCACAGTTGGTGGAACAGGCGAATAATGCAGGAAATAATGCAGGGAATAGACCTAGGTATGCAGGGAAAGGAAAGGGGAATCTTGAGGAAGCTAAAAAAAAGTTCCCATGTCACAACTGTGGCCAACTGGGACATTGGAGATCTGAGTGTACCAATCCACAATTAGTGAATAATGAGGGAAAATCCTTAAATCAACAGGTGCAGAACGAGGGGAATAATCAACAGCAGCAACAACAGAAAGTTGTGAGACAACAGAGTCAAGAGCCAAAACCGCCCTTGCCGCAGAATAGAGGATCACAAAAGTATAATCCGGATTCGGGATTCTACAATGATGAGCAGGTAAACAAACCAAGGCGTTCTAACCAGGTACAACAGTACTTGTTAAAGAATGAAGGGAGTGAGTCTGAGGGTGATTATTGACGGTGCCGAAGAGAGGAAGAAGAGTGCATACTTGGTGCAACTCTAGAAATAGACCAGGCAGGACCATTTGTGGATGGAAAAATAAATGAAGAAGGTGTTACTTTTTTAGTAGACACAGGTGCGACAAGATCAACTGTCAGGTCAACAGATATTAGAAATCTTCCTCTCTCGGATGAAGCAATCCAAGTAGTTGGTGTAGCCAATACACAAATCAGGACACGTCTTACTGAACCAGTAAGAGTACAAATAGGGAAATTTTCAGACATGCACAGATTTATCGTCTGTGACACAAGTCCAGTGAACCTGTTAGGTAGGGATCTACTTTGTAAAATGAATTGTACAATTTTTTGTACACCGGATGGAATAGCTTTTGAAACACCAGATGAGGATGTTTTGTACCGGATGACTCTAGAAAATAGAGAGAGTGAGTTAATTGGTGCATATGCTGTGTTTGATCCAGAGGATTTGCCTCAAGAACTGAGAGACACAGTGAAAAGGACAGTTTGGGATTTTACTGGAGAGGATGTGGGATTGATGAATAATGTAGATCCTGTGAAAATTTCAGTGAAAGAGGGAATTACTTATCCTAACATTCCTCAGTACAAAATGACACCAGAAATAATTGAGGGAATAACTCCTATAATTGAGAAAATGATTCAGCAGGGAGTTCTGAGAGAACTACTGAGTAGTCCGTGTAATTCACCGATAATGGGGCTAAAGAAGCCTAATGGGAAGTTCAGGATTGTACAGGATTTGAGAAAAGTTAATCAAATTGTGGTGGCATGTTGTCCTATTGTGCCAAATCCATCAGTGATTTTGTATCAGATTCCACATGATGCTGAGTGGTATACAGTGATTGATTTGTGTCATGCTTTCTATTCAATTCCATTGCATCATGACAGCCAGCCGATTTTTGCATTTAGATTTGGCCAGCGTATTTTAGCATGGTGTCGTATCCCACAGGGGTATACGGAGAGTCCTTCAATATTCAATCAGTTATTGAAAAAGTCATTGGAGAGTTTGATCATGCCTGAAAACTCAGTACTAGTGCAGTATATTGATGACCTACTTGTGGCATCAAAGACACGTGAAGCTTGTGAAGTAGATACTATAGCTTTACTGAATCATCTGGCCGATGGAGGGTTAAAAGTATCTCCAGCCAAATTGCAATTCTGCAAGAAAGAGGTGCATTATCTTGGACACAATATTGAAAAAGGTCTGAGAAAAGTGACTGATGACAGGATCAAAATTATCAGGGAAATGAAGGCCCCAAAGACCCAGAGAGAGGTGAGAATGTTCCTGGGAATGGTGGGTTATTGTCGTCAGTGGATAATTAATTTTTCGCTGATAGCAAAGCCACTGATTAAGCTGACAAAAAGTGAGATGACAGACCCATTGGAACTAGATGGAGAACAAATGGCAGCATTTGAAGAGTTAAAAAGCAGAATGTGTGAAGCCCCTGCTTTGGGTATGCCAGATTATGAAAAGGAATTTGAATTGTACTGCAGTGAGAGAAATGGATGTGCACTTTCAGTGTTAATTCAGAAGCATGGATTACTGAGAAGGCCTATTGCGTATTTCTCATCGACACTTGACCCTGTAGCTGTGGGTTTACCAGGTTGTCTGAAATCTGTGGCTGCAACATGCAGAAGCCTAGAACAGAGTGAGGGAATCATAATGGGATATCCTGTAAGGGTATTCGTACCTCATAATGTGGCAATTCTTTTGACAAGAAGCAGAACTCAATACATGTCACATAGTCGGTTGACTAAATATGAGAAAGTCATTCTGGGAGCATCAAATGTGACACTTGAGAGATGTGTGAATGTGAATCCAGCGACATTGTTGCCGGATATTGAAAATGTGGGTGTGAAAACAGAAGATGATCACAATTGTTTGGATGTGCTTGATTACTGTACAAAACCGAGACCAGACATAAGGGATCTTCCCTTGCATGAGAGTGATCATGTGTTGTTTGTGGATGGATCATGCCTGAGGAATGATGAGGGTGTGCTATGTGCAGCATATGCAGTGTGTAAGGTTTCAGAAGTAATGGAAGCATCATCATAGAAAGGAGTGAAATCTGCGCAAGTTGCTGAATTAGTGGCATTGACAAAAGCTTGTGAAATTGGGAAAGATTTGAGAACGACTGTGATGACTGATAGTCAGTATGGATTTGGAGTTGTGCATGACTTTGGCCAACTTTGGCTACAAAGAGGTTTCTTGACGTCGAGTGGGACTCCAATAAAGAATGCTGAAGTGATTGGGAAATTACTTGAGGCGATACAGCTGCCTAAAGAATTAGCAGTTGTAAAATGTGCTGCTCATGGACAAGGAGATGATTTTGTGACAGTGGGCAACTGTTATGCAAATGACATTGCTCAATATTGCGCCAAGAATAACCAGTCCATTAATCGGGAACGAGAAGGTGAAATGTCTTTTTGTTCTGTGATGTTTACTAATGTCTTAGAGACGTGGGATGAAGTGAAACAGTTGCAGGATGAGGCAGAGGAGGAAGAAAAGAAAGATTGGATTAAGGCAGGTTGTGCCCCAAGAGAGACAGACCATGTTTGGGTCTATAGAGATGGCAGACCAGTAATGCCGAACTCCATGCTGTCAGCAATGGCAAGGATGTATCATGGCCAGGGACATTTGGGAAGGGATTCGATGATTAGGTCTTTTAAGCAAACCTGGTACAATGCAAAGTTCAGGACAATTGCAGAAAGTATCTGTCAAAGATGTTTGATTTGCCAGCAATTTAACACTGGGAAAAAGACAGTGGTGAGTCTGGGAACAATAGGCAGAGAAGGAGGTCCTTTTACAAGAATGCAGATTGATTTCATTGAAATGCCCCAAGTGAACAGACTGAGGTATGTACTAGTGGTAGTCTGTTTGTTTTCAAGATGGGTTGAGGCCTATCCGACTAGGAGAAATGATGGAGTAACAGTGGCAAAGTTACTGTTAAGAGAGTTAATTCCTAGGTACGGATTTCCGGTAACGATTGAGTCTGATAGAGGTGGACACTTCTATAATGAACTCATGAGTTTGATTTGTGAAGCATTGAGCATACAGCAGAAGCTACATTGTGCATACAGACCAGAGGCTTCTGGTGTTGTTGAGCAGATAAATGGCACAATCAAGAACAGGATTGGTAAGATGTGTTTAGCCACTGGTATGAAATGGCCGGATGTCTTGCCTCTAGTGCTAATGACTATTAGATCTACTCCAGATAGAACTACTGGTTTAAGTCCGCATGAAATCATAATGGGACGTGCAATGCGACATGCATATGTACCTGTCAATAAGTTGATGACAATAACTGATGACATGATTTTGGATTACTGTAAAGGCCTGGCTGACGCAGTTCATTCTGTGTTTCACCAGATTGGAGAAGAAGCTACCACACTTGAGAAGAAGCAAGCTCATGATCTGAGTCCAGGAGACTGGGTGAGGATTAAAGTTCACAGAAGAAGAAATTGCTTGGTTCCAAGGTGGGGAAGACCAAGACAAGTCATTCTAACTACGACGACTGCATTGAAGTGTGCTGGTGTGAAAAACTGGGTGCATGCGAGTCATACTCTGAGAGTTCCAAACCCAAAGGATGGGACTGGTAGAGAGTATTTTGAAGAGTCAGATTCCAGTGATGATGAAGACCCAGAACCAGTGAGAAAAAATCAAAGTTCAGGAAAAGAAGCAGAAAAGGCTTCAAGAGAACCATTGAGAATCTCAGAAAGGAGATCAGATTCTGTAAGAGAGCCTGAAGTTCCAAAAAGCAGTGGAGGAAAAAGAAAAGAAAAGAGCAGTTCCACAGAAATTACTCCTGAATCAGAAGAGGAGGAGATTGAAGAACCACTTGAGATTATATCTGAAGAAGTAGGGTCAGAAGAAGATAGAGAGGGACAGATTGCGGAAGACCCCCGAGGAGGTGTAGGGAACATTCTTGACAAGTTAGGTGAAGGGACAAGTAGACAGCAAGAAGATTGCGTGTCGGAGACCCGAGGAGGGACAGAAGTAGGGAAGTCTCAAATAGTAGTGAAAAAGACTGTGGAGCGAAAGAAAACTGCTGAAGAACAAGAGGCATTTGAAACAGAATCGGATGAAAGTGAGAATGGAAAATCAGAGGGTCGAGTTCTGAGAAAGAGAACTTGGATTGGAGAAAGAAATAATACAGAAACAAGACCGAAAAAGGTCGTAAGAGGAGATTTTTGGCCTAACAACAGAGTAAAGAGGCTGAGATACAGACTGATAAGAGGAAATACATCGAAAGCTGAACAAGTGAATGAAGTGTCGAGTCAAAACGAAGTAAAAAGGAAGGAGCAAAAGGAGTCAAGAGAACCTGAGGAAAAAAAGAGAATTAGAAGACCCAACCAAAAGTACAGATCACCGGAATGGTCTTATGTGGCACTGTCTGAAGAAGGAGAAGAAGAAACAGTGAATCGAGACAATCCGGAGGGGATCTTGAGAAAAGTGGTTGAGGAAAAGGAAGAATCTGTTGGAATCTTAAAAGTTATCCTGACTGACATTGGAGAAGAGTCAGATGCACAGGATGTTGTTGATGATCTGATACAATTTGATGTTGCTGAAGAAGAAGGAGTGAAAAGTGATGAATATCCAAATTGAGTGAACTGAAGAAATCACTTGGAGAAAGTGAAAAGGAGAAAGTCTGAAATTCAGCTGTCTGAAGTAATCCAAAGTTCGAGAAATTTCAGTAGTGGAGTAGTAGAAGCTAAGTCAAAAGACAAGGTCAAAGTAGTAAAATGGCTAACATAGAGAATAATCAAAGTAGATGTGCCTTCTTAAGAAGATGGTGTAGAATGTGCTGCTGCTGTACTGGATTATTAATGCTACTATGGGGTATTTTAGCTTTATTAGTTACATTTAGAGTTTTAATAGGTACATTTGAAATACATACTGAGAATGAGACAAATGTAGAGAAGAGTTCGCAAAAAGTAGTTCCAGCTAGAATTAGTAATACTTACATGCATAAAGATAGGTCAATTAATGATTTTTCTAGTAATGTTTTTTCAAAGTTGCTATACGAATATGTGAAAACAATGGAAGTTAGGGATTGCTACGTTTGTATGCAATTACCTGCATCCGTTTCAGAGGGTGTTACTTATCACCATTTACCAGCTACGTATGGAATTTCTTGTAGTGTATTAAGTAGTGTTTTTTATCTGTTAGGGAAAATAGATTATAAGATGTCTAACAAAGATAGTATTTTTGGGCACTTGCCAATGAACAAAGAGCTGAATCCAGCTAAAGAAGCTAACATTTTTGGGAGATTTTTATTGAGAAAGAAGAATTAACATTAGATTACATTTTTAAGAATAATTTAACTTGTAATTTGGAAGTAGAGGAGAAAGCTTTCCTAAACATGGTGGAGGAAAGGAGATTGAGTATGCATGAAAAGGCAGGGAAATACAAAGTGAGTGAGACAATTTGGGACATTGAGATGGGAAAAGAATTGAGAAATGGAGCTAGTCCAACTTTAGCTTTAGATGCACCACAGAAGGGTAAGCTGTGCATTACAAGAGGGAAATCTCAATATGATACATATTTTGTTGGGACTAGTGAATGTCATGATACATACTTCATTGCAACAGGATGGGGTTTCAGAGGTGGAGAAGATACAATTTTTCCAGGAGTGTATTATGTTTGTGGGAACAAGGCTTATTACAAGTTGCCTGACCATTGGTATGGCACGTGTTATGTGGGCCTGGTTTTTCCAAAGATTTTTCATATAGATAGAATAAAAGATGTAGAACATATTAATTTACTAATGCGCTTCAAGAGGGAAACTTGGTCTGAAATAGTGGGTGACATTTTTGGAGCTTTGATTCCAGCAGTGGGAATTTCTTTAAATGCTTATGGGATTCGGAAACTGTCAACAGTGGTGGATCGCTTATCGACAAATACCGCTGGAGGGTTTCTTTTGGTGAATACGGAACTAATTGCCGTACGTGCCATGTCTATGCAAAATAGACTTGCTCTTGATATTCTATTGGCTAAGGAGGGTGGAGTTTGTGGAATGCTGAAAGTTCAACATTGTTGCACTTACATTCCAGACGAAAGCAAAGACCTGAAGGTCTATATCAAAAATATTACTGATTTGCATGAAGAATTAGTACCACTTGAAGCTGAAAGTATTTGGACTAAAATAGCTAATAAAATAGTTGCTGTTAAGAGTTTTATTGCAAAAATAGGTAGTACTATTATAGGTAAGATATTGTTTCCTTTAACTTGTATAATTGTTGCTTTATTGATATTGAGATTGGTGTGTTTGTGTTGTAAAAACAGGGGAGGGAAAAAGAAATTAATTAAAAGAAATAATGTAAAGAGAAATAAAAGGTTGAAAAGAGAACCACAAGAAATTGAATTAGAAGAATTAAGGGAGAGTGTCTACTTAGAAACAAAGAGGGATGATGAAAGAGTGTCTGGTGTGTAGTGTTGTGTAAGGAGGAAAAAGACATTTCCAATTTCTCCTAAAATGGGACTAAATTTCACACTTTTTTTTTTTTTTTTGGGTTATTTGGTGATAAAATCACCAAAGGGGGGATTGCTGGAGCAGGATTTTCAGATGAAAATCTATTGGGTTTTTAAGCTCTGGTTTGTCTATTTGTCATAATTAAAACTACTAATTATTAAATTATTAATTATTTGTTTTGTGTATATGTTTAAACTTACCAATGTACTAATGAGAAGAACACCAACACGAGGGAATGCTTTCGTATTGCTATTTAATAAATGTGCATGTTTTATTAAATAAACGTTGCTGAGTGCTGTTTATTTTAAAGCACGAAACGCTTTTTGAATTAATGCTTTTCTGTGTTGCAAAAGCTAGATAATTACATACACATAAGGGTATTAGTGGGGTTAACACTGTTTAATCATTATGCTGTGGTAACGTTATTTTTGTCTCTTTTAATTAAGATGGTCCATTTTGGCCTAGCGTAAAATGTCCGCCGTTTGCAGCCTGGCCTCGAGTGAAAGATTTGTGATGAGAGGGCCTTGCTGAATATGGTTGAATCATCTGACCACAGTCTTCGCTTGGTTAAAACTTTCCGTGAGGACAGTATCAGTGCTGGGCAAGTCTCCAAGAACCAAGAAATGTTTGAATGACCTTGGAGGACAAAGGAGCCATAAAGAATGAACTGCATGGACTCTGAAGTCATCGTGTTAGCACTGAGGAAATGTGGATGTTAAAGGATACAATTTTTTAGTTCCTGTTCTGTCTTTTTATTTTTGTGATTTTTTCTGAGCGGAGATTTTCCAAATGTAGCGATGCTACATCCTTTCCAGCTCGCTCTGCTCAGCGGTTCGGCTGACGTGTAGAACATTTAATGTTTCTTTAATATTGCAAGTTTCATTATAAATATTGTTAGCCTAGAGAGGGTGGGAGGCCACTTTGCCATTTCTTCCCAAACTTGCGTTGGTGAGGATCGATGCTGTGAGGACGGTGACTTGGGAGACTTCTACTGAGACACTTGTCCTGATGACCCATTCTGACATTTAGCTAGAATAGGTAATTATGAGAAAATGATTTATTCTGATTAATTTCTTTTGACTAATTTTAGATAAAGAATCATAATTTTAAATACGGTGTTGGTGATTATTTCTTGTCGATTATTGAGTACTCTATTTGATTATTGTTGTATAGATTGTTTAGTTTATGACAATTACAATAACTAGGTCTTATCGACCTCAGTGTAGATGTGGGGTGTTTAGGAGTTTTCTTTCCACAGGTTCAGTGCTGGTGGAGTATTTGAGTGTATGTTAGTGAAATGGGCCCTAGTGTATGGTGAGTGTATGTGCGCGTAACTGTGAAATTACTCTATCCGTGGAAGTAGGGAGATTTTGTACACCCCAATCTGCATCATGCACACCTCAAGCTTGCTGTTTAATGTCTCTTATTTACAGGTTCTGCAACACACATTCAACTATTTCACACATTGTATGTCTGCACAGTGATGTACATCATGACATGATATGGAGGTACATACATTATTTTTCACTGGTGTGACATGTCAATGGATACCAGGCCCCACGTGAAGATTTTAGAATTACGATGAAAGCTTGTCATCTGACAACTGGCGGCTATACAACTTGATGTGAAGCATCTTTGCTGATTACTCTGCCTAGCAGCAGTTACATCTGCGCATGAACTAGCCATTGTCATCTCATACATACCTTTGTCCTGTCCTGTGCTTTGATTTCTTTGTTCCACAGACCATGATAGTTGACTTTTCCTATGGTCCTTCATGCTCAGCCCCCATGGACGTTACAGAGAGCATTCATTGCTGTGCATGTTGGTGCCCTGATTTGCTCCAACCTGCGATTTGGTGAGTCACACTTCTGTTTCTGTGACAGTTACATATGCTTAGCTGTCTGCACACTGTAAATTGGGATTGTATCTTTATCAGTTTTTGTGTGATGTGGGCCCTTGTGTTGTCATATGTCTCCATGCTTTTCTTGATGAATGCTAAGGTGTCTGCTTACCTTTCCTGTTGTCACATTGTGGTTGACTTTCTGGTACATACTTCTGAGTGTGTTTGAGTGCTCCATCCTGCTCAGGGGTGGGACAGGGGGCCTGGTGGGAGTTCTAGTGCAGGCCTCCCACCCCCAAACAGCCCTCGCTGGAGAGATGGCTACCTACCTGTTAGTTTGTTTGTAGTGATCTGATGGCTGTCACATGCTTCTGGGTGGGGGGCAGTGCTACATCCTGCTCAGAGGTGGGACAGGGGTTCATGGTGTGAGTTGTAGTGCAGGCCTCCCACCCCCAAATAGCCCTCCCTGGGAAGATGGCTACATACCTGTTAGTTTGTTTGTAGTGATCTGATGGCTGCCACATGCTTCTGGGTGGGGGGGAGTGCTACATCCTGCTCAGGGGTGTGACAAGGGGCCTGGTGTGAGTTGTAGTGCAGGCCTCCCACCCCCAAACAGCCCTCCCTGGGAAGAGGGCTACCTACCTGTTAGGTGAGGGGGAACCATACAATGGCTGCCACAAGCTTTTGGGTGGGGGGAGTGCTACATCCTGCTCAGGGGTGGGATAGGGGTACATGGTGTGAGTTGTAGTGCAGGCCTCCCACCCATAAACAGCCCTCCCTGGAAAGATGGCTACCTACCTGTTAGGTGAGGGGGAACCATACAATGGTAGCCACATGCTTCTGGGAGGGGGGTGAGAGAGTGCTCCATCCTGCTCGGGGGGGGGGGGAAAGGGGTGCATGGTGTGAGTTGTAGTGCAGGCCTACCACCCCCAAACAGCCCTACCTGGGAAGATGACTGCCTACCTGTTAGTTTGTTTGTAGTGATCTAATGGCTGCCACATGCTTCTGGGGGAGGAGTGCTACATCCTGCTCAAGGGTGGGACAGGGGTACATGGTGTGAGTTGTAGTACAGGCCTCCTAACCCCAAACAGCCCTCCCTGGAAAGATGGCTACCTACCTGTTAGGTGAGGGGGAACCATACAATGGCTTCCTCATGCTTCTGGGTGGGGGGAGTGCTCCATCCTGCTCAGGGGTGGGACAGGGGTGCATGGTGTGAGCTGTAGTACAGGCCACCCACCCCCAAACAGCCCTACCTGGGAAGATGGCTGCCTAACTGTTAGTTTGTTTGTAGTGATCTGATGGCTGCCACATGCTTCTGGGGGGGAGTGCTACATGCTGCTCAGAGGTGGGACGGGGTGCATGGTGTGAGTTGTAGTACAGGCCTCCCAATCCCAAACAGCCCTCCCTGGTAAGATGGCTACCAACCTGTTAGTTTCTTTGTAGTGATCCGATGGCTGCCACATGCTTTTGGGGGGAGTGCTACTTCCTGCTCAGGGGTGGGACAGGGGTGCATGGTGGGAGTTGTAGTGCAGGTCTCCCACCCCAAACAGCCCTCCCTGGGAAGATGGCTACCTACCTGTTAGTTTCTTTGTAGTGATCTGATGGCAGCCACATGCTTCTGGGGGGGAGTGGTGCCTCCTGCTCAGGGGTGGGACAGGAGTGCATGGTGGGAGTTGTGGTGCAGACCTCCCACCCCCAAACAGCCCTCCCTGGGATGATGGCTAACTACCTGTTAGGTGAGGGTAAACCATACAATGGCTGCCATATGCTTCAGGGTGGGGGGAGTGCTCCATCCTGCTCAGGGGTGGGACAGGGGTGCATGGTGGGAGTTGTACTGCAGGCCTCCCACCCCCAAACAGCCGTCCCTGGGAAGTACCTACCTGTTAGTTTGTTTGTAGTGATCTGATGGCTGCCACATGCTTCTGGGTGGGGAAAGTGCTACATCCTGCTCATGGGTGGGACAGGGGCCCTGGTGTGAGTTGTAGTGCAGGCCTCCCACCCCCAAACAGCCCTCCCTGGGAAGATGGCTACCTACCTGTTAGTTTGTTTGTAGTGATCTGATGGCGGCCACGTGCTTCTGGGTGGGGGGAGTGCTACATCCTGCTCAGGGGTGGGACAAGGGTACATGGTGTGAGTTGTAGTACAGGCCTCCCGCCCAGAAACGGCCCTCCCTGGGAACATGGCTACCTACCTGTTTGGTAAGGGGGAACCAAACAATGGCTGCCACATGCTTTTGGGTTGGGGGAGTGCTCCATCCTGCACAGGGGCCCTGATGTGAGTTGTAGTGCAGGCCTCCCACCCCAAACAGCCCTCCCTGGGAAGATTGCTACCTACCTGTAAGGTGAGGGCGAACCAGACCATGGCTGCCACATGCTTCTGGATGGGGGGCAGTGCTCCATCCTACTCAGGGGTGGGACAGGGGTGCATGGTGTGAGTTGTAGTGCAGGCCTCCCACCCCCAAACAGCCCTCCACAGGGAGATGGCTACCTACCTGTTAGCTTGTTTGTAGTGATCTGATGGCTGCCACATGCTTCTGGGGAGAGTGCTACATCCTGCTCAGGGGGGACACGGGTGCATGGTAGGAGTTGAAGTGCAGTCCTCCCACCCCCAAACAGCCCACACTGGGAAGATGGCTACCTACCTGTCAGTTTGTTTGTAGTGATCTGATGGCTGCCATCTGCTTCAGGGTGGGGGGAGTGCTCCATCCTGCTCAGGGGTGGGACAGGGGTGCATGGTGGGAGTTGTACTGCAGGCCTCCCACCCCCAAACAGCCCTCCATGGGAAGATGGCTACCTACCTGTTATGTGAGGGGGAACCAGACATGTTTCTGGGTGGGGGGAGTGCTCCATCCTGCTCAGGGCTGGGACAGGGGTGCGTTGTGGGAGTTGTAGTGCAGGCCTCCCACCCCCAAATAGCCCTAACTGGGAAGATGACTACCTACCTGTTAGTTTGTTTGTAGTGATCTGATGGCTGCCACGTGCTTCTGGAGGGGAGTGCTACATCCTGTTCAGGGGTGGGATAGGGGTACATGGTGTGAGTTGTAGTACAGGCCTCCTAACCCCAAACAGCCCTCCCTGGAAAGATGGCTACCTACCTGTTAGGTGAGGGGGAACCATACAATGGCTTCCTCATGCTTCTGGGTGGGGGGAGTGCTCCATCCTGCACAGGGGCCCTGGTGTGAGTTGTAGTGCAGGCCTCCCATCCCCAAACAGCCCTCCCTCGGAAGATGGCTACCCACCTGTTAGGTGAGGGGGAACCAGACCATGGCTGCCACATGCTTCTGGATGGGGGCAGTGCTCCATCCTGCTCAGGGGTGGGACAGGGGTGCATGGTGTGAGTTGTAGTGCAGGCCTCCCACCCCCAAACAGCCCTCCATGGGAAGATGGATACCTACCTGTTAACTTGTTTGTAGTGATCTGATGGCTGCCACATGCTTCTGGGGAGAGTGCTACATCCTGCTCAGGGGTGGGACACGGGTGCATGGTAGGAGTTGTAGTGCAGTCCTCCCACCCCCAAACAGCCCTCACTGGGAAGATGGCTACCTACCTGTCAGTTTGTTTGTAGTGATCTGATGGCTTCCACATGCTTCTGGGTGGGGGGGAGTGCTACATCCTGCTCAGGGGTAGGGCAGGGGGCCTGGTGGGAGTTGTAGTGCTGGTTTCCTGGACACATACAACCCTGTAAATGTTGGCTACCTTTGGGGTGATTCAGATGGATTGAATGCTACATCTATGTGACCTGTGTTGGGAATTGTGGTGCAGATGTATGTACTTGGGCCTCGTAGATGTAGCTTTGTAGTAGTGCAAGACAGTACATAGCAGTGCAATGGTATACATTTGCTGGTACTTACCAGCCTGCAGTCCCCCGGTAAATCCTGTGAGACTCTCTGGATGCAGTATGGCAAGCAACTTCTCCTTTATACTCACAAAGAATATCGGGATGTTGTCTATTGTGTCAATAACTGACCTTAATGTTTGTGCGTGGTAAGTGATAGGGCATTAATCTTTTAAAGACGAGAACCCTCACTCACCCAAAGGTGACATCCTTCATCATTGGGTTCCCTCTTGCACACTGAGACCGCAAGGTTCACAGTGTGGGCTACAACTCACCCAAAGAGAAGAGGAGCGTGGGGTGTTTTTCTTGTGAATCATCCAATGGAAATAGGGAGTGAGGGGCAGAGTGCAAATAAAGTGAAAAAAGTGTATTAAAACGAACTCACAGAAGATCAAAATTATTTTAATAGGTGTCTCCGGTGGTAAGAACTAAAAAGCTAAGTGAATAGGGATATGGATGTTCCCTATAAGTGTAAGGTCAACATATTTCTGCCTGAGGTGACCTGTTGGTTTAATGGCATTCATCAGGACCCACTTCCTGTCACTCTGCTATTTAAAGTGAAAATAATATGCGATTTAAATGGAAAAATATCATACTTAATTTTTATGGTATCAATCTGAGTGGTACCAGCTGCAGTATGGTCCACAATCACTAGGGTACTCTTAATGTACCACCACCTTCCTGAGGTCCTTTACTGATAGATATCCAAAATCTTACTTAGCTGGATGTCTTTCCATTGTACTGAAATGGAAAGACATCCAGCTAAGTAAGAGGTAATGGTCAGTTGGGGAAGGTTCCCAGATTAAGAAAGGAGGAAAGTTGAGCACAAAACATAAACACTTAGGGGCAGATTTATGACGACTGGCGCATCCCTGCATATCAGCAGGGAGGCTCCAGTTATTATGTGCCACAGCTGCACCACAGCTGCGCCACCATGGATGCGCCGCATTTATAATGCGGCGCACCATGGGGCAAAAACGTGGGGAAAAGTGGCGCATTGCTGGAGTTGCATCGCAAGCGCGACGCAGCTCCAGCAATGATCTGGGGGGCCCTATCTTTACAATGCTGCGTCAATCCTTACGCCTGCTTCAAGCAGGCGCAGGGTTTTGACGCAGCATGGACCTAAAAGTGACTGAGTGAAATCTTGTAGATTTCACTCAGCCACTTTTAGGAGGCGTTCCTGCGCCGGAACGCCCCCACCTGCCCTGGAACACCTACATGTGGCGCAGGGCTTTACAACGTGACGCATCTCCCAGATGATGCGTCACGTTGTAAATACCCCGCACCATGGCGCAGGATTTGCGCCGCTGCTGCGTCACAAAAGTGACGCAACGGCGGCGCAAAAGTGGCGCAAGTGCAACATAAATCTGCCCCATAGAGTCTTCTGTATCTCAATCCAAGAGAGAAAGGTTTACTGAATCCGAAAATAAATTCTCAGTACGTATGAAAAGTGGTGATGTCGATGACACACATGGGGACCAACGTAAGGGTCCAGGGAAGTGTTAACAGGATGCATCAACACGCAAACATTTGATTGTACACTGTGATGACTCCCTGGGGAGTGCTGTAGTTGGATTAAGCTGCTCATCAGAATTTGATATAAATAAGGAAGAGAGGGATGGGATGCATAAGACAGACATGTTGGGAAAATGTTGTGATTAGCAGGATGGGGTTTTAACTGATCCTTTTGTGGGAGTCATGTTTGAACCCATGTTGATGAAGCATCCGGTTTCACCAGAATTGTCACCAGCTGCTCATGTTGCTGAGTATGTGAAGGCCTGGTTAAGTAAACAGATCCTTAAAAATGTTAGAATACATCTTACGTCAGAATGCCCTGGACCTAATTTAGCTAATAAAGTGATGCAAACTCCTGATTTGCACAGCAAAATTTTGGCATTCGGAGGAGCCTAGCGCGCAACCAAGATGGCCGCGTAGGTGCGAGGCTCCCGAGGACCTCCGCGACCTCCTGAATTAATCCTGGCGATATCCTGTCCTTGTTGAGGGGACTGTGTCGGTGAACCCGAGCTGAGGCGCCACCCGTTTTTTGGGCTCGAATCGGACCCCGAACACCGGTGGGAGCATCGATTGAAGGTTGCGGCCTTCTCCTCGCCGGCCCCCCGGATTGGAGTAGTGGGGCGATCCGGGGACGAAGTGAATAACAGCGGCGAGCGGGGCTGGGCGACTCGCGTACCCCGCACTTTCACTTTCGCTTTTGCGCCCTCCTTGCCTCAGGCGGGGTCGGGCTGCGGAGCGGGGTGCGGTGGTGTTGCCTTGTCCAGGTGCCCGGCTGACCCGCCGGCGGTGGGTTGACCCGCGGCCCGGTGGTCGCCCCCGCCCCCCCCCCCTGACACCCGTGATTTGGTGTGGCGGCCCGTTTGGAGATCTTGGCACGACGGTGGAAGGGCCAGCATGTCCACCAAACAAGATGGCGACCGGGCGAAGATGAAGACAACCCGCCGTGGCACGGCGCACCAGGCCAATAGTATGGATCGCTATACGCTCCAGAAGGGTTCTCCGGAGACATCGCGGTCATCCCTGGTGGGCCCGACGGAGGCGCCTGCCCAACCGGTGGATCTGACCCTCCGGGACGTCATGGGCGCCATCGCAGAGATGAAGGCCTCAGTGGACCAGCGTTTCGATACCTTGGCGCAAAAAATTGACTCGGTCCTGGTGGATGTGGGCCTTGTGAGGGCAGACTTGTCAAAAACGAACGACCGAGTTGACTCCCTGGCCTACACCACAACGAGCCTCACTACGGACGTGGTGGCCCTCCAGAAGGAGGTGCGCCGGCTTGGCCAGGCGAGCGCCCTGATGGACCGGCGACTGGAGGATTCCGAGGGTCGGGCCCGGAGGAACAATGTTCGCATTATTGGTGTGCCGGAGGGCCGAGAGGCGGAGGCGGCAGATCTCTTCGTGGAAGAACTGATCCTGACCCATCTCCAGCCCCGGGGGCTGAGTAAGCTTTTTGCGGTGGAGCGTGCCCACCGGGTCCCTGGGGGCCGCCCTAAGACCGGTGCCCCGCCGCGGCCTATTATTGCCCGGATTTTTAATTTCCGGGACAGAGACGCCATCCTCCAGACCTCCAGGCAACAGGGACCGGTCAGGCTGGACAACATGGATGTACACTTCTACCCAGACTTTACTCCGGCGGTCCAGAAGCAGCGACAGAGCTTTCTTGGTATTAAACGTCGCCTAAGGGACCTAAACCTCAAGTACTCAATGCTCTTTCCGGCTAAGCTGAGGGTGGAGGTGGATGGCCGTACGCACTTCTTCGACCGGCCCGAGGTGGCTGGGGACTGGTTAGATACTTTGCCTGGAGATCGGGGTGGGGGGGGCGCGGCTGGCGGGGAGGGCCCGCCGGATCAGAATTGAGGGGTGACTGTATAGGCCTTGCTCTGGATATTGTTCCTTTACCATATATTGCTTTCGTATGTTCCCCTCCCATGGAGGTCGGGTGGGGTCTGCTGGGGGCTTCCCTCCTCCTCGGGGGGACTAGTTAGTACTTAGCTATGGGGCGACAGGCACACTGCACTTTGGGGGGGCTGTCTGGGCTCATGCAGGGGTGCAGGGAGGGGGGAGTTCTGTTGGGACCGGGGGGTGGGGGGGGTGTGTTGTTTGTTAGCACCGCAAGGCAAACCCGCAACTGTTTTGTTGTTTTTAAGATGCTCGGTGGGGGGCGACCGATTGTTTTGACGTATGATGGGGGGTAGGGATTTGATTGTGTTGTCATGGAATGTTAACGGCCTGGGGGATAGGATTAAGCGTGGTGTGGTCCTGCAGTATTTAAAACGTATTTCTCCAGATGTTGTCTTCCTGCAGGAGACACACCTTATAGGTAACACCTTTCATGCAATGAATCGGCGGGGATATCGTTTGGCGGCCCACTCCGGCTTCACTTCGGGCTCGCGGGGGGTGGGTATTATGGTCAAGAACTCGCTCCCGTTGGAGATTGACGAGGTGCGCCATGATGAGAGGGGACGTTACACTGTTCTGGTGGGACGAATGGAGGGTAGAGTGTTTATCTTTATATCAGTGTACGTCCCGCCTGGGTTACAAGCCACTACATTTGCGGACCTGGGGCGCCTCCTTCTGGACCTTCCGGGTGGCCTGTTGGTGGTTGGAGGGGACTTTAACGCGGTTGCCTCTGGGTCTATGGATCGCCATCCCCCTAGGGACCTCCCCCGGGCACAGGCGTGGCTGCCCGGCCTTTTAGACACGCTGGGCCTGGTGGATTGCTGGCGCTTAAAGCATCCCGTATTGCAACAGTACACCTTCCACTCGGGGGCCCATGGTAGCCTCTCGCGGCTTGATTACATCCTTGTCCCGGCGGCCCAGGCAGGGAGGGTGGGGGAGGTGCGCCATTTGGCACGGGGTATCTCAGACCACTCCCCATTGTTGTTGCATTTCGATGTCTTCCCGAGGGGGGATGGCAGAGTGGCCCCGATCAATGCATGGTATTTGCGCGACCCCACCATTCGTGCCGACTTGATCAAATCCTTACAGCGCTATTTCGATGAGAATGTGGGGTCGGTCCCGTCTGCCATCTCCCTGTGGGAGGCTTTCAAGGTGGTTCTTAGAGGGGAGGCCCTCTCCTTTATTTCCAATGCCCGGTGGCGCGAGCGGGAGGAGGTGACCCGGGTTGAGGCCGAGATTGCAGAACTGGAGGGTGACCTGGGGAGCGGGGTAACAGACGCCAAGTTGCATGTTTTGCACTTAAAGCAGGCGGCCTATCGGGCCCTCGTCACGGAGGCGGCCAGGGGCCTCAGTAGAGAGCAGCAGGGGCGATTGTATGATGTGGGTGACAAGGCTGGCAAATTGATTGCGTGGTTGGACAAGAGGGAAAGAGCAAGCCGCGTGGTGCCTTTGATTGAGAGCGTGGATGGTGTGTGCGTCACTGAGCCGGAAGCCATTGTCTCCTGCTTCGCGGATTATTTCCGCGAAGTCTACTCCCCGGTTTCTCCCTGCTCGGAGGAAGATTCCCATGCCTTGCTTCGGGACATCGCACTGCCCTCCCTTACGGTGGAGGACAGGGATTCGCTGGATGCCCCGCCCACCTCGGACGAAATTGCCTCGGCTATTCGCTCGGTTGTATCCGGCAAGGCCATGGGCCCCAATGGTATTCCCATTGAGCTATACAAGCTACGCCCGGATGTGTTGGCGCCCCACCTGCGCGCGATGTTCCTTGCGGCCCACTCGCAGGGCTCCCTCCCGCCGGACCAGCGTCTGGCTACAATTGTGGTGATCCATAAGGAGGGGAAGCCCCGTGAGCGGGTCACATCCTATAGGCCGATTTCGCTTCTGAACGCGGAGCCCAAAATCCTCGCCAAGGTGTTGGCCAACCGGTTGGTTGGCGTGGTGGGCGATTTGGTCCACCAAGACCAATCGGGCTTTATACCACACCGCAACACGGCGCTTAATCTGCGGCGCTTACACGGGGTGCTCGCGCGTGTTCCATTTGTGCGGGAGCCGGCCATCTTGGCGTCCTTGGACGCCACCATGGCGTTTGATACGCTCGAATGGCCATATATTTGGGCGATGCTGGCGAAGTTTGGGTTCGGCCCGGGTTTCGTCAGCTGGGTCAAATTGCTATATTCGGGCCCGTTGGCGCAGGTGGTGGTGAATGGGCGAGTATCTGCCCCATTCGCGCTGGGGCGGGGCACGCGACAGGGTTGTCCCCTGTCGCCTCTCCTGTTCGCCCTGGCCATGGAGCCCCTGGCGGAGTGG
The DNA here is from genome assembly GCF_964204655.1 of Triturus cristatus. NCBI lineage: Eukaryota > Metazoa > Chordata > Amphibia > Caudata > Salamandridae > Triturus > Triturus cristatus. Next base: position 1,138,842,220 of record NC_140581.1, read on the forward strand.
TTGCGGTGGCACCCTTCTATCCGTGGTCTCCGCTGGACCCCCGAGCATGAGGACCGCGTGTCCCTCTATGCTGACGATATCCTTTTGTATCTCGCCTCCCCGCGCAAGTCACTGATCGTCCTGGTTGATGTTTTGCGCTCCTTCGGTCGCAACTCAGGCCTGGTCATCAACTGGGTGAAATCCTGTGTCTATGTGCTCTCCGGGGAGGCCCCGGTCTTGCCACGGGACTGTCCGATCCAGATTGCCTCCCAGGGTTTCCGGTACCTGGGTATATATATCACTCTTGACCCGGAGGCCCGCTATGAGCGGAACTTGCTGCCCCCCCTCCAGCGTCTGAGGGAGGACGTGGTGCGCTGGCGGCGTCTGCCGCTCTCGCCGCTCGGCCGAGCGGCCTTATTTAAAATGATGTCCCTGCCGCGCTTCCTCTACGCCCTCCAGAATACCATGGACCTGGTCCCGGCACGCTACTTTCGCGAGGTGGAGGGCCTCCAGCGGCGCCTGTTCTGGGACGGGAGGCCGCGTATTGCTCTGGCTAAATTGACGCTCCCGTGGTACGATGGAGGGGTCGCCCTCCCGGACATCAAACGGTATTACTGGGCCTCCCAACTAGCTGCAATTAATCATGGCCTTTACGGGCCCGCCTTGAACCCGGCATTTGAGATGGACAGGACGCTTCTGCCCGGTGCCGATTATAATCGAGCGCTCTACTCTGGCGCGCCCGACTCCCGTTTGACGGGACCGACGCGTGTCATGGTGCGTGTCTGGCACGCGGCTAATGCAGCTATGGGGTGGAAGGACCGTTTGACCCGAGCGTCTCCGCTGTATGCATCTGAGAGGTTGGGCTCCCTGTGGACGTCGAAGGGCTTCGAGAAGTGGGACACGATCGGAATCAGCACGGTGGGAGATCTCTGGACGAGGGGGGGATTCAAAACTTTTGAGACGCTGCAGGCGGAGTTTCAGCTGCAGGGCAGTGAGTACTTTCGGTACCTACAGGTCCGCCATGCGCTGGGCTCCGTCTTCCCGGATGTTGCATCCATTCCGGAGTCTTCCCCCCTGGAGGACAGAGTGCTAGATGGCCATGTCCCGGACAGCACGATCTCCCTCATATACAAAAAATTGATTAACGATAGATCGTGTCTGCTGACTAGTCTCCGCGAGGCTTGGGTTGCCGATGGGCTGGAGCTGGACGACGAGGATTGGATCTCCGCGGTGGCCTCTCCGAAAGAGGTGGCCATCCCGGCTCGCCTTCGTTTCGTCCAGCTCAAGATCCTTCACCGGGTCTACGTGACGGGGCCAAGGCTTTTACGTATGGGTTTTGCCGGTGATGGAATGTGTAAGCGTGGCTGTGGTGCGTTGGCGACTTTCATGCATATACTGTGGGAGTGCCCGAAGGTGGAGCGATTCTGGCGTGGTGTGCATGAGGTTCTACGAATGGTTACGCGTGTCGCGCTGCTGCCTGAAGCGAGGAGATGCTTGCTGAATGTCTGGGAACCAAATGACTACTCGGTCCCGCAGGCGCGGTGGGTGACTCTGGGATACATGATAGCCAAGCGTGATATTGCCCAATTGTGGGGATCCCAGAGGCCCCCTGCGGTGTCGGCCTGGAAAGAGCATATGGATTGGTGTATGTTTCGTGAAAAGGTGGTGTATGTGGCGAGGGGTAAGCCTGGGGCGTGGATGAAACTCTGGGGCCCCTGGAACGCCTACCGCGGGGGTATTTGTGAGCCGCCGCTGCTACCGGCGGCCTCGCCGGCTCCGTCTCCCTAGATGGCGCCCCTCCCTTGGCCGCGGGCGCGCGGTCCCCCAGTCCCTGATCTACTCCCGTCCCCCTCTTCAGAATTTTGCTGCTGGTTTGGATCCCCCACTTATGGAGCACGTGTTGTCACTTTGGATCGAGGGTTGCCTTGCGGTTGTGGTTTGTTTACGTTGTTTTGCTTTAAGAAAATGGAACCGTACTGTGGGCATGGAGCTGTGAGGCCTGCACCATTGATCACTCCTGTCTTCCTACTGTGCACCGCTGAGAAAGTTTTTTGCTGTATGTATGTAATATGCTTTTGATGCTCTAGCGGCCGGCCGTGTGGTTGTAGGCCCATACCTGTAACTTCTATAAACTGCAATAAACGGTTTCAAAAAAAAAAAAAAAAAAAAAAAAAAAAATTTTGGCATTCATCAGTAAGGGAGGACGGGATGCCAGGAAGGGATTAGATAAAGGCCTGTGGATGTGCCAGGACAGATTATTGGATTTAACGATCCATTAACTAAAATATTTGATATGGCACTGGAGGGTTATGTGGCAAAGACACCTGTTAATGTGGAAGAACTGAGGGAATGGATACAGCGAGTGGTTTGCCTCTTAGGAAGCTCAAATACTGCAGTATCAGTAGAGTGTAGGAAAGGCATCCTTCTAAAAATAGACCCTAAATTGGTTTAACTAGCCAATTATAAGGAACGGCTAGCGGCGAATGGCTTACTGTTTGGGGAAGCCTTTATTAAGGGAATGTGAAAATACATGGGTGCTTTCAGTTCACTAGAAAAGTCTCAAAGAGAGATTAAAAAGGTATTTGACAGGCGTGTTTTTGGCTGGGCCGGGCAAATGAGTGGTCGGTTCCCTGGCCTGGGTCAAGGCATTACAAGGATCTCGTTTTCTAGGGAGTTTAGACCTAACCTATACCAAACCTCATATCAGACAGGAGGTTTTTAACATCAGAGACAAAGGACTTGTGGACGAGGAATGCTTGGAGAATGTTGTACTCATGGATCAGGTAAGTCTAAACCATTTTGTTATCCTCAAAAAACTGGGAGGCAGAATTTTACTTCAGCCTGTTGAGAATGCAGCTTGTTGTTTGTTAAAAAAGCTTTGAACTTGCAATAATGTTAGCCTCCAGTCTTGACATAAAATGTAGATTTCCCCCAGCTTTAATGGTCAGAAAATCTGGATTTTATTAAAAACACGGAGGCTAATATTATTTTCACACTGTACCCAACACTGTTTTTCATGTGAATATATATTTTGAAGGATAAGGTCAAAAATAAAAGAAGTGGATGAGGAAGGCAGAATCATCCATGATGTGAACCTCTTGGAGTGTTGGAGTTGCATTAGTTCATGGAAGCAGATTATGGGCTTGGTTTGATGGTTACTTGTTGAAATAGGGAAATTGAAAAAAACATGTTTATGGTTATGTGAGATGTGAGCAGCTAAAAAAGAAGGAAGAGGTCAGAGGGATCTGGCCTTTTATTAGATTGGAAATCTTCAGTTGTAGGTGTTCTAAGTTCTTTAAAGTGGATGAGTGGTAGCAATTAAAGAAAGATTGCAATAACATTAGCCTCTGTATCTTTAATAAAATCCCGATTTTCTGATCATCAAAGCTGGGGAAAATCTACATTTTGTGCTGAAAAATGTGTAAATTAGGAGAAAGGGTTATTTTCCTCCAAACATTTCAAAGTTTATACATGTACTACACTTTACAGCACACATAACCCATAAACAAAGTTTTGAACCATGTCTAAGCATAGTATTCTGCTAATATATATGCTCCATATCTCAAAGGAGTTGTCAATTTGCTATCAGAATGAATGTGCACTCTTCTAATACATTTTGATTCCTAATGCAAATTGATATTTTAAAACAAATATATATTGAATTGAATCCACTTTGCTAATTTTTATTTTGCAATTTTGACTTGTCCAGACAGCAAATAAACAGCTTGATTAAAAAAAGAAATCTCCTAAAAATCTGTCTGCAAATCTTAGCATTAAATTGGGCAGATTTTCCAATTTCACAATGATGGTGGGACGTCCTCCCATTTTAGAGTTTACCACCTCTTTGGCACAGCAGAGGTAATTTCCCAGGCAGATGTCCAGCCCAAATCGTTAATTTGATAAGCACATTTACAGCCATTGGGCAAGCCCAGTGGCATATCTTCAGGCTATGTTCAAAACCACCAGTGAAATTTCCACCTACATTTGGAGGAATTTGTAATGCGTTTCAAATAAGTAAGCAGAGTCCCAGAATTCACTTTATTCATTCCAATAACCTGATGCAGGGTGTCCCATACATGACAGGGTCAATCTGCATCTATTATGGTAGATCTACCACTTGCAATATCGATAATTCAACCCCTTTCCATTTATTTAGGGCCTAGTGGTGCTGGGACCGGCTGCAAGTGGTGCGTCGGTCCCGCACCGCCAATTAGGATGCGACCACCACCCTGGCAGTCGCATTCTGCATCTTTGACATTGCGGCGGGTGCTGCTGTAAGCAGCACCCGCCGCAATGCCAAAGAGGCATGTTGTGCATTGCCATGCACAACGTGGCAGGCACCGCGCGGTGCCTGCCACCTTGTGCATGACAATGAAGGGGGGTACCTACCCCCAAAGTGCAGCCACCCACCCCCCTGGGGGCCCGCAGCGGGTCCCCAAAGCAATTCCCCGCCAGCCTTTTCATGGCGGCGAAGCCGTCATGGAAAGGCCTGTGATACCCAGCATCATAATATGGATCGCCACCATATTATGCCCCAGCTCCGCCCGGCCGGCAATCAGAACGATTGCCGACCGGCGGAAGAGCGGGAGACGGACTTTACGTCCGCCTCGATACCCCCACAATAATAATATGGAGGGAGTAAATCTAGTTGGGATGGGGGGCGGATCGCCACCACCGAGCCGGTGGTGGCGATACCCCCGCCATCCTATTGACCCCCATAGGATTAACTTACACATTTTGGTGGTAACAATGGCAGACCTAGAAAACTCAACATTGTAGAATAGTTTTTTCCATTACCATGTCTAGAACAATTGTTGTCTGATTTTTCACTATTGCTCCCTTAAATCAGCCCACAAATCTTGCCAAACCCTATTTTACACACATTGGTAAATTCCCCATCTTTTTTTAGTTGTAGGAGTGATTAGGCAGATGAAGCCACGCCGCTACAAGGTTTGTACTCTCATTTTTAGTAAAAATATGTAGTCTTCATTTATGAACCCCACCTGCGACCTTTTCCGAGATTTTTGAAAAAGTAAAAAGGATTGAAAAATCCATCGTTCATATAGATAGCAGATACACTACATACAAAACAGAGAGTAGTGGGCTGCAATTCTAACAATTATCTGATGGTTTACTCGCAGAGATCACTGGACAGGAACACTGCTGCAAGCCATGAAATGAGAATGGCCACAAAAACGTCTGGTAGGATGTACAGCAATCAAACTTTATTGTATTTCTTGACATAGCTAAGAGAAAATGAATCATTAAGGATAGTGAGACATGCTTAATATGGTGCTGGTTTATCCAGACACGTGAGCAGAGACAACTAACTGCCCATTCACTTGAAAGCATGTTCATAACTTTAAGGTACCATCAACGTTTGAGCAAACAACAATTACTGTTACCAATTCTTAGAACACAACTTGGTATGAAGGGATCCCTGTTGAAGTCTACGGTCTTCCGTGTTTATTTTAATGCACACTACTATAGGGCCTGCAGGAAGCGAAAATCAATGTATGCTGGTCGAAATTTGTGCAACCAGATCTCCAAAGAATTTTCAAATCTTTCTGCAGTTAGTCAGATGACTTAAAAATCTCTTCATGTTTTTACATAGTTAAGACAAATGAGCGACATGTACTGTTCAACTAATGATGCAGTAGTTATATATATATATATATTCACTGAAAAAACCATAGGTTTCACACATGTTATAGTTAGCGGAAATTTTACTGATAAAAAACCAATGAAATTCCCCCGTTATAGTTAGTGCAGGCAACTATAACTCACGCGACCGCAATCCTCTGCTGATGCTAATACTGTATTTAGACACTTATTTGCCCATGTCTTCTTCCATTAATTTTTAGCTATACATATATTACAAATATTTTTTTTCATAAAGACACATATGTCATCAGCAGAAGATTGCGGTCGCGTGAGTTATAGTTTCCTGTACTAACTATAACGGGGGAATTTCATTGGTTTTTTATCAGTAAAATTTCCGCTAACTATAACATGTGTGAAACCTATGGTTTTTTCAGTGAATTTGCAAGGTTTTTTAAATGCTAATTCCTAACTATAACGTGTGTGAAACCTATGGTTTTTTCAGTGAATTTGTACGGTTTTTTAAATGCTAAGTTACTTTACGCCATTCGTGGTGTGCGCGCCCACTTTACGCAGTTCGTTCCGTGCGCGCACGGTGCGCTTCGCGCACCGTGCGCGCACAGTGAGCACGCGGTGACCTTCGCGCACCGCGCGCCCACTTTACGCAGTTAGTGCCGTGCACGCACGGTGGGCACGCGGTGCGCATGCCCACGTTACGCTAGATGGGCCATGAACGCACGATGCGCTTCGCGCACCGTGCGCACATGGAGGACATATTATGCGCTTCCTTGTGATAGGTAATCTGTTGAAATTTTTGGGGGAAATGCTGTGCTCTTATATGCCATGCACAAATGGTGGCCTTCGGCCACCATTTGCACACGGGGTGGAGAGAGTGGGTTTTTTTTTTTTTAATAAATATTTACCGTACGCGTACGGTAAGCGTACGGTAAGCGTAATCGGCGAAATTTTCGAAAAATAAAAAATTACCGTTTTTTGCCTTGGGGGATCTTTGAAGACTCAACTAACATGGTTATGTGCATGGGCGCTGTCTAAACAGCCCCTTTATATGTTTTTGGCATTTGTTTATCAGCTCCCCCCTCAGAGTGCGAGAGAGAAAATGGCGGCCGCCGCTTCCTGGTTTCGACCGATTCGAATGTTTACTAATATCTAAGGGCCAATCAGAATCGCGCTCGCGCACGCCACCGTACGCGTACGGTAAGCGCACCGTAAGCGCACCGTAAGCTGGCTCAGATATATATATTGATTTAAAGGCTATTTTCTCAGAATCTACTGAACAGATTTACACCAAACCTACAAAAGGCACTTCCTTGACCTGAGGACTACCTCTCTGCCAAATTTCAAGTAATTCTGTTCAGCCGTTCGGGCTGTAGCTGTGTCTAAAGGTCCTATGGAAAAATGCATGGGAAAAACGCGTTTTGGGACCCCCCTTTTATCTCAGCCCCCGCTTGACGAATCCCCCCGAGACTTTCAGGGTAGGAGCGGAGCGTAGCGCCCCACCTATTTTGAAAAATTCGCAAGGATTCGTCGACCGGCGCAAAAGTTATTCAAAATAGAATGTTGCGGATTTCCTATGGAAACGTGGTCCTAACTATAACTACCTACTGGCGACCGCCAGTAGGTAATGTATATATATAGCTCTTTGAACCACACTTTCTAAGTACTGTTTATGACAGGTGTTACTATTTTCCAATATAATGTTACACAATTAACCGCAAGTAACATGAAGATTGGGAGAAGAGTACTTCAAAAAGAACCTATTTTAATTAAAAAGAATCAATTTCTCGAAAATACTCGTTGGGAGTGGTCGATTTAAGGAAATGTAGAAATGAGAAACATCAACAAATTCAGATAGAAGTTGTATATTTGTTATTTAAGTCCTCTGTGGTAGTGACTTTTTTTTATCAAAATCTGTTTTCACATTTTTGGATAATTATCGAAATAGGTTAATGCATCTCCTACACAAAACCTTGACACATCACCTTTCAGATTTAAAGATGCACCCCATGAAGGACGAGCACACAAGAGAAACTGTATCTCCTTATATTGGGCATGAGAGACTTTTGTAAATGTTTGGACTTAACACCATTGGTAAACTCAAATTCCCATCTTCATGTTTGGACTAGCCTCTTCAATGCAAGGAAAATATCCTGGTGAAACAAATGCATTACAAGACTAAGAACCAGGGACCAAGCAGGTTTGTGGTCAGGTGCCCAACGCAAAATAAAGGAACTGGGTAGCAAGAAAGATAAATTGGAAGTCTGAATTCCCCTCGATAATCGTCTATGTTATCTTTCAGCAGTTTCATAGAATATGGCAGTTTGCTCACAAGATTGAGTACCACAGGCAAAGCAACTATAGTAGCCCTCTGTGATCACTCCAACTGACAAACTCTATGTTTCACTGTAATATGCTATCATTGCATGAAAGTTAATCCAATCTTAGCCCCCCCCCCCCATGAACATTGAACCCAAACCTGTTGACTTTGTCTATGCTTGTGATTGGTAATTGGGAGTGGATCCAAATGTCTTTTCTTGCAAGTACTTTGAAACCATGTCCCGCTGGTAACTTGTGAGTGTAGTGTACTTGAGTGTATACTTTCCATTGAATTTGCTCAAGAGTGACTTAACACAAGAGAAAGTAATGTCCAACTACACTCACTAACAAAACCATTGTAAAAGTCTCAATTTTCACAAGAAAACCCAACACTAGTAAAACCTCCGACCAATGTCTATAGTTACTTGTTTTTGTATTAACTGGAAAAGGTCACATAAAAAGCAGTTCCTTTTACACAAACCTTCGAGTAACACAGTTTGGAGAATCCTTTGCCCCGAAATTGCAGGCAGGTGCGGAAGAAAGTCATAAAGTTCTTTAGATTAATTCAACTTGAAAATGTTACCTGGTTGATTAAAATTACCGGCTAAAGATTGATATTTAGAAGGTGCAAATAGCTCTTCACTAAATGAATGTCCCAAGTACAAGTTGGATGGAGTGAGATCTTTGGGTGGGACACTACTCTTGCCAATTATAACTGGCATGGTGTTCCTGCACCCAGATTTTGTTGAGGATGAACCTCTTTTTGTCCCATATGCACATGATAATGACTGGCTGAGAATAATATTGTGGAATTTCCCTGGATGGAGTAGTAACATAGGCAACCAAGGTGGGATTATATTTATGTTGCCTTATTATGTAATTCCATCTGTAGGAAGCACAGAATCTTAAAACTTCCTGTATTCATGATGACATATATTATCTATCAGACTGGGTTCTCTGGGCAGAAGTATGAATTTCTTCTGCTCTTTCAGGAAGGTTGGCATTGACCTCAGTTAAATGGTTTACCCTTTGTCCATGAACCAGAAGCCCCAGATGAGGTAATGGTGTGGTCCTGTTGACCATATCACTGCAGTGAGGAGAAGCAAATCATGTTTCATTCAAGGAATAGCTGAAAAAGAATTTGAGAATGCTCTATAAGAATTAGATGAATAGGAGGAAAAGGGTTGACACAGTTTCTCAACAAGATTTTTATATGCATAAATACTACCTACCTTCCTGACAAGTGAGCCATCACTAACAGTTGTACCCTGCATGGGCAAGCACACAAGGGGGTGGAGGCTTCTAAAGCAGTCTAAAGAAGAACCCAGGCAGCAAAGGGGAAATGCTCATGCAGCTTTATTGGTGCAACATAGTTATTAATCATCTTTTTAGTAGCCATGTGTCGAACTGCTTTGAGATAGTGTAGTTTTCAGATGGGCATTTCTGTTGGAGGCTCACTGTGCTTACACGATTTATGGCCAGTAAAGTATCCGTTAGTTCTAAGTATGAAACCCATATGTTCAACCACAATAAGAACATGTTTATTAGAGCAGCAGCTTCCTTTTAAGTTCCTACTTAAAGTCAGTGTACTGATCTCAATAGTATGACCAGGCTATCCTGTGGGCGTAGGTAAAGTGTCTCTAAGGCAAGCATTATTTTGATATCACACTGCGAGACTGCGATTAGGCCCGTTTGCTACCTCAAAAAGGCTTCCTACATGTGGCCCATAGTTACATTGGATCATGCTGATACTACTTCCTTCCTCAAATCTGTTGAATATTGGCTAGCTACCTAGGGGATGAATGACCTATGGGTTAATCCATGCTTCATAACCAGGGACAAGAGAAATGTATTGAAAATACTGTATTGGCCTTACGTCAAGAAAACCTGGCTTCAGCCAGGCCAGATAGCATCATCAATCATTTTCTTGACTATAAAAGGAATCTGAATTTTGAACCCTTTTTAAATAAAATCACCCAGCCCTTAGCAACACGATTGTATATAAAATTCCAACATGGAATTTCACAATTGATGAGTTCTACCTGCAAATGATTAACTAACAATTTCTCATCTCAAGTGGACTTATGTCTCACAGGTTTACTAGAGAGAGAAACAGAAGCTCACTTTCTTTTTTCTGCCCTTGTTACAAAATGGAGGTGGAAAATACCTATTTCTTGCCTTTTAGGCTTGTCACAACACTTGGTAGCTTTATGCCTACTTCAAACTGATACCAGTGCCCAATTGTGTTTAGGGTGTCTCGTTGCTTGATTACAACATGGGCTCAGCGGAAAGTGTAACTGAATCATATAACTTGAGATGGCAAAAATTATTAATTATGTTCTTGGGTATTCATTGTATATGTAATATATGTATTTATGTATTTTAGCCTTGTTTTATTTGATAAATGTTATTGTATTATGTTTGCATATATTTATTGTTTTATGGGGCAGTCCCCAAAACAAATGAATAATGAGGTAAATAATGGGGTGATATGTTCCATACAAAACAGGGAGAAAGCAAACATCAATGTTAAGCTATGGAGTGGTGTGAAACCATGATTGTGACACCCTTTGCATTTACCCATGAACTTGCTTGGCCAAGTAAAAGGTGGTAGTTCTTTCTAAATTTGTCTATTAAAGTTTCATTTTCAGACTTGGAAACATTTTAGAGATTGAAATTCTTCATCTAGGCACAGATGCTAGCTTTAGCAAAAAGGGTGCTTTAATGCCAGATATTTCTTCAATAGTCTCAAATTTCATATGTCAAAAGTTCTGATTGCAAACTAGAAAATGTAGCTACAAGGATTGCACTTTTGTGAGGGAGGCATGGCACACTGTTGTGGTCACCCAACAATTATTTTTTTTCTAAACTAATCCATTTGAAAAACATTCTGGGATTTTGCTTCTAGATGTCCAGAAATTTCCAACTTTTAAAAAAAGGATTCCAGGAGGCCCAGCTACAACTGATTCTTGAGATGTCTCTGCAGCAGAAATGTATTCCTTCATCAAGTGTTATTCTATATTCTCCAAGAACGTGAGAGATTTCAGTAGAAAAGTTAATTTGCAGTTGGTTTACTTTTGTTTCCTTTCAGAGGCCACACCCACCTTTATATTGAGGACCTTCACACTCTCTAAACACAGGCATATTCACAAGGACTGGCGATACGTAACGCAAACGCCAGTTAGCTGCAGTTTTTTTTATCGCCGCCTAACCCTGAAAACTATCGGCATGTTAGCGGCGTATTAACAAGCCGTCGCTACATGGCGATAGTATCAGAGAACGGCGGTGAAAACTGCCGCTAACATCAGCGCGAAGGCGATAGGAAATCCAGCGTTAGCGGGCGAAAACTACCGATAGGCCCATTAGCGCCAAAAAACCTCACGTTAGTCAGCCCAACGTGAGTTTTATTTTACCTCTAATGCAAAAAAGAGCCTATCAGTCAACATCCAATAGAGAATAGGCATAAAACCAAAAAAATGCGGAATGGAGCAGCCTGGGCCAAGTGCAGTACACATCAACAACCCCTGCAAGCCACCCAACATCCAGGATGACCAGGATGAGAGCCGGATGCCTTGCTGGACCTGCTTCTGGAGCCTGGATGCCTTGCTGGACCTGTGTCTGGAGCCTGGATGCCTCGCTGGACCTGCGTCTGGAGCCTGGATGCCTCGCTGGACCTGCGTCTGGAGCCTGGATGCCTCACTGGACCTGCGTCTGGAGCCTGGATGCCTTGCTGGACCTGCATCTGGAGCCTTGATGCCTCACTGGACCTGCGTCTAAAGCCTGGATGCCTCACTGGACCTGCGTCTGGAGCCTGGATGCCTCGCTGGCCCTGCGTCTTGATGCTGGATGCCTCGGTGGGATGCGGAGGAGCTGTGAAATCAATGAGCAGTAGCGGTAGACATTGAGGCAAGACGATCACCCGTACCTGGTGGTGAAGTCTGGCAGGTCGCATGGAGACACGTTGCTGACCTGTGTGAGAAGACCGCCTTGCCCACCTTGGAGCTGTTAATAGTAGAGGCGCTCCTGCGCCCCAACATAGGTAGGTCTGCCTCGCATACTATGATCCACCACTACACCGGGGTGCACGGAGGGGATTGCCAACGGTGGGTGCTGCCTCTCTCCATCACAGGCCGGATGATGTTAGGCTGGCCGGATGATGTGGAGGGTGAGGCCCCTGAGCTGCACTGAATTTGTGTGGCGGGAGCGCTGCAACTTCACGCCTAAGGGGGCCCTGCTGCATCAACTGCATTGGGAGGTTCACCACTGGACATGGCAGCGACTGCTGTACCCAGGCTTGTGAAATCCCACCTGGCTGAGGCTCCTGCTGGCTGAGTCACAGATTTGTAGAGAGTGCAGCGGATTGCACCACAGTGTCAATGTCTAGGTAGGGAGAAGGTGAGACGCGTAGTGAAGGATGCCTGGGGATCGAGTCGCTCAGGCATAGCACATGTAGAGGACACACCCCCAATGGCGTCTCATCAGGTATGGCGGAAGAGTGTCGTCCCACTGCTTTCAAGCAAGGCAGAAGAGGAACAATCATCACATGATGATAACTTACTGATTAAACTGTGCTATATTTCCTTTGCGGGTGGGAGGGTGGGTAGGACTGCTCCAAGCACGGGGCAAGGCATGGGCAGATTGGCATGCCCACACAAGTGTGCAATGACTGTTTGGTCGGCTCACTCAGGTCACCCAAAGCAGTCATGCGCACTTCTCTGTTCGTAATGCAGGCTGCATTACAGCCTGCATGGAGAATATGACCACCCCTCCAGCCCCTGGCTGCATGCCTTGTTCTGTTGCCAATTACCCATCCCAGAGCCGCATCGCAGCGTTGTGATTGGTTTAGGGGAGGGAGTCTGGCTGCCTACTTCCTCTTCCTGGAAGCAGACGCAGGAGAGCAGGAGCAACGAAGACACAGGACCCGGCTTCACACACACATCCCCGCGTCCACGCCCCATCCATTGTTCTTTCCAGTGTTTTCCACCACACAGCTGTCCAGCCCCCTGCACTTCTCAATGGTGACCGCTGTGCATCCATGCACAGCGGGTGTACCACTCGTGTGCCAAAGGCACATATGTGGTTGCAACACATGCCATAACATCGCATTCCATTGCAAATCATACTAATACTAGGCACATTGCAACAGTAGAGTAGGTGTTGCATAGCGGAGACATTAATATCACTATTCCCACTTCAGTGAGTGCAACCCAAAACTGACCTTTGCACCCCAAACCCAACCGTGAACCCTGGAATTCCTTTTTGATGCCCCATAACACACCCAAAAATCAAATTTGACCCGAATGCACACCCCAATTTCCATATTTTACCCCAAAAAATACCCCAATTTCCATATTTTACCCCAAAACACACCCCAAGTTTCATATTTTACATCCGAAACCCATACCCACCCGAAAAACTTTAAATTACCCCATTACTTACCTCACAATGCATTGTAATCAAATGCGATGTAAAGGTACCTGCGTTGTCGGAGTTGCGTTGTTAACGATGTACTGCATGAGTTGTAATGGCCATCTCCTGTGCCAAAGGCAACACTTAGGCTACGCCGTTTGCGTCCGTCTGCCCCTGGACTGCTCTTAGCACCAAGGAGCCTTCCTCTTGGACACTCCACCCCTACGATGCCAGCACCCTCCTCGCCATCAACCGTGGACGCCACCTCTCCTGCCAGGACCAACCTCTGTTCCGGTCCTGACATCGCCATCACTGATGGCTGAAGTATCACCCGCAAGGAGCACCCCGACCATCAAGGAGGAGGCATTACCATCACCTACAGAAGCACACTCCGACTGACCACGCATTCCAATGACCCAAGGGTGACCATGGACCACCTCAACTCCCAGATCAGGACCATTCTCAAGCACATCCTCTGCAGCACCCTCATGTGCAGGCCCCCTGGGCCATGGCCCCCCATTCTCCAATACCCTTGTAGACCTAATTGCACCCCAGGGTCTCCCATCCACCAACGGCAACCAACTCGGTGAACTCAAGTTCCACCTGGACAACCCCAGTGACCAGGACACCACCCCCTCCTGGGGAAGGTCCCCTACATCAGACGCAAGCATCAAATCACCTCAACAAGCCACATAGCAGGACACACGGTCGAGCACGTCACCTCCGCCAGCGGGAACTTCAACTACATCCACAACACCGGACTCTCATGGACCGACCATCATTGGTAACATCACATCTTCACCTTTCCCACAGGACGCCACCGCCATCATCGCACCGCCTCGCAGCTGGATCAAGGCCACCGGAGAACGTCTCGTCAACTCCCTCCACACCAACACTCCACCAATGCTTCCAAACTATGACACCGCAGCGCGCAACCACCACCGATGGATCTCCAAAAGCGCCGACATTCGGGCACCTCTCATTAACGGCACTGCGTCAGTACCTTCCGCCTGCCTCATGGCAGGCATGAGGGTGATGCAGTACCACAGGGATATTGTTGTATGTAGGTGAGGGGAAAAAGATCCTCATCCCTTACTCGTCATTTAATAAGCATGTATCCTTCTTATACTAGTTCTGGCCCAGAAACAAGGGGAGAGGCCCCTATCCCCCCACAGGGATAGGCTGGCTCCATGCATTGATGGAGTTGTGTCATGGTTGTGACACAACTGCAGCAATGCGTGACTTTAGCCCAGACCGATACGTCAGGATTCTTGACGTATCTGTCATTACTTGCGTCATGGAGCGCTGTCCAGTGAATACATCGCATCCATGCTGTCGCAAGAAGGGTGTAGTGAGTAGTGTTGCAACGCTGTCTTGTTGCAGCGCTGCAACACTTTTCATGACTGGGGTCCAGGAATGTGAACTATCTTATTGATGGTGCACATTCCTGCACTGTAGTTCTATCGCAAGGCAGCACTGCAACATTGCTTGCAGCACTGTCCAGCACCAAAACCTGCTGAGATGAGGCCCCAAGTTTTATCCCCATTTTTAAAGACCAGCTATTTTCTGGTCTTAAGTAAATGGCTCTAACTGCAGCTAGAGACAGTTTTTTTGGCCTTCAGAACTTCAAGGATACCCTTGTGAATATGGAGTAGTGGGGTTTGCGGCTGTTTTTGCACGGGAACGCCTCTCCTGCATATAATTATCGCTAACAGAAGTAGCGATCTGTACAACTGATGTTTTTGCTAAAAGCTGCCGCTAACGGCTGTTAGCGACAGCTTGATAATAGGGCGATAAAATTATTGCCACATTAGGGGCAGAAAAGTGCAGCTAATGTGGTGATAACTCCTTGTGAATATGCCCCATATTTTCATAGAAGGGAGGAGGCCTTTCTGTTACGACCTTTCCCACATCAGTCCTTATGGATCAACAAGAAGCTAGTACCAGTATCTTTCAGAGCATCCTTTCTGTCGCAAAGATACATAGCAGACCTAGAATCAATTTTCTCCAAGGTCCTCTGTCAGGCAGAATGTTTTCATTCAGGAAGCAGAAAATATCCCTTTTTCTTTCATTCAAGTAACCTCTCTTCTGGGAGTGTGCACGCACATCGCTATAAAGGTTAAAGCCGTCCTCTGATTGGTGATGACAATGATTGAATCAAATTAAAAGTCTCATGTTTTCATCGCCCAAGATTTGAAGCAAAGTGACCCAGTTCCTTTTCCACAGACTATGTACTTGCAAGAGTTACCCCAAAGCCTTTTCTCGTCGGCAAAAACAAAATGGGTACCCAAATACTCCCTTCTGCTCACCTCTCTCTATTCCTCAATAACTGTTAAACCTGTCCTAGATGCTGCCAGCAAGGATTATTTCTAATCTCAACCTTTACGCCTTCTATCTATGCTTGTTTGCATGCATTGTTGAAACATGCTTGTCTGCATAAAGTCCCCCTTTTTTTAAAAAACACTATGGTACTGTAAGAGCCACTCACGTAGACATGTTGCATGGACATCTTGACGCAAGTTTCCCTTTTTTTCCCTGTGTCCTCTGTATGGCTTGCCTTAGAAACTCAGCATCTGTCCTCTTAAGACCCTGGGAACATTAGATCTGATAACGATAGGTTAAGTATAAATTGCAGAAGGCCAGCCAAAACTATGGATTGCTATTTGCCAACACTGCAGATGCGGTTCTGGTGAAGTAAATGTAATGATTTAATTGCAACCAAGAATATGATGTTCAGAGAATAGACGTTTGGTATTTCTGTTGATTTTCTCATATTGGAATGTCTAAATGGTACATGTCTGGAACATTTTCATAATAGAAATTATCAGATTGAGATAGTCCGTCGATATTTTACTCTCAAAAGCAACTTTTGCAGCATGTGGCAGGAAGCATGGACTTTCTAAAGAAGCTATATTTTTAAATCCAAGTGGGAAAACATTCTCTTTACTCCTACATTCTATCATTGAACTTTGGAAAAACTGTGCAAAATATTTGCACACTTAGAGTTGAGTTTCCAAAGAGTATCTCATCGCACCTTTAGCTCTAAAATTGTGTTCTTTTCAGAGCAAAATACATGTAGATTGGGCAGGGCCAGGAGGTAACAGCTGCTCCACAACTCAAATACCAGATGTCCAAAACAAATTAATTGGTGGAAACATGGTAGCAAAAAGAAGGAGTTTCTCACATGTCCCTTCCTTTCTAACTCCAAAGACCTTTACAACTTTCAGTACACCTTGAATGTCTCTTTCGCATTATCCTAGAGTGAGTGTTTCTAACCAAATTGTAGCCTATTGTCAACATATAAAAACTAAAGTGAATCAACAAACTGCACAACCGGAAGGGAATCTTGGCAATTGCATTGGAATGGATCAAAGACTGGAACAAGAGGTCCAAATCTGTACAGAATAGTCCCATTGTTAACAATGGTGTACAGCAAGGATCCTAGTCGTCCCTTTCATTTTTCAATGCATGTATGTGACTGCTGGTAGTACGAGAATTACATAAATCTCAGTTCTACAGATAAGTAGATTACACTAGATAGTTCTTTACACTGGACAGGGTATTGAAGACTCATGCCATTGCCATACCTTGACTACATATTTCTCTGAATGAAAAGTTCCTTATGCCTTAACATCTCAAAATACAGAGCAACTCCTAGCTGCAGTTACTAATAAAGTCCCATTGATATTTTCTGACCTCACCATCCACATGAATCTCTGACACAGTGGCGACTGCTGGTAATCGAACTTCGTAGGGCAGTGCAGGAGGGAGAGTGGCTGGGTATTTTTATTTTTAAATCACTTAACTGCCGCTCCACTCCCACTGCAGCCTCGTTGCTCCTACTACTCTCCTACTCCTGAAGTAGATGGGCCTGAAAGCACAGGCTCCCAACCCAATCCAGACGCTGCTCTCGTAGTATGAGAGCAGTGTCAGGATTGGTCGGAGCAGCCTCGTTTGCCACTCAGACAGTGCGTTGGAGCCTTTTGCATTTCTCTAACAGCTGGGTTGGAGAAACATAATTGCGCATGTCTGTTTTGCCGGCCTAGGACGGCTGGCCAAACAGACATGCGCACTTATAAATGCTCACCACTTCTGCATGTGATGGCCCAACACCACCCCTCCCACTCCCATGTAAGCAGCTCAGAGATAAATAAAACGATAATAGCAATGTTTTATTATTGTTTTATTTATCGTCTGCTGGCAGTGGGGCGACGCTTCTCTATCATTACCGAGGAGCTGCACCTGTCTTACACCATCTCAAACGTTGTAGAATCTAAGCATTTTCTTTGATAAGGATCTCTCATTTTACATATATGACCAAGCAGTGATGAAAAACAAACTCCCAGTTAGAGCTCTTGATTAAGACCCTCTTTTACTCTACTTATACCATTGTGCAAGTCCAAAATGGACGCTCATCCTCCCAAGATTTAGCGACCTGAACACAATCTGTGCAAATCTCTGCACGAAGAACTTCGAACTACAGAGGAGACAGAACAAAGTAGTAAACCTGTACTTAGCCTCAACAGTCACTCTGAAAACTCTTCAGTGACTCAAAGAACGATGAATTGACGTCAACCATGCACTACGAGAGAGAACTATGGAGTATATTATCAAAAAACGGCGTTAAAGTTATCGCCGCTTTAGCTGCAGTTTTCCACTAAAGTGGCGATAATGGGCTTGATAATATGCCCTTGAGACTTCCCAGAGAAGCCCATGTTCTGGTGTCAACATGGGCTTCTTTTGGAATTCTTTGCGGCAAATTGTCAAGCCCATTATCGGCGCTAAAGCGGCAGTTTTCTGCCGCTAAAGCGGCGATAATTTTATCGCCTGTCTTGATAATATGCCCCCAATTACTCTTGGGAAACTGCACCTTCCTATATCCCATCAGGACCCTCATCCAGTGCAAGAAGCTCTTTATTGTTTGATTTTAAAAACCATTTACAACTGTACATGCTAGTAATTTAAATAATCTGGTTTAGCTGTAGTAAAATTTTAAAACAATTAATCAATAAAATACGGTTCGGTGATCGTAAATGTCTTAATAATATTGTGATGCAATACGTCACCCTAGGTTTCATATAGTTTAGGATAAAACGTCTTTTAGTTCAGAATCTCAACTCTAACTGAAATGGAGTCTAGAAGTCTTGACGCTTTATGAACAAATTTCGCAAGTCCAATGTTTAACTTGGTGTTCACAGGGTTAAGGGCAGCCAATATTGCTTGACGGCAGGAACGTACACCCAATTTTATACATTGGCCTCTCAATAACTGCCGTCTAGCTTGAAGTAGTACTGGGCATGCACAAACAATATGTTCCATTGATTCAGTATGATAACCGCACAACCTGCATGCAATGCTACAGCCCGACCGGCGCCATGCCGGGAGATTCTTCAAAAAGGGCCATTCTCCCATCCTCAAGGCTAAAAACTTTCGCTTCCAATAAAGTGCGTATGTGCTAGACAGATAGGGCAACTGGACACCCACTTCGTAGTTGGCGATCACTGCCCAGGCATGTCCCCTCTTCAAAAGTGTTGTCCTGTCTGAATGAAAGGACCACAGCCTGACAGATTTCTTTATGACAGATTTTAACACTGATGGGGAGAGATTTAAGTCCCATAGGTATTTTGCGCCTAAAAGCTGTAAGCTGTGATCCAAGTATTGTCGGTGCTTTTGACTGGTAGGCTTTTTCTGTATTTCCTGCCAGAGTCGGGCCTCCAAAGAACCCTCCCGGGCCTGACGCAGTCTATGGTACAGTTTAACAAAGGCACCTGCCTCCACACCGAGGTGATATTGGAGTCCCAGTTCTAATCTCACCTGGGCTGGTGATGCAGATTTTGGCAGCCGGAATGCTTGTTTAAAGATTTTTATAATTAATTTGTTTATTAATTTACTGGTTGAGCCCTTGGTGATCTCATGACCATATGTTAGTGCGTTTATTACTTTGGCTTTCATTACTTTCAGCATAGGTGTAAGGCTGGGACCTAATAGCTGGTTTGACAATTTAGCAGTGGCCACCTCTAATGAGAGTGCTTTTGTTTGTAACGCTTCCTTGTGCTTGCCAAAGGAGCCGCTTGCCTCCAGGAAGATGCCCAAATATTTATAACTGGAGGTTGAGTCCAGCTTTGTTTTATTGAAGAACCACCTTTCTGTTGTCCTTTTTTGCTTCCCAAAGGAGATAGTTTTGGTTTTTGACAGGTTTAGTTCTAGATGATTTTTTGTTGAGTATGATAACAATTCGTCCAATAACCTCTGTAGACCCACTTTTGTGTGGCTTAATAGCACCAGGTCATCGGCATAGAGTAGGTTAGTAATGCGGGTCCCGTCAAGTTTTGGGGGATGACAGTTTACTCTATCAAGTGCTGGGTAAAGATCCGATATAAAAAGGTTAAACAGGAGTGGAGCCAACACACAGCCCTGTTTAACACCAGTCACTGTTTGGATCTTCCTAGAAACATGGCGGCCTTCGCCCAGCTTGGTTTTAATCCAAGTTTCAGTATGAAGCTGAATTATTGCCTGTAGAAGAGACTGTGGTAATCCCCATGATTTTAATTTCTGCCATAACAGGCTTCTGGGTACGCGGTCAAAAGCTGCTTTGAAGTCTACAAAGCAGCAATGTAGCTGTGTGTGTTGACATGCTGCTTTATCTATCAAAACTGTTAGTGTTAGCAGATTGGTTATCGTCCCGGTTTTGGCTTTGAAGCCTGTCTGATTGAAGGGGAGACGCGCGGTTGTTTCGGCCCAGGCCTGCAGCTCCTCTAATAAGATGTTTGCAAAATACTTGGACTCCACATCAAGAAGTGCAATCATTCAATAATTTTTTGGCTCGTTTCGATTTCCGCCTTTGTGGATCGGGTGAATGACTGCTCCTCGCCAGGATTCTGGAATCGTGTTGTTTAATCTGCAATAATGGAACAGCGGGGTTAAATAATCTGACCATAAATCGGTGTCGGATTTAAACATTGCTTGGGGGAGGCCATTCGGACCGGGAGCTCCATCGGCTCTTACTTTCCTTATGTGGTTTGAGATTTTATTTTTTAGTACTGCAGGCAACACCGTAGGCTCAGGTTGAATGTCATTCCATTCCATAGGGTCCTTTTTTGCCGGGTCTTCTGAAGAAGTGGTTTCGGGCCGAGCTCTCCCCTGACTCTCTAGACTCAAGAGAGGGGACTTAAGGCTTGCTGGGCTGGCAGAATCGGGACCAACTTTATTGTCGTGTATGTCTCCAAAATGGAGAGATAGAAACTTGCTCCAGTCTGCTTCGCTGATGTTTGCGCTGCAATGTCCGGTTACACTTTGGTTGTTCCTGTTCACTAAGGACCAGAATTGCTTCGGATTGGGATTTTTACTTTCGTGAATGAGCTTCAGCCAAAATCGGTCCGAGGCCTTTAGTTTTTCCTTTTGAATGGTTGTTCTGAAAAGGGCTTGCGCTTGCTTGTAGTTATTAAAGTAGATTTTGTAACTGGGGAACTTTCTTGAAAGACGGAGTGCTCGATTCCTCTCGGTTCTTAATTTCCTTGTGGCTTTTGAGATGAAAAATTGAGAGGTTTGGTTTCTCGGGCCCCTCCTTAGGGGAAATTCATTAAGAAGAAGATTTATGAGAGAGGCCCAAACACTGACCACATGGATATTTGTGTCTCGAGATTGATGTAACAAAACTCTACTTTTTTCCATCAGGGATGGAGCCATAGAATCTGACCACTTTAGCCGCTTGAGATCCTCTGAGTGGCTACCTAAGTGAGTGTGAGCCAATTCATGATGATATGGGTCACCAGTGGATAGTGTTATTATTTGGGCCCTATGGTCACTGTCTCCCTGTTGGGCAATTTGGTAACTCTTGATCCTAGGCAGTATTTCTCTACTCCCTAGGGTAAAATCCAAAAAGGAGTGGGAACTGCCATTTGACCTAGTCCATGCGGGCGGAGTATCGAAAGGAAATCGCCCGTTCAATAAAGTAAAACCCAAGTTGTTAAACTGTGATCCCACATATTCCCCCAGTTTTGATGATTTGTTCCCGACGGGAATTGCCTGAGGTAGAAAATGTGGGGGGGTTCTTGGAGGGTCCAGGCATATGTCGTCTACGTGATTAAAAAAGAGATTAGTGTTGAAGTCACCCGAGATGATGCTTGGTATGCTTCCATACTTGCTGATGAAATCGCAGATGGTATTGATCAGACTGTCCATTTTCCAGTGGAAGGATTCTAAAAACATAGGCACCGCAGTACTTGAAAAAAATTACCGGATCATTGACTGAAAGTGCCAAAAACAATAAAATTTTAAGAAAGCAGAGAATATCTCACTTTTGAGAGAAGTGTTCAACCAAGAACTCACATTTTGGGAAACGTCCACTATTAGAGGCAGAGGTCAGACGTCCGCTTCCCGGCATGCATCAGCTCACCTGCATCATTTGACAGTCAATGCAGCAATGTAAACTAGATGACTCTGGCGCTATAAATCTATCCGGTCAGAGCTGATTCAAAGTAAATGGAGGGCAACATGATCAGAATGTTTTAAAACCTCTAGATAAACTATTCATAAATTGGTAAAAACGGCACGTGATTTCATAGGTTGATATGATCATCACTTCTTCGGCACTGGAGTGACAGCATCAAGGGCATTTTGCACAGTTGGCACCTGATGTAATAATGTTCATGGATGATCGGCCTGGGCCTTGCTTCAAAGGGCACTGGAAGCCTCCAGCAGACACGTGTGCCTTGTCCTGAACCTGTCTTGTTCCATCCAGGCCCTGAACACGACAAAGGCCCAGACTTTACAACAAGGCTGTAATGTTGCTAACTAGAGATTGCCTTCCAGTGTTTGACGCTGCAAGGTACGAGCTGCCATCACAAAGTCTCAGGTAATAAAATTTAACATTGCCTAGGTCACGTAATTCCACGAGCCAGCCAAAGGTTTATAGGTGAACAGTATAACTGAAAACCATTAGGAGCTAATCTATGCAAATTGCAGCAAAGGTCGTGGCACTATGGATGTGTTCGCCGAATAAGATGCCAACTCTTTTGCATAATGTCACATAATGCCATTTAATTGTTCACTCTAATAAGGCATGGTGGTGTGCGATGGCCTGTGATCATTCAATACCGTATATCACAAAGTGGCATCGCCGAAGGAAAGTCACCAATGAGTGCGCTCGTTGGCTCCATTTCTACTTCACTTCGGTGTGTTTAATTGATTGTTTTAATTTTTCAGACGTCACCAGCGCACCTTCTCCATACTCAGTGGGCACATTGTAAGTTCAAAAGTTAAAGCGAAAGAAGTTTGAGCCTGACCTTTAACATTTGATTGTGAAAAATGGAATTCATTTATTGCAAGGTCGAGTGAATGAACTGCCAAAAAGGTCTAAAGTGCTCCCAATGAAGCATAAATTGATCACTGTCGAATATGCAAATGAATAGTAATTAAAACTAGAGGAAAAACACATGCGGATTAGGTTCAGGGCAGGTTATGTCATGTGGAAGTGGTGTTGGAAAAATGAAGGTGAAATATTTGAGAACCTTCTGCTCTCGATGACGAAGCCAAGAATAGAACCGCTGACTGGCTTGTAGCAGCAGCCAGCCTGTATTTCAATCGACCAGCAGCCACAGTTTTGGAAAACCGCAACTGCAGTGACTGGAGTTAACAACTAAGGGGCAGATCTACAAGGAGGTGCCGCAGCGTGGCACCGCAAGGCCTTTGGCTGCACCACACTGCGGCACTTCCGACGCACAGGGATGCAACATATTTACAAGAATATGTTGCATCTCTGTGCTTCCACCTGCGCTAGCGCACAAACTGCAGCCATGCGCTGGCGCAGTCACCCTTGCTTGCACCGTGTGCAAGGATGGCTGCGTCGTGGGGAGATTGCTTTTGTGCAGGAAGGGGCACCTTCCTGCACAAAAACAATCACTACAGGCATTTTCCTCTTTCAATGTGTGCTGTAGAATGCAGCATGCATTGAAAGAGGAAAAAACGAGGAGAAATGAAAACATTTCTCCTTGTTGCGCCTCCCTACGTCTCCCCAGGGGAGGCGTAGCATTCAAATGTGTCTTGTTCCATTGGTGTTGCGTGGGAACACCCACAGCAACACCCATGGAATGCCCCTACAACGCAAAGTGCTGCGTGTGAAGGGGCCGTATTTACAAGGAGAGGAAAAGTCACGCAGGGTGGCTTTTCCTCTCCTTGTAAATATGGAGGAGCCCCCTGCGCCACCCATACGTCACGAAAAGTGATTTACTGGTGTGGCGCAGGGGGCTTGTAAATCTGCCCCTGGTTATCTTCAGAAAAAAGGAGCAATTACCGCTAGAATTAAAACCGCCTGAAAGGTGGCCTCAACTCAAGTGAAAGGAAAACACACACAGGGGAGATTTATCACTGTTTCATGCAGCGCAGTGCAGCAGTCGCAAATGCTGCGCAGCATGAAAAGGAGAGAGGAGGAGAGCACCAAATTTACTGAAATATGGCACTTGCTTCCCCTTTCCCTAGCACCGGCACTGAAATCAGCTGCTGTGTGTCACAGAGACACCTTTGCACCATGGTGCAAGGGTGTTTCTGTGAGTCTAACATAGGTTTTATACTGGAAGGGTATCCTTTTATTAAAAAATTCTATGCATAGACTCACTTTAACCCTTTTCCCTCTTTGTATTTGTGCTGTACAGTGCAGCACACATACAAAAAGGGAAAAGGAATGAGACTTGAAGCTGAACCATATTTTGATTTTGTTGTAAGCACAAGCTGTGCTACTTCTAGGAGTTGCTTGGCTCCTACAGACATGGGTGCCAGTTTTTAGAGGGATGAAACACACGTTTTATTTATTTTATTATTTCCTTTTATCACAGTTATTTTATCTACTCTTTAGTTTCCATATCCTGTTCACCTGCTGGGGAGCCGGTGGTGAACTTGTGGGTTTGCTGGGCCCTGATTTGGTTTTAATTTTCACCCACCTGTTTCCCGGCCTTGGAGTCTGACCAGGTCACGCCTCCTGACTCGCCCTGCAGTAGGCGGGCTATAATTGCACCATGGCAGTGCTTCCACGCAGCCTCCACCTAGGGACTTAAAGCCGCACCATATTTTAATTTCCTCATCTGCACTAGCTGTGCTACTTCCTGGAGTTGCATTGCTCATATAGACACGGCCACCAGCTTTTAGATGGATGAAACACAAATTTTATTCATTTTACTATTTCCTTTTCTCACTGTTATTTTATCTGCTCTTTAGTTACCAGTATCCTGTTCACTGGCTGGGGAGCTGGCGGTGAACTCGTGGGGTAGCTGGACCCCTTTTTGGTTTTAATTTTCACCCACCTGTTTCTCAGCCATGGACTCTGACCAGGCCATGCCTCCTCCTGACATGCCCTGCAATAGGTGGGATATAATTGCACCATGACAGTGTGTCCATGCAGCGGGCGCGCCACTGGCACGCCAAAGGCAAGCCCATCTGCGCCTGTCCGCAACTGGACTGAGCCATGTACCACAAACCCTGGCTAAATCAGTAAGTACATAACAAACTATTTAAAAACCCTTTCAGCTGTTGTCTCTTGTGATTAATGTAATCGTTTGAACTTCAATATAATACAAAAATCTTATACTGGTGATAAGTGCCACTTTACTTGTAACATTACTGAAAGGAAGCTTCTTCTCCTGACCGTTCTCAAGTAGTTAACTGCACTCTACTAAACTCTCTGTCAATCATAAAGTATAAATACAAACTCTATGAACATATAGAGTCGTACAGCCCTGATATTATTACCTTTCTTACTGATACCTGGGCAAACCCAGCTGCAGGCCATGATATAAACGCCGCCATACCTGCACTACAATATTATTTACCTGGATAGAGGAGACAAACGGGGAGGAGGACAGGCCCTTATCTATAAAAACTCTAGAATGTACCTATTGTCTA
The DNA here is from genome assembly GCF_964204655.1 of Triturus cristatus. NCBI lineage: Eukaryota > Metazoa > Chordata > Amphibia > Caudata > Salamandridae > Triturus > Triturus cristatus. The sequence goes on from NC_140581.1 coordinate 1,138,867,435, forward strand.
GAGAAAATTAGTGTGAAGCTCTGTTTTTTAGCTGTACAATAAATAACCAGACCATGTTTCATGGGCTACTGGTCTACAGATCTCTGGGTCCTAGAACCCGCTTCCTGGAAGCGCTCTATGAGTTCCTAGAAGGTAGTATTCATTTCATGAACTATTCAGTTTTAGGGGTTTTTAATTTCCACCTAGATGAATCTGAGGACACTGGCACCAACACTTTGCTTGATCATCTCGAGTGCTTTGAGCTAAAACAAATGGTACACGCTCCTACACATCGAGCTGCGCACACTTTAGATGGGATTTTCACAAATCTTCAAGAGCTTCAAATCAACGATATCCTCCCTCTCACATGGTCCAATCAAAAGGCAATTCAGTATAATTTTACTATCAAACTTTTGAAGGCCCTTTTAACTCTGCTCCCCAGACCAAATTGGTCAGGTCTTGGGATAAAGTGAAGAGAGCTGATCTCATTAAGCTTCTCAAGACCTCTCAACCCCTCCATGTCGAACTCCCCTTACACAGATGCTGTGCACTATCACATTTGGCTATAAAAAGCTTAAAATGTGGGGGCTCCTCTTAAGCTAGTTGTTAATCATAGAACTAAACCATCAGCCCCTGGGTATTCCTCAAAATTGAAAGCCCTTAAGAAAAAATGACGTCCAGCAAGAGAGATTGTGGAGAACTCATTATGTCTTGGAAGAAAAACTGACATAAAAAGCATTAATTCAGGATTACAAAAACGTGATAATCTCAGAGAGACCCATATGCTTATGAAAGATTATCAGGTCTGTCTCCAACTCTACTACGGTATGCCCAGACGTGGGTCCCTTGCTCACTTTGCCACTGGATTAAACCTAGCCTGGCTGATGACGGCTGATTAGCCAGAAAGTGGTCCCAGGATGCTTGTTTCTGGTCCAGAGAAAACATGGCTTGGCAGTTCGGGCTGGACTGTTCCCATGAGGGACAGGGTCAGACTGATTTGCATATGGCCGTGTTTGAACTGGGGTGGCGGAGTGAGCTACAGAATGATGATGGATTAAACCCAGATCAGTTGACTGGGGGTGAGTGCTTGCAATGTTCAACACTCCGTCCATCATCCCCTTTGGATTTGCTTTGTTCGCCCTAAGTTGGCAGGGTATGTCCAGAGGTGGGTCACTTGCTCACTTTGCCACTGGATTCAAGCTGGCCTGGCTGATGACGGCTGATTAGCCAGAAACCGATCCCAGGATGCTTGTTTCTGGTCCAGGGAAGACATGGCTTGGCCGTTCGGGCTGGACTGTTCCCATGAGGCACAGGGTCAGACTGATTTGCATATGGCCATGTCTGAACCGGGGGTGGCAGAGTGAGCTAAAGAATGATGACGGATTAAAGCCAAATCAGTTGACTGGGGGTGAGTGCTTGCAATGTTCAACACTCCGTCCATCATCCCCTTTGGTTTTGCCATGTTTCATGGACTACTGGTCTAGAGACCTCTGGGTCCTAGAATCTGCTTCCTGGAAGCGCTCTGTGTTCCTAGAAGGTAGTATTCATTTCATGAACTATTCAGTTTTAGGGGTTTTTAATTTCCACCTAGATGAATCTGAGGACACTGGCACCAACACTTTGCTTGATCATCTCGAGTGCTTTCAGCTAAAACAAATGGTACACGCTCCTACACATCGAGCTGCGCACACTTTAGATGGGATTTTCACAAATCTTCAAGAGCTTCAAATCAACAATATCCTCCCTCTCACATGGTCCAATCACAAGGCAATTCAGTATAATTTTACTATCAAACTTTTGAAGGCCCTTTAACTCTGCTCCCCAGACCAAATTGGTCGGGTCTTGGGATAAAGTGACGAGAGCTGATCCCTTTAAGGTTCTCAAGACCTCTCAACCCCTCCATGTAGAACTCCCCTTGCACCGATGCTGTGCGCTATCACATTTGGCTGCAAAAAGCTTCAAATGTGGTGGCTCCTCTTAAAATAGTTGTTAATCATAGAACTAAACCATCAGCCCCTGGGTATTCCTCCAAATTGAAAGCCCTTAAGAAAAAATGACGTCCAGTAAGAGAGATTGTGGAGAACTCATTATGTCTGTGAAGAAAAACTGAAATATAAAGCATTAATTCAGGATTACAAAAACCTGATAATCTCAGAGAGAACCATATGCTTCTCAAAGACTATCAGGTCTGCCTCCAACTCTACTAGGGATCTTTTTCAAACAGTAAATAGGCTGGCCTCTCCTGCTGATTCCGCCTCCTCCTCTACTTTTCAATCGCAACCATTTTGTGATAACCTAGCTCTTTTTTCAAAACAAAGTTGAAACTATCTTCAATAATCTTCCTCAGAGCATACCAACCTACCAGAACCCCCCTATCTTACCTTACTTTAGTCAAAACCAGTCAACCCTTCAGAATCTCCCAGTTATCTCCCATGAACTACTGATGGAACTCATTAAAGTAACTAAATCCGGAGCTCCATGGGACCTCTGTCCTACTAAGGTGCTGCATGACAATGCTGGTTTTATCCTTCCATCTATGACCAAGCTGCTAAACAATATTTTAAATCTTGGCTGTTATCCTACTGAATGAAAAAAGGCTTCCATTTTACCATTTGCTCAAGTCTTAGAGAGACCCCTTAAAACCCACTCTAACCGTCTTTTTGGAGGAAAATGGTATTCTTGACATTTCCCAATTTTGCTTTAGGAAAGCACACAGTACTGAAACTGCACTGATCTCAGTGTCCATAGAGGTTAGGGACGTCTTAGATTGAGTTGACAAGACTGACGTAGTCGTCCTGGACCTATGCGCAGCCTTTGACATGGTTAGCCATACAATCCTGGAACAACGACTGAGTGAGATAGGTATTCAAGGATCTGCTCTGCAATTTTTATGCTCCTTCCTAGATGACAGGGCGCAAGAAGTGAACCTAGGCGACTTTAGCTCAAAGCCTTTCATGCTGCCCTGCGGTGTTCCTCAGGGTTTATCCTTGAGCCTCACCCTGTTTGATATATATGTGGCCCCGCTCATTAGCCTTATAAAGTCATTCAGCTTCGTCACTATATCCTATGCCGATGACACTCAAATTGTAGTTCCCATAAATAAAGATGTTGGAGAGTTGGCCACTAGTTTCAGGAATTGCATGCTGGCAATTTTTAGCTGGATGTCTTCCCGGTGCCTAAAACTAAATTCCGATAAAACAGAGGTTCTTCTCTTTGGAAAGGATACTTCATTTTGGAACAGCTCATGGTGGCCACCAGCGCTTGGCCCTCTTCCTACGCCGGTGGCCAAAGCAAAAAATCTTGAAATTATTTTTGATTACAAGCTTTCCTATAAGGACCAAACTAGCTCTCTGGTCTCTTCCTGCTTCCACTCTTTAAAAGTTCTGAAGAAAAGTCTTCCATATCTGGAAGTCTGTCAGACTTACAGAAGGTTGTGGTCACCTCCCTGGTGCATTTAAAGTTAGACTACTATAAGGCTCTTCATGTGGGGGCTCAACAGAATGTTTTGAATAGATTCCAGAGGCTGCAGAATGCAGCAATCCCGGTGCTACAAAAGAGGAAAAAAAATTGAACCAGTGTCAAAAGCCAGGCACGATTTACACTGGCTGCCAATCACAAAAAGAATTGCATTCAAAGCACTTTGCACAGCACATAAATTGAATATGTGACGTTGCAACGCATGCCTTTACAACGCATGCCTTTACAACGTGGTAGTTACAACGACCGCGTTGTTACCACACGTGCCATTACATCGCAAGTCGTATCAATGACTTCTGTAGGGGGCGCGCTGGACTTAGGAATAGTATTAATTACTATTCCTACTCCAGTTTGTGCAACAGCAGGGAAGGTGTTGGATTTGAAATCCAACACTTTCCCTGGTGTTGCACTACCCCTACAGCAAGTTGTTGATACGACTTGCGATGTAATGGCACGCGTGTTAACAATGCGGTCGTTGTAACAACAGCGTTGTAAAGTTACAGCGTTGTGGAGACAGCGTTGTAAACGCTGTTTCCCCATATATCACTCTTTCTAGTGCACCCTTCCCTGCTCAGAGACAAAATTAGATGGTACATCCCAAACAGACATTTGCTTTCAGCGTCAGCGAATAAAATGTAAGTGCCAACTATTTTCAAAGCTTCTTGGGGCGGTAAAAGCTTTTCTTATGCAACCACTCGCCTCTGGAACCAAATGCGGGATCATTTAAGGAACATTCCCAACCATTTGGCTTTTAGAAACCTGCTTGTTTACCTCTGGTTTTTAATCTTACCAGTACTAGTTTCAGTCCTTTCATGTTATTTTCAGCGATAAACTTGTTTAGCACTGGAAAGTAAATTTAAAAAAAAGATTTTGCGCTGATTTGCTTCACTTTTGTGATGCAAACTTGGTGCAAAATCTTAGTAAATCTCCCCCACAGTGTTTTGTCTGCTAAAGAGCCATTACCATGAAGGAACTAGCCAGGTTGGAGCACAGTTGTACCTTGGAGTATTAGCGTGCTTTACATTTAAGCAACAATCTGCAATCATATAAGTCAGTGCTTCCCAAACATTTTAAAACCACAGCCTAATTTTTAGAATGACAAACCTTCGGGACTCACCCAGCTTTAATGGGCATGAGGTCAGAAATTTTAAATGTAAATACAGCATTGTGTGATAGGCACTGTCGTTTACAGACAGCACATTTTCCATTGAAATAGCCACTACATGTGTACAGGCATACAGTTTTACTGATAAACCTATATTGCACGTGAATGATAATGTGTGGAAATCTGCTTTCAGTGAATATTTATAAGTGCCTCACCAAGTAAAGTGCCTTGATTTGTTTTGATCCTATTAAAATCATTGTTTCCATTGCATGGGCTTCGTTTTTACTTTACCAACTGCTGAATGTGTACAGTTCATTTACAGGTATTTACATTTTGCTATATGTTACAAAAAATGACATCCTACAGCCTTTCTTTTCACACTTCCTGTACACCAGCAAGATAGTGACGTAAATAATTTACTTCTCTTTCTCTGACTGTAAAGTGAGAGGAGTTCGTACACACCAATCCCCATGTTAAAAAATGAAGAGCAAATTGTCAGAAGACATAGCCTGACATTTGACCTCCGTCTTTGAAGTGCAGCAAATATGAACAGAAAAATACAGAATTTAGAGGCATCTTTATTTATTGCTTCGAGGTGTGCTGCTCTAAGTAGACATAGATTATAGTATTCGAATTGCAACAGTGAGATGGGAAGCATGCGTCATGGTCCAGTATTTAGTAAAGGATGGTGTAATCATAACTGATCATAGACCAACAGATGCCTGAGCTTCACAATGGGCAGAGGTTCATGAAGTGGGAAGAAAGGTGGGGGAGATTGATCAAACCATAACACAGGAACAAACTGACAAAGAGAGAGCCAGGATTACAGCAATGAACTCAGATACAGTCCGAAAAGAGGATCTTTGAAGTCTTTTTAATGAAGACATCAGGTTAGGTTGAGCATAACATAATTCACACACTTTATCAGGACCTATTTAAATGGACACCTTAAGGCAATTAACTAATAAAACATTTTCACAACCAATATTAGCTGCTTTCAAAATCATAGATTAAAGCCACATGCCACACATTTGAGAGTACATGCTACGTGACAAGCAAGGGCTTAACATCTGTGCAGCATGGCTATTAGTGCAAATGTACAACACAAAAGGATGCACCAACTTCCTGTACTCTGCACACCCCACCCATACCTAGCTCTCAAAGGATACCACCTCCACTCATAAACACTCCTATGAGTTCCTTCCTTACACCTCCTCTCTTTTGAGGTAAGGAAGTTGTAGCCCACACCATTGAATTGATCTTCATGCTGCAAAGATAGACCCAATGATGAAGCATGTACCCTCATGGTAGGTCTGGGTCTTCATCCTGAATAGGAAGTATTTTCTTTAGACATGAGTTATAGAATTTGATCATTGATCCCATTTTTTCCTGAACAAGTGCATCCTTTTTAGTTGTACATAGGTGCATTGGCATGTTGATGCATGTCTGGTCATTGAATTTTCCCCAGACCTTCCTGTGGATGTTTATTAGTGCAAATGAAGATACATAAATCTTTACAGGAACCCATATTATGTGAATGAAAAAGATAAACACACCGGGCCCGATTCACAGAACTAACTTAAGACAAAATCCTAAACTTACTACTTTTGGTATTCACAGAAGTTAGGATTTTGTCTTAAGTTTGTCTTAAGACAAACTTAAGACAAACTTAAGACAGACTTAAGACAGACTTAAGACAGACTTAAGACAAACTTAAGACAGACGTAAGACAGACTTAAGACAGACTTAAGTTAGGATTTTGTCTTAAGTTTGTCTTAAGTTTGTCTTAAGTCTGTCTTAAGTCTGTCTTAAGTCTGTCTTAAGTCTGTCTTAAGTTTGTCTTAAGTTTGTCTTAAGTTTGTCTTAAGTCTGTCTTAAGATTGTCTTAAGTCAAACTTAGGACAAAATCCTAACTTCTGTAAATACCATAAGTAGTAAGTTTAGGATTTTGTCTTAAGTTAGTTCTGTGAATCGGGCCCACGATGAATATCCAAATATATGGCCCTCATGGCAATTGTGATGGTAGCTAAACACTATTATAACATTGGAACGTGGAGCACTCCTTTGTAGACAATGGCGTGCTCCGAGCTTCTACTGGCTGGTAGAAGCCCAGAGAACAACATTCCAATGTTGTTTTCCTTTCACAGCTGCTGCTGTGAACATAGTCCTCTCTGTCTGAGGGGATTTAAACCCCCTCGGGCTTTAGGAGGCCTTTGTTTTAACTAATTAGAACATTCTGCCCTCTAGGGGCGGAATGTTCTAATAGCCTTAGAGTCCTTCTAGTGGGCTCTACCGGCTATTAAAGACCCGCTCCCTTGTTAACTAGAGCGGGCCTTCAATGGCCAGTAGAGCCCGCTAGGTCTAGCTCTAAGGCTGTAATATGGCCACCAGTATACCTCAGGAAACATAGGTTCCTCTCAATTCATTACACAGACATCTGTGTAGTTCCTGGATCGTCTTTATTTGTGGGGTACTTGGTCTGACAATGAGAGCTTTGTCAGCAATAGTGACCGGTATGGAAGATTGTTGCAAGACATATTATTTCACTATTCTGCTACAATGGGCGTTGATGGGAATGAAAATAAAAGTTTCATGTGACTATGCCACACATGTATACACACACTTGGCCCTATTCACAAAGGTAAACTTAGACCTGAAGTCCAATTTTAGACGTGCAGTCAAAGGGCCCAAGTCACAAAGGCAAACTTAGACCTGAAGTCTAAGTTTACCTTTGTGAATTGGACCCACAGTGTTGGCAAGTCACTTAATATGTTATGCCTCAAGAGTTTTGTACGTAGTGGGTGATATGTGGCAAATACAAATACAGGGTAAGAAGTTACATCTCTTGTTGGCAACATGAATAGCAGCTTTGTATTTAATAATTGTTGCCGTCTACCAGGTTTTTCAACAGAGTTTAGTTATGTTGCCTTGCACGCACATATGCGTGCACAAATGTGTAGTGTGCTTTTATTCACATGAGGAGTTCTGAAGAACATTCCAGAGAATTAGTTATTTGGGCTGGTTACTTGGTAAATGTATATGGCATTCATTTATAATACTCACAGGACAACACTAATGGCCCGAACGATTAGCTCATGGATTCTCTTCACAGTTTTGTTTTTCAGGTCTCATTACAGGCCATTTTCCAAGGTTCAATAAGGACTTGCACATTGGTAAGTGAACATTCTGTGGTCGGCCCTGTCCCTCTGTTTTAGAGCTCCATTTTTGTGGGGTGTTTCAACAGAACAAATATCAAACACAGCATCTGGATAAGAGGAGAAATCACAGTAAGGTGCTCAAGAGCAGGAGCAGGCAAGGACCATACCAGAATTCATCATCTGTCATTCTATTTTCTTCCAAGTGGGAAGAGGAAAGTGTTCACAAAAGTAGACACTTGCAACTTGTGCCACAGGAAGTTCAGCTGGGGTACTGGAAAAACATATTCCTTTGGCAATCAGGCATGAGGAAGCGTCTGACCTCCTGGCACACCAATAATTACTATGCTGCAGGAGGAGGAAGAAGTGGCTTTTACTACTGCAGTAGGTCTTTTTCTCCAGCCAAGAAACAACATGCAAATGTTGGCAATGCAAAAGGATGTAAATTCTCACTACTCCCATATTGGGATTAACTTGCCAGAATTCAACAAAATTCTCTCTGTTTTAGGGTAAGGTTCTACAGCTTGGGACACATTAGTACTTACCCACCAGCTGGTTGACAACATTTTTTTTTGATCCATGGTCAGATGCCCTGGTTTATCTTTTTAACTAGAACCTCCCAAATTAAAAAAAAAATTCTCATAATGAGTTCTAAAACCACAGAATGGGTTCTATTTAGAACCACCTTTATTTTTAAAGAATAGAAAAGAATTATGTAATTTGCCGTGGCTATGTTTTAATGTTAAACTGTATTAGTATGGGGCTAATTTAGAGTTTGGTGGACGGAGTTTATTCCCTCAGGATGGTGGAAGGCATCATTTCCACTGTTCCAACGGACCTCCACACTTCCAATTTAGAGATGTTCACTGGCCTCATGGACACCTCTCTTTATTGACAGGACCCATCGTCGTGGCAATTCCTTTCAACATAGGAAATACATGGCGCACAGTACTGTCAGACAGCGTCCATCGACATTTTCTAAAGTTTTTTTGTTTTCCGCAAAGTGTGCATTTCTTTTTGTAAAACACAAAAGTAATGGCCTTCACAATCTGAAACTTTTCTGCCAGGGTTTGGCCATCACTTTTGTTTGTTTCCTGATTCTGAAAACTAGGTTTTTCCTCTCAGTCATGGACAAGAAAAAAGTAATTACACTGTCCACTCTAAATAGGACAGATGGTGTAATATCCTTACTCTGACATCACCTACTCTGTTGGACCACTGGAGTAAGTATTCCATTGAAGGAGCACACAGGTGCGCTGCCATTGGGTACTTAAGCTGTTGCCCATCTCTAAATGAAATGGGCATATTGTGGATTGGTTGGGCAGGGTAGTATGTTGTGTTTCTGTGACGGAGTACCCTGATCATCAAACTCAAATTTTCACCCTGTATTTTAAAGGGTACATTTAATAATGTTTGGCCCAAGCTTGTGCAGTGAACAAATATAAGCCTACATTTCCTAACACTTTGTAAAGTCTTTGTGTTACCTTTATAACATAAACCCAGTGTAAAAATGCTGTGGTTATATTTACTTTCCAATGAAAATAAAGATTTACTTTGGAAAGTTAGAGGAAATAATGGAAAGTGGTGGTATGCACTACTCTGGAGTTCTTTACGTCAACAGGGTGTTTCGTGGCTAGTACTTGAGCATTTCCATGCAATCACCAATAGTTTTCTAGATAAATCTCTATTTACTAATTTTGTTAAAAAGAGATCTGAACCAAAAGCTTATCCATCAATGAAGCACATGTAATCGTGAAGGAAGTTTAAAATCTTTCCATTTTATAACAACTTTGCATGTGTGTTGCACTGTAATCACAAAGACAAAGTGGGAATACATTAGAGCATAGTTATTGTACTAGAAGGGTACACTTACAGTACAGCACCTATGATTTATAGCACACACCCCCATCTTATACTGCAGTTTCACTACCGTGTTCTAATCAACAACACGAGCATTAACATCCTCTATTTATGCACCCATGACCAAAATTTCACCATCATTTAACAGAAACATCTCACAAAAATCTAAGTGCAAACTATTATTTTCAGTGGCTTCATTTTGAATGTATTCACTGGTAAGAGTGTGTTTCAAATACCTTTTCATGGGTTATACTGCTATTTCTACTTCTTGGGATTTAGTATTTGTGCAGCAAAGTCACATGCACTGCCCAAGAAAGGTATAAAGTGAATTTTCAGTCAACTTTCAAAAGACGATTGTCACCCCTTTGGTAGGCCTACCAGAAGCTCACTTTCAAAAGTTTTATGAAGGGTGCCTCCAAGGAGTTCCAATTTCTTTTCCAGGATGTTAGAGAGAAAAATAAAGATGTCTTTAGATATCAAATTTTGAAACTGTCTCTAAACCTTGCTGACTTTCTGGAAAGTGTAGTTTCCCACTTTAATGCCTATGCTGGTGTGACTGTTTGATTATGAATTTTCGGACACATATATTAGTAAACAGGGGGGATTTCCTTCAGTTTGAGTTTCAATTTTCCTTTATCAATTACTCCAGTCATCACAAAAATCAGAATGAATTCAGGCTCTACCATTGTTTACAGATTAAATGAGTTTCAGTAAGTTTAAATCCTAGTTGCAGACTTCATGTTGCACGTTTTCACAAATTACTAATGGAGAATTCCACATACTTAGCCAGGGTTAAACTTCTTGAGATGCAATACTTGCATACTGCAGTCTTCTTCAGCGGATGAGTAAGGTGCAAAGTGGCTTTCCAGTCCAAATTCTGAACATGAATCTAATCTTTCTGGAACATGTAGCAGCAGCCTACTTTTTGGGCATTTTGTGAACGGTGTTTCCAAGGCATTCCATGTTAGTTGAGCTCTAATTTCTTTCTTATGATCTAAGAGACGGTAGATAAGATGTATATGGATGTAAAATTTTGCAGCTGCCTCACTCACAGAGGAACCCTCGTCTACAGACCCCCCGACCCCGGCCACAGTTCAGCGACTCCATCGCCGACTTCATCAGCACGCACGCCCTTGCATCCACAGACTACATCCTCCTCGGAGACCTGAACTTCCACCTCGAGAACACCAATGACAGCAACTCCACCACCCTGCTCAAAAACCTCGCCAACCTCGGACTCAAACAGCTCATCAAGACTCCCACCCACTCCGCCGGACACATGTTTGACCCCCATCTTCTCCGCCAGCAACCACGTCACCTTCAGCCACGCCACTGAACTCCACTGGACAGACCACCGCTGCATCCACTTCACCTTCGAGAAACCCACTACGCACCACCACACACAATGGACCCCCGCCGCAGCTGGAGCAAAATCACCGAAGACCAGCTAATCGCCACCCTCGCCCGAAACCCACCAACTGCACCGCTGACACGGCACTGCCGCCCGCAACCTCAGGCAATGGATCGACGACTGCACCAACACTCTTGCCCCGATCAAGAAACCCTCAAACAGACGCACCGACAGAAAAGCCATCTGGTTCACCGCCGACCTCCAAGCATCCAAGCAGACCTGCCGAAGGCTCGAGAAGAAGTGACACCATGAACAGACACTGGACAGCAATGCAGCCCACTCAAGCACCATCCGCAGACACCACCAACTCATCCGAACCGCCAAAAGGACCTCCTTCAAGGAATGCATCGACAACAATGCACACAACAGCAAAGAGCTCTTCAACATCGTGAAGGAACTCTCCAACCCCAGCTGCAGCTCCAACGACATCCTGCCATCGCAAGACCTCTGCAACTCCCTAGCCACCTTCTTCCACCGCAAGATCGCAGACATTCACGACAGCTTCAACAGCCAGGCCCCCCGACTGTCACTGACACCTCAGACTCACCGCCCCCAGCCACACCGACCCCCTGCTCTCCTGGACCAACGTCAACAATGACGACACCATCAAAATAATGAACACCATCCACTCCGGCTCACCATCAAACCCCTGCCCGCACCACATTTTCAACAAAGCAAGCTCCACCATCGCACCCCATCTCCGCAAGATCATCAACAACTCCTTCGAGACCTCCACATTCCCTGAGAGCTGGAAGCATGCCGAGATCAACGCCTTACTCAAGAAACCCAAGGCGGACCCTAAGGACCTCAAGAACTTCCGGCCCATCTCCCTACTCCCGTTCCCGGCGAAAGTAATCGAGAAGATTGTCAACAGGCAACTGACCCTCTTCCTCGGGAGAACAACATCCTGGACCGGTCCCAATCCAGATTCCGCAGCAACCACAGCATCAAAACCGCCCTCATCGCCGCCACCGATGAAATCAGGACATTGCTGGACAATGGAGAAACCGGAGCCCTCATCCTCCTGGACCTCTCGGTTGCCTTCGACACCGTCTGCCACCACACCCTACACACAAGACTCCACAACGCAGGGATCTGTGACATAGCCCTGGACTGGACCACCTCCTTCCTCACCGGCAGAACCCAGAGTGTCCGCCTCCCTCCATTCCGATCTACAGACACCAAGATCATCTGCGGCGTACCCCAAAGATCATCCCTCAGCCCGACACTCTTCAACATCTACATGGCACCGCTCGCCCACATAGCCCGATCGCACGACCTCAACATCATCTCATATGCCGACAACACCCAGCTGATCCTCGCCCTCACCAAGGCCCCCACCGCCGCCAAAACCAACCTCCACGAAGGAATGAAGGCCGTCGCCGAATGGATGAAGAACAGCTACCTGAAACTGAACTCGGACAAGACAGAGGTCCTCATCCTCGGCTCCACCCTCTCCGCCTGGGATGACTCCTGGTGGCCGGCCATGCTAGAAGCTGCACCAACACCCACCGACCATTCACACAACCTGGGGTTCATCCTGAACTCATCGCTGTCGATGACCCAGCAAGTCAACGCCGTGTCCTCCTCCTGCTTCAACACCCTCCGCATGCTCCGGAAGATCTACAGATGGATCCCCACCGGAACCAGAAGGACGGTCACCCAGGCCCTCGTCAGCAGCAGACTGGACTACGGCCACGCCCTCTACGCGAGAACCTCGGCCAAACTCCAGAAATGACTACAACGCATACAGAACGCCTCTGCAAGCCTCATCCTCGACATCCCCCACCACAGCCACATCACACCCCACCTGAGAGACCTGCACTGGCTCACCGTTAACAAGAGGATCGCCTTCAAGTTCCTCATCCATGCTCACAAAGCACTCCATAACACAGGACCAGCATACCTTAACGAACTACTCACCTTCTACACCCTGAATCGCCAGCTTCGCTCTGCTGACCTCACCCTCGCCACCATCCCCCGCATCTGAAGAGCGACAGCAGCAGATCTTTCTCCCACCTTGCCGCCAAGACATGGAACACCCTCCCTATCCACCTGCGGCAGACCCAGGACCTGCTGACCTTCAGGAGACTTCTCAAGACCTGGCTGTTTGAGCAGTAGCAGCACCCCCACCCCTCCCCCAGTGCCTTGAGACCCTCATGGGTGAGTAGTGTGCTTTACAAATGCATGATTGATTGATTGATTGATTGATACCCGAATCTCAATCGTGCTGGCTTTCTACAGTGTGCAGTTTCCCACCTTAAAGCCTATGATTGTGAGCCCCGTTGATTGTGAGTTTTCATTTATGTGTTAGGAAGTAGTGGCGAGTTACTTGAGCTTGACTTTGAATTTTCCTTTGTCACCTACTCCAGTGATACCACAGACCAGAAGACGTAAAGAGTATACTGTTCTTCATTGTTTAAATGATCTAAAGTACTTCTCAGGCCCGACTCAAGACATTATATTGCATGATTTCACTGGTTACTAATGTGGAGTTCCACATATATTTTCTCTGGTTTATCTGCTGTTTCTACTTCTTGAGAACATTTTTATACCAGAGTCCTGTTCAGTGGATGAGGAAGGTAGAAAGTGAATTTTCAGCTCGCTTTTTATAGGTGATTCTCACCCCATAATTGTGCCTAGAAGTTACTCACTTTTTGGACAATTTGAGAATGCTGTTTCCAAGGGCTTGCATATGGTTTATATCCAATTTCTTTCTCAGGATGTAAGCAAGGAAAGTAAAGATGTCTCTAGATGTGAAATTTTGAAGCTGCCTTACACCCGAATCTAAAGCATACCAACTTTCTAGAATGCGCAGTTTTCTACCTTGTAGCCTATGCTGATGTCCACGGTTTGACTATTACTTTTTAGGCTGATGTTTTTGGAAGCACAGGTGAGCTACTTGCAGTTTCAGGTTGCATTTCTCTTTATCACCTACTCAAGTCATCATGCAGACCATGGATGGAGATCACACGATCTAAGTCACCACTCAAATGGTGCCGTGCGGATTACTTTAGTAACCACCTCTTCTCAGATAGATGCCGACTGTCATATTAGAGAGATAAGTGGAGTATCTGCCCCTCTCATAAAGGAGGCGAAGCAGCATCTTGTCATCAAATGTACCATACAACAAGCATTTCTGCAGGTTTTCCTAGTTGACAAGCCACTGTGCCACATACTGCAAGTGGGCTGCTTAGTAGTGATGCCGCATATCAGGCAGAGCCAGCCCCCGTCATGTTCTGTTTCAAACATGCAATGTGAATTCACTGTGTTGACCCGCCCACACAGTGAAGTTAACAAGCTGTTCAATTTTCTAAACACCCCAGAGGATACTGGACATAAGGAATTCTAGACCGTATAGAGGCAGCAAGGTAAGAATACTATTATTGCAATGGCCACACTGCCCATAACAGAGAGAAGTAGCATGTTTCAGAAGCAAATCGACAAGCAAAGCCCCTCTACCACCTGGTCTACGTTGCAACACTTCTGATGTGCCTCCTTGTGAACCACCATGAACCCCAGGTAACGGAAGCTCTCAGTCTCCCAACTTAATCTAAGCTCCAGGTGATGGCCTCGTGGGATAGTAGGCAGCCCCCCAGTGGACATAAAAGGGTCTTATGCTTGTTGACCCAGAGTCCCAAGACCCTCCTAAATGCCTCAACATGACTCATTAAGGCTGTACTATCTCCTTGGGAAAGCAAAAATACACAAACGCATCATCCACATTGAGCAAGACAATGTGTTCAGTGTCTCCCACTGAGATACCCCAGCCCCTCATCTCCTGCCATAACAGCACAGTCAGAGGCTCCAGCGCCAATACAAAACTCAAGGGAGAGAGAGGATGGCTCTGTTGGGTACCCCTCCCTACTACGCAACTATATGAAAGTACTCTACCCACCCTGACTCGGGCTATAGGCTCTGTATACAGTAAGTGCACCCAGGATATAAAGGAAGGACCCTGCCCATCACCCCAGCACTAACATTAAGTATGAACAGCACACTGTATCGAAGTCCTTCTCCATCCATGGCCACCAGGGTCAGTTCCTGTTCCTCCTCCCCAACCTCATGCAACATATGGGTTAGTCGGCATATGTTCATCGC
The DNA here is from genome assembly GCF_964204655.1 of Triturus cristatus. Classification (NCBI taxonomy): domain Eukaryota; kingdom Metazoa; phylum Chordata; class Amphibia; order Caudata; family Salamandridae; genus Triturus; species Triturus cristatus. The sequence continues at coordinate 1,138,882,523 of NC_140581.1, forward strand.
CATACTTTAACTAGGGATTAAGCCACATTGGTCAGTGTATACCATTTCCCAAGTCTAGTTGCCAACAATTTACAGAGTATCCCAATATCTGAGTCAATCACAGTAAGGTGTTGGTACAAGGAGAGGCCTGTCTGATCCTTACATAAGCAATAAACATATGATGCCTTCATGCATAGTTAAGGGGAGAATTTTCTTTGCTCGAGCTTTCTGGAAGGCTTCCAGCAACCTCTATGACAAGAGAGAGCAGTATTAGGTTGGTAAAACTCTGCTGGGAAGCCATCGCTTCCCGGCATCTTAGATTTAATGAGTTCCTGCATGGCTCCTGCAGGTCCTTCAGAGAGAGGTCCTCATCCAACTCCTGCACACTCTCTGGAGTGAGCATGGGGAGGTGCAATCCACAGAGAAACTTCTCCACCTGTCTCTCATCTTCTACTGTCTCCCCAGTGCTGTAGACCGTCTGTAAGTGAAGTGAACCTGAAATGCCCTAAGTATGTCCAATTGGCCCATAACCATACCCCCCTTGGCTCGCAGTTGGAGTATAGGAGAGGATAGATTGTGCCTTTGCCATTACAGCCCATCAGCAGCTTGGTCTCGAGGGAACTAAATTCCAAGACCACAGTGTCATGTGGGGTGTTAGCTAAGAGTGGGTGGCATAGTTGCAAATATTTATGCAATTGGGTTTGATTAAGGTTGTAGCAATCCTGTTAGTCATGGAAGGGCAAAATGTGTTTCCCTGCCCAGACATCCCCACGGAGTGTGAGGCCAATCACATTCCATGTGTGGAAGCACTCTAAGATAGCTGAGTGGTGAAGCCAGCCACCCTCCATGGGGGGGGGGGGGGGTGCATCCCCATAAAATTTGCCATTACAGCCTAGAAATCTCAATGTGGATCTCCAGCAAAGGTCCCACGAGTGATGTCAGGCAGGTTGTGAGTTACTGGAGCACCATACAGCAAATCCACAATGCGGTCAAATCCCAAAGAAGAAAGCTCAAATTTGTATTTTAGATTGTCCAACCCACCGCTGACCACTTCTGGATGCCGGTTTCCATTTTGGACACTAACACAGTAAATTTGAGGTGTCTTGTGAGGTCAGGGAGATGTGAAACCTCAGGTACGTAAAGGAGAGAAGCCTCACCAAGATATCAGACTGCCATGAGTGGACGCTCGCATCACCTCTGATCGAGATCGGTAAAGATTTGGATGTGCTCACCCGGAGGCCTCGTCAAATAACGCAAGGATTTTGAGACATTGGGGCCCGAAGTCCTGGGAGTTGGTTAAAAATGCTTGAGAGTCATCTGCACAAAGAGTGATCCTCTCCTCTGGCCCTCCATACCGAGACCACCCACTGAGTTGGGCATCAAAGCAGATGAGCAGCGCCAGGGTTCAATTGCGAGAGTGAATAGTACTAGGCACAGGGTGCAGCCCTGACGTGTGCCCCTCCGAATCGGAAGGGAATCTGACAGTAAACCGATGACCCAGACCTGCACAAGGTGCTAGTTGTGTAGGGAACTGATAAGGTGCTGTATGTATTTCCCCAGTCTGGAGTGTTTGAGGACAGCCTCGAGAAAGAACCATTCCACAGCGTTGATGCTGCGCCCAGGCATAAAGCGACATTGGTCATGATGAATTAAGTATGATAAAGCGGTTTGCAGCTAAATGGCTAGGAGTTTAGCTTAAAGCTTAAATTCAGTGTTTATTAAGGTGGTAGGTCTATAGGGGAGCACTTCTCGGGAGGGAGTACCAGTTTATGAATAACTACTATTGAAGAGAGGTCAAAACCAGGAGGTAATACAACCTGCTTAGCCTCCTCAGTATAAAGCTTGAGCAGGAATGGGGTCCACTCAGTATGGAATCTTTGGAAGTACTCGACGGGAAAGCTCTCTGGGTCAGGTGTCTTGCCGGAGGACATATCAGATACGGCAGAGAGCAGCTCATCTTCAGTGATGTGCTCGTCTAACTCAGGGGCCAGGGAGGGGGGTAGTGTGCAGGGGAATGTCCCATAATAGTGGGTGTTCTACTTCCCAGGGGGAGAGGTCTGTAGTTGTAGATGTCCTGGTAGAATGCTGCAAAAGTACATAGGCTATCGGGGGTTTGGGACTGGCGCTGACTGTCCACATCTATCAGTTGGGGTAGCATTTGGGAGACGGTATTGTGGTGGGTGGCCAGCCAGTAGAGACTCTTCCCTGATTTGTTGCTGTGCTTGTAAATGTTATGTGTTCTTGCCCGTCATCATTGACAGGCTTTCTCCAGGGCAAGTAGCTCCAGTTGGCATCTGACCGCTGAGAGCAGCAGCGTATGCTCAGAGGTATGGCAGCCAGCACCCTGATGCTCCAGGTTGTTGATCTGCATTTCGAGGCCATGATTTGTGCTACCATCTACCTTTTGCCCCTACAGGGAGGCTACCACATCAACTGATTCCTGGTTGGGTTCAAAATAGGCCTGGATCTTAGGTGCCAAGTAATCCTCAAATTGGGGTCCATGAGGTACCAGGCGTTAAGACACCAGATATACCTCTGGGTCCAGTCAAGGGTGCCAATTGTCATGGTAATCGTGGGGTGGTTAGATATTCCCCTTTGGAGGTTGGCCACTCAGTCCACCTGGCACACATATGTAGTCAGTAGCAAGAAAAGATCATTTCAAGATTCGGGTTTGTGCACTGCCGAGGTGTGGGAACATACCTGTTCTTGTGGGTGCCACACACTTGATATGTTACAGAGCCCCAATGCATCCATCCAGGTGGAAAGTTGGCATGCGCAGGAGATGCGCCCCTGGGTGAAGAGACCAGAGACATCCAGGTCAGAGTTGGGCACTGCATGAAAGTCGTCACCAAGGATGGAGATCCTCAGACGGCCGGTTTGCAAGCAGGGTAGTCAGCAAAGACATTGTCTCTGTGGGTGCTTGGTTGGGCAAGTAGGCCGAGAGGAAGTTATAGTGTTGACCGTCAAGGAGACCATCCACCATTATGTATTGCCCTTGAGGGTCTATTTGTGAGTTTGAAACTGTCATTGGAAATCCCCTATTTAACAGGATTGCCACCCCTCAGGAGCCCCAACTGAGCCCCACATGGAACACTCTATCATACCCGTAACTTTGAAGGAAGGGACGGTGGGTTCCTAGCAAATGAGTTTCCTGGAACATAAGAACCACAGGCTGGAAGCATTTGGTAAATTGCAGGACAGCAGTATGCTTAAAGCGGTCCATGAGGCCATTCACTAGGAAAACAGTGACCCAGGCCTTAATCACTTCAAGACTGGATTATGGAAATGTTCTATATTTGGTTCTACCAAACTACCTTCTGAACTGCCTGTAAGTGGTTCAAAATGCAGCAGTAAGACTAGTCCTTAATCTGAACCCCCAGACTCATATGTCCCCTCATTTTAGGGCTCTTCACTGGTTGCCGGTGAGAAAGAGGATTACATTCAAGGCACTGGTCTTGACACATAAAGGCCTGCAATGCATGGGTGCCAGCTACATCAGGAAGAGAATACAACACTACACCCCTTCTAGAACTTTGTGGTTCTCATCCAGCCATCTGGTTACCATTTCCAGGGTCCGCCAGGTCAGAATGGAGTTAGATATTTCGTGTTCCTGGGAGCCCAAGCATGGAACCAATTCCCTTCAGCCATTAGAGCCATTGTGGAACGGGCTGTGTTTAGGAAGCAATAAAAACCTGGTTATTCTGCAACTAAACGTTCCCTTGGTTGTAGTGGAGAGCCACCTGTTAGTGCCGAGACACTCTGTTAAGTAGCCAAGCGCTTTATAAATGCCTATTCATTCATTCATTTATTCATTTACATTCCAAGACATCAATTTAAGTGAGGACATGGCAGACGTCAGTGGTATTACAAGACGGGCCGAGGTGAAAGCCGGCTCGGAGCATGGGTAATTTGCTGTGGATGGGGAGGCGGTGCTTGGTGGGTCACGTGTGAGGTGTAGTGGAGGTGCTGGAAAAGTTAGTGGTGAATGCAACATAAACAAAAGAAAAGCCAGCACAACAAACCATTCCCTATATTACACAAAGCTCCCCGCTCCCCATATTTCCACCTGTGAGGCGAGTGTCACCCAGATTGAATCTCAACAGAGGTAGAGAAAATGAAAAAAGAAAAAGAAAGCAAAGAGGGAAGCATATAGTGGGTACAGGAAGCCAAGTGGACCCCCTTCAAGTAGGACACTGTATCAAAGAACGTCAGGGTAAGTGTTACATACAGTTACCAAGAAGTAGAATCAGTCTCCTTAGTGCACAACCACCAATTCTTTAATCCCAAAGAAGGCAGGCCTAGACAGGGCCGAGCTGGGGAGGCTCTCCCTGGGAGTCTGCACTGTTGAGACCTTGCTCCACTGTCCATTAGTCCCTGCTGTCCTAAGTGTGGGGAACTCTGAGTCCGGGCCCTAATAACATCTTAGTCCGTCATCACGATTACAGTATTCATAGGAATGGGTGTACGGCTTTCTCTGAGGCCTCGGAGGATGATTGATGGCACCTCTGTGTGGCCCACTGCTGGGGCCTGGCCGGTCCGAAGTGGCACAGTGGTCTCTTCTCCTCTCAACCCACTCCCAGTCCTACTCAAGGGAATGAAAAAGGAATGACTTGGATTCAAAGAGGACTTTGAGTTTTCCCAGGAAGTGGAGCATATATTGGAGATTTAAAGCCTGGAGTTTTTGCTTGACCTCTGTGAAGGAGAGGCAGTGTTGTGGGACAGCCCTGGTGTAGCCAGGAAAGAGCATAATGTGCATGTTTTGAAAAGAGAGCTCAGGCTGCCCACGGGCCTCTCAGAGAATCATATCCCTGTCTCAAAAATTGAGGATCAAGGCGATCAAGAGGTGCACAGGGCTCCAGGTGGGGGCATTAGACCAGGGGTTTGTGGGCCCATTCCACTACAAACCAAGGTAAGAGGGACGACTTCGGCACCCATGAGCAAAACCAGTCCTCCAGGATTTTCGCAGGCGTTTATGAGTCCTCCAGGAATCCCACTATCCGCAGGTTTTTGAAGCAGGAGCAGTTCTTGGCATCCTCCATCTGCTCCTCCAGGGTCAGAAGTCTGGCCACCTGTCGTTTCAGGGTGGAGACATCCTCCTCCATGGAAGACACCTGGCATCCGGCTTCGTCGACTCGGATATCAACAGTTCAGGGATCCTGGCGAAGAAACCCCACATCCACCTGGATTTTGCTCACCCAGTTGTCCAGGGCCGTTTCAAGTTTTGTATGGCCTTGAGGATGGTGGCCATGGGTTGGGTGTGTCCTAAAAGGTCTGCCACCCCAGAAAACCCACCCCAGCACCCACGGGCCCCATCGGCACCGTATTTAAGCAGTCCATTTTGGTCTAGGCCAGGGCAGGCAGTGGGGCTTTGTCCTTGCCAATAGAGGGTACTAGAGGGCCAAGTTAAGGAGGCTGTGGAGCAGAGGAAACTTTCTCCTGGCCTGTTTACCATTGGGAAGCATGAGTAGAGAGGGTGTGGCAGGTGGTGGAGGACGCAGAGTTTTGCCGCATGAGGGATGAGCATGAGTTGCAATAAGATCTCCTACTTGCTCAAATGCCCTTCGGCAGTACAAGCAGCCAGGTCATCCCCAGGAGCAGGACAGCTCCAAGTCAGACCAGTAGCCTGGAGGGTTGATCCAGATAAGATAAGCCTGTGGTGTGAACTCCATGATGGTACGAATGTCACGGGGCCAGGGATGCCACCACCCAGGGCCCCACACAAAACCAGGCCAAGAGGGGGGCCTCTTCGCCAAGCAGGTCCACCATGCTTCAATCACCCCACCGAGTACGTCAGCATGGGGCAGGAGCATGGCAGGTCCCCCAAGGAGTAGTAAGGCCCCTGTGGACTGCCCCAGGGGTCAGCAAGGGCTGGGCAGCAAGGGGGAGCACGTCGGTCAGAGGAGACACTACTATAAGTGAAGTTGATTGTGGTCAGCAAATCTTTACACAATTTGGATGAAAATATTTGCTGCAAAATTGATTTCAGTCTATTTTTATTTCCACAGGTGGGCAGTGCCCTCCCAGTCTGCAGGTATCAGCATTCTTGTGGGAGGATGCCACCCCCATTTTCAGTCCCAACAGTGGTAAAAAATTCCCAGGGCCAACCCAGGTCTCGCAAGGGCCCCACGCACAGCTGCCGGCACAGCAGGGTGCAAGGAATCAGTCTCAGCCCAGGATCAGGGAGGCCTGATTGCAGCCACATGGCACCCATGCGGGAAAGAACAATGATTTAGCCCTCTCCTGGCCCACATGCAAAAGAGCAGCCTCTGGCCTCTGCCGGGCAGTTGTGTTCCAGTGGCAAGTTGGCCTCACCCCTCCTCTCCATTCCCTGCCCCAGTTCACCGGTTAGAAGGCGGCAACGTCTGCAGAAGCCTCCAAGGCCGCAGCACAGGATCCGCAGTGATGCAGTGTCCCCACTCCCCGTTGGCTTCAACTCTCCCGCACTGACCATGGCAAGGGCACGGAGAGAGCAGCAGGCCCTCGGCTGCTTTGTTCCCCTCATGGCCACACCCAAGGCCACAGCACTGAATCTGCGGTGGTTCGATGTGCCCACTCCCTGGTGGCTTCAGCTCTACCGCACTGACCAAAATCGCAGCAGGGGCTCGGGGGAGAGTGCCAGGTCCGTGATAGCTTCTGTTCCCGAGCAGGATAATGACAGATGGTGAAGGAGGTCAGGAGCAACCTCAAATTGCGACCCCATCTTGGCCACCCCAGCCATGCCCCACAGACCAACGCTTTTTAATATCTACATGGCTCTCTTGGCAAAGTTAGAGGAACCCTTTGAATTTGAGATCCTGTCTCATGCCAATGATATCCAGTTAGAGATATAATTTGGGCAAGAGCTTGAGGTAATGAAAGCTAGGTTCTCTGATTGTATGCAGGAAGTGGCTTCCTGCATGAAACATAACTGTCTCCAGCTTACTAAGGAAAATACAGAAATTCAATTATTTGGCAAAGCTAAGCAGATTTGGTTGCAGTATTGGTGGCCCCCTGAATTGGGAACAACCTTTTCGAAGATAAGCTATGCATGGCCAACCAGGTTAAGTTAATTTGTGGATTTTATTTTGGCCTTTTTCTCTTGCTTAGGAAAATTTTCCCTGGCTTCCCTTAACTTTAGAAAGTTCCATTAAAACAATCCCTCATAACTAGTTGTTGGGACTATGGCCATGCTCTCCTGGTTGTCACTAATGAGTCACTTCTGTCAAGATTGCAGGTGATTCAGAATAAGGCTGCTGTCTCCCTTCTGACTCCCCCTCAGGTACAATCTTAACATCTTTACATCGGTTACCTATCAAAAAGCACTGTATTTTTGAACTTCTCTGACATGCCTACAGAGCTCTGTATGAGGTAAACCCAGTCTATCTTCATTCCAGGATAAGGCTCTACCATCCAGTCAGGAGCCTTAGATCCTCTAACACAGCACTGGCATCTCCCTCTTGCATTCGAATGACTCATAATCGGGGCCGTTCTTTCTTCTATCTGGCTCTGCATCACTGGACTACGCTACCGACCCAAATTTGGACTTGTCAAAATGTTTCAACTTCGAACAAATTGTTTAAAAAATGGTTATTTTACAGGCCTAGCCAGACAGCACTCTTTTTTATTGAAGCCTAAAGCCGGGATACTCCTGTTGGAGTGAGTTTTTGCGCTCTATAAATGCCACGTAAATGCCTAAAAAACGCAAGTTGACAAGCAAAGAGGAGTGAAAGACAGAGTATGTTTTGGAGGAAGGTATTGATTAGGAATATGGCTTATGCAGGGAATGTTTTGGTTTAGTGAGTGATGGTCAGCAAGATGCACTTCTGGAGGCTGGCAACTGAGAAGTTGTGCTTCATGCTTTGAGTGGTCTGAAGGAGAATGAGTGATAGTCATAGATGTGGTCCAGTTCACTGTCCTTGATTGTGATTAAATTCTGGTCAGGAATAGCGATCTCAAAATGTGCTTTTTTAAATGGACCAAACCCATTTTGCAATTCGGTAACATGTTACTGAATCACAAAATAGGTGTAGAAATGCATAATTAATTGCTATTAGGAAGAGGATGTGTCAATGGTTCCACTTTCAAACAATTATACATTATGGTATCTATCAAAGTTTTGGGAACATAAGCTAGGTGAAAATCATTTAAAAGTTACAGAATCATAAGTTGGAGTGATAACACATTTGCAAAACGAAAGGAGTCCCTTTGGGACCTCTTCACCTTCTGAATAAAAAAACAGTTTCATTGGGGAGTAGACAGTGGACCAGATAACCACTGCCAACTCTCAAAGAAGCTTAAAGAATTTGACTTTTCCTTTCAACTGCAGCTCAGTTTAATTTGAGGACTACATGCTGCATTTAAAAACAAGTTTTACTTTATTTAAATACAATCACAAACATGGTGGTCTAATGACCCCAGAAGGTCACCATCCATGTGAGGTCACCCAATCGTAGTGATTTGCAATTTGTGACTTACCTCATAAATATCATGAGGTCTGATTGCGATCCACTATGATTCAACATGTTGTAATCCAACCTAGGTTGGTTTGCAACATTTATTTCCAGTCACAAAAAATGATGCTATCTTAAGTTGATTAGTGGAGCACACTTGTCAGCCGTGAGGGTATCCAGGCTATTGAGCACTGTGTAGGTTGAGCTGGAGTTTGTGAGCCGTCTGGAAGAAATCCATGGGGTTAGTTGAAGACCCACGTCCTCACATTCTAGCGGACGTCGAGTAGTGAGGACAAGGCCCTGATGTGTGGGGGGAGATCATTCCAGGTCTTGGCAGTGATGTAGGAGAAAGAGTGGCCTTCGGCTGTGCTTCTCTGAAGTCACTGGATATGTGTGAGAGTAAGGGATGTTGATCGCAGTATTCTGGTGGGTTGGTAGGAGTGTAGACAGTGGTTGAGGTAGGCAGGTCCGATGTTGTGTAAGGCAATGAATGTGAGGTGAGGAGTTGGAATTGGCTGCGTTTCTGTATGGGGTGCCAGTGGAGCTCTCTGAGATGATGCGAGACATGGGTGCAGTGAGGTAGGTTGAGGAATGAGTGTCACAACAGCATTCTGAATGGTTTAGAATATCTGTGCGAGGTGGGCTGGTATTCTGACATAGAGTGCGTTGCCGTAATCAAGCCTACTCGTGATGAGGGTATGAGTCACTGTGCGTTTGGTGTTTTGGGGTAGCCAATTGAAGATCTTGCATTGCGTTTGAAGGACGAGGAGGCAAGAGGTGATGACTGTGTTTACTTGGGATGCCATTAGTGTATTATCCATGATGATTCTTAGGTTTCTGGCTTGTTCTCATGGGATTGGAGTGGGTCCTAGTTCTGCTGGCCACCAAGAGGAGTCCAATGGTGAGCTCCTGTTTCAGAACTTACATTTTCTCTGCATTGAGCTTGGGCAGTTCTTTTTCATCCAGTTGGCCAATCTGGGCATGCAGTTTGTGAAGTTGTTTCTGGGGTGCTGGTGTGGTCTGTCAGGAATAGGGTAAGCTGTGTGTCGTGGGACTAGATATGATGTTAACTTCATGGCTCTGGTGATACATGTGATTGGTGCCATGCAGATGTTGAAGAGTGTTGGGCTAAGAGATGATCCTTGTGGAACTACACACATGAGTTTCTTGGGTTTGAGGTGTATGATGGGAGACTGACTCTCTGAGTTATGCCTGTCATGAAGGAGGCTATCCATTTCAGAGCTAGTCGTTATATTCTGGCGTGGTATAGCCTTGAGATGAGGGTGTGGTGAGAGATTGAGTAGGAGAAGGACCTGCGGTATCTCTACAGTCAAGGATGGTCCTGATGTTGTCGGTGGACACAATGAGGGTGGTTTCTGTGCTGGGGTTTCTGTGGAAGCCTGATTGCATGCTGTAGTAGTTTGTGATGTTCTAGGTGACTGGAGAGTTGTTTGTTTATTGCCTTCTCCATGACCTTGATGGGGTTAGGTAGCAGTTAGTTGGGTTGCTAGATGCTGAGTTTGCAAGGGTCAGCTGATGGTTTTATCAGGAGGGCATTGGCTTCTGCATACTTTCAGTTGACTGGGAAGGTTGTACATTTGATGGATGTGTTAATGATTGACGTGAGTGTGGAGATGATTGAAGAACCTCCTAAATTGTAGATATGGTGGGGCATGGGCTTGTGAGGGCTCCCGGTAGATGGATTTCATAATTGCAGCTATGCTCTCCAAGGGAAGTGGTTTCCAATCTGTTAGGTACTTGTCCTTGCATGTGGTGGTGGGAAGTTGGTTGACAATGTCTTCTGGATTAGCTTGGGGTTCAAGTTGCTGTAGATATTTGTGATTTTGTTGTGCAAAAAAGTTGGAGAGGTTGCAGCAGACTTTTTGCTAGGGTGTGACAGAGCTGGTAGCAGCTAAAGGATTTGAAAATTCCCTGATGATAGTGAAGGGATCACTACCATAACATCAATGCACACAATATTGAAAAACAAAAATATCAGAAAATAAATGATGTTAACAAAAATATCAACTTCCTATACTTAACTAATAAACCACAAATATTGAGAACACAAATATTTTTATTAAAAATTTTGATTTTAAGTTATATCAAAAAACATACATCTGATACAAAAATATTGCCACCTTTAAATAAATATATATTATGTTAAAAATATTGATTCACACAATATCAGCTACAATAAGATCACCGAAATAAATACATTATCATTAATAAATATAAAAAACATTTTTTATGTAAAACAATTATTTAAAATAAACATAAAGCATATTATAACATGTTTACATTAAAATTATATACATAGATTATATACATCACCAAAATATTTACAGTTCACCCCAACAAAATATATCACTGAATTCATAATATTATAACCCCCACAAATATTACCATTAACTAAAAACATTACTTACATTACCTAAAAACATTTATATTGCAACTTAAATATTAACACAAATCAATCAATCAATCAATCTATCTATCTATCTATCTATCTATCTATCTATCTATCTATCTATCTATCTATCTATCTATCTATCTATCTATCTATCTAAATTAAAATCCCTTAGACATTTGCTAAAAAAACTAATACATATATATATATTCGTTTTTTCAGCGAATTTCTAAGGGATTTTAATTTAGATAGATAGATAGATAGATAGATAGATAGATAGATAGATAGATAGATAGATAGATAGATAGATAGATAGATAGATAGATAGATAGATAGATAGATAGATAGATAGATAGATAGATAGATAGATAGATAGATAGATAGGCATTCAACAAAGGTCTTCAATGGATGGTTGAAGAATATATAATCCCACGCTTCTGGAATATACGTTCATCTCCCCAGTACACTCCTCCTAATCCCATTTAGACTATTTGTTGCTTTCTAAATCACTTTTACAATGTATTAATAACTCTACCATAGATTCCATATTAATTTCAGATTATGCTCCAGTTATTTTGGATTTGGATTACCTTCCTCTTACACAAGGCACTAGAAGATGGAGATTTAATAATTCTCTTCTATTGGATCCCGCTTTTACTCAACATTTTGAATCCTTGGCTAATACCTTTTTTCTTGAAAATCAGACCCCAAGCATTTCTTTCCAGATTATATGGGACACCTTTAAAGCTGCTTCTAGAGATTTCATGATTTCCTTTGTTTCTAAGAAAAAGAGGACCTCACGCAGTAAATTGAAATAGCTTACAGCTTGTATTAAGCAATTAGAACATTCTTATTTTCACACCAAGTCTAAAATTTCCTTAGAGGAACTCATTAAATCCAAATTCCCTTTCATTAAATTATCCGGAGAAAACGACAATTCATTATTACTTAAAGCTTCAGCTAAATACTGAAGTGGTCAGAATAAAGCTGGAACACTTCTGGCAAACTATCTTAAATTTAAAAAGGAACGCACTAAGATACATTATATTCTCACTACCACTAATCGCATGGTTTTATAAAAATCAAGAAATTCTGTCAGAATGTACACATTTCTTTCAGAATCTTTATACTCCGGATTTCCCCATATTTCAAGAGGATGTTCTTCAATATTTATCTCCTATTTCTCTTCTCATCCTAACATAGATTTTTCATCATTAGAAGATGATATTCGAATCTCAGGCATTTCTAATGCCATGTGTATTATTAAACGGGGAAAAGCGCCAGGTCCTGGTGGGTTCACCATAGAATTTTACTCTAATTTTTCTAATCTTCTTCTTCAAAAATTACATCAAATTTTTCTCTTTTTTATATCTTCTCAAAAGTCTAGCGGTTCATTGCAATAGGCTTTAATGTGTCTCCTTCCCAAGGACAACAAAGACCCTACATTATGTAAAAACTATAAGCCCCTTTCTTTAATTAATGTGGATTGTAAAATATTTGCAAACATTTTGACTCTTCGGCTAAAATCCTTTTTACCTCAACTGATTGATAAAGAACAATGTGGTTTTATTAAGAGTAGACATATTTCTCTGATAACACAAGACTATTTTTTAATGTTCTTACCAAATCTAAATGTTATAAACATTCTTTGGCAGCTATTTCTTTAGATGCTGAAAATGTGTTTGATTGTGTTACTTGGCCTTTATGTTTTCTACTTTATCTTGGTTTGGCTTTGAACCTAAATTTATTAGCTATGTTTCTTTATTGTATTCCTCTCCTACCTCTGTTATTTTAGCTAATGGCTTTCGCTCTTCATTTTTCCTCTACATCGCAGTGTTAGACAAGGTTGTCCCCTTTCTCCTCTTCTCTTTCTTTTTGCCCTCAAACGTTTTTTGATAAAAATGTGTTTAAATTCCCAAATTAAGGGCTTTCAATATGGTGATAACCAGTTCAAATTATCAATATATGCTGATGGATTCTAGCTGAAAACTCTGAACGGAAAGTGAAGAAACTTAAGGAGGATATCCTCAAGTTGAAGAAGGAGATTAGTGGGATGAATTTACGAGGCCATCAAAAAGAATTCTGAATATCTGAAAAAAGAGATAGCTTATTTCTGTGAGAAAGGCTTAAATGTACTATTCCCTCTCCAATCTATACCAATTTGTGGAGGGTGATGGACACTAAAGGGGTGAGATTTACTTTTCCCACTCCATTCTATAACAAGTTGGTGAAGGTGTTGGGTACTAAAAGGGTGACATTTTCCATTCCCACTCCAATCTATACCAATTTGCAGAACGTGTTGGATACTGAAGGGGTGACATTTACCATTCAACGTTCCAATCAATGCCAATTTGGGGAAGGTGTTGGGCAACAAAAGGGTGACGTTTATAATTCCCACACAAAGTTAAACTTATATGAGAAAGGTGTTGGACACTAAAGGGATACCATTTACTATTTCCACATTAAACTATACCAATTTGGGAAAGGTGTTGTACACTAAAAGGGTGCCATTTACTATTCCCACTCCAATGTATACTAATTTGGAGAAGGTGCTGGGCACTAAGTGGGTTACATTTGCTATTCCCACTCCAATCTAACCCAATTTTGGAAAGTTGTTGGACACTAGAAGGGTGCAAATTACTATTCTCACTCCTTAAAACAATTTGGAGAAATTGTTGGAGATTAAAAGCTTACATTTACTTTTCCCATTCCAATCTATACCCATTTGGGGAAGGTGTTGGACACTTAAAGGGTGACATTTACTATTCTTACTCCTATCTATACCAATTTGGAGAAGGGGTTGGGCATTAAAGTGGTGACATGTACTATTCCCACTCCAATCTAAGCAACTTTTGGGTAAAGGGGTAAAAAGTATTCTTTCCAGTACAATCTAAAACATTTTAAGCAAGGTTTTTTTGTCAAACTGATTTTTATTAGCATTTGGTATACACTTAGTAACACTTCATCAACTATGGCACTGAAGCAGTTTTAAAGAATATAGCATACCAACCTGAGCTGAGGTTGAGCCTCCAAATATAGCACAAACCAAGGTCTTTCCTTATTTAGTACATAGAAATAAAGGCACAGTTTCAAACAATGTAAAGGCACTAGGTATTCTATAAAAAGAAGATTTGCACTCTCAACCCGTCTTTTCTTTTGCGACAAGTTTTAAGTCAAACCCTTCCAACATGGAAGGTCCAGCTTAGACAAAACCATTTAAAATAGGGTCCAAGGGATATATATTTTAAAGACCCACACCTGATTTTATCCCCAGCACCAGCTGAATGTATAACACACGAAACACAGGGGGTCTAACAGCCAAATTTGAGAGGCTACACTGTCGATACTGAGTCAACAAGATCTCAAAATATCTTTATCGCACACACATAACGTATTAATAAAGATAAAGAAGGAAAAAAGGCTAACACTACATGCATAGAGGAGACCGGTACATCATCGATTATTCGTAATATGGCTGATTAATCCACAACAGATTGTAAAGGGTTTCCATCAAATTAGACTCAATGATCAGTCCTATCATTTCGCCAAACCCATGTGCAAATGAGGCTGGTCCCCTGATCAGTGGGACACTCAGCTCCGCACCTTATTGTTGTATCAGGATTTGGTCCACCAAATACACAAACCGTCCATGATGACTGATCTTTTGATGGTAAAGTAAGAAGAAATAGTGCAACGAACAAGAAAGTGATTTAAAATAGGATGGAATGTCCTCCTTCTAAATACTTTATTCTACGGACTGGACACGCCTCCTAATTAAAAAATAGAACAGTGCAAAAGAAGACAGTGACAATTATCTGTCTACATAAGGGCCAACATGTTTCTGCCTAACGGGTATTTAATCCCTTGGCATTCGTCAGGGCCTCTGCTCGTATAATAGTTGCACTCCTAATAGTGAAATATAGAATTCACCACCATCACCAAAAACAAATTATAGTAAAACTGGTTAAAAACGGTACAACCTGTAACAACCATGGACATTAACCCTCCGATTCACAATGGTTACTGTGAATTCTGTGAAGGAAAACGTTATATCATTAGTACTATATTCGATGCATCAGTCTCATGTGCATAGTGTGTCACCAAACCAACCAATAATGTGTGTCAAAAAATTAATTTTTATGCTTACCCTTTGTGGTAGGGCAATAGACCTCACCTCACCTGGACACTGCTCAGGTACTAAGAGGCCCCGCACTACAAAGATATAGGGAAAACAAAAGAATGTGGCAAAGTACTGTAAAGAAATTTTTTCCCGCTTTATACCCTGCCTATGATCATTCCTATAACCAAATGCGCTGTATCTATAGGCAAAACATGTGAGGTAGATAAACACCCCAAACTCAGTGTACTAAGCCTCAAAATGACCCAGAAACTCGACTAAGACACCAAACTTTAAGGAAGATTAAAACTCCTTTGTATGCTTATTCAGGAATTTTACAACATACTGATCTTCAAAACCTGTGATTTGCTAAAGTTTACAACATAGTATAGCTAAAAATATTCTAAAAATATTCTGTGGTAGCTGCTCACCTTTCCGTCGGTACCTCAAGCTCCCATCTGAGACTTGGGGGAGGCACCGATCTGTAGGAGATGCTAGTATAAGTAGTCTAGTGAGGGTTTGTTAGTGAAGTATCCCTACACCTTTAAGATGTATACTAGATAGTGGCGATCTTATCATGTGTTCCTTCAATTGGTATATATTAGTGGCAAGGACACTATTATCAGACATTTATTGTGAAGTAAGCCTTATTGGTCTTTATTTTCATAAGAAAACTGAGGACACTACTTTACGCTCGAAATCTCGCGAGATCTCGCGAGAGGAAGTGCTCAGAACTACCATATGATGTCATATCGGCAATCTTTGTAGTTCCTAACACTATGATCTGGTAATCAATAAACCGTGATTATTCCTCACGTGCATATGATGTTAGAATGCCCCCAGTGTTGTGAGTCACTGCTTATTTTTCTCCAAAATAAGCCTACTTGAGCTTGTTTTCTTAGGAAAAAGAGCGCACTACTTAGCGCTCGAGATCACGCGGGAAGATGCGCTCAGAACTACCCGATGACAACATATCGGCCATCTTTGTAGTTCTGAAGGCTCCAACCTGTATATCATAGAATCACGATTGACCATGTGTTGTTTTTTGAAAAAAGTACCAGTCATTGGGCAATGACAGCTGCCCAATGATGTCACATCTTTGTAGTGCAATGACTGCAACCTATTGGTCCGTGATATTCCAATGTTGTTTTTGGGAACACAAATGCTCTAAGTAGTATGCCATGAGTGGCCTCAGAGTGTATTCAATGGGCATGACTATGCAGATGCTCCAAAATCTTAAAATGTGGGAACCATCCTAATGGTTGTGCATAGCTATATGTCCCCCTCCAGTGTATGTCAGAAAACTCCCATAATCAAACCTATTTGTGATATTATGAGAAGAGTGTGAGCAAAGTAATTCAGGCATGAATCAATATGTACAACATGTTTATATAGACACACCCTATTACAGTCAGTATATCCCAGTTATTACTCACTAGTGCCAAGGCTACAGGGAGGTCCAAGGAATATCATCATTTAATCCTCCTGTATCCGTCCGAAGTTTATAAATCCATTTTTGCTTTTTTCTAAAAAGGTAACCCGACACATCACTTATGTGACTGGGTATATATGGCTTCTCCAGGACAGTCCATTGGAAGTCCGTTTCTAGATGTGCACGCTCCAGGAAATGTCTCGTAAGTTTAGTGTTGTTTTTCTTACAACGAAAAGAACTCTTGTGTTCCAACATCCTGGTGCGGACTTTGCGGGTCGTCATACCCACATATCGTGTGGAGCAAGGACATGTCAGCATATAAATCAGATTGGTACTATTGCAATTACTATAGTTACTCTGCAACCAAGGTCTCGTGGTGCCTATATCTATCTCCTTCGCATGTTTGGTCTGAGGGCAGACTGAGCAAATGCCGCAAGGGTGATGCCCGACAGCTGGTGGAAGGTTCCACAGTGTTCCACCAAGTTTCCTAGGGAGCTCTTTTGGGCGTGTGTGAACAAGTCGATCCCGAATGCTGCTTGTCCTTTTGAACGCAAACAAGGGTTGCGCGATTTTCTCTCTCCCATGGTTCAGAAGGCGCCAGTGTCTTTTGACAATCTTCTGGATGGCATTGCTTCTAGTATTGAAGGTGCTCACGAAAGTGAGTCTAGTCAGAGGTGGTTTAGGGATTGGAGCTTCCAGGAGGGCCTCCCTATTGTTGTTAGCCGCTCTCTTTTTTGATCTTTTTATGAGTGAATTAGGATAGTGTCTGTCCCGTAATTGTCCACAGAGATTCCTAGCATGCACATCAAAGGCCTCTCTATTGGAGCAGTTCCTGCGAACCCGTAGGAACTGGCCTATTGCCCTACCACAAAGGGCAAGCATAAAAATTAATTTTTTGACACACATTATTGGTTGGTTTGGTGACACACTATGCACATGAGACTGATGCATCGAATATAGTACTAATGATATAACGTTTTCCTTCACAGAATTCACAGTAACCATTGTGAATCGGAGGGTTAATGTCCATGGTTGTTACAGGTTGTACCGTTTCTAACCAGTTTTACTATAATTTGTTTTTGGTGATGGTGGTGAATTCTATATTTCACTATTAGGAGTGCAACTATTATACGAGCAGAGGCCCTGACGAATGCCAAGGGATTAAATACCCGTTAGGCAGAAACATGTTGGCCCTTATGTAGACAGATAATTGTCACTGTCTTCTTTTGCACTGTTCTATTTTTTAATTAGGAGGCGTGTCCAGTCCGTAGAATAAAGTATTTAGAAGGAGGACATTCCATCCTATTTTAAATCACTTTCTTGTTCGTTGCACTATTTCTTCTTACTTTACCATCAAAAGATCAGTCATCATGGACGGTTTGTGTATTTGGTGGACCAAATCCTGATACAACAATAAGGTGCGGAGCTGAGTGTCCCACTGATCAGGGGACCAGCCTCATTTGCACATGGGTTTGGCGAAATGATAGGACTGATCATTGAGTCTAATTTGATGGAAACCCTTTACAATCTGTTGTGGATTAATCAGCCATTTTACGAATAATCGATGATGTACCGGTCTCCTCTATGCATGTAGTGTTAGCCTTTTTTCCTTCTTTATCTTTATTAATACGTTATGTGTGTGCGATAAAGATATTTTGAGATCTTGTTGACTCAGTATCGACAGTGTAGCCTCTCAAATTTGGCTGTTAGACCCCCTGTGTTTCGTGTGTTATACATTCAGTTGGTGCTGGGGATAAAATCAGGTGTGGGTCTTTAAAATATATATCCCTTGGACCCTATTTTAAATGGTTTTGTTTAATCTGTTCTGGAGCAGCTGTCTGGCTGCGGGTCCGACTATATAACCATACGATTAGATGGTTCTTTGACAGTTACCAGCTGTAGAACTGTTACATACCATTGAGAGTCGGTCGACCCCCGACCTTAGTGGTGATTGAGACTCGATTTCTCAGTTGTTCGATTTTGACACCTTTTTCACAAACTAGTTTTTTCACAAACTAGTTTTACCAGCACTAAAATGGCAGAAATTAGTGGTATTGCGTATGATGATGCCATATATCATTCTATATTGGATAGTATGCCCAGCGTCTTGAACATACTTTCAACAGCCATTCCTAGTACAGGAGATGATTGGGCCAAAGTTATGGTTTTAAAAAAGACACATGCCCGAACCTTGGTCCATGGAATAACCATGGCAGAATATCTTAGGGCTAGTTGCGCCCCACCTGGTCTAGTGGTCTCCAATGCTCCTCGACTATTCTTACAAGATAAGATCTTCCTGAAGGATTGGTCGCTTATAGCATGGAGATGTACTAGAGACTGGCTAATTTGACTGGGGAAAATGTCTGCATTGTCAGCATTCCGTCCATCATTTGTTTGTTGTAACGCTTTTCGCCCTAAGTGGGATGGGTATTCCCAGACGTGGGACCCGTGCTCACTACGCCACTGGAGTCAAGCTATTCTGGCTGATGACGGCTGATAGCCAGAAACCGGTCCTAGGATGCTTGATTCCGGTCCAGGGAAGACATGGCTTGGCAGTTCGGGCTGGACTGTTCCCATGAGGCACAGGGTCAAGACTGATTTGCATATGGCCATGTCTGAACTGGGGTGGCGTAGTGGGCAAAAGAACGATGGATTTAACCCAGATCTCTTGACTGGGGGAGAATGTCTGCATTGTCAGCATTCCGTCCATCATTTGTTTGTTGTAACGCTTTTCGCCCTAAGTGGGATGGGTATTCCCAGACGTGGGACCCGTGCTCACTACGCCACTGGAGTCAAGCTATTCTGGCTGATGACGGCTGATAGCCAGAAACCGGTCCTAGGATGCTTGATTCCGGTCCAGGGAAGACATGGCTTGGCAGTTCGGGCTGGACTGTTCCCATGAGGCACAGGGTCAAGACTGATTTGCATATGGCCATGTCTGAACTGGGGTGGCGTAGTGGGCAAAAGAACGATGGATTTAACCCAGATCTCTTGACTGGGGGAGAATGTCTGCATTGTCAGCATTCCGTCCATCATTTGTTTGTTGTAACGCTTTTCGCCCTAAGTGGGATGGGTATTCCCAGACGTGGGACCCGTGCTCACTACGCCACTGGAGTCAAGCTATTCTGGCTGATGACGGCTGATAGCCAGAAACCGGTCCTAGGATGCTTGATTCCGGTCCAGGGAAGACATGGCTTGGCAGTTCGGGCTGGACTGTTCCCATGAGGCACAGGGTCAAGACTGATTTGCATATGGCCATGTCTGAACTGGGGTGGCGTAGTGGGCAAAAGAACGATGGATTTAACCCAGATCTCTTGACTGGGGGAGAATTTCTGCATTGTCAGCATTCCGTCCATCATTTGTTTGTTGTAACGCTTTTCGCCCTAAGTGGGATGGGTATTCCCAGACGTGGGACCCGTGCTCACTACGCCACTGGAGTCAAGCTATTCTGGCTGATGACGGCTGATAGCCAGAAACCGGTCCTAGGATGCTTGATTCCGGTCCAGGGAAGACATGGCTTGGCAGTTCGGGCTGGACTGCTCCCATGAGGCACAGGGTCAAGACTGATTTGCATATGGCCATGTCTGAACTGGGGTGGCGTAGTGGGCAAAAGAACGATGGATTTAACCCAGATCTCTTGACTGGGGGAGAATATCTGCATTGTCAGCATTCCGTCCATCATTTGTTTGTTGTAACGCTTTTCGCCCTAAGTGGGATGGGTATTCCCAGACGTGGGACCCGTGCTCACTACGCCACTGGAGTCAAGCTATTCTGGCTGATGACGGCTGATAGCCAGAAACCGGTCCTAGGATGCTTGATTCCGGTCCAGGGAAGACATGGCTTGGCAGTTCGAGCTGGACTGTTCCCATGAGGCACAGGGTCAAGACTGATTTGCATATGGCCATGTCTGAACTGGGGTGGCGTAGTGGGCAAAAGAACGATGGATATAACCCAGATCTCTTGACTGGGGGAGAATGTCTGCATTGTCAGCATTCCGTCCATCATTTGTTTGTCGTAACGCTTTTCGCCCTAAGTGGGATGGGTATTCCCAGACGTGGGACCCGTGCTCACTACGCCACTGGAGTCAAGCTATTCTGGCTGATGACGGCTGATAGCCAGAAACCGGTCCTAGGATGCTTGATTCCGGTCCAGGGAAGACATGGCTTGGCAGTTCGGGCTGGACTGTTCCCATGAGGCACAGGGTCAAGACTGATTTGCATATGGCCATGTCTGAACTGGGGTGGCGTAGTGGGCAAAAGAACGATGGATTTAACCCAGATCTCTTGACTGGGGGAGAATGTCTGCATTGTCAGCATTCCGTCCATCATTTGTTTGTTGTAACGCTTTTCGCCCTAAGTGGGATGGGTATTCCCAGACGTGGGACCCGTGCTCACTACGCCACTGGAGTCAAGCTATTCTGGCTGATGACGGCTGATAGCCAGAAACCGGTCCTAGGATGCTTGATTCCGGTCCAGGGAAGACATGGCTTGGCAGTTCGGGCTGGACTGTTCCCATGAGGCACAGGGTCAAGACTGATTTGCATATGGCCATGTCTGAACTGGGGTGGCGTAGTGGGCAAAAGAACGATGGATTTAACCCAGATCTCTTGACTGGGGGAGAATGTCT
This sequence comes from Triturus cristatus, assembly GCF_964204655.1. Lineage (NCBI taxonomy): Eukaryota > Metazoa > Chordata > Amphibia > Caudata > Salamandridae > Triturus > Triturus cristatus. Next base: position 1,138,903,516 of record NC_140581.1, read on the forward strand.
GCATTGTCAGCATTCCGTCCATCATTTGTTTGTTGTAACGCTTTTCGCCCTAAGTGGGATGGGTATTCCCAGACGTGGGACCCGTGCTCACTACGCCACTGGAGTCAAGCTATTCTGGCTGATGACGGCTGATAGCCAGAAACCGGTCCTAGGATGCTTGATTCCGGTCCAGGGAAGACATGGCTTGGCAGTTCGGGCTGGACTGTTCCCATGAGGCACAGGGTCAAGACTGATTTGCATATGGCCATGTCTGAACTGGGGTGGCGTAGTGGGCAAAAGAACGATGGATTTAACCCAGATCTCTTGACTGGGGGAGAATGTCTGCATTGTCAGCATTCCGTCCATCATTTGTTTGTTGTAACGCTTTTCGCCCTAAGTGGGATGGGTATTCCCAGACGTGGGACCCGTGCTCACTACGCCACTGGAGTCAAGCTATTCTGGCTGATGACGGCTGATAGCCAGAAACCGGTCCTAGGATGCTTGATTCCGGTCCAGGGAAGACATGGCTTGGCAGTTCGGGCTGGACTGTTCCCATGAGGCACAGGGTCAAGACTGATTTGCATATGGCCATGTCTGAACTGGGGTGGCGTAGTGGGCAAAAGAACGATGGATTTAACCCAGATCTCTTGACTGGGGGAGAATGTCTGCATTGTCAGCATTCCGTCCATCATTTGTTTGTTGTAACGCTTTTCGCCCTAAGTGGGATGGGTATTCCCAGACGTGGGACCCGTGCTCACTACGCCACTGGAGTCAAGCTATTCTGGCTGATGACGGCTGATAGCCAGAAACCGGTCCTAGGATGCTTGATTCCGGTCCAGGGAAGACATGGCTTGGCAGTTCGGGCTGGACTGTTCCCATGATGCACAGGGTCAAGACTGATTTGCATATGGCCATGTCTGAACTGGGGTGGCGTAGTGGGCAAAAGAACGATGGATTTAACCCAGATCTCTTGACTGGGGGAGAATGTCTGCATTGTCAGCATTCCGTCCATCATTTGTTTGTTGTAACGCTTTTCGCCCTAAGTGGGATGGGTATTCCCAGACGTGGGACCCGTGCTCACTACGCCACTGGAGTCAAGCTATTCTGGCTGATGACGGCTGATAGCCAGAAACCGGTCCTAGGATGCTTGATTCCGGTCCAGGGAAGACATGGCTTGGCAGTTCGGGCTGGACTGTTCCCATGAGGCACAGGGTCAAGACTGATTTGCATATGGCCATGTCTGAACTGGGGTGGCGTAGTGGGCAAAAGAACGATGGATTTAACCCAGATCTCTTGACTGGGGGAGAATGTCTGCATTGTCAGCATTCCGTCCATCATTTGTTTGTTGTAACGCTTTTCGCCCTAAGTGGGATGGGTATTCCCAGACGTGGGACCCGTGCTCACTACGCCACTGGAGTCAAGCTATTCTGGCTGATGACGGCTGATAGCCAGAAACCGGTCCTAGGATGCTTGATTCCGGTCCAGGGAAGACATGGCTTGGCAGTTCGGGCTGGACTGTTCCCATGAGGCACAGGGTCAAGACTGATTTGCATATGGCCATGTCTGAACTGGGGTGGCGTAGTGGGCAAAAGAACTATGGATTTAACCCAGATCTCTTGACTGGGGGAGAATGTCTGCATTGTCAGCATTCCGTCCATCATTTGTTTGTTGTAACGTAATATTGATTATTAGCACAGCAAAAAGAATAGCCGATACCATCTTGGTTGAAATACAGGTTTTAGAAGCAGCAATAAGAACAACAGTAACACCGATTCTGTTTAAAAAACAGCAGGACGAATCGAACAAAAACTCAGGTGAATTCAAGGAGACTATTCTGCAAACAAAATTAGATAAATTCAAAAAAGATTTGACGAAATGGAAGCATGAACGTGTGTACCCCTATACGAGCGATACGTACACAACACCTGTATACAGAAACAATGGAAAACGTTATGGGTCTAACTACTCTAGTTCAGGGTCTGACAGTAGTGATCCAGACAACACCAACACGGGCGCTTCTAGCTTTCCACAACGTGGGAGAGGTAGGGGGAACAGACCCTACTCATATGGCAATCAACATATTGATCCATACCAGCAATGGTGGCCACCCACCCCTTGGGGTTTTCCACCGAACCAACAGCCTTACCCTGTACCGCCACCTCCGCCGAATTTCCAAGGGTTTCCAAATGCCTACAATTCTCAACATTTTTTAGGGTTTGGCCCACGCCGACCAAGAGGCAAAAGGCGAGCAGCACAAAACACAGTTGTACAATGGGAAGACCAGACAGGCCCACATGCAGGTACACGGAGCCAAACTGCCAAGAACCAGAAAGCAGGCCCATCGAACAATCCCTCGTAGTCAACTTATCTAACAAGATACTAACTCCACTTGAAGAACAAGTACTGAATAAAGGCTTGGGTTTCGTCATGACGAATCATGGGGACCCATTCACTTTCCAATGCGAATTGAGTCAGTTTTTCAGGAAACTTAGATTACACTATCTCTTCAAGGATCAGATTAATGCTGATTGCGACACAAACACCGGTCTTAGACCAAAATCTAAATTCCAGCCACCTATTCACACGGTTCCTCCACAGGTCTTAGCCTTTGAGCAAGCTGTTGCGGGTGATATTGCTTCACTGTGGAGCACAACAGTCAGGTCATTTAACAACCTTGTTTATCACACATGGAGAGTGAGAGAGTAAACGACACAGTTGCGTTCTCCCGTCCTACAGTTTTTTTCACAATGAGCAACTGTTCTAGAAGAGTAGAAGATAATAGTCATCCGTTGTGGTGGAGTAATCTTCCAAAACCCAACTGTCAGATGGAATATCAAAGATATTGAAGTAAAAGCCTCACTCACATAATAGTGACATGCTTCATCATAGGCTATTACTCCACACCCAGAGAAGATGGTACTCTCCGGGCGGACTCAACCACAGATATACTGGGAGTTCTTAGATAAGTGGGTACTGGTTAAGCAGGGAACCAGATTCTAATTAAAAATACCTACGAGTACTCCTTCACTAGATCCTTTATTCTTGGGTACTCTTGGTATCACTAAAAACTTCGTTATGGGGTTATTTTGGATCAAATTTGATTCAAATGTACCCTCAATTTGCTGCCAACATGTTTCGGCCCTATAACTAGCCCAGTCGGGTCTGGGGGCCTTCGTCAGGGCGATAAATATACTTTCTCTTTATATATCCCTGCCGTGTGTCCATGCACGTTTTTACATGCACCCCGAGAGTGAGGCCTACTGCACTCACCTTTACGTGTTCGTATTCCGACGCCAGTAGTTTTTCTATTAAAAATATCAAACAGAAACAATTAGACATTTGTATTATATAAACTTATCGTAACTGCTAATGTGCCTATATAGTGCTCTTATCTTCTACAATGAAGGTGGACTGTGCGTGCACCACCTACCTCAGTGCTCACTTAGTTGTGGCAATGTGGACTAGAGCAAAATTGTATAATCCAAGAAACTTTTTCGTGCCAATTCACTGTACTCTAAACACCACACTACGTGCTCTATAAAACTGGGATTATTTTAAAAACATGACTTTAGCGGTCATCACTGTTGTATAAGTTAGGGTCAGATCCAGTTGCCGCGCTATCTCTCGTCTAGGGACCATCGTCCCACGTGGTGCATAGCATTCGTTCATTGGAATTCCATTGGTCTCCAGGTGCTATGGTGCTTCTATTTAGACATCTTAGTCTGAGTGTATATATGGTGTTTAACCAACGTGAAAGGAGATTTATCTATCCAATCGTGTGTTTTTTTAAAAAAAATATAGAACACAACCTCGTTGTTCCTCACCTACTGGGAGATGCCTACTTGCACCATGCAGATCTCATGTGTAGGGGTGATCTCTTGTAGTCACACACTGAATAGAAAAAACAAAGTATAATACATATTGTCTCATGTACAGATGCCTCTCGCTTATTGATTGTCTGACAATTTCATCCGTGAACCAACTCATTAGTGGTGTACATCCTTTCTTACTCGTAGTATTAATGCCTCCAGCCCGTGGTGAATGTTTGCTAAGCTCGTGCTTGTTATGAGGCTTAATGTATTTCTCGAGTTATATCTAAATCATGCTTTTCCATGTCTGTTTCCAAATCCCTTTCTGAATAATATATCCGCTTGTAAAATCTACACTGCGTTTGTCTGCCTCTATATGGGACACTGTGTGGCTGACGTTTCCAACTGTGAGAACGCCTGCTCGTGATGTTGAAAACTCGTAGTATCGTTGCCTTTCGCCCGTTTGTCAATCCTCGCTACACCCATGTATGTCATGAAGCTTACTCTTTTATCCAGTTAAATGTCCCTCTAAGACCAGTGTGTCAGCTGCCCTGGCACTTCGGACATCCCCTCTCCTCCCCGTGGGTCCATACGGATTTACTGCTCCGGACTCCCATGAAGTTGGAAAGACGGGGAGGGGGGAAGGGGGGGGAAAACAAAGAACGGGAAAAACAGGTGGGAGGGGGGGGGGTTTTGCCGCGCGAGGTAGCGGGACCTCCCAGGGTGCATACAATCAACTCCCCACTTACTTCGTCAAAGAGAACACCCGCTGAACCACCTATCGGGACACATCGTCTGCCGTCGGAGAGGATTCACTACTACTTCCGCCTTAAGTGGGATATTTGCTCTTTCGTGATTGGTCGCTCTATCTGTTATGGAGTGATCTCTATGGTTAGTCAGCCCAGCTTTCTGGGTAATGTAGTTTGATTTTTACTGTTTACGGTGTTCAAACCCAGCGGCGTCAATCAACTAGACTTTTTTGTTGATTCGGATCATTTTTACTATAAGCCAATGTTTCAGCCTGAACTGGGGCATGTACCTTCTTTTTATTGATCGCTCTGTCTGTTGCATAGTGATCTCTGTGAAAGTGGAGGAGAGGTCGTGTCAAGGCATATATCCGATCGATCTGTCCGGAGCTCTGGGTGGTGTAGTTTTTTATGCGTTATCAGCGCTATTCAATAACTATAGCGTCGATCTGCTTCTTAGATTCTTTTTTTCTGTTTTCTCTTTTTTTACAAAAAAAATTTTAAATTTTTTTTTAACAAATACGTAAAACTTTATGCCGCTCAGGACCCATGACAATCCTTTATCCTACTTCCCAAGTTTTGTAAAGAGTATTCTTTTTTCGATCAAACTTTATGCTGATCAGGACCCATGGACATCATATGTCCTGTTCCTAAATCTTGGCGAGTCTGCAGAGTGTATTTTTACTGCCTTGGTATATGATGATTCTTCCAGTCTTGATACATATATACAGACGAACTCGATTAATTCACTTGCGTTTTTTCTGTTTCAGTCAGCCCTCTTGTTGATGGTGTAAATCTCCATCACCTCCATTTTTTCGTACTGTAGGGGATTCGTCCTAGGCCAGTGTCAGGTTATGATGGTTCATCTCTGTCATAGCTGTCATAGCTGTCATAGCTGTCCCACTCACCATCTGTATTTCTGTAGTATTCTGATCACATCAGGGAGGTCCACGGGATTTCCTCGTTCAGGCCCAGTGTTGTGCTGGACAGACGGTAAATCCATCTCTGTTCTAACTTCAGTAATTGTCCCTCATTGCAACTGTTAGGTAGTTTCTCGATCACAGTCCAAGTAAAATCATTCTCATTGTGATTCTGAGTTTGAAAATGTCGCATCATTTTTGTGATTGTTTTGCCACATCTAAATGTACTTCGATGTTCATTTATCCTGGTTTTAACTTTCCTTGTAGTCATACCAATGTAGATCTTCTTGCACTTGCATGTTATTTGGTATACCACATTCTTACTATTGCAGTTTAACAACCTTACCAAATCAGAACAAATGACACTGAAATCACTTTCAGAGGATCATTTAATAACTATAAAGCCTGCAGATAAGGGCGGCTCTATAGTTATTTTAAACACCACGGATTACCAGACTGAGTGCTATAGACAACTAAACAATAGACAGGCATACTCTCCCTTGTCTACAGATTCTACAGAAGAGGTGACTAAACAGATACAGGATATGGTTGAAGAAGCTTTATCTGAGGGTTGGATCACTCAAAGTGAGGTGACTTATTTGGTTGCTAAACACCCAACCACTCCTTATTTCTACCTTTTACCAAAGGTACACAAACCACAGAGGCCACCGCCTGGTAGGCCTATTATTTCAGGAATAGGGTCTCTCCTGGAGCCGTTGTCAACTTTTGTTGATTATTTTCTGCGGCCAATTGTACAGAAAATGCCTACATATGTGCAGGACACTAAAGATGTCTTGCGTGTCCTTCCAGAAATTGATTATGATATTGAAAGAGACCTCCTGGTCTCTTTCGATGTAGAATCACTGTATACTTCTATCCCTCAGGATGAGACTTTGGAAGTCGTAACATCCATCCTGAGGGATAGTATATGTGAAACTATCACCCCTGTACCATTTATAATGGCTTTGGCAACTATAGCCATGAAAATGAATTTCTTCAAGTATGAGGACAAGCTGTTTCTCCAGATCTTGGGCACGAGTATGGGCAGCGTTTTCGCGCCGAGCCTGGCGAATTTATACGTGCACCAGTTCGAACAACAACACGTACTGACACCCACCAACCCCTTCCACACCTCTATTAGGTGGTGGAAGCGTTATATTGACGACGTGTTGGTGGTGTGGAGAGGCACGGTGGATTCCGTCAATGAATTCCACCAATGGCTAAACAGTAGAAACCAGTTTCTTAAATTCACCATGGAAACAAATAAGGAAAGAATTGCATTCCTAGATCTGTCGATCTATGTCACTACTGCAGGATTGCAGAGTGAACTGTACAAGAAACCTATGGCGCGGAACTCACTTCTCCTTAACGAGAGCTACCACCCAAAGTCCCTGCGCCAGAATCTACCATATGGCCAGTTCCTACGGGTTCGCAGGAACTGCTCCAATAGAGAGGACTTTGAGGTGCATGCTAGGAATCTCTGTGGACAATTACGGGACAGACACTATCCTAATTCACTCATAAAAAGATCAAAAAAGAGAGCGGCTAACAACAATAGGGAGGCCCTCCTGGAAGCTCCAATCCCTAAACCACCTCTGACTAGACTCACTTTCGTGAGCACCTTCAATACTAGAAGCAATGCCATCCAGAAGATTGTCAAAAGACACTGGCGCCTTCTGAACCATGGGAGAGAGAAAATCGCGCAACCCTTGTTTGCGTTCAAAAGGGCAAGCAGCATTCGGGATCGACTTGTTCACACACGCCCAAAAGAGCTCCCTAGGAAACTTGGTGGAACACTGTGGAACCTTCCACCAGCTGTCGGGCATCACCCTTGCGGCATTTGCTCAGTCTGCCCTCAGACCAAACATACGAAGGAGATAGATATAGGCACCACGAGACCTTGTTTGCAGAGTAACTATTGTAATTGCAATAGTACCAATCTGATTTATATGCTGACATGTCCTTGCTCCACACGATATGTGGGTATGACGACCCGCAAAGTCCGCACCAGGATGTTGGAACACAAGAGTTCTTTTTGTTGTAAGAAAAACAACACTAAACTTACGAGACATTTCCTGGAGCGTGCACATCTAGAAACGGACTTCCAATGGACTGTCCTGGAGAAGCCATATATACCCAGTCACATAAGTGATGTGTCGGGTTACCTTTTTAGAAAAGAGCAAAAATGGATTTATAAACTTCGGACAGATACAGGAGGATTAAATGATGATATTCCTTGGACCTCCCTGTAGCCTTGGCACTAGTGAGTAATAACTGGGATATACTGACTGTAGTAGGGTGTGTCTATATAAACATGTTGTACATATTGATTCATGCCTGAATTACTTTGCTCACACTCTTCTCATAATATCACAAATAGGTTTGATTATGGGAGTTTTCTGACATACACTGGAGGGGGACATATAGCTATGCACAACCATTAGGATGGTTCCCACATTTTAAGATTTTGGAGCATCTGCATAGTCATGCCCATTGAATACACTCTGAGGCCACTCATGGCATACTACTTAGAGCATTTGTGTTCTCAAAAACAACATTGGAATATCACGGACCAATAGGTTGCAGTCATTGCACTACAAAGATGTCCGAAATGACATAATTGGGCAGCTGTCATTGCCCAATGACTGGTACTTTTTTCAAAAAACAACACATGGTCAATCGTGATTCTATGATATACAGGTTGGAGCCTTCAGAACTACAAAGATGGCCGATATGTTGTCATCGGGTAGTTCTGAGCGCATCTTCCCGCGTGATCTCGAGCGCTAAGTAGTGCGCTCTTTTTCCTAAGAAAACAAGCTCAAGTAGGCTTATTTTGGAGAAAAATAAGCAGTGACTCACAACACTGGGGGCATTCTAACATCATATGCATGTGAGGAATAATCACGGTTTAATGATTACCAGATCATAGTGTTAGGAACTACAAAGATGGCCGATATGACATCATATGGTAGTTCTGAGCACTTCCTCTCGCGAGATCTCGCGAGATTTCGAGCGTAAAGTAGTGTCCTTAGTTTTCTTATGAAAATAAAGACCAATAAGGCTTACTTCACAATAAATGTCTGATAATAGTGTCCTTGCCACTAATATATACCAATTGAAGGAACACATGATAAGATCGCCACTATCTAGTATACATCTTAAAGGTGGAGGGATACTTCACTAACAAACCCTCACTAGACTACTTATACTAGCATCTCCTACAGATCGGTGCCTCCCCCAAGTCTCAGATGGGAGCTTGAGGTACCGACGGAAAGGTGAGCAGCTACCACAGAATATTTTTAGAATATTTTTAGCTATACTATGTTGTAAACTTTAGCAAAGGTTTTGAAGATCAGTATGTTGTAAAATTCCTGAATAAGCATACAAAGGAGTTTTAATCTTCCTTAAAGTTTGGTGTCTTAGTCGAGTTTCTGGGTCATTTTGAGGCTTAGTACACTGAGTTTGGGGTGTTTATCTACCTCACATGTTTTGCCTATAGATACAGGGCATTTGGTTATAGGAATGATCATAGGCAGGGTATATAGCGGGAAAAGATTTCTTTACAGTACTTTGCCACATTCTTTTGTTTTCCCTATATCTTTGTAGTGCGGGGCCTCTTAGTAACTGAGCAGTGTCCAGGTGAGGTGAGGTCTATTGCCCTACCACAAAGGGTAAGCATAAAAATTAATTTTTTGACACACATTATTGGTTGGTTTGGTGACACACTATGCACATGAGACTGATGCATCGAATATAGTACTAATGATATAACGTTTTCCTTCACAGAATTCACAGTAACCATTGTGAATCGGAGGGTTAATGTCCATGGTTGTTACAGGTTGTACCGTTTCTAACCAGTTTTACTATAATTTGTTTTTGGTGATGGTGGTGAATTCTATATTTCACTAATAGGAGTGCAACTATTATACGAGCAGAGGCCCTGACGAATGCCAAGGGATTAAATACCCGTTAGGCAGAAACATGTTGGCCCTTATGTAGACAGATAATTGTCACTGTCTTCTTTTGCACTGTTCTATTTTTTAATTAGGAGGCGTGTCCAGTCCGTAGAATAAAGTATTTAGAAGGAGGACATTCCATCCTATTTTAAATCACTTTCTTGTTCGTTGCACTATTTCTTCTTACTTTACCATCAAAAGATCAGTCATCATGGACGGTTTGTGTATTTGGTGGACCAAATCCTGATACAACAATAAGGTGCGGAGCTGAGTGTCCCACTGATCAGGGGACCAGCCTCATTTGCACATGGGTTTGGCCAAATGATAGGACTGATCATTGAGTCTAATTTGATGGAAACCCTTTACAATCTGTTGTGGATTAATCAGCCATTTTACGAATAATCGATGATGTACCGGTCTCCTCTATGCATGTAGTGTTAGCCTTTTTTCCTTCTTTATCTTTATTAATACGTTATGTGTGTGCGATAAAGATATTTTGAGATCTTGTTGACTCAGTATCGACAGTGTAGCCTCTCAAATTTGGCTGTTAGACCCCCTGTGTTTTGTGTGTTATACATTCAACATGGAAGGTCCCCCATAAATAAAACCCCACCCCCTCCCAACAAACAAGTAAGTGACGGTGGTGACAAGTATGTATTGCATTCTGTAACCTAGTTGTGTGAGAGCTGTGCCTCGTGAGGGTGCATGGGCTTTACCGTTCATCTCTAGATTTCCCTACTGGAGTATCCCTGTGGCCGTGTCCAATGTCCATGGACACAGGGTCTAGAACTGAAAGAGGTGCATGTCTCTAATGAGGGCGTGCAAACCTCCAGAGGTAGACCCTGTGTAAGATAGGTGACTAATGGTTCCCATTTGTACTCAATGTTTTTATAATCGTCCCTGAAAATGTCCCTCATTCTCTCCAGAGCTGAGACTGCCACATGGAAAGGATCGGAGCCGCCTTCTTCCAGGCCGCCGCAATCGTAACTTTAGCGCCCCCTATGCAGGTTCACATAATAGCCTTGTCCGCTCTGGTTTTGCTGTTCTAGTGACGGATCTCTGATGCCTAGGAGCACTCCCTCTGTAGAGGTTGGTATGGGATATCCCAACATGTTTTTAATGTGTGCAAGAATCTCTTCCCAAAAGGGTTTGATTGTAGGACAATCCCACCATATATGTGTGAAGTCGCAGAGGAGAGCACAACCTCTCCAACACATATTCGATGTATTTGGGAATATCTGTTTAAGTTTAGTAGGGTAGAGATACCAATCCATCACAGTTTTTAAGTGGGTTTCTTGTAATTCTAGGGAATTATTAAATTTGGCGATGCCTGACTACAACCCGGCCCATTCCTTATCGGATATGTCTCTCTGCACTACTCCCTTCCACATGGTCATATACCTAGGTCTCTGGGAGCGGGTGGCAGCAAGTAGGGAGCTGTACAAGAAAGAAATGACCCCTTCATGGAGTCTACCTTTTGTACAAATTTTTCAAAGCTAGTTCGCTCTAGTGTGGCAGCATCTCGGATCTGAGGGGTGAGAGCCCAGTGTTTGAGTTGACGATAGTGGAAGCGTTTGTCAGGTTCTAAGTGAAACTCCCTCCGGCAGTTCTCAAATGTTAAAATATCATAATTCTGGAAGAGATCTGACAACATGAAGCATCCGCCCTCCTTCCATGGGTTAAAGGCGCCTTCGCAGAGTGTTGGCGGAAAGGCCGGGTTGAAGTGGATCGGTGTATATGGTGAGGATATCCCACGGATTTTAAGTCCCAGACCTTCAGGGTAGTGCATGTGGGAGTGCTAATGTAAGTGTTGGTGGGTCTGTCCTTATTGGGTTTTCATATGAGGTCCTAAATTGTCCTTCCCGCAATAGCCCGATCCATATGCAGCCAATGCTTCTCCAATTCCCTTTTGGACCATTATCCCACTGTCCTCAATTGGGCTGCCTTATAATATAGGCCGAAGTCAGGAAAACCTACCGCTCCCTCAGCTCTCGGTCGCCTCAATATATGAAACGGTAAATGGGCTCTTCCGCCTTGCCAGATGAAGCGAGTGAATAGTGATATGATTTTAGGAAGGAGTTCCCTATCAAGTTCGATGGGCAGTGCTTGAAAGAGATACAAAAATGTAGGGAGCACTGTCATTTTAATCACATGTATGCGACCTAACCAGGAAATGAAAAGAGGTTTCCATCGCTTAAGGTTGAGTTGAAGCTGAAGAAGGATGGGCGGAAAGTTGGCTTTGTATAGCCCCTCTAAGCGTGGTGTCAGTTGTATTCCCAGGTATTGAAGAGAGTGCTTGGCCCATTGAAAGGGAGTGCGTTCCCGTAGACCATTAGCCTCAGCCTCAGTGAGCGTGAGATTGAGTATAAAGGATTTATCCAGGTTAACTTTAAAACGCGCCACTGTCTGAAACCTGGCCGGTTCCGCTTGCAGAGCAGGGAGCGAGAGCGATGGATCAGTGAGAGATAAAAGAACATCATCCGTGAAAAATGAAATTTTGTGGATATCTCCCCCAGAGGGAATCCCCTTTATCTCTGGAGTCTCCCAGATATATATAGTTAGCGTCTCAATGCTTAGAGCAAACAACAGGGGTGACAATGGGCACCTCCGTCTGGTCCCTCTAGTAAGGGGAAAAGGGGCAGACAAAGTCCCATTAACCTGTACTCTAGATCGAGGTTGTATATAGTAGTCCCTAATCATATTAATTAATTTATCCTCGAAGCCGAAGTGTTTGAGTGTGTTAAAAAGAAATGACCAGTCCACCCTGTCGAAAGCCTTTGCGGCATCCAGCCCCACGAGAACTGCTGGTATCTTGCGCTTAGTTGTTACCTTCTTGATCAAATGTACCGTTCTTTGAATGTTGTCGTGGGTCTGCCGGCCTTTTATGAAGCCTGACTGATCAGAGTGGACAAGGTCTGGCATAAGGTCATTCAACCTTTCCACCAAGATAGCTGAATATAGCTTTGCATCCAAATTTAAAAGTGCCATAGGTCGGTTGGAAGTGCAGAGGTGCGCATTTTTCCCTGGCTTAGGGATCACCGTTATTACTGCCTCAGCCATGGAGGGAGTCACCCCTACATCTTCTGTCATTTTGTTATAGTTGTGTGAGGTGTGGGATGATATCGGACGCGAAGGTGTTATAGAAATGAGCCGTCAGGCCATCCAGGCCCGGAGCTTTGTTGGGCTTAAGGGATTTGATTTCTGCGCACACCTCCTTCTGTGTTATGGGTGCCGTGAGGCTATCAGTCAATCAAAAGTACTTTATTCGGTTCATATCAAAAACCATAAAAGTATATTACATAATACACCGATATCAGGACCACATATAGGATATGAAAAAACAATAATACAGGTTGTTATAAGCTATATACATTAAAACATTTATATACAAACAGAATTTTATAAAAAGGAAAAACGGGAGACACAGACAGATTTCATAATGTCCCACTGTGAGGCTGTGACCAATTGATATTTTTCCTCAGTCTTAATGCTATTGATAAAAAGTTTGCTAGATAAAAAATCACCCAGGGATTTTGTAACATCTGTAAATACAGAAGGGCGGGTTTGACTTGTTTAAAACCTCTGGGCCCGATTCACAGAATTAACTTAAGACTAAATCCTAAACTTACTACTTTGTGGTATTCACAGAATGCACTTACTACTTTTGGTATTCACAGACTACACTTACTACTTTTGGTATTCACAGAATGGATTTACGACTACTAACTTTACGTCTGCACTCGGGCCGGAAATTCCGGGCTGGAGGCGGAGCTTACGGCCCGGAGGCGGGGTTTCCTGGTCAGAGGCGGAGCTTCCGGGCCGGAGGCGGATCTTCCGGGCCGGAGGTGGAGATTTCGGCCATGGCTAAATCTCCGCCACCGGCCGGAATCCCCACCTCTGGGCCGGAAGCTCCGCCTCCGGCCCGGAAGCCCAGCCTCCGGGCTGGAAGCTCCGCCTCTGGGCCAGAAGCTCCGCCTCCGGGCCAGAATTTGTGGGTGATCAAACAGTTCTGGGCGACCCAATTCTGTGGTTGGTTTTTTAATATAATTCAGCCATGGAATGGTATTGCCATGCTCAAGGGCTAAACAGTCCCTAAGGATCTCATGATTCAACTCTAATTCAACATTTAGCCATAATGAGATCCATTTAAGTAGCGGGGCTAAGGCTATACGATCTGTAAGATAATCTACCCCGCACTCCTGGTGAGCAATGTAACCAGGTGTCGACTGTGGGAGAGATAAAATGGATTTCAAGAACTTGTCCTCAGCTATTTGCAACGCCTTTACATTTTTCCACCCCCACAGGTCCGCTCCATACATAGCTATTGAAAAACATTTTGCTTCATAAGTTTTCAATACGGCCTCTAAAGGTTTTGCCCCTAAATTGTGGGCAAAATCCAGAACAGCCAGGATGGACCTAGAGAAAGCATTGCATTTAGCTACTAATTGGGGCAACCATGTGGATTTATCGTCAAAGATCACCCCCAGGTATGGGAATCTTGAAACCCTAGATAGGATGTTCCCTTCACAGTGCAAAGTCTCAAGTCTTTTGGGCTTGCTGCCCACAATCATAACATGTGATTTCGAAAAGTTCACACTAAGATCCAACAATTTCATAAAATTAGCAAACACATTTAAAAGACATTGCAGCCCCACCGCTGTGCGTGCTATGAGGGCGGCATCGTCCGCATATAATAAGGCCGGGATAGAAAACTTGCCAGCCCTTGGAATATCTTGGGACGCCCCCATAAGGGTCACACCCAAATCATTGATATAGAGAGAAAAGAGCAGGGGGGCCAAAATACACCCCTGCCTAACCCCATTAATTATCCCAATCTTTCCTGTGCAATTGCCTAACCTATCATATCTAACTGTAGCTGTTAGATCTCTGTGTAAGTTGGCCAGAAAATACACAATATTTTTATCTATGCCCAACTTAAGGAGCAATCCCCAGAGTTTGGACCTGTTCACACGGTCGAAGGCCGAGGAAAGGTCCATAAAAGCTAAATATAGGGTGCCCCTTTTGGCAATGGTGTATTTTCCAATTATTAAATAGAGGTTAAGGCCTTGGTCTATGGTTCCTCGCCCCTTCCTGAACCCATATTGCAAACAGGAAAGGGTATCTGTATCTTCCAGCCAATCATTTATTTTGCTTAAAACCACTCGCCCCAGCACCTTAACTGCGGAATCAATAAGAGAAATGGGGCCATAACAACTGGGGTCTCCTCTATTACCTTTCTTAAAAATGGGTATGATGACAGATTCAGACCAAGTGTCAGGAATCCCTACAATACATACCCTATTAAAAACATTGGTTAAAACTCTAGACCAGGTCTTGATATCAGATTTAAAGAGATCGGCTGGGACGCAGTCGGGTCCCGGAGCCTTATGGCTCGTCAGCTTACCGATATCGTCCGCCACCTCATTCTCAGTAACCGTTAAAGTATAAGGGTCAAAAATGGGGGTGGACATAACCTCGTCCACAAGATTATCCCCTTCATAGACTGAATTAAAATGAGAGTACCACAACTGTTCCTGAATACCACAGTCTAATTGATTATTACTTTGATTGTGGAAAAAGGGTTTATTTACAACGGCACAGAATTTGGCACTGTTCCTAAGCACATCCACGGAGGTTGATTCTTCCCAGGCATCCTCACGTATCTGCCTTTTTCTAGTTTCCAATGCTTTATTGTAATTCTTCCTTAATAAGGCCACTGTGGCCCGGTTCACTGGCTTACAGTTCAGGGCGGCCTTCAACTTTTTGTTTGCTGACGAACACTTATGATCGAACCATCCCTTTTCAGCAGAATCTTTGGCTATCCCTGTACAACTAAGGTCTACTGAGATCTGATTACAGATTTTTGTGTAAGCCTCTAAAACCCCCGCATCATCTGCTAGCAGGTTCAAACATGTGTCCAACTCTGGACCTACCTCTCTTATTAAGTTTGTATGAAAATCACCCGCTATGACTCTATTCCATCTAATCCTATGGGCCTGGTCCGTAGGGCAAATATCGAATTTGTCCTTTCTATTTTTAACTACCTCAGGCTTAATAATCAGATCCAAAACACTAAGAACCACTGGATTATGGTCACTGAATTGTGACAAAACCGGCGAATAACCTTGTATCCTATCTCCCAGTGCTAAGCTAATAAAAATATAGTCAAAAACTGAGTGACTTCCAATCCCCTTAAAAGTGGGTATCTCCTCATCCATCATTGTTGGAAGCATCAGACCATTGTCCGCCAGGATAATTTCGAGGAGATCACCCTGTACAGAGTGTTCAAAATGAGTGTCCCCTTGCTCAACTGGGCCTAACAAATCTAATGACAGACATTTGTCTGGGCATCCATGAATATTGAAGTCACCCATAACTATAATGAAGCATTCATTAATATTAGCCTCCTTATAGTCTGCCAAAAAAAGATTTAGCATAGACAGGTGATCAGTCGGGGTAACTCTATCATAAGAATTATAAAAGTTAATAATTAAAACCACTCTCGTGTTGCTCAAGGAACTTTGTACAGCTAGACAATTTCGTGACCCCGTGTCTAGTTGAGTATGGGTACCGGGAATAGAGGCTGAAATTAGAGTGACCAGGCCACCCTTCGCCCGCCCCATAATAGATGGAACTGCCAGAATAAAGTAACTAGTATATCCATCCAATGTCAAAATATTCCCAGTATCCCATGTTTCTTGTAAGCCTATAATGTCACCCAGACCTACAAAATCCCTCCAAGCTGGATCATCTATTTTATGTTTGAGGCCTGCAACGTTCCATGTTACCAGCTTTACAGGTGTACTCCTAGCCCCTGGAGCACGCCCATCTACAGGGGAAGCATTTCTTACCAAAGTCCCTGGGATACAGGTGCTAACCGGGATGACTGGGAGAAGAATATCCTCACTAGTCCGTAGTCTTTCAATATCACCCAGATTTGAAAAAGTGTCAAATCTATTAAAGACCGGGACTGTAAATTTGTAAGGACCTCTCCCTTTAGATAGATCGCTGCTCACTGGCCTGGTGTCATGTGGGGGGTAAAAGAAGCCCAGAGGGAGTACATTTACGTATTCGTTTAGAAGTCTGGCAGACCCAGCCTGCCTCAGGATGTTATCCACCAACCTGGGAGACCTAAAGCTTATGACGACACAGTCGCCATCTAAGCTTTTCTTGGTCCTTCCCACCCACGGCACCCTTCTTATCATCAGAAAATTATCAAACAGATGCTGTCCCAAGACTGTTTTGTTAGATAAAAAGTGAAGGGCCTTATTTTTTAATGAGGTCCAGTGTTCATTTTGTCCACTCTCAGTTTTAGGGACATTGGCGAGTATTATAGTATAGGGACATGCCTCTACAGGTAAATGTAACGGCGGTTCTCTCTCGTGAGGCTGTACTGAAGAACTTAGTCTCTCCCCTGGACTCCGGAGACCCTGTTTCTCACCATTAGTGGCTCTGGTAACTCTTGGCACTAAAGATGGAATACAAGGCCTGCCCTCTGAGGGGCAACTAAGGGTACCGGTTGTTGAAGTGGGGTGATTATAGAATCCAACAGATTATTAACAGAGGCTGTGGCTACTTTTAATGAGTGAGCTGCTGAGGTACAAGGCCCCAACTTTAAGTCCTTCATATTAAGATGTGTTTCAATGGACTTAAGACGGTCTTCTATTGATTCCAGCTTGGCCATTAGGGGCGAAACAAATGACCTAAAACGTTCATCCAGAATTTTAACAAAATCCAACATACTTTCCTCTTTACTATGTTAAGTGTCTAAATTCGAACAGTCATTACTAACCTCCCCCCCGTTCTCTGTAGCTATAATTTGCTATTTCTTGGCTGTTTTGCCTGTTTCCGGCTACCATGAAGAGTGTTTTTAGCCTTCCTTTTCATGGGGGCAGTTTTGCTACGAGTAGTTGCTGTATGTGGTCCGGCCCTCAATAGTCTAGTACCTGTGGCCACAGGGGAAGGGGCTATACTAGTTTCAAGTGGGAGAGCAGAAGAGATCATAGAATTGTCAGCTACTATTGACCCATTGGAAATCAAATGAGGATGTGAGCAATCCAATTGGACATCAATAGGAGCAATTAAAGACCGGGGAGCTAGGTGGCTACTAGGATCCAGGGACAATCTATGCTCGACTAAATCAATCTCCCTGGCAACAGCCGTTTCTACCTGTTTCAGATAGCCGTCGAGTGTCCCCTTCCTCATTGCCTTCATTCCTGTTTTACTCCTAACTTTGGCCATACTGAACAGTTAATTAACACCAGTTAATGTCTCGCTTTAACGGGGACACAATATCAAATATGACACAATCAAAGGCCACCCAACCGTACAGAAACCTGGGGCACGATAACAGCACAGGATATAAGGGGGGTGTCCCAGCCCAGCCTCCTCTGGCCTCTGAGGGCCTAAGAGGGCCCGCCCTTTGCCAGGGCTTAGCCCGGCGCCGCCCGCGCGCGTCCCGCGTAACGCGGTTCCGCAATCTGTAAATACACCCCACCACCAGGGGGAGTGGCCGCTGGTCACAAGGTCACCCCGCTCGCCCCTGGAATGCGTAGTCCGTTCACTGTAGCTGGTGGCGGCAAACAAGGCACCAAACAAGCCCCACGAAGCGTCTCCCGCGAAGCGGGAGGCGCGAGTTGTTAATAAAGTCCCCGATGCAAGGGGGGAGTGGCCGCTGGTCACAAGGTCACCCCGCTTACCCCTGGGATGCGTAGTCCGTTCACTGTAGCTGGTGGCGGCAAAGAAGGCACCAAACAAGCCCCACGAAGCGGCTCCCCGTGAGGCTATCATTCCTGGCCTCAGAAACCTTAGGGAAGTTCAGCGTCTGTAGGTATCTATTTTGTGCATCTATGTCCCGTGTCTCCCCTGTGTATAATCTCTCGTAAAATGCCCCAAATATGTTGGCCTTTCCTGTATTCGTGGACACTAACGTACCCTCCCTGTCCTGTATACTTCCAATGTATTCCTTTTCTCTTTTTTCCCTCAGTTGTCTAGCCAGATGCCTGCCTATTTTGTTCCCCTGTGTATAGGATATCTGAAGCAGCCGCAATAAAGTGTATTCTGCTCTATTGTTTTAATCCTGGACGTAGTTCGCGTAGCAGCGCTATGCGTAGCTACGCAAACTGCACTTCACACTATGCAAGCTATGCGTAGCTACGCGAACTGCATAGTGCACTGTGCAAAATACTGTTCGCGCTGATTGCACAGTGCCGGATGCTTGTCCGCACTGTGCAATCATTGTAAAAGGCATCTTTCACAGTGCAAGCGGTTGTTTTCTGACGCTTGAGTAGATTTGTACTCGAACGGCAGCTTTCTCAACGCGAACTGGTAGTTTCTCATCACGAGTGGTCGCGAGCATATGCGACCACTCGCAATGAGAAACCTGACCTCCCCACGTTGAGAATCTCACCGGGAGGTTTATTTTTCACGCTCGCGATTAGCAACTTGATGTTGCTGATCGCGAACGAGGAAAAAGTCTCGCCGGGATGTTATTTTGCTCACTCGCGGTCGCCAACTTGATGTTGAGGGCCATGAGCAAGCAAAAAATGCTCGCTACGCTACGCGTTTCGGCACTGTGCTATGTGCAATTTGCATAGCGCGTAGTTGCGCAAACTACGCAAGCGTAGCATAGTCCTACGCCCAGGGTTAGTTTAATAGCGCTTTAAGCTTCCCTCTAAGTGCAGTGAGTTTGCGTTGAGAATCCCTGGTGGGCGTGCTCTTGTGTTCTTTTTCAGCCAGCTCCAACTCCGCCTCTAGGCTCTCTCTCTCTCTAGCTCTCTGCTTGTTCAGGGTAGCGTTGAGCTCTAGACATTTTCCCCTTATGATTGCTTTGAATGCATCCCAATTATTGAAATCTTAAGTGTCTTAGGGTGAATTCAAATTACAAACTTCCGTAATCGCTCCCCTCACCTCATCCTTGAGCAGTTTATCCCTTGTAAGGGAAACCGGGAAATACCACCTGATGTCTTCGGTGTGACACTACTCCAGCTGAGACATATCGAGACCCGACAATGGTCAGAAATCGAGAGTGGGAGAATATTTGCTTCCTGAAGAGAGCCCAGCAAGCTCTGACTAATAAAAACGTAATCAAGCCTGGAGTAGGTGCGATGGACATGTGAGAAAAAAGTGTAGTCTCTGGTCGAGGGATAAAGCGTGCGCCAGGCATCGCCAAGACCAAGATCGTGTATTGTCTGTTTGGCATTTGTGGGAAAGGAGCTTGGCACTGTTCTCTAAGGATAAGTACTATCCAGCTCTGCTTGCCAGGTGAGATTAAAATCACCCAAGAGGACCGTCGGCCCCTCCGCAAACCCTCCCACCTGATTTAAGAGTGTTGCCAGAAAGGCAGGCTGGCCCACGTTGGGTGTGTAAGCTCCAATAAAAGTACACAGTCTCCCCCTTAATGTACCCTTCACCATGATAATCCAGCCGTCCTTCTCCAATTGAAGGGCCTCTGGCTGAAATTTAGTCGAGCTATGGAAGAGTAGCGCTACCCTGCATTGTTTGGTGAATGCGGAGAACTAATAGATAAGGGGATATTGTTCATGGTGTAGTCTCATCTCTTCAGCCCTTTTTAAGTGTGTCGCCTGAAGAGCCACTTTGTTGACATGGTGGTCTGTAAGGTATTTCCATGTTTTTTGTTGCTTAAGTGGTGAATTTAAACCTTTAATATTCCACGAAACTATGGTGATCACCATAGAATTAAGTCATTCCCCCTCACCTCCCACTCGCCCTCTGTTTCCTCAATACCCAGTATCAGTCCCCTGAGTTCTAGCTACTGATCTCCCTGGGCTCACCTCCCTCGTGGGATTCACACGGACTAGACTGTGCACCTGGAAGATGTATCCTTTTAGTCACCACCATTCCCTCAAGTCCCTCCCCCCAACAAAAACAAAAAAACACCACTTCGATTCTTGCACGTCCATCCTGTACCACACTTTGAAGGGAAAAAAAACAGGACCCCATATAACCAAAAAACTAAACCCATAATAGGTAACATTACAATTGACATCAGAGAATCGTTGTGTGGGGACTTCTGGTCCTTACCCGTTAAGGCGTTCTAAATAAAATCTCTTTTAAGCTGGAAAAACGTGTATGTAGATGGAAATGTCAACTTAGTCCATAGAGAGAGATGCGTCACAACCATCTCCCTCCTCCCCAGTACCTCATTCCTCAAGCGGCTGGAAGTCTCAAGTCAAACCCAACATAGCATAACAGTCCATTCCCTTTCTGAGTCGGATGTCTACTGTCCTTCGTTCATCCGTCGAGCGTCTGTTGGTTCCTATTCCTTGGCGATCATTGGGGTCGCTGAGACTGCCATACACCGTCTGCTCATCGGGTGGGTTGCGATCTTGGTGCTCCGGCAGTGTCCTCCTCCTCTGGTCGCCCTGATTGTAGTGGGATGCCCAGCGCTCTTCGAGTCTTCTGTAGATCGCTGACATGCCTAGGTTTGTTTTTCAATTCGAATGCCAGGCCAAATGGGTATGACCAGCGAAATCTGATATTGTCCCAGCAGAGCTTATCCGTTATCAGTTTAAACTGGGCCCATCTCATCAGGGTTGCTGGGGCAATGTCCTGGAAGTGTGTGCAGGTCTTTCCCTGAAATGCTACTTCCTTCGACTTATGGGCTGCTTGGAGGATAGCTTCCTTGACTTTGTAGAAATGCAATTTGATCAACACATCCCTAGGGCGACGCTTCTCACCTTGAGGTGGGGGTCCCAATCTGTGCGCTCGTTCTATTTTTACTTTAGGGCCGGACTCCTTCAGGAGCTCCACAAATAGTCCGTGGATGAAAGTCAGGCCCTTCTGCCCCCTCCTGCAGGTGCCAAACCCGTAAGTTGTCTCTGCGGGACCTGTTTTCAAGGTCCTCATTCTTCAGCGCCACCATTTTAAGTTGGTCCTGTGGGTCGTTGACAGTGGTTTCCAAACGGCTCGTTGTCCCTCCCAAACTGATGACTTTAGTTTGCAAGTCAAGCATTCGCGTGCCCACTGCATCCACATCTTGCTGAAGAGAGAGCATGCGTGAGTTAGGATCCGAGCGTAGGTTATCCAAGGAGGCAGTCAAATCCACCTTAAGTTCCTCTTTAAATTCCTTTTTAAAGTCTCTCAGGGAGTGCAGCAGATCATCCTTCGTGAGTGCCATATTGTAAGGGTTAGCTGTACTAGTAGAGGAGACCCTATATCCGTTGTTGCAAAGTAATTGGAGACCCTGTTACTGTAGTGAAGACAGGATTTTGCCTGCACACGTTGCTATGTTAGCATAAGCATTTTAGATGTTAACGCCATCTTGCCACTTTGCCGCTTTTGCACACGACACTACAGGTAGCTGTTATTATAAGTAAAACTGCTTGCTTGCTTTTTCTTCACATGAGAACGGTCTGCTTTTCACATCCCTAGACGTGCACCGCGACCTTAGTCTGAACACTGTGTGCAGAAACCGTTAAGATCAAATAACAATGTATGCTGTTGAATTCAGGTTGATCGGCCCACGCTCTAGACACAACAAGCACACAGCTGCAAATATCTGAAACTCGGGTGCATTTAATATTGCATTGCATGCATAATGCTGGCACTCTTGGAGAAAACCTTTCCAGACACAGAGAGCAGTGCTGATCCTGTGATGTGATTCACCTAAGCTGATCTTTGAGGTATGGGGTTCCCCATTCAAACCTAGAGACCTTCTATTACTATTATAAAACTAGCTAATTAGCCAGTGGAGGGTGGTACACAAGGTATTATAGGACCTGCTTCCACTATCATTATAATATGATTTCTCCCTTTGTTCTTTATGGAATTGTAACAATGCTGATGGTTTTATTTCTAATCATTTGTTTGCTTATGTTAGCCAAAATACTGCATCTTAGAGCACGTAGTTAAAAATAAATATTTTAAACTTTTCTGTGTCTCTGATTGCTCATGTTGTGGACTTATATGTATGAGAATAACAACGAAAAGGTGTTCTTGATTCCCACTATTCCTGAGAGTAACCTAAGTTGCTTGTTCTGGGTTGTCTAATCATTGGTAGCTTCGAGATAGTACAGAGAACGAATGAGACACTGATGCTAGTGGGATAGGGGTTCTGGGTACTGAGGTGAGTTTTTTGGTACACCACAATTCACTGAGGTCCTGGTTTCCTGTGCATAGTTCTGTGCATGAGCAGAATCCCCGCAACATGGCGCACCTAACGTTTTTGTCTTTTGATTGAGTAGTGCTTATATTTGTCCTCAACACCCTCACTCTTGTTTCCGGTTGACAGGAGTGATGTTTTAAACCTACCTATATAGTTGAATTATAGGATAAATCAAGCTTGACAATTAAAAAGGTTTAATTTTGATTTACTGACCCTTTTTGTGCTATGGCTTAATATAGATTGTTTTTCTTCTCTGCGTCCTTATGACTCAAGTTGCTATTGCAGCGCATAGTCACGCACCTCTCCGGCGTCATTTGACGCAGTTCGGGGTGCCAGGCGATGGAATGTCGATTATCTTTGTAGTGAGTGCCGATGCATCGTTCCCCTATGAGCTTTTTTACTCTTGGGTTACTTTTCCGGGAGTGAATGCGGATGATAAGACGTTCCACTCGTACACTCCTATGGCAGT
The DNA here is from genome assembly GCF_964204655.1 of Triturus cristatus. Taxonomy (NCBI): domain Eukaryota; kingdom Metazoa; phylum Chordata; class Amphibia; order Caudata; family Salamandridae; genus Triturus; species Triturus cristatus. The sequence continues at coordinate 1,138,926,521 of NC_140581.1, forward strand.
TCCAGCAAATTACACGCTGTAAAGGATGCAGAAAATTCCAATTTCTGCTTGGCAGCATGGTATTTGGTTCAATGGCGCCCTCCCCCACACCGTAATTCCAGTTCGGTTAGGTCCCTTGTCCATTCATGAGGCCACTTGGCCAGTCTTGTCCGGGTTCACACCTCATCCACGATATTTGCAAGCAACGGTGGATGACTTATGTTAATTACATACCGCCTTGTTTGCGATACATAGGGCTTTGGTGCAATACGTCTCTTGCAATGTCCAGGTGGGGGCACCTGGGGTTGCGACGCAACCAATTGGACCGGCCAAGATCCCTATTAGTCCCGTCATGGTTAATTCGGTAATGGGCAAGTGCCCCCAGAATAAGGACGATATGCCTTATTGGCTTGCTGAGAAATTTGACCAACTTGAAGCAGTATTTCCTAATTCTACTCCTGTGGAAAAACACAGGATCCCTACAATTAGTTTGCAGAAAGACTTAGTCCCAGAAGTAACAGATTGTGAGAACTGGGGTAAAGTATTTGCAGCAGTCTACGCGAAGTGCTTCGGCACACCGTCTATGACTGTATTGCCCTCCGTGATTAAGCGTGTTCAGGATGAGCACGGTCCGGAGGTGGCGGTCGAGTTGGGAATGAGGCTTGTTGGTGTGTTCGATGAGTTGCTGATCTCATCCTTGCTAACGTCAAGGGAGATGCTGTTAACTTTCAAGTGTCGAATGCGCTGCGCCTCGTCGACGACGTCGATAAACCCCGGCAGTTACCGAAAATTATTGCAGAGGCTTATAAGACCATTGGCTGCAATAGTTTGGGTGTTAAGCCTTTTGCTAAAACAACAGCGCAACCGCAAACTCAGGTGGTTAAGTCTATTAAGGACGACCATCCAGCTTTTCCTAAACAGAATTGGAAATCTAAGAAGCAGGGGAAACAGCAACAGAAACAGGGGTCTCGTCCCGCGTCACTGATACCAGTGACTACTGAACGCACTTATGAATTGCGGGATCGCACAAGAACGAGGTCTCCTGATAGATTTCATGTCCCTGATCATCGTTCTCCCGTTCTTCACAGGAAACATCGGTCTCACAGTCCGGTGGAGGAGAACGTGGCAGAGGTCGGGGTGCCCCTCAAGGACGTGAGCAGCCCCGCCCGGCTGATGGTAAAGGCAAGCAGGACGACTTTGCACGTCAACGACCTCCGTTTCAGAAAAAGAAAGTTGCTGCAATAACAGTGAGGTATGCCACAGATAGTAAAAACACAGCTTCGGAACCTGACATGAGCACTAACGCTGCTAGACAGCGTAGCGGAGGTTACAATAGTGCAGCAAGCACTGCGTCCATATCTGAAGGCGACAGCAACTGACACATTTATTACTGTAGAAACTGCTGACACTAGAGTGGCTCCCCCTGACAGACTATATGACATAATCCTTTTAATTGAATGTGACATACAACGTACCATAAAAGGGATTTTTTGGGAAAATCTAACCTCCACATATGACATTTTGTTAGCAGAGGCAGACTGGGCCCCAGCTTTCGTTTTGGCCGCTTCCAGAGGGGAGGAGGTAATCCTCCCATCTTTCACGCACACTGTGCCGAAGGAGCAAGCTCCAAACTTTGCAGAAGAGTGGGCACAGGTGCTTGTTCCAGCGTTGTACCGTACTCAGGTTGGGTGGGATAAATTATCTCCGAGCCATGAGATTCCGTTACGGTCAATGCCACAGCCGCAACCCCAATATCCCATGCACCGAGAAGCTAGATCTCACGTCGCAGATATCCTTGAGCAATTGGAATATCAAGGTGTAATTGAAACATAAGTGTCACCCATGAATAATCCTCTTTTCACTGTAACCAATCCTGATGGGTCGTACCGCCTAGTTTTGGATTATCGGCATTTGAACTCTCTCAGTCGGACGTGCGCGGTACGGAATACCCACAGTTCTGCCCTGTTGATAGTCTTGTGAGAAAAAGGTTTAAGACCACACTTGACATCTCCAATAGCTTTTATAGCCAAAAACAGTCCAGGTGTCTTTGCCGCATGTGTAGTCTCTCTGATAGAGAGCATTGACCCTGATGCGTACTCGTATGTTGATGATATTTATCTCGCAGACGATGAATTATGGCCGCATCTGCGTCGCATTGACCGCATCATTGTCATGTTTGCGGAATTCGGTTACAAATTTAACTCTGCAAAATCACACATTGCAGAGTATACAGTGTTATTTTTGGGCTATGAACTCAACAACGAAGGACGAGGTTTAGCACCTCACTTCCTGGAGAAATGCGCATGTTTGCGCGCTTTATCAACTCTGAAAAAACTACAATCTTTGCTGGGTTTTTTAAATTTCGGGCGTACTTACATTCCCGATTATGCTCAGCGTATCAAGCCGCTATATGCCTTGGTACAACCTACTTTTACCAAATCATGCTGGCTGCCAGAACATTCAGCTATACTGCAATCTTTGCAGGCTTATCTTCTTGCTTCTAAATACGTATTGGCACGTGATAACCACACAAACCTCGTAATCAGAATTGTGCCTGGCGTAGTGGGTTTCACGTAAGTGACGTTTAATGAAGGGGACACCGTCCCCATTGCTTACAATTCACACTTGTACACTTCGGCTGAAATGCGCTTTTCCACAGTAGCAAAGGTGTTCACTGCAGTACAGATGGTGATTCTAAAAGAAAGAGCGCTAACTCAAGGAAAATGCATGTTGGTTGTCACACCGTATCCTGCCCTTGAGGCAGTGACGAAGGCCAGTGTACCGAATTCTGAAGCTCTGCATCCACGTTGGATACAATGGGCCACTTCTTTGACGTCTCCGGATGTCACATTCATCTTTGATGCCTCATTGCAGACTCAGGAGTATTTGCAGTATGAATTTGTTCATCCAGCTCCTCTGTCCTTGCACCCGCTTGAGGATTACCATTGTATCATTTACACTGACGGTCCGGCTCAACCGGCGACGGAATCTAAGCATGCTTATTCAGTGGCCTGCGCAATAGTGGCTGGTACTTTTGTGAATGGAGAATTCAAGTCTGATGTCGTGCATACGCAGACTTTGGGTGATTGTACCGCCCAGTTGGCAGAGCTACGTGCTCTGGTGCTTGCACTAGAGTTTGTTGATCCGCGAGTGACTACTCTTATTGTGAGTGACTCATACTACTGCGTTCAGTCTTTCAACGACAATTTATTCTTTTGGTCTCAAAATGAATATCGTGATTCCAAAGGTAGCACAATCAAACATAAAATGCTTTGGATTTGAGTAGCAGACCTTAAACAACGTCTGCCGCTCGTGAATGTAATTCATACTCTTGGTCACCAGCGCGTAGGGGTACACGCTGTTGGCAACAGTTTAGCTGACGGAGCAGTGAAAACAGCAGTTGCAACATATCTGGTAGCATCAGATACAAGATCCAAAAGTAAAATTGATGATGACATCTTGGCAGCCATTGCTGCAACAGAGAAGGGTGATAATTACCCTTGAGGTTTCCCTTCTAAATACTCTTATCATTTAAGTCCTGATAAAGTTCCCTATGTGAGAATTAACGACGTTGGTGAAAGGTTGATTCACAACGCGGACCGCAGACTTTCCTAGATAGCAGCCGCTCATGAAGGTATGACTTCAGCCCATGCAGGCGTCTCAGCGACTGTCACTATCTTACAACAACGTTACTGGTGGTGCGGATTCTATAAACAGACTCGTGATTATATCCTTACTTGTGACATTTGCCAGCAGATTAAACCTTCGACTGCTGCGCGTCCACCTCAAACACAGTTGTACATATCTAATAAACCACATGGGTGTGTTTATTTGGATCACTGCGGTCCTTTCTCCTCTGATACTGCGTATAAGTACAGCTTAGTTGCAGTGGATTCGTGCACACGTTTTCTATGGGTCTGGCCACAAAGGAGTGCTGATGCTCGAACTGTCATCAGAGATTTGCGTGTCTTTGTGGGAATATTTGCATGTGGTACCCTCCATTTGGACCAGGGCCCAGCGTTCACCTCTAAGGCAAACAAGGATGCCATGAGATCTTTGGGGGTCCAAGTCAAATTTTCGTCTACATATAGGCCTGAGGGCAATTCTGTTGTGGAGCGAATGAACCCTGACTTAAAGCATTCCTTGACAGCTAGGGTTTTAGGTACTGGCAGGAACTGGTTGGCCCATTTGTATAGCGTTCAACGTGCACTTAATAATATCCCTAGAAGGTCTCTGGGTGGGCGGACCCCATACGAAATGCTCTTTGGCATAAAAATGTTTGTCCCGGACCTTGATGGTCTAGACATGGCGGCGGCCGCCGCACCCTTTGACGTAGGTGATCATTCTGCTGTGTTACAGAATCTACAAGAGGCTCGAGACAGTCTTGCAAAGGCACACTTGCCCTCTACAACTGATGCTGCTCTTCAGATTCCTGTAGTTGGCTGGCTACCTCGAGTTGGTGACTTGGTCTGGGAGAAGGTGGAGAACAAGGAGTTCGGCCCCTCTTATCATGCACCTGTTCCAGTGCTTAGCGTGCAGGGTAAAAGAACAGTCATTTTACCTCCATTTCCTGGTCGCAAGGATAACAGGTACATCTCCATTGACAATGTCAAACTACAACGAGTGGCCAATTTTTCTTAGTATGACTCCAGCGGTCTCTTGTCCAGCAATGCTGAGAAATCCAAGGAGGCAGTCAAATCCACCTTAAGTTCCTCTCTAAATTCCCTTTTAAAGTCTCTCAGGGAGTGAAGCAGATCATCCTTCGTGAGTGCCATATAGTCAGGGTTAGCTGTACTAGTAGAGGAGACCCCTTTATCCGTTGTTGCAAAGTAATTGGAGACCCTGTAAATCTGGGCCTTTTTAGGTGGCATAAAGACCAGTGGAGGGGGGACATCCCCAGCCACCGTTGAGTGTGCTGTTCTGAGGCAGGCTTCTGGTTTGGTCGTGGTTAAGTATTCCCCCTGCCAAGGAATTCCATGTATTACTACCCCATCGAACCTCCTTATCTCTTGCCCGCCTGCTCCCATAGGGGAGTTCCGTGTCTCTGCAGGGCTGTCCCCTAGGCCGAAGCTTGAGATCTTGCTCCTGGGGTAATCATGCATGAAAATTGCTGGGCCATCATATGGTGTCCTACTTGGCCGTCATTTAAAGGTCAGGCAGGAAGGTTGGGGGTGCTGCCCCCCCTTCAGGGTGTCCGATCTGTCTCATCTCCCCGTCTCAGCATTTCCACGGACTCATTCTTCCTCCCTGGAAGGGTAGGTCAACTCTCCAGTAAGTGATAGAACCCCGCCTGCTTCTGCTCACTGCGACTTTCGGATCATCCACCGGAGGCATCCATGGGTACCGCTCATCCAGATTCTCTCTTCAGCCATCGGTAGGCCCTGGCATACACCACCGATGCGCCTTGTCTCCTGAGGTGGCCGTGGGCTCCACTGTAGATGTCGTACACCTCCGCGTACTGCGACGCCAAGCTTCCCCCACAGGCTGCAGACCTGCTAGGAATCGGGCCGAAGGGTCTCCTGTCGTGTGTGCTGTTCCGCCCGCAGCTCACCTCGGGTTCTTCAGGTAGGGTCGGTGAGGGTCTCTCTGTTCTTTTAACTCATGTCCGCCCCCCCGAGGGGATTTCCAGCATTTTTTAGGATAATTCTCCGGAGCCCTCGCAGATCACGTCCGCACGGCCATCTTAGTTGGCCACACCCCCCCAGACTAAACATTTAATATACATATAATCACACATTATGTTATATCTTTAAAATAAACTAAAATGTAGCGAAAAAAGAAACTAACGAAAACTACACACTGATATATTCATATTTAAACATTAACATATAAAATCATATTATAATAATATATCAATTATCATATTATAATGATATTCTATTATAATAATAGTTTTTTATCACTATTAATAATTAATATATTATGTTAAATATTTATAACCATTCCTAAACTTTGAACCATAAATTAAAAAATAAAATCATAATCCAAAATAAAAAAGAATGATATAAAATATTTGAATCAATTTTTAAAACAAAAAATGTAAAAAGTACATTGACATTTTTATAGGTAAAATTTCTTCATATATTTTAATTATAATTGTTTTCACAAAAAATTATAAAATTATAATTTGAATTTTACATTTTTTAAATTAATTTATCTCATTAAATTTAATTGTTATATATTTCAAATTTCTAAAACATGTTTGTAATTTACATATTTATTGAAATATTTATCAAATAATATTTTTTACGTTTATTATAATTATTATATATTTTAATTAATTATATATTATTAAACATAAAAATTATTAATGTTACAAATTTAATTTAGATATCAGAGAAAAGAGGTATGCAGTTCCTATGTAACACAAGGGCAAGTACATATTATATCATCCCTCTGCAAAGGACAGGTTGAGAGGAGATTAGAAAACCACATGCAAGATCCCTCATCCAACCAATTGGGCGGCAAGCTTCGTCATTAGGCAGCTCCTCTTTAACACTTACAAACTATACAACATACAATGATATTTCCTAAATTTATATTTTTTACAGCAATATTAAAAACAACACTTAAAAGGGCATTTTTACCTTCAATATTACTGTTGATAATATTTTGGTTATCCCGACATTGTTGACACGATATTTATGCATCATGTTTTTTATTCAATATTTTGTCCAAAGACCACCTGTGGAGCTTTTGTTGGAGCTGGTTTATATCCTTAGTCCTAGAGCTTTTTTCTTGTTTCTTTGATTTGGTGATGTAGCATTAAAGCATGGCCTTGTAGGTGTATGTGGCAGGGGTGTGCCGACTGGTTCTCCATTTCCTTTCCAGTTGTTTGCAGTAACAGTTGTATTCTCTGAGGTCATTGGTGTTCCAGCAGTCTCTCTAGTAGGTACTCCTCTGCTTGGTGTGCTTGAGTGGTGCAACGGAGTCAGCACATTTAGATATTCATATGAGGAAGTTTGTTACATCGTGGTTTGGGTCATGGGTGGGGATTGGCTGGTTAGTCGTAAGGATTTTGGACCAGTCTGCTGGGGTAATCTTATTCCAGCTATGTCTGGTGGTGTTGGGTATAGTTGTCGTGGTGCCTGGTGGTTTGCTGATAAAGTGAGCAATGGAACAGTCCGCCTATGTGCGGGGTGGTCTGGCTGAATTTGGTCTTGCAGCTGGAGGTGAATATGAGGTCGAGGGGGTGTCCTGCATTGTGAGTTGGACCCTGAATGAGCTGGGCGAGTCCGATGTTGTAGAGGCTTTCGAGCAGGGCTGTTGAGCTGGTGTCCTTGAAATCATCGCCGTGGAAGTTGAGGTTGCCTAGGATGAGGAAGTCCTTAGAGCTGATGGTGAGGGTGGCCACAAAGTCTGTTACGCTGTTGCAGAAATTGATATGTGGTCCAGGGGATCTTGCTTGAAGTTTGAAATGCATGTGTTCAATGAACGGTGTGCGCTTGTTGGCCGATGAGATGCAGTGAATCATGTTCTTGTGGATTATGAGGAGGCGTCCTCCTTGTGGGGACTGTCTTGGCGCACTATCTTGTAGCCCTTCAGGATGTCTGTGGTGATGATGGGTGACAATGCTAGGATGAGCCAGGTTTCAGTGAGGAAGAGGATGCCTATGGGGTGTGTGTTTCGGTGAGGTTCCAGATCTCAGTGCCATATTTACTGAGTGAGTGTGTGTTGAGAAGCATGCAAGCAAGGTGGTGGGTGTTTCGGGTGAGGTGCCTGTAGAGGCTTATGAGGCTGGAGCATGAGGGGTGTTGTCGCAGGTAAAGGAACAGTGTGAGCAGGTGACAGATCCTACCATGGTTTGAGGCGCCGAGTGGAAGCAGTGGTCATGGCAGGGAGAATTGAGAGTGCGGAGGCTATTGGCGGTCTAGCTGTGAAGGTCTGTCAGACCAGGGATTGTGGCGCTTGGCGTAGTCCAGGTGTGGATGGGCTCAGACGGTTAATAAGTTATGGCCACTTTTTCCAATGGAAATTTCGCACACCAGGCCCGGGGGGTTTGTATATTTCCATTAAGATGCCCACTCTCTCTCACACTTCCAATATTGTTTGAAATTTGGCACATTTGCAGCACATAACATCAATGTAGTGTGATACATGGAACACACTACTGAACACTAATTTGTGTTCATATTTCTTGGAAGACACGCACTTCAGCACCATTACACTGATCTAGCCTGCTTGAGATAGTTAACATTTTATAGGATATCCATGAGGGAAATACTATTCAAATTTACTCTATCCAATCAAATTATTGCAGGGGAGCGATAGGCATGCATAGGTTTGTAGACCAATGATGCACAGTGAATAACTTTCTTTATCGCCAGGTGGCTTAGTAAAATGTTACATAATCAAACGAAGGCGCAGACAGATCGAACATTTTGCACTTTCTAAAACAATGAAAAAACATCTGCCTGTCCCATTCTCCTTCACTAATCACTATGAAATATTTGCCTGCGCTCACATTTTTCAACAAAACTTCCTGACGTTCTTTGTTTCCAAATTCACAACGAGTTCCAATGGCATGAGTCACAGATTTCGGTAACCGTGTCTGAAAGTCAAACAGTGTGCTGTTAGAGCAAAGAGGCTGATTTCTGGTGTAAATTAACTGAAATGGACAAGAGGAGCATGGCACGCATGGGCTCACGCCTTGTCAACGTTTGTTTACTCTATCACATTTTCGTCGAGCCGCTGACTGATGGAAGATTGTTAAACCCGTGAAATGGTGCCAAGATGCACAGATAACCTTCTCATCAACAGATGTTAGACAAGAAGTGATAATACGTGGTTTAAAAAATGATGACATCGCAGTTGGGTTTGTTTTGAGTAAACACAGGCCCCCACGTTGGTGCTGCAGACGGGTCTCATGCCGTTTCTTCAAATATACTTCGCCGGCTCTGTGTCTAACGGGGGCTCTTTGATGTTCTCATACAGACTAAAGTGCGGCCATTTTGGTTTGTTTTATACAAACAAAAGTGAGGAATTGGGGTTTCTGTGCAAACAGCCTGACACCCTTGATGTGGAGCATAGAATGCGCAGGAGGTGCTGTGTGCCAAAAGTCCTTAAAGGTGTAGCAGGTCAGTTCTGTGGGAATCTTCTGCAGCCATCAAGAAGTTTGAGGAGACGACGCAAATGTTAAAGTCCAACCTGACGATGTGAAATGATAACTTGGATGATAGAGGGGTGGGTACTGGGTCAAAGCCTCGGGTGATTTAGTCACACGCATACAGCCTTGCTATTATGCCAACAGCAAGCAGTGGTGAAGCCAATATTGGCAGAGGCTTCAACTTTTGGCTTTGCCAGTGTTTGTGAAAGGTTTTTGTACAACTCTACAAGGGAACTTTTTGTGTGTAAGTGTACATTGTGCAAGAACAAAATTTCATCACTCACAGACTGGTAAGCTAGTGGGTGAAGTGGACTGAATATTAGCCATGCTGTATGCTGTGGGTGACGGAGCAAAGATGTGAGAGCCACACTGACAGACCAGTGGATAACGACAGTTGGCTGAAAGTCCCTCAAATCAATAGCTTTTAAGTAAGGCCAGACCTAAAAAAAACAAAAGCACAAAACAGAATTTGCACATTTTACTCATGAATGAATGGCACGAAGGCAGGAGCGGCTGGTCTGCGGACAGAATAGCAGGGTGGGGGCGGGGGATGACGAACAACAGGGGGAGGGGGAACGGACAACAAAGACAACATTTAAACAAGCATTTGCAATGCAAAAGGTCTCGCATTTACGTGAGTTTAAGTTATTGGCATTGTAAATAACAAAGCCTTTTTTTTTTTTTTTAAACGGAAACAAAAATAAAAGGCATTGTCATTTGCAATGTCAATAGCTCAAACTCACGTAAATGCGAGACCTATTGCATTGCAAATGCTTGTTTATTCAGTGGGCAGCCGCATCTGTGAGTGGAAAATTTGCATGCCATATGGAGGGCTCAGGTTATATTTACAGGCAATGCTTTAAGAAGAAGAAAACCATTTAGTGGAACACAGTTATAGATCGCAGCCCTGAGAGGGGGTCGCTTTGCCAAAATATTGAGGCTGCGTCATTTTGGGTGGGAGCTGGCACAGCAGGCAAGCTCCAAAGTGTTTACATACACACTTTTATTGTCTTAGTTATGACTAACATTCAGTAGTTAATCGCGTAACTTCCAACTCTGCTATATTAAGGAAACAAACAATGAAAAATAAACTGAACCATGAAGCGGACCCTTCAGCCGTTAAAAAACACAAGCTACACGAAGGGCATGGATAGGGGGGGAGGGGGAACAATGGAGGAAACATCCAGAGATTTCTCACATTAACACACCGCCTTCTTCGCACATCGTCCGTGCAGGGTGGGAGTATATTTACCATGTGAAACAGGCTCCACGTAACCAAATATTTTTGAACAACAAAGTTAATTCAATATAAATAAAAATAGCTGCTATGCATGCAAAAGTCTTCCGTGTGTACTTTTTAGTTTAATCACGTTGTGACTGCGCCTCAGGGAGCTTCACCAATCCTTCCTTTTCATTCTCCCCCTCGACATGAAATTGGTGAAGGTGGGTGTTGGGCAGCTGCATGAGCACTGGATGAAACTGGAGAAGAGGCAGCGTAGTGTCTGTGCTGTGGAGGACAATTTAACGGAGTGTGAGGGCTGCCTATTGTAGCATAAAAAATGCAAACACCATGTAGCGGACACAGCGTAAGTTTCCAAAAAAAAAAACCAAGCTACACGAAGGGCATGGATGGGGATGGAGGGGGATCAATGGAGAAAGCATCCAGAGATTGCTGTAATTAACACAGCGCCCGCTTCTCGTGGCGTCTATGCAAAGAGGAGTGGCATATTTAAAAGTTAAACCAACGCCCATTTAACGAGAGAGAAAGCACGCATAGTGCACTGCAAATACCAATTTAAACAAGCGTGAGGTACAGGCATGGAAAGAGTAAGGGAAGGAGGAGAACGATAGAGGCATGGAGGAAGGAAAGAAAGTAAAGGAGAGGCATTCATGGAGGGAGGAAGGGAAGCGATCGCGATCAAACATCAAAGCGGCCGCGAAAGTGAAAGCAAACGAGTGCTTTCAGGCTGCCAAATGGTGCGCGCGCCCGGCGCACATGCACTGTATTTGGAGGCCTGAAAGCACTCGTTTGCACTTCCAGATCCCCCTTTTACAAAAGCTCACGCGAGAGCAGCGCTAAAGCGCTGTCTCAGGCGAGACCTAAAAATAGGGAAAAAAGAGCTTAGCTGACAGACAGCCAGCCAAATCAACATGCGCACTGATAGCAGTGCCCACTGCTTCCTCTCATCACTGGACTCGCGCTGGTACCACCCCCACGACTCGCCGGCCCTTAGAACCTGAAAAATGAAATGATAATAAACCAGTTTTATTTTACAAGTTTTGAGGCTGGCGGGGGGTGACGCTCCTTCGCCATAGCGGAGGAGCCGCCACTGCACATAGGGAGGTTCTAAATTTGTGCATGTCTTAGCATGAATAAAATCTACATTGACCTTGATTTGAGCAAATTGGTTACCTTTGTTTTGTCAGAAAAAAACGAATCCTAGAAAGTAATTGGCAATGGCTCATAAACCACTGCCTGATTATGTATACAAAATTCTTTCAAGTGTGCCCTTAGTGGGAGTTAACATTTCATTAGAATTCTTTAGACTCAAAAACTTTGCCAAGACATGATGGCCAATGCATTAAAGCTCACCACTGCGTCACATATATGTTAAAATGACAAGTCAGGAGCATATGTAAATGAACACCAGCACAATTAATCTGACTGTAGCAAACAATGACTATGACTAATGTATTTTCTGATTTTACACCGTGGTATTAAAAGGGTTATTTTGGGGGGAGGAGCCAAGATGGCGACCGGGACGGCAGCGTAGACTCCCGGCTCCGTGAACCTCCGCATCCCGCACGGATATCCTGCACGAGATCCTTAACCTGTGCTACGCGGTCGTGTTTCTGAAGGAGAGAGGCACCCGACTGTGTGACTCCGAGGTTTCTGGCTGCGGTATCGCTGGAGAAATGTGCATTTGAACTTTGCGGCCTGTGCGGCCCTGGAGCCGGGACCTCGAGTGGACGCCGTGGCCGGGTGGCAGTTCAATAACAGCGGCCTGTTGTGACTGGGTGGAGTCGGTCCACCGGGGCGGTGCCAAACTCGGCCTACATTTCGTCGTGGTCGTCTCTACTGTCAAGCGTAGCGGACCGAGTGCATGCCCGGGGGTGCAATTCTCAGACCCTCCGGTGGCTGCCCCTGCCTTTGATGGTGAGCTGCCTGGCCACCGCCAGTATCCTGCCCTGATCATTGCGGGCCGCCCCCGAATTTTTACGGGAGCTGGTCCGTAGTGGGGACGACTGTTGCCCGTGACCACGCAACGGATAACTTTTCGCCTGCCCCCGGAACCCGGTCACCAGCGACGTGGACATCGAGACGCTTGTCCCGGGGTCCCGGCCCCGGCGAGGGTCGGGCATACTTGGCGGCCATCTTGTTGCGATGAAGCCTACCATCCTGTCCGCTGGGCCGCAGCGGGATTGTGAGAGTGCGACTTTCGGGAGTGTGGCAGCGCGATCGCAGAGAGCTGTGCTGGGGTACGGCGCCCTCCTCGAGGCCCTTGGTGCTCTTCACTCCTCCTTGATTCATGGTGTCGGGGTCTTGGGGAGTAAGCTTGACGGTGTGGCGTCGGCGTTGGGGCAGTGGCGGCCCGCCTGTCCGCACGTACACAGGGACTACCCACACTGCGCACAGGAGGACACTTTGGCGGCCACCCCTGAGGTTAGTGCACGGCTGGACGCTCCGGCCAGTATGCTACAGTGTGTTCGTCCAGCTGAGGACCTGATCTGCCCCGGAGGCATTAGACCTGAGTGGGATGTGGTAGCCTCGTCCCGTACGTGCCCTCCTGCGACCCAGAGACAACTCCAGCAACTCTTGTCTGCTTTGGCTGCTTCTGCCTTCCTGGACCTGGAGTGCAGTGCATATCCTTGTGCAGCACTGGGAAGCCTGTTTCTCCACGCTGCGGACTGTGTTGATGCTCAGAGACTTCCACCCCACCTGTGTGCGTCGCTTCTCGGACGTTTTTGGACAATCCTCTACCTTGGAACATCGGATATGGTGCTGGGTCGAGGGGTAGGCATGGGCAGACTCCCAAAGAGTGGTCAGGGATGAGGCTGATCCTTCAGGGGTGGTCATCTAGTGGACGGGCGGGCTCAGGGGTTGCGTGCTCTCCTGGCATAGCTAACAGCATAATAGGTGCATAATGCTCCCCATTTTTCTTTGAGAAGATAGATTTTGTGCCGTTTATTGTTCACTTTGGGGGAAACTTACCGTGCGGGAGGGAGAAGCCGGGGGTATGTTTTGAAGGCCCTCCTCCAGTTTATTAATACTTTCTCTACCCCCCCCGTCTGGTGGGGTTCTTTTCCTACTTCTTTTTCCCTATTCTCCTATATTTCGGGTCTGGTTCCAGGGCGACAGGCACACTGCTGGGGGGGGGGCCGTACTCATCTGCAGAGGTGCAGGGTGGGGGGTTGGGGGAGGGGATTCTTTAGTCTTTTATCTCTTTTTCCATGGCCTCCTTTTTCTTCTCTGATTCTTTTTGTTTTTCTTTTCTGGGATCAGCGTGATACACCTCCTTTGCTATGACTCGTTGCCGCTCCGTGTGTACCACAATTTCCGGGGTGCTCTCCGGGAGTTCTGGCGTGGGACTGCAGGCGCAACTGCTTATGACATTTTTCCCCATCCTGATGTTCTTGTGTTTGCGCCATTGACCTAATGGATTGCTTTAAATCGCTTACGTTTATTACTCTGCATACCTGTAATTGCTGTTTGAAAATTGTCTGGCACCTGATCCTTCTGCCTTGTTTCATTATAAAATGAAACCCTTTTGCTCCTGGTGCCCTACCTACTTTGTTCACAGTATTAGCATTACGATTCTGCTCCCCGAAGTGCTGCCTGTGTTTACACTTGCCCTTTTTTTTGCTCTGATTGCTTAGCGGCCGGCCCCGGGGGGTTGTAGGCCCATACTTGTTCTTGATTGAACTGTCAATAAAGGTTTTCAAAAAAAAAAAAAAAAAAAAAAAAAGGGTTATTTTGACATGACACACATTTGAATCGTAAGTGCAGCCGGGGATACTCCTGCCTAACATAGAAAACTTAGAACAGACAATGCCTGAAATATAATGGAAATATTTTGCCAAATGACCTGGCTTGTCTTCAAGAATGATCTTCGGGGAGAAAAAATAATAAAGCAATGGATTGAAATAATCTAAATTAATGGCAACTAATTGCCCTCATTACTTTCCATTTTGTTTCTCAATTTTTCAGTGGAGGCTGACCCTTGACAATAGGAAAATCTGTGGTGACCACACCCGAACGGCCAAATTGGTCCAGACTGCTATGCAGCATCCCTTCACCAAGGAAACACAACTAACACCAGAAACCTTTCAGCCTTGTTGGGTTTTGTCAATAAGGTACAGATTGAGTCATAAGGCATAATGAGCTAAGGACCCATGCCTGGGCATAACTGAGATACTGTGGGTGCCTTTCTAGCAGAAAGATAAAAAAATAATGGATTGAATGTTTGAACTAATCTCAACCACAAACAATAACACTGGGCAGTAATCCATGCATTTCTTTTTTAGGTCGAGCCTGCAAGTAGCACTCATGTGCTCTCCCTATGCTGTTGACCTCTTGTGTTAAAAATAAAAACAAAAGCTACGAAAAAGGAGCTTTTAGCCCGCCCATTACTCACCATTCGTTGGCATCATAATCCATTAACTTTATTTCGGCCAGTAGGGCCATAAAAGTGCAAGTCAATAATACCAATAATATACACTTGTAGTTAAAACTTTGGATGGCTCACAATCATCTTCTTGTACAAAGATCATCCCACAAAGGGAAAAGAAAAAAAACACAGCACATAAGAGTTACAGCGGGTGTATAAAATTATACATAATACTGTCTTCAAGTCATTAACAACAGAATAAAAACAACCATGCGAGGATAAGCTGTAAACTAAACTTTTTACAGAAAATAAAAATATAGGACTGAGGTGCAAAGCCCAAGCATGAGTACACAGTCACTCGACCTGCGTAAATTCACTGCATTTGTTCTTCCCCATAGGATCTACTTTTAACAGGCCTGCCGGATATGCCACATGCAATTAAAATCCTGATACAGCAAAGACAATTGGTGGATGGGTGTTTTACTTTAAAACTCTGTAGGCATCTATACAGCGCACAAAGCCTAAATTCTTACATAGTTGCATTAACCAACGCTTGCGCGGCAGCTGATAGACAGGACAGAGGAGCAGAACGTGTAGTTCAGACTCTTCCTTATATTTACATGCAGGATATTCACCCGTTTTCTCTTTCACCCATTTGCTAGTATACGTTAGTAGTGGAAGAGTCCCAAGTCTGAATTGCACATACAATTTCCTGGCCAATGGGGGTTGGATGAAATCCAGAACATTTTCTTTGCTGTATACATCTTTTACTAGCATAAATTCAGCTGCCAAATGACCACATGAGGCACTTTCTTCTATAGACATTAGATTAGCTAGTCTATAACATTTAACTAGTTCCAGCCTAGAAATCGTGGCACATGATGTCTCAGGCGTTCTCCAGAGGTCCGGCTTGCATAGCTTGAAGGCCAGGTCCCTTATGTGACAAAGCCAGGGAATTTTCTTGATGGTGCAGATGGATAAGAGCTCTTTTAGCTCGGCCCTGTTGACAAATAGCTCTGGGGTCACCCATAACCTCCGCCAGAAGGTTAAGGGTCTCAGGGCAATCTCTTCAACAAGGGGCCTAATACTCAAGTCCATGCGAAGGGGTGTAAGGGGTGTACTACGGGATAGGCGTATGAGCTGTCGCTTGAAGTTGTTCTCCACCTTCATCAAGTTGGTGGTAGGGCAGTGCCCCCACAACTCCACCCTGTATAATGTGGCACCCCTTGCTTGTGCTTTATAAATTTCCACCAAAGGGGCGGCTGGTTTAAAAACTGAGGCTCTGTGCAATTTCATTATACCTCCCACTGTCTGGATTAGGCTAAGTCTTGCTTTCGGCAGCTGGGGCCCCCATTCAAAATGCTCTGACAGGGTAACTCCCAGATAATCAAATATCTTCACTCTTTCCAGAGGAATGCCGTGTAAAGAAGGGTTTGGACGGGTCGTGTTGGGAGGGTTGAAGACCATATATTTGTTTTTTGTTAAGTTGATCTCTAGCCTTCATAGCTTACAGATATTTGGCGAAGCCATCAAGAGTGTGCTGGATACCCATTGGTGTTTTTGAAAGTAGCAGGGTATCATCTGCAAACATCAGCGCAGGGACCTTCCCGGAGACTAACTTGGGGTTATCATTGCCCTCTATTGTTTTAAGATGGTCAATAAGACCATTGATAAAAAGACAAAATAAAGTAGGGGCTAAAACACATCTCTGCCGTACCCCCTTTTGGACAAGAAAACGGGAAGTGAGTTGCCCATATTTTCCGCATCGTACTTGTGCAAAATGTTCCAAGTGGAGCTTCTATATAACATTTACGAGATCCTCGCTCAACCTCCACTTTAACTCCATCGAAGCACTCTCGGGCGGGTGCGGTTTGCGGTAGTGGACACCGCTAACAATTAAAGCTCAATATTCTCCTCCTTTCTGAAGAATTACCGCACTCAGGGGGGACATTGAAAGTCGTTCTTTATTCAACGGCCAACAGCAAACAAACGTGTTTCGGCGAAAAGCCTTCTTCGGTGTTCATGACACATCGATTATTGATGCCGATACACGGCTTAATATGGTTATAAGCCCAACCTGCGGGTGCAGTACATATCAATGCCGATATTCGGCTTAATAATGATAATACATCAAAAGTATGTCTTTAAAATCATGTCAATGGAAAAAACAAGGACCCCCTGAACAGCAAATAGTTGTATTCCTAGGACAGGGTAATATTCATATAGAGAAATAAATTCCTAGGCAATCTCCAATTCATAAGTAAACATCTATCATATTTAAGTTATAGGAAAACGAGAGAAAAAAGCTAAAACATGCATTTAGTACATGTATTATGAGTTTTATTTATTCATGTTACTCACATGATCAATAAGAAATATATTACATACAATGTAAGTTTAAAAATAATAAATCAGCAATAATAAAAATGCATATACAATACAATATAAAATAGGTGGCAGCTTGAATGAATACTGGCAATCGACGCGCGTTTCGGCGTACACAACGCCTTCATCAGGAGTAGCCACTTAAGTATCTATAATAATAAAAAACATATAATTGTAGACAAACAACTTATATTTCTATTTATATCAAACACATAATTCAATCCCTGTACAAATACTTTCTCAAATTCCCTATCTTATAGTTTGATATAGTGTCTGTGATAATAGAAAGCTAATGCAAATTCATTTATAAACATTCCAGACCAATGATATCGTTGTTATAGATTGCAGGTAAAGAGAAGATGGAAAAGAAACAGAGCAGAAAATAGAACAAGAAAAATAATCTTACAAGGGTAAACTTACTTAAAATATTACAGATCAGTCATTTGGAAGAACTCCGCATTAGGGATGTAGTCTATCCGGTATAAGTATTCGCTGTAGGTATAACAATTACAAAGAACAAATTTGTTATTTATAATTGTTTAAACATATTAAATTGATGTTGACCATAATGGAACCGAATGTTCCACATTATATTTAAGCTGGAGGATTAATTAGCTAGAGATTTAAAATTATGTAATGTGACTTACTTTCACAAATTAAAGGATAAAAAAGGTCTTGAGAGCGATCCTATTTGGATGCGAAATATAATAGAGAATCTAAAAATAATAATAAAACATAATGATTATGTTTATTGTGTTAAATCCAATGGCAATAATGAACTAAATTTTATAGTAAGGAAAAAAGTGAATAAACTACCTTTTGCGTCCCTTAAGGTTCGGAGAGAAAATGATGATCCGAATAAAACCTTAGTCTGCGTGATAGCCTAATTTAATTGTTTTGATAAAATCGGTTGAAGTAGAGTGTCTAAAAAAAAAACAGATGAGTTATCTCAAAATGGATAGCAAAGCTAACCTTAATGTGATTATTGATAGTAAGGAGAAAAACAGACTAACCATGGCTCGAATTGCCATACTGTTAAACGTTGTTGTTGCGATGCCTCTAAGATTCTAAAGGGGTTCCACGAATGGTTTTTCTGGAACCTGAAAGACACATAAACCGAGTATGGACTCAATATCATGTCTACAATAAGTGAGTCTAATATAGAGTATCACTTAAGGTGAGCTAAATTTACCTTATATCGTTCTGGTCGGGCTGAAAATGGCCTCCGGCGTATCGCGCAGCACAGAAGAAAAACGGGATAGCAAAGGATGCAGACTACCTCTACGAATATATACTCGTTGGTAGATCATGTGATAGATCACGTGACACCATTCTTATATTCGTGACCAAGTCATATGACTGGTCACGTATGTTGCGTCATATGCGGATTTTATTGTTTTTAAATAATTAATCCTTTCTTTAATCTAAATATTTATTTGGATAATGCTATATCTTTGTTGTGTTAAAGGTTTAAATTAGATGAAAAAACAGTGCGAGGATAGTTTTTTATGATCGGAAGTTCTAATTATTAGAGGAAAGAACCTTGCTTAATGTTAAGAAGCAGGCAAAAACGAAAGCAGACTATACAGCTCGAACTACCGATATTCAACAAACTTTATTGATATGTACATATCATAGTCAGCTCGACAAAAACATGAACTCAAAGACGGTTTAATGTAAGGAGTCCATTAAAGAATTATCATAAAAACGGTAGATGTAAATCAAAGTATTTTTAACTTATATGTACAAAGTACAAGATAATCAATAAGTCTGTCAAATAATGGCATTCTCCCAGGGTATTTCATTGTTTAATCCCTTCTTAAAAGTATTGAGTGAAAAAATCCAAAAAACCTCACGCTTTCTGCGTATTTTCTCACCACCTTTGTTGTTTGGGGTTCTGATTTTTTCCAGAATTCTCCAACGGAGATCTTCCGGTTTGTGGTTCATCTCAATAAAGTGCTTAACTAATGGTGCAATTAGTTTTGCTGTCCTAATGGCAGAACGATGTTCAGTAATTCTGGTGTGAATAGCTCGGGATGTTCATGTCATACGGGAAAATCATGTCATACAGACTAAAATGTTATAAAGAATGACATACTTAATGAATTTATATGTGTTGGTATTAGAATGCACCACTTCAAAATGGCACTTCTGTTAAGAAACGAATGTTGGTCCCTTCTTGATTTCGAAGCTCTATGATTACGCTTTTTAAACATGCCCCTTTCGATGTGTCATGAACACCGAAGAAGGCTTTTCGCCGAAACGCGTTTGTTTGCTGTTGGCCGTTGAATAAAGAACGACTTTCAATGTCCCCCCTGAGTGCGGTAATTCTTCAGAAAGGAGGAGAATATTGAGCTTTAAACATTTAAGAGATAGGGAGGGATCCCAAGGCCACTCAAAACCGCCCAGAGTTTCTCCCTGGGTACAAGATCAAAAGCCGACTTCAGATTGACAAATATTAGATAGAGGCTGCCACTCTCTATAGTCACTGTTTTCCAGAATAGTAGTTGTAATCTGAATATCTGGTCTATGGTTGACATATTTTTTCTGAAGCCGGCCTGGTAGGGACTTAATATTTGTTCTTCTTCCAACCAACCCTGAAGGTGGTCCATAATCACCCGGCCAAAAAGTTTTTGGGTAATATCAAATAAACTAATTGGCCTATAGTTGGAGGGTGAAAGGGGACAGCCTTTTTTTAATATGGGAACTATCTCAGCCCCACGCCAGGTATCCGGGCGATCCATGCCCTTCAGGATGGCATTAAATAGGGCACACAAGTATGGGACCCATATTTTGGGTTCCTCACGGAAGGGGTCCCCCGGTAATTTATCTAGACCTGGCGCTTTATTATGGTGAAGCTTGTTAATAGCATTTCCCACTTCGGTCATGGAAATCTCCATGTCCCCCACCTCATGGAGCTCCGGTGCCATACTGGTACTAATGATGTTAACAGGACCACCATCCCTAGAAGAGTACAATGACCCAAAGTGAGTCTCCCAAGTTTCAGGCGCTATATTGGGCTCAATGGCCGATCTCCCTTCCCTGTCACCCCAGCTCACCATTGCCCAAAAAGTTTTCAGATCTTTATCATTCAGGACAATCCTGAGCATTTCCCACCTCTAGTTCCCAGTTTTTTTTCCTGTTGGTGGTCCGTTTGTACCTGGCCCTAGAAAGTTTAATTTGTGGCCTGTCCTTCACCGCATCCAGAAAGTCCCGCTTGACGTTACGTCACTTGTCATTGAACCAAGGCAATTTGTTTCAGCTATTTTCCCTAATACGCACAACCGGGAAAAATACTTCCACCAGTTTTGAGGTAAGCTCTGCATGTATTTTCCCTGCCTTGTCTACATCCAAGGTGGGACCCTCCACCTGGGTTGCCTCCCACATTTTAGTTGTAAATTGAATTGCTAGCTGATAGACTTTAGCCAGCTTAAAGGGAGACTGTTGAATGTGGCCCCATCTGACATTTCTTCTATTGTTCGTCACTGTTATTGCACTGGTCACATTTAAAGGGACAGAAGGAGGTTTAGAGATGCCATGGTCCCATGGTTTTAAAATCAAATCAGGGCAATGTGATCACTGTCCTGCCTCTGTGTGATATAAAAGTCAAGAACCTTATCCCAAAGCCTTGTTTCCACCATGATATAGTCAATTAGGAAAGCTTGACCTACTCTATTAAATGTGGGCTGCCCTGGCTTGTCTGATTTAGTCTGGCCATTACATGCCCTTAACGATAGAGCTAGGGTGAGTGAGTTAAGCTGCATGGCCAGTGGAGACCATACTTTAATGGGAGTGGTCAGGGGGTTGGGTATAGTGAGATGGATCGGTAAGGGGTTCAAAATGGCAATTAAAATCACCCCCTGCAATCAGCCATATCCCTGAATCCAAAGTTGGGATAAAATGTCCCAGATGTGCAATGGTGTCAGATTCTTGGCTGTTATTGACAGGATGAGAATACATGTTAATTAGGGCAATTTGTGGGAAAAGAGAGCAGAACACACTGGATGTCATTTGTGGGTGTTATCATCTGCTCCGCTCTACAGCCAAGGTGGGTGCCCACCCAGATGGATAAGCCACCAGAGGGTCTCCCCCTCCCCTCTATGGTCGCTAGGTTATTGTATGAGACAAAACCCACCCGCTGAAAATCTTCCCTCGCCCAAGTTTCCTGGAAGATACAGATATCGTGTTTATTGACAAACTCACCCCATTCAGGGCAGGGCAGTTTCTTTTTAAGACCTGCCAAGTTCCATGATAGTATCCTCATCCCATTGTCATGCCCACTTTCCCCATTCACAACCTCAGCGGCACTAGCACTGTGTGATGGAGAGGCACCTGAGTGGCCCACATAACACCTATCTGGTTCCCTCCTCGGTTCACTTTCTCTGCTTGTATCACCCGGTAAAGCGGGGGAGATAACATCAGGGGTCCCGCTTATTTTAGTTCTACCTCCTTCCGGAGCAGTCCGCGGAGGGGGGCTTGAACTACTACCCCTAATAGTTTGTTTCAGACCGCACCCCACTATGCCCATGGTGTCCTTTCCTATTGTTTGTGAATCTCCACCCTTAGATGGTCCCTCCCCCAGTCAATCTACATCCTCCAGAGTGTCGTATCTGTTGTTCACCGGGATGTTAAATGGGGGAAGCCTATTGAGGGCAACCCAGTTTCCCTCGTGTGGGGGACTTAGGCCAATTACTGGAATTAAAGGGGGGACACAGCTTCTTAGGCATGTTTGCTGTTGTAGGTAGAAAATGTCCAAGGGGCGCAGGGTCGTGGCTGTTGGAGCGCTGTGGCAGTTAAGGGTGGTTTTAAATAGGTTGGAAACAGTATTGGGGTTTTTGAAATTGATAACTACACACTCACCCAAGTCGCTTTTTCTACGTTTTCCTACCCACCCTACTCTTCCAACCATTATAATCTCCCCTGCTCTGGCATAGTCAAAATGCTTTTATCTTGCGAGCCAGAACAGGCATTTGTTTCTCAACTCAAGTTGGCTTTCCTTTGTGTTTGGTTCGATAGGCGGGACACCTGTCAGAATGGCTACATACGGGTAACAAGAAGGAGGAAGATTTATATTGGGCAGAATTGTACTTGGACAAGCGTTCCTCCCCTCACTATATTCTTGTACTAGTTGTCTACTCACTTTTCTAATGGTGACTTGGGCTTGGGGGCTAGGTATGTCTCGATGCCTGGGAGGGGATGACCTGTTTTTAGCTCTGGACTCGAGGCTAGTGCTCCTGTCTCTCTGGTGCCTGTGAATGCTCTGATTCCCTATCTCCCGGCTAGTCGAGGGACCCTTATGTGCATGCACCTCCAATGCAGGCGGAGGTGTTAGACCCACACTATCCGCCTGGCAACCTGTATCAATCCCTCTTGTAGACTTGCAGGTGGAGTGGTTTTGTGGGTCAATTGGTCTGGTCTCCCCTGCTGCCAGTGCTTTCTCCAGTTTATCTAGACGACTGATAAGGAGGGCCAATTCTTCTATAATGATGGCCCTCAGGTTATTTTGTAAAGCTGCCATTAGATTCAGGGCCCACGATGGATATGTCTTATCTGTGCTAGCTGCTGGCGGTCTACCCGAGGTATGTTCTTGCTCTTCACCCCCCTCTGGGCTGACTATATTGCCCTCACAAAATGTCTTCTTTTTAGGTCCAACCTCAGATGTTTGTTTGCGCTTTCCGTTCTTGGAAATACTCGTAGTGTTTCTACTCTTGTGCAATGCTTTCTTGTGAGTAACAATCACAGGAGATGGCAGAGGATGAGCGTCTGGCTAGGTTTGGGGCGTGTTGGTCAGCATGATCGAATTAGATGGAGGAATAAATAGATTGGGGATAAGTGATAGCCGCCTTTCCGTTAACTCAATTTCGGAGTCCACCACCCCTATGGCCCTCTGCAACATTTTATGTATTGATGTTGGAGGGAGTGAGGATGTACTTGCAGTTTTGGCACAAGCTGGGCCTGCCCTCCTCCCCATTTTATTGCCTACTGAGAATCTGGCACCCCGGCTCACTCCACCCTGGTTTTCAACGTCTTTCATCTATCATATAGCACCTGTGGTCCGTTAACAACTAAGGATAGGCCACAGGTCAAATAAACTAAGACAAGATGCAGACCACCCTGAGACCACCCCCACTATAGCATGACCAGCCTGATTTCTGATTGATTTGGAATGTCAATGCAGTCTACTATTCCTTGGGACTCCACAGTTCGCAGTGTGGGCGCCTTCTGATGTCAAAGGAATCTTGAGAGTGTGGGCTAAGTGCTGTAACGGTGAAAAGGGGCAAAAAGGATGGTATAAGTCTTACCCACTGATGCTTCTAAAACATAAGTCACAGCAGCTAAGGGGGGTGGCCCTGTCCTGTCAATGACTGGTGCAGGACTGGCCCGCCCTTGGCCCGGGTGCGGACCGGGCGCGTCCCGCGCCACGGGGGGAGAGGCAGGGCTTTATGCGCGAGGATGTGCTGGTGCCTCCCCCTGACTGGCGGCACCTGTGGAAGCAGCAAGGCACACTGGGACAGGTAGTCCCCTACCTGGATGGTCAGTGCTTCTGGGCTGTGCGGTGCACTGGCGTGCGGGTGCCCTGGGACTCCAGTCCTACCAGGGCTCAAAGATAAAGCTGGCAGTTTTCCCAGGTAAGAAGAAAAAGAAGTCTGCTCCCGTGCCACGGGGGGTAGAGGCAGAGCTTTATGCGCAAGGATGTGCTAGCGCCTCCCCTTGACTGGCGGCACCTGTGGAAGCAGCAAGGCACGCTGGGACAGGTAGTCCCCTGCCTGGATGGTCAGTGCCTCTGGGCTGCGCGGTGCGCTGGCGTGCGGGTGCCCTGGGACTCCAGTCCCACCAGGGCTCAAAGATAAAGCTGGTAGTTTCCCCAGGTAAGAAGAAAAAGAAGTCTGCTCCCGTACCACGGGGGGTAGAGGCAGAGCTTTATGCGCGAGGATGCGCTGGCGCCTCCCCCTGACTGGCGGCACCTGTGGAAGCAGCAAGGCACACTGGGACAGGTAGTCCCCTGCCTGGATGGTCAGTGCCTCTGGGCCGCGCGGTGCACTGGCGTACGGGTGTCCAAGAACTCCAGTCCCACCAGGGCTCAAAGATAAAGCTAGCAGTTTCCCCAGGTAAGTAGAAAAAGAAGTATCTATCCTGCTATTTGGCCTTTAAGTTCATTTCCTAAATTGTTTTAATAACACAGTAAGAGCTTGAAATTCCAATAAAGTTCAACTCTTTCTGCTGACTTCTAATTAGGCAGTGCTCGTTAAATGTCACTTCCTGGTCTTTGTGTGGAGCTGGGGCCAAGTACAAATTGATTAAACTTAATTAGTGCCCCTCCGCTGCTCGTACTGTGATTGAGGTACTATTTCTTCTTATTTTTACATTTTTATTAGCCTGAGCTCAACCCGACTGGAAACCTTTGAAACACTGATTCACTTATCACTCACAGAGGTGAAAGCTCCTTTTTTACTTTCCCCTTGTGATGTTGTTTGCACAGTTAGTATAATAATGACTTCAAAAAGCATGTGTGAATTATGTGTTAAAATGTCAGAGTGGTTAATTGTTGTACCCGCTAATCGTAATGTACGCAATTTTAGGAAAATATGTGTGCTTGCTTTTTTCATGCCTGCGGTTCTTCTTTCCCCCTGCTCCCTTGCGGACTCCCTTGTGAGTGTCTTCACTGCCCCTTCTGCTCTTTCCCTCCTGCCTACACCAAACGCCTAAACCATTATTTTCCGTCACTCCCTATGTGATAGGATATAATAAAGTAATTTGTCCAGAATCACAGGATGTTGAGCCAGCACTCAGACTCACATGGATAAAAACACTGACAAAGCCAGTAGATCTCACATTAGCGAGACTTGCTGGCATTGCACACATGTTGGCACATGTCTTAGTGGAGATCCACTCTACATCGATTGAGCTGGGAAGTGGCAATGGCAAACCAAACGCACAAATGGATCAGATTAAACCTATGACCTATGCAGTCCTCCAAAGACTTGAATGATGCTTGAATGATATCTCTGTTCAGCATCTACATTTTGTTTGCAATGAGAAGCAGCTCTTGAATTTGGCACTGCTCTACATGCCCAGTCTATGCATCTCATGGTGATTCTATCTTGCTTTGTTGCACAGTTGATGCATTTTTCTTCTCCTGAGAATGTATGCAGCACAGGATGCTTAACTGGCTCTGTGGATATATCTTACTGGAAGGGAAGTGGCAAAGATTCCCCAAATTCTACAATCTGGCAAATTGGCACTCTAGCATTATGTATATCTGTGTGACTATCAATGCCTAAGAAAACCACCAACCTTTTGGAAATGAGTTCTGCTCTCACACAATCAGTTACCACCACCACTGAAACTGACAGACCAGGGCTGTCAAAAACAGAGTGGGGAAGGAGAAGCCTTGTCTACTTTCACGGCTCCTAAAAGGGACTGTTTTGTTTATACCTTCTCGTGCATATGGCCAACATGCATACAACTTAGGTAACACAGATGCAAAAACAACACATTGACATATGAACCACAGTGAAGTGGAATCACACAATTACATTTGCACACATGTTGAGCTGTATCTGTACCATTAGAAGGAAGAGTTCACTGCGATCCAAAGTAGACAAGACGATCTTTGGGTTTTAGGGGATGATGTACAATTTAACTCTTCCTGTCTCACAGTTGTGCCTTAGTTGTTTTTTCCTCTATCTGATTTAAGCCCATTATTTAGGATTCAAGGTTCTTGACAATATCTGTGGGGCTTCTTTGTGGTTCTTGTGCTTAATTTGCAGATTACTGGATTGTCCTCACAAGTGTTAAATTTTGATCTTTATTTTTACTCTTCTGCTCTCATTTTCTTGCCTTTTTACTCTCCGTGATTCTTGCACTTTGTCTATCAGTTTCTTGGTGTGTTCCTTTTCATGTTCGATTCACTAATGCTATCGCCATCATGTATTGTTCCTGTTAAGCATTATGATATTCACAAAAGTGGTGCAACTTGTTATGTAATTGTTCTTTCCCTGTTTTCCTTTTCCATGCAGTGCAACACTCTTTCAGTAGAATAGGGGGCACTCCATATAGAGGAGGAGTGCAGGCAGCAAATTCCACTAGTTGCTGGCTTGAGTCAAGAATGCAGCCACACTGGTAAGTCAGGAATATCCCACAAGACTGAGACAGTCAAGCAACAAACGTCAAGTGGATTCTTGCCAACTAGGAGCTCTATATACACTCTTAAGTGAGAAGCGGGAAGTGAGAATCTCATGAGACCAGTCTGGAGACACCAAAATCAGACAGGGACAAAGCAGACAACAAAACATGCCTGGTAGTTTAGGAGATCCTTCACCTGCAAAGTCACATCTCTGTTGTGATTTCCCAACCTTGGGTATAATATTTAGCTTTTTTGTCACAGTGCCATCTGACTTGAGGAAATAGCCTTTTGAATGAGGACAAATATGGCAGCATATCATGACTGACATGCTTGGGACTTAACAGCTCATTATCAATTTGTTGTACAAATGTTTTACTTGAAAGCAGTTGTTTCATGGTGAAGATCATCCATTTCTTTTGCAGGAATTCACCACGAAGAACTGCTCCCTGCAAGATAAGGCAATTCTAAAGCCAACTTTGGCAGCTTTCTGGATTCTGATCAACAAAGAAAATGCAACAATAGATATTGTTTATGAACGCAGCAGAATGTGCTTCCTCTTCATCTTCTTCCATCATAATATTAATAATGAGCACAGTACTCCACAAGTGTATTGCTTTCTCAATGACACTGTTCTGGGGAAGAGAAAAATACTGTTTGGAGGTTAATTATGTTAATAGCGCAGCAGAATGTAGGAAACTGCAATTTTACAGGTAAGTCAGAAGGAACTCACTCTGCAGCACAAGTTGTGCAACCCTATTCCACAAGTGGCAGGAAAATAACTGGACCAAAATGGGTTTCAGACCTGTGGTGGAGGCAAGGCCCATTGATTTAGAATAACTCTAGTGGGACTTTTTGCTTGGTGTCTACCTCTGCAGGGATCAGACCAAACTTGTTTTGCACTGTGGCAAAGAAATGTACAGAACTTCCTCCAATAAACTTTTCAGTAACCCTGGGCCGTGAACACCGCTCTGTTTGTGGAGTTTGAGGAGTTTTCCACACTCTGTGTTACGCGGAGCTCGCAGGGATCCTAAAAACTCCGCTACGTGGAGCAGAGATTTTTTCCTTGCTCGCATATGTCACCATCAAGTTGGCGAGCGCGAGAGAGGAAAATCAACCTCCAGGCAAGATTTTTCCTCGTTCGCGATCGTCAACATCAAGTTAGCGAGCTCGAGCATGGAAAATCAACCTCCCGGCAAGATTTCTCAACGCGTGGGTCAGGTTTCTCATTGAGAGTGGTCGCGTATGCTCGCTCGCAAATGCTCATTTGCGTTGAGAAAGCTGCCGCTCGAGTAAAAATCTACTCGAGTGGCAGAAAAGGAAAGCAGGGACTGCTTGGGCTGAGCATGGGGCCGTTTGCAATGATTGCACAGTGCGGACAAGCCTCCGGCACTGTGCAATCACTGCGAACAGCATTTTTCTATCGCACTCCGCCACTTGCGGAGCTCCGCATAGCACAACTCCGCGAACTCCCCCCAGGCTTTCTAATCAGGTTAATTTACCCTTAATTCATTGAGCAATTATCCTTGACTTGTCACACGAACCAACACGGGTCTAATGCAATGAGCATAAACTTTCCCACAGGGAAATCATGCAGTCATAAAATTACAAGTATGGACAACATTATATTTGGCAGAAAAATGTGAAACACCTCCAAAGAGGGTCTAACAAAGAGTCTCAAAGTGAAAATCTTTTACTGCCAGTGTTTGATAAAGAGGCTAATCAACAGCAAAACAGATACCTTGAATGGTAATCTGACAGAGTCTGTTTAATAAAATACCTGTATACAGGCATTTACATAGTGTAATCAGAATCCACCCTCAAAGGCCTATTGAAATTCAAAATATGTTTTTCACAATAAATGTCAGCCCTACTGCCTTAAATTTTTTATAATAAACAGATCAGACATATGCTATTTGACACAACCTTTCGTACTGAAATAAATAGGCCTACAGCGCTTGTCATTGGCTAGTCACCATACCCACTCAGGCCTACTGTATTGATCATAATTAAGGCTCCCTGTTTTCCGTTTCTACTAATTTTTACAGATAAATACAGACAGAAAACAATGGGTTTTCTGTCAACATTTATTTTTAAAAGTGGATAAATAC
The DNA here is from genome assembly GCF_964204655.1 of Triturus cristatus. Classification (NCBI taxonomy): domain Eukaryota; kingdom Metazoa; phylum Chordata; class Amphibia; order Caudata; family Salamandridae; genus Triturus; species Triturus cristatus. Next base: position 1,138,954,835 of record NC_140581.1, read on the forward strand.
AGAAAAATGATGTAATCAGTGATGTCACTGACCATGTCATGAGTGATGTAACATGTGAGGTCATAAGCAGTGCATTGCGGGGACGCGAGTTATAGTTAACTCAGGTAACTATAACAGCTGAATTTCTCTGGTATTGTACGAGTGAAATGTCAACCTAACTATAAAGTTCCTGAAACCTTTTTTTTCCCCTGTGAATATATACAGATATTCTCAGGACCAAATAGCACTTGTAAACCATTGAAGGGTTACTGTCTCTCAAGTAGTGGTGGTGACCCATTTGCGAAAATTAAAGGGTTGCTTGGGACTTCTTCCACTTTGCGAATGTTACAAATAAAAAAGCTTTGTTGGGCAGTAAGTAGGCAGTGGTCCACAGAACCACTGGCAACTCTCAAAAAACTTTTTTTTTAAATCCTTTCCTTTATAAACAATCCCTTTTCCTTTAGGAAAAATGGGCTGCATTAAAAAAAATAAAAAGTTTATTTCATTGATCATGAAGCAATCACAGGCATGGTGGCCATGTGACCTTTGCAGGTCATGAACCCTGTGATTGCGGCCAATTGGATTGAGTTACAACAACAGAGGACCTAACTATTGAATATTAATTAAATAGGGCAGAATGTGACTTAATCTGATTCAGTTTTTTACTAGAAAAGTGCGTCTGGCCCAACCTGGAAAGAAGTTCATGTATTACTAAGCATAGAAGGTGTTCTTAGTTAAATGCAATAAAAACAAACATTGCTGGTGCTGAACTTGATGCTGTAAATAAAAATTACAGTTTAAATATTTCATTGTGTTGGTCGTACGACTTTCATGCTCGACTTCTTATTCTTATTTTCAATTTGCAATAGGATGCATCTTTCCCTGCTCGTCATTTCCATTAAAAATGGAATAGCAATATCTATTTAAATGCAACACTGCAAAATATATTTAGCATATAAGGAAGGTATTAGATTGTACTGACTGCACACATATATACATGGTATCATAAAAGTTTAGCGTGGAAGGTGATTCACCACAGCAGCTTGTGAATTCCTTTTCTAGGATTTCTCTTCCTCATCATCCGAATCTACTAACAGCAATAGTGGGGAAGTAAAGGCCTAGTACAATTAGTAGGTTCACTTCTTTTGATAAGCTAAGAGCACACTCATGATAAGCTAAGAGCACACCCATGGTCCCGTTAGAAGCCTTTTTCCTGGTAAATTCCTCATAAGCAAAGCAGGATTTTTGGTGTCCCAATCAAGAAATATTTTGGTGACCCTGTTTGGAACATCTTCGAAATTTGTACGCATTTTCAGTCAATTCAAGGCTTCGTCATGCTCCATAATTAAGAATGGTACAAAAGGGGGTGGTGATGGACGACGGCTGAAATGCTAGAAAGCGGTCCTAGGAAGCTTGTTTCTGGTCCAGGGAAGGCATGGCTTGGCAGTTTGGGCTGGACTGTTCCCATGAGGCACAGGGTCAGACTGATTTGCATATGGCCATGTCTGAACTGGGGTGGCAGAGTGGGCTAAAGAACGGTGATGGATTAAACCCGGATCTGTTGACTGGGTGTGAGTGTTTGATTGGTTCTGATGCTCCGTCCATCACCACCCTCTTTTGTACCACTTTGTTCGCCATAATTTGGCAGGGTATGCTCAGACGTGAGTCCCTTGCTCACTTTGCCACTGGATTCAAGCAAGCCTGGCTGAAGACGGCTGAAATGCTAGAAACCGGTCCTAGGAAGCTTGTTTCTGGTCCAGGGAAGGCATGGCTTGGCAGTTCGGGCTGGACTGTTCCCATGAGGCACAGGGTCAGACTGATTTGCATATGGCCATGTCTGAACTGGGGTGGCAGAGTGGGCTAAAAACGGTGATGGATCAATCCCGGATCTGTTGACTGGGTGTGAGTGTTTGATTGGTTCTGATGCTCCGTCCATCACCACCCTCTTTTGTACCGCTTTGTTCGCCATAATTTGGCAGGGTATGCTCAGACGTGAGTCCCTTGCTCACTTTGCCACTGGATTCAAGCAAGCCTGGCTGAAGACGGCTGAAATGCTAGAAACTGGTCCTAGGAAGCTTGTTTCTGGTCCAGGGAAGGCATGGCTTGGCAGTTCGGGCTGGACTGTTCCCATGAGGCACAGGGTCAGACTGATTTGCATATGGCCATGTCTGAACTGGGGTGGCAGAGTGGGCTAAAGAACGGTGATGGATCAAACCCGGATCTGTTGACTGGGTGTGAGTGTTTGATTGGTTCTGATGCTCCGTCCATCACCACCCTCTTTTGTACCGCTTTGTTCGCCATAATTTGGCAGGGTATGCTCAGACGTGAGTCCCTTGCTCACTTTGCCACTGGATTCAAGCAAGCCTGGTTGAAGACGGCTGAAATGCTAGAAACCGGTCCTAGGAAGCTTGTTTCTGGTCCAGGGAAGGCATGGCTTGGCAGTTCGGGCTGGACTGTTCCCATGAGGCACAGGGTCAGACTGATTTGCATATGGCCATGTCTGAACTGGGGTGGCAGAGTGGGCTAAAGAACGGTGATGGATCAAACCCGGATCTGTTGACTGGGTGTGAGTGTTTGATTGGTTCTGATGCTCCGTCCATCACCACCCTCTTTTGTACCGCCATAATTAAGAATGGCACATTAACCCTTCAGAAACGTGGGCGCTCAAAAAAGGCAAAAGCTCAACCTTTCCAGAATGTGACTGCCAAATAATACCATAAGAAGATAAAACATCCATTAATAACTGCGTTTCTTTTTGCGCTTGCATGTAAATATTTTGCCTTGTAAAAACACTATTTTACATAGAATTTGGAATTCATTGTCTAAATATTATGTTCCCATCACTGTAGGAAGGATTTGTGTACGGTTGATTTCGAATATGTTTAGTGCATTAGAGAAACATATTAAAATAAATCATATGCACGCAGTGCTTCAAATCATTGCCATATTTTCTTAATCAGAAATATATGCCTTCATAGAACTAACAACATTGCTTTGCTATGAGGAGTTTCACTGATCTAAACTAATCTAATAATTTTCTGCTTATTTCTAATCAGATGGCTTGTCCCTCATTATTGTGTGAGGTTGCAGAGGGACGTCTTACTCTTCCTAGTAATAGAAATATTGGGTGGGGGTAGAAATTGTACAGAGAGATAACAGGAACACTGTTGAGAGAGAACTGAAGAACAGGGGTAAGAGGGGTAGAGATAGAGTTCAAGTAGAGAGATAGATGAGATGATGAAAAATGTAAAATAGTTATAAAAAGATGAGTTGAACAGATAGAATGATATAGAGAGGCAAGAAGAGGAAGAGATAAGTAGAAAAGGAGAGGTAGAGATAAGTAATATTTTGGATTAATAAAGAGGGGGAATTTAAAGAGAGACAGAGAGAAGGAAAGGAAGAGAGGAACTGTGTGGTGTTATAGAGTGTTATAGGGTAGGGAAAAAAAGAATACATTTATGTAATAATTAATGTTTTTGATTATAAATAATTTCAATTTAAAAAGAGCTATTTGTTTGCAAATTATTTTGAAATGTTTTAAATATAATATTTCTAGGTGTTTGTTATATCTATCTAACATATAATATGTTTTTTTAAATTGTTTCTATCATTTTTTATTTTTTATATTTTTATATATGTTTTTTAAAAAAATCTTTTGTGTTGTTGTTGATGTTTTGTTTGTTTTTAATTTTGACCTGACTCCAGTGGGAATATACATTTTTACCCCTGTGCTAGCCAACACTTTCCTTATTGTTGCACTAACTGGAGCGGGAATAGTATTTTTTACCCCTCCGCTATCCAACACTTTCCCTATTGTTGCACTAACTGGAGTGGGAATAGTCATTTTTACCACTCCGCTATCCAACACTTTCCCTATTGTTGCTCTAACTGGAATGGGAATAGCAATTGTTATCCCTCCGCTATCCAAAACTTTCCCTATTGTTGCACTAACTAGATTGAGATTAGTAATTTTTACCCCTCTGCTATCCAACACTTTCCCTACTGTTGCACTCACTGGAGTGGAAAATGTAAGTTTAATGACTTTTGAAAATTTAAATGTTTTAATTTATAATATAATGTTTTTTATTAGATTTTATGTTATAGGTGTATGTATATATATATATATATATACATTTTTATATATTTATACAATTATAAAATAAATTAAAATGAATAGTTTATTAATTGTTTATATATATATATATATTACATTTTTTAGGTATGTATTTTTTTTAATACCATTTATTTACTATATTTGTTAAAATGTATATTAAATCTAATTAATTTTTTTAATGTTAATTTTCTTATTTAATATATTTAATATTATTTTTTTAAATTAAAATTGATATTTCGCACAACTATATTTTTACATAAATTTTTTTTGCAGATATTTTTGTACTTATAAATATAGGATGTCGATATTTTTGACATCGATATTTTTAACTCGATATTTTTGTATGGGGATATTTTGGGGGTTGATATTGAACCACTTTTGTTGTATGACAAGATTTTTGATGACCTGAGCTAAGCGTACTGCTAACACCTTGGAGTCTTCATTTATCAGTGTGATTGGCCGATATAAACGAGTTCAACCGGTGACTTATCTTTCTTAAAAAAAAAACAGCTATTTTGGCCACCAACCAGGAATCTGGTGGTGTGACTCCATTAAATATATGGTCAAAAAGTGCAAGCATCTGATCTTGCATCCACACCAGCAGCTTTACCCAGAGGGAGACTAGAGATAGCAAGTAAGATCTCTTCCCATGATAGCTCTTCCTCTAATATTATCTTGTTTGTCTATGGCTATTCTACATACGGATACTGTTTAAAGGAATTCTTCAATTTGCCTGTGGCAATCCCTGTTTTCTTCCATATACAAGGTTTGATAAAATACTTGAAATGCCTCTCTAATTTCTTTTGCGCCGGTGACACCCCCAAGAAAAGGATCCCGAATTTCTCTTATCTCGTTGCTTGTACACCTCTGCCCTGCCCTTACTGCCAACTGGTGTCCAACCTGCTCACTGTACACATATGTTCTTTCTTTCCAAGTGACGTATTTTTCTGCTGGCCTGTCAGCGAATATCCCTTTTAGTTCCGCCCTTGCAAAAGTTACCCTCATTTGTGCTTCCTTTATATTCCCTTCTTGTTGTATTAATATTTCCCTCCGCACCTTCAAGACTATCTTGTTTATCTTTCATCAGCTGTCTGTCCTGCTTCCCTTTGTTCAGCGAGAACCTTAAAGTCTCCTCCCAGAGACAGGCCTTAAATGTATCCCAGACCGTGCATAAGGAGGCGCTGCCATTATTCTCTTCGAGGAATTTTGGGATCCACCTACTGACATGTTTGCAATAATCCTCGTTGGTGAGGAGTGCATGTAAATGTAAATGTAAATGTAGTTGAGCTTATATAGCGCACAGCTACCCGCTGTGGGTTTCCCGGCGCTTGCTTAGGGAACCCGTCCTGGTATTCCCCTGTGAGATAGCAGGGTATCCACAAGGTGAAAGTCAGGCATCCCGCCGCGAGGGGCCGTTGTGGAGATTAAGCAAGCTATTGCCCAGAGTCGCAGAGTGTGAACCCGTGAGTTGAGGAGGCACCGGGGCGAGAATTATTGAGTCCGTGGAATTTTTAGCCCAAGACCCGCCGAGGCGGGGAATTGAACCCTGGTCCATGACCGATCTCAGCTTCCGGGTCTGCTGCCTCTAACCCCTGAGCCACACTTCTCCACGCCTGAGCCACACTTCTCCACATGTTCGCATGTTCAATGCTCCATGAGCTTGGTGGTTTCCCCTATTCCTTTCAATTCTATTACAAGAGGATTGTGATCCGAGAGGAACTGTGGGTATTAATCAATTTGACAGGACATGATAAACTTATTAGAAACAACAAAATAATCAAGGCGAGCATGCATGCAATGTGGAGCAGAAAAATCCCCATCCCCGATGAGTTATTTTTATGTCAAACCATGATCTTTACACACTCCTTTAAGGGTTTGAAACACCTTTGGTTTCCTCCCGGTATATGATGACGCCCTTCTATATTGAAACTTCCTGGGAGGTTGACATTAAAATCCCCACACAAAACTATAGGTAAATGAAGGTGCATTAGCTCTTTAGATACCTGATAAATGATAGAGGGATCATCAAGTATGCTGCCATAAATTGAGCACAACATGAATTTACCTTCACATGGAGAGTGACAAACTACTGCTGACCATCTCCCTTTACTATCAAACCCTATTTGGGTGAATTTTAGCAGACTTCCTCGGGCCAAAACTGCCACATTCCCAGAATGAGCACCTTGTGTGGTACCGGCTACGAGTCTATAGCTCAGAGAATTTAGAACATCCCTCTGCAATGCTTCGATATGTGTTTCCTGTAGGCAGACAATATCTGCCCTCAGGATTTTCAACCCAAGGGAAGTTCTGGCTCTTCTTTATGGATCATTTAGGCCGCACAAATTAATGGACCCAATTCTAATTATCTGATTGCCAATCATTACCTTATTTTACCCTGCATCCTAGGCACCACTCTTCAGTATTGTAATAGTGATATGACACCCCCCTGCTGCCCATCGCCCGGTCTCTCCAATTCTTTCCCTTTTTGCCCTGGCCGTGTAGGATTCCGGACCCCCTCCCTGATCTCCCTTACCCTCTGAACAGCCTCCCCCTACCCTCACCCACACCACTCTACTGAGCAACCAGGCCTGTCCTGAATGGCACAGTCTGACAAGACAAAACCCACTCACCAGGCCCCCACCACCAACCCCCTTATAAAATACCTTGTTCTAGCAAATTCTAACCGATTAGCTTTTTTGTTTTCTTTTTTCCCTTTTTCATTCTACCCCCCTTTTTTTTAGGACCCACACCTCTGTACTTTTTCTCATTCACCCCCAACCTCCTTCTTGCCCCCTATAATATTATCCCATGTTTTTCTCCTATCTCTCTATCATAAAAGTATTTCTAACCATTTCAATCATATTTTCCATCCTTGTCTAATGCTTTTGACAGCTCTCACGAAGAATCAGACTCCACCCTGTTGCTCCGCTAGGTATTCTTGGGCCTGGATGTTAGAAAAAACTGCAGGTGCACCCGTTAAATATCATTTTCAGTTTTGCTAGGTTTTGTAAATACACTTCATCACCCGGCTTCTGAAAGGGAGCAAACATCTGTCTTAATCGCCATCTTCGCTCCACTGTGGCGTGGGCGAAGTCTGGTCGTGTAAAGAAGGAAACTCCTTCAAATTCCCTTTTAGAATTAGAACGTGCAAGATTGAAAATGCTTTGTCTTCAAAGGAAATTTCCAAAATAAACCAATACAGCCCTGAGTATGCATTACTGTCTGCCTGTTGCTTCTTAAGATTTTGAGGGAATTGATGTACCCTCTATACTTCCATTTCCCACTCCCAGCTCGAGAGTTCCGGAAATGCACCTTTTAGGAGTTTAACTACATAATCCCTGGGATTCACACCCTCTACCCCTTCTGGAATACCCAATAGACTCATATTATTCCTCCTTTGCCTATTCTCATGCTCCTCCAACTTCCACATCATGTCAGTAAGCTTAGGGTCTTGAGAGGTCCTCCAAGTTTTCAGTTCTCCCACCTCCAGTTCAAAGGTATCTGTCCATGTCTCCACGCTGGTCATCCTGCCAGAGATCTCGGTACAGGTTTTACATATTTTCCTGACTGCCCCCTTCAGTTTCTTAGAAGCCTATCATGCCCGTCGGTTATCGGTCTGGATCGCTGCCTGCATCTGCTTGATTGTGGCCAAAATCAGGGAGGGTGTAGGCTCCAATGCTGTTGTAGGGGATTCTTCCATAATTCGTTCAGGGTTATCGAGGTGTTGAATGGCGGAATAGTCCCACCTGAGCCCGGAGGTCTCTTTCTTTGAATGATCTTCACAGCTTTTGCTTCCTTTTTTGTCGCTTGCCAGCTGTTTCTTTTTTGTAGTTGCAAACTTTTTCTTCTTTTTTTAACCTCCTGATTTTCAATTGCAAAAACCAAAGACTCATCCAGTGAGCTGCTGCTAGATGAAGTAGACTGTGTGGATGTTGAGGAGCCTTGTTCGGGCATTGAGGAGTCCGAGTCATCATTCAGAGAAAGAAATGTATCCCCCCCATAAGTTTGGGTGAGGCCAGCAGCCTAAGATTCCCAAAAGGGCCACAGACTGATGATATAAGGTCCACCTTAATTCGTTGTGAGGAATGGGACATCAGGGGCCCCCCAGGATCAGCTGTCTCAATGGCTCTAGAACTGGACAAATTCTGCTCGGGCGGCAGTTGCTCCCCTATATCCACCATTGGGTTGGCTACGCAATTCCCCTCCTCACCTGATTGTGGGCTTCCAGGCAAATTCACCATAGTTTCCGACACCACCGCAGACCGATGGATAAAAACAGATGCTATAGCTGGTGGGGGTGCAGCAGTAACCATGTCCTGGTATTTTTAGGGGCCTAGAAATAAAAAAGGTCAGAAATTGCCAGGAGGCCTTCAATTTGCTGCTGCTGAGCTATTCTCTCTGGTTGGTCTCTTGCCAAAAGCACCAGTAGACTCATCCCCTTTTTTCTTGTTCCTTGCCTCTGCTCCAGCCTCCTTAGAATTCTTCTGATGCATGCTGGGCTTCGGAAGTCTCACATTGGTGGTTTTAGAACCTCTGCCAGCCATCGGTGAAGCAGGATTAGCATGTCCTGCAACAGTCACGAGGCAAGCCTACCTCCGTTTCTCCCTGAATGCCACACAGAGCACTGCAGGGAAAGCAGCTAACACTGCGCGGTGTCTCCTGCCAGAACTCCGCCACAAGGGTGCACAACAGAAACGGGCCGTGGGACTCCAAACCGACCCAAGAAGCCACAGAACCTCTAGCATCACTCTCTTGCTTCCAGCACTGTATCTCCACTCAAGAATCGCCGTGTTCAAGCTAAAGGTAAGGGAGCCCAGATATAGCGAGCAGCTAGTCAGACGCCATCTTGCTCCTCGCAGAGCAGAAGTAAATTGGAAAGGGCTAACAAAGTAGGAGTTTCGTGAGAAATTAGAGAGAAGAAAAAATTGAGAGGCACAGACAGATGCTACCAATGGAAAACAGTTGAGGAACAAGAGAAGAACAGGTTCCTGGCAGCTTGCTTACTTTCAGTATGGCACCAGTTTTGTATTGTCTGCATCGGTGCTGGACTGTTATAAATCAGTGGTTCCCAAAGAATGGCCAGACATCCATTTCAAGTTCACAGTATACGTGATGAAACTTCATTTTAGTTAGGTAGTACAGAGAAATGGCAAGAGTCTTGAATGTTCTGTAATAGCATGGAGAAGTATTGCAATCACTTGCAAGTTTGGAAACAAGATCTATGAGGCAATATGTTAGAACCGGCGGTCTCTAGTTGGCAGAGGTATACACTTCTGACAAATAGGGAACCACCAGCTCTAGTCAGGACAAGGGGATTACACACTCAGATAACCCCTTCTACCCCCTTGGTAGCTTGGCAGAGCAGACAGGCTTATCTCAGAGGCAGTGTGTTAAGCATTTATGACCACATACAGTAATAAAGTGAATACACTACAAATGGACACAACACAGGAGTTATTATAAAAATAGTATTTTTATATAAGGCTTAGCACAAGACCAAATAACGACAAAAATATACCACAATCTTAATAAATACTCTTTGGAAGGAAAAATAATAGTTCAGGTAAAGTTTCTTCTTAGGAAATAGTTCTTTAGCAACAAAAATAAGTATTCTTCTGAATTACAGTTCTTGGCAACAATGTGACCCCCACAGGAGTCACACGACGTCGAGTTTACGATATTCCCAAGGTTCGGCGTCGACCGCGAGGAGCGCTACGTCGAGCCTGGAGTTGCAACAGAACCCACAAACACAGTACCTTTGGAAATGAAGAAAACGATGATCCACGGCGTCGAGATGTCGGCGTCGAGGTCGGCGTCGATCGTGCCTCGGATTCGGGTCGATCCGCAGCGGCATCGAGAAGTGTCGGGCCGGAGCAGCGCTCACAGCGTCGAGAAGGGCGTCGAGTCGATGCGATCAGCAGCGGCGTCGAGACGGGGTCGCTTGGAGCTGGAGCCGAACTCACTACTCAGAGGCATCGATACCGGCGTCAAGACGGGGTCACTTGGAGCTGGAGCCGATACTCACTAATCCTGGCGTCGCTACAGGCGTCGATCGGGCCCGGCGGCCGGCGTCGAAGGCTCAGAACACTGGAGCCGTTACTCATGATGTCGAGCTGGATTCGGCGGCGTCGGCGGCGTCGGCGACGTCGAGACTGCAGATTTCCCCTGTGTACTGGAAATAACACTTTCCAGCAACCAGCAATTCAGCAGAGGGTGAAGTCCTTTGGCCTGTGACTTCAACAGGAGGCTGGTACTCTTCCAGCCCTTGGAGATTTTCTAGCAATCTTTTGAGAGTACACACCAAGTTTCTCTCTCCTTGTTCCTTGGCAAAAATAAAGAAGCAGCTTCAGGTTCCTCCCAGCAAACAGCACACTGGCAGAAGGGAGAGGCAAGTCCTTAGATCAGCAGGCTTCTTGTCCTTAGTAGAGGTTTCCTTGTCAGAAGTGATCTGAGTTCTTTGGTTCAGGGGTCCTTCTTTTATACCCCTTTTCTGCTTTGTTCCCTTTGTCCAAGCAGGGAAATTCCCCCCATCTCAGGTTTGTTGTGAGTGTTGCCAGGCAGAGGCACCTGGCCTATTCACTGAGCAGGGCAGGGTCCTCAGCCGCCCAGCAGGAGGCGGAGCCAGTATTGTCACTGGTAGGAGCAGGGCTATCAGTCGCCCGGCAGGAGGTGGAGCCAGCATTGTGTCAGGCAGGGCAGGCTATCAGGGACTACTCTTCCCCCACTCTAAGTGTAGATGCCTCATTCACCCCACACTGACTCATTCAGACCTCTGGAGCCACCCAGCCCCTGACACACAAACACCAAACCAGCAGAGACCGGTGGATAGTTGGACAAGAAAATAGCCACTTTCTAAAAGGGCTATTTTCAAACACAGAATTTAAAAACCATCCATCCTAAAGGGTGTGCTATTAAATTCTGAGTTCAGGGATACTAAACTCGACCTGCTACCATGCTCCCTGAGTCAGATAGATTATAATGGAGTTAATAATCAGTCTGCCCATTCTGGCCTATTGGAGGCAAGTAGCCCTTCAATAGTGAAAAACGAAAATGGCTGTAATTCACTATTAGGTCATGCCACACACATCAGGGCATGACCTACCTTTTACCCACAATGCACCCAGCCCTAGGGCCTACCATAGAGGTGTCTGAAATGTGGCAAAGTGAAGGGTTTAGAGACTGGCAAGTAGGTTTCCTTGCCAAGTCGACATGGCAGTCCGGGACTGCACACAGGCTCTGCGATGGCAGGCCTGAGACAAATTTTACACGCTGCTTCTGTGGGTGGCACAACCAGTGCTGCAAGCCCACCAGCAGCAGTTAACTTACACGCCCTTGGCACACGCAGTGCACTAGACTAGGGTCTGAACAGTAAGTCAACCAAGCCAATCATGGTAACACCAATCAATGTAACAATTTAACATAGGGAGCACTTGCACTGTGGCACTGATCAGCAGTGGCACAGTGCCCAAAGCAATATTCCAGCAAAAACATCGTAAACAGAGGAGGCAAACGGGAAAAAATGGAGGAGAGACTCATGCCAATGATGCCAGGTCTAACACCTGTTCCCTCCAGCTGAAATTTGGGGAGAACTACCCTTCACCCAGGGAGTCCTCATCACTAAGGCGGAAAAATCTGGACAGACCATCAGCATTGGCGTGATCTGTACCAGGGCGGTGTTCCACCGTAAAGTCCATCCCCTGTAGGGAAATGGACCACCTCAACAGTTTTGGGTTTTCACCCCTCATCTGCATTAACCATCTGAGGGGCCTGTCGTCTGTCTGAACCCGGAAGTGAGTCCCAAACAGGTAGGGTCTTAGCTTCTTCAGCGCCCAGACCACAGCAAATGCCTCACGCTCTATCCCACTCCACCTCTGTTCCCTGGGAAGTAACCTCCGGCTGATGAAGGCTACAGGTAAGTCTCGGCCCTCTTCATTCATCTGTGCTAGAACAGCCCCCACACCATGCTCTGAAGCGTCTGTCTGGACAATGAACTCTTTTGAAAAGTCGGGCGCCAGGAGGACCGGTGCTGTACACATTGCAGTTTTCAGGGTGCCAAAGGCTTTCTGACAGGCGTCAGTCCAGATCACAAGTCTCGGCTGCTTCCTGGAAGTCAGTGAGGTCAAGGGGTGCACAATGTTGCCATACCCCTTGACAAACCTCCTGTAGTAACCCGTGAGACCCAAGATGGCTCTCACCTGAGTCTGGGTTTTGGGCGGTTCCCAAGCCAGGATGGTATCTATCTTGGGTTGCAGGGGGGCCACCTTGCCGCTCCCTACTTGGTGCCCCAAGTACACCACTGAACCCTGCCCAATCTGGCACTTACTGGCCTTGATTGTGAGGCCTGCTCTGCGCAGGGCCAACAACACTTCCTGGAGGTGGCGCAAGTGTTCCTCCCAGCTGGCGCTGAACACTGCTATATCGTCCAGGTAGGCGGCGCTGAAATTCTCCAGCCCAGCCAATACCTGGTTGACCAACCTCTGGAATGTGGCAGGGGCATTCTTCATCCCAAAGGGCATAACCCGGAACTGGTAGTGCCCATCTGGTGTGGAGAATCAGACCTCTCTTTTGCCCCATCAGTTAAGGCGATCTGCCAGTACCCAGACGTTAGATCAAACGTACTAAGGTACCGAGCAGCCCCCAACCGATCTATGAGCTCATCAGCTCTGGGGATGGGGTGCGCATCAGTCTTGGTGACCGAATTGAGTCCTCGGTAATCCACACAGAACCGAAGTTCTGGTGAAGCACCAGGCGCTGCAGCCTTTGGGACCAAGACCACTGGGCTGGCCCAAGGACTGCTAGAGGACTCAACCACCCCTAAGGCAAACATCTTGGAGACCTCCTCCTTGATGTATGCCCTGACCTTTTCAGTCACCCTGTAGGCCTTGTGCCTCACAGGAGTGCTGTCCCCGGTGTCCACATCGTGGACACACCACTGAGTGACACCAGGGATTAAGGAGAACAGATCAGGGAATTGTCCCAGCAGATGGCGACAATCTTGCTGCTGCTCAAGGGTCAGTGTGTCAGAGAGGACAACACCATCCACTGACCCATCTTGCTCTTTTGCACACAGGAGGTCAGGAAGAGGCTCACTCTCCTCCTCCATTCCAGCATCTGTGGCTAGGAGCATGCCCACTGCGGACCTTTCTAAGTGGGGCTTTAACCGGTTGACATGCAGGACCCGCAAGGGGTTCCTGGGAGACTTCAAATCCACCAAGTAGGTGACATCGCTCTTTTTCTCCACAACCTCAAATGGTCCAGTCCACCTGTCCTTGAGCGCACAAGGTTCTACAGGGGCCATGACCCAAACTTTCTGACCAGGTTGAAGCTCAACCAGAGTGGCATTCTGGTCGTACCACCGCTTCATCTCTTCTTGGCTGGCCTCCAGATTTGCCTGAGCAAGATCTCTGAAGCACCGAGTCTGGTTCCTAAAGGCCAGCATGTAACTGTATACATCCTGGGGAGGTTTCCTGGGAGATTGCTCCCAGCCTTCTTTGACCAGACTCAAAGGTCCTCTTACCGGGTGTCCATACAAAAGCTCAAAGGGACTGAACCCAAGAGACTTTTGTGGCACCTATTTGTAAGCAAATAGCAGGCATGGTAAGAGGACGTCCCATTTACGCCTCATTGGTTCTTCAAGACCCATAATCATGCCTTTTAGGGTCCGGTTGAATCTCTCAACCAGCCCATTACCTTGAGGGTGGTAAGGAGTGGTAAACTTGTAGGTTACCCCACACTCCTTCCACAGAGACTTCATATAATTAGAAATGAAGTTGGTGCCCCGGTCTGACACCACCTCTCTGGGGAACCCCATGCGGGAGAAAACACCCATCAGTGCCCGTCCCACCACGGGGGACGTCACTGTGCGGAGAGGGATGGCTTCCGGGTACCGGGTGGCATGGTCCACCAAGACCAGGAGAAACCTGTTGCCCATGGCTGTCTTGGGGTCCAGTGGCCCCACAATGTCAATCCCCACTCGCTCAAAGGGGGTACTGACCATGGGAAAAGGTTGGAGGGGAGCCTTCTGCTTCCGCCCACTTTTCCCACTTGCCTGGCAAGTTTGGCAGGTCCTACAATGGATGTCTGAATCCTTTCTCATCTGGGGCCAATAAAAATGGGTGACAAGCCTGTCATAGGTCTTGTCCTGCCCCAGATGTCCAGCTAACGGAACGTCATGAGCCAACCCCAGTAGGAAGGCTCTGAAGCGCTGGGGTACCACCAGCACACGGGCTGACCCAGGCTCAGCAGCCTTAGGCTCGCTATACAGGAGGTCGTTCTCCCAGTAAATCCAATGTGATCCTGACTGATCACCTGTCGTTTGGGCTGAGGCCTGCTGCCCCATACCCACAAGAGAAGGGCACACTTTCTGTTCAGCACAAAATTCCTCCCTGGAGGGACCACCATCCTGCTGCCAATGGGTCAGCTCGGGCAGGTCTCCCAGTTCAGCCACTTGTTCCCCTGTAGGTTCCAGGGCATCCCCCTCAGGGTCTGCTCCCTCCTGGACCGTGGGAACGATGGGGGACAGTTTCCCGCGCCCCCTGCCTCTTCTCTTCACGGTTGGGTCCTGGGCCATACTTTCAGGCTCCGGGACCCCATCAACACCCTTACTAGCTGACATGGACCGGGTGGTCGCACACACCCACTCCGGCAGACCCAACATTTCCAGATGCGCTTTTCGCTCCACCTTAGCCCAAGGGGAGTCCTCCAAATCATTGCCCAGGAGACAAGCAACAGGCATGGCGGGCCTCACAGCAACCTGAAGAGTACCTGAGACCCCCCCCACTCAAAAGGAACTTGAGCTACCTCACACTTACTCTGTGAGTTGTCAGCAGCTACAACGGGGTAGAACGCATGAGGGACCACCTGCTCTCTGGACACCAAGTGACACTTGACAGCTGTCACACTTGCTCCGGTGTCTCTGAGAGCTTCCACCCAATGGCCATTAATGGTCACCCACTGCCAATATTTCTTAGTGTTACTAGGCAGAGGGGTTGGAGGGACCATTTCCATGTCTCCTAAAGAGACCAGGGACATTTCTGCATGACCCCACCCTCCGGGGGCACCCATCTCGCTCCCTCCCAGGGCTACATTCGCTACCTGACGGGGGTGCACGCGGCGGTGCATTCGAATCCTTCATGGGACACTGGGGATCATAATAACGGTGTCCCACCTGCTTACAAACGTAGCAGGTCATTGGGCCCCTGGGAACAGGTTCACCTGTCGGGACCTCTGGCTTCTTTACAGGGGGAGGCTGGGAACCCTTCCCTTGGTTCCCTTGGGGATTGCTTTGGGGCCCTTTCTGAAACTCCCTCTGTTTACCCCTGTCCCCCCCACTCTTCTGCTGGGGACCCTGCCTACCCTTGGCTGATTCTCCCACTGGACCCTTGTGGACCCTGGTACTGACCCAGCGGTCCGCCTCCTCAGCAAGTTTTCTAGGGTTAGATATCTTGCAATCAATAAGGTGCTGGCGAAGCTCTGGAAAACAGTTATTAGACAAGTGCTCCCATGCAAACAAATCATAAAGAGCATCATAACTATCCACCTTGCTACCCTTTACCCAACCATCCATGGCTCTGCAAAAGAAGGACACATATTCAACCCACGTAGTACCAGGCAACTTCTTACATTCTCTAAAGGCTTGTCGTTACTTTTCTGGACTTAAGCCATACCTCAACATTAAAGCATCTTTCATATGAGTATAAGACATCCTATCCTCAGCAGGCATGTCAAACAAGGTATCTCTCCCTTCATTGACAAAGCGACCCCACAACCCCGCTCCCTAATCATTCTCAGGGACCCGGTGGGCCAACAATGCTAACTCATATGCTTTAAACCATTGACCAATATCCTCATTTCTACTGTAATCTTTTATCACATCTTTGGGAAAATAAAACCTACTTTCTGCAGGCACAGATGGAGTGCTGCCACCAGAGGGATTCAACTCTAAACTTTTAGTTTTCAGCTCCATCTCCCTCAACATCTTCTCGCGTTCAAACGCTAATTTCTCTCTTTCAAAATCTAATCTTTTGCTCTCCATTTCAGCTTCCCTTTTGCTTCTTGCATTCTCTAATTCCAACTGCCCTCCTAATTTAAACTTTGCCATCTCTAACTTGTATTCCCTCTCCTTCTCCCTGTCTTCCAACTCTTCAGGAGAAAGGCTCTTAGAGGACACACTGCTGCCGGGAGATGCCACGTGCCCATTTATGGGCTCTTCCACTTCCTCTTCCTCTTCCGGTACCACCCCCGGATCAGAGGGATTTCTGGCCTCTAACCAGGCCTTCAGTGCTTTGAGGAAGTCGTCTCTCAATCTGAGACCTGTGGTAGGAACTTTAAACTGCTTGCAATATTGCTGTAGCTCCTTTAACTTGTACTTATTTATCAATTTCTTATCAAATTCTTCCACAACAATAAGAGAAGGGGTAGCAGCTACGGCATCCTCCATGGTCAAAACTGGCAGTGTTTAAAAAATAAGCTCCAGGAAAGCGGAGAACAAAAATAGAATATCCTACCAAAACAGATTGTGGCTGCGCTATGGTCTGCTTTCACTATGTAGCGTACACTAATCTCTGCACATGAGTCATAAATGCAAAGTTCAATCCTCACCGCTGACCACCAATGTTAGAACCGGCGGTCTCTAGTTGGCAGAGGTATACACTTCTGACAAATAGGGACCCGCCAGCTCTAGTCAGGGCAAGGGGATTACACACTCAGATAACCCCTGCTACCCCCTTGGTAGCTTGGCAGAGCAGACAGGCTTATCTCAGAGGCAGTGTGTTAAGCATTTATGACCACATACAGTAATAAAGTGAATACACTACAAATGGACACAACACAGGAGTTATTATAAAAATAGTATTTTTTTATGAGGCTTAGCACAAGATCAAATAATGACAAAAATATACCACAATTTTAATAAATACTCTTTGGAAGGAAAAATATTAGTTCAGGTAAAGTTTCTTCTTAGGAAATAGTTCTTTAGCAACAAAAATAAGTATTCTTCTGAAACACAGTTCTTGGCAACAATGTGACCCCCACAGGAGTCACACGACGTCGAGTTTACGATATTCCCAAGGTTCGGCGTCGACCGCGAGGAGCGCTACATCGAGCCTGGAGTTGCAACAGAACCCACAAACACAGTACCTTTGGAAATGAAGAAAACGATGATCCACGGCGTCGAGATGTCGGCGTCGAGGTCGGCGTCGATCGTGCCTCGGATTCGGGTCGATCCGCAGCGGCGTCAAGAGGTGTCGGGCCAGAGCAGCGCTCACGGCGTCGAGAAGGGCGTCGAGTCGATGCGATCAGCAGCGGCGTCGAGACAGGGTCGCTTGGAGCCGAACTCACTAGAGGCGTCGATAACGGCGTCAAGACGGGGTCACTTGGAGCTGGAGCCGATACTCACTACTCCTGGCATCGCTACTGGCGTCGATCGGGCCCGGCGGCCGGCGTCGAAGGCTCGGAACACTGGAGCCGTTACTCACGATGTCGAGCTGGATTCGGCGGCGGCGGCGACGTCGAGACTGCAGATTCCCCTGTGTACTGGAAATAACACTTTCCAGCAACCAGCAATTCAGCAGAGGGTGAAGTCCTTTGGCCCTGTGACTTCAACAGGAGGCTGGCACTCTTCCAGCCCTTGGAGATTTTGTAGCAAGCTTTTGAGAGTACACACCAAGTTCCTCTCTCCTTGTTCCTTGGCAAAAATAAAGAAGCAGCTTCAGGTTCCTCCCAGCAAACAGCACACTGGCAGAAGGGGGAGGCAAGTCCTTAGATCAGCAGTCTTCTTGTCCTTGGTAGAGGTTTCCTTGTCAGAAGTGATCTGAGTTCTTTGGTTCAGGGGTCCTTCTTTTATACCCCTTTTCTGCTTTGTTCCCTTTGTCCAAGCAGGGAAATTCCCCCCATCTCAGGTTTGTTGTGGGTGTTGCCAGGCAGAGGCACCTGGCCTATTCACTGAGCAGGGCAGGGTCCTCAGCCGCCCAGCAGGAGGCGGAGCCAGTATTGTCACTGGCAGGAGCAGGGCTATCAGTCGCCCGGCAGAAGGTGGAGCCAGCATTGTGTCAGGCAGGGCAGGCTATCAGGGACTACTCTTCCCCCACTCTAAGTGTAGATGCCTCATTCACCCCACACTGACTCATTCAGACCTCTAGAGCCACCCAGCCCCTGACACACACACACCAAACCAGCAGAGACCGGTGGATAGTTGGACAAGAAAATAGCCACTTTATAAAAGGGCTATTTTCAAACACAGAATTTAAAAACCATCCATCCTAAAGGGTGTGTTATTAAATTCTGAGTTCAGGGATACTAAACTCGACCTGCTACCATGCTCCCTGAGTCAGATAGATTATAATGGAGTTAATAATCAGTCTGCCCATTCTGGCCTATTGGAGGCAGGTAGCCCTTCAATAGTGAAAAACGAAAATGGCTGTAATTCACTATTAGGTCATGCCACACACATCACGGCATGACCTACCTTTTACCCACAATGCACCCAGCCCTAGGGCCTACCATAGAGGTGTCTGAAATGTGGCAAAGTGAAGGTTTTAGAGACTGGCAAGTAGGTTTCCTTGCCAAGTCGACATGGCAGTCCGGGACTGCACACAGGCTCTGCGATGGCAGGCCTGAGACACATTTTACACGCTGCTTCTGTGGGTGGCACAACCAGTGCTGCAAGCCCACCAGCTGCAGTTAACTTACACGCCCTTGGCACACGCAGTGCACTAGACTAGGGTCTGAACAGTAAGTCAACCAAGCCAATCATGGTAACACCAATCAATGTAACAATTTAACATAGGGAGCACTTGCACTGTGGCACTGATCAGCAGTGGCACAGTGCCCAAAGCAATATTCCAGCAAAAACATTGTAAACAGAGGAGGCAAACGGAAAAAAATGGAGGAGAGACTCATGCCAATGATGCCAGGTCTAACACAATACATGTCCAATTTATATTAACAGCACTAAAGCCGAAGTCAGAGAAAATATGTGGCTCAACATAGATCCTCCTTGATAAAACTACCTGACCTGTGGTCACACTTCTATATCTATGTGAGTTATATGATGTTATGCAAAGTTCTCTTTTATAATCTTTCTCATTACCATTGAGTCTTCTTGGTGGCAAAATCAAGGAAAAACTGTTCAATCAAACTCTAATTTGTTTTTTAGGCACCATCTAAGATGAAAATGATTCTTTTTTTCCTCAGCCAGAGAAGTAGCTGACTTCATATTTAAGTGCTCTATTGAGAAAACATGTTTTTCTTCACACTTCTTGCTGAATTTGAGCATAGCAATATGTACCAACTCAACACATCATCGTTTTCTCATTGGTTGTCTGGAATGATCTCTTCTTGGATGCACAAAGGGCAGTTTAAGTGACTACTGCAAGTCCATCAGCCATGTGACTTGAGATGAACAGGTGAATGGTTCCTATCATAGCTGTGTCCTTTGCACCCCGCTACAGGTTCAGCGTGAGGCTGACAGTCCACTGTCCTGGAAAATGTGCAGATCCAGTGTGGGCAGAATTGGCATACAGTGACCTAAGAGCAGGTTCAAAAAGAAAGCATGCAGGCACTGTGTGTGAGGTCCAGGGCCAGGATGAACCCTGGATAGAACACTTAGTTGCCAGTAGAAGTCATAGAGTTTCTTCAGTAACTGGAGAGAAGGAATGAATACTTTCTTGAGCTTGTCTGGGGGACTTGCTATCCCATGTATTTGAGTGCTCACTGATTCTGGAGCTCAGGTATTTTTACGCAGTGGCATCATATTGCTTCCGATTTGTAATTGCCTGGCTAAAGCCTTGTCATACCTTAGATGATTGTAGAGGGACTCAGGACCAGTTAAAAAGTAACAAAATTTTTACTGGTTCTTAAACATGAATAGGCAACCAGTTATAAGTACTGCACCAGGAGGGACAGCAGAAACAAAAGCAGGAACTCTGCAATAAGAGAGAGGTGATAGATCAGGATAATTGACCTTAAAATAAGTGTCCTCATTTGCGCACTATATTAGCATGAAAATGCTGAAAGAATAAAATGGAGGAAAACATGCCTTTTCTTAAATGTACAAATTAACGGGTTGCATGAATTTCTTTTTTTAGTAAGCACTAATTACTATTGCAAATACATTGTCAGGTCAGGCTAGGCCTCATTTATTTTCTCTTCCATTTCTCATACATTCCTTTAATTAGACATGTCATCCTTGTGGAATGTGCTGACTTTAAAAATATTTCTCTCCTTCCCAAACTACATGTTCTCAACATATTAAGTTAGATTTTAGTTGCCAGATATTCACAATAATTAATGCTAAGCAGTATATTAAAACACTGGTACCTACCTGAAAGTGTGAATCTCATGACTTAATTCAGCAATGTTGCAACTAGAATGTTTCTGATTTAGAATAGTTCATTGTCAAGCAGTGAAAATCTGAACAGCTAACAATTTACACTGCAGGGTTCACGTGGGAACGCAGAGTGAATCTATTGCACATTACTGTTAGCAACTAAGCAGACGACTTGCAGATAACACCTTACCGACTTTCTACGTTTACTGTGGAAATGGAGAAAGAAGCAGCAGACCTTCAGATTATCCTTTTTCATTGGCTTGAGATGACCTAACACCAGCGTGGATTTATACATGTGATTTTGTGTTTATAGCATAGTTGCTACTAGATAGACACACCCTTCTTCTTCTTCACTCTTCATTTTATGGCACACCTTGAGAGATATTTGCTGTCCAGACTGGTCCAGGCTATTGCTTCTGAGACCATTTTCTTTCTTAGCCCTTTGCCCTATTCGCTGTGAGCTACTGATGATGGTGATTTCCTGTCACCTACTATTTTGTGTGTGTCTAAATTTTCTTTAACAGTTATGGCTTGCGATGACTAATTTTCTAGCTGAACTTGGAACAGTTGTTACTCTGACTGTTTGTTGAATCTATTTGGAAGAGGAGATTTGGATGAGTTCCTAGAACTACTCTTCTTTAAAAGTTCAACTACAATCTGATTCTATTTCAATGCTTCTTTAAATCTCCTGTTTTCTGAAAGAACTCTTTATGGGTTCTGGTAGGTTAAGATATGCTAGGGTAGAATAATATTTTCTTTATGGGACACACTGTAATTTTCTTGATTGACTCAAACCATGATTTTCTTGATATTTCTGTAAACTGATTTATCTAATGTCCAATTTTAATAAAGAGACCAAAATAAAAATACTGAACTCTTAACGGCAAATAAAGGTTTTGAACTAAATTAAAACTCTCATTATTGACTGAATATAATTAATAGTGTTTATTGAGATGTTGTTGACTTATGCTCCATTCGAAAACGGTGGCAAAGATCCAGTTGTAAGTCACAGGTTCAACTGATTTAAATAAAAACTATTTCCGTGCCAGCAGTTTCTGGTAGCAGAGATATGGTTCACACTCTGAATGGAGCCACAAAATAATTTCCTATATTGAAATAAAATTCCTGTTTCCCGAATCCAGTGTCCAGAACTTGAAGATCAGACAAGGTGGTACTAGAAGGCGATTGTGGTTTGAAGGTGTGAGTATTAATAGGGCGATGTGTCGTTTATGGTAGTTGTTTTTTGATTTAGATAGTGGTGCTGTGACTATGGCTGAGTGAGGGAAGAGAAGTATAATGAAGCTATTGAAGAAAAGAGATTGAAGAATTCAGCCTTGTTGTAGCCGAAAGATCCCTGGTTATACAGAGATATATAGATACATACATAAATTGAATAGAAGACTTGTTAGCAGGATAAAGTGTAGTGTGTGAGGTACCATCATCTATACATTTACATAGGGAGATTAAGCAGTGTTGTGATTAACATTGACCGGTGTTAGTGGAACCTAATTGCGCAAATGAGTGAAGCTGCATTGATTTCGGTGATTTCGTGCTGGTTGAGATTTCACTTGCAGTTGTGAAAAATAGTCTTGAGTGATTATAATACGGTTATTTGCTTAGTAGTAGCAAACAAGAAGGAGTTTAAAAATGTATTGTTGAAGTTGTATGAATGCAAGAAAATTGTAATGGAGGGTGAACTGCTGCAAAGTGTGAGATCGTACATTATATTGTTTCACACTGAGATTGGTCGGTTAGTGTGCTTTCGCACTGGGATTGGTTGGTGACATCAGAGTTTCACTCTAGGATTATTAAAAGTGCATTACGTATCTGTATTTGACAATGAATATTGGAAAACTAGGAGCCTTAATTGGATTGGTTTGTTGAGATTGATGTATACAGAACAAAAAAATAACATTTGTTTGAATTTTTTGTGGTACTGCAAAAAGGAAATGTTATAAGGAATTTAAGAATTTAGTAAGAGGGAATGTTACTATTACGGTATGGAAAAGTGAAGAGGCATCTCCTGAGGGTACACCTTCATGTTTTATGACAACTGAGCATGGGTTACACACTCATGCTTGGCTTCACCAATGGAGCAGAATCACTGAGAAAGAAGGTGGATGGAACTTTCCTAGACACGGGACATTTAACACCAATATTCGCGATAATTTAAAAGGAAAATGCACAAGAGTAAGCAACCAGTTACACTTACTCAATATGAAGCTTTTAATGCATGGGAAAAGGTTGTGAGGGAAAAGGACAGAGAAAAATACCGGAGAAGGACAAATGAGCAGTGCAAAATGATGTGGTGCTCGATGTCTGAAGAACAGCATAGGTGGAGAAAGGCTGTCATAGAGGGAAACAGACCATATTTAACTATTACTACTGAATCAGCTAAGAAGAGAAGTAAAAAAGATAACCAAAGGAAAGATGAAGATTAGACTGATACCAACTCAGGGGACAAGATTTTAGAGCAGATCTTAACTTCAAGACATCCACCATATACAACCCCTACTACTCACAGAGATTCTAGTGCTGATGGAAGTTCCACAATGGTGACTGCTCCTGTAGATCCAAATTTAGCCCAGATTGAAAGATCACTACAGATCCTTTAAATTATCCCACCAGCTGTGGCTTGGCCATAGGTTGCCGTTTCAACTGTAACTAATGCGACTGGAGTTCGTACTGCAGCCCAAATAACACCTGTGAATTCCCGATAGTGCCCAGAGTTATTCCAACTGCTTTTCCAAATGTGAATTTAAGGCCAGAAGTTCCTAAAGCCTCTGGAAGTGTACCTACCACAGGGTTTGTTCGGACCACACAAAATTATCAGATTGTCATGAGGAGACCCCCACAGAAAGTACAAGCACTGATAGATGGAATAACTTTTGCCTTCACAGCTTCTGTTACCACATGCAATACTAATGCTACTGCAGAGGGGTACGTACCAGTCTGGTTAGAAGAAGCAGCAGGAATTAGAAAGGCAGACAGCACAGATTTGATAGAAAAGCCAGACACAGAGAGAGATAAACCTTTATGTGTAGCTCAATTAAAAAATATAATTAAAAGAGATAATCACGTAATGCTTAGAATTTGAACATATTGAGCAATACCAAAGTCAGGAATTAATTTACCTGTGTGAAGAAATCACACAAAGAGCAGCATTAGTGTATGACAAACTGACAGAATTGGCTGAGAAACACAAGATTGATCTTAAGAAAATGTTACATTTGCAGAGAAGCTATATTAGAAAACATGAACATTTCAGGAATGCATTTACACATTACAAGACTGATCAAATGCATTCGCAAATGGAGTGAGACTGAGAAATTAGAAATGAAATGGGCAAATAAGCGTGAAAAGAAAAAGAGATTGGAAGCTATAGCAAAGAAACAAGATGGGAGAAGCGAGGGAGAAATTACAGAATTCTCACTCAGAGAAATAGCAGGAGGAATGTATGTACATGTTCTTAGGAGTAGCTGTGTGTCGGCTCAGTTTACAAGCAATTTCCCCAAATTGAGAGACAAATCAGTGCAATGATATGCACAAATTGAACAATTCATTAAGATTTCAAAGGTGTTGTGGACAGATTTGAATACATTTTTCGATACAGTAGTAACTGCTAATTTATTGGCTGGATGTAAGACTGCAGTGGCCCAAAAAAAAGTGAGGGAGACTAGAACAAATGCCACATCTCCTGTAGTGATGGTAAAATATGAGGCAGTGATTACTATCCTGAAAGGCAGAGTGCCACCAAGAGATTTAGATTGGCTTAAAATTAAAAGAACTACCCAAGAGCCGAAAGAAGCAGTGCATGAATATTATGAACAGTTGCTGCACGTGCTCCAGCAACACAGGGGACAAGAGTATCCTGAGGAAAAGTACATGGAGATTTTTGTGACACAGTTTGCTTTAGGACTAAAGCTAGAGATCTGTACACATATAACCCAACACATGATCTGTCGACAGAACAAGTCACTAGATGAGATTTTGTGGTATGCCAAGTATTGTAGCGACGAGTTAGACATGAAGCAGAAAAAGATTAAAGATAAGTTGGATGCAGTTGGCTCAGAAAGGTTTTCAGAATCCTTCATGTGCAGGACATCAAGGAAACATACAAGGAGTTGTGTTCCACAGGTTGGTTTTCAGGGAAATCAAGGAGGGTTTAACATGTCTCAAGGTAGAGGTAGAGGTGCTCCTGTGGGTATAGGTTCTGGAACTGATATTGCTGCTATGAAAAAAAGATCACCACATTTCACATCCGTCATAAAATTGAACATTGGAAGAGAGAATACAGGTAGAATCCTAATAATGTTGATGGAAGTGTACAGATGCAACAGGAATGCAAATGCAAAATTTGCTGGCACAACAGATTCAAATACCTGTGCATGGTCAGATTCCAATGATGCCCGCTCCACTGGTCCAAATGAGCTCACAAAATATGGGAAACCCTCAATTAGATTTAATGAATACAAACTCCTTCCAAACTTCAATGCCACAATTCCGAAATCCGAACTGAATGGTTTACAAATATCCCTTTTTTTAAATTGATGGTTCCAGTTATGATAACTCCCAATGAAAGTGCCTGAGAGAGGAGGAAGATTGCATACATGGTGCCGTCATAGTGGTAGACCAGAGTGGTCCATATTTCGATGCTCAAGTATATGGCCACCCAGTATCATTTTTGATTGCTACCAGTGCCACCAGCTCCTGTGTAAGAAGAGTGGAAGTTCTAGATCTACCCCTCTCAGGGAAAACAATCCAAGTTGTATGAGTTACAAATAAACAATTCAGAAATCCAGTTTCAGATAAAGTCCCAGTAAAAATAGGTTCATTTGAAGAAAAACATCAATTTGCTGTTTGTGTTTCTAGTCCTGTAAACCTATTGCTATGTCAGTTGAATTGCACCATTTATTGCACGCCGGATGGTGTTGCTTTCCAGAACCATGATGAGGACATAGACTTTAAAGTGATTAGACAGAAAAATTAGCTAGGAGTATTTCCTTCATTACAATGCAAGAATTACCAGATGATTTGAAAGAGACAGTGAATGCTGAAGTTTGGGACCTCGCAGGTAAAGATATTAGACTCATAAAAGGTGTAAAACCAGTCTGAATTGCTGTAAACCAAATGCAGTGTTTCCTAGAACTCCCCCTTACCATTGACATCAGAAGCCATTGCAGGAATAATGCCAGTCATAGAAGACACTTTGGAGAAACGAATATTGAGGGGATTATTTAGGAGCCCATGTTACTCTCCAAGTATAGGTTTGCAGAAATGCAATGGGAAATATAGAATGGCGCAGGATTTAAGGAAGATCCATTAATTTGTTGTTCCTTGCTGTCCCGTGGTACAGAATCCAGCCACCATATCCTTCCAGATCCCATGTACTACAGAATGGTTTATCGACATTGACTTGTACTAGGCTTTCGTCTCAGTGCCATTGCACGAAGAAAGCCAATACCTTTTTTCCTTTGTGTTGCAACAGTATTAGCATGATGTCAAGTCCCACAAGGGTATACAGAGAGTCATCTATTTTTAACCTGATTATGAAAGGAAATCTAAAGACCCTACCCATGCCCAGCAAGTCAACACTTGTACAATACATTGATGATTTGCTTTGTGGCATCGGAAATGTGAACAGCTTGTAAACAAGACACCATTGCATTATTGAATCACTTGGTTGAGAATAGATACAAAGTGTCTCCATGCAAAATGTAGTACGGTCAAAAAGAAGTTCAATATCTGGGATACATTGTTATGAAATGAGCTAGAAAGGTGTCACCAGAGAGAGTGGAAGCCATCTTACAGATGAATCCATCATTAACTCAACAGGAAGTTAGGATGTTTTGGAACTGTCTGGCTACTGCAGGCAGTAGATACCAAATTATTCCAAAATGGCAAAACCTTATCTGGGGATAACACATAGGTATATGTCAGATCCGATTCCATGGGGGAACGCCTGTTCAAAAGCATTCCTTGAGCTGAAAGCCAAATTGTGTTGTGCCCCAGCACTAGGAATGTCTGATTATTCAAAAGAATTTACACTATTTTGCAGTGAGAGAGATGGATACGTCTTGTATTCCAATTGAAGCTCATGGTCATGTATGATGACGATATGTATTTAATTATCACACAGAATACATTGCTCTTATTGATCCCTCTCCAGCCAGCAGACAACTGACTCGAGAGGAATCCACCTCTGACATAGAACACCATGACTCCAGAACTCTGGAGATAGTACATTCTGTGTTAAAGATGTATACATATAATTGAACCCATAATACTAAATACAACACATCTTCTCTCTTTTAATAAAACACAGTATTTTCCTTTTACAAACACCACTAGAAGTAATAATGCTATGCCCAGCCAAAGCGTCTAGACGTTTAACTGCACATTAAATCCAAACACACACGGAATGAGCATAAAAACTCTCTTTTGGATCATGGTCTTGCAATGCATACGTAGTCTTCAAGATATCCGGGTGGAAACCTGTGTCTTTGCAACACTGTACTCCTCCCAACACATTCAGACATCTTTGTCATATCTGCATTACTATTCATCCCTGTACTCCGAGATCTGCCACATAACACATCTTTATCACTTATCAACATGAAACTACTGCATCCTAGACCTTTATCATCACATTCATTCTCCTTTCTCTCAGAACGTTTTTCCTGTATAGTGCCATCCTCCCCAAATTCCACCTCTCATCATTCTCCAAAACCACAAACAATCCATGCACACTCTTCACCTTGTACGGACCACGAAACTTCGTAAGTCCACTTCCCATGTGCCCTGGCTTAACCTTCACTCAGTAAGGAAAAGTCCACCCTCAAGAACAAGGGAGAAGGATGTCACCTGCCACACGATAATAAAGGAGCGTAGGCACGTCTCCAAAGGATAACAAACACAACCTAAGTTTAGATCAGGGGAGAATAGGGTACATAGAAAAGTACATATAAACAAAAATATTGTACAAATACAATGTTTATTTAACCCCTTCGCTGCCAGGCCTTTTCCCCTCCTGTGCCACGCCCTTTTTTGGCTATTTGGGGTAGTGCGCGCTGAGGCCCCTGTAACTTTTTGACCACATAAGGTATCCATGCCAAATTTGCGTCCTTTTCTTCCAACATCATGGGGATTCTGAAGGTACTCAGGGTTTGTGCATTCCCCTGGAGGGGTCACAGAAATGAGCCAAAATACAGCAAAATTTAGGTTTTTTTTGGGAAAATGGGAAAAAGGGGCTGCAAATGAATGCTTCTGGGTTTTTCCCTGCAAGTGTTATCAAAAAAGGGTTTGTGGGGCTGAAATCACCATTTTCCCAGATTTTAGGGAATACCAGACTTTTGTCAGAAACCCAAAATGTTTTACACAGTTTTGCCATTTTTCTGGGACATAGCCTATTTTTGCTATTTTTTGTGCTTTCAAATTCCTTCCAGTTAATGGTAGAAATGGGTACAAAAGCAATAATGGATCCTGGAAAGCTATACATTTTAGAGAAGTAGACAAAATTCTGAATTCAGCAAGGGGTCATTTGTGTAGATCCATCAAGGCTTTTTTATAGAAACTAACAGTTAAATATAGGATAAATTGAAAATTTGTTGAATAAAAAAGACTTTTGTGTCAACGTTTTCACCTGTAACTTCTTCTAATTATGACAGCTCTTTGAAAGCAATATACCGTTACATCCGCTGGACATTACTGGTTGTGGGGATATATAGAACTTGTAGGTTCACCAAGAACCCGACGAACCCAGAGCCAAAAACTGAAATGGGAACAAAATATAGAGTTTAGAAACAGTAGATATTTGCACATTTCCGAAATTGGGAATACTCATACTAGCATGAGAATTATCAGTCATTTTTTAGAATGACTTCTTTTTTACACAATGTCTTTCATTTGGAAGGCAGAAATGCATCGAAAGTCAATAGGTAATAACAGTTCCTTTACAAATCTGAATTACCCTAAGGATCCCGATAAAAATGGTACCTCACTTGTAGGGGTAGGCATAGTGCCCACGACAGGAAATGGCTCAAAACCCAACGTGAACACACCACATTTTCACAATGCAAAATTACCCTTTTTTAGCAAAGTGCCTAGCTGTAGTTATTTAACCATAGCTCTGCCGTCACCTAGGGAAACCTAGCAAACCTATACATTTTTGAAAACTAGACACCCAGGGGAATCAAGGATGGGGTGACTTGACTGCCTCCCACCAGGTTCTGTTACCCAGACTCCCTTGCAAACCTAAAAAATTGCAAAAAAAACACTTTTTCCCCACATTTATCTGGTGGAAAGTTCTGGAATCTGCGTGGATCCACAAATTTCCACCCACCCCGCCTTCCCCAAAGTGTTCCGTAAAAAATGGTACCTCACTTGTGTGGGTCAGCCTAGTGCCCGTGACAGGAAACGGCGCAAAACCTAACATGGACACACCTCAATTTCGTAGCGAAAAATGACCCTTTTTTGGCAAAGTGCCTAGCTGTAGTTTTTGAACCATAGCTCTGCTGGCACCTAGGGAAACCTAGCAAACCTATACATTTTTGAAAACTAGACACCCAGGGGAATCAAGGATGGGGTGACTTGACTGCCTCCCACCAGGTTCTGTTACCCAGAATCCCTTGCAAACCTAAAAAATTGCAAAAAAACCACTTTTTCCCCACATTTATCTGGTGGAAAGTTCTGGAATCTGCGTGGATCCACAAATTTCCACCCACCCCGCGTTCCCCAAAGTGTTCCGTAAAAAATGGTACCTCACTTGTGTGGGTCGGCCTAGTGCCCACGACAGGAAACAGCGCAAAACGCAACGTGGACACACCTCAATTTCGCTATGAAAAATGACCCTTTTTTGGAAAAGTGCCTAGCTGTAGTTTTTGAACCATAGCTCTGCCGGCACCTAAGGAAATCTAGCAAACCTATACATTTTTGAAAACTAGACACCCAGGGGAATCCAGGATGGGGTGACTTGACTGCCTCCCACCAGGTTCTGTTACCCAGAATCCCTTGCAAACCTAAAAAATTGCCAAAAAAACGCATTTTCCCTACATTTCTCTGGTGGAAAGTTCTGGAATCTGGGTGGATCCACAAATTTC
Source organism: Triturus cristatus (assembly GCF_964204655.1). Classification (NCBI taxonomy): domain Eukaryota; kingdom Metazoa; phylum Chordata; class Amphibia; order Caudata; family Salamandridae; genus Triturus; species Triturus cristatus. Next base: position 1,138,984,353 of record NC_140581.1, read on the forward strand.
CACCCACCCCGCATTCCCCAAAGTCTTCCGAGAAAAATAGTACCTCACTTGTGTGGGTCAGCCTAGTGCCCGCGACAGGAAACGGCGCAAAACGTAACGTGGACACACCTCAATTTTGTAGCGAAAAATGACCCTTTTTTGGCAAAGTGCCTAGCTGTAGTTTTTGAACCATAGCTCTGCCGGCACCTAAGGAAACCTAGCAAACCTATACATTTGTGAAAACTAGACACCCAGGGAAATCCAGGATGGGGTGACTTGACTGCCTCCCACCAGGTTCTGTTACCCAGAATCCCTTGCAAACCAAAAAAATTGCCAAAAAATGCACATTTTACCCACATTTCTGTGGTGGAAAGTTCTGGAATCTGCGTGGATCCACAAATGTCCACCCACCCCGTGTTCCCCAAAGTCTTCCGAGAAAAATGGTACCTCACTTGTGTGGGTCGGCCTAGTGCACGCGACAGGTAACGGCGCAAAACGCATCGTGGACACACCTCAATTTCTCAGTGAAAAATGAACTTTTTTGGGCAAGGTGCCTAGCTGTAGTTTTTGAACCCTAGCTCTGCCGGCACCTAGGGAAACCTACTAAACCCACACATTTCTGAAAACTAGACACGCTGGGGATTCCAGGGAGGTATGGCTTGCGTGGATCCCCCAATGTTTCCTTACCCAGAATGCCCTACAAACCTCAAATTTAGCTGAAAAAATCACCTTTTTCACACATTTTTGTGTGGGAAAGTTGTGGCATCACCGGGCTGACACAAATTTCCTACCACCCAGCGTTCCCCCGGGTCTCCCGATAAAAACAGTGCCTCACTCGTGTGGGAGGCCCAAGTACCCGCGACAGGCCCACAATGTAGTGAGGCGACATGAAAATTGCCTATCTCAAAACGACCTGGTTTTGCAAGGGGGGTCACTTGGGTTTTTGGCCCGGTGCTCGGCGGCCACCTAGGGAAACCCACCAAACCTACACATTTCTGAAAACTAGACACCCGGGGGATTCCAGAGAGGTATGGCTTGCGTGGATCCCCCAACGTTTCCTTACCCAGAATGCCCTGCAAACCTCAAATTTAGCTGAAAAAATCACCTTTTTCACACATTTTTGTGTGGGAAAGTTGTGGCATCACCGGGCTACGTTGTGGGCCCTTGCCTGTCACGGGTAACGATTTACCTGGAACAAAATATATCCCAGAGCAATACGAGGATCCAGAGATACAGGAGGTTGATAACAGCATGCCCTTATCAAGTGGTAGCACCTTTAGTCAGCATACAAGAATAAGAAAATCTGTAAAGAGATGGACAGACAGAAGTAAGGTCAGGTACCGGTAACGCAGAAAAATACCATAACAGTTATCCTGTGGACCCACACGCCGCTCGGCACAAAATATGGTTTGTGCCAGCTCTAATGTATAATCGACTAGAGATCCTAGGAGAGCAAGTAGAACTGATAAAATACCGGAAAAGGGAACCGGAGACCACCAGAGCTCATGGGCCCATTTTAAATCTAATGGCAGGTCTTCAAGGACAAGATGAAATAGAAAGAGCATAAAGCCACGGATCTTACCACATTCACACAGGGTCGCGCTACCATATCGGCGTAGAAAAACATCCGACCGGAAAATGCATACACGGCGGGTCCAAAAGACCAGGAGGAATACCGGGTTCTCCTCCCAGGAATAGCGGCCACAGTCAATAGTCCCGGGCTTTAGGGGAGGTGACGACGTCCGTCTCGGCAGAATATCCAAGGCGGAAGAAGATAGGCTAGAGCCGTCCCCCTGTAATTTATTGGCTGGGCTACATTTCGTAATAGGCGGTTCACTTAGGCGAGCGCAGAGCGCACTGGAAATAGACGACGGACTGCTGGATAGTGCAGCTCAGTCCAGGATCAATCACTACTAAAGCTACTTATGGAAAACAGAGGCAAGCTGAAGCACCAACTTAGGAGTAATGTAAAAATTATAACCTTGCTTTCGTAGAGATAAATAGTCAGGAAGGAAAGACCATATTTCGCCGAACAGGTCTGAAGATGGAAAATAACAAACTAACAATGTGTAATCTCAGTAAATGCACAAAAGAAAAAAACGGTTTATTTTATCAAAAGAAAAATCAGATTCAGATCACTTGCTCCCATGGGGTATGTTCATTCAATCCTTGCTTCTCAGAATCCAGAAAGAAAATCCAAAACACTTTCCTGGTCTTGCGAAATCTGCTGTCATCCCGACCTTTGACAGCAGTAATCTTCTCTAAAATTGTCCATTTCAGATCAGTATCCCCATGTCCCATTTGCAGCCAATGGTGAACCAATGGAGCTGATGTTTTGGAGGTCCAAATGTTTGATTTGTGCTCCCCAATTCGCGTTCTAATCTCTCTGCCCGTTTCGCCCACATAGGAGAGGTTGCATGGGCAGATTATGCAGTACACCACATTCGTGGCCCTGCAGTTGGTCATTTGATTTAATTTGATATGTTTGTTTCTGATGTCAATATGGTCGGCGACAATGGCGTTATTATAGTGCCACCCTCCCCAAATTCCACCTCTCATCATTCTCCAAGACCACAAACAATCCATGCACACTCTTCACCTTGTACGGACCACGAAACTTCGTAAGTCCACTTCCCATGTGCCCTGGCTTACCCTTCACTCAATCACCTTCCTCTATCCTATTTCCTTTTTTGTCTCCAACTCCCTCACATTGCTACCATTAAACTTCGCCAGACCTGACATCGCCTTCATCCATGCTGGCAACATTTTGGTACTAGCCCTGCGCCCTCTCATCAAACTGAAGTGTATTTCCTTTGTGACTCCATTTTGCGTAGTACCAGTGGTACCCGTGGCACCCAGACCAAATTGTCGACCATACCCTTGACACCTTTCCCACTTTCCACTGTCATTTGGAGAACCCCTTTACCATGCGGTTGGCTCTCTCAATGATACCATTCCTTTGTGGGTTTTAAAATGAGGTACGTGAGTGCACAACACTGCACCACTTCAAATAATTGGTCATTTCCACGGATGATAACTATGTCTCATTATCCGTAACCAATTTCTCTGGATACCCTTCTTCCCTAAATATTTCTTCCAACACCCAAATGGTATTTTTTGTTCTAACTTCCGGCATGAATTTGACAATGAGTCGTTTGGAGAAGACATCGACCATTGCCATACCCAACCTCAACTCCATGACTACACTCCTCAAAGGTACTATCAAATCCATGTACACTGTATGCCAAGGTAGCCCTGGATCATATATTTCACTTATTGCTGATTGATTCCCTACTCTTAATCTTTTTCCACCTACCCTGCAATCTACACACCTCTCAACCCATTCTGTAACCTGTTGATCCATCCGAGGCCACCAAAAGTGTTTTCGTATCCTTTTCTTTGTAAGTGACTGCACTAACTGACCCTAATGTGCCCGTATCAACAATTCAAATCTTAACTCTTGTGGAGAAACAAATTTGCCCCCTTTACAACTATTTTTTCTCCACAAATGGACAACTCATCCAAACAAAACTTTCACAAAGGGCTTCACTGCAACCGGTACTGCACTCTCACGCCTGCCACCCTTCCCTACCATCTCCAGTACTTATTGCAAAACACCATCCTTAGGCATACTTTCCTGCCACCGTTCCATACCAATTGCCCCACTGCTCGCTTCTATCAAATCTTGCACACTGACGACTGCTCCTACTGTATCAAATGATTCCACACTCTGTCTACATCGTGCCATAGTAATGGCAACCCGGACAACCCTCGTCCTGTCCATTTCTTCACTCAGGAATGTATTCAATCTTGTATTGATACTCTTGCAAGCGAGCTAACAAACTTTCCAGTTTCGCAGATCCCTTTCCCGCTCCTCCTGGGAACAGGATCTTCATCAATGGCTTATGATCCATAAGTAAAATAAAAGAAAACCCCCACAAATACATCATGAAATACTCCACCACCCATGCGGCAGCCAAAGCCTCCCTCTGTGTAATTGAATAATTCTTTTCTGATTCAGTCAAAGAGCATGAAGCGAATGCTACCATCTTCCCACCTGCCTTATGGAGTTGGGCAAACACAGCTCCTACTCCTACTGCACTAGCATCGACTGTAAGAACAGACATCAATTTTGTATCAAAAGGAGTTAATACATCTGCTTCACATAATTTTTTTAATATTCTTCAAAATCCTCTTCTTGATCCCCAGACCATACGTACTTACATCCTTTTCTTAGTAATCTTTTAATCTGTTCCATTTTATCTGTAACGTTTTTAACAAATTTTGAAAAGCACTCGATTAGTCCAAGTAAGGATCTTAATTGGTCCTTGTCCGTAGGGGTGGCCACCTTCCTCATAGCCTCCAAGAGATCTTTCTCAGGTTTGACCCCTGCTGCTGATAAGGTATAGCCTAGATACTTCACTTCCTCCACACAAATTTTAAATTTTTCTCTTTTGAGCATTAAACTTGCATCTGCCATTTTGTCTAAGACCTCTTTCAGAACCATATTATGCTTCTCCTTAGTATCTCCAAACACTAACACATCATCTTGGAAGCAAACCATATTTTCCAACCCTTTCAAAAGTGTACCCATCATCATTTGAAATACACTGCCCGCTGATGCACGGCCAGATGGCATTCTTGTGCATTGGAACATGCCATCAGTGGTAATAAATGCTGATAGACCTTTGGAATCCCTGTTCAATTTAATCTCATGGTATGCACTGTGCCAGTCTAGTTTTGAAAAAACTTTCCACTCCTCAATGATAGCACCAACTCATTAATATTTAGAAGTGGATGGTTATCCACAATTATATTGTGGTTCAAAGTGCGCAGGTCCACACAGAAACTAAAACTACCATCAGATTTGCCTGTTATAACAACCGGAAAAATCCAGCTTGATGTTTCTATGGGTTCTATTATCCCTTGTTTACCCATCTCCTCCAACATACGTTTTACTTCATGTCTTGCAACTATAGGAACCTTCAGCACTTTATGCTGCATAGGTACTGCATTTGGTTTCACCAATATCTTATACACATAACCTTTCAGTTCCTCTATGTTTTCTGAGAACACACTACTCACCTCATCCACTTTATTCTCAACCGTAACTTCTTCTACTACCATAACCTGATTAGGTGCTCCTGGATTAATGACTATATGCACATCATATTGATGTGCCCACCTTAGTATTGGTGGTCTATTACTTGCCACATACACTTTGCCCTCTACGCACCTTCCTTGGAAATGTATCTCAGTTAACCCACTATGTCTATCTTCTCCCCTGATACCCACAAGTGTTGATATCCTTAGGGAGTGGACATAAATTTAGCCAATGTAAAAACTGCTTCCACATCTGGTACACATCCTCTCAAAATGCTTGCTACCTTCAGTTGAATTGGAAATGTTACCTATATATTTCCTATTCAACACTCCTTTTTTCCCAACATTGGAACTTCATTTCTCAGTACCAATTGCTCATACGTCTTCCTGCTGGACACACGTAATACCTTCTATTTTTTTCCATCTCTCTCATGCACAAGTCTGACTGTTCCACCACTTTACCTATTTCTATCGCATTATTTAATATGGGTTTTTTTGCTGCCCATAACCTTTCTTGCGTTTTTATATTACGACACTGAACAATGAACTTATCTCTGATCATCTGATCTCTCATTGCTCCAAATTGACATTGTATAGACAATTCACGTAACCTTGGCACAAACTGATCAATGATCTCATCATTTTTCTGTGGTTGTGTGAAAAAGCGATGCCTGCTCATAACTATATTCACCTCTTTTGCAAAATGTTTCTTTAACCTCGCTTTACCCATTGCCCGTTCCTCACTATTATGGCTACTGGTAAATATTTAAACACATGTTGCCCTTCCTTCCCTAAGGCGCTCAGTATTAATGCTCACTTCCTTGCCACACTGAACTCTCTCCCATCTAGAGCTTCGACATAATTTTCTATTATCTCTACCCACTCACCCCACTCAATTGATGGCACCCCAGGCTGTTGTAAAAATGCTGGAGGTAGAATGATGGCTGCTTTAATTATTCTTGGCTTGCCTATCACTGTTGATTAAGTGTATAGACTACCATCCAAAATGCCAAAAAACACAATGTTAAATCCTTTCTTTGACTGGCACCCACACACGTGTTACCTCCAGGTACACTAAGCACGTTCAGGTGTGCTTATCACTGATGCATGCTCCACTCAGCGTCTTCTCCTCGATATGCTTCTGCTCACTAGGTATGTCCCGTTGCTTTCCCCTTCAGTCACTGTCTTTTTTTTAAAACAAATTTGCTGCTCATGCTCATTATTGCACTGAATTTTCTTTCAACCGATCCCATAACTTTGCACCTCAAATGAGCATAGATATAAGCTTTCACAATCATCAACGATGGCTGCCCTATGTCACCCACCCATGTTTCTTTGGGTGATGGACTTCGAGTACCAATGTGCGTCTACATCATCCCACAATTTCTACATCATCCCACAATTCTTTTGTTCACCGATCCCATTATACTAAATACAACAATACACTCTTTCAGCATTGACGCAAATGCATGGAGATGCCCGAAAACCACTACAGCACTTGATCCTATAGGTGGTGGTCTTCCTAGTTGCCTGAAAGCAGTAGCCGCAGTAAGTACTAGTCTGGGAAAGAGTGAGAACATAGTGATGTGATACGCTTTAAAATGATACCCTTTAACTGTTGTAGTCCCTCACTCTGTGAAGCTACTTTTGACAAGAACAGAAATACAGTATTTAACTCATAATCGCTTGACTAAGTAGAAACAAACAATTTTGTCCTGTGATAATGTACTTCTTAAAAGGTGCAGTGTACTTAACCCTTCAACTTTGTTGCCTACAAATGATGTTGACTGTGATGAAATTGAGCCCAACTGTCTAGATGTCATGGATTAATGCACCAAACCAAGATCCAATATTAGGGAGGAACAGCTAATTGAGCACGATTATGTACTCTTTGTAGACGGCTAATGTCTAAGAGGTAATGATGTTACACTAAGTACAGCATATGCAATATGCACAAAAAAATATGTTATTGAAGCTTCCTGGCTTCAAAGAGTTGTCTCAGCACAAGTTGCTGAATTGATTGCTCTTACCAGAGCATGCAGTTAACTGCATAAATGAGAGTCACCATTTTTACAGATAGCCAGTATGGGTTTGCTGTAGTCCACGATTTTGGACAATTGTGTTCAGAAAGGCGTTTCTTGACTTTTTCAGTTACCCCAGTTTGGGATGGGATTCAGGTAAAAAATGTACTGGAAACTTTGCAAGTTCCCAGCGAAATAGCAATGGTTAAGTGTAAAGATCATCAGATTGGTAATGGGTACATTGCTAGAGGCAATAGATATGCAGATTCAGTAGCATGGTACTGTGCTTTGTTGGCCTGCACATTGAATGGACATTTCTCATCTGCATCTGAGGAAGAGAGTTAATTCACCATGTTGATGAAAATCACAGACACGTGGGATGAACTAAAACGAGCCTAAGAAAACAACAACAAACACAAAAACAGAAGTCTGGTAGGACCAAAAAGAGAGTCTTTCAGCAACCAGACAGAGGATCCACATGAATTGTCTTGGTATCGTGTTCTCTCCCTTTAAAGTATGTCCCAAGTGCTACATGTGACAGAACAGACCTGCCAAAGGATTTCACAGTGTGGTGTCACAGGATGCCCACAGCCCCTACTCTGAATATATTGTGGACTTCAGAAGAGTCATCTCTATCCATTCACTTAGACAATTGCTTGCTATTACACATCTATTCCACACATATGCACGGTTGAGCTCAACGTAAAAGCTAGCAGAGGCTTATGCTAATTAGTTCAAGGAGATAAAGGGCAAATTCCCAAAAGTTACTTTTTCTTAATATTTATATAAAATATGACTCCACAATTTAATTGGATTTGTAAAAACTATTAAAAACAATTGTTTAATAATTTTTCTAACTAGTACAGTTCCTGAGATACAGTATTCATATTTTAGGGCCTGAATACGAGTTCAGCAGTCTTATTGCCATACCGCCATGGTGGCGGACTCGGGCCTGCAATATTACAATGTCATCACTGGCCCAGCAGCAGTGTTTCTGATGGTGGGGAATATTTTTCCATATAAGTTGATGCAGGTCTGTATATTTTGACTGCACAAGTGTTCAATGTACACATATGCATGACACATGTGAACAAATATCCCTACCAGTACTTTCCCATTGCTGGAGTCTGGACCATATGTGCCCAGTCCAGTCAATGGGTAAACATTGTAAAACAGATTTATCTGGATTTCGGCACCATCAGGGTCATTTTCTTTGGGGGTCAAGATGCTGCTGTGAAGGGGGACCCTGGAGGAAGGGATCCAAGTGAGAGACTGAAGGGAAGAAAGGGAAATGGGTGAGTGTGCACCCCAAATCCTTCGATTCTACTGACTCAAAGCAGGCGGTCTTACCGCCACAGTCTAGTCGCTGGGAAACCAACTCTTAATTCAGATGACAGCGAACTTGTCTGTACCTCCCGCTGAAAGCTGCATTCCCCCTACCACCATTGAGGCGGTCGGTGAATGGCTGACGGTGGTGGCATTGCTCCGGCGGTCTTTCGTTCTGCAAACCACCAGCATCATAAAACGGCAGGCAGACCGCCAACTAGGTGGCGAGGTTTCCAATGCCGTTTCAACAGCGGTTAACTTACCACCAAACTTGTAATCAGGCTCTTAATCTGTACTCTGGTTTTCTACATAGGACAACTAGCTCTGCCGAAGTGAAAGTAGCCTTTTGTGCCTTGTCACTGCAGTGACAAGGTAACATTAATTTTCTACATGTCCTGCTTTTAAATACCATGCAGCATAACTTGTGGGTTGCAAGGCCTACATAAGGGTGACATTATTATTTAGAGAGATGGTTTTCTCCTTTCAAAAAGGGTTATTTATGCAGGTCATACTGTAGATTTTACACTGCAGCAGTCAGGCTACACAGGGTTGACCCGAAGTCATGTTTGCCCTGCCACTGTAGTGAATGGCACAATTGGTGCTGCAGTCCACTAGTGGCATTTAACTTCCAGTCCCTGTGTTCACTTTTTGCATCATATAACAGGGACATATATGCAAGTTAAATGTGGCAATTAATGATGTTTAAATGGAGCACTGGAACACTACTTATTGCTTAGCAGGAGTTAAAGTGCACATAGTTCTAAAGCCAGCAAAAAAATAGAGTCCAGCAAAAGGTGTGAGATCTGGGGTGATCACATCGAAAAGACAGATTTCCTAAAGTCATTATTTACTTTTTCTGTCCCTAACCACTAGGGCTTACCTGAGGGACAGAAAACAAGGAAATCACATCATCCACTCTGAATAGGGCAGCCTGTCCATACTCTCTAGGGCTGTTGGAGAAAGCTTTCCGACAACTGAGCCAACAGGGGCACCACTTACAGAAAGCTGATGGCCCGGCCTACCAAAAGAGGGGTTCGGACCGTTTGTGATGAAGTAGTGTCCACCAAATTTGGTTCTAAATTAGTGATGGGTGGACTGTTTCTCTTGCAACGTTTCAGTAATTCTCATGGATACTATGATTGGTATACACAGTTTACACAGTCTTCAGCATGTGGATTTTCACATTAAAATCATACTTTTTCCCCTTTAAGGTTGTTTTGAGAAAAATTATTGCCAAAATTCACCCGTTTCAAAATTGTGTGGAAATGACCTTAAGTTAACTTTTAGGAAAAAGACACATACATGTTCAGGTCCAACAAGAACGTGTTAAAAAACATTGCCAGTTTGCTGTGAAATGCTATTTCAGGGTGTAAACACAGAAAAGCAGCAAAACGCTCGACTGTGGAATATTTAGGATATACATTACGTGTTGCTGGTATAATAAAAACGCCTCATTCCTCTAGTCAAAACAACTCTATTTTGGCCCCTCAGTATGTTTAACCCCTTTGCTTCTGTTCGTTTCCTGCTATACTGAACGCTGGCAGCTTATTTTCAAGAGCAAATAGGAGCATACCATTTGCTCCGAGTTTGTGTTGTTTGTGATTTGCTTTTCATGGGTGTAAACTTAATTTCCAATGCCTGTCCTTGACCACTCGTATCTTGAATACACAAAGAAGGACATTTTAAACTTTCTTTCTACCGTTGTTTAATGATCTTCTTACAGCTGATCTGAACATTTTATTATTTTTGCAGGTTTATTTATTTTCTTAAAAAATAAACACCTACTTTAAAGACTCGACGTTTTTTTCCGCTATCATCAAGTGAAATTGAGTTTATTACAGTTTCCTTTTCTCATTTCTTACCTCTGACCTCCTCCCCCTGACCGCTAACGGTGTCCGTATTAAACAGGCATTCAAGGGTAAGGTTTCCATGCAATTAGCTGCTGGTGTGGGTCAGCGAGCGGGCGGGATTAGATCCAGCGAATCAGAGGCTGTTGAGAGTTCTCATCCCTTGGAATTATTTCGGTGTCATGTCATAGGGCTGTGGGCCGCTACTGGAGAGCTTCATGTATTCAGCGGCACAACTGGCCGTGCTTCGAGATTTGGATGGATTTAGTGAAACTAAGAGCCATGAAACTCCAAAATGATATCTCTTGAGTGCTTTTGCAGCTTCAGATGCGCGTTGTGAATCTATTTCAAAGAGAACTCGTGTGGTTCTTTTGTGAAACACATTAAAATGCCCTGGCCTGCACATGGCTGTGAATTGACATTGAAATCTGGAGAGTTAGATGCCACAGCTTGGCCAGCTCCTCCCAGACTTTCCTATCAAAATACTTTCACCCCAGTTGATGAGATCAATTTCTTTATGGTGTGAAGCGAAACCAGCAAGGAAAACCAGACCCCTCTTTGTGAGGGGCTGCATCAAGAAAGAGGTGCCTAAGCCACCTTGTAGCCTGCCACTTGTACAACAGAAATTGGCGAATATGCATTGAACTTGTGGCGAAAGAAAAATGGAGTCTTGGGAGTTAACTGAAACACAGAAACCAATGGCTGCTTGATGCTGCGGCTCTCAGAACTACCTCTCTGCCTCCTAGGAAGCCTTGGCATGAGAAAAACCAACGGGCCAATGGCTGAAGGGGTCTGACCCAAAGCCGCTCTGGATGATGTATGTTTGCTGTTTTTCCAGAAAGTAGGTTCTCAAGCCAGACCTAAGCACATGCTAATATTAGAGAATTAATATAGGAGGCACAACAACCTAGTAGCAGCATGAATTACAGATCATCAAGTAACAATCACAATTATCCCTTTCAAATCAAAACTAAAACTGAGATAACGGCTAATCATGTAGGTGGCACCAGCCCTTTTTTTAGTATGCTCTTTACATTTCAAAAGTTCATTTTTAATTCACACGAATGAATACAGGAGAAAGGGCGAAGACATCTGATTTCAGTACATTCTACCGGTTGTACAGTATTAAACAGTAATGACAAGTCAGTAATCAGTGTAATGAAGTTTTCTGCATCAGTGACGCAGTAAAACCACATCACAATGCACAAAAAGCAGGGAACTAATTGCATGGTTCACTTTGAAAAAGTGTACTTTGCCTATCTGTGGGTTAGGTCATTTAAGTAGGAGTGTGATTACGAATTGAAGTGGAAAACAATAATGAGCATTTGAAAAAAAAGAGCACAAAAGTTTTATAAGATGTGTTATGCCCCATTTTTGCTATAAGAAAATTACGCACCCAATTCCCCCAAAAAATGAGAGCAAGATATCACCATTGTTCAACATTCTGATCTCAACCGTGTATAAAATTCCAACTTCAACAAACTAATAAATCTATGCATGTAATAGTATGGAGATGAGGAAGCTAGAACTTTTATCGAAAAATGTACCACAAAATAAAATAGAAACGTGCTTAAACGTTAACATAGAAATGCATAATAAAGTAGATGTCAGCAAAGGGGCTTTTATTAAACATGGAAAAGTGGAAAATACTGCTTAATTTCTGCAGAAAGCTTGCATTTCTATCATTCTCCAACTGCAAGACTTCACTATTCTTTTATTCTTTTCCATCCCTTCAAGAAAAATAAATGTATTCCATAAATAGTGATTTAATGTTATAACTGAATTATAGAGCTAGTACCTTTTCTGAAATGAACTGTTTCCTGCAAAATCTATTTCTCTTTTCTCACACCATATGACTTTATTGTATTTAGATTGTTTTCTTTTCCACATATTCATAATGAACAAGTGTATTAATGGAAATAAAATGCTTGATGCAGCTTACATTTTGAGATCTAACCAGAACATACCAGAATTCAAATGTTTAATTCCATAGAGCAGCTAATTGTTACACAATGGGACACCATGCAGCTAATAGAGTAGGCTTGCAAAAGGTTCCCATGAGAACCTTCTTAGATGTAACTTTCAGTACTACATTGTAGCCACCTCTGACTACCTTCATGACGACATGGATGTTTACCGTGGAAATCGAGGACGAACACAACAGACCATCGAAAGATATTCTTCCTTGGATGCTGATGACATTCACCTGTTTTTGCAACTTTTTCAGTGGATTTTTAATATAGTATGTGTTCTTAGGTAGAGCCAAGACATTCTGTGCACTCCCACCCTGTCATGCCCCTTAGCACTTTATTGTGTTAGCTCGAATTTCTGTAAGCTCTTTCTGATGGTGATTCTCTTTGACATCTCTTCACCCAGATTGATATTCTCTCACCCTCTCACAAATGAAGGCATTTGCTACTGCAACTGTCTGGAGTACTCCGCTGAGTCTCCAGAACTACCCTTCATTGGAAGATTGATCCTTTTCTTAGTCATCTGACTTTGCTTCAAAATTTTATTTGCTCTTTTCCAGAATGAACTCTTTATGGGTTCTTGTTAGGATAGGATGAGTCCTTTAGGTTAGAATAGAAACTATATTCTGAATGGAACACGCTGCTAGTTTCTATGCCTGTTCTAACTAATCGTTTTGAATATTTCTGTAATTGATCTGATCTTACTAGCCTGAATAAAAGAAACAAAAATATCGACTAATCTCTTAATGAGAAATTAAACTTTCAGAATTTCACCAACATCAAATGCAAAAGATGATGGTGTTGTTGTGAAAATGCTCCATTCTAACACAGTGGCAAAGGTTCATCGACTTTGGAAAGTGCGGAACTTCCAGGTTTGTTAAGTAAGTTTGAAGTGAGAAGTGACAATGTTTATGGACATTTTTATAACATTTCTACTTTTACAAATCTGGTAGCAAAGGATAAGTAATACACCCTGAACGGAGCTATAAAATATTACCCAGAAATAATTCTAAAATTACTGATTCCTGAATCCAATGTCCAGAACTTGAAGATCCAGCAAAGTGGTACGTGAAGGTGGATGCGAGTTGATGGTGTGAGTATTAATAGGGCAAATGTGTTGTGGCTGCGATTGTGTTATTTCCTTGGTTTGAATGAATGTTGATTAAGAATGAGCGGGTGAGAAAAAATTGTTTAACAAGAGGTTGAAGAGGTGTTTGAAGATTTCAGACTCGTTGTAGTCGAAAGATCTTGGGAGAAAATAATAATTGAAAACTTTTTTCCAGAGATTTTGAGATGTGGTGTGTGAGGTACCATCACCTACACTGGTAACATAGGGTTATTAAGTTGTTGATATTGATTAATATTAATCAGTGTTAGTTGCAAATGGGGGATCTGCATTCATTTGGGTGATCTCACGCTGGTCGTAATTTCACTGGCAAATGCTGAAATGATTCTTGAAAGAATGTAAAGCTTCAAATCTTTAGAAGAGCAAACAAAGTGTTTGAAGAGTCAATGAAAATGAATTGTGTAAGTATGAAGAAAATAGTACGGGAGGGTGAGCCGCTGTGGGAAATTATGTTGTGCATCACAGTGTTTCTCGCTGAGGTTGGTTGGTGTGCTTTTACGCTTTGATTGGTTAGTGACGTAGTAGTGTCACACTGAATTTGGATCGCTAAAGGTGAAACTTGAATTTGAATTTTTTATCGAAAGACTGTAAAAATAAAGACTGGAGTTGAATTGGTTTAGCAGAAAAATGTATGTTTATGGAACAGAATCATAACATTCAGTTAGATTGTGTTGTTTCAGATTTAATTGCCATTATGAAATGTTTTAAAGATTTATACAATTTTGTGAGAGGGGATGTTACTATTCCAGTACGCAAAGGTGAAGAGGCGCCTCCTTAGGGTATGCCTGCATACATTATGACTACTGAACATGGATTGAATACATTCGCTTGGCTTTGCTAATGGAGTAGTATTACTGAGAAGGAGGTGCTTTGATTTTCCTAGATATGAGACATTTAACACCAGAATTCTTGATTATTTGGAGGGAAAGTTATGTGAAATGAAGCCACCACCTAGACCCCTTCAGCATGAAGCATTTAATGCAGGGGAGAGAGTGACCAGGGTAAAAAAGAAGGAAAAATATCAGAGGAGGATAAATAGGGCAGTGAAGAACTATACAAATGCCCAATGGGATGAAGAACAGTGTAGATGGAGAAAAGGTATTATAGAAAGTACAATATTATACCCAGCCCTTACTTCAGAGACTGCTAAGCGGAAAAAAAGCAAAGATTCAATTATGAATAAAGGGTATGAGTCAGATAGTGATTCAGGAGATGAAATATTGGAACACATGTTGACTTTGAGAAGCACACCACATGTAAGCCTAGCAGAGCAGAGTGGATCATGCACTAGTACAAGTTCAATAGTGCCAACTGCTCCAGTACAACAAAGTGCATCCCAAATTGAATGATTTCAGCAGATTTTGCACATTGCCTCACCTGTAGTAGCTCGACCACAAGTTGGTGTTCAAATGGTGATTTCCACAGCTGTAGTGATCAGTGTAGCCTGTAACAATTGCTAAGGCACCATCTGTAACTCAGGTGGTAGCCAGTGTTCTTCTGTTAATAGAAACGAGTCCTGAGACTCATTTAATTGCCAGAGGAGTATCCACTTCAGGATTTTTTCCAACTTCCCAGAACTCACAGATGATAGTTGTCTGGAAGCCACCTTTAATGGTGCAAGAACTTATAGATGGAGGGATGCTAGTACATACCACCCCAATCTCATTGGAAGAAATAGTTGCGATTGACGAGGGCTATATACCAGCTTGGTTTGATGAAGCAACAGGACCTAGTAGAGCAGAGAATATGGGAACACCTGAGAGATCAGAGAGTGAAAAAGAAAATCCCTTAATTATCTCACAATTGAAAGTTGAATTGGAAGAAATAATAAGGGTGTGTTTAGAGTTCGAACATTTAGAACAGTATCAAAGGAAAGAGTTAATGTACTTTTGCAAGAAAGTTATGAGAAGAGCTACTTTAACTTATGAAAAATTGACTGAACTCACTCTGAAATATGAGAAAAACCTTACATAAAATGTGTCTACCCAGAAGTTATAGGGCCCAATTGGATGATCCGGCATTTGAAAATATGAGGATTACAGGACTGTGATTGCATATTATAGAATTGGTCAAGGGCATTCGCAGATGGGATGAGATTGAAAAATTAGAAATCAAATGTGCTAAGAAACATGACAAATACAAGAGGAAAGCAGCTATTGCAGTGAAGCAAGATGAAGGAAGTGAGGGAGAAGCAACAGCTTATCCACTTAGAGAAATAGCAGGAGCAACATATGTACATGTTCTTTGGAGTCATGGTGATTTGGGGGCATTCACAAACAATTTTTCCCAAATTGAGAGCCAAGCCGGTGCACTGGTTTGCACAAATGGAAAGGCTCATAAAGATTTTGACATTGTAGTGCCTACACATTTATGGGCTGAATGTAAAACTATGGTGTTGTGGCCTGGAGAGGAACCAGATAGAGTGGCTGAGGCAAATACACCATCTCCGTTGTGGCCTGGTGAGGAACCAAATAGAGTGGCTGAGGCAAATACGCCATCTCCTACTGTGATGTAGAAGTAGGAATCCGTTATTACTTTCTTGAAGGCCAGAGTGCCTCCGAAAGATATGGATTGGCTCAAAATTGAAAGAAATACTCAGGAACCAAAGGAGACTGTACATGAGTATTACGAGACATTTTTGCAGGTTTTCAAACGGAACAGTGGGCATGAATATCCTGAGGAAAAGGGTATGGGAATTTTTGTATCTCAGTTTGTATTAGGACAGAAGCCAGAGATCTGTTCACACGTAATTCAAAGCATGATCTGTTGGCAAAATAACTCACCTGAAGAAATCCTGACATATGCTAAATATTGTAGGGAAAGTTAGACATGAAGCAGAAGAAGATAAAAGAGAAATTGATGTTGACTCAGGCAAAGCTGGCTCCGAAAGGTTTTCAGAACTCTTCTCTTATATGGAACCAAGGAAACATGCAGGGAGTTCTGATGCTACAATCAGGTTTTCAGGGAAGTCAAAGATGAATGCCTATGTCGCAGGGAAGAGGTTGAGGTTTTCCTGAGGGTACAAGATTTGGATCAGATATTGCTGTTATGAAAAAGATTACAGCTAGTCACATCTGTCATAGAATTGGACACTGGAAGAGGGAATGTTGATATAATCCTAAATGTTGGAGGGAATGTGCAAATGCCACAAGGTATACAAATGCAGAATGTGCCTGCAAAAAGAATGCAAATGTCACTTCCAGGGCAAGTCCCAGTGATGCTAATTGCACCTTCACAGATAGGGAATCCCATATTTAATTTAAACCAGGTGCCAAACATGAATACAAATACTTTTCAGATTGCCATGCCACAATTTCAGAACCCAAAATAGAATACCTTGCAACAATTCCCATTATTCGAAGCTGATGGTTATGGTTCAGAGAATTCTCAATCATGGTGCCTGAGAGAGGAAGAAGATTGTGTCCTTGGTGCAGGCTTAGAGGTAAACCTGAGTGTCACACATGTAGATGCAGAGGTTTATGGCCACCCCGTATTATTTCTCATCGTTACTCGTGCTACTAGGCCCACTGTTAGAATAGCGGAAATCCCAGAATTAACTCTCTAGGGGGAAATTATCCAAGTTGTAGGAGTTATAAATGAACATATTAAAAAGCCAGTCCTAGAAAGGATACAGGTAAAGATAGGATTCTTTGAAGAAAAGCACCAATTTGTTGTTTGTGATTCAAGCCCTGTTAGAGAGATTTGTTGTGCAAGTTAAATTGCACTATTTACTGTACACCAAATGGTATAGCTTTGCAAACACATGATGAGGATGTGGATTTTCAATTGATCAGACAGCAGACTGAGACAGGAATATCCCCTTTGTTAACTATAGATGAGTTACCTAAAGATCTGAAAGAAACAGTGAATGTCAAAGGTTGTGATTTTACAAGGAAGGACATAGGACTAATTAAAGGTGTAGAACCAGTCTGAATTATGGTGAAACTAAATGTTAGATATCCAGAAACACCTCCATACCGTTTGACCCTAGAGACAATTACAGATTCAACCAGTTATAGAAGACTTGTTGCAAAAAGGTATCCTGAAAGAACTGGTAGGAAGACCATGCAACTCTCCAATTATGGGTTGACAGAAACCCAATGGTAAATATAGGATCGTTCAAGACCTAAGAAAAATAAATGTAATTGTAGTGCCCTGTTGGCCTGTGGTATCAAAACAACCACCATACTATTTCAAATTCCATGTGCTGCAGAATGGTTTACATACCTATGTCAGGCTTTCTTCTCAGTGCCACTGCATGAAGAAAGCAAATTTTCATTTTCTTTTGTCTTCCAGCAGAAAGTAATAATATGATGTCATGTCCCTCAAGGATATTCAGAGAGTCCACCTATCTTTAACCAGATTTTAAAAAGAAACTTAAAGACCCTGATAATGCCACGCAAATCTATACTTATTCAATATATAAATGATTTGCTTGTGGTATCGGAAAAGCATAATGAATGTAAAAATGATACCATTGCGATCCTGAACCATCTGGGTGAGAACGGACACAAATTGTCTCCATGAAAATTGCAGTACTGTCAAAAAGAAGTTCAACATCTGGGACACATTATTGTGAAAGGAGCTAGGAAAGTGTCACCAGAAAGAGTAGAAGCGATTTTGCAGATAAACCCACCACGATCCCAGAGAGAAATCAGGATATATTTGGGAATGGTTGGCTACTGTAGATAGTGGATACCAAATATTTCCTTGCTGGCAAAGCCTCTGCTGAGGCTGACACACAGTGATGTGTCTGATCCAATTCCATGTCATAATGGATGTACAAAAGCATTCCTAGAGTTGAAGGAAGAATTGTGTTGCACCACGGCACTTTAAATGCCAGACTATTCAAAATAATTGACACTATTTTGAAGTGATAGAGATGGGTGCCCTCTTTTGGTTTTGACTCAAACACACGGAGGATCTTGATAGCCTCTTGCTTACTTTTCTACCACCCTAGACCCTGTAGCAGTAGGACTTCTTGATTGCCTTAAAGCGGTGGCTGTAGTAAGTACTAGTCTGGAAAAGAGCAAGAATGTCGTGATGGGATACCCAATAACTGTCATGGTCCCTCACTCAGTGAAGTTGTTGTTAACTAAAACAAATACTCAGTACATGACCCATAATAGGTTAATGGGGTGTGAGCTGACCATTCTATACTCGGAAAATGTTGTCTTAAAAAATTGCACAGTGCTGGACCTTTCAACGTTATTGCATGTAAATGATGATTACAATTGTGATGAAAGTGAACATGACTGTCTAGATGTCATAGAATTGTGCACCAGACCCCACCCTGACATAAAGGATGAACCCCTGACTGAGCCTGATCATTTCTAGAGGGCTCTTACTTGAGAGGTAATGATGACACACTTAGAGCAGCATATGCCATGAGACCATTAATGATGTGGTCGAAGCTTCATGGCTTCCAAAAGTTTTTTCTACCCAAGTTGCTGAATTGCTTGCTTTTACTAGAGCCTGCAGTTTAACTGTACAAATGAGAGTCACCATTTTCACTAACAGCCAATGTGGGTTTGGTGTATTCCATGATTTAGATCAGTTGTGGTCACAGCAAGGTTTTCTTACATCCTCAGGAAACCCCATAAAAAACTAAATACACGTCAAGAAGCTACTGGATGCTCTGCAGTTGCCAGGAGATATTGCTGTGGTGAAGTGCTTAGCACATCAAGGAGGAAGCGGATACATTGCCATCGGCAGCCGATACGCTGACTCAGTAGCCAGGTACTGCACCCTGTTAGCCTGTTCATTTAATGGACGCTTCACATCTGTGTCCGAAGAAGAGAGTTCCTTTGCCATGTTGATGAAAGTCACTGAAACATGGGATAAGCTGAAAGGGTACAGGAAAATGTGTCCTAAGCAGAACTGAATAGTTGGGTTAAAGCAGGATGTGAGAAAAATGCAAATGATATCTGTAAGTCAGCAGGTGGTCGATATTACCCAATAGTTTATATGGCACAATATTACCACGTATACACCCATTTAGGGAGAGTTGCAGGATGTAGATGGAGTTTATCAAAATGCCTGTCCATAATGGGCTGAGATACATGCTGGTGATTGTGTGTGTCTTCTCAAGATGGTTGGAAGCCTACCCAACTAGCAGAAGCGACAGCCTCACTGTAGCCAAGTTGTTGTTGCATGAATTGATACCGAGGTTCGGCATGCCAATTTCTCTTGAGTCAGATAAAAGAACTCACTTCAACAACAAAGTTATGAAGATGATCTGCACAGCCTTACAGATTGAACAAAGATTACATTGCAGTTACAGACCAGAAGCATCTGGTATCGTTGAACAGATGAATGTACCATCAAGTCTAGATTGACCAAAGTTTCTGCATCCACCTCGCTGAGCTGCCTTACCATTGGTGCTGATAAGTATTCAGAGTATACCAAACTGGAAGATGGGGTTATCTCCTCACAAGAAATTGATGGGTAGGGCAATGAGATTACCTGCCGTTCCTGAAAATGCTGGCTTCAATGTTACTGGCAATATTGTCTTGGATTACTGTAAGGGACTTGCTGTCATAGTCCGTTCTGTCTCTCATCAGGTCTCAGCTGCCGCACAAGATCCGCAAAAAGAGCAGTGCCACAAACTCATTCAAAAAGCACGATCAGAAGACTTCCCTTGAGCCCACATGGAAAGGCGTCTTCGTTTTTTGGGGTAAATATTTGTATTAAGTTTAAACATAAAACAGTCAGCAAACAAGGCACAGGGGTGCAATCACCACTAATAGTACACACAGCAAGAGATGGTGCAGGCAAATTGAGCAAGCAGAGCTAAAATAAAAGTTCTAGTTGTAGAAAGACTAATCCCAGCCATAAAACATAGGAACATAAGCAAATAGCTTGTCCGCAACCAAGGAGCCGAGCCCACCACATTCACCTCACATACATCAATGACTTTGCACAGTGATTGACATGCATAACTGAAGTGGAGGTCAATCACAGGGGATCAGGGTGAGATGCACGCCTTCCTCTGGGACTGCCTACCACCAAGGTAGCAGCATCTACATCCAAGTCTGAAGAGGCACCGCCCAAAATAGACCCAGGTAAAAGCACCCAGTCATCACAGTCCACCCGCAGACGTGCCAGTAATATGTCATCCTAGAAAGGCAGTATTGGTATCTTCTATATTCCCTTCGCCTCCTCCCAATGGATTGTCTCCCGCTCACAATCCACCCAATGCAACAGCTGTAACCCCCAGCGATAAACATCAGGACCACAGGAGTATTTCCAATTCATGGTCAACTGCCGGCAGGCAAAGATTAAAGCCAGATTCAGAAACCTATCAGTTATCTTCCTAGCCGCTGAATGATCATCACAACCCAAAAAACCCAACTCAGGGCTAGCAGGGAAATCATTATCAGTGGCGCCCTGCTCTACCTACAAGATCATAGACCAATAAGGAAGTAACAATGAGCACTACCAAACCATGTGACTCAGAAGAAGCAGACAAATCATAGCATGAATACAATGGAGGGGGTCTGATAGGCCAGATGAAGATTAAAAAAGTATATACGTTTAAAGTAAGTGTTCATGGACACCCGGAATCTAGACGCTAAAACCCTCCTCCAGGAGGAATCCGAGAGAGGCATCCCAAAGTCCACCTTGCAACGGGCCAGGAGAGATGTCAGCAGCCGCTGCGCCCCACCCAACAATGCTCTATAAAGCAAGGTAACTTCATTAGTGCGACCTGTGTAGAGAAAATTAAGGCGCATAGAATCATGCTCCAGAGGCTCTACACCGCCAGCACAGGACCACTCCTGAATCTTACAATCAGTAGCGCTATTGAGCAGAGAGTGACCCACCAGATAGTCATAAGTGTCCCAGAGATCTGACAAGGGGCACAGCTCCCCTCCCACCAATAAGTCTCTCAAGACATCAAGTCCCATATCCAAACAACCCCGGGGACCCGCCCAGCAACCCGGACGACTCCATCGTCCAACTGAATCAAAAGGCAATTTGCGAGTGTATGGTGGCCCAAAAAGCAACAGGTCGACGCAAGCCAGCCAACACACACCCATAATTCCCCTCATACAACAAGTCAGGAGTACTGTACACTGCCACTCCAAGATAACGCATCATGTCAAACTCCAACCACAGCTTTGGCAATGAAGAGGCAGACCGGTGCTCCCCATCTCTCCCTCGCAAGGTGTAAACACACAGCTTGTCCCAATTAACTGCAAGTCCAGAGCAAACCCCGAATTCTGACAGTTCAGCAATAGCATCCAATAGGTCAGCATCCTACCGCCGTAGGTACAGCAGAATGCCATCAGTATAGAGAGATAAAAACGTACAATCAACAGCAAGGCTTAAACCCTGATGATGATGACCCTGACGAATCGTGCAAGCAAAGGACTCCATAGCTAGAGCAAATATTAAGAGGGCAATTGGACAACCAACCCTTCCGACTCCCACGTCCAACTGCAAAAAAGTCAGAGATCAGCCTGCCAGTACAAATCCTGGCCAGAGGGCTAGTATACAGCAGCCACGTTCACTTAACAAAAGGTAAGCCCTGGCCCATAATAAGCATAGTAATGTACAGAAAATTCCAATAGAGTGAGTCAAATGCTTTCCTAATCTCTACAGAAATGACTAAGCCCTAAGAAGGGAGATATTGTCTATGATCCAGTGCCAGGAGTAGCTGTCTAATATTGGGCATTGTGTTAGAAGTTGAGATACAACCACTCTGATCTGGAGGTGTGAGGGTACCCATTTGGGGGAGCAACCTAGTCACCAAGACTCTACTCAAGATTTTATATTCAACATTTAACATCACCAAGGGGCAATAGGAGTCCAGCAGTAGGGGGTCATTGTTCTTCTTTGGGAGTGACACAACTGCAGCCTTCCACAGTAGGGTTGGAAGCAACATAAAATTCAATTGGAAACCCATCAGAACCGGGCACCTTATTCCTTACCATTGCCCTAATATCACCCACACCTCCTGCTCAGTGATATCTCTACCCTACCAAGCTGGTCCGCCACCGCCAGATCAAGAACCTGTAAAGAGGAATTCAGGATGTAATCCAACATGTCGGCCTTCGTGCACATGAACCCAGAAGTACATAACTTACAATAATGCACCAGGAATACGGGATTAATCTCCTCTTGAGAGGACACAGCACGTTCCAAAGAATCCCGAAGTTGAAGTGTAGAACAACCCTCCCTTCCCTCACCAGAGAGCCAGGCTAACATTCTGCTTGAGTGATTGCATTCCTCATGAGCCCTAGCTGTATAGGCCTTATAGTCAAAGTTACAAAGGTGCTCAACCAACAGAAAATGCTCTCCCACTCCTCAAGCAGGAGACACCTACCCTCTGAAGTACCCTCCAACTCACCCAACAGCCCATCCAGCACCCTTTCGTGCTGACAGATCTCAGAAAGGAGTTAGGCATTAACCCCGACCGTCCTAGAAATACAGAACCCCCGAAGTACCACCTTCATCACCTCTCATTCCACCCCAATCGAATAGGTCGACCCAGCATTATCCACCCAATACTGGCTAATGTGATCCCCTAACAATCCACGTAAAGCCTAGTCTTCCAACATTGCCAGATCAAGTTGCTAAGTGGGAACCTTGGGCCTAGTAGGGGACAGTGAAAAGTACCTAACATAGGGGGATGGTCGGAATATGTTTTTACTAGATATTCCGACCCCATCGCCCAATCACACAGAAACTAACAGGTATAAATCTGATCAAGACGCACCTCGATATCATGTAGTCCAGAGCAATAGGAATATGTGTGGGACTAAGGGTAACAAACCCAACAGCAATCCACCAAATTCTGCATACTCGACAACAAATGGGCAGCTGCCACCAATCTACTAGCAGGCACACCCCTCAATGGTGTGTGAGAGGGGTACAACTGCAGATCTTTCATGCATTTGAAGTCACCTCCTCAACCCTCCAGTAGGGGACCATCTGCGATAACAGAGGCATCAAGCTGACAAGAAAGTCAGCTTGATTCACATTAGGTGCGTACACATTCGAGAGAGCAATATCCCTGCCATCCCGACTCCCCAGCATTAGAACATAACGGGATTCCAGGTCCATGGCCACACTATGCAAGCGGAAAGGAACTCTCTGACAAATCCATATGAGAGCACCACAAGAGAGGCTGGTTAAGAGGTAGCATATAGATGACCATGGCAGCGACCTCGAAGGGCCCGGCCCTCTGACTCTGTAAGATGAGTCTCCTGAACAAAAGCAATATTGTCTCCCCGCCGTTTCAAATAGGGAAGCACACTATATTAATTGGATGGGGAGGAAAGGCCCTAAACATTACATGTCAATATTTTAATATGCAAAGCCATTACAGACATATTTGGGGAGGGTAAGGCCCCTGCAAAAAGCCAGTCAATACAACAAGTGCAGTGGTTTCAACTGAACCAACCGTGCCAATCCTGCAACACCACATCTCTGAGAACATAGTCGCTGACAAACTAAAACAAACCATAACAATCTCATGGCGATATACTACCCACCCCAACCCCCGGATGGAGACATGCAATCTTCCTGTCCAAACAATACCCATCCAAGCCCCTACAAAGAACAAAGAAAGGGCCAAAGGGACAAACAGATCCATAACAGAAGATGGACTATGAGGGAGGAGTCACCAGCCCCAGGTGTAAACTCACAACAAACAATGCAGTATAATAATAGAGAAAATCCTGCAAGCCCCTCCCACACCAGACTCCCCAACTCCATACCAAAAGTTAAGAAATTAAACATTATCAATAATCAGCAAGTCAATCAACCTGAAACAAAGAGAATTAGGTTCAGCAAATGTTAAAGGCATTACACGACCAACCTAAAGGACTCAAGCCTCTCCGACTCCCTAAAGTATATATAAATGGCAAGCTATTTAACCTGAAAAGGAATAAGGACTGTAAACACATTATTATAGGAATTGTAGCAGCTATTCAAACCAATTCATTAATAGATCGAGGAGTAACACCCCGCAGAATGTCTCCGTGACCAGGGGGAACAGAGTTCTTAGAATCCAACACAGTAGAACAGCTTGCCGGGGACACAGAACCGGACAATCCCCCACTTGACCCCAAAGCAGCAGCAGTCTCCACTGCCCTAGACTGTTTGAATACCACTGCTGGATGGATGGGTCACTGCTCGCCGCTTCGACCGCTGGCATCTAGGGCGTTGATCATGGCCGGGCCCAGATGTATCAGCACGCTTTGTGCCCTGGTCATGCATTTCTATCCAGTCCCAGGCCGCCGAGAGGTCCATGAAAAAATGCACAGTATCCTCTGATTGGGCCCACAAGCGGGTCAGGAAGAGCAAAGAGTGCAGGAGCCCCAATTTTCGTAGTTTATCCTTTACTGCCAAGACGCTCTTTGCTTTTGGACTTGGAGCATAAATTCTGGATACAATGACACCTGAGCATTATCCACCACAAATGGACCATGAGCCCAGACCTGTTGCAGAAGATGAACTCAACCCCAAAAGTGCAGAAGATGGGCCATCACTGGGCGCGGCTCCAGGCCAGGGCTCCTGTGCCCGGACTCTGTGTGCCCATTCCAGGGCATAGAAGTTGGAGAGTCGCTGAGGTGCCACAACTTCTCACAACCAGGACTCAAGGAAGGCCAGGAGAGAGTCCCCCTCAACACGCTCGGGTAACCCCACAACGCGGACATTGTTACACCCGGCCCAACTCTCCCGGTCATCCAAGCGGTCAGTCAACTGCTTTGTTTGGGCCTCCAGAGAAGTAATATATTGGTCTGCCATCTGGACTGCCGGTGACAAGTGTTCCGTGGTCTCCAGAGATGAAACTCTACCCGAGATTCTCTGTTAATCCTCCCGGATAAGGCCCAACTCCACAGACAGTGAGTTGACTTTGCTCTCTAGGCGCTCACCTGATGCATTAATGGCAGTCAGCAGCTTTTCAAACTTCTCGTCCATATGGGAAGTCTCACCTTCACCAGCACCCTTCTTGATCTCCTGCAGGGAGGCGCTTATGGTAGCATAATCCTTGGCACAGGGAGTATGCCCCATTATGACTCCAACATGACACCAAAGTCCGGGTCACAGATCTCACCAGGGGCACAAGTAGGAACAGGGGTCGACACAACAGCACTACTGGAGAGGGACGTAGCACGCAACCAAAGGTCAAGTCAAAGCACCCTGAAGGAAGAGGGCATGCCCAGGTAGGTAGTTCCAAACAGCAGTTCCATTACAGCCCCGGCACTCCAGACAGAAAGGCCCCCTCCACAACAACAGACAGCTATTTGGTGCATACGGAGCTCTCCCGGCCAGTCCTCTGCTGTGGTGGAGGAGACAGGGAGCAGCTCACCGCATGCAGGGGCATGCACCTGCACAATTCCCCTTCTTTCTGCAATGGCTCCTGTCTGTGGCAGGGCTCGTGTAGTGGTGAACACAGTGGCAGTTTCAGGCCCCCACATGCTCACTCTCCTCATCATACCTTATATCCATAGGCACTCATCATAAACATGTCTTCTGCACTGCGTTAGTCTTCTGTGGGCTGAGGACGGCAGCTACAGCAGGCCGCAAAATATCTGCTGGACAGCTTTGGCTGCAAATGTTCACCAGAGGGTGCTCTATGCACTCTGAACCTGTCCCTGTTTTGCAATCTCTCTTACTGGTGATGTCAAGCCAGTGAGGAAAGGGGTTGGGCCCACGCAGACCCAGACTCCAAAGCTCAGCTGACTGAAGCAGGGCACAAAATCCAGAGGCTTAAGAAATCACCCCACAACATCACCCTGTGGAAACACGGTGTCGGCTGTTGCTGGAAATGGGTTGAGGAAACTGCAGGAAGAGAGGAGCTCTGAGATGAGCTCCCCCAGAACATGATGGCTGGCTCCGCCCCATGAAAAGGCCCCTTCCCAGTGATTCTTACTACACACTCAGCTGTGTGGTGGGATCTGGAACTGGATTCATGCCTCGCACACCAAAGAGTGGGCAATCCAGAAGAGGTGCCTTTGGTCTTTGATCCTGAGCCAAGGGCATTGGTGGTTGCACAACCAACTGAGAGACTGCCTAGACCAGCAGCACTATTGCCAGTCCAGCATCAAGAGGACGAGAGGGGTGAAGATCAATGGGAAGAAAATCAAGTACCAGAAGTAACACAGAGTGGTGTGGAAATCTCTAACGAAAGGGAAGGAGAACTAGAGACCAAAAGGAAGTGCTTTGAATGTGGCTTTGAGAGATGAAAATCCCGGCAAAGGAATTAGCAGTCGAGTGAGGAGAATCAATCGACAAGCAGAATGGCCGCAAAGCTATTAACACAAATATCCAAGGCGAAGTGCTTCAATAGCTCAAATACAGAAGCAATATCTGAAGAGGCTGAGTCTAGTGATGAATGCAGCCTAGACCCAAATCAGCAAAACCTAAGAAGATCAAAAAGAGCACAAGTTCATTGTTACATATATCTAGCAGCTGAATGGTCATGCTTTGTGAACACTGCTTTAAATGTCATATTGGAAGATTTTTGCAACATAAATCCTGAACTATTTGAACCTCGCTGAAGGTAAAAACAAAATAAAGCAAGTTGGACAATAATTGAGAAATAATCTGAGACTGAACAGAAGAAGAAAGAAATCTAAACTGTGTCTATTAGATTTGTTATTTTTGTTTGTTGTTTCACCGAAGGCTAATCTAGGTCTGAGTTAAAGTTACAAAAGAAAATGGATAACATTTTAAAAGAACAGGGAGTAGAGATAAGGATTGTCTGGTTAGGAGCGTAATCAATAAAAAAAAAAAAAGAAGAAGAATAACCACACTAAAGAAGCTATTTACTAAACCTTGTCACAAGCTGTTGAACTAAGTGTTATGAACTGACTAAGAAAAAGTGCAACATTATCAATGAATGCAAACATATTATGGGTTCAATTATCGTAATCACAATAACAATTATCATGATAGTACTGATAAAGTTTTACCTAGCCCCAGAATCGGAGCTTCAAGAAAAGAACATTACTAAGTTGCATTTTTACAGCACTAGGGAATATACCTTCAGTTACACCTTTGTAAGCTACAAGAAAAATAATTATTCAACTAATGTCTATTCTAGATTAGTACAAGAATACACAAATGCCACAAACACAAAAGACTGCTATGTTTAGGCACACTTACCTACATGAGCGACCGAAAAGGTCGCCTACTATCACATGCCTTTATCTTATGCTATTTCTTAAAGTATTCCATTGTCGTTAGTTTCTAGGAGAGGACATTTTGCGTGTACCATTAGTAGGAAGCATGAACTTTCAATCACAGGCAAAGGCAATTGATACATCCTGGTACTATTTCTTTCCTCACAGACCCATATATAGTGTAAAGGCTTGTAAAGACAAGTTAACCTTTTAATGCGAACTGCAAACAAAAACTTGCATAATGGATTTAGAAGAAAGATACACTAACATGACACGTACTGCTGACAAAAAGAGTGATGTTTTAGAGAATGCATGGAGGAAAGAGTAAATGAATTTAGAAAGAAGATGGTCTACTCTAAACTGAGACTAGACAGCCAACATATGTGTGTATAATGAAGGACACCCAAAAGAACTAGGCATGTAAGGATAAGTAGATGTGAACACACTTTCGAATTGACAGGTGGATCTTGGCAAACATGGCAGGGAAACAAGCATGTAATTCAAGGGGTTTATTACATTTGTGACAAATGCTTACATTTTATTGCCAGCTGACTGGAAAGGGACTTGCTACTTAGGCATATTAATTCCAAAGACGTATCATGTAAAAAGTATATATGCACTAACATTAACATATCCACATAGGCAGAAAAATAGTGCAGAGACAGGAGAAGGATTGGTAGGAGGCATATTCGAAGCTGTCGTTCTACCTCTAGGCATCATTTTAAATGTCAAAACGATTAGAAAGCTGTCAGCAAAATTGCAGCTAGCACATCCGGAGCTTTGCTTGTAATAAACACAGAACAGAGAGCTATATGGTCAATGGTATTACAAGACTGACTTGCATTAGACAGTTTGAATTGCTGAAATGGGTGGAATCTGCCGAATGCTTATGTTAACTCACTGCTGCACATATATATCTGACGAGAGGAAGGAAATAGAAAGCTTTGCACAGAATATTTCAAATTTGGAACCTGAATTGTGTGATTTGGAGACACCAAGTGTGTTTGAGAATTTTGGGAAGGGGATTACCACAATTGGCAACTGTTTTTTGATGGCTGGAAAGGATATTTTGAAGGCTATATTAATGCCAATAATAGTAATAGGGCTTTGTCTTATACTTCTTTATGCAATATATTTGGGCTGTAAATACATGCTTCTTAAAAGAAGGGAAAAATTGTAAAGAAAATCGTATGAAAAGGATTTGGGTTTGAGGGGTACTGTGAATGATGGCTACATGAATTCATTGAAATTTAGAGGTCTGAAAAGAAAAACACGAGACTCAACTGCCGATGAAAGCGCACTCTGAAATGAACTCCTATGAGAAATGTAGATATGTGAGAAGTTCTCAATACCGGACGAAGGAGGATGGCTGCAGCGAATCCCGCTGGTCCGTAGCCACAGGTGACCGGGAGCCCCTCCCCTCGGCTTGGAGGCAGCTGTTTGGGATGTCGGGATGGGAGGTGCGGCTCAGCCCTTATGAAAAACTGCCTGTCTATCCCCATTTGCCTGCGTATCCCCACCTGGAATTCCGCTTCTTAGGGATTTTTGCTCTCCTTTGGGGGAAAGGAGCCTTCAAAGTTGAAGCTGCTTATCGTTGAGTCATCAGTCACCAGTCACCAGTCATCTGGTACCGGGGTACTCCGCCCTTTTTTTTTTCTGCTTTCTGCTCTCTCCCCTACTGTTTTTTTTCTTGTGCATTCTGTAAGGCACTGGGGAAAACAATCCGCAGGAAAGACCACCTTGTTATCTGGCAGGATGGGCAAAAACCTCAAATCTACGGTTACTGCCATAAGACCAGATGCAGCGACAAAACGCAAGATAAAAACTCGCCCTGGGCAGACTAAGACAACGTTACCTGCAGCAGCGAGGCTAGAGAGCAATCCAGGCCAGACTGTTACTATCTCCAGTCTGGAGAGCACCGACGAAGAGGGGCGTCTCTCAGCAGAAGCCGACTCACCCCCAAAAGGATTAATGTCTGCCCCGGGTCACGGGAATGATTCCCCCTTTGAAAATCCAGCTTTTGTTTCAGTTCCAGTCCATTTATCACCAACTGTGGGCCCCAGCTTTAAAGAATTTCCATTATTCCAAAAAAAAAAACCATACAGCATGTATCTGATATCCTAAATGGGACATCTGGTAAGGACTTACACGCTGAATACCTCCACCCCTATATTAAATCAGGTGAAGGGCACACCCTTAGTTTCGGCGCCGACCGTTGAGCAGTCTATTTTGAGACCCCCTAAATTAATGATGCCGTTAGTGGGTTTACCAGCAATGGCAGCTATCTCACAGACCCCTGCCTTAACACTCCCCCTACAGGAAGGCTCAACTACTACTTTTGAAGATGCAGGTGAAAATATAACAGCAGTAAGTCCACGACTGGTAACAGCCCTATCCGAGACTGTCGCTGTGCACCCAGTAGTGGAAATAGAAATAGGTGACTGTTTACCAGTTCCTGGGGAACAGGCAGGGACCTCATCTCTTTTGAATAATGCTCAGCTCCAGCCTCCAGTTTCTGAAATCAAAGAAGCAAATATGTTTATAATAGACATTAAGGAAATGCTCAATATGATCTTAGATGAAATCAGGGATTTAAAAAAATCACAAGAAACTGTGACGGCATCCATTCACCTTCCTCTGGATAAAATCGAAGAAGCAATGGCGGGTTTCCCCGCTAGAATTCAAGAAGCAGAGACAAGAATCTCTGACTTGGAAGACCAGATGAACATTATGTCCTTGAAAGTTAAAGAGGGGGTTAAGGAAAAACGAGTACTGGAAAATAAACTGGAGGAACTTGAAAATCATTCCAGGCGCACTAACCTCCGGTTTTTAGGGGTCTCGGAGGGTATTGAACAGACCCCCCAGTATATTGCGGCATAGATTAGCAAATTTAGTGGCACAAATATGGAAATTTAGCGGCACAAATTTGAAAATTTAGCGGCATTTTTGCAGCCTTTTATTTTACTCATGATAATTCATTTTGAACCTGAAATCAATGGAAACTGTTTTAGCAGAGTATTCCACTTTGCAATAGGCATGTTTAAAGTGTCTGCAGCTCTACGAAAACACAGCTCCAGTCCTAACCTTGTGGGAGGGAGCTGTATTTCTTCCTGGGATATTCTAGCGCCCATGTATGCACTGCCAGGGTGACATCCCACACCCTTTGACATTTACTTTCACTCACACACTTACACATGAACACACTCACACATACACTCACTCTCTCGCATAAACACACTCTCGCCTGCAAGCTCGCACACAACATACATTTTAAAGCATTTTTTAGTTACCTCAGCGTCCAGGGAGTATTATTCACAGTTAGTGTAATAAGAAAAGAAAACATGGAAAGTGGAGCCCCGACCAACGCCCATAAGGACGCATTTCCGCTGTGTTCCTGGTGCTGATTTTGCCACCTCTGAAGCCAGAGGTCGCAAAGGCAGTGTCAGCAGTTGCAAGGGGCAAGCCAGGGGTCACACCTGTGACCGCTGGCTACCCCTAAATAACGTCCATGCTTTGCACCTACAGTAAGTTCCTAAAGGCCCACCTCTTTTGATAATACCTAAACTAGTATATTTTGCAGAGAACTGTCCACCTGATGTTGTCCTGCACTGATATGTTACAATACCATCGTCCCTGTGTCTCTCAAACTTCCCTTTTGAATTCCCTTTTACTTACCTTCTAATTAAAATGTAGACTTAAATGTTGTGCTTTATGTAAAGCACCCTATCATGGGGCCTGGTAGCTCCATTAATGATCTAAATAATAATTAAAATAAATTATAGAGGCTGAAACTCACTTTTCATGTAAAATGCCAATTGAATAGCTTAACGAGTCTTGCCTCTTTGTCCTTCTGTCCTGCTTGCATGTTGTTGTTGCCTGCCTGCCTTTGCTGCATTGGGTGCAACGACATTCACAGCTGAAAATGCTATGCCATCTGCAATAATATATGCTCGACTGTTAGTGGTTGTCGTTTTCTGCTGAACTTTTTGTATATACTGGCTGTCTAAGCTATCCTCTCACTTTGTTCACATTCACTTTCTGACAATGTTTTGGTTTGTTTTTCCCACACACGTATACTGAAAACAAATTATATTCTTATGGATACGTTTTGGGTACAAAGTCCGTTTGGGTGAAAAAAATATGCATTACATAGCAAAATGTCACAAGCGTAAAGTAGCATAATATTTTATAACATAAAGTTGGCAGCAAAACACACATTTATATAATAGGTGTAATGAATAAGTACATACATGTTTTAAAGGTTTCATGATAGTTGCAAATCACCCGTGATCCAACAAACCCGCTTAAAATCTATATTTCAGACATTTCAGAGCCGGTGACTACACAAAGGACAACATATTTAACTTTTTGGAGAGCGATGCTACAACAGCACACAGGGTTTGTGATGAAACATTATCACACGAAGAAAAACTACTAATATTGTGGACATCTTAAGATGTGTACAGTTTAAGAGAAACATAGTTAGTCACATAAAAGCGCTCAACCATATAATCTGAACAAAAAGCTAAAAAAAGCATTATGTTTGTGTTAGGCTTTGAATTCAAGCAGCCCCATAAATTCAATTGAAAACAGGCAAAATCATAAATGGTTGCTTGGCTTTCAGTATTTATTTAGGGATACTTCATATTTTTACCGAAGCTGTGCTTTTAGAAATATATGAATACACTGTAAGAACCAATAACCTCATTCCTTCTGCATCTCACTTACACCTTGCTATCAGACATTAACATGGCTGTCATCATTTGCAACACTGCCCATGCATAGTGAAACTTTGTGCCAGAGAAGCGATTTGAATGCTTTCTGTCATTGATGTTATCACTCAGCTAAGTTTGCGGATGTCGGAATCTGCAAGAGAAATTCTTAACTCGTGCCATTCCAGAACAGAATATCGTGTTAACACTTTGATTAAAGAAGGTGGCTAAAAGCATAATTTGTTTTCGCTTTGGCTGAAGCTTCTTTCCCCAATAGAGCCGTGAACTGTTTGGGTGTCTCCAGGTTTACTTTATTGTATTATGTTCTTGTTTGCTATCAGTCTCGTTTTCTTTAGAGCTATTACGTATGCTTCACTGAACGTAGAACAGGAAGAGTCACTGGAGACAAGTGGCTGCCATTTCTAGTGCTGTATTCCTTTCTTTTCTAAGGAACATAGCTGTTACCGAACATGAGCCCACAGATGCAAGGAAGTAATTTCCCTGTTTTGACGAGCCTAAAAAAAAAATGATTGCTTTTTCCAAATTTCGCAGGGCATTTTTGTAAAAATTGCGGCCTTTTTACAAAACTGCCGATTTCGCGATTTTTTTGCAAATTGCGAAATCCTGGAGGGTCTGATTGAAGGAGCACAACCTCTCCAGTGGGCAGAATCCTTCATTAAACAGAAAATACTTCCTGGCTGTATGGATGATTTAACAATTACCCGGGCGCATAGAATACCATCTCACCCTCTTCCAAACTCTCTGATACCTCGCACCATTTTAGTTAATTTTGCAGATTTCAGAGTCAAAGAGAGAATCCTCAGCAAGGCTATTGAACAAAGACAATTTTCCGTTAATGAGACATCAAAATGCCGAGTCTTTTCAGATATGTCAGCTCAGGCAGCCAGAAGACGAAAAGAGTTTGTTAAACTCCTGCATCTTTTTAAAGCTAAGGGGGCACAAGCCTCCATAGCACAACAATCAAAGCTAAAGGTTCTAGTGAGAGGAAATTTTCTTATGTTTTCGTCGGTTGTAGAAGCTCAGGAATTACTGAAAGAGCTATCAGCAGGAGAGAACATCTTCTCGCAGGGGGAGGAAAATAAAGAAATGCGGGGGAAAGGTGAAGGGTAGAAAAAAAAGGAAGAAGAAAATGGGTTAGAAAGGGGGATAAAGGGAACAGAGAAGAGGGGAAGAGAGGAGGAAGAAGAAGGAAAGGGCAAGGAAAAGGGAAAAGAAAGGAAAATTAAATGGCTACTGCCTTCACTGGGGAGGGGGGGTGAAAGGTCACATAGGGTGCATCAACAAGGCACCCCATGCGGTTTGGGAGGGTGAGATGTAGTAAGCGGGAATCTCCCACATCTCTAGAGGGTAGGCGGGGCTTGGGTTGGGGGGTTTGGGTTAAAAATAATAAAATGAGCAGTATCAGGGAAAATTGTAAATTTGGTAAATCCAGGGAAATTAAAATCAGGAATGTTTTACAAATGAATGGCTAATAAAGGTAACAAATGTACTATGATGTCAGTCAATGTAAATGGGATCTTAAACAAGCAGAAATATGGAGGATTAATAAGGTGGCTCACCTCCTTTTCACCTCATGTATTATTTTTGCAAGAGACGCATTTGAAAACTAGCTTCCCTAAGCTGTTTCTTCCCAGATTTTTTTCTTATGCTTTTTATGCTTCGTCAGGCTTAGTGAAAAGAGGGGTAGCAGTTTATTTCTCCAGGAATTTTTCCTGGCAGTTTGGCCAAATTGAGAGAGACCCACAAGGGAGGTGGATTTGGATTGTGGCTAAATTAAGTGGCACTATATTAAACTTCATAAACTACTATGGTCCGGTAGTAGATGAGATTTCCCAGATAATTAAGATTGCGGACTTAATAAGGGGCGTCCCAGGAAAAATAATTATGGGAGGTGATTTTAACTTTATCCAAGATATTTAAAAAGATACTTCTAACATAAATAAAAAAGAGCTAAAACCGCGTACTAAGAAGGTGCTTGAAGCCCTTAAAATGGAGCATCATCTTCATGACCCCTGGCGATATATGTATCCCTCCCAACATAAATACACTTGTTATTCTCGCCAATTTCGCTCTGCTTCTCGGATTGACTTTTTTCTGTTATCCCAGTCAATGAAATGCATGGGTTCTGAAATAGGGGCTAACCCCTTTTCAGACCACTCTTTTATTAAATTAGAGGTTGCAATCATCGAACAAGCAAGTGTCCGCTCCAGGTGGCAAATGGATCGGCGCCTAACGCAAGATCACATTTGGTTTGCGAATATGAGGATTTGGATATCTGAGTTCTTTACTCGTAAATAATCAGGAGTCTGCAGGGGTATTTGCGGTCTGGAGAGCATTTAAAGCATCATTGCGAGGTCAACTGATAGCCTACTCTGCATTCCAGAGCAAATTACGGCGGGATAAAATTGATAAACTCCAGCGGGCAGTAGAAAGCGCCCTTCAGCTTCGAAATAATCTACAAGGCTCTACCAATTTGGGGTGTCTGCTCGAGAAGGCGAAACAATCTCTTCGGGAATTTTTTCTGATAGAAGAGATCAATAGCACTAAAACCTTCCAAAAGAGGGTGTATGAGGAAAGCCAGATGGTAGGTAAATTGCTAGCCGGGGCGACGAAATTTAAGCAGGAAGCGGCACTGGTGTCTGAGATTATTGATCCTCAAACCGGTAATATAATGGGCGAAAAGGAAGGAATAGCTAAGGTTTTTATGGAGCATTACTCGAAGCTATATGCCAAAAACTATGAGCTACCCCAGGAACAGATAATTAAATATTTTGAGGGAGTTACTTTGCCATGCCTTTCAGAATTTCGATTTGAGCAAATTGGTCAACAGATTATGGAATTGGAGGCCTCGCAAACAATGAAATCTATTGCAGGAGCCAAGGCGTGTGGGGGAGATGGCTTCCCTGCTGAACTTTATAAAAAAATTTCAAACAAATTGACTCCCTTCCTGACAAAGCTGTTCAATGTTATTAAGAACGGCTCTGATATTCCATACAGCTTTAAAGAGTCCGTGATTGTCAGCTTTGTCACGAAGGGTAAAAACTCAAAGGATGTGAATTCCTACCGTCCCATTAGTTTGCTCAATGTTGACCATAAAATTCTGATGAAAGTCTGGGCACAGCGGTTTACACCAGCCGCTCAAGAGTTAGTTCATAGTGATGAATCTGGCTTTGTAGCTGGTCGCTTCATGTCATCAAATACTGGGTTTTTAATTCAAGCCCTTGATTATTTCACTTGCAATAAAATTCCATCAATGTTTATGATGGTCGACGCCGAAAAGGCTTTTGACCTCGTAAATTGGGAGGCATTATTTACTGGGTTAATTAAATTCGGATTTCCGCTCCCAATCATCCACATGTTAAGGAATATATATCTGGGGGCTGAAGCCAGAATAGTTTTGAATGCCGATCAGATTGGGACAGTATCCATCAGGCGGGGGACCAGGCAGGGGTGTCCCCTGTCCCCCCCTATTATTCACTTTTTTTATTGAGCCTCTGGCAATTAGATATCGCGAAAATCCTGAGATTAGAGCACCCATAGACGGGATGGAGAAATTGAAACTCTTTGCTGATGACATCATCCTTTATCTGCGTCCGGATAAATTCAATCTAGAGCGGCTTTTAGCAGAGTTTACCAGCTTTGAATCTATAGGGGGGTATAAAATTAATCAAAATAAAACAGAAATCATTACATTAAATATTAATGACAACTCTTTTTTACCACCTATTCTGCAAATACAAGCATCCAAGTCAGCCCCCATACGATATTTGGGTATTTTTTATCTCTAAGTCAATAGATCAATTGTTTACATTGAATTACACGGCTATATTGATAAAAATAAAAAGCCTGCTTGATAAATGGTCCGTACTACCTCTGACAGTTATAGGACCTGTGGCACAGATAAAAATGTCTATCCTCCCTCTTCTGGTGGTTCTCTTTAGCAACGTCCCTCTAAAGATTAATACAAGTTATTTTAAAGAAATTGATTCTTTATTCAGGAACTTTATATGGGCAAAGAAGGCTCCCAGGGTGAAACTCGAAGTGTTACGACTGGAGGTAGATAAAGGGGGGCTAGCACTTCCAAAAATCCGCACTTACTATGAGGCTGAGATGCTCGATATAGTAGCTCGTCTATTAGATTTTAATAATTTAGAAGACCATTTTTTTCTAAATAGAATGGTTCAGGAGGCAGGTGTACAACTTCCTACTTTCTTAAAGATTATCAAATTGCCAAAAAAAAAAGATACAAGACATTACGTGATCTATCATCCAGACTCCAATTGTTATTCAAACAGCACACTTCTCCAGGGTGGGTTTATTTAAAGCTGCAGGAATGTAAGACTTTAGGTCTATTACTACATCCTTCTCGAATTCGGAAGTGGAGGGAGATTGGTCTTGAGGAATTGGGTCATTTCTATATGAATAATAAGGTGATCTCGTGGCAGGAGGTCCAAAACAAGCTTTTAGATCGAACTATACCCAACTTCCTTGACTACTTGCAGTTCATTAATTTCCTGAAGAAGGTCAATTTTCCCTCCCCTTCCGCGACGATGAATTTGGCTTCCCTGCTTTATGAAACTAAAGTTAAAGGCATAGGAAAATGGTACACTCTGCTCCGGAAAGATAGTGAGCTCCCTATCCTACATATGTTTTTGGGTAAGGTTGAGCACGAAACGGGGTGCGCCCTGTCCTGTCAAGAGTGGCAACTACAAGCCCAGCTAGGTCATTAGGCTTTGAGAGTGGCTAATTTTAAACGGATGGCTTTTATAAATAGATGGCTAGCATACTATACTCCCAAGACTCTGAGTAAACGATATTCAGATGTGGAAAATAGATGCG
This sequence comes from Triturus cristatus, assembly GCF_964204655.1. Lineage (NCBI taxonomy): Eukaryota > Metazoa > Chordata > Amphibia > Caudata > Salamandridae > Triturus > Triturus cristatus. Next base: position 1,139,021,435 of record NC_140581.1, read on the forward strand.
TTGTCAGGCTGAGGAGGAAGGAAATTAGCTCCACATTTTCTACACCTGTCCTAAACTTAATGAATTTTGGGGAAACATCTTTGTAGCTATAAGTTAGGCCATCCAAAAGCAGGTAGATCCTGAAGTTGAAATTGCCTTATTCGGAATCTCCAGAGTCAAGCCAGGCTTGACCAAACATGAACAAGCATATGTGATGATTTGTTCAATGATGGCACGTTCATTATTTCTTCAAAACTGGAGGCCGCTAGAGATACCCTCCTTTATGAAATGGTTTAATAAAATGAAGCGTACAAGGGGGTTCGAGGAAGCGTATGCTATGAGGGCTGGAGCAACAAGTACATTTGTGAAGATTTGGCAGTTATTTGACAATGGTATTAGAAAATGAGGTTTTATGGTTTTATAGTTTTAGTACTTTTCTCCCATTTCACGCCCTCAAGAAGCTTACATTTAGGGAGCCTGAGGATAGGAAGAAGGTGATAGGAAAAGTCTACTGTTTTGATTTATTATAAAAAAGGATCTAATGTCTATGAACTGTTATGCTCTCTACGTAGACCTCTCCCAGCACATAGTACTTTAAAGTATTTTTGCACTTTAGCTAAAGAACTGCCATGTACTGGTTTAGCATGGAAAAGGGTTTAATGTTTATGATAATGCTGCTATGGATGTTAAAGGTTTATAGTCTAAATACTTTGAGTATTTGTCTTTGTATTTATTTATTTATTTATTTATTTTTAGCACTTTCTCACTTTTTGCACTTTAGGAATTGGGGTCCAGTTCTAGAAATGGATTTCATATTGAGTTAGTATTAAGCAGCAAATACTGTTTAAAAATTCATATGTACTGTATTCCGACACTTTGTAGTAACATTGGACTCTATGCCAAAAAATTTATAGTTCTTCTCTTGCATTTTTTCACTTCATGTAAATGTTTTTTTGCCATTCAGTCATGGTATTTTAGTACATCAATGTCTAATTGTCTTAGGTGGTATATTATAAGGATTATGATTGATTTGTACATGGAGAATATTTCCTGATTGTTTGTTACTATCCCTATTCTGCTCAATAAAAAAATAAAATTATTTTAAAAAAAATGTAGATATGTGATGATTTTGCCAATCATCAGAAGGGGAACTAAGGAAGCTGAAAAAGTTTCTGAAAAGTTTACTGCATAATAATATAGAAATATGCTTAAATGTTAACATAGAAATGTGAAATAACGTCGATGTCAAGAAATGTGCTTTTATTTATTATTTAGAGTGGCTGGGAGTGAAGTGTTGTAGAGTAGAGTGTCAGAGTGAAGTGATGTAGAGTGGAGTAGAGCGGCATAGAGAGCAGTGGCGCAGAGTACAGTGATACAAAGTATAGTGCAGTGGCGTAGAGTGCAGTGACATAGAGTGCTTTTATGTAGAGTGCAGTGGGGTCGAGTGCAGTGGTTAAGAGTAGATGGCATAGAGTACAGTCGCGCAGAGTGGATTAGAGTGGCATAGAGTGCAGTGGTGTAGAGCAGATAGTTTAAAAGTAGGGTGAAGGGTAGAGTGGAGTGGTGAAGTTGTAGAGTGCAGTTGCATAGTGTGGCTTAGAGTGTAATGGTGTAGAGTAAAGTGGTGTAGAAAGCAGTTGTATTTGAGTGCAGTGGCATAGAGTGCAGTGGTGCAGAGTAGATTAGAGTGGTGTACAGTGGATTGGCGTAGAGAGCATGGGCATAGAGTTGAGTGTTACAGAATAAAGTGCATTGGCGTAGAGTGCCGTGGCATAGAGTGCAATGAAGCAAAGTAGATCTTAAGGACCGTCCTCACACACTACCAGGTGCCATGCTTCATCATTGGCAGTCCTCACTCTCTAAAAACCCGGTTTGATAGAGAGCGGGCCTCCACCTAGAGACAGGGAGGCACTTCTAATAATATAAGTGGGGGCCCGTGCAATAGTGTTTTAAAAACCAATGTATCACCCCAAAGTGAGTCCGTGGCATTCATCAGGACAGGGTTCAGGCTCCTATCTTACCTGATGGGTTCCAGATATTGCCACTAAGTTAGGGTGGCCTTTTTCACCCTCTAACTAAAACTAGTGTTCTTATATACCCCAATTTAGGGTCCTAATTGCCCAATGGAAGGAGGGTAAAGGGACCCCTGTAGTCACACTTGCCTCAAGGTGCGGCCCTCACCATACTCCTAAAGATGTCCTCTCCTCTTCCCTGAAGATGCGCAGACATTTGTTTTTAAATCACTATTACACAGGCCCCCACTTATATTATCAGAAGTGCCTCCCTGTCCCCAGGTGTAGGCCCGCTCTCTATCTAACCGGGTTTTTGGAGAGCGAAGATTGCCTATGATGAAGCATGACACCTAGTGATATGTGAGGACAGTCCTTAACATTTTATGAGATGACCAGCACTCAGCCCATTTAGTGATTTGTAGGGGTACAGTTACATTATGTAAGTGACCATTATTTCAGGGTAGCTTCTATTGTGTGTCCATTTGATAGGTTTGGAGGCCAGCTCACCCTGAAAATCCCGTAGCCTCTAGTTCCCTTCCTCAGATAATTCCAAGGGTTTTTGTGTTTAGTTAGTTGTTTTCTTCACACACAATCCTCCAAGTCTTTCCTGATTGCAGCCTCTTTTATCATGCTTTTTATCCTATTTTTCCTGCATGCAATTGTATTTGTTTCACATTTTCCAAAAAGACCTTTCTCGTTTTTTTATCTATAGTATCAAGCTAAAATACAGTCTGTCTGGATTCAAGGAACAGTTTTATTTTCTGTCACAAGTCCCTGTTTTCTGAATTAACAATGCTGAGCCAATAGTTTGTTTATCGCTGATAGTATCTTAACTTAAGCCTAGTTCAAGCCTTAGCGCACTATTCACTGTAATCCTTGGTAAGCCGAGTCACTTCTTCCAGATATTTGTTTCCATTGTCCAGCGGCAGCTAAAAGCGTTCTCCTCCAGGATCTCACTGCCATAGAGTAATAAACGCGCTATTTTCAGGGCATATGGCTCCTTTAAAATGTCCACTGATTTATGATACAAAGAGAAAACCTTTCTTTTCAACGCCTCAGTCGTCATCTTTCTTTCAGTTGCCCAATGTGACTTTTAAAGTTCTCAAAGTTTTCAAAGAATTGAAGTTCAAATTGCTTGTAAAAGCTATTCCTAGGAAAGTGTACTCATTCACAAATTCCAGTTGTGTACTCCTTTTCAATTCGATTGCTGCCCCTTTCAGTTAGATACTTGTTGATGATATATCTCATTACATATACATAACCCAATTCCTTTTGGAAAACATACTGTTGCCACTTCCCTGATCTTGACTAGTAATGAGAGTTAGTGTTTCATGATGCTGAAATTGATGCTGCACATACAGAGTGTTTTGCATTTTTAAGGGTGACACGAGGGTCCCAGAGTTACACCAAATAAAGGGTGGTCACTCAAGTGCCATTTTTGCTGTTCAATCTTCTCTCCAAGACTGATATGTAAATCATAGTTGTCATTGAAAGTAATGTTAAAGGTGCTCCAGTGCGGGAACACTATCCCCACTCTTTTTCAGACAGTGGTAGTTTGTGTCATGCAGATGTTACCCCACTTTGGACTCCATCTTCTTGATGCTGACAGAGCGAGTTGACAGACAACAAATCCTACTGCCAGGTTAGGCAACTGGACTGTTGAATGGATTGGAATGCAGCCAAAGCAATCGCCAGTGACTGAGACTAATACAGGTATTCAATCCATCACTTTGTTGTTGGTTGCAGTTGATGGCGGAAAGTATGTGTGTATGCCCAGACATGGGTCCGTGCTCCTTGAGCCACAAGCCTCAAGCTATATCTCAATGATGAGGCTTGAGTAGGCTGGAACTAGTTGGGGTTGCTTGTGTATATGTCCAGAAGGCCCTGTACTGGCAGTTTGGGCTGGACTGTTCCTATTGCAGTAAGACCAAGACAAATTTGCACATGGGAGATATATGACTAAAGTAGCACAGTGGGTATAAAATTATGATTTGGAAGGCAGCACAAATCATGCACTAGTGGATGAGATTAATTGAGGCATTCCATCCATCACTTTGTGGTTTATTCCATCTGACACTAGGCCACCATGTCTACTCACCCCACCATATTTAGAAGAGGCCAACAGTCAATAGTTTTTCCCCTACCCAATACTGCTGTGCAATATATAGTCTAATTTTGGGAAAAACACAAATCCTACCTGCCAATGTCACTCAATGACCCGGGAGAAAACTCCCTGAACATTGGAGCATTTTTATTTCTAAAAACAGAATCCCACTTTGGGAGCTTTTTTCAGAAAACAAACATTATTGTGGAGATAGCTGGAGCTGGTGCATTGAACTTGGCAGCCGATTTGCAAAGGTTCATTGCCTTAATTGGAGATGATGCAATGATTGCTTCACTGAAGGTCCGACGACTTCTAAAAAAACTTTAGTGAGTGGTCTTCCACCAGAGGAGAACAGGAGACAGGGCTGCGAAATGTGCAGCTTGGAATAGTTGCCATTGTTTTGATTTAAAGAGATAGCAGCACAACTCCAGTTCGTATGAAGCTTAGTAATGAAAGTGTGTGCAAAATTTACTGTTCTCTTAAGAGACATTGGGCCAAATGTATTAAGCATTTCTGCAGTTGGAAACGGTTGATAGGTTTGTGTCTGACAGCAAAAATGATTTTACATATGTATGAAACACAAATTGCGATTCAGTAACACGTTACCAAATTGCAATTTGTGTTTGCGATTCAGTATTTGGAAGGGGCGTGTTTAGGGCATCCGTTTCAAATACCAAATCTGAATGGTATGTATGAATGTTAGGTGACAGAATTACAGTTTGCAAAACATTCATATTTTAGCAACTCCTTGAAAGAGGTGGTAACCCATTTGCAACTGGGAAGGAGTCCCTGGGGGGCCCTTTCCCCTTTGAGAACAGAAAATATATATTTTTAAGAGAAGGCAGTGGTCCCACGGACCACTGCCCACTCCTAAAAAATAAAACTTCAAAGTTTCATTTTTTCTTTTTAAATGCAAGCCGTTTTCCTTTAAGGAAAACAGGGTGCATTTAAAAAAAAAGACTGTTTTATTTAAAAGCAATCACAGACATGGTGGTCTGCTGACCTCGTAGGCCACCATCCCTGTGATGGTGTAGATTCCTAAGGGATCATAAATTGTGACCTATCTCAATAATATGCATGAGGAAGGCCTATTTGCGACCCATTAGGAATCGCTAATGAAACTCACTCACTAGGAATAGCAATCACCTGATTGCGATTAGGAGAAAATCGGAATTAGGTGATCACTACTTGAAATAATGATACATTTGGCCCATTGCCTCAAATAGATACAAGGTTTTAACTTCTGTCAATCAGTTCAGTTCAGTTCAGTTCAGTAGTACTTTATTTCGGCAATTTTAGCCATAAAAGTCAGCATAACAATAAAAAACACAATTTGCATACATGACCATATATGATTACGATTACAACAATTAGCAAAAATGGTGTACTCCATGATTATACAATACTGATTTTAAAACAATAAATAGGAATATTTTAGTTAAAAGCCAGTTTTTCATATAAAAAAGATAAATGACAATAAAATAAGGCTGAGAGAGACTAAATGCATTAACTGTGGAAAAGGAAATGGGTAGATACTACTTCTTGGATTACAATTTATAACCAGACCTTTTCCTAATGAGATATATATTAAATAAGAATCTACTTATACCAAAAACCATCAGTTGAGAGGTATCAGATTTTAGTATACGCTCTGCCACTTTATAAGATCTAACCCCCACATGATTACAAAGTGGTTTGATCCAACAGAGCCTCGGTTTCTTATACGCTGGGCAAAAGAAGAGGAGATGAGCAACATCTTCCCTTACCCCTAAGGAACAGAGGGTACAGAGATCCGAACCTTTTTCCCCACCCCACCTGCATGTGTAGGCGCTGATCAATAAAACCCCATATCTAAATTGCAAGTATAATGATTTTGCTAGCGGAGGGCCAATCTCATCCATAAATTCTTCAAAGTTTGGCATATCTTTTATGTTTAGGAAGTTCTGTGTCAATATGCCAATCGTCGATCCAAATATTAGTTCGGCGTAGACATAGGACCAGAAAGTATCCTTTAAGATTTTTTTAAAGGACAAAGTTATATTCTGGGGTGCTTCCCAAAAATGAGAGAGGCCTAATCTTTTAAACCACTTATATATATATTTTAGCCATGGGGTTTTCAGGTGCTCATCAATCTGAATAAGTTCAGTCAACCCACACTTATAATCATTCAGTTCTGGGGTAGACCAGACCCTTACCCAATACAGCATTGGTCTCAGTAGTGCTAGATACTCTGTTCTTTTAAAATTGATATCAAGTAATACAGGGACAAGAGGAGTTCTAGTTGGAATTTTAAGCAGCCTGCGTACAAAATTATTTTCAACTTTCCCAAATTTGCTGTTACTGCAACACCATAGAGGGCAGCTGATTGAGCCTTCGCTTTAAATACCTCGAGTGCTGGAGAAATTGCTTTAGACTCACTAGCACCATGCACTTTCAGAATAGGTAATGAATTTTGTTGGAGAACTAGTGTACTTTTGTCCAGCTGACCTTTCCAAGTCAAATTATTATCCAGCGTTAGACCCAAATAGCTGAAACTATCTACCTGTTCCAATTTGCGATTCTTTAAGAACAAATTGTTCCTATTATTATTTTTTGGGGGGATTTATGACCATATATTTGGTCTTAGTTGGATTTATTTCTAATCCCTTCTCCTCGCAATATATATGGAAAGTGTTCACCAAATTTTGTAAACCCCTTGGGGTCTGGGAAATAAGAATAGTATCATCAGCAAATAGTAAAGAACTTATTGTTTCTCCATCTAGTTTCGGGGAGTCGTGAACACAATTCTTTAGGAAGGTTGGAATGTCGTTAACAAACAATGAAAAAAGTGTAGGGGCAAGCACGCAGCCTTGGCGCACACCTCTATCTACGAGGATGAGTCTAGAAAGTTCACCATCCTTCCCCCATCTAATTTTAGCGTAATTCCCTGTATGTAACTTAATCAATTCATTAAGTAACTCACCAGGAACCGCCATCTTCCTTAATGTAGACCATAGCAAGTTGCGAGGAACAAGGTCGAAGGCGGCCCTTAAGTCTATAAAAGCCACAAAGAGACTACCCTTCCTAATATTTATATATTTCCAACAAATACACATAAACCTAAATACCTGGTCGACAGTGCTGATTTTAGATCTAAAACCTGCTTGGTATTTGGTTAATATCCTTGTCTCCTCAATCCATCCTAAAAGCCTATTTAAAATATGTCTGGCAAAAATTTTTTGTAAAATATCTATTAAACTAATAGGACGGTAATTGCATGGATCGTAACGGTCACCTTTTTTGAAAATTTTTATAATTTCTGCCCCTTTTCATGATTCGGGGATCGGTGTACCGGCCACTATTGAGTTACTTAGAAAATGTATATATGGGCCCCATACTTCGATATCATGTTTTAATAAATCGCCAGGGATTTTATCAGGGCCAGGGGCCTTACCCATTTTAACAGCCTGTAGTGCCAAGTTAGTTTCTACTAAGCTAAAATATAATGGGACAGTACTCGTATTTAAAATGGGTTCGTTGTCGTTGAGGGGCATGTCATCCTTATCGTTGAGGGACATGTCATCCTTACTAATAGAATAAAGTTTAGCGAAATGATCACACCAGGTGCTTTCGTCAAGGTAAACATCCTTAAAGGAATTACCCTTCTTATTTCCATTAGCAATTAAATTCCAGAATGTACTCTGATCGTGTTGTTTGGCCGCACACAATAGATCATCCCATAAATCAGAGTCCCATGTTTTTTTTGCTTGAGTCATAGTTTTATTGTAGAGCAATCTAGCATTTTTAATATCCAATTGGATCCTAGATTTTACAGCCATAATCAGCCTTGATTTTGCTGATCTACAATCTGGATTATACCGTGGGTTTCCTGACTCTGGATGATCCTTTCCCCTTTTCCCATCTTTTTTGTATATTTTACTCAGGAGGGGGGTTAAAGCGTCGATCAGCTTATAATGTAATTCAAGCACACCCTGTGAACCTAATAAGGGCGACTGCGATGCACCGATAACTTCATTGAATTTGTTATAAATATTGGTCAGTGCTTATTTTTTCCCCAGTATGTATGACCATTTTACGGCACGCCTATTATTGAATATCTGTATTTCCCCAACTGGGGAGTTTAATAGACCCTCTTCATTCAGACTACGAGCAAATGGTAAAGGGTCTAGCCATAATTGAAGAGGGAAATGATCACTTTCCGTTCTGGGATCTATCTTAAAGTCAATTAATAAGCCCCATAAATTCCGAGAGGCCATTATAAAATCTAAGTGTGACCTAAGTGTTCCCTTAAAAAAAGTAGGGGCTGGCGGATTATCGGAACGGAAACGGCCATTGCATGCTTTCAGATCATGAGACACAGTCATCTGCAAGATCTGTATAGCAGCTATTGTGCTTTTAACAGGTCTTACAGGCACCAGGGGCATGATATCATTGGCAGCATCTTGTTCATCGAACAATCTTTCCAGGCCCTCAATAGGCTCATATTTACAGTTAAAATCCCCACACACTAACACCTTGGCATTTTGTCCTAGGTCATCTAAAACGGAGTCCAAGGTTTCTATCACCTTTGATTCCTTGTTGGATGGGTACGGTCTATTATAGATATTTATTAGGTAAATAACCCCTTCCCCTCTTGTCGCAATTTTTAAGCCTAACAAATCAGGGCAGGGAATAGACAGCTGAATAACGTCTATTACCATGGAGACTTTAATCCAAATGACCAGCCCCCCAGATGCCCTTCCTCTGTTTGATGGGATTGCTTTGGAGCTAAAAGTTTTGTATCCTAATCTATGGGCAGTTTCTATCATCCAAGTTTCTTGTAAAAGGATAATATCAAAGTTCTCAATATAAGAACACCATACTGCATCCTTCATATTCCTGGAAAGGCCAGCAGTATTCCAAGATATTAACCTTATTTTGGAGACATCTTTTGCACATAGTAAGGATGTACCCAGAGAAATATCTACTCCAACAGTATCAGGCACAGATGTGGCTAGGGAGTCGTCTATGATATAACCTAATAACTCCGGCTGTATCGGTTGGGATTTTAAAACCGTATCCACTCCTACTGCGTCACCCTGCCGGGCATAAATAGTCCTAGCTATTTCTGGCAACTCATCTGCATCCAGGTCCAAAGAGCTTGGTGCTACTGAGATTATTGGATAAAAAACATTGCTACTCATGTGGGTCTCCCTCAACAGGGTATCTAGTACAGGTACTGGTATTTTTTTGACAACCCTTTTAAGTCAATCATTAGAATCCAAGGAATTTAAAGCAGCAAATCTATTTTCGGTCGGGATAGCAAAGATTGGTGCACCCTGAATACACGTGGGTCCTTTCCTAATCATGGTTTGAATTGGCCTGTCTAAATGACTATAATAATAACCTAAGGGGTGAACCCTCACGTCGTTCTCCCCTAGTACAAGTGTTGCAGCTCTTAATTGGATGGTCACAACATGTTGGGGGTGTCTAAAATTTATAATGACACAATCTCCCTTACATGACTTTTTTGCATTATCTATCCAAGGGACTCGTCTAGTAGACAAAATTTGGTCGGAGAGATTTATAGGAAAACTACAATTTTTGTTTAACCAAGCAAGTGATTTCCGTTTAAGTGAGTCATGGTCTTCCTCTCGATTTTTAGATATTGCTAAATCTAAAGGTGGGACATTTGAGAGGACGATCACTTAGGGTTCACAAGCTGGTGGGAGATTAACAGGATGTGATTTTTGCACCAAAACTTTGAACCTCTCACTACTAGATAGGGCTGCATTAGTTCGAATGCTACTACCAGCTACATTCGATGATCTAGTAGAACTTGGGCAGCTCGCTGCCTCATTTACAGGCGGCAATACTGAGTGAGCAGGTTGTAACAATATCTCAGGCGGTTTTATGGGCTGTTTTAACTTCTCTAGAATGCCGCCCAATCTTAAAACTTCATTAGATAACAAATCGATCTTTTCCACAAGGGGCTTAATCGTAAGTGCTAATTTTTCCTCGAAAATCTTAGTGATAAGCCCTAAAAGGGCTGAATTCTCATCTCTATTAGTGGTCGGGGTCTCTGTTTGGGCCTGCGTACTTTTTTGAGGATGACCCAGCAATAATTTTTGATGAACGCTCCCCCGCTTAATTTGAGTCTTTCTGCACTTCCTAACAGCACTTTTTGGAGGGGAACAGGGTGTTACAGGCTCATTAGGAGACTCCAGTAGATTTTGGCATTGGTCAACGTAGACCACAGGGGAATTTACCAAGTTCTCCAATAGGGGAGTTTCAATTTGAGAGCCTAGTACAGTAGAGGTAGTAATACTAGCATCTGAGGCTAGCGACACATTTCCAATAGGGGAATCCTTCCCCAATGATTTCCTCCTTTCGTTATTAATTAAGTTAACCCTTTTAACCAAATAATTATCCATAGTAGTTATATTCTTGGCCATAATAAAAATGCCCCTCACGTATTTTAACAATCTAAACTATAATATGCAAAAGGGTTTAGCAATAAATCAATTAATCTAAAAGCCTGCGCAGAGACAATTAAATACTTCTTATAAACCCTGAGCAGTAACTTACATGAGCTCCCAGCACATTGACTAGCAATGTCTAGCGATATTTCCCAAATGAATACCCTGAAGCTCGATAGCCACTATTAACAGATGTCTCAGCCTGGCTAGCAAGGTGCAATATAACAATAGTATTATACAGTCACCCAGCAGTCTTTACACCTTAGGGGGGTAGCCCGACCCGACCTCTTCCGGCCTCCTAACGGCCACACAACGGCCCGCCCTTTGCCCGGGCTTAGCCCGGCGCCTGCCCGTGCGCGTCCCGTGTCGCGGGGGGGCGGGATCTGTTAAGTAGCGCCTCCGGGCGCGCAAGATGCGTGGTTTCCGCTTCCTTAACGCAGAGGATCCTGGGTGTTGTGGTTCCTTCAAGCGCTCCCCCCACACAGCGGTCGCGGTTGCAGGCGGCGGCGGGAGGGTAACGCGAGGGCCAGAACGAAGCCGGTAGCCCCAGGAGTCTCAGGGCCTTACAGGTACGTGGCCTTACAGGTACGTGGCAGGACTCGATCAAGCGTGGTCAGGGATTCTGTGCACGGCCCCTACTCTGCCGGGGGGCGGGATCTGTAAAGTAGCGCCTCCGGGCACGCAAGATGCGTGGTTTCCGCTTCCTTAACGCAGACGATCCTGGGTGTTGTGGTTCCTTCAAGCGCTCCCCCCACACAGCGGTCGCGGTTGCAGGCGACGGCGGGAGGGTAACACGAGGGCCAGAACGAAGCCGGTAGCCCCAGGAGTCTCAGGGCCTTACAGGTACGTGGCCTTACAGGTACGTGGCAGGACTCGATCAAGCATGGTCAGGGATTCTGTGCACGGCCCCCGCTCTGCCGGGGGGCAGGATCTGTTAAGTAGCGCCTCCGGGCGCACAAGATGCGTGGTTTCCGCTTCCTTAACGCAGAGGATCCTGGGTGTTGTGGTTCCTTCAAGCACTCCCCCCACACAGCGGTCGCGGTTGCAGGCGACGGCGGGAAGGTAACGTGAGGGCCAGAACGAAGCCGGTAGCCCCAGGAGTCTCAGGGCCTTACAGGTACGTGGCCTTACAGGTACGTGGCAGGACTCGATCAAGCGTGGTCAGGGATTCTGTGCACGGCCCCCGCTCTGCCGGGGGCGGGATCTGTTAAGTAGCGCCTCCGGGCGCGCAAGATGCGTGGTTTCCGCTTCCTTAACGCAGAGGATCCTGGGTGTTGTGGTTCCTTCAAGCGCTCCCCCCACACAGCGGTCACGGTTGCAGGCGACGGCGGGAGGGTAACGCGAGGGCCAGAACGAAGCCGGTAGCCCCAGGAGTCTCAGGGCCTTACAGGTACGTGGCCTTACAGGTACGTGGCAGGACTCGATCAAGCGTGGTCAGGGATTCTGTGCACGGCCCCCGCTCTGCCGGGGGGCGGGATCTGTTAAGTAGCGTCTCCGGGCGCGCAAGATGCGTGGTTTCCACTTCCTTAACGCAGAGGATCCTGGGTGTTGTGGTTCCTTCAAGCGCTCCCCCCACACAGCGGTCGCGGTTGCCCAATACTTCAAGTAGTGTGCCTGGGCAGCTGTGTGATATGTGTGAAAGTAAGGTAGGGCAAACCTGCATTCATGCAGCGGTCTAGTGAGAATGTCCCATGGGTAGTGCTCCTCGTGAGGGCATGACCTGCCATGTCCAGGCCTCTATGGCTGCAATGGGGGAAACCGACGCACCCAGGGCACAAGCCCTAAAAAAAGAAGTGGGGGGACTAACCTAGTTCATCAGCAGACAAGTGACATCACAGGCGCATGACATCACAGCGCGTGACATCACAGGAAGTGGCATCATAAGAAGAGACATCAGATCTTAAGCCCTCGCATATATGTTTAACATGTCTATCATGAGTACATTGGAGCACAATTTAAGTATACAGGGAAACCCTCCTGATTTAGGTAGGAGATTCACACTTTTCTAAGCTACACAAAAAACAATATTGAATTTCGTCAGAGTAAACTTCCTCTACCCATAGTGTTTTACAAGAAAAGATAGTGATATTTTAATTATTACAATGCCTCCTCAGGGGTAGTAAGCACTATATAAATGCTATTTATTTTGTGTAAATACTGGGAAAGACCAACACATCTGACATTCCTACAGTGTATGCTTACCTCCTAGAAAGGGACTGAACAAAGTGAAAAGCTGCCTCTCTTAAGTATGTGTGAAGAGCTAACAAGGTGTGAGCCTTTGTTTTCCCTCTGCTGCATTTACTTCTAGGTGTGAGGCTCCTGACCTCTCCCAGCCAGGAGACTCCAACAAAAGGAGGCCTGATGACCCCTCAAATTCAGCTTTCGTTATGGGCCCAGCAGGAGCCTGAACTAAGAAAGCCCCATCCCGCCTGCACGTTGTTGCAGATGGAAAGCAGCCAACGTGCTGCTGACTGTGTCCCGATGTTTGCAAATTACACCTGGACAAATTCAGCACATTTAGTGGGGCCCAATGTCTTGCCAGGGTGGACGGCGTCCACCCTGTGAAAATAGTGGGTGGACACCGTCCACCCGCGTGTACCCCCGACTTGTGCCTTGGACGCACCCTACTCTTCATTTATCCCTGTTTGATGAGGGGGCCCCGGGGCGGGAGCCATAACTGCTACAGCTCCTGACACAGCGCTGCCTCGCGATCCGAGACACATCCTCCTCCTCTTACTCAGGGGATGAAATGGATCGTGGGGTGAGCAACGCGGGGATGTGTGCCCCGGCAGCATGTCCTCTGCACTAAGGCTGACGTGGGCAGGGTCACTCCCCTCCTCCTGCCAGTTACGGCACAGCATTGAGTCCGGAGGTCGGAGGTCCAAGAAATGGCGGCATCCAGTGGCATTATTCTGGGACCATGAAGATGCGGCCTACAAGTAAGTGAGTGGCACCCTTTGCCTAAATACAGGTGTGAGGCTCTGAGAACAGTGGGGGAAGCACAGGACTATGTACGGAAGCCAGCGTGGGGTACAGACCGTGGCACAGTGCAAGAGAGCCGTTGTTCCTCCATCTCCTCCGCCATAATTGAAGAAACTTCCCTGGTGGCATTGCTGAACGGCCTGGAACCTGTCCTCCACCACTCCCTATTCCCCCCCTCCCCCATTGGAGGACAGCTGTTCTTGGAGGGGTATGAACTGGAGGACCTGGAACCCAGAACTTTTGAAGAACGCAGTCAGTACCCAGTGTCCAACTTCCTGGGACCACGATGCTGGGGCCTACAAGTGTATGCCTGGCACCACCTGGCCTAAAGACAGAAACAAGGCCCGAGAGCAGTGAGGGGCAGTGTCAGACCAGCCGTACAAAAGGGGGTGGTGATGGACGGAGCATCAGAACCAATCAAACACTCACACCCAGTCAACAGATCTGGGTATGATCCATCACCGTTCTTTAGCCCACTCTATCACCCCAGTTCAGACATGGCCATATGCAAATCAGTCTGACCCTGTGCCTCATGGGAACAGTCCAGCCCGAACTGCCAAGCCATGTCTTCCCTGGACCGGAAACAAGCTTCCTGGGACCGGTTTCTGGCATTTCAGCCGTCCTCAGCCAGGCTTGCTTGAATCCAGTGGCAAAGTGAGCAAGGGACTCACGTCTGAGCATACCCTGCCAACTTATGGCGAACAAAGCGGTACAAAAGGGGGTGGTGATGGACGGAGCATCAGAACCAATCAAACACTCACACCCAGTCAACAGATCTGGGTTTGATCCATCATCGTTCTTTAGCCCACTCTGCCACCCCAGTTCAGACATGGCCATATGCAAATCAGTCTGACCCTGTGCCTCATGGGAACAGTCCAGCCCGAACTGCCAAGCCATGTCTTCCCTGGACCGGAAACAAGCTTCCTGGGACCGGTTTCTGGCATTTCAGCCGTCCTCAGCCAGGCTTGCTTGAATCCAGTGGCAAAGTGAGCAAGGGACTCACGTCTGAGCATACCCTGCCAACTTATGGCAAACAAAGCGGTACAAAAGGGGGTGGTGATGGACGGAGCATCAGAACCATCAGTGTCAGACCAGCCCCAAAAGCCCACAGCACCACAGTGCAAGAAATTCCATTGTTCCACCTTTTTTCCTTCGCTCCCTCCCAACGAATGAGGCATGCCATAGGTGGGCACCACCATTGAAGCAACTTCCGTGGTCGCACTGCAGGTCTATCTGGTACCCGTCCTCCTCCACCCCTTCCATTTGAGGACAGCAGATCTCGATGGAGTGTGAACTGGGTGTCCCGAGCCCAGAACTTGCAGCAGGGTAACTAGTGTAATGAGCACTTCCCCTCCCCCTGCCTGTGCATGCTCGACTTGACTACGAGAGGCGGGAACCTGCGGTGGGGACCACACCAGGTGCCATTGCTGTGACCTCAGAACTGCGTGGTCCATGGCTGCGGGTGAGCTCCAGATGACACAGAATCAGACAATAGCCAAGTGGCCGTGAGTGGCTTTAAGAGTAGATTAGGCTGATCATTGGAGGGACAGACAGGGCCCGGCCAAAGTGCCCCGGTTTTAGGCCATTGTGGATGGCTACTGTGGGGCCATTCTATACGTGGGACCTTTGGAGGTCTGCTGGAGTGCAGCAAGGAAGACTGGGTCCCACCCAGCCGCTGTCAGGCAAACAGTAACTGACCGAACATAAGGGGTCTGCCGCAGCTGGGGCTTCACACAGGGCCATGCGAAAGACCCTGGGAGGCCATTGCTGAGGGCTATGGTTAGAAACAAGGGGCTGGTACCTCCTCAGCCCAACAAATTTAAAAATTACGCAGTGACCAAGTAGCCTCTTGCTGCATCTGGTTTGGAGGTGAACCACCATAAGACTGCAGAGCCCTCCCTCAGTGAAATCATGGCTGCAATATGGGATCTTAAGGGCACCATTGAACCTAAGCTGGATGCTGTGACTGGCGATGTCGCTCTCCTAAGAGCGGACTTTGAAAAGATCTCAGAAAATGTAACTACGGCAGAATCCCACATTTACTTACAGCAGTCCACCACTAAGAAACTAGAAGGCCAAGTATAGTACCTCACAAAACAAAATACACTCATCGCTGCCAAAGGTGAAGATCTAGTGTGAAGGGCACGCAGGAACAATATTAGGGTTTTGCTGGTCCCTGAGGGGATGAAGGTCACAGCGTGGAACTATTTCTTGAAGACCTCATTGTCAACACCCTCCGACCCAAGTGCCTCTCTAACTTTTCTACCATCAAACGGGAGCACAGGGCGGAACTGTCCCTGCCGAGACCAGGAGTCCCTCTGCCGACAATAATTGCAAGGGTTTTCAACTATTGTGACAGGGACGCAATCCTGCAAGCAACCAACACCCATGGCGACTTGAAATGTAAGAATGTCATGATAGTGTTCTTTCCAAACCTCACCTTGCAGGTACAATGCCAGTGTCGCAGTTTTGATGAAGTCAAAAAGGTGCTCAGGACAAAGGAACTGAAATACATTTTTCTGTACCCACAAGACTGAGGGTGGTAATGGAGGGTAAGTCCTGGAACTTAACTTCACTGGAAAAATGTTGGGACTGGTTGGAGGGATAGCACTCTTCTGACCGACAGAACCAGCGAGAGACAATGAGGGGGCGCACAAGCGGAAAGACGTATGACGATTGCACCGACCACAATGAGACACAGATGGGGTTCAATCCCCCCTCCAAGGACCCATGAGCAATGGTCTTTGAGGACTTTTAGCCAAGATCCTGCCACTCTTTCAGTAGTGGGTACAGTAAGTTGAACCGGCAATGAAGAGAAAAGTACAGGAAGTCTGGTCTCGGTCTTCCTTGAGTATGCCTATCTGCCCTGTGATGGGGTGTTGTTTGCACGGGAAGGGAGGGACGGGATTAGTGATGATGGCCTACAGTGCACAGGTATGACTTCACTATTCTATACAAAAGAGGTACAGTATATTATTTATACTTGATCGTCCCTCGTCGACTCGGTGCCGGCCAACCTTAATTCTTTGCATGACACATTATGGGTGATAGGCACTCTGCATGTTGGGGAGGTGGGCAGCTCTGACCCTGAAGTGCAGGGTAGCAGGGAGGAGAAGTTTCATTGCTGGGCACAACAGTCTTACTGTTTTAAAGTTGCATCTTGTTTTAATAACTGTTCTAGATAAGTAACATTAAACAGCTAAGAATCATGGTATAAGACACCCAGGGGTGGGGAGACACGGCTAGACCTCCAATGTACTGCTTCATCCATGCTAAATCACTCAATGGGAGTCCCAACACAGCTAGCTTTGAAGGTACTGATGTGAAATGTCAACGGACTGGAAAAGCAAGCGCACTGTAGTGCTTTGATATCTCAGTAGACACGCCCCAGATCTGGCTCTCCTGCAGGATACCCACCTTAAGGGCAAACAGTACAAGGTGTTGGACCAATTTGAGTATACCCTCTGGTCACATGCAGGCTAAACAGCAGACTCTAAGTGACTTTTATTCCCCTTCATACATGGAGCGACCCACTTGGTAGATTTGTGGCTCAAACTGTACAATGGGAGGGCCATACACTAAACATCTGCTTTGTATATGTGCCACCCAGACTTCATGCAGAGAAATTCCTAAAGCTTAGTGCTATGCTTTTAGAGATGCCACGGGGCTACTCATACTGAGGGGGGACATGAATGGCATGGTAGATCCAGGTATGGACAGGGAAACTAAGTCAGCTATTGCCGGCGATTCAGACTCCTTACGGGCTTTCACAGACACAATGGGCATGGTAGACTTGTGGCGTAAGCATAACCCAAGACAAGGCAGTTCACCTATCTATCAGCAGCACATGAGAACTACTTCTGCCTTGACCTCACCTACATGCGGGCATATTTAGGGATGCAGCGATTCACGCGCACAGCATCTCAGACCCTTTAAAGATAGTTTATTGCCTTTTAGAATTGACCCCTGACATTTGAAGGATACAACCTACCTTCAAGGAAAAAATAAGTCAACGGGCTGACCAATAGAACAGATCTGAGGATAAAATGCAAGGCACTTAAACATGACATTGACTCTTTAGAAACCCAGGGCATGATTCACAAAAGCAATCTGAGACAAAATCCTAACTTCACGAATTTCGGTATTCATAAAGGGCATTTAGGAGTAGTAAAGTTAGGACTTTGTCTCAGTTGAACTTACGTTTTGGTCTTAAGTTTAACTTAAGACCAGTTAAACTGTGCGGGCTGTTTTTGTGAAGGAGAAAACAGGGACTACCTGTCCCATAGTGCAGAGGGGTCTCCAAGAAGAGTCCTGCCATCAGCAACACCTGTGCTTGGAGAGCATTATATAGTGCAGTGACTGCATCTGCTTTACAAACCATTTTATTGAAGGGGCAAACAGGGACTGCCTGTCCCAGAGTGCAGTGGGCGTCCAGGTGGAGCCCAGTCATCACCAACGCCTGTGCTTGGAGAGTGCTATAAATTGTGGTGACTGCATCCTGATGCGTGGGCTGTTTTTGTGAAGGGGCAAACAGGGACTACCTGTGCCTGAGTGCAGTGAAATGTCAAGAAGAAGCCTTGTCATCAGTAATGATCCAGCGGGTTACCAACCTCAGATGCTCGACTACCATATACTCACCTCGGCCCATAAATACACACACACTCATATATAGACTAGTAGATACCGCTGGGGTCAATTTGTTGTAATAATACCTGTAAGATGAAATTATCTAATCATTTCTCACCAAACCTTTCTGACCAAATGTACTTTCCTATGGTCAATGGACCTTTTAGTTAACTTTGTAGGTAAAAATTGACATAGAATAAAACCTTTTAATAACCACAGACTCAGGAGAGTTTTAAATGTTTATCTAGTTAAATTCATGTGAGCCAAGAACCAAAAATACAATTAGAACACCGTTTCTCCAAGGAAGGGAATAACATTTTAAAACAGAATAATTGTTAAACAAAGTTATTACGATGGCAGTACCTGAAAAGGGAGAAAACAGAGAGAGCAATACAACGACATACTACACAGAATTATAGTTACCTAGAATGGTGTGGAAACCAACCCCTTGGCCAAGGAGCTGTAATGGGTCCCCTGGGACAGATCAGGTGATAAAGGCTCAGGACAGGATTCAGGGACAGGATAGATGACCTCTTCTAGATATGATGCCTGGGTCGCACCCCTCTCTGACACTATCTTCCTCCTCGATTCTTCCGCGATCTTCTTCTATTATGTGCCTCCTTGGTTCTTCGACAAATGTTCTTCTAATTGATTGGCTCAAAATTCTATTTTTGGAAATGGTTCTTCTTCAGCATTTATTCAATTCTCGGACAGCATCTCGTTCTCTCAGCATTCTTGTCTCGCTGTGGTCTGATAACTAACTAACTAACTACCTCAATTATACCCTTTAATGGCATGTACCACCCCTAAATGTTTCAAATTTATGAAACTCCTAACTCTGATTGGATAGGAAAAGGGGAGATGATCTTCACACCATGCTAAGTTTAATACTTTTCTTTTAGCTTATTGTTACGTGTTCCCACCCCTTAATTTACTTTCCCATGCTTTATTTCCCACCCATTTTTATCGATGAAAATTATACATTTTAATATTTTCTTCAATAATCAGTCAGTAAGACAACTTCATTCCCAGGACATGTAGAGGTTGTAGCCTTGAATGAGTTTCAAATACATTCGTCATGGTTCCTGGTGGGTTACAAGTTCGCCTGTGCAGAGACCACGTGGGTCTGCACATCAGTCATCTTTTGAGGCCCAAAATATGAACTAATAAAGAAGTCAGAAAGAGAAATTTTAAATTCAAAATAATATGATTTCACTGTATACCACCTATCTCTACTCTAACCCACTTTACTTATATAAATCTTTCACATTATCATTTTATTAAATTTGCATGGTTTGGTTTCAGCAAAAGCATGCGCATTAACATGTAAGTTCCAAGCGGCCATCTTGAAAGTGATTGCGCACCTGCAAAGATTTCCCTCCAAGCAAGTAATTACTACGTAAATGTAGTTGACGCATGCGCAGTACAGAATTTTTGCATTAGTAGCCATTTTAGTCGCACACAGGTTACTTGTTAGTACGACACATAGGCAAGCTTCCCCTTGGCTTAAATGTACGAATTGTGATGCGTTATTAGTATTTATAAACACAATTATTACGGTATTACGAGTTATCTGAGACGATTGTATTTGAGCAAGTCTCTTTTATACGAGTCCTTGCTCCATCAATCCCCTCTCTGATGGCATTTTATATCATCACTAATTTCCCACCACCTAATTTGATGCCAACTTTAGCACATCTCAATTCCCTCTTCAACCTTTTCATTTCCTTCCTTTTCATTTCTGTACTGTAAACCCTTCATCCTTTTATATAGATTTCCTTTCATTTCTTCAAGTTGTATTTCCTCATGCTTTCTTTTCTTTCCATTTTCATTCACATCATACATTTTTCTTTTCGTACAACATTTGAACCATATCATCATTGCTAAGACAAATAGTGTTATTCCCAAGATTTGCAGTATTATTTGACCTATAATATTCTTCCCTATGTTAGAAAACCAGCTTCCTATGGTAGTAATACTATTTGTTAATTTCTTCCATACACTGTCAACTTCCAGTGGTTTTAAATCTTCCTCCAGTTTTGTGATATTTTTAATATATCCTCCAATTTCAACACTTTTGCCCGTAATGTATGTGCAACAATGTTGCACTTTCAGCCTTTTACAGACTACACCCTCTTTTGCCAATAATATATCAAGAGCAAGTCGATTTTGCAAAACCATAGATCTAATTGCAACCATTTCTGTGTTGATCATCAAAAATCCTCCAGCAGTGTCGGTAGATAAACAATCAACTTCTGTAGACAGATGACACATTTTTTGTGGATTCAGAATTACTCCCACTGAAGGTATAAATGCACTAAATATATCACCTACTATTTCAGATAAACTAGCTCTTTTTATACGTGTTAGTTCTTTGGCGTCTTCGTTGCTTCCAGTGATACTTTTCACATGGTACACTTTTGGGAATACTATTCCAAAATAGCAACTCCCGTACCAATGATCTGGCATCCTGAAATAGGCTTTATTGCCACATACGCAATAAACTGCATGAAATACTGGATCTGTTCCACATTTTAGTCCCTATCCCCCAATAACTAAGAAATTATGTTCACATTCACTGGAACCAATAAATGCATTGTTATATTCAGTCTTTAATCTATGGAGGCAGATCTTCCCTTTCTTTTCAAAATCCAAGGACATAGCAGCATGAGTTTTGCCAGTTTTATACATTTCTTCTTTCTCAGCCCATTGAGGTATCTGCGGTTTCGGTTCAAAAGCCATTCTTTGGAAGTCCTGTCTCCTTTGCTAAACTAAATTCAAAAATATATTTTCTTCTTCGTCTAATATACATGTTAAATTGTGCTTGTGTGCTTCAGCTATATCTATTGTTTTCATGGTTAGAAAATATTCTCCCATGAACTGCATCCTTGATTCCTTAGTACTAAGAACTGGATTCATGCTCTTTCGCATAGGAACCTCGGAAAAAATCACATCTACATTAGAATAATAATATTGTAACCTTCCTGTTCTATAAAACAAACTTGCTAAAATGCTACAAGAAATACCATAGGTTAATGGAATATGGTGATATGTTACACCTTCTGCTACTGATGCATATAATTTCATACACACATAACAATCACTAACTTCCATAGTGTCCACGTATTGCACTAATAACTTTATAAATACATTTAAAGCAGTGTCATTATTTGTCACAGTGTGATGTACATTCAACTCATCTGGTGCTCCTGAATCTACTCTGTCTTTTTTAGTCCTAGACTCATCTGGTGCTTCTATTGCTACTCTATCTCCTTTAATGTTAACTACCCTTTCATGTGTGTTGGTGTTATTCTTTTCTTTTGTACTTATCAAAAAAGGGATGGCTACTGTTAGTACTAACCAAGTTATAAGCACTAAAAATATACTACATATGCATATCCCACAACATCTTTGTACACAATTTTATTTTGGTTTTCCAGCAGCCCTATCATCAGCCATTATGGGCTAAGAAGGATTTCTCTTCTTTACTTTTGAATTATTTGTGAAATATCCATTTTTGGGGACTTTTTCAGGTTCGTCTCACTTCTTCAACAATCTGTTCTGCATTTATTTTAAGCCTGGGCAAAGCACTACGCTACGCTCGCGTACTTTGCGAAGTTCGCGCTACTTCGCACTACGTGAATTGCACGTAGCACAGTACGAACACACGTAGCTTAGTGTTGCGTAGTGCTGCGGTCATTTTTTGCTTGCTCGCGGTCCTCAACGTCAAGTTGCTGACCGCGAGACTTTTTCCTTGTTCGCGATCAGCAACATCAAGTTGGCGATCGCGAGCATGGAAAATAAACCTCCCGGCGAGATTCCCAACGCGAGGAGGTCAGGTTTCTCATTGCGAGTGGTCGTGTATGCTCGCGACCGCTCGCGATGAGAAACTACCAGTTC
Source organism: Triturus cristatus (assembly GCF_964204655.1). NCBI lineage: Eukaryota > Metazoa > Chordata > Amphibia > Caudata > Salamandridae > Triturus > Triturus cristatus. Next base: position 1,139,043,496 of record NC_140581.1, read on the forward strand.
GCGTTGAAAAAGCTGCCGCTCGAGTAAAAATCTACTCGAGCAGCAGAAAACTACAGCTCGCACTGTGCAAGATGCCATTTTCAATGATTGCACAGTGCCGGTTGCTGGTCCGCACTGTGCAATCATTGAAAACGACATCTGGCACAGTGCGAACAAGGTACTACGCAGTTCGCGAAGTGCTACGCGTAGCTCGCGTAGTGCGAACTGCACTTTGTGTAGCTTCGCGAAGTGCTACTTCGCGAACTAAGCCCAGGGTTAATTTATTTCTTCATTACTTTCTTCATTTAAATCTAGATTCTCGAATTCTTCAAGAATTACATAGGTCCATTCAGGACCCTTGAACTTATTGTTCAATACTTTTAATCTTTGACTTCTTTGTTTGGGCTTATCAGTAGATGTCCCAGACTGACTAGAAATTTCATTTACCTGGTCAGGTTCTTCATTAATTGTCTTGAAATGACACTTTAACCTTTTCACACCACCTGGCCAGTTACCACCTCTTCTGACCCTTTTTGCTTGCACTGCAGTATCACTGTCTTTGAGTGCTCTTTTATTTTCATTAAGGTGTGTCACAATCTGGTTATTTTCGTTTTCAGAATCCCTCTTTCTCTGACCTTGTCCAGGGCTTATTTCTGTAAAGTCATTTTCTGCCTGGATGCGTTCTTCTTGCCTGGTCTGACACTGTTCAGGTTTGATTTTCTCTTCTTCTTTTACATGAACTTGTTCTTCTTTTCCTAACTGGTCCTGCTCAGGTCTTACTGCACTTTGGTTTTCTGCAGCCTGAACGTGTGCTTCTAGACCTATCTGTCCCTCTTCAGACTCGTGAATGGTTTCATTCACTTCTGTCTGAGTAGATTGTTCTCTCCTTGTCTGATCCTGCTCAGGTTCTCCAACAGCTGTAATTTCACTTTCCTGAGCTTTTTCTTCTATACCTGACTGGTCTTCACTATTCTCCTGTCTCTCTAACTGGATTTGGCTTCTTGTTCTCACATTTACTTCAGGTATGTCAACCACTGGTATCCAGTCATCCTGACTTATGCTCGGTTGTTCTTGGTCAGCTACTTCAGGATCTGTTACTCTAGGTCCTTCAGCTGCACAACCTTCTGCAGCCTCAACTGCTTGAGTCAGTTGGGATCCTTCTTCATCAGGTGTTGGTACTCTATTAGTGTGGCTTGTATGAATCCAATTAGGCAAGCCTGCACACTTCACTGCTGTTGTTATAACCAATATAACCTGATGTGGTTTTTCCCACCTGGGTGCTAAGCACAACTCTCAAGTGTGATTCTTCACCAACACCCAGTCACCGGGATTTAGATCATGTGCTTGATCCAGCTGCCTGGCAACTGCGTCCTCTCCAACCTGGTGAGAGATAGAACGCACTAGGTAAGCCAGTTCTTTGCAATAGTCTAATACCAAATCATCAGTTATATTCAACAGTTTGTGTCCTGGTGTACATGCTTGCCTCATTGCTCTTCCCATGAGTATTTCATGGGGACTCAATCCTGTATTCGGAACAAGAGGTAAAGCATCAGGCCACTCCAGTGGGGTGGATCTGCATACTTTTGCCAGTCTTGTTTTTATTGTGCCATTTATTTGTTGTACCACTTCAAAAGCCTGTGGGGGATATGCACAGTGCCGTTTGTGTTCAATTTTAAATGCTTCACAGATAAGTCGAATTATTTCATTATTAAAATGAGACCCTCTATCTAATTCCAATGTTACTGGAAAACCGAACCGTGGAATCAGTTCTCTCAACAATAGTTTGGCAACTGTTATACTGTCATTTCTTCTAGTAGGGTATGCCTCCACCTGCCATGGGAATAAACAAACTATGATAAGTATGTACTTCAAACCTCTGCAAGGTGGAAATTGAATGAAGTATATTTGTAGCCTTATAAATGGACCTTCTGCCCTTCCAATTTTTCCCATACAGACCACTGTTTTCCTGCCTGGATTCATTTCTTGACAGGTTAAACATCTCTGACATAGACTCTCTGCTACATTCCTTAACTTTGGATTCAACCAATCCTGCCTAAAGAGTCTGATCATGGCATGGGCATGGGTGTCTCTGTGAGACATCCTAGCCAATTGTGAAAGCATACAGTCTAGCATTGATGGCCTGCCATCTAGGTAACTCCATACATCATCTTCTGACCTCTTTTGGCACCCTCCTTTCACCCATTCTCCTTTTCCTCTCATTTCTACCTCATCTTGCAGTTGTCTTACTTCCTCCCATGTTTCCAATCCTGAGAGTAGCATAAGTTGGCAGCTAATTCCACTCGTTACCTATTACCGGCTGACACATAGTCATCTCCTGACTGATGTGTGGCACACTTGACCACTGCCACTTCTTTGGCAATTGTATTGCTTGAAGCAGTTCTTTTATGAAATTTCTATTTTTAATTGGGGATCCTGAAGAAGTCAAGAAATGCCTCTGCATCCAAAGTTGGCCAAAATCATGCAAAACCCCGTAACCATACTGGCTATCCATAAAAATGGTTACTTTCCAGTTTTTCCAAATTTTGCAAACTTTAATCAAAGCTATCAATTCGGCTACTTGTGCATATTTGACTCCTGGTAAATAAGATGCTTCGACTATTGCAGCCAATGTACACACAGCGTAAACAGCACTTACTCCTCCCTCCTCATGGGGCATACACAAGCCGTCCACAAATAGCTCATGTTCAGCGTTCTCAAAGGATCTTCCTGTATGTCTGAATGGGGTTTGGTGCAAAGTTCAGTCACATCCAAACAGTCGTGCTCGACTTCATCTCTCACCTCTTCCCCATATACATCTGGCAATAAGGTGGCAGGATTAAGTATAGTACACCTGACTATTGTCATGTTTTCATCACCCAATATGATTCTTTCATACTTAGTCATCCAACTAGGAGTGAGATACTGAGTTCGAGCTCTTGTTAAAAGAATCTCAACTGAATGTGGATCATGCACCTTTACAGGATATCCCATCACAATTGATTCACTTTGTTCCAGACTCATGCAGGTTGCAGCTACTTCTTTTAAACAACCAGGTAAAGCTGAGGCTACAGGGTCCAAAGTAGCAGAGAAGTATGCCACTGGACGTCGCATCAAACCATGTCTCTGGGTTACAACTATTTATTTCACTACAAAACAGTGCAAATTCTTTTGAATAATCTGGCATACCTAAGGCAGGGGCTTCCCACAGACACTTCTGTAATTTTACAAATGCTTCCATACTTTCATCATCCCATTCTATTGGATCTTTTGCTTGTTTCTTGGTCAATTGTATTAGGGGTTTGGCTAGCAGGGAAAACTCTACAATCCACTGCCTACAGTATCCTACAACTCCAAGGAACATTCTTATTTCTCTCTGGGTTTGCGGCAATTTTGTTTGTCTTATTATTTCTATTCTTTCAGGGGTCACTTTCCTTACTCTACGTTCTAGTTGATGTCCTAGATATTTAACTCCGGGTCTGCAAAACTGCAATTTTTCAGGGGACACTTTATGTCCACCATCAGCCAAATGATTTAACAAGGCAATTGAATCAGTAACACAGTCATCTCTTGTCTTGGACGCAACTAGCAAGTCGTCAATATACTGTACCAACACTGACTTTCTGGGCAACACTAAGGTTTCTAGGCACTTCTTCTATATCTGATTGTAAATTGAAGTACTTTCAATATACCCTTGAGGAACACGATTCCAGACTAAAATACGGTCCTCAAACTTAAATGAGAAAAGATACTGACTATCTGTGTGTAATGGAATGGAGAAAAAGGCATGGCATAGATCGATTACAGTAAACCATCCTGCCTTCCATGGTATCTGGTACGGAATCACTGCTGGGTTGGGCACTACAGGGCAACAAGGTACAACAATCTTGTTAATCTTTCTTAGCTCTTGAACTATCCTATATTTCCTGCTAGGTTTCTTAATGCCAATTATAGGTGAATTACAGGGACTGTTCATTATTTCCTTTAGAATGCTTGTTCAATCATTCGATCAATTTCTACTGCAACACCAGCTTTAACTTCGAGACTCATTTTGTATTGTCGAGTAGTTGGGTAAACTGCATCTTCCTTCACAGTTACTTTTACTGGGTCTACATTTGCCATTAACCATACTTCTTTTCCTGTAAAATCCCACACATCTGGATTTACTGTCAATTTGACTTAATCTGGTAAATCGTCTTTCGTCATCATGGAATACATCTCGTCTACCTCTGTGCCTTGTTTAGCTAACATGATTTTGTAGACTCCGTCTTCAGCTGGGGTTTGAATTGCAACACCGTCCAGTGTGCAAAATATTGTGCAATTCATTTTGCACAGTAGATCTCTTCCTAATAAATGTAGGGAACTGGAGTCACACACCAAGAATTTGTGCATTTCCCTGAAATTGCCAATGCGTACCTCCATTGGTTCTGTAATAGGGGTTCTAATTTGTTTATTTGAAATGCCCACTACTTGGATCGCTTCTCCCGAGAGGTGTAGGTTTGGAATGTCTGCTGTTCTCATAGTAGAACGGGTAGCACCAGTGTCCAACAAAAAGGTAATATATTTTCCTTCTACTTTACCATCAATAAATGGACCTGACTGATCTACCGGTAAGGATGCGCCAAGTATGCACTCCTTTTCCTCCCCCCTCATGCACCCTCATTGGTCGCTGTCATTGAAATAAGTGTCCTGTAAAAGAAATTGCGATGTTACAGAGTTGTTCTTACCACTTCCTCCTAGAAATCCAGTGTCCTCACTGTACTTGGCCTAGTTCACAAAATTTGGCATACGGGCAGGTTGCAACTGACTCTGTAGATTTACAACCTGCTGCGATTGACACATTATCACCTCATTCTGCGCCTGTGGATTTAAATTTTGATTTGGGCCATTATTATTCTGAATATTTTTACACTCATTTTTCCAATGCCCCAATTTTCCACACCCATGACAGGGAAACTTTTTTTTTGCCTCCTCTCTACTCATTAGTCCTTTTTGTTTTCCCCCATTATTTTCATTTTGGCCTTGCCCCTTTCCTTGATTTCCTGTCTGACTGTTTAGTTGGAGTTCCTGCTGTTCCGCTTATTTTACGTGGGCCCACATCACCTTTTCTTCTAATTTCTTTCGTTTATTGTCAATCTCATCTCCGCAATACTTTGTGTATTTGAGAATATCATCTATTGGTCTTGCTTGCCAACACAACACGTGCTGACGAATCATGTGTCCAATTTCTGGTTTCAATCCTGTCTCAAATCGATACACAAAATGTCCCATATCTCCAATGTTCTCAAAACCACTATACTGTTTAAATACCTGCAGCAAGCGTTCATAATAAGTATGTACAGACTCATTTTTATCCTGGGCCGTTCTATCTATCTTCACCCAATCTGTTTCTTTTGGAGGAATTTTCCCTTTCAAGAAAGTGATCACCTGGTGATATTTCTTCATTACCTCTTCTGAAGGGGCTCCTGTTTTCGCATCTCTCGGGTATTCATCACTAGGCCAATCAACAGTAATTTTACATTCTGTCCATAAATCAGCAGGTACCACTATGTCAAATAAACCATCCAAATCTTTTAATAATACTTTAGAAACCTTCATAAATCTTTCAACTTGCCGATACCAGTCAACTGGCTGTTCTCTTAACTTCAGGAAATCATTTGTAAACGATAAAATATACTGTCTGGTCAATGGAACATGCACATATCCTCCTCCCGGTAACTCTCTCATTGGACATAATCTTTCTACCTTTCCTGTTTCTTTCAACAAAAATTCTGAAGTTGTTCGATTAGCGTGTGCTTCTTCCCTTTTTCACATCCATCTAGCTTTCCATTTGTCGAGATCACCCCATTTTTGTAAAATGGTCATTAATTCTATAAACTGTAATTTTCTTCCAGACGTATTCATATTTCCCAAGTCCTTATCACTGAATTCTGCTCTGTATGGTTTCTGTAATACTTTGGATTTCCCTATTTCAACTCACATTTCAGAAGCAAGGTCTGTCAGTTTCTCACAAAATATTTTTGTATTTCTAGTGATACTTTGCAAATGAACAGTAACTCTTCTTCACTGTAAGTATTTAGCCTGTCTAGTCACACGTTTCCAGCTATCATTTCTTCCAATTCCACTTTCAATTGGTAAATATCTAGAATTTTCAGTGGCTGTTTTGGCTTGTCTATTCCCGGTGCCCATCTTTCTATTTCTTCTGGGTTTACTATTGTGGCACTCTTGACTCCTCTAGATGTTTCAATTTGTACTTCCTTTGAACAACTAGGTGTAACTCTTCTCGGGGTTTCAGTTATCTGTTCTCTTATCGGTAAATCTATTAATGATATCACCGAATCACATTCCCTGCCTCGATCATCAATGATTATATTCTCTTTTCTGGGTTCAATTGTAGGTGTGGACATGAATGGTGGTTTGTGAGCGATTGTCTTACCTCCATATAATGGAACCACCGAACGTATAGTCACTGGTATAGTCAGTGCTTCAGGGTGGGTAGTCAATTGGGTTATTTTCTGTATTAATTCTTCTCTATTTTTGTTAATTGCCTCTCTTTCTTTTTCCTGAAGTACCCTTCCATTTATTGGGTCATGTATTATTTGGGGAACTAATGGTGTTCCCAAAACCGGAGGACTAGGAGTAGTTCTACTTAGTCCTTCTTGTAAGGTGGAGGGTTTTTCATTAAAATGTCCTAGAAAAAATCATCTTCCGCTACCTGTCATCGTTAAATGTTTGGTCTTCTCTGTGCACTTGCCTCCTGACTGTTCCTCAGCCATTAGTACAGGATATAATTCCTCAGCCACCATTGCTTGTCTCCATTGTTTCATCTGATTATCTCGTGATTCGCGTGGTAGTCTAGGATAAAACCCTCTAAAGCTTCTGCTACTTCTGGATCTATCGCACTCAAATGCTTCAGTCTCCTATTCCTCTAATGCTTCATATTGTGTTAATCTTGGTCGGGGCTCTAATTCATTCATTCTTAATCTCAGGTTATGTAGAATGCTCCCAAACGTACCATGTTCTGGGAAGGCTAGAACTTCATCACTTTGTGTATATTCTATCCAATTTTCCGTATGATACCCTCTTTCCATCATCATGTATGGTGCGGGTGTTTTCGGGGGAGGGATAAGAATTCCCTCTCTAGTCTTAACGGGTTTATCCTTGTTAAAATAATTTTTAATTTTCTGCATAAATGTCATCTTTCTTTTTTCTCCGCACATTTAGGTGTCGACACTTTTATATATTGTTCTCTGGCAAATCCTAAATACCTTCTGTCTGGGCGATTCCCTATTAATGTGGGATCGTGTCTCCACATGCAAAGCCCACTGTCAATTATTATTGTAGCTTCTATTTTACTAACCAATCAAAGGTTTGTTTTTACTTTAATACTTTACCAATACCAGTGCGGCTTCTATTCTTTTGACCAAACAAATTCTATTTCACGCTATGCGTTTACCCAATACTTGCGTAGCTTTTCTGTGATGTCAGTATCACTCCTTACTACTGACCCCTCCTTTACAATTTTGCGTCAGTCACATGCCCACTTCCAACCAATCCCAGCCCTGCCCTCTGTGACATCAGTGCAGCACCCGCAGCTGACCCCTCCTTTACAAGGTAACACGAATAACTTTTCCATACAATTTTCATACAAAATTTATTAAATGACAACATGGAAACATTCGCTACTCTGTTTGCTCCGCTAGATTCAGAAGGTCAATTTTCTGCGAGAAAAACTTTTCTGCTTACTTTTCACACACTAAGAGTAAACCCTTCTGCTTACTCTTCACTCAAGCGCCGACGAACCTACTACTCCTTTGGTATTACCCTTTCTAGGTGATATAAGACCAAAGTTTCAACAGCGAACTCTTTGCTATCAATCACTCTCACTTTTATACAAATTAATCTCTAAATCAACATTGTCAGTGTTACATAGCCTTTCAGCGCTTACTTCAACAAACGAGTAACCTCACTGCAGTGTGGTTTCCATTCATCACCCGCTATTCAATATTCCAGGGAATTTCCAGACAACATAAAACAAAGTACAAAACGGGTTTGTTAGTACATAATCAATAATTCAAATTCAAATTTTCACCTAACTAGTTAATAAAATAAACCATCCTCTGCTACCACAAAAACTGATCCAGCGGGTTACCAACCTCAGAAACTCAACTACCATATACTCACCTGGGCCCATAAACACACACACACATTCATATATAGGCTAGTAGATACCGCTGGGGTCAATTTGTTGTACTAATACCTGTAAGATGAATTTATCTAATCATTTCTTACCAAACCTTTCTGATCAAATGTACTTTCCTCTGGTCAATGGACCTTTTAGTTAACTTTGGAGGTAAAAATTGACATAGAATAAAACCTTTTAATAACCACAGACTCAGGAGAGTTTTAAATGTTTATCTAGTTAAATTCATGTGAGCCAAGAACCAAAAATACAATTAGAACACCGTTTTCTCCAAGGAAGGGAATAACATCTTAAAACAGAATAATTGTTAAACAAAGTTATTACAATGACAGTACCTGAAAAAGGAGAAACAGAGAGATCAGTACAATGACATACTACACAGAATTATGGTTAACTAGAATGGTGTGGAGACCAACCCCTTGGCCAAGGAGTTGGAATGGGTGCCCTGGGACAGATCAGGTGACAAAGGCTCAGTACAGAATTCAGGGACATTATAGATGACCTCTTCTAGATACGACGCCTGCATCGCACCCCTCTCTGACACTATCTTCCTCCTCGATTCTTCCGCGATCTTCTTCTATTATGTGCCTCCTCGATTCTTCTGCGATGTTCTTCTAATTGATTGGCTCAAAATTCTAAGTCTGGAAATGGTTCTTCTTCAGCATTTATTCAATTCGAGGATAGCATCTCGGTCTCTTAGCATTCTGGTCTCGCTGCGGTCTGATAACTAACTAACTACCTCAATTACACCCTTCTAATGGCATGTACCACCCCTAAATGTTTCAAATTTATGAAACTCCTTACTCTGATTGGATAGGAAAAGGGGAGATGATCATCACACCATGCTAAGTTTAATACTTTTCTTTCAGCTTATTGTTCTGTGTTTCCACCCCTTAATTTACTTTCCCATGCTTTATTTCCCACCCGAGTTCACATTTTTATTGATCAAAATGATACATTTTAATATTTTCTTCATTCATCAGTCAGGAAGACAACTTCGTTCTCAGGACATGTAGAGGTCGTAGCCTTGGATGAGTTTCAAATACATTCGTCATGGTTCCCGGCACGTTACAAGTGCGCCTGTGTGGAGACCACGTGGGTATGGACATCAGTCATCCTTTGAGGCCCAAAATACGAACTAATAAAGAAGTCAGAAAGAGACATATTAAATTCAAAATAAAATGATTTACCACCTATCTCTACTCTCACCCCCTTTACTTATATAAATCTTTCATATTAGCATTTTATTAAATTCGCATGGTCTAATTTCAGCAAAAGCATGCACATTAACATGTAAGTTCCAAGCGGCCATCTTGAAAGCAATTGCGCAGCTGCAAAGATTTCCCTCCAAGCAAGAACTTATCATTACTACGTAGATGTAGTTGACGCATGCGCAGTACAGAATTTTTGCATTAGCAGCCATTTTAGTCGCACACAGGTTACTTGTTATTACGACACGTAGGCAAGCTTACCCGTTGCCTAAATGTACGAATTGTGATGCATTATTAGTATTTACAAACACAATTATTACGGTATTACGAGTTATCTGAGAACATTGCTTTCAAGCAAGTCTCTTTTATATGAGTCCTTGCTCCATCAGTAACACTTGTGCTTTGAGAGCACTATAAAGCGCAGTGACTGCATCCAGCTGCACTGGCTGTATTTGTGATGGTGCAAACAGGGACTACCTGTCCCAGTGTGAAGAGGCGCATCCAGGAGAAGCCCTGTCATCAGCTACACCTGTGCTTGGAAAGCGGTATAAAGTGTGGTGACAGCATCTTACTGTGCAAGCTGTTTTCATTAAGGGGCAAACCAGGACTACCTGTCCCAGAGGACAGAGGGGTGCCCAGGAGAAGCCCTTTGATCAGCAACACCTTTGCTTGGAGAAAGCTATAAAATGTGGGCCATTTTAGTGAAAGGGCAAACAGGGACTAACTGTCACAGAGTGCATCCTGTTGTGCAGGATACCCCTGGATGAAACCAAAGGCGAGCCCATACAGTGCCCGTCAGAACCAGGAAGAGGCAAGGCAGGGCCACCCATCCACTAATCCCACCCCCTCCCCCAGGGCTCCAGAATCAGACAGAACCATCCTTAAGATCCTTGAAATTATTTCTAAATCCCTCCATTGATTTAGTTTGGGTGGTGTTAGAACTGGGGGTCTCTAGTTGGCTGAGCTAGGTACCTTAGGCCAAATAGAGACCCCTGCTTCTAAGTCAGCGAAAGGAAGGACACCTTCTCAGACAGCCCCTGCTCACCCCCTCGGTAGCTTGGCACAAGCAGCCAGGCTTATCTCCAAGGCAAATGTGTAAAGTATTTGCAACCACACTCTCAGTAACCCGATGATGACACCACAAATGGACTCCACACGAGTTTAATAAAAAAACAATTATATGTTTATAAAAAAGATATACCATGAGACCACACGACAAAAATCCAACATATGCATATTTGTAATATTTCACCTGGGCGGTTATTAGGCCAGCGAGCCCTTGTAGATTTTTGCAGTATTAATGAGCAATTCTAGATGATCCGATGTAGTCCTAATGCAATGCTATGCAGTTCGTAATGCAAGAATCAGGCACTTCGTCATGTAAAAATAATGCAGTTCGTAATGCAACAATCAAGCAGTTAATAATGCCAAAATAATGCAAGTCGTAATTCAACAATAAGGCAGTTTGTTATGCAAAAATAATGCAATGCGTAATGCAACAATCAGGCAGTTAGTTATGCAAAAATAATGCAATGCGTAATGCAACAATCAGGCAGTTCGTAATGCAAAAATAATGCAATGCGTAATGCAACAATCAAGCAGTTCATAATGCCAACAATAATGTACTCCGGCACCGATCACGGTGCTCTGGACGCTCTCTATGCCACTCTTACTGACTCGCGATCAGCTTCTGCCAAAATATGCCCCCAACACGGGTATGGTGGAAAATAAAGTGCAGCTCCATGCGCCAGCCCCGCTACTGCCCCTCCTCGGCAAGTACGGGCCGCGATACGAGCTTGAGCAGAGGCTCGCGCTGCGAGAATGGGAAAGGCCAAGAGCGTTTCTCTCGGAGCCCGCACCCCGCCCCAGGCGGCGACACACGCACATTCGCTGAGCGTTACCTGGGGGTGGGACCTCACTCTCCTCTCCTTGCGACTTGGGCCTCCGATACAACTTAGCTGATTTTGGGTAGTGGAACTTGGCCCCCCCCTGACTGAGATGGTTCGAGGTTCCTCATTGGCAGCAGCAGGCTCGAGCCGACAACACAGCTCCTCTGGGCATGCCGGTCCGGGCCGATGAAGGTCTCAGGCTGCAACAGGGCACACGTGCACAGCGTCACTGAGACTCACTTGCGCTCCGGGTGTGCACGGTCTCAGGGCAATCCTCATGAAGGTCTCAGGCTGCACGAAGCACACGCACCTAGCGTCGCTGAGACTCACTTGAGTTCCGGGTGCACACGATCACAGGGCAATCCTCTAGAAGGTCTCAGGCTGCACAAAGCACACGCACACAGCGTCGCTGAGACTCACTTGGATTCCGGGTGCCCACGATCACAGGGCAATTCTTGCGAGGGTCTCAGGCTGCAAAAAGCCCACACACACAGCGTCACTGAGACACACCTGGAAACTTTTGTGTTCCTGAGTTTCCACAACAGGGAGCCAGCTCTCCTCAGGCCCTTGGGGATAAGTTACTTCAGGACACAGCACAGTCCTTTCAAGCAGGGGGACACAGCACACAGCAAAGTCCCTTTAGCCTCTCCTTGGTTAAATCAGCAAACTGCACGCCAGCCCCAGATCACACAGCAAGGGTCAGTCCTTTCGTCAGTCTCTCCCTTGGCAGAGATTCCTCTTGACCACAAAGTAGTTTCAATCCTTTACAGTCTTGAACAGTTCCATTCCAACGTTCAGGGGTTTCAGCTCTCATAGTTATACCCCTAAATGTCTTTGAAGTCTTTCTGTTCAGGGGGCACTGACCCCTGTCCAAACCAGTTCTGGGTGTCTCCCTGCCAGTGACACCTTCTTCCTTTGATAGTGGGGATCTGGATCCTCAATCACTCAGCAGGAGATGGAGCCATTGTTTTATGGTGGCAGCCCAGGCCTCTTCACCTCCAGGAGCTACTCCTCCCCCCTACACTCCAGATGCAGGTCAGCCTGTTGCTGTCTCACCACCTCCCCTGGGTTAAGATAATTCCCCAGATCCTATCCATTTCAAATCCAGACAGTCAATACACAGCCAGGCAGAGACACACAAAATTGTTAGACCACAAAAAAACAGCCACTTCTAAAAGTGTGGTTTCTAAACACACATTGCAAAAACCACCTCCACAAAAAGATGTGTTATTAAATTGTAAGTTCAGGTTCTCTAAACTTCACTTCTCCACCTTAAGCCTATGGGAAGATAGGCTGGAAATATATTACACAGCCTCCCCATTCTGTCATATGGGCAAGATGGCCTTTCAACAGTGAAAAACGAAATGAAGAGTATTTCACTGTCAGGACATGGTACACACCTCAGTACATGTCCTTTCTTTCACATACACTGCACCCTGCCCGGGGGGTACATTGGGCCTACCATAGGGTTGTCTGATGTGCATAAAAAGGGAAGGGTAAGGCCTGGCAAGGGGGTGCACTTGTCAGGACAACAAGGCAGTTTAACAAACTGCGTGCAGGCACTGCAGTGGCAGGCCTGAGTTCTCTCTTTAGGGCTACTTGTGTGGGTGGCACAGTTAGTGCTGCAGGCCCACTAGTAGCATTTGCATTACCAGCCCTGGCACACATAGTGCACTTTACTAGGGACTTTACTAGTAAGGCAAACATACCAATCATGGACAACCAATTACCATTACACTTTACACAGGGAGCACTTGTACTTTGACACTGATCAGCAGTGGGAAACTGCCCAAAGCATCTAAGTTGGTAACACAATGTCAGATAAAAGGTCTAGGAGGAAGGCAAAATGTTTAGGGAACTTTAGCCAAAAAGGGCCAAGTCCAACAGGTGGTCTGACCATCAGGCCCCCTGGGGGATGCCCATATGGTAGCTACCTAGAGGAGGTTGCACGTCATCATAAGTAGCTGGCTTGAGCCCTCAAGATCTTAGAGGCCCCCCATTTGTATAAATGGAGCTGTGGCTTGCATTTGATAGAAGCACCATACCGGATGTGTGTCTGATGGTGATAATCCTTACAGATGGCGAGGCTAAAGGTGCTTGGAATTTGCCCCTTTGGAGGATATTGATCTTGTGCTTTACCCTGATTGCCATCTGAAGCAGTGCATTTTCCAACTGCAGAGTGGCCCTTATTACGTACTTTGTGTCTTCATAGAAGTGCTGTGCCTGTCTTTGCTAGGCTGCAGGCATGTGGGCTGGAGGCCTCCTGTGTTTGAGATGTTTTTTGACTCTCACTCCGATCTGAGGGTCCCACCTCAAGCTCTACACCTAAGCCCCATTTAGCCCTGTTTGAGTTCTTATTTGGGGGGCCAATCTACAACCTAGAGCCTGCCTCTGTCTGCCATGTGAACAACACCGAGGTCACTATAAGGCTTCCTACTTGTTTCTACTTTAGCTTTCTGTTTATACGGGTGGCATGCCAGGGTGAAAACACAAGGCAACAGGTACACTACCTGGAGAAAAAAATAAAAATGTTAAGCTTACTCCAATGGGCACTTCGGGTAGGTCACAAGCTTCCACAACACTCGAGGATATAGATACATTTTTCAAATAAGTCAAAAGACTTCTCGGAGTGGATAAAGCCAATGGTCTGATCCTAAGTAAAGCACTAGATAAAGTCACCCCTATATTCTCTATGAAAAAGAAGTCCAATCCTTCTGTCCCAAATGCAACCCAGACCATCAACGCTGCTCCGACCTCTGATGGTCTGTTGGCTGCCCCTAATGCTTCTACTGCCACTAATGGACACAATCCTGTGCTCCTCTCCCCTGATTCTATGTTCTAACAGATACTCGATTCTTGTGTCATCTTCACTAATCCATAAAATCGATAAGGGTCCTGCGAAGGAGAGAGATGCCTTGAATTCTGCCACGAGCCTATTGTTGTCTCTCAAATGGTTCCAAGCAACACTAACATGGACATTGCTAGAAATGTTATTTTGGTAAGGAGACTACAGAACGAGGTAATATATCTAAGATCTCAACTGGCAACACTATTGTCAGATATAGGGGACTTGAACTCTTCTGTGAAACCCTCTAGTGCTAAATCTTCTTCAAATGCATTATATCCCACCTACTTGATTCTAACTGATGAGAGAAATTGCAGGAAGAATGGCAGGGTTACACAGCATCCTGGGACACGGCCTACTCACCGCACTACCCTCAATTCATGCACCACCACACAAATTTCCAAGACCCCTTCTTGTGCCCCCTCTTATGCTCTTGATAAACTATGGGTGGCCATGGTTGATCCCAGGTACCCAGTCAAAACCACGGGTGAGCTGAACAAAGATGATTTTCCAACCAAGGGTAAGCTCAAGAAGTCACACTAGGGATGGAGATGGCGGCCCAGGTTGGGAACCTAGGCTGTGCCTACATGACAAAGGTTCCTAAATTGGCACTGGGGATGCAAGAAGATGAGGAGTCCCTAATATATAAGTGCATATGCCAAATATGGTCAATGTGCAACTGTTACACCATTATCCACCCAGATATCTTGTAAGCTAGACAATTCCATGCCCCAAATAACATGCAGGGACCTTTGACTATATCAAGATAAATTTGAAATCTACTTTCCCGGCAGAGAGACTGGTGGGCCTAGAATTGCACCTATTTCACCTAGGTGGGGTACTAACACACTTTTACATTGAGATGATTCTGCACATGAAAAATATTTATTTCTTGTATGTAATTTGGTCTGCTCTTCCTTCTGCATATATACTGTACGATCAATCCATCGACTGTATCTGCTGTATACTGAGCAATTGTTTAATAAAAAAGGGTTTAAGAAAAAATTCCGTGAAGCATTGAGATATAAAGCTAGCCTGGTCCAGCAAGACCAAGAACTGCATAAGCAGTTGGATGCATTGCGCTAATATTTTCACTAGGATTTTATTGTTGGTGTTGAGTAATCAGAGTGGCCGATAATAACAGCATAGGCTTTGGTACCTGCCGGGTTTATGCAGCACCATGATTACCATTACATTGTGGTGGGGGAAGCCTACCTGTCACCAGGGTAGCATTTTACATCTCTAAGAGGCGAGGAGCAAAGATATTGATATGCGTTTGAGAATAGTCTACTGGTAGCCTTCCCGTCCCAGAGCTTTCCCACTGGGAAGCTTCATAGCAGCTGGTCTAATGTTTCTGATGGTCAATGGAGAATTCAAAAACTCTGTGAGGTCCCGTTCACCCAGGCCAGAGCGATCTGGTATAAGTACTTCGATATTTCTGACAGAGCAGGAGAGGTGACAGGAGTTTAGAGGCGCTCATAAATCTTTTGAATTCATCCAGTGTGGCAAGAGGATCAATGGTTAGCCCTGAATTGCCACACTGAAGTCTGGTTCTTCACGGCTAGTTATCCACGCATGAGTTTACCCAGCCTGTGTTCCTCCTCAAAATGCCATGCTCATGCCCCTTGCCCAGGTACAGGATTCCACAATCTAACTCATTTTTGTAATATGTTTCCTGTAGTTTAGCCAGAAAAGTTGTATCACACGTGCTCACATAAGTGGTTTCTAAGAGCCTGAGTTAAGTTTCTAAATGTGTGCGGTGATTTAAAAAAAATGTAAGCCACCTGCACTCCTGGAAATGCACATGCCCTGAATATAGACTTTAAAAGCTTCCCAGAGCGTCTCTTTCATACTTACAGAGTGATCATTGAGATGGAAATAGTTAATTACATCCTATCTAATCTCGGTCCTTAACACCTCATCCCAGAGTTCCAAGCCCTGGAGACACCTGCTGTGGAATATAGGGGTAGGTTCGGGCGTGATGGCATGGAGTGACAAGAGAGTGGTCAGATAGGGTGCATGGGAGAATCTTGGTGGTTATGACCCTCTGGATCAATGACCTGGAGATATCTAGGTGAAAGGACATGTCATGCACCTAAGAGTTGTAGGTATGCTCAGAAACCCAGGGGGTGAAGTTCCCTCAAAATATCCGATAGATCACAAAGAAGCATGACATGTTTCAACGCCACAGAAGCATGAGACATGGGCGGGGCCCTTATAGAAGATCAGTCTCAATGTGGATACAATGCCAAGTTGAAGTCTCCACCCCAAATCATCAGAGAACCAACATATTTAAAACATAACCTAAGTAGCTCATCAAAAAATTTAGGGTTGTCAACGTTTGGTGCGTATAAATTGATGAGCAACAAACAAGGGCCATCCAAGAGACCAGCAAGAATGACCACCCTGCCAACAGCATCGATGATGCAGTCGACCGTGGAGACATTCAGAAACACGCCTTGAGAGTATGTGGAATTTGAAGAAAAATATCCATATGTACCCTAAGTGGAGGCAAACGTGGGATGAATCTTGAGGGAGCAATGAGTATCCCACATCAGGGCGAAATCAACCTTATGTCGATCCAGGTAAGCAAGTATCTGATGGGCTTTGCATGGATTATTTACCTGGTCAGTAATCTAAGCATGATGGAGTTAAAAAATAACTGCAGAAGTAGGCCCAGAATTGGGCCTGTAACCTGAGAAGTGGCACAGGACAATATTCATAGTCTTCAATTTTGATGCATGTTGAGAAAGTTATATGAACTAGAACAAAATCATGAAATGAAACAGCACAAAAAAAATCCCCTTCCACCCACCACCTATGCCAACCCCTTTAGTCAGCTGGATCCCCAGACACAAAAGGAAAATGGAAATCCCACACTAAGAAATAGACCCAATGGTTACAATGTGCACTCCATGCATGGGGGACATGGAAGCATGGAGAGCCCCAGGGGTTCAAATAGTAGAAAAACCATCATAGTACATTGCAGTTTTAACTTTCACACATTGTTAGGTATAGGAGTGGAATCATGAGCCAAGACAGAGTGGAAAGTAGGGTGCTGGTCGGTGTACAACTGATGAACATGATGCCCCAGGAATGGGGCAGTTCGTGGACACCAGTGGTGGTAGACCCAACCCATAACCTGAGGTAACAGTTGCTCTCAAACTGCAGATCAGTAGTCTCTTAACATGAGTAATGTCAAGCTATTAGTCATTTTCACGGAGGGCTTATGCTACACAGAAGTGACCACTTCCAGTGGAGGTCGGGCTAGGCAACTCTAAGGACCAGGCTCTCCCCAGGTTCATATGATGCTCTATGAATTAATGCACCAGGTGTGGCCAGGAAAATATGTGAGTTTTGCCATTGTACTCAAGGCACAGCTTACCTGGACACAGCAATGAGTGCTATCTGTTTTCCAAACTTTAATTTTTAATTTTCATCAAGAGCAGTTAAGAATTCAGTGTCTCAGGTAGAACGGTAAAACTGTGGGAACTGGAATCAATCCTAAATCTCTACAGAAATTACTTTCTGTTGCCACATTTGAACCTCCATCTTCATGCTACAACTACATCTTAAACACAAGACTATGTACATATGTGTTCCATTCAGGTGGCACCACGTGTGAAAAAAGAAATTCTTAATTACTTGATAAACACGATAGTGGTTTTCTGACCAGGTGGATTTTGAGATGCAGTTGGACAAGCAGGATCAGTCCTGAAAATGGCCCATCAATTTGACCCTCCTGATCTCTACACATCAAGCTCATTAATATGCGTCCATTGAAAATTGGTACAGACATTGGTATGCTGCACTCATCAACCAGTGAGGAGTATGGACATCTAATATTGATCATAAATGTAAAAAGAAATGGGCTTACACATCAAGGACACTTTAGAGGTGTGAAAGTGAATGGCAGCTATTTTGATGAATTATATTTAGTAAAAATGGGTCATTGAAATGACCATCCATCTACGATACATTCAGTGGAAGTATGTTATAATGGCGGCCATCTTGGTGTAATATATATACGCTTCTCAGTTGTATTTTGTTCACTTTTTTTTACTAGAACTAAAGCAACCCGGAAGTTGCTTCATAGTCAGCTAGCTAGGCGTGCTATATAATTTAGTAGTGTGAAGTATCTCCTGACTAGCTCTAAAATTGCCCTAATTGAAGAAAAAATGTTTTTCTTCTCTGCAGATCATATTCGGTTCTGTATCCATTTGAATAACTCTTGTTGTTTTTATCTTTGACCCCCACGCGTAAGAAGTTAAACTGTTTTGCCTCTACCAATGGCAAACATTGCAAAGCGCATGAACATATGTATTTCCATTTCCTTTCTCTGCCATTATGTAGTTGTCCTCTCCTACTACACCGTTGTGGCACCTAATACTCTTACTTACACCTCTCTGTGTAAGTCTGGACTTCCTCTCCTCCCATGCATCGTTTCCTTGAAATAATAATGACTTGTTTTTATATAGTGTTTCATTTGCCCTATTGCCATTTCTAGGGTTGCCGTTTTTAAGGCCGTTATTCTTAGCTGTTTGGATAAATAGGTGAAATTTTTCTTCTCTGATAAATAGCAGTTCCATGGAGTATGTTATTAAATATCAGGTGCAATTACTAGCACATATACCCAGTTCTTCAGGAGTAACATGGAGATTGTGGTGCTTAATGCACTAAAAATCTGCATGGCACAGTAAATACCGTACACTTCTCTCCTGTTGAATTTGTGCAAGTTTGACCAGCCAAACATTTTTGAAAGGTGAGGTATTTATTGCACCCAGTTACTACTGGTAATTTAAATACCATCCAACTCAGAATTCCAAGCCCTGTGCCCACAGGAGTTTGTGTGGGAGGTCGGTAAATGCCAATTAACATGGAATCAGAGCCCGATTGTTGAAAAAGTGACTGCGTTACTATTATTACCCAAGTAATGGTACTCAATTTTCTGATCTTGGGAAGGATGGAAGGTTGAGCCCAGTTGGCAGTGCCAGCATTAGAGCTTGGGAACTGGAGATCACTTTTTAACAGCGAGTGTTCAACTGAGCCGTCCTGCTGGCTTGGATACTTTCCTCCATCTCTACTCAAGGCTGTAGTATCAATATTCTTCTTTATTCCCGCTTATCCTTTCGTACCTCACCCATCCTCGGAAATAAACTGTCAGTCTCCCACTGATATTGCACTTCCTCAGTCTGTAAGTGTCTTGTTTGGTTGCACTATACACAGAGGTAGATTTCCATCACGCCATCAACTCGTTTCTGCAAAAACAACAGTTGATGGACAGAATGCAGAACAATGTCATACATTCACCCCAGTACAGAGATCTGGGCCTAAATCCATCGTTTTTTTGCTCACCATGCCATTCCAGTTTGAACCCAGCCATATGCAAATCAGTCTTGGCCCTGTGCCTCATGGGAACAGTCCAGCCCGAACTGCCAAGCCAGGTTCTCCCTGGACTGCAACCAAGCATCCTAGGACCGATTTTGGGGTTTCCCCCCTCTTCAGCCAGGATAGCTTGATTCCAGTGGCATGGAGAGCACGGGACTCACGTCTGAGCATACCTGTCCCACTCGGGGTGACAAATCCAAAAACAACAGTTGATGGAATGAATGCAGAACAATGTCATACATTCACCCCAGTACAGAGCTCTGGGCCTAAATCCATCGTTTTTTTGCTCACCATGCCATTCCAGTTTGAACCCAGCCATATGCAAATCAGTCTTGACCCTGTGCCTCATGGGAACAGTCCAGCCCGAACTGCCAAGCCAGGTTCTCCCTGGACTGGAACCAAGCATCCTAGGACCGGTTTCGGGGCTTCACCCCTCTTCAGCCAGGATAGCTTGATTCCAGTGGCATGGAGAGCATGGGACTCACGTCTGAGCATACCCGTCCCACTCGGGGTGACAAATGCAAAAACAACTCGTTTTTGTTCAATTCTGTTGCAGGCAATATGTAATGGTTGCCTCGTAATGGTCAGTGGTTCTTCCTTCCTGTACTAGTTCCAGTAGTGTAAGTTCATTTATTTACCTACTTACTTTTTGATTTGCTTATGTAGCATTCTTTTGTAGCATCCTAAATCAGTGGTATACATGCACCATACTGTTAAATAAGTAATGTGGTGCATCGTGCAACAACAGGTGAGGGACCGTCACGAGACCGGTGTGCTGAAGAAGGAAAACCGAAATTGCCCTTCCCATACCAGAACAACATAACAGCTGCATCCATCATATGAAACCACAACAGACAACCAGATTTGCGTTTTGAGAATGGACCCATTGTCTGGCCGTATTTATCACACTCTGTAAACATGACATTAAAATTCAACAGTTGGCTTCATATTCCATAACATTTCCATATATTTACAAAAATTCATACAACAAACTTTTTCCTAGTACATCTGATCTTCTGCTCGCATATTCTCACACTACCTCAGGAGTCATGATTGACCACCTCTCGGTTCCTAGTGGCATTGTTTACAAGGCAAACTCTCCACTCCCTCAAGATAGAGGGAGCTAGGGCCTACAAGGCAGCTAGCCCCCCAAAAAGAATCATGCCAGAGTAACCCAGTAAAGGGACACCCCCTGGCACCCAATCGGGGGAATGAGCCTGGGTAACCGGGCCATTCCTTGGTCCCCTGGCGCAGCCACCATCCCCCCCACTCCCACAGGGCATATCACAGCGTACCCCCTGGGACCTGGGACAATTGCGGTAGCAGATGCACCCAGCCCTTCACCAATGACGTGTCACCCCTGCCCGGGGTATTAAAAACCCAACAAAATCTTGAATCCGCCTGCACTTAGATTGGTGGTCAAAACATGACTCCTTAACAACCTCCCCAATCATATGTAGAAGTTAAAGGGATGGGAGGGTGGGTAAACGAAGTCTTTCTCGCGGTGTACAACGGGAATCCTCGGGGGCAGGCAGGCAGCAAGGTGTTCATCAGGCTGATCTACAGCCTTTTAAACTGTCCTGCCGCCCTGCAAGCTGCCCAGGCAGCCCAGCTGTACCCCCTCCCCCCAGGTAACCGCTGCCGCCTGCAGGAAACCCACCCGCGAAAATGTTAACCTGCGGCTACCGTTGGGCCGCTGTCATCAACCGGTCCATACCGGCCCGCACCTGTCTCCGGGGCCTGCGAGGGGGGTTGCGGCCCCTTTGTCCAACAGTTTAAATACCCAACTATATAATAAAAGACTGCTTTAAACTTGGGACATTGTGAATCCAAAAACCAGAATCAAGCTATAGAAAGTGAGAGGCTAATAAGAGAAATGATAAAGTGAATAAATCTGAGAAATCAGGTAATAGTGGCACGGTGAGGAGAAAAAAAGCAGAAATATAGAAAAGTGAGAGACAGTTGTTGCAGCGTGGAACATCAAATTCCCCCTTCGTCGCAGACCAAATACCTCAACAGCAAATTCACTCAAATACATTCATTGGTGGGGCCCATAACACCAATACTCACACTCCATTGATCTGCTTCCCTAGAGGAATAAGCTTCCAAACGCTGTCATGAAAGGAATACCTTTATCTTACTCTAAATACGTTGGCTTTCAATCCTAAAATATTCCCTTCATAAGGCAATGAATCATTTAGTTGTTCTCTATGGTTATAGTGATTAAACTCATCTATCTATACACTACTTCTTATCCTAATTCTCTTCTTCAAATAATCGACACAACACATTTGTCAATTAATCAAATATTCTTTATCTAAGAAATAATGCAAAAATCGTTAGAAATCATCATCAGCATTGCAGAATATCATATTTACCTAATCTGGCTAAAAGTCGTCCTCTAAGTCAGTCAGGTAGGGGAAAAATCTTTATTCAGCAAAGTTAGGCCGCAATTCAGCCTCTCAAAGATTCAGAATAACAGCTGTCCAGCAGTGTCACCGTCCTCTCCGTCAGCATAACGTCAGGAAATCGGGTTCGTCAAAGAAGAGCGAGAGTTTTTTAGTTCAATTCCCTGCCTACTTTTATAATAAAAATAATGTCAAAAAGTATCAAGATCGGGGTTTTAGAAAGTCCTGATTGGTCGACTTGGGGTCGCGGGGTAAAGTTCTCATGGTGTCTGTGTAATGAACTCATCGCACTTGCTGGTTCCGGTTTTTAAATTGTCCATTGTCTTTGCGGCTGGCGAAGTTCCCGGAAAGACCTTGAAGGGTACATGTTCTCCCGGGGTCAGGTCCAGGCAACTGCTGCTGGCGGTGATGCCTGCGCACTTCACCCAGAACCTCGTGTTGTCAGGGCAGTCACGTTCAACGTCTCGTTCAGCCATCTTGTCTAGGCCGAAATGGGCAACTTAAGCAAAGGAAACACAAAAACGTAATTAAAACATAGAAATGGCTAATAAAATGTTAACCCCTCGCTAATACCCATATGTGTAAGTAATTATCTAGCAGAAAGCAACACTCAAAGCGGTTTATACTCACTTAATAAAGCACAAATTACAAATACATCACCAAAGCAACATATATCATGCAATATTCTAATTTTCTACTATTAGTATGCGTACACAAATTAATTTACAATTAATATAGCCATGCAAAATGCAATTCCCACGTGTAATTCTTTTGTTAATATGATTGGTAAGTATTTCACTGCAAACCAATTAATAGGATTACTATTAGTTATTTATTCAGATTAATATAAACATGCAGAATGGGGGGGTATACAAAATTTTGTACTACCCGCTCCAGCAATCCCCCCTTTGGTGATTATATCACCACACCAACCAAAAATGTTGTATCCCTTTACGGAATTTTAAATTGATTTCTTGTTTCATTCATATTTCAGTTTCCCCTGTTTCTCCTCTTTTTGCTGTTTTAAACATGCTTTCCTTTATCTCTTCTAGTTCTATTTCTTTGAATTCTCTTTCTTGTTTCTTATCCCTTCTCCTTAAGTTTTCTCTTTTTATTCTTTTCTGGTTTGTATTCTTTCTACAACAAATACAACCTAGTCTAATTATTAATACTAAGGAAATCACACATGTTAATGGAAATAATATCTTACCTATAAATGTACTACCTAATTTTACTACAAAGTCTTTAATAGCTGATATTTTATTACCAATCTTCTCCCAGACACCTTCAACCTCCAGTGGTACAATTTCGTCATGCAATTCTGTAATATTCTTAATATACATTTTCAAATCTCTATTTTCGTCAGGAATGTAAGTACAACAATGTTGAACTTTCAGCAGACTCCACCCTCTTTTGCCAATAAAATATCAAGGGCAAGTCGATTTTGCATTACCATAGCACGCATGGCAACCATTTCAGTATTTACCAATAAGAATCCTCCAGCGGTGCTTGTTGACAAGCGATCCACTACTGTTGAAAGTTTTCTAATTTTGTTTGCATTCAGAGATATTCCCACTGCGGGTATCAGTGCTCCAAAAATGTCACCCACAATTTCAGTCCAAGATTCTCTCTTACTACGTGCTAAATAACTACCTAAGCTATGTACACCATCTTCTCCTCTGTCCATATGAAAAATCTTTGGAAAAACCAGGCCAACATAACATGTGCCATACCAATGGTCTGGCAAACGATAATATGCCCTGTTCCCACAAATAAAATACAGTCCTGGAAAGACTGGATCTCTTCCACCTTTAAATCCCCATCCTCCCATGATTCGGTATGTATCATGGCACTCACTATTCCCTAGAAAATAATTGTCATACGCCGTTTGATTCCTTCTTATACACAATTTCCCTTTCTGAGGCCAATCTAAAGCCATAGTTGGACTCGTTTCTCCTTTCAAGTGTTTCTCCATTTCTACATCCCAGACTGTTTTCTCCACGTTCCCTTCTGAAGCCTTTCTTTGCATTTTCAATCTCCTTTCCTCAACCATATCTAAAAATGTCTTCTCCTCTTTCTTTAAACTGCAAGTCAAGTTATTTCTAAATATATATTCTAATGTTAGTTCTTTAGTCTCTAAGAACAATTCACCTAATACCTTTGCAGGTTTTACCTTGTTTAGTTTGTTAATTGCAGGTACTTGTGAAAATATAGTATCTACATCTGAAAAATAATACTCTAATTTACCTGTTTGATAAAATAAACTAGCTATTACACTACATGTTATTCCATATGTTACTGGAAGGTGATGATAAGTCACTCCTTCAGATACAGATGCAGGTAATTGCATACAAACGTAGCAATCCCTTACGTCCATTGTTTTTACATATTCAAACAACAATTTTGTAAACACATTGTTATAAAAATCTGTTATTGACCTATCTTTATGTAAATAGTTTTTATCTATTCTAGTTGGAACTGCCTTTTGAACTTTCCCTATATTAGTTATGTTATCACTATGTCCTTCTAATGTATCTACAGTAACTTTAAATGAAATTAGTAGAGCGAGAACACTCCAAAGAAGCATTAATAATCCTGTACAACAACAACACATTTTGCACCATCTTCTAAGGAAGGTACATCTACTTTTGCTACTTTCTATGTTTGCCATCTTTTCTAAAATGAGCCGTGTCTTTTGACTTAGCCTCTTCTACTACACAACTAGTTTCTAACCCAAGGCTTCTAAGCACCTACGTGGTTCTACCAGTTTTTGTCTTTTTCAGTATTTTATTGTCTTTTCCATCAGTAATTTCTTGTCTCATTCAGTTTGGCATCTCATCATCTTTCACTTTTCCTTCGTTTTCAACATACAGGTTGTCCTGAACATCCGCTTCTTCTCCAATATCGGACAAGATAACTCTCAGGATTTCCGATTCTTCGTCTTCCTCAACCACTTCCGGTACAACCACCTCTGGATTTCCTTGGCTATCCGCCTCTTCTTTCACTTCAGGCAGGGCCACATATGTCCATTCCGGTGATTTATACTTCTGGTTAGGTTTCCTTGTTCTTTTGCTTTCTTTAACTATTATTTGTTCTTCTCCTTTTGATTTCTCCTGACTCGTCACTTCATTCACCTGTTCAGCTCTTGGCGAATTCACACGTGTCAGTCGATATCTCAGTCTCTTTATTTTATTTGGCCACACCTCGTCCTTTGCCGCTCTTTTCAATTTACTCCCTTTATCATTTTTTTCAGTTCTCCAAGCTCTCTTTCTCAGAACTCGGCCTTCTGGTATTTCATATTCCCTTTCCTCAGAATCTGTTTCAACTTGCTTTTTACCTTCAACGATTTCTTTTTTCACCACTTCTTTTGTTTTCCCTACTTCTGTCCCTCCTCGAATCTCCGTCACGCAAACTTCCTGCTGACTACTTGTCCCTGCTTCTAACTGGATTTTGGAGTTCCCTACAACTCCTCAGGGGTCTTCCGCAATAATCTTTCCCTCTCTCTCTGTATCTGGCACCTGTCCATCTAAAGGTGTTGTTTCAGGTGGAATTTCTCTCAATCTTTCATCTGGCACTTCCTTCTCATGGATTTCTTTTATTGTCTCTCCACTGTCCTTTTCTTTGTTCTTCCCTTGTTCTTTCTTGGAAGAGTGTTTCTGAGTCTGAACTGGTATCAGAAATCTGTAACCTTCTCCTCAGGGAATTACTTCTGGGGACCAAAGTTAAACTCGCCTCTGTCTCCCCCTTTCAGGGTTTTCTTTTTCTTTGTCTTTTGGCTCTCTGTCATCCGACTCAGTACTGGATTCTGATTCATCAAAATACTCCTTTTCTTTACAGTCAACTGGATTTGGAATTCTCAAAGTATGACTTGCATGGATCCAGTTCTTCAATCCGGCACACTTCACAGCTGTTGTTGTGGTCAAGATGACTTGCCTTGGTTTTCCCCACCTGGGAACCAAACAGTTTCTTCTGTGTACATTTATCCTTACCCAGTCCCCTGGGCTTAGATCATGGGTTGGCTTCTTTTCAAGAGTGGTGGCATCCGCTCCAACCTGATGAAACACAGAATGAACTGCGTCAGCCAGGCTTTTACAGTATTCCAACACCATGTCATCAGTTATAGTCATCAGCTTGTTGACTGGTATAAACACATGTCGCATGGCACATCCCATGATGATCTCATGCTGACTTAAACCAGTAGTTCTGTCTGGATTGATCTAATAGTTATGAGTACTAGAGGCAAGACATTGGGCCATTTCATACCTGTGGCTAAACACATTTTCCCTATTCTGTTTTTGATAGTACCATTCATTTGTTCTACTACACCAGAAGCCTCTGGTCAGTAGGCACAATGCAGTTTTTGTCGTACATTCAATGGTTCACAAATCAGTTTTTTAATCTCATTATGGAAATGTCCTCTTCTGTCTGATTCAATTGTTACTGGGAACCCAAATCTAGGTATAAATTCCCTCAACAGTAATTTTGCCACTGTCATTCCATGATTTCTTCTTGTTGGGAACGCCTCTACCCATCTGGAAAATAGGCATACCATCACCAAAACATACCTCAACCTGTTACAAGGAGGCATCTCAATGAAATTCACTTGCATTCTGGTAAAAGGACCCTCCCTCTCGACCTATTGTTCCTAGACTCACTACTGTCTTTCTTCCTGGAGTGTATTGCTGACAAATTAGACATCTTTGACAAATACTTTCTGCTACAAGCCCAAACTTGGCATTATACCAAGTTTGCTTAAAAGACCTAATCATGGCGTCTCTCCCTATATGTCCCTGTCCATGATACATCCGTGCCATGGCAGACATCATGCTATCAGGCATAACTGTTCTTCCATCTCGATAGACCCACACATGATCTTTCTCTCTTGGTGCACATCCTGCTTTTACTCACTGTTTTATTTCTTCCTCTCCTGCTTCTTCCTGCAATTGTCTTACCTCTTCCCATGTTCCCACAGTGTTAGTAAACATTGGGAAACAAGAAATCAATTCCCTTTCCTTGCCCGATTGATTGAATTCTGATTTCGTCCACAATATTGCGCCATATCATTTGCAAATTTATTGCCAGTGGCAATGTAATCACCACTGCGACTATGGGTAGCACATTTTACCACAGCCAATTGTCTAGGTAGCTGTATTGCCTCAAGCAACTTTCCAACCACTTCAGCATTCTTAATGGGAGTTCCACTTGAGGTTAGGAAACCTCTCTGCAGCCAAATTTGGCAAAAATCATGGACTACCCCATAGCCATACTGGCTATCAGTTATCACAGTCACTCTCACACTTTTCCCAATCTTACAAGCTCTGGTCAGGGCAACAAGTTCAGCTACTTGGGCTGACCTTACTCCTTTCAAATAGGATGCTTCCATCACTGCTGCAACTGTACTTACCGCATATGCTGCACTCAGCACTCCATCATCTGTTCTCAAACAAGATCCACCAACAAACGCAACATAATCACTTTCTGGCAAGGGTTCGTCTTTTATGTCAGGTCTTGGTTTTGTACAGAAATCAAGTACATCCAAGCAATCATGATCTGCTTCATCTCTTACCTCCACATGCTCTACATCTGGCAACAGCACTGAAGGATTCACATTCACACATCTCACAAGACTCACATTGGTTGCACCCAAAATGACCTTTTCATACTTAGTCAGTCGGCTGTGCGTCATATACTGAGTACGACTCCTTGTTAAAAGAATCGCCACATCATGAGGTACAAACACTTTCACAGGATATCCCATCACAATTCTCTCACTCTGTTCCAAACTTTGACATGTAGCAGCTACTGCTTTCAAACACCCAGGAAGGGCTACAGCTACTGGGTCCAACATGGATGAAAAATACGCAATTGGTTTCCTCAGTTTTCCATGCTTCTGTACTAAAACAGAGAGTGCACATCCATTTCTCTCACTGCAATACAGCTCAAACTCCTTGTCATAGTCAGGCATTCCTAATGCAGGTGCTTCACACAATCCTTCTCTCAGTCTCTTGAATGCTGCCAATTCCTCTTTGTTCAAAGCAATTGGATCTCTCACATCACTCCTTGTCAATTGTACCAAAGGTTTTGCAATCAATGAAAAATTGCCTATCCACTGACAACAATATCCAACCATTCCCAGAAACATTCTTACTTCTCTTTGGGTCATTGGTGGACTCATTCTTTTTATGATCCTGATTCTGTCTATGGTTATTGTCCTGTGTCCTTTCTCAATGCTGTGTCCCAAATATTGGACTTCTTTCTTAAAAAATTGTAATTTCGATGGTGACACTTTTAGTCCTCCACCTGCCAAATGATTCAGTAAAGCTACTGTGTCTACCTCACAAGCTTCACGAGTTTTCGATGCCACAAGCAGGTCATCGATATATTGTACTAGTACTGAATTTTCAGGCATTTCTAGACTTTCCAAAGACTTTTTCAATAGCTGATTAAATATTGAGGGGCTTTCTGTATACCCCTGTGGAATTCGGCACCATGCCAAGATACGCTCACCGAAACGAAATGCAAAAATTTGCTGACTGTCATGGTGCAATGGGATGGAAAAGAAAGCATGGCACAGATCAATCACTGTATACCATTCTGCGTCATGAGGGATCTGATATAGAATCACAGATGGATTCGGTACAATGGGAAAACATGGTACAACAATTTTGTTTATCTTTCTCAGATCTTGTACTAGCCTGAAATTCCCACTAGGCTTTTCAGTCCCATTATTGGTGAATTACATGGGCTACTCATTATTTCTCTCAAGATTCCTTGTTTTATCATTTTCTCAATCACAGGGGTAACTCCTTCGATTATTTCAGGTGTCAATTTATATTGTGGGACATTTGGGTAACATACTCCTTATTTTACGGTTATTTTTACTGGATCTACATTCCACATCAATCCTACGTCTTCTCCTGTGAAGTCCCAAACATCTGCGTTTACAGATTGTTTTAATTCGTTTTGTAATTCATCAGGGTTAAATACAGCATAGGTTCCTGTAACCTCTTTCTCTCTGTTTGCCATTGTCATTTTATACAGCACATCATCATCTGGTGTTTAAATGGCTATTCCATCTGGAGTACAAAATATGGTGCAATTCATCTTGCACAATAAATCTCTACCTAACAAGTTCACAGGACTGGTATCGCACACTACGAATCGGTGCATTTCAGAAAATGTCCCTATACTAACTTTCACTGGTTCTGTAAGGTAAGTTTTAATCTATCTGTTGGATACACCAACTACTTGGATCGTTTCATCCCAGAGAGGAAGATTCTTGACATCAGCCGATCTGACAGTTGATCGAGTAGCACCAGTATTAACTAGGAAAGTAATATTTTCATTATTAACTTTTCCATCTACAAATGGGTCTGTCTGGTCTAATTCTAGAGTTGCGCCAAGTACGCACTCTTCTTCCTCCCTTCGGCACCGTCAATAACCCTCTTCTGAATCGCTTTCATCGCGTTGCAGCCAATACTGCGAAGCAGTGCTAGCGCATTGCGGCTTATTTACCTGTTCTTCGTTGTAGAATCCATTCTCCTTACTATACTTCTGGCAATTTTTGTTCTGTATCAAAGGTGGTTTTGGCACCTGATTCTGTTGTGTTACACCCTGCTGTTGTCGTTGCTGTTGACCACTCACCTCATTCTGCACCTGTGGATTCAATGATGGATTTTCGTCGTTAGTACTTGGAGGAAATTTGCACTCGGATTTCCAATGCCCTATCCTACCGAAATTATGACACGGAAATTTCTTTTTAGCTTCCTCAATATTCTCTTTATTTTTTCCAGGATTAAATTTTTGTTTTGACCCAGCTTGTTCTGCTAATTGCGCTTCCTGTCTTTCTGCTACTTTTACCTGTGCCCACATAGCCTTCCCTTTCAGTTTTCGCTGTTTAGCTTCAATTTCATCACTGAAATATTTAGCATGTCTCAATACTTCGTCTATTTTCTAATTTTGCCAATCTACCGTATGCTGTTTTATCATTTCACTAATTTTTGGACGAAGACCATATACAAATCTGTATACAAAATGACTCAAAAACTTGTCACTTAAATTTTCATCTCCACTGAATTGGTTAAAAGCCAAAATGAACCTCTCATAATAGGCATGTACCGATTCTTTGCTTTTCTGATGTGTTCTGTCAATTTTTACCCAGTCCATCTCTTTTGGGGGTACCTTGTTCTTCAAAAATGCCATAACCTGTTCATATTTCTTCATTACCTCGGGGTCTGGAGCTCCTGTTTTTGGATCCCTTGGGTATTCCTGTGTCGGCCAATCTATTACTATTTTACATTCTGTCCACAGATCTGCTGGTACTATTATGTCAAACAAGCTATTCAGATCAATCTACAATACTTTGGATAATTTCACAAATCTGTCCACCTGTCTATACCACTCGACGGGTTTTTCACGCAGTCGAGGGAAGTCATTCGTAAATGACAAAATATCCTGTCTAGTCCATGGGACATGTACATATCCTCCTCCTGGAATCTCTAGCATAGGGCATTCTGTCACAACCTTCTCTTTTTCTCTCACAGGGTAAGCTGTAAACGTTTTGTCTGAAACTTCGTCTAGTTTACGATACTATCTGCTTTTCCATTTGTCCACATCTGCCCATTTTCTCAACAAAATCATTATCTCTTTAATCTGACCTATTCGTCCTGTGGTATTCATGTTTTCAATATCTTTTTCAGTGAAATCTACTCAATAGGGTTTCTGTAGCGCCTTTACCTTTTCAATATCAATACCCATTTCATTTGCCACTTCTTCTAATCTTTCATGTAGACTTTTTGCTCTCCATGTTACGCTTTTACACAGAAATAGCAACTCCTCATCTTGGTAAGTTTTTAACTTTTCTGTCGGGATAGTTCCTACTATTAATTCTTCCAGTACCATTCGCAATTTGGCCACATCTATTGACTGGGATTCTTTGTCTTTCTTTTGCAAGCTTCTCAACCATTCACTCAACTCCTCTGTTGATGGTCCTACTGGCTTTTCTACATTTCCTTGCCCAAAATCTTTTTGAGTTTCTGACATTGTCTATATTATCGTCATATGCTTTTCTGCACACTTTTGACCTAAAAACGGGTTATTTGAAAAATTCGGTTCAATCATACTCATAGTCTGTCTCCATGGATTCTCACTCTGACTCATTCTTGGTTGTTCAACCGGTTTACTATTTTTATAAGGGACTGTCAAACAATGTTCACTATCTTTCTGTTTATCAAAAATAGGCATTACTGGACCTATCGTTACTGGAACAGTTACCGCTTCTAGATTCTTAAACAATTCTCTGATTTTCTCGGTTAATTCTAGGGTCGTTTTTGCTAGTTCTACAGAATTTTCTCCATCTAATTTTCCTCCAGACTTCTTTTGTACCTTTCTAATGGAATTGTTTCTTCCCAAATCTTGGAACTCTTGTTCCGTTTTTATGATTCGTACTGTTTCCTTCATTGGGGCACTTGGGGTTAATATTTCTGGTTCTGGTCGATATGGAGGTGGATTCTTATAGAACATGTCATAAAGAACATCATCCTCTGATTCATTCATTCCATACCCTCTTGATTCCACATTATGCCTCTTTTCTACACACTTTCGTCCTTCATTCTCTCCTGCAGTTCTTACGGGAAACAAACCCTCAGTCATACTCGCATTCCGCCACCTTCTCATTCGATCATCATGCGTCTCATGTCCGTATGATCTGCCAAACAGGTACCTATATCCTCTCCGTTTCTCTGTCTTTCTCGGTCATGCATCTCGTCTTCCCACTCCGTCAAAGCCTCAAATTGAGTCGGTCTAGATCTTGGTTCTAAATTCATCATTTTCTCTCTCAAATTTCTCAAAACAGCCAAATTAAATGAACCATGTTCTGGAAAAGCCAACACTCCGCCCTTCTCGGTATACTTGACCCAATTATCTAACCAAATACAAGTGTGATATCCATATTTCGCAACCATAAAGGATGCAGGGGTTTTCGGTGGAGGAAGTAACTGTCCTTCCCTAGTTACAATCGGTTTGTCCTTCTTAAACCACTTCTTAATTCTACCAAACCATGACTTTTTCTCCTTTTCTGGTGGATCGTAATACATTTTACCTTCTTTCGTGTCTCACTAGTCTCTTTACAACTGTACCGCTTTTCTGTCCAATCGTAGCGCGACTCACACTAACGCACCAATCCGGAGCGTTTAGGTCACTTTTACAATTCTCCAATCCCAGCGCGACTCTCACTAACGCACCAATAGGGAGCGTTTACATCACCCTGTATTACTCCACTCCTAGCGCGGCGCACACTAACGCACCAATCCGGAGCGTTTTACGGTTCTGACCAACTGTCCAATCCCAGCGCGGTCGTTCTGACGTCAGCATCCGCTGCGGCAGCTCCTGCTCCTGTCTACCCCTCCTTCACAATCCGCTGAGTACGTTTTTGTTTCAATTTCTACAATTCTGTTAGTAACAACATAAAAATGCCACCATTGTCCGCTTCGCTAACCAAGGAATAGCAATAGACCTTTCTCACGAGAATTCCGTCTTTCCCGAGAGCAGCGCTTACCTCTGCCCTACTACGGAATTGTTACTTCCATTGATAAAGTAGCACATCCCTCTACCTTACCCTTCTAACAAGCATTAGCTAACCGTTTCTCCAGAATTAAGACACATAGTTGGAGACCCAATGCTCCTGAAAAATAAAACTAGAGTTTCACAATTAACCCGAAGGCCTTTACATTCACGCACTTTCACACAAGAAAATGTAGTACATTCACACAGAATTCTGTCTTTCTCGAGAACAGCGAACAGTCTGTCCTACTACAGAATTATGACATACGTTAACAAAGCAGCGCTTCCCTCTCCTTTATCCTTCTAACAAGCTCAGAGAATACCTATTACCTTTCCAGTGATAAGGGTTATCGGGATGCCATTTGGATCCCCGGTACCTAAGACCAAAAATTCACACGTAACCTTCGCTATCAAACAAACTTCTCTCACACAGAAAATTTCTCTAATGGCAACACACGGCGATGTCACCGAATCGAACCCAGACAATGCGTTGTGCAACTTCAATCGTCACACATTTCCCCTGTGTACCTACAGGGCAACAACAATTCCGTCTTTCCCGAGAACAGCGCTTACCTCTGCTCTACTACGGAACCGTTACAAACTTCCGACTTCCTACATCCCTGAAGCCGTGCAAACACCATAAAACTCAAGACGACTCACATAGAGTGTTTGTACATAACCCAATATCAATAACCAATAATCAATATGCTATTTACAAGCAATAATCACCAAACCAAAACAATAAAAACCATCATACTGCTACCAGAAAAACTGTTGCAGCGTGGAACATCAAATTCCCTGTTCGTCGCAGACCAAATACCTCAACAGCAAATTCACTCAAATACATTCATTGGTGGGGCCCATAACACCAATACTCACACTCCATTGATCTGCTTCCCTATAGGAATAAGCTTCCAAACGCTGTCATGAAAGGAATACCTTTACCTTACTCTAAATACGTTGGCTTTCAATCCTAAAATATTCCCCTCATAAGGGAATGAACCATTTAGTTGTTCTCTATGGTTTTAGTGATTAAACTCATCTATCTATACACTACTTCTTATCCTAATTCTCTTCTTCAAATAATCGACACAACACATTTGTCAATTAATCAAATATTCTTTATCTAAGAAATAATGCAAAAATCGTTAGAAATCATCATCAACATTGCAGAATATCATATTTACCTAATTTGGCTAAAAGTCGTCCTCAAAGTCAGTCAGGTAGGGGAAAATTCTTTATTCAGCAAAGTTAGGCCGCAATTCAGTCTCTCAAAGATTCAGGATAATAGCTGTCCAGCAGTGTCACCGTCCTCTCCGTCAGCATAACATCAGGAAATCGGGTTCGTCAAAGAAGAGCGAGAGTTTTTTAGTTCAATTCCCTACCTACTTTTATAATGAAAATAATGCCAAAAAGTATCAAGATCGGGGTTTTAGAAAGTCCTGATTGGTCGACTTGGGGTCGCGGGGTAAAGTTCTCATGGTGTCTGTGTAATGAACTCATCGCACTTGCTGGTTCCGGTTTTTAAATTGTCCATTGTCTTTGCGGCTGGCGAAGTTCCCGGAAAGACCTTGAAGGGTACATGTTCTCCCAGGGTCAAGTCCAGGCCACTGCTGCTGGCGGTGACGCCTGCGCACTTCACCCAGAACCTTGTGTTGTCAGGGCAATCACGTTCAACGTCTCGTTCAGCCATCTTGTCTAGGCCGAAATGGGCAACTTAAGCAAAAGAAACACAAAAACGTAATTAAAACATAGAAATGGCTAATAAAATGTTAACCCCTCGCTAATACCCATATGTGTAAGTAATTATCTAGCAGAAAGCAACACTCAAAGCGGTTTATACTCACTTAATAAAGCAAAGCACAAATTACAAATACATCACCAAAGCAACATATATTATACAATATTCTCATTTTCTACTATTAGTATGCGTACACAAATTAATTTACAATTAATATAGCCATGCAAAATGCAATTCCCACGTGTAATTCTTTTGTTAATATGATTGATAAGTATTTCACTGCAAACCAATTAATAGGATTACTATTAGTAAATTATTCAGATTAATATAAACATGCAGAATGGGGGGGGGTATACAAAGTTTTGTACTACCTGATGCAGCACAGTCACTGCTTAATTTGTAAAATAATATGTGCTGTTGCACAAAGTTTTTCTCAAAAGCCGGCACTGGTGATTGTCAAGATTGCTGAATTCCAAATTTGCGTTGTCTTAATTCCACTTCATGCCTTTTTCATCCCTGCTTTCTTCCTCTGTCATGTTTTTCTCGTCTTCTTTTCCTCCTGTGTTTTTTTTCTCTCTGTTGCTCTGGGTCACAGTTTGATGAGGAAAAGTGCTGGTCATTACAAATTAGAACAGAAGTGAGAATAGAGCTGCATTCAAAGTGAGAGACTGTAGTAGGGTGAAGTAAATCTTAACAGTTCTGGTTAGGAGAAATAGAAAGTGGGAAGATACAAGGCCTGATGGTATGCCAAATTTTGTGTTTGCACTATTGTCCCCACAAGCCTGACCCCAGTGCAAGTTAATGCCTGATTATGGAATGATCCCTGCATTGCATATTTTGGCACTAGTTTTATGTATGCCCATATGATTCATAAATATGTACTGCTTTTTTGGGGAATCATAAACAGAATTTAGATACAGACAAGAGCCTGGTTGCATATGTGCTATTGCTGGGAAACAACAATCATTTCTCCTAAGATCAATGGTGGTGAGCTTGATTTTTTGGTTAAAGCCCTTCCGCCCCTTTGAGATGTGGTTCAGTGAAGATCTCTATAAAATCTTTAAGGGGTATAGCATTTATGTACCTGGTCAAAGCAAGCAGGCCTGCCGGCAGCCCTTCTGACCCCTGTCAACTGATGGAGCAAGGACTCGTATAAAAGAGACTTGCTCGGATGCAATCTTCTCAAAATAACTCGTAATACGGTAATAAATGTGTTTGTGAATACTAACGTGCATTACAGTTCACACATTTAAGTTTAGGGGAAGCTTGTATATGTGTCGTACTAACAAGTAACCCGAGAACGACTCAAAAGGCTTCTAATGCAGAATTCTGTACTGCGCATGCGTCAACTACATTTACGTAGTAATGACGAGTCTTAGCTTGGAGGGAAATCTTTGCAGCTGCACAATCGCTTTTAAGATGGCTGCTTGAAACTCACATGTTAAAGCGCATGCTTTTGCCAAAACTAAAACCCTGCAACTTTATTAAAATGCTAATGCAAAAGATTTTTATAAGTAAATGGGATTAGAGTAGAGATAGGTGGTATACAGTGAAATCATTTAATTTTGATTTCTAACATGTTTCTTTGACTCTTTCTATTTAGTTCGTATTTGGGCCTCAGAACAACACTAAAGTCTATCTGCCATGGGATACCCAATGCATGCGCACTTGTAACCGGCCAGGCACCATGATGATGTACTTGAACTCCAGCCAAGGCCAGGATCGCTATATGTCCTGGGAAAGAATTTGTCTTCCTGAGTGATGAATGAGAAAATTATTAAATGTATACATTTATTGATAAAAATGTGAAATGCGGGTGGGAAATAAAGCTTGGGAAAATAAATCTAAGGGGCGGGAACACTGAACAATAGACTAAAGAAAATTGTTAAAACTTAGCATGGAGTGATGATCAACCCCCTTCCCTGTCCAATCAGAATTAGGAGATTCATAAATTTGAAACCTTTAGGGGTGGTACATGCCATTAAAAGGGTATAACTAAGGTAGTTTTAGTTAGGTTTTTTTCGCCCATACTGCCGAGATGCTGAGAGACCGGGATGCTGTCTGAGAACTGAGCAAATATTGAAAAAGACTCAAATTGCAGACTTAGAGACTAAACCCTAATTGATTAGAAGAACATCGCAGAAGAATCGAGGTGGCACATAATAGAAGAAGATCGCAGAAGAATTGAGGAGGAAGATAGTGTCAGAGAGGGGTGCGATACAGGCGTTGTATCTAGAAGAGGTCATATATCATGTCCCTAAACCCTGTTCTGAACCTTTGTCACCTGATCTATCCCAGGGGACCCTTTCCAGCTCCTTGGCCAAGGGGTTGGTTAGTTTCCACACCATCCTAGGTAACTATAATTCTGTGTAGTATGTCATTGTATTGCTCTCTTTGTTTCTCCCTATTCAGGTACTGTCATCGTAATAACATTGTTTAATGATTTGTCTGACATATTTTATTCCCTTCCTCGGAGAAACGGTGTACGAATTGTATTTGGGTTCTTGGCTCACATTGAATTTAACTAAATAAACATTTCAAAATCTCCCGAGTCTGTGTTTATTTAAAATTTTATTCTATGTCAATTTTTACCTACAAAAGTTAACTAAAATGTTCATTGACCAGAGGAAAGTACATTTGGTCAGAAAGGTTTGGTAAGAAATGATAAGATAAATTAATCTTACAGGTATTAGTACAACAAATTGACCCCAGCGGTATCTACTAGCCTATGTGAATGTGTGTGTGTTTATGGGCCCAGGTGAGTATATGGTAGTTGAGTACCTGAGGTTGGTAACCCGCTGGATGGCCACCACAAACTTTCAAGACATTTCTTTTAACAACCTCTGCTGCCACTCTAGTAAGAAGAATCATCAATGATTCCTTAACTACCGGAATATTTCAAGAAGAACTACAAAAATCACACATACACCCTTTACTGAAGAAAACAAACTTGGACCTGCTGAACCCTGACAACTACAGACCCATTACAAATGGACCTTTCCTGGGCAAACTGATAGAAAGAGCAGCGTTCGCCCAGATGACATAATTCAGTTAAAAAGAGAATGACATACTCTCAGACTTCCAAACAGAATTCCGTCCGGTAAGAGGCACTGAATCAGCCCTCCTTGCCATCTGGGATGACCTGAAGAATACAGTTGACCACAGCGGGGTTGCTGCGCTACTCCTCTTGGACCTCTCGGCTGCCTTTGACACGGTTGACCACGACACTCTGAAACAAAGACTCTATGAAGCTGGCATAGAGGGAACTGCTCTAGACTGGATCGCGTGATTCACGTCCTACCTTTAATACATAACTAATGTCATCCATACCTCACCTTTCTCGTCCAAACCATACTCCACAAAAGCAGGGGTCCCTCAAGGTTCTATCATCTCACCCATGCTTTTCAACATCTACATGAAGTCATTACCGGTACTGATCAATTAATTTCACCTCATGTGCTATAACTATGCAGATGACACGCAAATACTCCTTCAACTGAAATGCCCCAAAGACATTGAAAAATCCTCAATTTTCAGTTCTTTCAGAGCCGTGAATCAGTGGATGACTTGGAACCATCTCAAACTGAATGCTTCAAAAACGGAAATACTCACGTGTGGCGATTGTAAACATTACGACCCGCCTGGCCTGATGAACAGGGATCACCGCCTAAAGTATCAAAGGAAGTAAGAAACCTCGGAATTACCATGGACTCCAAGCTGTCGATGAATGTCCAAGTGGAAAAACAAGCTAGATCAAGCTTTGTCACTATAAAAACGCTGTTGCGAATTTTCCCTCATTTGGGATTGTCACACAAGGTCCAAGCTACCATCTCTCTTGTTCTGTCCAAACTCGATTACTCCAATAGCCTCTACCACGGATCACCTTTAACGACCATGAAAAGACTACAACGGATTCAGAACTCGGCTGCCAGACTACTCTTGCATTTCAAACCGCGAGACCACATCTCACCTGCCATGAAAGCCCTGCATTGGTTACCGGTTGCCAGAAGATCCATGTTCAAGCTACTTTGTATCATCCACAAAGCAATACACGGAATGGGACCGCTCTTCATCAGGAATAAAATCATCAGACACATTCAACAAAGGAACCTACGCTCTAAAGGGGCATCTCGCCTCAAAAACCTAAGATACAAGAAAAAAACCATGGGTGACACATCCTTCTCTGTTCAAGCAGCCAAACTATGAAACTCTTTACCCCCAACATAAGATCCACCGACAACCACCTTATCTTCAGAAAACTACTCAAGAATTGGCTCTTCCCCACATAAGAACCATACAGAAAAATAAATTTACAGCATATTCCTCTGTATATAAGCATTTATTTTCACTATAGATAAGTACCTATCTTTGTATATTCCTTTGTATAAACATGTAGAGTAATTATGTTGTTGAAAATAAATAAATAAATAAAAATCATCTTTGGTCTACATGTGCTTACTTCCATTGTGCATCTATGTACCTTCCATGTACTTGGATCTGTGTGTCTGTTACTTTTCTCCTGAAAAAGCATATCCAATGCACTACCCTATTTCTCATCCTGTACCTTTATCAATATCTTTAATCTATATACACATACCTCCTTTATGCCTCTATATACTTTCAATGTACTTATGGATCTATATATTTATCACTGTCTTCTAATTTAGCATTTCAAATGCACTACCCTATTTCTCAGCCTATACTTCTCTCAATATATCCTCTAGCCCAACCTTCTGACTCATCTCAGACTTCTTTCTACTATTCTTTCCAATGCACTACCCTATCTCTCACTCAATATATTTATCAATATATCCTCTACATCCACTCTCTCATTTATCCCAAACCCCAAAATAATCCTTTCTAGGCTCTCTCCTACTCTACCCCTCCTTGCATCTGACACCTCTTTTACTATACCGATAACCCAAAACAAACCTTTCTAAACTCTTCCCTCTGACTCTTCCCCTCAAAAACCCGTTTTTACTCATCCAAAAGCCTCCTCCTACTGCTATGACCTCAAAAAGAAATCTCACTCTTCTGTCCCTCCACTATCCTTTTCAATCAAAATAACAGACTAACATGTTTACTTCTCAAATTCCATATTCCGCTATACTAATTCACCACTAATCCTTATGGGTTCCAGAGCAGTGTGCTACTCGCCAATAAAGCGTTTCAACACCCTATCAGGGTTGCCAGCATCATATAAATGCAAACCTTTTTCCCTTTTCTACCCCTCCCCAACCCTTCTCAATACAAATAACTGACTAACATATCCACCACTCAAATTACTTTCATGTTTCGCCATACTAATTTAACAGTAATCCTTATGGGTTCCAGAGTAGCGTGCTACTCTCCAATAAAGCGCTTCAAAACCACATCAAGGGGTAGCAAGTGCTATATAAAAACAAACCTCTTTCCCTCTTCTATCCCACAACCTACCCTTCTCTATCCAAATAACTGAATCACATATCCACCACTCAAATTACTTCATACTTCACTATACTAATTTTCAACACTAATCCTTTATGGGTTCTGGAGTAGCGTCCTACTCGCCAGAAAATTGCTTCAACACCCATCAGGGGTAACATGCGCTATATAAATAAAAACCTTTTTTTTTCCTCTTCTATCCTTCTGCTATCCTCTGAATCCAATTAACTAACTAACCAATCCACCACTTAAAATTTACTTGCATGTTTCACGATACTAATTTAAAACTAATGCTCTATGGATCCCAGAGTAGCGTGCTACTCGCCGAAAAAGCGCTTTGACGTCTCGTCAGGGGTAGTAAGCGCTATATAAATGCAATTACAATACAATACAATGTATACCTTTATCCTTTATCCTTACTGTACAGTCTAAATTGGTCAGTAGGCTCCCCGTAGGCCATGAACATGATTAGCCAAAGGGAACCCTGTTACCGCAGGGACAGTTTCCCCTTTGGAAATCTATTACTATCCCTCGTTTGAGGTGTCAGTATCTTTTCAATGGTTTGCTACCACAATTGCAGTCACGAACCACATACCCTTGCCATTGCGCTTTGCAAATAAAAGGGGAGAACACTTTCAAGCCTCCTTCTAATTGCGATTTGAAATGGGTCCCAAAACCCATTTTGCATGTTGCAAAGGCTTTTCCCGACTCTCAAAATGGGTTTAGTATATTGCACATCAGACTTTTCCATTCGCCACCCCTGTGATTTTGCGAAATACGTTTTTTACGACGGCTGAAGCATTTAGCTACTACATAACATGCACATTTCTACACTTCGTGTTGCTCTAATTTTCACATTTTCACATTTTCAAAAACCTGCTGCTAATCCCAAGGAAAAAAGAACACGGTTAGGAGGCAAAACCTTCTCCTACCAAGCGCCTCTAACGTGGAACCAGCTTCCCTTACCACTACGACAATGTTCTGACTACCTCAAATTCAGAAGGATTCTGAAAACCACCCTCTTTTTAGAATAACACTTCATCGTTTATCTTTCTCTGCTCCGCAAGCGCTGAGAGAGCCCCCTGGGTGTCATTCATGCGCTATATAAACTATTTAACATAACATAACATAACATTGTTTCTAAGCTTAAGTAATGCAGGTAGGACACTCTTTGAAACGAATGTGCATACAGTTGCCCCTCATTGAGACAAGGATTTCATAAGTGGAAATGGAACTGTGTACAGGGTAAAATGGCATCAAATATGTGGTGGCATTGGCCTGCATTTCTTCGATTAGTCATGATTTGTATGCTCCTGAATAGGGGGAAACCAGCAGTTCCTTTAGTGCAAGAAATGACCAGGGTAGAAAACAAAACAAAACATTCCTGTAGATAATTTCCCAGGTCTTTACAGCAAAAAATAGACCCCAGAGGATTCGAAGGCATTCACTAGAGGCTTAATTAAATTTGATGTTGTGTGAAATGGACTCTTTAAGTACTTTGATGGATGTAGGTGGCAATTCGTGTGGCTTGCCAGAGGGCATCCAGTGCTCTCGAGGAGCGGCAGACCAGGGTGA
Organism: Triturus cristatus; assembly: GCF_964204655.1. NCBI lineage: Eukaryota > Metazoa > Chordata > Amphibia > Caudata > Salamandridae > Triturus > Triturus cristatus. The sequence continues at coordinate 1,139,084,716 of NC_140581.1, forward strand.
ATTGGTTAGCGAGGGCTCCTTTATAGGCTGCCTCAGGAAAGCTGTGTGTGTGGCAACGTCAGTCCTGGTGTTATGATCCCTGGGAGCGCGGGGGGTGCTTTGATGACACAGCTAATGAGATGTCCCTGGCTGCGTCGCAGCAGGTTGCCCTCAGACCTCCCACTTCAAACGGAGCGGCCGTGCCCCTCAGAGCTGCGGGCCCGAACCCTCAGCTGGCCCTTTCATTCCCGCGCGCCTCCTCTTTCGGCCTTTTTTTTGTCATGCGTCAACATTAACTTTGTGCAGCCGTTGACGTTTGAAAGTTGTGAGTTTTTAATTTGCTTTTCTCTTTCAGCAGGACATTGAATGGTTTCTGGAGATTTCTGGCAATAAGAAGAAGTCGAGAAGCCACGGGGGTGGAAAACATTTGGGAAACAACACTGAAAGAAGTCTGAAGAATGTTTTCTGTGAAGCATCTCTTTGTATTCAAAGCAGTGAGCTATGAACGTGATCCCAGTTGCTTTAGCATATGAAGGAACGGGAATCCAGCGAGGCACTTGTTTGAAAGCTTGCGGGTGCAGCAGTCTAGCTGACATCCATTTAAGACGTGGCCTTCCAAAGGTTTGTGTAAGCCATCTGAATAAAATATTTGTTTTCAGAGTGGCACCACTTTAAATGACTCAGCAGCTATTTTTGTTTCACAGTTTATAGATAAAAGGTAAATACTTCAAGCAGTCTAAAACATAGAGATATTTGGTGGCATTTAGTGTTTTTAATTAAAATAATATTTGAGTCGCAGTTCACAAAGATTTTGCTAATGTCAACTTTTGGAATGACCCTTGCCTACCCCTGTATTCTAGGAGTAAGCCAAGAGTATTCTGCTTGGTTCCAGGGTTCAAAAATAAGCCTGCAGTACAATAGAAGTAGGTCATTGCAAAATATTTCGTTCTAGGGAATGGAAAATATTACGAGCAATCCTAACATTGCACGCGTGTTCAAAAGGAAAAGGCTTTTTTCTCACACTAATGGGGGCCTTTACTAAGCGTTGCACAGAGCTCATGTGGTGCTGCACATTTTGCCCCTGAGCCCTCAAGGTGTTTATAATGAGAAGTAAATTGACACAGTCATTTGAGTCCCTTTCCATCACACAGGCACGCATGCAAAACCTTACTCAGCAAACTCCTAAATTCATTGTTTCAAAATGACAACATTGCCAGTGATTCTAAACTTCCAGTGTGATTTGGGTGTAGCAAGATAAGCTGAGCTAGGAGCATTTGTCAACATTCCTTTATAGGAACGTTTTATTTTCCCATAATCACCTATTTAACATTTCAACCACTGCACTGTGTTCAGCTTTCCTTTTCAAATGACATTTTACAAGTACATTTTCAAATGGCATTGGCTTCAAGAGATGGTAATGGAGCAGGAGTAGCTACCAATCAAACAGGATTTGTATAGTGCTGTTAATCACCCACATGGGTATCCAGGCGCTAAGGGATTCTGCTTCTCGGGTGGAATCAGTTGAACAGCCATTTGGGACACAGTAGGTGGTTCATTTTAGGGGTGGATGGAAAGAGGGATCAGCAGCTTTTTATCCTGGCAAACTGCCCTTCAGAAAACACACACCATGCTGTAATAGACTTGTATCAAATTGTCCCCCAAATCCTTACTACTCTCCCATAGTCCTCTAAACTGGACTATGGGAACACCATTCTTACAGGGACACCAAAAGCTCACCTACCCCCACTGAGGTCAGTCCTTAACATGGCAGCTCGACTCATAACTGGTGTAAAAAGATTTGAACACATCACACCAACCCATAACTCTTTCAACTGGCTTCCCATGGAAGGTAGATGTATTTACAAATTGGCCTGCATCACACACAAAACCCTTCAATCACATTCCCCCAACTACCTAAACAGCAAACTGGTAAAAGCAGGAAAATCCAGAACTCTGAGAAGCTCCAACTCACTTCTTCTCATCCCCCTGAAATTGAAAAGGAAAACCACTCAGTGCCGATCCTTTTCTGGTAACGTACCCAGGATGTGGAACGCACTCCCTATAGACCTCAGATGCAACCCCTCCTTCTCCTGCTTCAAAAGGGACCTGAAACTCCTTCTCCTCAACAAATACTTTACAGAACAAGTCAACTAACCTAGACTTCAATAACCTCGTTGACTCCCCTCTCACCTGACCATCAAGGATAGGTGGTTTCAATCACCTGCGTTTTTCTCCCCAGCTTCACTGTATGCCTAATTATTATGTTTTGCTTATATCTTTATGCTTCCTTATGTCCTGCTATGTAATGCAATTTTCTTTCCTTTGTGTACGTAAAGCGCTCTGATACCCATGGGTCAAGCTAGCTCTATTTAAAATAAACGTTTAAAATAAAAATAAATAAAAAATTACTACACTTGTCTGGTACATTAGTACACTGTTTTGAAGGAACATCCAGGACCATTTTAGCGACCAGTCTGCCACTGGGATGAATGCAAGAAGGAGTCAATGGGCGACTCAATCGTTGGACTAGTGAATGCATGGTTTGATGAATGAGTGAGTAGCTAAGTATTTGGATAATAATGAGTTCATGGTGTCATGGGTCATTGCATAGAAGATTGGTAGAAGAAATGCGTGTATGGATGGATAAATGGGTGAGTGAGTGCATGAGTGGGTGAATGCCTATCCTACAGGCTGATGCCTCAGACAACAGTAGTCATAGGGGCATATTCTCAAGGACCTATCGCAGAGTTAACAGCACTTTATCGCAGCCAAAGTCGTGATAAATTTATCGCCCCATTCACAAGCTGGTGCAAACAGCCGATATCACCAGTTTTCCGTCGATAGTATCCTCAAAAAACATCACCACAGATGACCCCGGCAACTATCACTAATGAGATGCAGAGTAGGCGTTCCCGAGCAAAAAGCAGCGACAACACCACACCTCAACATTCTCAATGACCAGCCAGATCGGCGATAAGATCACAAAACATACGATAAGGTGTGTTAGCAGCAGGAAATTAACACCTGCTCTAACCTGGTGCAAAGTCGGACGACAACCGGCACCAGAAAAAGGAGCCCAGACCACAGCCACACCTGAAGACCAACAGATGCCATGGAGCCACTGATCATGCAGCTCGGAGCCCCAACAGGGCCACAACACCCACCACCACCACACCCAGGATTGCCACCCCCCATACCCCCCTGCCCCCACCCTGACCACCACAGAGGCAGTGCAGACCAAGACAGCGGACCTTCAGAAAATGTACCACACTCACAGACCCAACACCAGAGAATGTCATTGCCCACCACAGGCTCAAAAGGACAACCATCCTACGCATTCTGACCACCATTGCCCACAGGCTGATGGTACCAGCACAGCAGACAACAAACCTCCCTCCGCAGACAAAGCTGCTGGCTGTGCTGCACATGTTGGCTTCTGGGACCTTCCAACCAACAACCGCCAGAGTCGAAGGAGTCTCACAGCCAGCCCTATCAAAGTTCATCACAACTGTCTTGGATGCCATCATCAGCTTGGTACCCCAGTACCTATACTGCCCCCCACACTGCGCAGGAACAGCTGGAGACCAAAAAAGGCATCTATGCCATAGCTGGCTTCCCGCACATGTTAGGGGGCAATTGACTGCACACGTCGTACTTGTGCCCCCTGGTGACACTGCACACAATTACCTCAACAGAAAGCACACTCATTTCCTCAATTTTCAGGCAACAGTGGACCAACTGGGAATCACCACCAACGTCATCGCCAACTAGCCAGGCAGTGTGCATGATTCCTAATTCAACCGACAGTCCACCATCAACCAACGCTAACAGGAGGGCACCCATGGAAATGCACTGCTCGTTGGCAAATACCAAATGAACATACCACACCCCCCAACTCCACAATCATGCAACTCACAACTGCGCACGTCAAAGACTCACATTCAACATGCCAAACAACATGCCAACCCACAAGACACAACAGTATAACTTACTGTGGCAACCTGGGCTAGCCATGTACATGAGCCATGAGCGGCATAGCAGCTCAGCCACACAATATCGGAATGTGGGGAGAGGTGGGAACCAGGCATGTGCGAAGGAGGTAAGTGACCCATGAATGAGAAGGTACACACTGACAAGTGTGGCAGAGATGTGCTGGACAGACTGCAGTATGCAGACCACAGACATATCCATGGCCACATGAACTGCTGGTCTATGGAGTGTAGTGGACAGTGGACACAACCATGTCACCCCAACCAGTGAGGAAGATCCCGGACATGTAGCTTGTGATGTCCCCCCTGGAAGCATGAGCGGAATGGGCTGTACGCCAGGCCAGTGTAGGGGTTTGAATAAAAAGCACGTAGCTCTGGGCGTGGTTCTCCTCGGAATGCCCAGCATCTCTGCCAGGGCGGCGCCTCCCAGCCCGCCATGAGGCCGACGCCGTCACCATGAGCGGTGTTGCCTGTGATCCTGTGCGCCTGCTGCACCCCTGCCCGCTTATCCCTGAACCTGTGTTGCCCGCACCTGCGCACCCAGGCCTCACTACTCACCTGCCGACACTGGCGTGTGTCAAGGAAGGCCCACCACGTGCCGGCGCAAGCCCCAAGCCCGAGGCACGCGAGCTTAGAAGCCTCCTCAGACCATCACGGCTTCCGCGACACAGTACTCCTTTCTCGTTGACATACTCCACTGGCCTGCACAGCTGCCAAGTCGGTCACATATTTGAAACTGAGTCTTGATTACGCAATGGCACACTTTATGGCAGAGTTTATAACACTGTACTTCCTTCGATGTGGTGCCACCAACTCTGTGCATAGCATCCGCACGACACCTATCTGTGGTCCCTTGCTGACTACTGCCTTCGGCCTGCACTGCGGTCGAGTAAGTCAGACAGTTGGAACTGAGTCTTGATTTGTGTATGGCAGAGTTCATATCATTGAACGCATGGAGAGGAGTAAGAGGAAGACATGGTGCAGTCCGGAAGAAAAAAGGATCCTCGTTAAGGAGGTGATCAAATACTGCCAACAACTGCTCTAGTGTCACTAACTCTGTGCATCGTTTGCCAACGACACGTGACTGTGGGCCCCTGCTGACCGCTGCCTCGGGCCTACACTGCGGTCGAGTAGGTCACACATTGGGAACTCAGTCTTGATTTATTTATGGCAGATTTTATATCATTGTACTGGCCTCATCGCAGACTGCATACCCCTTCAGCTCCGGTGCCACTAAGTCTGTTCCCCGACAGCCATGGCCACTTTCTGGTTGAACTTTGGTGGCAACTGAGTCTATGGACTGGGGGTTGTCTTCATCATCATGTCGGTGATACTGATTTTTTAGTGAGAACGAAGCTTTAGCATTCCAATCCTCAATTTGCCGCTTCCGGATGGCTTCTGCCCTCTGCGTCATGCCCTGGAGGACACCTTCCACTGACCCCCGCAACCCTCTGCCACATTTATTTTTGACATCGGCGAGGACCTGCTCAGTCTGCGTGGCCCTACCTCAGTGTACCGCAAGTCACCATCCCATGGCGGTGTGCCTGTGCCAGCTGCAGTGCATCCAGGGCCACTAACTCTGTACAGCTCAAGTCAGTGACCCTGTCCGGTGAGATATTGGATGGCCTCTGAGACGATGGCCTTGGGGTCATCAATGCCATGTGTCTGTGGTCCTGTGCTGTCCGCTGCCTCCGGCCGCAACTGCGGTCCACCAGGCTCACACATCAAATCAAGTTCTGACCGGTCCGGACATCGCATCACCGCAGAAGGCACACGCCACCATCGCCAGAACCACCTCCAAACGCCAACTGCCAGAGTCAAAACAGCCATAGTGGCCGACTAACGGAGTTGCTCACACCTGTCGTGAATGCCATCATCTGCCTGATACCCTGCTCAGCACTCCAGGTGCCACTAACTTCTTACACCTGGCATTGGAATGCGATGTGTGCCTAGGTGAAATGTTGGGAGCCAGCCGTGGTGGCGGGTACTTCCTGCTGTGAGGTCTATGCAGGGGCTGGGGTCTCCTCTATTTAGCTTGGCTGCCCTTCTCCTGGGGGTGGGTTGCCTAAGATGTCCATGGGCTGTTGTAGGGCGTTGGTGTCGGAGGTGTGGTGGTCCTCTCCAGCATCACTGATGAGTAGTCTGGTCTGCTCTGCCGGAGGTGTTGTTTGTCCCTCTGCAATGTGAAGGGGAGATGCATGTTGACATTGTGTTGACATGTATGTTGGCGCATTGTTCTAGTTTACATGCAGACTGTATGACAATGTACATTGTGACTGTTTGGGAGGTGCTGAATATTGGATGCAGGACAGTGGACATTTGGACTATATTTGGACTACATGTGTGGTTGCACACGTGCATTTCCATCTCACAGTTTCCTGCTGTGTTAGATGTGATTGGCCTGTTTCTGCGCATGAGGGGACCCAGTTGTGCCCTCTCTTCTGCGGTGTTGGTGTTGCACTTTGTACCACATTGCCATCAGATGTGATGTTATTGCTATGTGTGTGTGCTGCAGAGTTCCATGGGGATCAGGGACATGATCCAGGGTCATTGTGGGTGTGCAGTGTGCTACACATCATTGTGCATGTGTGCCATTGTGCCCATCTCCCCCATCCCCCCAGCCCCTGGTCGTTACTCACCCTGTTGATGTTGTGTCAGGTCCTATGGAGCTGTGTCCGGACTCCCAACTCCTTGAGCCGTCTCCACTCTGATGACTGTGGCCTCCATTTCCTCCAGCTCCTGCTGTGGCTCAGGACTCCCACCTCCTGTCGCCGTTGCTGCCTTCCTGTTGGCAGCGGGTTTGTGCTTGGTTTGGCTTTTCACATCATGCCAGCGCCTCTTGTCCTCCTCCATATACCTCCTCGACACTCCGACTGCATTCACGTTTGTCATATTGACGTTCAGTGGATGGTAGTGCTCTGTCACCTCCGTGACGCTGATCTGATTTTCCTGCGGGCGGCACCCCGTATGCCTCTTCCTCTTCTCCTTGGCCTTCCCCGACCACGAGGTTCCTTACTGGTGGTCTGTGGAGTATGTGGGGTTCGCGTTGGCCTCTGCACTCGGTCCGGGAGCATCCATGATGCTACGCAGTTTCTTTTTTTCTCCCTTTTTTTTGTTGTTGCTTTTATAGTGCATTTTCCCACATGACACGTGGGAATTGCAGGCCTGTCGCTAGCTTTTGCTGATTTTTGTATCGCGATTGGCCTCATCGCAGCTTTTTTTTGCGTTCGTGTTTTGCATTTTTGCGGCGTCGTGTTGACTTCATTGCAGACATTTGACGTGTTATCGTGAGCCTATCGCATGATACCTCCAGCCTGTGAATACCACGTTTCCACGGTGTTATTTTCCCGCGATAGACTGCGATGTGCAAAGTTGCGTTAAGCTAATTTTGCAATGGCTATCACACGTTCTTGAGAATATCCCACATAGTGTTTTAAAATGCCAACAGTTACCAATATTATGCCAACGGAAACATTACACTAGTGCTTGGCAACTTTGCACCAAGAAATGGCCAAAATATAGAAAGAATTACTATAATTATACTAATGCAAACATTATACCTGGGGTGGATTTACTATCCTCTCAACAGTGCACGCGAAATTCCATGCTAGTGAATTGTAATTATATCAAAGCCTAAGAAACCTCGAGATTCAATGGTCTTCAGTGGTGTTTTGTGAGTGGCAAGATGATTGTCTTTCCAGCGATTCATATAGCTAATAAACAGCCCAAGATGCACCACTGATTATAACCACAAAAGTGCTGCAAATGATCCTCAGTAAAATATGTTTTAATTTTTCGTGATAGTTTATCTTCTTTTTTTTTTTTATTCAAAGATTCATTATTAAAGTCACCATTACCACTATATTGATCAACTGCAGTGTTCCAGGTTTGCCAGTTGACTCAATCCTCAATGCATTTCGGACACTTTAAATGTGGTACATTGAATAATTAACTTTAAAAGGTTGCTGTAAACAAGGAAACAAAAAATATACATTGGGCAAGAGAACAAAACAAAATTTGACAGCTAACCTTGCATAAGTATCTGATAGGAATGACTGCAAAGGTTGGAGTGTGTATCAGCATATATAAACTTATTGCATGGACCTGGTAAGTTCAACACTGTAGAGAGATGTAAAGCACCATTTATTAATGTGGTATGCTACATCCACTTCTTTATAAGCACCTTTAAGACCTCGTGAGTGGAAAAAACGCATGAAACTGCCATCCGAAAACCCGACGCATAGCTCCTTAAAATGCTTGAAAACAGATAGGTTCAATGCTTGTTTGTCTCAGTTATGCTTTGAAATCAACTATTCACAAAGATATTAGGAAAACAACACTTTTACGCAATTAACATGGAGTGGATACACCCCTATATCTACCTCTTAGCTCAGGCTGATGAATTTAGTTTGTAGGTCATTGCGTATTTGCAGGTACACTGAAAGATAGCGAGTTGGAAGCCCTCTCCGAATCATTATGTAACAAGCAGTATATCTTGAAGATCAGAAAGCATTGGTAGTAGGTAGCTCACCTTTGAAGGAGTTGAATGGAGTGCTTCTGGGTGCTGTGATGACACCGGGCAGCATCTGTCTGAAGCCACAGTGGAGTAAGGTAATCCTAATATGGCAAACTGGAAAGTAGTGGTGGTGTTTGTAACCCTAACCTGCAGTGAGTGTAGCTGGGTGGGAGGGGCCCGGGTGTGCTTGCTACACCCCCAAGAAACAGATGGGAGGAGTTTGTTGGTTGCACGTTTCCCACATTGGCACTTTCAATATGCAATGGCTGAACCCGGAAGTCCCACTGACCCTACTCAAACAGCTAGCGTTGTCTCTAGCCAGACCTACAAAGGTGTTCCATCTTCTATCCAGTCACAGGGTAACTGCAGTGATATGTACTGATGTGCTACTGTGTCACATCAATCACTTATAGTAGTTTATTCATATAATTCTCCGAACTTCAAAATATATATCCTGTTATTTTTACTATTCTTGTAATTCTCTGAACTTTAAAATGTATCTCATGTTGTTTTTATTGTGTTTGCTTTTGCCTACAGCAGCTCGTGGACTGTTTAAAGTCTTCCTTTATCTGACAGAGATGTCTTTGCAGGGCTTGCTCTTGAGACCTGAACCATGTACCCAGTGCTCAGGATACACAATCCTAAACAGATCATGATAGGCCAGTTGACTTTGCACCATTGTAGACATCTGCCTAAAGATGAAATTATGGTGTAAAAAGAATAATTCGACATTTGAGCGAGTCTTAAATCGGTCGCATGGTAACAGTTTTCCCCCAATATTTGTTACCAATATGAAAACGTAATGTTCAGCATCTTTGCATTGGTTCAACATATTTTAAGACACTTCCTGAAATGCTCTTAAACACAAGACAACTTTCTGTACAACTGTTCTGTGTCATGAATTCCTCCAGCTAGTGTGACAGAGTAATAATAGGGACACAAATGTATGGCATGCGAGGGAGAAAGACAATTTCCCATTAACAATTAGAATTAAAAAATAACTTTTCATTAGAACATAAGAATCAAAAGATTTATTAAACTCAAATGTATGGCCACGTCCTGTATATCGTAGCCACTAAACCCAATTTGATTATTTTCATAAGAATTCCAGAATGCACATCTTACTTTAAACAAATGGGATTAATTGAGAAGTGCAGGCATTCAACAGTAATAGAACAACTACTGCAATGCCTCAAATATACTTTTTTCTCGCAAACATTTCATAAAGCGATTGACAAACATAAATGTATGTGATGCAGTTTAAGGTGTGATTTTTTTCAGTAAAGCCAACACATATATTGCAATTACAAAACTTGGGATGGTGAAGGACATAAAGGTAAAGTGGATGATAAAAAAACACGTAAGGTTTGCACATAATATTCTAAATTCATCTATATCATGACTAACCCTGGGCGTAGTTCGCGAAGTAGCACTTCGTGAAGCTACGCAAAGTGCAGTTCGCACTACGCGAGCTACGCGTAGCACTTCACGAACTGCGTAGTACCTTGTTCGCACTCTGCCAGATGTCGTTTTCAATGATTGCACAGTGCGGACAAGCAACCGGCACTGTGCAATCATTGAAAATGGCATCTTGCACAGTGCGAGCTGTAGTTTTCTGCTGCTCGAGTAGATTTTTACTCGAGCGGCAGTTTTCTCAACGCGAACTGGTAGTTTCTCATCGCGAGCGGTCGTGAGCATACGCGACCACTCGCAATGAGAAACCTGACCTCCTCGCGTTGGGAATCTCGCCGGGAGGTTTATTTTCCATGCTCGCGATCGCCAACTTGATGTTGCTGATCGCGAACAAGGAAAAAGTCTCGCCGGGATGTCATTTTCCTTGCTCGCGGTCGCCAACTTGACGTTGAGGACCGCGAGCAAGCAAAAAATGACCGCAGCACTACGCAACACTACGCTACGCTGCGCGTGTTCGCACTGTGCTACGTGCAGTTCGCGTAGTGCGAAGTAGCGCGAACTTCGCAAACTACGCGAGCGTAGCGTAGTGCTTTGCCCAGGCTTAATCATGACATAATCAATTCAGGTTGCAGTACAGGCATACTGTTGACATCATGCGAAAATGTAGGCATAGTTTCAGAATTTAGTTGTAAGTGCAATGTTTTATCATCTTTTGTATAACTACATGCATAGTTACACCTACATGAAAGTATAAGAAACTCAAATCACAGGCTACAGGGGAAAATGTAACAGACTTGATGTACCCTGTGACAAACCTCCTATATGCCGTTGTCAGAGTACCTTGTTCCGGTAAATCAATTTTCCAAAAACAGTATGGTGCCGATTACGATCCTGGAAAAACCGGGTACGAACCGTCGGTCGGAGCGTTTTCTCCGTCCGACTCGTACCCGGTTGTAAAACTTTACAAACATGCAAGTACGATTCGCACGGAAACACCATTTCCGTACGAATCGTAAAAAACACCGTCCGACAAAAATATACATACGAATGTGATCCGGGAATGCTCCGACGTCACGTCGGGACGCTGTCAGGCAGCGTTTCACGACCCAGGAAGTACGATTCGAACCGACAGCAGTCCGGACGGCAATATTTTCACGGCACCCAAAAAGTCCCGGAAAAGCGAAGTACGCCGCGAAACGACCAGAATAGGGGGCCCGGTACACGCCATACCCCCCCCAGCCCCCCTGAGTGCGCGCCGAACCCCCCCAGCCCCCGTGAGTACGCGCCGAACCCCCCCAGCCCCCGTGAGTACGCGCCGAACCCCCCCAGCCCCGTGAGTACGTGTCGAACCCCCCCAGGCCCCATGAGTACGTGTCGAACCCCCCCAGCCCCCGTGAGTACGCGCTGAACCCCCCCAGCCCCCGTGAGTACGTGTCGAACCCCCCCAGCCCCCGTGAGTACGTGTTGAACCCCCCCGTGTATGTACACCCGTGTATGTTCGAGTCGTACCCCCGTGTATGTACACCCGTGTACGTGTCAAACCCCCCGTGTATGTACACCCGTGTACGTTCGAGTCGTACCCCCCCTGTATGTACACCCGTGTATGTTCGAGTCGTTCCCCCCGTGTATGTACACCCATGTACGTGTCGAACCCCCGTGTATGTACACCCGTGTACGTTCGAGTCATACCCCCCGTGTATGTACACCCGTGTACGTGTCGAACCCCCCCGTGTATGTACACCCGTGTACGTTCGAGTCGTACCCCCCGTGTATGTACACCCGTGTACGTTCGAGTCGTACCCCCACCCGTGTATGTACGGTGCGTACCCCCAGCGCGTAGCGCTGGTGGTACGCACCGTACATACACGGGTGGGGGTACGACTCGAACGTACACGGGTGTACATACACGGGGGGTTCGACACGTACACGGGTGTACATACACGGGGGGTACGACTCGAACGTACACGGGTGTACATACACGGGGGGGTTCGACACGTACACGGGTGTACATACTCGGGGGTACGACTCGAACGTACACCGGTGTACATACATGGGGGGTTTGACATGTACACGGGTGTACATACACGGGGGGGTTCGACACGTACTCACGGGGGCTGGGGGGGGTTCGACACGTACTCACGGGGGCTGGGGGGGTTCGACTCGTACGTACACAGGGGCTGGGGGGTCGGCCTGTACTCACAGGGGCTGGGGGGTACGGCGCGTATGTGGGCATAAGTCTCCATGGTTGCAATGGGAGTTCGGTGCGGACGGTGTTTTTTCCATACGGTTGTGACATCGGACGCACGGGATGGATCGTACTTGCGCGGTCGGACTTCACTTTTCACGTTTGTACGGTAAATCGTCCGGGTAAGTGTCGGACACATTTTCCGACCCGAGGACGTGTGGGGAATTATTCCCAATGTGACTCGTATGGAGTTTTTCCCATGTGAATCGTACTTGGCAGTTTGTACGGCACTTGTACGATTCGTACGGTAAAAAGACCGGATACGAGTCGTACGGGGAAATTTTTTCCAGGATCCTGATCGGCACCTATGTGTTGACTCACTTTTTGATACCTTGGCGAAGCACAAAGAGCAAGTATATAAGGTAGAAATATTTAAAAATATAAAACACTTAAGAAATAACGTAAAGCTCCCAATCCAGTTGTTAGATAGGAAAAATAACAAATCAATCACTAAAAGACAAACAAATGTACACCTTGAATGTATTAATAAGCCCTTAACACGTCTGCCAACAACAGGTTAAATATAAAACAAATTCCCAGAAGCAGCAGTAAAACAGTTTCTCTGGTACAAGAATTTCCTAACTTTTCTCTAGCAGTTGAATGGGAAGAATAGAAACACCTGACAACAACAGCATTTCATGGAAGAACTCACTAGAGAGCAGCAATGCAGCTAGAATATTTACTAGAGGGCCTCACTACACCAAGAGTGTTCACAAAGGCTGTTAGAGCAACATCAACTTGGGGATTTTGCAGGATTCCTGTAGGAAGGTCAGCCTACGAAGGAGCAGATTCTTTAGGGCAGAGTCTAACAAATGCAGCCCACTTGGGCACTGCTTCTTAGGGAAAACCACAAGATATGTTGTTGCCGTGGTCAGAAATGGTGGTGGTGACTTTGTCTATGTGGATGCATCTGGTAGCCACCTTCTAATATCCTGTGTTTTGGTGGGCTGGGGTCTTTGCCTACATGATGTGTGCAAACACCTAGGCAATCTCCTGTGTTCCTAAGACGGCGGGGATTGGTTTCAGGCTCCTTTACTACAGCTCACCCATAGCATTAACTTGAAAAATCATACCTTTTCCTTTAACGACAATACAGAATTCTGTGCATCTCTATATTCGAGACTCCCACACTGCAGGTAGCAATTCTGTGAATGTTTCTCAGCAGTGCCGTTGTTTCTGTAAACTGTGTTATTATTTGAATTATTTCCTTTGTGAACCCAAAGGTTGTATTTGGATTTATGGACAGGCACCTTTCCTGATGGCAATGGACATCATCCAAGGATACTGGTGGGAGAAAACAGGTATTTTGCAGGTTTCCCCAATTGTTTGCCCCATTTTGGACTATCTGTTGGTATTCAACTTTGAAAGTGTACTAAGGCCTGCTTTCCAGACCTTAGTGACAGTGTTCTTTCTTTCGCAAAATGGTATGTTTAATTGGGTGACTCCAATTGGCATTTGCTGAATTACTTATAAGTCCCTAGTAGATGGTACCCAGGTACCAGTGCATATAAGCCTGACTGTCTACACAAGGGCTGCAGCACTGGTTGTGCCACTCTATGTGTGACAAAGTGAAAACATGACTTTCAGTTGCCATTGCAGACTGAAGAGGCTGTGCATGCACTCCACACACAACTTTGCCACTACCACTAGTGTCAAAGTATAAAAGTCCATTAAATACATATGTACGTCTCCTCTAAGGCAGGCCTATAATCCCTAAGGCAAGGAGATGTATATTGTTAAGATAGACATATATTTTTGAATTGTTTGTACAGCATGTATTTAGACATTAGTCTTTTAAGCAATCCTCAAATTAACTACACCTAGTAATTGCATATTCTAAATACAATTGTACATTAGAAATATTTTACATTGATCAAATCCTTCACAATGGATATAAATATGTTAAGAGCAAAGCATGCCATACATATCATTAAAAACTAAGTAGTCTTCTTTACAAAAATGCCCTTGACACCTTCCTACAGCACAGGTCACAACCAGAAACTTCACTTCTATCAGAAGATTATCCCACTTGCCTACTTTCTAGTATTCCATATTTCAATAGGATTGTCTATACAAATGTTTTACTTGGTAAAAACCCTGGGGCTGTCCATAAAACGCAAACACTAACACTTTATATTTAACCCACATGTACACCTGCCATTGCTATCTACAACTGCAGGCTTTACATAGTGGGTCACTTAACATGGGTTTAATCAAATTCTGAACTTCAGCACAGCTTTGCTGAGAGAGGGGTTTGGTAATGCATCTCTATATGGAAACCCCTCATCACTTGGGTCACATGTAGTCGGGTTGATAAAGGATTCCTGTGTCCGCCCTTCACAGCAACTCAATACCTAGGAAGCAGAGCGGTGATCTGTTCCAGACAGCTTCCTTCTGCAAAGGTACACTTCTAACACCACCTTCCACAGCATGTCGGCTTCTTTTCCTCATGCCAGAATTGTTACATATTTCAAATCAAGCGAACCCAGTGTCTTACACAGAGATCTGTTGTTCGGCCAAGTAATTGGAGCCTTCTCACATCAGTATATCAATTTAGGCAGTGGAAGACAAAAGGTTGTTTTAGGCCTCTATTGTAAAATAAACAAAACCAAGACACGCCTTCCATTGCTTTTAGTCTTCCCTTTTGCCAGCGCTTAGGCCCACGAGCCTGCAAGCTGTATTTCCTATGTTGGTGCAGTGCATCGCTTGATTCATGCACAGTCGCTGTTTCACTTATTGTGAGTTTGTGAGCCACTTAAAAATTAGTAGCGGCTGTCGATCCTTGAATCTGCAACATTCGGCTGGTCACAGTATGGTTAGCATGGAAGGGTCACTTGTTAACATTAAGGAATTATTCAGTTTTAACACTGTGCCAGATAAACAGAATGCCATAATTCAAAGCATACTTTCTAATTTCAGATCTTTAAATCTTACAGTTAAGTTTGATTTAGCAATTGGGAATCAGAGCATTTAATTCAGTAGTATCCTCCTGTTTTCCCAAGATGCTACGACTCAAAACTACTTCCTCTTTATCGTCACTTCCTGTTCCAAGTCATTACTTCTACCAGAATATAAAAAGAGGTTGCTTGATCAGGATAGTGCTTCGCAGCATTGCTTGTTCCAGTTTGATGCTCGCTCTTGGGATCCAGACAGGTCTTATCACTTACGCTACTTAATTTTTATTCCAGTATCCTGCTAATCCACATTGTGGTCTTGCTCTTCTTGATCTTCCTGAAACACAGATATTTTTCTGAGTGTTTGGTTTTTTCCTCTGAGGTAATGAAGTATTCTTTCTTCTTTTTCTTAAGCCACTCCTGATCCTGGTCTAGATTCAGCAGTGGCTCTTAGAAGAAATATCTATTTTCTATGCTACAAGAAGAGCTGATCTGTGTCGACAAAAAAAACAGACCTTGACAGATCCAGGCAGGTTTCAGGACCCAGGTCCAATTCCCAAATTGAAAGAAAGCTGGTAATTAAAGATTTCAGCCCAGGACCTGGGAAGACTTCTCAGGCACACTGGTGCATAACTCTTCTCACTGGTCATGAGAATTTCCGGCAGTACAAGCAGAGCTTTTGCCCAGTGTTGATCATCAGACCTCAGAAATTATTGCTGGTTCCTTGTTAAAAGTTTGGGGAGCATTTCCACACAGAGCAGGGTGTTATTTTCAGGGGCCCTCTTGTGAGCTGGTATGGGCCAGATTCTGTTTTCGGCACAAAAATTAAGTAGGAACTGGGATTCTGACAGAAGCCCCCTGGCAAGGTACTGAATGCTAAACATCAAAGGGACGGATGTGTTTCAGCCACTCATCAGCTGTTGAAACCTGAATACTATTACCCATACCTCATGGAGAAAGTGGCAGGAGGGTTCTAGAACCTGCTGCCAAATGTAAATGGAATGTATATCTTATTCTCATCCACCAGATACTTGATTTGAGCTTCAGTGACTTCTCTGGGAAAATGTTAAGGAATGTTCCAAAGCCATCACTATGGTTAAAAAGGACCATGTCAGCATCCACTCAGACCTCTGTTTTAAACTGTCTTCCACACAAAGTAATCCCAATACCCATTCCTGTGCCCGTCAGTGAAGTAGACATACAAACTCCACGCATACCAGACTTCTCAAATGCAAAGTGTACGTGCTCAGTCATCTATCATCCACATTGATGGAGTGAAGGACCTGGTTAAGTGAGACTAGCATGTTAGGTTTGCAATAGACTGAAAATGTGTTGGAGAAAGTTAGTGAAATAATTGGGGTTCCTGCACATGATGAATTAAGGGCTATTGCTGAGATGTGTATGGGTCCCAATTCTGGAACATGCCACTGAAGAAAACTGAGGTGCACAGAAAGTGAGAGGGTTCCTGTAGGTCATGACCAATAGGCAGTGATTGCTTAGCTCCAATAGGTGCCTATAGAGAACAAGGGGGCTCATATTTTGTTGTAAATGCTGTTGGTGCTCGATAGTGCAATGGAATTCACAGTGTAGCAGAACGGTGTATGAGAGAAGGCTCCAGGGTATGTGAGACATGCAGTAGTGTTCTTAAAGGTTAAAGTCAGAGAGATAAACTGGAGAGACGACCAGAGGAGAGGCAAACATGCACTAAGAAGGGAGCTAGGCACAGTGAACAGTTTTCAAAGATAAAGAGCTTGTACATGAAATAGATTAAGGACCATTGCCCAGTAACCTGCACAAAATGTGCTAAGTATGTACCACCATATGCTTAACCCTAAGTTCCGAAAGAGCCTGTGTCACCACTACATTGTGTTCTCCTACATTTTCACCAAAGTTCTACCAGATGTCTGCAGAGCTTCAGACTTGAGTTCCATCACAGGACAAAGAGGGGTCCAAGGCACACTAGAATATCTGATTTGCCTCCAGCTGTTGATGAAGTTAGATCCCTCGGCTAGAAGGGAGTAGATAGTGCTCAGAACCATCTCCCGAGTTATCCTTTGCATGATTGTACTACTGAATATCGAGGATATGAATATTGTGATACTAGACTATCACAGACAAAATGTTTAAGCCCAAAATATCGACAGGCTACTCTATATACAGCGAGCATAGATTCCTAATTCAACATATACTTTGTGGATATATATGTTGCCAATGCACATATACGTGGAGCTAAGTATAGAAAATCTGTACTTAGGGGCATATTGATAAGCCCGTTTTCGCCGCTTTGGCGGTCTTTTCCGCCGAAAAGCAGCGAAATAAACATCTCACTATTTTCAAGGACACGCTAACGCGTGTTTCCTTGATTCTGTAGCCGTTTTCTCTCCATTTTGCATGTCAGCGATTATTATCACTAATGACATGCAAAATGGGCATTCCTCACAATGTCTGCATGATTTACGTGACAGACAGACCTTTGCACTATTAAAAATGCGGCCCCAGCGATGTAAAAAACTGCGCTAACTGCGGTTATCGCATGAAGTTTACGTCTACTTTTTCTTCTACTTATCTATGCTGATAATGGGAGGTGGATCGCCATGTTAAGACCGCCCTCCCCTATCAGCAAGCATCTACATAATCATCGCTGGATTTCAGGCAATGTTTCTGTTTCTCACGTCTATCGCTGGAATTACATCGCCAGTTCACAAAGCGTTGATAATACGCCGCTAACACAGTGATGTAATTCAGCGATAGACGGCGATAAACAGAAATGCTGTAATTCAGCGATAGACGGCGATAAACAGAAATGCTCTAAGTGCACTTAGCAATGTTTACCGCTCTACCTCGATAATATGCCCCTTAGTTTTAATATTTTGATTTCGATTTTTTGTCCTTAATATTTCTGTATGAAACTGGAAGAGGGGGGTACTGGGAGTGAGTTAAGAAAAAAACTAGGTCCAGTACCAATACTCCCAAGAAATATCGTTAAATCACTTTGTGGTAACTGTTCCTCAGAAGGAAGAAGGGATCAGAAGCCAATTTGGTCGCTGAATGAAATAGAGAAGGACTAATTCTCTAAAGGAAGTGTGCCTTATCAGTGCTAGGTGGGGAATCCCTCCTTTTGATTTTAGTGCCCTCACACACCCTTGCAAGTGTTCTGCTTCATCATCGGGCGTTGTTCCTCGTGGGGGTGGCGCTGCAGTCCCCCACGGGCCCCGCGAGAGGGCTCTTTGTCGGAGATCTTTTCAGGAGATGTTGCAGTTGTGCATGCGGGTGTGTGGGCCTAAAAAGAGGGAGTGTGGTGTCTTAAAATTACCCACCGGTGCCGTAAGGATAATTTTATTCGTTGGTCTGGGGGTAATATAAACTCCGGAGTCCCACACACGGCAGGGCAGGTGAATAGGTTTCAACGAGGGGTCAACGACTGATTACCCCCCGCCGCCGTTAGGACTTGCGAGGAGGCACTTCTCCTTCTCGTTAGGGGTACTAGGCTGGGACACGTGAACTGTGTCCCCCATAGCGTAATGCGCATAATCGCACCTGAATAAGAGGTATTTTAGGAACAAAGAGTGTCCTACTCTTTTCCTTTCACTTTCTTCATTAGTCACATTTATGGTCCTGACGAAGCGCGAGGGGATCCACTAGGAACCCAACGACGGTGCAAAACATGTTGACCAGCACACACACCTTCACACACGGGCACTAGGAGCAGCGCAGTAATACCCCGTCCTCTATGCCATCTATTAATAGAGGATTGTCCCTTGCCCCTGTACCTATTTTATCTTACCCCCGGACCAACGAATAAAATTATACCTTCAGCACTGGTGGGTAATTTTAAGACACCACACTCCCTCTTTTCAGGCCCACACACCCGCATGCACAACTGCGGCGTCTCCTCAAAAGACCTCCAACAAAGAGCTCTCTCGCGGGGCCCATGGGGGACTGCAGCGCCACCCCCACGAGGAGCAACGCCCGATGATGAAGCATGACACTCGCAAGAGTGTGTGAGGGCACTAAAATCAAAAGGAGAGATTCCCCACCTAGCACTGATACGGCACACTTCCTTTAGAGACTTTGTCCTTCTCTATTTCATTCAGCGACCAAATTGTCTTCTTAAGATTTCTGTACCACAATATTCTAGCTTCGATATCTAGGGGCATACCCCTGACAAAGCTAGTTCCGCCAAACCCTGACTAGAGGGGGATGAAGCATTTTACGGTAGAACAGGGATTGAAGATAGAATAGTGAACAGTCAGGTGCACCTTCAATGCATGGCAATGCTGTACTTAACTTTACACCAAGTAAGGTCCACGCCTTGAGCAAGCCAGGGAAAGGAGGACATTTTCCATGTCCATTTTTGACGTCATATCCTGTGACTCAGATCATGGGAAATGTGCTAGTGCCCAGAGCTAAAACTACATCCGGCGCGCATGTTTTTTGGTATCTTTACTGCATGCGCTGTCCATGTGAGCAGAGAGAAAATGAAGCAACTATCAATATGTTGTTTTTGTCCCAAGGGCGCAGTCTTCACACACAATCTACTAATACTCTGAAATGTATTGTGGAGATTAAATGCAGGTGCCTTTGTTCATTTACGGTATTTGTATGCAGCGCACAACCCCAGGGCAATGGTTTGAAACTGTTATCTCTGCTTTCCATCTGTACATTTTTTAATCAACAGGCTTTCAGCGCAGTAAAAATATACTCGAGAACCACCATTTTGAAATTGCATTTGTTCTTGGCATTAAGGTGACAATCATTGCTAAGATTAGCGGTCTAAATTAAAAGTGAAAACGTGTCCATGGTTTCCTGATTTATTGGGGAACTCTGTTATTATCTATTTTGAAAATTGTTAGTGGTAAAACGGCTGTCTGTCTACACGTGTATGAATTAAAAACTGTCATTGTGCGAATGAAAACACAATTTTGCAATAGGATCTGTTCGGAGAACTCATCGGGCGGCTGCTGGTAAGAACAACCTTCAGCGTTATTCTTTTCTCCCCTGGCATTTGACTCAATTTCTCTCTCGGGTAACTCAGGCTCACAATGCGGTTTTGATTATCTCGTTTTCAAAGTGCCCAACTGGAAACCCAATATGTATTTACAAATGAAATTAAATATGGAAGCAATTTGACACCGATAAGTAGCCTTTCAGGAGCATGCCGGGGCCGGCGTAAATCGCTTGTGCTGAATGACGTTCTCTTTCAAAAAATGTTTTTAATCCATATGCACCTATAGGAGATTTAAATATTGTTTGTTGCTATTTTTCATGTGAGAGACATTTTAGAAGGGCTCTCTCCCAACTTTCGTGGCAGAGCCCCAAGAAGGACAAAAACATTTCTTCTAAAAGGGGCTTCGTCAAATGTTAAATTTCGCAAGCAAGCTAAACAAGCATTTCAATCCAAAGGTCTTGCATTACTGAAAGTTTGAGCTAATAGCGTTGCAAATAATACTATTTATTATTTATTTCATTTTTTTGTTAACAAATATTCCAGCAGGAGCATAAGTAAGGGTGCAGAACCTTATGTGGCCAATAGAGGTCCCTTTACAACTCCACCGGGACACCTAGTAACAGCCTTGGGTACGGTGGGTTTTATTTCATTACTTATGCTACTGCTGGGATATTTTTTTAACAAAAAAAAGAAACATTAAAGCTTTTTTCTAATAATAATAATAAGTTCTTGAATTTCTTAAGCCAATGTGTACCTCAACCTTAACATTGTTGAGCCGAGTGACGTTTATCACTATGGACTGCATCTTGAATAAACTGTACTGTATACATTAATGCCACTGCATGCCATGTTGTGATCATAGGAGTATGATGTTGAAATGACAATGTATGCACAGTTCTTACAAAATGTGTGTAGCCCATTGTTCAGCTAAGTAGCGCATAACCGTGTTTTCTCGACTGTTACCGAGTGACATCATCATCAATATCACACTGGCCCGTGTTACCAGTGTGATGCACCATAATATGTGCATTTCGGGATGTTCAGTCATTAGTGATAACATCAGGGTTACAGTGATTAAAGCGTTGAGTGTGAGTGTAGTGTTTGTGTTTAAATCTGTCTATGTATCAGTCACAAACTTGCACACAGTTGTGAAAAACACCAATATATAGCGAAAGTGCAAAATAGAGGTAGATTGATTGTTTGAAGATATTAGGAGTAGAATAATGTTGAATAAGTGACATGAAATTGGACAAGACCTCTGGGGGCTTTTATAAAGAACATTTATAAATGGACCACCACAAGTCTACTTATTAAAATAAAACAAATTGTATTGGTTACTTGGACTATTCCAACAAACTTGGTGTCCTCTACAACCGGCGCTGATTTATACTGTTACGAGGGTTGAGGCCTTGTTAATATTACAGCAGGGGAGTATGAAGACAGGCCAGACTGCAAACTCCATGAATCCCAGGCACGGTCTTAATAGAGGGTAAATATAGCACAGTGGGCTGAGCAGCTGCTGCTGAAAGACCAAGGAAAGAGCAGAGTAACCTTTTAGAGGGAGGCAGTAGAACATCTCCTACGAGCTCCTGACTCTCCATTAAATCACAATTTTCATGTTATCCTTGGACGGTAATGAGGATTTCTGAGGAACAGTGTACGAATAACAACACATGTTCAGCACAAATATTGGGACCTGTAGATTCCACCAAACTAAGCTCTCATATGTACAAGGTACAACAATGATTGGGAGTCTATGTCGCAGGATGGGAAGAAACACACACAACAATGCCAAGTTGGCTATTTTCCCAACACAACATGCCTCTCTTCCTCAGAGTGTGCATTCGTTTCACCGAAGCTTTAGGATTTCTCTTTCTTCATTCACTCATAGCTACCTTGGACAATTCCAAAGCAGTCGGGAGTACGGCTGTCTTAGCACTGGGCCCTGCCTACACAACCAGTCACAGGAATAAAAATGTAAATTATTGATAAAAGAAACTTATATTCATTGGTACCTCCAAAATAATCAGTGTTTTGACATTACAAAAAGGGGGACCCTATGCTCATGGGGGCCTTGGGCAACTGCCCAGTGTGTGTATGCATGCTTTAAGACTGCACTGGATGGGAGACTGCATTTTGCTTTTCGTGTGAGACGCAGAGCTCAGAGACAGAGCTTTGATGATCCCACCTCGCTCCTTTCATTACTGTCTCAGTCCTCAGTTGGAGTAAAGTCTTTACATTTTATATTAGCAACAGATTTTTTTAAAAAACAAATGCTCCCCTGAATAACACCAGTGATAACATTATTTTTACGGAGTGTTCCTATACACAAAATAGCAACAGAGGGTGCAGCTAGTGACATTATTCCTCAAAAGAGGCTTTGAAGAGGAATTTAAGAAACATTCTTAATTGTAAAGTATAAATTGAAAGTACTATAGCAATATATTAAATAGTACTAACTAATATATAGTTAAAAAGTTTTCTAAAAATGTAAGGTCACATTATGTGTAAAAATACATGTATGAACATATACTCATGTACCATTTTTAAAAATAAATTGTAAAAATATACATGGTTTAAAAAGTGTTAGCAATAAAATAAAATTATGTATTTTGTATTCTTTCTCTGAAAAATGTATATATGAAAAACAACCAATAAACCATTTTGTGTAAGTTGTTAGGCACTGGACAGGTCAAAGTTACTATTCACACTCCAATCTAAACTATATTGGAGACAGTGTTAGACACTAACAGGGTCATATTTGCTATTCCCACTCCAATATAAACCATATTGGGGAAGGTATTGGAAACTAAAGGGGTTTCATTTACTATACTTACTCCTATGAAACCATATGGGGTAGATATCGGTCCATAAAGCAGTCAAATTTACTATTCCAGCTCTAATCTTAGCCTTTTTGGGGAAGGTGTTGGACACTAAAGGGGTCAGATGCATTGTTCCCACTCCAATCTAAACCATTTTAGGGAAGGTGTTGGACAATAAGTGAGTCACATTTCTTAATCCCACTATAAGGTAAACCATTTTGAGGAAGTTACTGGAGACATAAAATGTCAGAATTACTGTTCTCTCTTTAATCTAAATGATATTGGGTAAGGAGTTGCACGCTAGAAAGGTTACATTTTCTATTCCCATATTTTGGGGACATTGTTGGACACTAAAGTGGTCACACATGACATTCCCACTTCAATCGAAACCATATTTGAGAAGTTGTTAGACATTAAAGGGGTCTCATTTACTATTTCCACTGCAAAATAATCCATATTGCGGAAGGTGTTGACCGAAACAGGTCACAATTACTATTTTCACTTAAAACTAGACTGTTGTGAAAAAGGTGTTGGACACTAAAGAGGTCAGATTTACAATTCCCATGCCAATTTAAACCATATTGGGGAAGGTATTGGGCACCAAAGAGGTGACATTTATAATTCCCATTCCATTCTAACTATTTTGAGGAAGGTGTTGAACTGTATGGAATCTGATACTACTCCAACCACACTATACAGTATTTTACAAAATTCTTAATGAAAAGAACCCGATAAATGTTGATAACAATAAATATTTATAAGATAGATAAATATTCTTTAAATAAACATATATACTATGTTATGTCCCATAACAAACACTATTTATAAAATGTAAAAATTCCGAAAATCAAACACTAAAAAGTACATATAATAAAAAGAAAATCAGACACGTAGGGCCTGATTTAGATTTGGATGATCTTACCGCCGTCCCACCGTCGCAGCGGTCCCAAGATCGCCACCAAGTTGACGGTTTTTCACCCGCCATGTTTAGATGCATGCAGACTGACTCGGCGTCGACCAAGCGTTTCCCACTGTGGTCGCAGCTTAGTGCTGCTGGCACAGCGGACTCTAATCCTGACGAATAGTACTCCAACAGGGCAGCAGGATCCTGATAAGCAGATTTAGATTACACAGTTGTGCTGGTGGTCCCCTAGGAGCGGTTCCCTGATGGAGGGAGTCCGCCATGGTACACGCTCAACAATGCACCATCTCTGTGGCCGTTGGATGGACGCTAGTATAACACACCTGATGTCCACTGACCAAATGCAAATACCTGCATACCAAACTATAAAACACACTGCATTTCAGACCATGATCCTTTACCATTCCACTGCACCACAGCATTTCAAAGGCGACTTTTGGTCAGAGAAGACAGGGTTTTGTCCCTTTTACCATTCTCCAGTCACTTTGTTCTCCTCACATTTATTTTCTTGGTGTCATTTATTTTATAGTCTTGAGTATTTTTCTTTTCCCTTTGGGATTATGGCAGGGAAAAAACAGGTTTTACAGAAGGAGAGTTGTCAATCATGGGGAATAAAATCATTAAAGTAGAGCCACAATCATTTGGAGACTAAGTCTAAAATACAATTATAAGTCAGAAAAGATAATATGGACCAGAGTAGTTGACAGAGTGAATGCTGTAGATAACAACCAGAGCACACAGGAGGGAATTAGGAAAAGGTGGAATGGCCTGCAGGGGAGAGTGCATTCCCCGGCCTCCAAGTGTCACCTGGATGCCCAGAGGACTTGTGATGGTTCTCCCAAGCCCCACAATTTTATCCCTGTGAGCAGAAGGTCTTGCAGATCCTACATCCTGAAGGCTTGACAAGAATACCTGACGGAGTTGAGTCTGGTAAGTTACATTTTTACAAAGTCTCACTAAACCTCAATGTCCTGTTTGTTCTCAACTCAGCTGTTGCCAATGTGCTTTACACATATGTTACTAACATGGAATTGTCAAAGTATCACTATCATATCATTTGGATTGTTTGTGTGAATGTATTGTATTGGATCTAAAATGACAAGTGTCAATCTCTATTACATGTCACAGGATGCTGTACTGCCTGTATGAGTTAGAACACCAAATAACCCTTTATCCATATATGCATATGTTCCAGAGATATGTTCCACTAACCATTCTGCAAGTGTTGGGAAGTTGCCTTTGAAATGACTACAACTACCATGATGCCCTGTTTCTATTTTGTCAAAGGGAAATTGCTATGCCATATTAATCATTGTCTCTTATCCAACATATTTCCACATATGGTAAAGTGTCATGCAGTGATCAATTCCTATTCAATGATCTCTTCTGAAAATGGTTTGTGTTGTTTTCTGAATGTTCTTCTGCTCGTCTTAACCAATTGAATTATGAGTTTCACAAATCAAACTGTGCTGACACACAAAGTGTAAAGTTTGAAAATTACTATGCTGAATATAAGTAGTAATTGCAAAAAATATGACTAATGCTAAACATCCATATAAGCTTTGTACATGTCTCTTTTGGCCTTGAAGTTGTCAATAACACATTTCACCTCTCCAATGTGTTGGGTTGAATGGTTGGGAGATGTTAGGTATACTTCTTAATCACTTCAGAAACATTTCAGGACATCTTATATTCTTCTTATTTGAAGTTGTACTGTTTGAAATTGCAAAACGTTAGGGTAATATGTTAATTACCATTGAAAGCTATAATCATAATAATCTCTACCTTTTTTCTTCTAGATAACTACATTGTTTGTCTCAAAAGATTTGGATGCATAATCCACACTTTTACTATTAAAAATGATCTACATTTCTCAATAGGTCCAACTGCCAGAGCACATGCCAGGAATATGCCACTGAAGAGACCTCCCCTCCAGCCCAGAAACAAGCTTTCAGTGAGGACAACACTTTTAGTAATCTGGATGACTATGAGGATTATGATCCATCTGGTCAGCCTGGACAGATGGCTCCAGTGAGTCTCACAGGGCCCACACTGACACCTGCGACCCCAGCTGTAATACCTCTACTAACTGAAGCCTCCACTTCCTGAGTTCCTATCGCTGGTGCAGCAATCATGTGCCGCCCAGTCCTTAGCTAATGTTGAGTCCACAGCACCACCAGCTCCTCAGGACCCAGTGGGATGGAGCACACTGGGCCAAGGGCACGGAATAGAAGGGCTAGAGGTCATGGGAGGGATTTCGAGGGTCAGCATAGTGAGGCTCACCCAGACTACTATTGACTAAGCCCTGGGAGACTATCATACGTCCTAAGACATGATGGGACAGGTACTCACCAAGCTAAGGGAGATGAAGCCGTTGCAGAGGGAGCACAATTATCAGATGGAGGCTCACAACTCCAATATGGGATCCCTGACTTGGGTGCTGCAGGATAGTTACATCCATATGTACAGGGCTTTCCAAGCAGCATCTACCCCTTCATGTGATCCTATAACACCTCACCCTTCTTTGACAGCCACAGAAAAGGAGACCCAGCTTAAGGAAGAACCACCCGCAGCCACCCCAGACCCTCCAACTGTGGATATCCCCTCCCCACAGGAGGGGACATTCACCCAGATTATCAGGTGAGGATGGCAAGGCTTCTACCACCACCAGCAAGGAACCCCGACCCTAATTTCTCCTAGTGTGTGACTACTATTCACTCTGTGGACTTTTTCTGGAGAGATTTACCTTTCTGATGCCAGTCATATTTTGGACATTGGACTTCAAGCAATTTTGGCTCTTCAGCTATGGTTTCATTCACCATGATTGACTTCTTCACTTTATGGTTTGCTTTTTCATTTTCACCCTGTTTATTGTCTTCATGTTTAGTTTAATAAATTCACAGAACAAAAACTCATACACTGGTGTTGTGTATCTCAACTCTATCAATGAATTTGTTTCCTTACATAACATTACAACGACAAAAAAATCAGATGATCGTGTAAACATAAATAATTTGCAAGTGGTTAAAGTTTTTCTCAAGTTCCCAACCATGGCTTCCCAAAAAAATATACGGTTAAGTCATCTACTACTATGTTTATTCCATTTTGCCAATACTTGTCTGACAACTGTTTTACTGACATAACCATCCATAAATGACACTAATACCCAGTGCCATCTTTCTCATTTCCAGTTGCTGATATTGCCAACATGGAAGAAGGGGATATATCCAAAACAAGAATACTGAATAGACAAATTATCATTGATTCATGTCATCAGCAGGAGCCAAATCGTCTGGCTCACATAAGGAATCCCTCATCAATAATACCAATAAACATAAACATGGCACTACTACATTTTGTAGTCACAGTATCATTCCAATCTACTGTTCCATTATCTGGTGGAACGTCACAACCACGTTTCAATGGTGTGCCACAAGAAGTGTGTCTTACAATGACGAGACACATCAAAAGCTACATACACTTTATGCACAATGAGGATTTTGCCAATGTGAAGAGAGATTAGCATGATTTGGCTCCACTACCACATGTGGTTTGAGCTAATGATGGCACCCATATTGCCTTTGTGCCAACACATGACAAAGATTAAGTCAAATGTAATCTTAAAATCTTCCATTTCATCACGGTGCAAGTTGCCTTGGTACAAGATTTGTGCACTCAAAGTCCATGTCTGTCTTTCCCAGGATCAACTCATGTTCCCTTTGAACTTTCAAACAGCACTATATACCTGCAAATGCCACAACTCTGAAATGTCCAAATGAAGATAACATGGTGAAGGAACATAAAACAGATAAAAACAAAAAGATTACGAATCAAACATAATAGAATAGATGCATTGCGAAGTCAATTTATGGAGGACACAGTCATAAAACAATTAGAGATAAACAATGTAACTGAACACATCAGTCAATGTGTCAAAACTTTGATCAACAAAAACCTTTGGCCTAAATATCTCTAAACTAGCCCTTCCTAACAAATTACTAAGCCTGGGCAGAGTATGTGAAGTGGCCTTCCGTGGAGTTCCACGGAATAAAAAAAATACTAAGTGGAACTCTACTCCGCCCCAGTCCCACAAAATGTTTTTAAAAAAGGGTAAAAAAAAAACCACTTACCTTCTCTCCGCTGTCTGCGGCCCCCCTCCTCCTCGCCGTGGTGTCTCCTCCTTGCCGCAGTCGTCCTCTTTGCGTTGCCGATCGCAACCCCCTATATTTCACATCTTACGTGGACTGCACATGTAAAGATATGCTTACAATCATGAGAAGAAGTTGTCAATGACATCTATACATAAGTCAACTCCTTCCTCTTCACCACTATCATCTTCATTTGACATTTAAGGATCCTCATCCGGTGGCTGTTCATAGTCTCCATCCTCTGTGATATAAGGAATGTTCCGCTGCAGTGTAATGTTGTGGAGCATGCAGCAGGCCACAGTGATCTGGCACACCTTATTGTGTGAGTAGAGAAGGGCTCCACCTGTTTTGTCCAGACAACAAAATCTGGCCTTTAGGAGCCCAAAAGCCCACTCCGCTGGCCGCTGTGTTCTTCCATGGACCTCATTGAATTGGAATTTCCCTGGTGTTGTTGGATTCCTCAGAGGTGCCTACAATCATGCTCAGTTGGGACTTGCTGAGTCCCCTAGATAGAAGACAAAAAAAGTAAGAAAATTCCAGATTATTCAGCTAGAAATTCCCCAAAAAATATTATAAAAGATTGTACTGACCAACACGCAAGGCAATCTCAGGTCCAAGTAGTGGTATTTGCAGGGGTATGGAGTTGTTCTGTAGTACAAAGAAATCATGGGCTGAGCCGGGGAAATGCACACAGATGCTTGTGATGTACCAATGTGGTAAGCAGACAACTTGCAAGTTGATTGAATGGAAGTGTTCTGATTCCAGTAGACCTGTTCTCTTGTGTGTGGTGGTACTGAGGCAATATGTGTGCCATTAATTTCTCTAACCACATGTGGTAAGCGACCCAAATTGCAAAAGTCCCCCTTCACATTGGCTAAATCTTGCTGCCATGGAAACAGGATGAAGCTGTTGATGTGTCTCATCCCTGAAGATATAACTTCTTGTAACACAGTACTGAAATGTGGTTGAGACATTCTACCAGATACTGCCACAGTGTATTGGAAGGACTCTGGAGCCACATAATTAAGTACTGCCTTGAGTCAGACAATTGGTGTTTTAGATGTGGGATTTCTGTTGTGAGGCTGAAGATCTGGCTCCAGCTGATGACATAAATCCAGTATAGTTTCTCTATTTAATCTGAATTTCATGATTATATCCCTTTCTTCCATGGTGGCAAGTTCTGGAAATGGGCGGTACACCCGAGGCTGTTGTCCCCTCACTCTCCAGGTTTCATAAGCCTGCATCAGAAAAACATTTTTCACATTATCCACTGCAACATATTTGATAATTAAAATTCAAGTCAATACTACATATTGTAATCAAACAATTGCTTGTTGTCCTTTATTCTTCACAAATGGCATTTATAGACTAAAATAAATGTAAAATTAAAAAAAATATGTAAATAATAAATTTCAAATGTATTAGTTTATTCCTCCAAAAATACCGTTAACAGAGGTGTGAACTGCTCTGCACAACTATTGCATTTCAGCCCAGTAACGAATTACATATAAATGTTTATTTTAAAAAAAAGTAAGAGGTCCATTAGTATAGCGGGCGGATCGCCACCGCCCGTATGGCAGTGGCGATCCGCCAGCTAAAAACCTCCGCCCGCTGCCAATTTACCCCCGCCACATTACCATGGCGGGGGGGACCCCGGCGGATGGGAAGACCGTCCACCGGTTTTGCCCGATTGCCTACCAGGCAGAAAAACAGTTTATATGGTGGCAGTGTCTGGTAGACACCGCCATCCATATTACTATGCAGGCAGGTGGTTTTTGACATGGGGGCCCGTAGCGGGCCCCCAGGGATTCTGGGGGGTGGGGGTGCACATGGAGGGTACCTATGGTACCCCCCTGCATTTCAATGTACAACGTGGCAGGCACCACGCGGTGCCTGTCACGTTGTGCATTGAAAGGCACAGGCTGCCTTTGTGGCATTGCGGAGGGCGGTGCTCTCTGCACTGCCCACTGCAATGTTGCAGATGCGCCATGTGCCCGCCAGTGTGAAGGGCGCATGCTAATCGGGAGTGCGGGAGCGCCACACCCTCAGCGGGCGGTCCCGTTCGCCCGCCATACTAATGGGGCCCATAGTGTCCATTGAAGTTTGAATGTGTAAACAATCCAGGCCCTATTTTGAGTGGTGGTGACGCACTTAACAGTAACATCACCCTATTATGAACTTCTAAAATGGCGGGTGCCTGACCTCACCAATAGGACATTTAGAATCAGATGGGCATGGCGGAAGTTGGCCATGTAGTGGACGGTAAACTCCAGAATGGACACAGCCATAGGCTTAGATTGGTGAAAGTAACGTATGATGACCAATGGCTGTGTCCGACCCCACTGACGATCGCGTACATCACGTACATTTATGCGGCAGCTGCAAAAAGAGCTTACTTGCCTCTTAACACTGCTGCCATCAATACCTCTTCCACTTTTGCTGCTGTTACTGACCTCTGGGGCAGTGATGGCAGGTCAAACAATTGCCTTCTCACCAGAGGAGCTAGAGATGTTGGCACAGGAGGTTCTATACCTGTATGGCCATCTCTATGTCTCAACAGAGGAACAGGTACATGGCTGAAATGTATGTGAATCTGTCTAACTGTTTTTCCATTAACACAAGCTACAATGTCCCTTCGAGTTCCTGAGTGGAGTGTAGTTAGTGATGTGAAGTGTCAGATATTTTATTCCTTACATAGGACACTGATTTGGGGGATTTCTAAGTACTTTACAATGTTAAAAAGCAACATTAGTATGTGTTGTGTGTTTAAAGCCATAGATTGCGGTGTATGTAAAGACATATCTATGTATATGTTTAACATACATGTGATACATTGAAAACTCACATCATGGAAATGAGAAAACACATTACATACTCTTTACAACGCTACATAAAATAGTTTTCTGTACAAACCAAATGAAAATTATGTTAGCCATGTGTATTGTCCCACAAATAACTCTCCAAACAGTTGTATGGGAGCTCCCAGTAGCTCCCAGACCCCTTTAGAGTAGCAGACAGCGTCGAGGTCATTTATTAGATGGTCACAAGGTCATTTTTTCATGTAAAAGTTAAGGGAAGGCTGTGTTCATGTGACAAGGCCTGACAATCAGCAGTGCTCAGTCAGCATAATGGGACTGTTTAGGGCAGAGTCACAGGGACAAACAATTGAAGCACTGAGGTACATCTGTCATAATCAACTGTCCTTGCCAGGTCAAATTTTGAAGTGTGTTTAAAAATATGCCTGTGAATGCTTTAAAATGGACGACAGTTGAAAGGGAGAGTTACCTAACTTCTTGAGCTAACACTTCATTTTAATGAATTCCCATTTCAAAGTGTGTCATGTCCAAACTGCAGGCCCCTTACTCTCAGTGGCCAGTATCCACCGTGCCATAAGTATTTATGTTTAGCCTTCAGTAGTTCACAATCTTTTTCACTAATCAGAAGAAGGTCACATCACTGAATATGTAGGTGCCCCTTGGGCTAGGTGATGCCACAGACCTGGATTACTGAGTTTAGTCCATGACATGTGATGAGGGTAGTCAACAAGTCCCTAAAAAAGTGTATACTAAAATGTTATTTTGGTCAGCATGTGAAATACATGTATTCTAACTTATGAGCCATGCTAGTGATAGATGTAGAAACATTTTGTTTCATCAATAGAGACAAACAAAATGTCACAAAACTATTGTTTTTTCTTTTAGTTCTTGTATCCATACAGGTCAACACCCATCAGAAGTGGGGCATTTGGAAGACCATCACCAGTAAGGTGCGGACCCTGGGGCTCTACAAGTGGCACAGTGTCCATTGCCGCAAGAGGTCAGCCGAAGTCAAGCTCGGGCAGACCTCCCAATGGGGGAAATATGTGCACCGCACCCTGACCCCATTAATGGCCCGCATTCTTGCGGTGGCCTATCCAGAGCTTGAAGGGCAGTTGAAGGCCCACCAACAGCAACACAGGGGTAAGTTCATATCATAGTTTCACATGTTACAGGACAAATATTTTGTTACAGCCAGGATTTTTCCCATCAACACTAAGGGTGGCCCATGTCCAAAGCATAAGAATAGTTCAAAAAGGTATAAGTTTTGCATAATGTTTATGATGATGTGCTTTGTCTATTTGTTGAAAGAATACAATCTGATTCCTGTTCACAACCAAAGGACTGTTCTGAGCAGACACATGGCTGCATAAACTCCACATATACATCAGGTCATTTTATGTCATGAGGGACACCTATCCCAAACAGGCATGAGGACAGCTGTCTCAAACAGGCCAGTAGTCTTTAATGTGTCAGGTGTGATGCTCCTTCACTGTTGCAGATTATGTAATGCAGCCCTATTACAAGGGACATAGCATACTAGGCACGTTTGATACAGTGGATGTATTAAACATCCCATTGGTAAGTTGGGATTCTACAAAATCATGAGTGAAGATGTGATCCAACACTAGTGACATCATAATTAATGTCTACATTTTGGAATCAAAACATATCCAAATTGTGTTTAGCATCATAAATACTGTTTCATACAAGTTCAAAGTGACAGGTTTGCTTGATGTCTTACTCCTTCACAAATGTGTGTATTAGCCAGTCTGTTTTTGGAAAAATAATTGTGATAGGCATACAATTTTTGTTGAAACACGGTCAGGAGTGTGTGCACATTGGTGACAGAGAAACACATACAAAAAACATTTCTCAATGTCCTTTGTCATGTCCAGATGATAAATACATGATATGGAAAAATAAGAAACTTAAAGGGATTTTGGAAGATGGAATGTTCCATCACATGTATGTAGGAGTATCCCATCAGGACTAACTCATTAGGCAAATGCTGGAACACATCAAGATGTAATATGTTGCATATTGTGATTTACATTTAAATCTTTGAAGTAATTATTATATATGAATCAGTGTGTGTAACGATTACATTGATGTTCTATAAATTGTTGACTACAGTGAACGCCAGCATATTTAGTGAAACAATTTCAAAATGATAAAACAAACTTTAAATAACTAGAGATATTTCAAATGTGAAAATGTTTTTGGTCTGTACTTAAGTATATTGCAAATGTTTCAAGGGTTCTGTATTTAGTTATCCTGTAGAAGTCATTTGTCAATCCACCCAAATATGTGTTTCTGTCTTCAACAGCATAGGTATCTACATAGTATGTGATACATTGCTAAGCGACCAGTAAAGAATTTATTTAAAATTGTTGACATTTGACATATTCTTTAGTGACTTGAAGTTTTACCACTGTGAAATGCCCAAAGGTAACCTGCTTTCAATTTATGCTAATACTGATACAACGTTGAAGTATTTGTTGACACACATTTAATCATATTTTACTTATTGAGAATGAAAAAAAGTATGGAGATTTTGGGCCTTGTGAACACACTGTATGAAGGTGTTTTTGTTAAATATCCTGTTTGGTGATATTAGTTTATTATTCAAAACTACAAAGGCCAACCATTCAGGGGTGTGAAACAGGTCCTGGAGAGACATAATATTGATTAAGAGACAAGATCATACATGATATAGGAGCTATCATGGAGAATGACGCAACTGTGACCAACTTTTCTCTGAAAATCTTGCCTACATGCATGCTTATGCTAATATATAACCAAAGTTTGAGAGCCTTGAAGCAAGTGAAATCTGAAAACTAGGGAACTGCTTTGTGATCAAAGGTCATGATTATTTCTGTTTACACAGATTTAATAAAACAATTGTATATGGCATTTCAGCATTATCCGGATCAGGCGAAGGGGAAGTTGCGAAAGTTGTGGACACCATCGACACTGAGGGACCAGGAGGCATGGAGGGTGAGGGGAGTGCAATGGAGGCATCCAGCTCCTCAACATCTTCTTCAGAGGCCTCCTCCAGTGAGCACTCCCTAGTGGTGGTAGGCCCAACAAGAAGTCTACCAAATGCATCCTTGTCCACCACCCAGATTACCATCTCCACCCTCCCTCTTGTTTGCCCCCCCCCCCCCAGTTTACCAAATCTACCCCCTAAAAGGGGTTGCGTCTCTTTTGCTGCTGGCACCTTACTCTCTTCTCCTGTTCCCCTGACAGCACTGAGTGAGGAGGCTATTGACCTCCTCCGGAACATCTCTGTAGGCCAGACTGAACTAATGAATGCCATCCAGGGACTTGGCTTCCAACTGCAACAAATTGTAGCCTACCTGGAAGGCATTCACAGTGCTATGTCTGGCCTACATAGGTTTTCTCAAAGCATAGCCTCTTCACTGACCACAGCCTCCCAGCCATTCCAACCTTGTGTCCCACCTCACGCCCCTTGCCTGTCCAAATTCCCTATTCCCAGACCTGTTCAAAGCACACTCACATCTTTGCATGCACCCACTAAAACAGACACAAGCAGCACACCCACACAGAAACACAAACACTACAAACACACAGGTGCACATCCAAACATACAGACATCATAACCATCAGCACACCCACATGCACAACCACAAGCACACCAGCAGTGACCACACCCACCATCACCACACATAAATGTACCAGCCCCTGCACACCCACAGACACTGCATCCACCATGGTGTGCAGATAGAATATCGAGTAAAACATATCGAGTTACACAAATGTCGAGGAATAAATATTGTGGTTCAGAAATATCAAATGCAAGAATATCATGGTAAAAAATATCGACTTAAGGTAAGTAATATCGATTTTAAAAATAGCAAAGTGTTTAATATTGCTTGCAAAAATATAGTTGTTAAAGATATTTTTGTTTAATTAATGTTATGTATTTTAGTATATATTTCATATGAATTGAATGTATTTTTTGTATAAGAATTGTTTGTATTTTTAATATGTGTTAAATTTGTAGTAGTTATTAATTTGTTTGTATTTGAATTTAGCATTTTCAGTTCCGTAGCAGGTTGTGGGTTTACAGAGGAATGGGATGGGAAGTAATTTAATTAAATTGAATGAATTGATTATATTTTATTTATTAATATTTGTTTAATTGAGATTTTATAGTTTTCAATGTGTAAAGTAATCTATTATTAATTAATAATTGGTCGATAATTAATTTTAATTAGTTAATTGGTAATTAATTATGGGAATTGTGTAATTAATTTTAGGTGTGGTGTCGTGTTTATAGGTGAAAACGGTGGGAAGTAATTTATTTTTAATTTAAGAATTAATAATTGGTTGTTAATCAATTTTAAATAATTAGTTGGTAACTAATTATGGTATGTGTGCAATACATTTCTGGTATGTGCTTTGGGGTTTATAGGGGTACAGGGTGTTAAGTAGTTTATGTATTTATTATTAATATTTTTTCTTTAATATATATTAATTAAATTAATTAAACTTTTATTATGGTACTTGTGTAATTAATTTTAAGTGTGTGTTGTGGTGTTTATAGGAGTAAAGGGTGGGAAGTAATTTGTGTTTAATTAATTAATATATAGTTGTTAATTAATGTTAATTATTTGATATTTATTTCTGGTAATTGGTTATTATTTTGTGTGTAGCTTTTACTTCTAACGGAGTAAGGGGTGGGTGTTAAATACCTTTTAATCACTTTATTATTGGCTGCTAATAGTAATAGTTTTCAATTTAATAATAAGTTTTAATTGTGTTTTATTACTTTATAGTTTAATTTAGGTGTGTCTTGTGGATATTATAGTGTTAAAGTATGTGTAGTCAATTAATGTTTTTTAGTTTTTTATTAATATTTTTTAATTGATTATTAAATATGTTAATTATGGAAGTATTTCATTTAAAATGTTGAAGTGTTTTGTTTTTGGTGTGGTGTTATAGGTTAGGAAATAAAATAAATTCATTTATGTATTAATTATTTTTTTTGCTTGTAAATATTTTCTAGTGAAAAAAAATATATATTTTAAAATAGATTTTTTATTTTATTTCAAATATTATTTGTAGATTTTTGTTATATGTTAATAATATTATATTATGATTTTTATATATTTAATATATTAGATTTTTCATTTTTTAAATATTGTTTACTTATTTTTATATCTATATATATATATTTGTTTTTTATATATTTTTTATAGCTATTTGAGTGTGAGCCGTAATTTTTGTTTCTCCGCTATCCAACACGTTCCCTAATCTTGCACACACTGGAGATGGAATAGTAATTTTTACCTCTCCGCTATCGATCACTTTCCCTACTGTTTCACTCACTGGAGTTGGAATAGTAATTGTTTACCCCTCCTCTAACCGACAATTTGCCTACTGTTGCACTCATTGGAGTGGGAATAGTAATTTTAACCCCTTTGCTATCAAACACTTTCCCTACTGTTGCACTCACCGAAGTGGGAATACATTTTTTTACCCCTCCGCTGTCCAACACTTATCCTATTGTTCCATTCAGTGGAGTGGGAATGGTAATTTCACCCCTCCGCTATTCAACCCTTTCCCTACTGCTGCTCTCACTGGAGTGGGAACAGTAAATTTTACCGCTCTGCTATCCAAATCTTTCCCTACTGTTGCACTCACTGAAGTTGGAATAGTAACTTTTACCCCTCCGCTATCCAACACCTTTCCTACTGTTGCACTCACTGGAGTGGGAATAGTAATTTTTACCCCTTCGCTATCCAGCACGTTCCCTACTGGTGCACTCAGCGGAGTGGGAATAGTAATTTTTGCTCCTCAGCTATCTAACACTTTCTCTACTGTTGCTCTCACTGGAGTGGGAATAGTAATTTTACCCCTCCACTATCCAACACTTTCCATACTGTTGCACTCACTGGAGTTGGAATAGTAAATTTAATTTATCCCCTATCCAGCACGTTCCCTACTGTTGCACTCAGCGAAGTGGGAATAGTAAATTTTACCCATCCTCTATCCAGCACTTAATATACTGTTGCTCCCAGTGGAGTGGGAATAGTAATTTTCACCCCTCCGCTATCTAACACTTTCCCTACTGTTGCTCTTACTGGAGTGGGAATAGTAATTTTACCCCTCCGCTATCCAACACTTTCCCTACTGTTGCACTTTTTGGAGTGTGAATAGTACTTTTTACCCCTCCGCTATCCAACACTTTCCCTACTGTTGAACTCTTTGGAGTGGGAATAGTAATGTTTGCCCCTCCGCTATCTGACACTTTCTCTACTGTTGCACTCACTGGAGTTGGAATAGTAAATTTAATGTATCCGCTATCCAACAGTTACCCTACTGTTGCACTCACTGCAGTGGGAATAGTAATCTTTACCCACTTTCCCTACTGTTGCACTGTTTGTATTGTGAAATTTAAGTTTAAATATTTTTTTTAATAGTTTCATGTTTTAATTTATTATAGATTTTTAAATATTTTTTATCATTAATATACATTTGTATTTTTTATATTATTTTAAACTTTTAATATAATTTAAAAATATTAGTTTATTAATTGTTTTAAAGTAAATATATATATAAATTATTATGTTTGTGTGTTTATCTTTTAATTAAGTTTATTTGTTATATTTTATTAAAATGTATAGTAAATGTATTTTATTTTGTTAAAATTACATTAAGGGGCCGATTCTGATCCGGGTCGTAAAGCACCCCGACCGAGTCGGACCCGGAGTGTTTTCCGACCGAGCCGGACCCCTACAGTCCGACCGAGCGAGTACGATGCACACGTATGCTGTCGGACTCGGTTCGGTCGGACTCCCATAGAAGTCATTGGGAAGCGGTCGTATGACGCGTACATGGGCTCCCATTGACTGAATGGGTATGTGTCGAACAAGTGCACCCCCTACAGTGGGTACGCGTCGGTGCCACCCGCACCGTACATGCCTGTGTTGGGGAGACCCATGGGTCTCCCCCTGTGGCCGAGTCGTAGGGCTGCAGGTGTCAGGGGGTCCGACGTGGACCCCCAAATTCCGACTCCGGGAGCTTTTGCGAGCCAGACACTCCATCTCGCACAGGCTATCCGACGCGTGCATCGTACTGGCTCGGTTGTAAATCGTAACCATTGCACGCCACGGTTAGCTTCCGACCAGGACGTACGGAGCAGTTCGAACCCGGAAATGACTCGGTCGTTGATTTTCATGTAGCTCACATCGTACTTGCTCGCTCGTACAGCTGTACGAGTCGGCCGGAAAACACGCGTACGGCTTGTTGTTTTTCCGGCCGAACCCGATTTGGTGCCCTTCGACCGAGATCGGAATCGGCCCCATATTCTATTTGGTCATTATGATCAAATTCTAAATGTTGTAATAAACATTGGATGTTAAAAATAAAGTTAATATACAATGCTATATTTTACTACTAAGGGGCCGATTCCGATTCCGGACGGAAAACGTACCGACCGATACGGACCCGGACCCGGAACAGAGACCGGCTGACACAGACCGGCACCGTACGACCCGTGCAGTACGATGCAACGCGTGTGAATTACAACCGACACATACAGAATACAAGCTGTACAACCGAGCCGTAGGGAAAACAGTGATTCGTCCGGAAAACCGACACGAGTTGCACCGACCAACACGTACCAGGAATGAACCCGACCAACCCGTACCGTGATGTCCAATCCGCGCAGTACGATGCAATACGTGTAAACCCACACCGACTCGCACGGAGCCCAAGCTGCATGACCAACACGCACAGAAAACGGGGACCTCAATCAATAGAGATCTCCGCGACCGACGCGTATGAAACACAGAAGAAAGTCAGCGTTAACGACCCAGAGAAGCCCGCATGAGCCAACATCAGCGTCTGTCTCGGTCAGAAGAACGTCTCCTTCATGCCTAGAAAACCCAAAGGAAAAAATACAAAAAAAGGACCAAACAAGCAATGACAAAGCCAATAAATATCCCCCAAAAAACCTGGAACAAAGGCACACCCACAACTCCACCTATATAAAGGACATCAATCACTACCATGATCCTTTGCAAATAGGAGACAACAGCCAACAGAAAGCACCATCACACAGCAACCACAGACACACTCACAACTCACCCATCACACAACTTTCACACCATTAGCACCTCACCAAAAGCACACACACATACAGCTAGCAAAACAAACACAGGGAGGGAGGATGACTCTGGCTGAGAGTCCCCTGCACCGCAGACGCCTGCACCTGAGGATCCCCCCCAAAGAAGAAGAGGGGTCATCCGAAGAAGGACAAGTGAGACGCTGATGTCCCTGAACATCCCCCAGGGCCCCTAAACCTGCTCTGGACAATGTTCTTTGTGCGCAACCCGTTCACCTTGTCGTATCTGACACAACTCGCCTACATGACATGGAGGGTCCATGTTGGTCCAATGTAGCAGATGACTGTGGACTTTACTCTGGACATTTCAGCTACCAACACTTCCAACTCTACTGTGAACTTTGGATTCAAAACCCAATGTACAGCACCCACCATCCTGTGCACTATCCTCACACATGTTTGTAAATAAACTCACCAGTACACCATACTTGCCTCTTGTGATTCCAACTTGTCATGTGTCATGAAGATGTTGATCTGCTAAACAACACAGTGCATGCCAAATACTACAACATGACCACCGTTATGTGAGTCATGGTGATGTGACACATGTGAGGGAGACACACCACTATGGCACCACAACACATACTCACCATGTCCATGTAAATCATCCCACACAATGATGTTGACCTGAAATACATTGGTATGCACAGACACAACACCTATCCACAGTCAGTGGTAACAAGTCCACAGGTGAGGTAAGCAAATGTCAGTTAGATGTGGGAAGACAGACAACGCACCTAACAAAGTATAGCACAGCTTCATTACACATCAGCAACATGTTTATTCCACAATAGTTGCAAGGTAATTGTACGTTACAGTGGACACACGGTCACAAAGTGTCGAATAATTGAAGTCCAGGGGTGAGCTGCACATCACTTGATGGGAATTGACAGCTCCCTCACTGGTGTTGGATTCTGGGTGTTGGGGGTCAGTGTTGACCAAACAACAGGCAAAGTACCCTGGAAGGACAGACACAAGACACAGTCAAAAGCGCAGCAGAACAGGAGAGAAATGCAATACACATGCACAAGACATGTCACAAGAAACGTACACCGAAACAATTTAGCAGTTCTACACTATTGTGGAGTACTGACCACCTGAATGGACACATCACTGCATGCATCCATTCAAGTGGCACACAGACACACTCAAACAGCAACAGAGCAGCCACAACACATTTCAGGCTAGCTCCATACATTTACATAACAACCCTGTAAACTCACATTCAGGTGAAGAAGTTGTTGATGAGGTGTGTGCGGATGTCACCCTCATCATCATCATCACTGGCATTGTGTCCCAGGCCTGGATCCTCCACAGGTGGTGGAGGTAGGTCATCATCATCCTGGATGAGAGGCAACTTCTTCCGCACTGCCATGTTGTGTAGCATGCGGCATACAAGGATAATTTTGCATACCTTTACAGGCTCATATGGGAGGGCTCCTCGGGTCTTGTCTAGGCAGCGGAAGCGACTTTTCAGGAGACCAAATGTCCGCTCAATCACCCTCCTGCTCCGACCATGTGCCTCATTGAAGCATCTCGGCTGGTGTCACAAGGTTCCTGAGGGGTGTCAGCAACCACG
This sequence comes from Triturus cristatus, assembly GCF_964204655.1. Taxonomy (NCBI): domain Eukaryota; kingdom Metazoa; phylum Chordata; class Amphibia; order Caudata; family Salamandridae; genus Triturus; species Triturus cristatus. The sequence continues at coordinate 1,139,125,145 of NC_140581.1, forward strand.
GCATGTTGGGGTATCCGGAGTCACCTACACACAAACAATTTAACAATTAGCAGAGTTTTGAAGGAGGGTGAATACAACATTGCCAAACACACACAATGGTAAACAGTCAGTACACACCAACAAGCCAGGCACGCTGGTCTTGCATCTGTGACATCAGCGTTGCAATGCGACTACTCCTCATGATGTAGGCATCATGTGCAGAACCGGGGAAACGTGCACACACATGTGTGCTACACATGTCTGCAAGACATACCACCAGAGCATTGATGGAGTGGAAATGTATGCCTGCTCATGTGCCTGCGGTCGTATCAGGGCCACATGTGTACCATCAATAGATCCGATGACGTTCGGCATCCTCCCCAGTGTATAAAAAGCATCCTTTATTTCAGTGAGTTGACCTGGGCTAGGAAACTTGATGTACAGGTCAAAGAAATGCAACATCCCTTCCAAGACATCGCGTATCACACGACTAAACATAGTTTGCGACATACCACCAGCAGTAGCCACAGTGTACTGGAAGGTACCAGTGGCAAAGAAGTGCAGAGCTGCCATCACGTTCACCTCTGGGGTCAGTGCTGTAGGGTATGTCCGGCCAGGTAGCAGATGTGACGCCAACTGCTCCACCAACTCCTCAATCAGTGGCCTGGTGAAGAGGTACCGTCGGATGCAGTTGCGTTCCTGCATGGTTTCAAGGTCAGGGAACAGTCTATGGACAGCTGGTGCCTTGCAGAACAGAGATGCACAAAGGAAGATTGTCGGTTCATCCACCCATGTGGCTATGACCAAGCAAAATATCACATGATACATCATGACAATGCACAATGTACTAAGGTGTGTGCTGTTGGGCATGGACACATATGTCACCTACAAGGCCATCACCTCACATCTCAAGTCCACATCTCCACATAAGTCCCATGTAGTGCAATGGCCAATAATTGGGCTGTGTCACCCTACCTATGTACTGCTGTGACGTTACAAACACACACCACAGTGACAAGTGAGGCCTGATGTCTCCCAGGCATCACAGACCTTTGCCATGCAGATACCCAGGGTCCCTGTATTGCCACATGGACACTGGCATGACATGGCGTATCATGTACACGCCACAAGGCAACCGTGAGTCCCACAGGTAGTGGCCACTGTTGTCTCTGCAGGCCCTACATGTACGTCTCGTAGACACACACACAACATCAATGTTGATGCAAAAACCACATGGATGTGGAGACTGTCTCCCATTGGGCACATTTGATCAGCCACATCTGAGACACAACATGCTCACAGACTGTGGGTGTACATCAGAATTGTGGCTACAGGTCTCACTGTGATGTACATGCCATCACCCCCAGGACTCAGGGTGTATGTGACATGTCCTAAACATATCCAACATGAAACTGTGTCCATGACTCATGCCCATAACTGTACAGTTGCACATCACAGTGGTAATGTGCACAACACATAAAGGATTCTGTCCCCATGAACACGTGCACAGCCTGTGTGGCTGCACAAAAGTGCCACACAACAAACCAAATGTTACCCCCCCAAACACACAGGGAATGCAGCCTTACATGCCATGGGACACTGTGTGGCCAATGCTGTAGTGTGGTAGGTGTGCACCTGAGTCCCGGGCAAGTAATTGTGTGTTGAAGCCGTCAAATAGTCACACCAATGAGGCCCGACGCGAGTGACTATGCCTACGCATTGCACAGTTCAGGACCGAGCCTTGCGTACGCTTAGCCATTGACTGCAATGAGGTCCGACGCGGGTGACTATGCGTACGCATTGCACAGTTCAGGACCGAGCCGTGCGTACGTTTAGCCATTGACTGCAATGAGGCCCGACCTGGGTGACAATGCGTACACATTGCACAGTTCAGGAACGAGCCGTGCTTATGCTTAGCCATTGACTGCAATGAGGCACGACGCGGGTGACTATGCGTATGCATTGCACAGTTCAGGACCGAGCCGTGCGTATGCTTAGCCATTGACTGCAATGAGGCCCGACACGGGTGACAATGCGAACGCATTGCACAGTTCAGGAGCGAGCCGTGCGTACACTTAGCCATTGACTGCAATGAGGCCCGACGCGGGTGACTATGCGTACGCATTGCACAGTTCAGGACCGAACCGTGCGTACGCTTAGCCATTGACTGCAATGAGGCCCGATGCAGGTTACAATGCGTATGCATTGCACAGTTCAGGACCGAGCCGTGCGTACGCTTAGCCATTGACTGCAATGAGGCCCGACGCGGGTGACAATGCGTACGCATTGCACAGTTTGGAACCGAGCCGTGCGTACACTTAGCCATTGACTGCAATGAGGTCCGACGCGGGTGACTATGCGTACGCATTACACAGTTCAGGACCGAGCCGTGCGTACGCTTAGCCATTGACTACAATGAGGTCCGACGCGGGTGACTATCATGCATAAGCGTCGGGCAGGCATGGTCCGAGTCCGGCGTACGCCTTGGCCATTGAATCGTATGGAGACGGGTGCATGTGTATTATCAAACTACGCGTTGTACAGTTAGTTGACTGAGCCGGGCGCACCCATTGGCTCTTGACTGTCATCGAGACGGATGCAGATTCAAAACTTGTACGAGTCGTGCGCTGGAAATTCAGTTGGATGCCTACAACAATGTTGCAATTACTTGGGGTTTATGAAGGTGAAGATTTTAATGATGCGGAAGACGTGTACGAGTCGTACATTTCCATGGATTGGCCAAATTCATAGAATACAACCGTGTTGGGCCTATCACTTGGGACACATGGCACAGAGTCTGCCTCTGCAGCACAGATATAAGGCTGGCTGGCCCCCAGGGAGCTCACTTGCCTGCAGTACATGCTACTGGACCACATCCCTGCTACCACTGCTGCTGTCTCTGCATCCTCTGGCTACTGCTATGGCACGTACTCTGGAGAGGGCCCCAGCCTTCACTGAGGAGGAGAACCAGGCCCTGCTGGACGGGCTCCTTCCACAGTACAGCAAGCTGTATGGGAAGCCAGGGGAGTAGGTGAGTGTGCAGTCCACTGCCTTCCTAATTGTGCATATTGTCTGACTAGCAGTACTAGCAGTGTGTACACCAGTGGCAAGCATACTCACTGAGTACTTTCATCCCCCAAAGTATGTAGGTACATGTAATGAACAGGTGTTCTGCAGCTAAAGTGCATTTGTGCAAGCTTCAACTTCCCAGGCATTGTTAACATGTCAGACATGCAGGGCATTTGTCCTTTTCCATGGGTGCACTACCTGTGTAACTCATTTTACTTTGTGATGACGACATGTATATCCAACTGTGTGCAGCACAAATATGGGGCATGTGTGTTAATGGACTTTTAACTTTGTCATCCTCACAGGTTGATGCCCCCCAGAAGCAGGAGATATGGCTGACCATCGCCCGGGCAGTTCGATCGGTGGGGGTCTGCAAGCGCTGGATCCGCAATTGCCAGAAGAGGTGGCAGGACCTTCGGAGCTGGACCCAGAGGATCGCATGGGTCCAGCTGAAGCAGTCCCCGCCTCGCAGGAGGGGCGGCCAACGGACCCTGACCCCCCACCTGCACAGGATCCTGGCGGTGATCTTCCCAAACCTGGATGGGCAGCTGAAGGTCAGACAGCAGCAAGGAGGGGGTAAGTCCATGCCTAATCTGTGTACTATGTCTGACATGCTAATTGCAGTCTTTTGGCCTGGTCACACTTCCACATTACGTAGGTCTTGTAGTCCAATACTCATGTCCCTCAATTGTGTGATTCACCCTCCTCATCTGATCCACAGGTGTTGTGTGACCCTACAGTCTGTTGCTTGTGTCACTAGGGCACTGTGTCCCTGCAGTCAGCTATGCTTCAGCTTCTGGACAGCATCTGTTACCGTGACTCTGTTGTGTGTTTCATGGGTGGGTCAATTGTTTACACAATGCCCGAGACCTGACATGTGATCTGTGTGTGCCCTCAATAAGTGTTACAATTGCTGGTCTGACTCGCCACATGTGGCTGGGGTATTTCAAACAAACACATGCAGCAGGAGACTCCAATTTGTGTGCCTCAGGAGTATGTATATCAAGTGTGTCACACTTGCTTAGCCACCTGACTACTTTCCAGGGCTAAACACTGTTTCACGTAGACCTGGGCAGTCATGCCTACTCAAGGGCATTTAGAAACACTCTGTAATCCCACTCCTGTGTATCAATTTACAGGTTGTGCTTAGTGACATGTGCCTTCAGGTGTCTGCCTCTGTGTCATTGTGGTGTGGCTTCCTTTTCCGTACAACTGGGGTGTTCATGAGTTTGAGGGTCAGCAGGACATCTGAGATGTGATTATGAGAGACAAGACCTGTGTGACATATAGGTGTGTGATCTCTTGACAATGCACAATGGTGTATGCAACTGTGCACTTCAGGCAGCTGTGTTACATGCACAGTAGACTGTGATGTGCTAATGACCAGGGAGTTGTGTTCGCAGAGACTCATATGTCTGATTTGTTTGATATGGGGTCCTCTGGGTCCGGGATATGTTGTTTGCAGGGGATGGACAAGTGCACTTGTCAGCTGCAGAGTTTGCTTTACCCCTGAGCTATGATTGTGACACAGTGCATACTGTTGTTGTCTGGATGCCCTGCCCCTGTGACAGGAGACAGTGTTGACTGACTTTCCAGGCATGCCAGTGCCATGGCATTTAACTTGCTTTGAGTGATCCTGCATTGTGTTAAAATGTGCTCCTTGCACCCCATTGTGGCATTGACTATCAGGACATGAGAACATCATAGTGTGTGTTGCTGGCATGCATCACAAGCATGTGAAATGAGACTCTGCCCATCCCTTCATCCTGAAACCTGTACTGAGTCAGTGGCAAGAGATGTGATGTGTGTATAGTGACATACATCCTACATGTTCACTTGCATGTCCAACAAATGTGTATGTGGTGCATGTCGGCACATTGGGGTATTAGCATCCAACATGCAACAGACATATGGGTGCAAGTCCAGGATGGATATGAGTGCCATGGTTGATGGTGAGACCTACAATTGGCTTTTTCTAAACAGTGTGAGCACTTTGAGCAGTGTTCAGCTGATGATGCCAGGGCTTGCCCTGTGATGTGATGTACTCACTGTGGTGTGTGCAGTCAGAAAAGGTGACTTATGTTGTTCTCTTTTTTCCTAATTCTATCCAGATACATCCACGGCCACAGGAGGGGACAGCTCCACGGACCAGGAGGAGCCACAGAGCCTGACTGGGACAGAAGGCGAGGAGTCGTAGGGACCCAGTGGCACGGAGGGTGAGTGGAGCCACACCGAGGAGTCCTCAGCAACATCCACCCCACCTGAGGGCCACAGCTGCTCGGAGGATGACTCCCTTGTGGAGGCGGGTGTCAGCAGACACCAAACCCCAGCTAGTGAGGCTGTCCCCGCCACTGCCCCCACCATCACATCACCACCCTCCCATCGGCTCCCATCCCAGAGGCCCGTGGAGGTTCCCGTGTTCTGGAGCATGTCTCCTTTGTGCCAGGCACGGCACCTGCTTCCCCTGTGTCCCCTAGTGCCCTGAGTGAGGAGTCTGTGGACTTGCTTCGACAGATCCATGTAGGGCAGACATCAATGCTGAGTGTCCTCCATGCACACACCAGTCCGTGAACACAACTGGTGTCGTTCATGGAGGGCATTTCATCGGGCATGTCTGCCATACAGAGGACCAATCAGTCTGTGGCCTCCTCCCTGACGGCAGCAGTGTTCCTCCTCCAACAGTTCCACACCCCTCCTACCCCTGCACCACCTACGACTCCTAGCATTCTACCTGTCCCAAGCACACACACACCTGCACATTCTCACAAACCCACAGACATGGGCAGCACACAAACACCCAAACCAAGGGCTAGACGTGCACACAAGCAAGCGCAGGGGACTGATACCACACTCACAGGGGATGGTTTGCAGACACACACACAGTCATCCGCAACCACTCTGCAGTCCTCCGATACCTCTCCCTCCCAGCCCCCTTCCCTTGCCTCATCTGCAACCCCATCTCCACAGAAGCTCTTCCTCTGTGACCGTGGCCTCTTCCCCACCGACCCAGCAGATCCATCTTACAAGGGTAAGAGGAAGTCCCCACACACAGAGAGGAGTGCCCCTCACACCCCGACACCCTCCCTCAGGTGCAGTCAGACTGAGGCCCCCACCCGCGAGTCCCCCCGGAGCCGGAAGAGCAAGACCCCACCCCCGCCCCGCAGCTCCACAACAAAGTCTCCGTCCTCCATTCCCCAGGCCATCACTCTACAGGTTCCCCCGCCACACCCTGCCCCAGGTTCCCCCACCCACAGATACACCATCCCCAAAATGCTGAGGCCCTCCACCCCTACCACTTGCTCTTCCACCCCCGGTCAGACAGTTTGTGTCACTGATGTGGGGACCGTGTGTCCCCCCTCTGTCCTGCCGACCTCACCTGAACCCCATTCTGCTCCCATTGAGTTAGGCACTGCAGTGGACTGGAGTCCACGACCACCCCGTCTGACTTGGGCACTGCAGTGGGGACCCACTCCACTCCATCTGACCTGCCCACTGCAGTTGTGCCGGTGCACACCCCATATGACTTGTGCCCCATAGTTGTGACTGCACCCACTACTTCAGTCAGCTCCACTGCAGTTGCCAGTGACTCTCCTGCATCCACCACCCCTTCACTGCCTCCTTCTGCTGTGCCCTGATCCTGTCCCTGCGGTGCCTGGCGTGCCCCAATGTATGCCCCTCCGAGGGGATGTCCCCTGTCCTTACCAGTGCAGGCAAGCAACATGTGACAGTTGTCACTCAAGTTAACTTTTTGTGATTTGGATATGCTCTGGCCATTGGCCTTTGTTTTGAAAGGGCATTTTAAAATTGCTGAATAAAGCTTTTTTTTTATCCTTGTGAATTTGATTTAGCTGTACATTATGTTGATGATGTTTAGCATGATCTTGCAGTTGTAATGCTGGATTTCAAATGTTGAATACTGAGGTGTTGATGTGAGGTACTCCATGTGGTCCATGAGATATGTATCCTATTCTAGTCGTTATCCATATCATCCTTTGCAGCTAAATGGGTGTGTCATGATTAACAATTTGCGGACATCTCTGTAAACATTTCATTTGCATGGTCACATCTGTGGCTTGCACACATGCACATATGATGTGGTTCCCATTGTCCAATTTGTCTATTTCCCTGACTGTGGGCGCATCTCCACTGGACATGTAAGTGTGGGCATCATTGGTGTAGGAGCAACTGGGTCCTCTGTGCAACTTGCTGGACATATGTATTGAGTATGTGCAGATGACTTAAGGGAGACTCCCGTACCCAGGCTGTTACGACCAGAGCCTTCATTGTGTGGTAACTGATGGCTGACTGACCAAGTGTTCTGCTGACATGACTGAGACCTGCTGGGACTATGTTTGGCACAGCTGAGCTTCCACAGGAGTTGAGTCCCCTCAAGTAAGTGTGTTGTTCTTTGACATTGCCTGGGCCCATGTTGTGTGTTGTGTGGGCATGTGTGTGTGTGTCCACATCCCTTTTCATACACAGGCAGTGTTCCCTTGATATGTTCCTGTTGTTGATGCTTGCTGAGTGGTACTGTGTTCATCCCACAACTTTGCCATGGGCTACCAGATGGGTGGGTGCATGACACACTACTGTTAATTGGTGTTTCATCATTGGGATTTGTCTGTTCTGAGTGGTGATGATGTGGTCAGACGCAGATGGGACACAGTCAGGGGTTCCCAAGGCGCTTGTTTGTTCGCAATATCATGTAGTTGTCCCTAGGTGGTACCTTTCAGTGATTGAGACATGTGTATGTGTGTGTGACTGCTCCCACTTGTCCGGTTCAGGGCTGCAATGTTTGCAGGTGTCAGCATGTGTGCCTTGTGGTTCTCCTTGGCTTCTGCATTGTCCTGGGACTGTGGCAGGTATTCGGAAGGTTACGTGAGCTTTGACGTCATGGCCATATACCCCATACTGTGCAGTATGTCTGTCATTCACCAGGGTTGTAAACTGTCATTGTGTGATGAGTCTGTGCACCTTAGTTCCTCCCAACATTACTGTGTTTGTCATGGGTGCATGTGCAATGTCACCTGTCCATGTGAGCTTCACAGATGCACATTGGTGAAGTTCAGGGTGTGTGGTGTTGAGGGTGGACTGATGTATATGTTTGCATGGATGGGCCCCTAGCTCCCGTTTGTCCATGTATGACGGGCCATGCTGAGTGATTTGTGTTTGTGTAGGTGTGATGTACGTGTGTGGCACAGGATACATTTCTGGGTTTCACAGTTTGTACAACTTCTACCTTTGTCAGCACAGTGGGCGTGTCATGCATGCTTGTGTCACCCCAATGTCTGGTCCCTGGGGGTAGTGCTGTTGTGTCTCAGTCTCTTGCTGTGTTAGTTGCTGTTCATTCCAGCTTGGGTCACATGCGTCTGTTGTGCTCCCTCTCATCTTACAATGCCTGATTGTCCACTAAGGGGGGACCATTGATGGTTTACTTTTGTATGGCACTGTATCCACATCTGTCGCACTGTGGTTCAGCCACCCTCATGTGTTGTGTAGTTGCCTGGGGATACTGAGACACACACACACACATGTTGTGTCAGATGTGCAGTGTGAGGTTGCCTGTTTGTGTTTGTGCATCTGCACCAGTGCATTGGTATTGCTGTTGTGGGCCATTGTCTGGATGTTGTTTTTGTGATTTACCCTGATGTCCCTGTGAGTCATATCACATCATTCTGCACATTCATCCTGGTTGTTAGGTCCCATTGCTGGCATGGAATGGGAGTTTGTGACCTGACACCTACAGTCTACACAGGTTGTTTTGATTTGTGTGTCTATTTTCGAGATGTGTGTATGCTTTTTGATGGTCACTTCTGCTTTTGTGTCATTGTACACTGTATGCATTGTCATCCCCACGGGTGGTGCTTGTCTGCACATGGCTGAGAGTATGTTAGGTTTTCACAGCACTGTTAGCCTCACCACATCTCTGTGGGTATGGGACACAACCACTACTTTGCTCCAAAAGTGTTTCATGTGTTGGGACCAGAAATCATACATGCTGTTTGGCATTTACAGCTTTGACCATGATGACACTTACCTTTTGGTCACTGTGATGAGGGGGTTTTTCTTCCCCATCACCACAATGCTCAACATGTTCTGCAGTTTGGAACCCCACACGTAACTTTTGTTCTACACAGTGAGGGGGTGTTATTTTTACATTGATACAGTGTTAGTGATGCTTGCCTTGTGTAGGCCACACTCAGTTTTTGGTCACACATGTGATGGTAGCTACATTGTATGTTCGAAGTCATAATCACTGTTGTGGGCATTTGTCACAGACTACACACTGTTGTCATGATGTTAGGGGGGATGTATTTTGCTGGCATACCTAATGTTGGTGTATGATGAATGTGTGGACCATCACCTATCCTATGAGTGGGGGTGGCAGTAGTGATGGGCAACAAAAGCCCTATGGCTGGTTGTGGCAGTAGTGATGGGCACCAGGTACCCTATGGGTGGGGGTGGCAGTAGTGATGAGCAACATAAGCCCCATGGGTGGGGGTGGCAGGAGTGCTGGGCAACAGGTCCCCTATGGGTGGGGGTGGCAGTAGTGATGGGCAACAGGTCCCCTATGGGTGGGGGTGGCAGTAGTGATGGGCAACATAAGCCCTATGAGTGGGGGTGGCAGTAGTGATGGGCAACATAAGCCCTATGGGTGGGGGTGGCAGTAGTGATGGGCAACAGGTCCCCTATGGGTGGGGGTGGCAGGAGTGCTGGGCAACAGGTCCCCTATGGGTGGGGGTGGCAGTAGTGATGGGCAACATAAGCCCTATGAGTGGGGGTGGCAGCAGTGATGGGCAGAAGGTCCCCTATGGGTGGGGGTGGCAGGAGTGCTGGGCAACATAAGCCCAATGGGTGGGGGTGGCAGGAGTGATGGGCAACAGGTCCCCTATGGGTGGGGGTGGCAGTAGTGATGGGCAACATAAGCTCTATGAGTGGGGGTGGTAGTAGTGATGGGCAACATAAGCCCTATGGGTGGGGGTGGCAGTAGTGATGGGCAACATAAGCCCTATGGGTGGGGGTGGCAGGAGTGCTGGGCAACATAAGCCCTATGGGTGGGGGTGGCAGGAGTGCTGGGCAACAGGTCTCCTATGGGTGGGGGTGGCAGTAGTGATGAGCAACATAGGGCCTATGAGTGGGGGTGGTAGTGGTGCTGGCCATGCAACCCCTATGGTGGCCTGTTGCTAGTGGCCAGGATATGGATCCCCTGTGTGTGTGTGACATTTTGCGGGTACGTGCCGTTTGTTTGTGTGGTGGGTGTCTAACTTACCGTCTGTGCCGTCAGCATCGGTTCCTGATCCGGTCATAGATGTACAGTACTGGTATGACCTGTGCGATGGGATTCATGATGTGTTCGTCTCGTACGCACTACTTGTTGCTCCGTCTCGTACTTATTGCAAGCTGGTCCGTCTCGTAGCCGTGGATTGAGTTCTGGGGCAAATCGTACCTGATATGCTTCTTTTCCGGATGCTGTGACGTGCTGTACGTGGCGACCCATCCGGCGCGTATGATGTGCGCCTCGTACTTGTCCTGCCGTAAACTCCCATGGATACTGCTTCCGGGCGACTCGGTTCGGCCTTCGGAGTTACGGCTCAGAAGGAGAATGAAGCTTGAATCACAGCCTACATGTCGGTCGGATTTTTGTCAGTTATGCGCATCGTACTTCATCGCCAGGACGGACCGGCTCGGGGTACGAGTCGGTCGCAAGGTAAGGCTACGAACAGCTCTCGGAGAGCTGTCCGACCCGGATCGGAATCGACCCCTAAATAGGAAGCCACAAATACAGTTACTTTGCTGACAACAGGGTCATAATTTGAATGGTGCTGTGACACCAGCACCAAAAGTTCTAGGCACCCCGCTAAACATCAAATATTGCAAAATGTTACTTATAAACGGGCAGTCACAATTGAAGTTACCTCGCAGTGGAAAGGAACTTGATTTAAATGGCGCAGCAGGTGCAGTGGCACCAGGGCCAAAAGTTGTAATAACTCCACTATACACCAAATATTGCTATATTTTACTACTAAACATGCAGTCATGTAGAAAGCACTAGGATCTTGATTTCAATAGTGCCGCAGGTGCAGTGGCACTGGGCCCAAAAGCTCCAGGCATCCCACTAAACACCTAAATACCTAATATTGGTATATTCCTAAACTGGCAACCACAAGCACAGTTACCTTGCAGATAACACAGTCATGATTTGAATGGTGCAGCAGGTGCAGTAGCACTGAGTTCAAAAATTGTCAGAACTCCACTAAACACTTGGGGTTCATTACGATGTTGGAGTTGCCTCTGACTGACACCGTTGCTGTCAGTGGACCGACTGATCTCTGGTTGGCAGTTCCAACCGGCTGATTACGATGCGACTGAACAATGTTACTGCGCATACTCCCATTTCTCTATGGGAGCTTTTACTATGGCCGTAAACCCTGCCATAAATACAGGCTCCCAGTGAGAAATGGGGGTGTGTTTAAAAGCTTGCACCCTGTGGCAGGCCCCCCAGGCACACAGTGCATGGATTTACAGGAGGGCACCTTATGTACCCCCTTGGCCACCAACCGTAGGTCGCGGTGGCAAGGGGACCCTGCTAGGGTCCCCCAGTGTTGCTTTCCGAAAGACTTTCCATGTCAGAAAGGCCGGCACGGAAAGGCTGTCGGAAGCAGACATCTTAATCCCTACGGTTGAAACGCCATCCATAGGGCATTACGGTGTGGGTCGACTGGCCGGAAGACTCTGAGAGCCGGTCAGAACCGTATCGGATTGACCAGCCAGTTTATGCTCCAGCCGCCGACATCCTAATTTGGTGGTGGGACCACAAGCTGACAGTGTTGGTTGGAAAGCCTCCGACTAGCAGTCAGAGGCTTTCCGACCGAGATCATAATCAGCCCAATAATATTCCTAAAATTGACTACTAACCAGGCAGCCACAATTGCAGTTGCCTTGCAGTTAAAAGGGACTTGATTTGAATGGTGAAGCAGGTGCATTGGCACTGGAGTCATAAGCTCAAGAGTCTCCTCTAAAGCCAGATGATTGCTAAATTTGACTACTAAACAAGACAGTCACAAGAGAATTTGTCTAGCAGGCAATAAGGTAATGAACTGAATGGTGCAGCAGGTGCAGTGGCACCAGGACCAAAAGCTCAAGGCGCCCCACTAAACACCTATTATTGCTATATTTTAGTACTAAGCAGGCAGTCACAAGTGCAGTTAAATTGCAGATGACAAGGTTTGAATGGTGCAGTAGGTGCTGTGGCACTGGACCCAAAAGTTGTCAGAACTCCGCTAAACACCTAATATTGCTATATTTTACTACTATACAGGCAGACACAATTGCAGTTACCGTGCAGTTAAAAGGGGCTTGATTTTAATGGTGCAGCAGGTGCAGTGGCACCAGGGTCAAAAGCTCTAGGGAACCCACTAAACGCAGAATATTGCAAAATGTTACTACTAAACAGGCAGTCACAAGTGCATTTATCTAGCAGGCCCCATGGACATTATTTCAATGGTGCTGCAAGTGCAGTGGCACCAGGGCCAATAGTTGACAGAACTCCTCTAAACACCAAATATTGCTATATTTAACTACTAAATAAGCAGTCACAAGTGTAGTTACCTTTCAGCCACTAGTGTCATGATCTCAATGGTACAGCAGGTGCAGTGGCACCCTGGCCAACTCCTCTAAACACCAAATATTGCTATATTTTGCAACTAAACAGGCAGTCACAAATGCAGTTATCTTGCAGGCACTATGGACATGCTTTGAATGGTGCAGCAGGTGCAGTGGTACTGGGCCCAAAACTTGTCAGAATTCCTCTAAATGAATAATATTGCTATTACATCAATTAATTCTATTATTTACCTCTTTCATATCATTTTTCAAAATTACGGTATTACTTAACCGCACTTTACCACTTGTAACAGAACAATATGTTGCCCTTTTTGCATAAACAAGTTAGCACTTTATCAGACTTTCTGTAACTTATTATTGTACAACTGCTCAGCAAGCTACAATTACAACAAAAAGCAGCTTATTATTAATCACATAACCGAAACCTAATGCATTTACCAATGCTTGTTTCTTTTTCAACTGTGTCAAAAACCTTCAAAAACATTTTTTAGCCAAACTGCACAGCGACGACATGGATGTAATTTGGGAGTAGTCAGGGGTCACAGCTGTGACCTCTAACTTACTCTTACTCCCAAATAACGTTCATGAGCATTGAGGATGCTGCACAGCATGGCTAAAAATCCGTGGCGAAAGCAACTAGTCCCAAAAACAAGACCTATTGGCTTTTGACTTGGTCTGCCCGCCATGGTAGCGGTGTTTGGGAACGCCCGCCAGACATGCGGCGGTCCCACCACTGCAATTAGGATGCGTCCGCCGCACTGGCGGGCGCATCCTGGGCTTTTAACCGATCCTGGGCTTTTAACATTGTGGGCGGAGCAGCTGGCTGCAGCACCGTCCGCAATGGGAAAAGTGCTTGCACTGCATTTCCCTGCGCTACGTGGCAGGCACCACGCAGTGGGAAGGCAGGGGGGAACCCCCCAGTGCAGCAACACCCCCCCAACCAACGGGGGCGCCACCATGGAAAGGTCTTTTTAAACTCACATCCTAATTTGGTGGACGGTGTCTGCTAGGCATCGCCACCTTATTAGCAGCTATGCTCCGTTACCAGGCAATTGGTGCGATTGCCTTTGGCGGTGAAGCGGCGGACGGACTTTTCGTCCACTGCAGTATCCACCGCCATTCTACTTTGGCGGTGGGTAAATCACTTTGTGATGGCAGAAGGACCGCAACCGCCGGTCCTTCCGCCATCATAATGACCGCCAATATTCAGAAGGGACGCCTACAACTCGTCCTTTCCATGTAGCAGTTCCTACTGACAGTGACACCTAAAATGGGGTTTCTTCATATTAAGAAAACTTTTCACTGTCACAGTCAGAATCGCTGTTTTCGACTATAAAAACTTTTGGACCTCGTCAGGCCCCATATTCTGACATACAGAACCCGTAAGCTCCTTAGGGTTGTTAGATTTAAAATTCAGTTCGACCCCATACAACCAAAAAACAGAAAAACACGGTTCCATTTTAAAAAGGTCACTCGACAAAGAGAGTTAAAACGGCGCAAGGACGCTTGGAAAAGTTACAGTGCGTGACTCTAAATGCATCTGGAGCTAATGTCATTCTATTGTACCTTTCTCCAAGAAACAGTTCCACCCCCCTGCCCCTCTTTCGGGGGTTGAATGGGCGCGCTCTCATTCCCTAAGTGCACTTTGTCGACACAAAAAAATGAACAAAATGCGTGTCCGGTCACTGCATCCTTCTGTACCCCGGCGCTTTTAAAATGTCGTCCCTGGCCCTCCCCTGTGCAGCTGCAGCAATGCCGCGACACCCCAGCTCATTGTAAGTGACGAGACTGGGCCAACAGGAAGATGGATGGTTATTCGGGAACATTTGGGCCACCGGGATGGGAAAGGTGCGGAGGAGAAACATAATGTCCAGGGGCTCTTTGAAAGGGCTTGACAGTTGACAGATGAGGAACCATAAACTGACAAAGCCGGCCTGTGTAAAGCCCCATGCTGCCAACGCCTTCTCCCTGGGAAACTAATTTACCCAGAACTGTCAGGGAAAACCTCACTTTTTCTGCAGTCATTCTTCTCTTCTCAACAACAAAACGATCATTGGATGCTCTATTTTGCTGGAATGTGTCCTCCAAACATCGCTGAACAAATTGCCGCATTCTAAGTCCGCCAATTACAACCATCTGACGGGAGACGGTGACCAAAGGGCCTGGTTTGTGTGTATCGGTGGGAGGGGAGAAGAATTTGCTTTGTGTTTGAGAGTGAGATAATGAAATGTGTGCGCTTATCTGAGCTGTGGGAGCCTGTATTCGTCGTGTGCGTTTTGTACTACGTGTGTTTTGGGGAGAAGTAAGAATAATTCTTACTTCTCCCCAAAACACACGTAGAATTGTATATTTTTCTATTTATGTATTTATTTTTTATTTATTTAGTGCATTTTTATAAAGCACGGACATTACCCAAAGGTGTCAGAGCGCTGTGCAATAAAGCTAGATACGTGACAAGAGAAAAGT
Source organism: Triturus cristatus (assembly GCF_964204655.1). Classification (NCBI taxonomy): domain Eukaryota; kingdom Metazoa; phylum Chordata; class Amphibia; order Caudata; family Salamandridae; genus Triturus; species Triturus cristatus. The sequence goes on from NC_140581.1 coordinate 1,139,140,283, forward strand.
GGTACAGAATATAACATTACACAGACTAAAGGGTACAAAAACACAAAGTCCAACACAGCACACAGGGGTGAGGAATGTACAGGAAAAAATACAAATAAACGGTTATTGACACTAAAAAAGGCTGAAAAGTCAGGAGGATGGTGTGATAGAAAGGGAGGCAATGTTACCAGCTTTGGCGAGCACGTGTCGGGGGAAGAAAAAGGATTAAATGAAAGTTTGGAAATGTATTATTTAGAAACGTGAATAATTTGCACTATACAAAAATACTGTCGGTTACTTGCTTCGAGTAATATTTTGTTTCACAATCACTGTATGTGCGTCCCTTCTACAACTGCGTGCGACTTTAACGCAGCATAATTAAATGCATATACGTAGTACGTAATTTTAAATTAAATCATAAATCAAAGTCGGGATAATCTTCATGTCTTTTTTTGTCAGAAGCTGGTGTTACCTCTCGTTATGCTATATAGATTAACAAGTGTATCACTAGAATAGATGCATTCCATAGAAAGCTGTGATGTAGCTTTCACTATCGAGTGTTAGTTGTTCATTTACACCAGAAGTAACATCGCAAGCATTCTGAAAGTCATTAGGTTCGACTATATTGTAGTGTGTACACACACCTATACTGCCAGGCATGCATGCACGCACACACTGCACACATACCGGTACACAAAGGCAAAAGCTGTTGACACACCAGGCATAGGCCCACTTGCATGCGCAGATAACACACATGCATCTATAGACCACACACAGAAAAGCACACATACATACAAACAAATGAATCGAGACACCAAACGAACGGCAGCAAATCGAGTTTCTAATCTATTATTGCATTTTAAAGTTTCCCAATGATTTTCCAAAAGATTTTGCAACGGGTGTTTTATGGTGACAGGCACTTCTTGCAGCTTGTAATTTGCTCTTGTAATATTTTTATGAAAGGCTTTGGTCTTTTCAAATGTATTTAAGGAAAACTTCATAGCTAGCTTTAATGCTTATAATGTGAAAATAGTACATATTTAGTGTAATATAAGCATAACTCAATAAGTTATCTAGCAAACATTCACTTACAATCAGGGGACGGAAGATGTCTCCTGTATTTCTTCACATATTAGTATAACTGCTTTCGAGCAATGAAGCAAATTAAGGTCTCTAATTTATAGAAAAAATTAAAGGGCCTAAGTAGACCCCTTCATTCACAAACATTCGTAAAGCCAATTGGTTTATAAATAAATGTATTGACTTTGTCCTGGCTTGTGCGGTGCAAGCATTGGCAAAGTCAATGCTTTCAGATAGCTATATTCGAATTTAATGTTTTGTATTTTTGAAAAGCAGTTACACTGTTCTAAGTTGACCGCCATGTTGCCTAACCTTGAATGTCACACAACTCTATGAGGTGGCCATTTTGGAGTTGTTTAACTATATTAAACAACAAAAATATTTAATTCCAAGATATTTGACACATTGTATCACGTTGTATATACAAACACAACATGGTGGCATCTTGAAATTCTTTTTTTCCTATTGTTTATTGTATGATTCAAAGGTGGTCGACACGATGCATTGATATGCAAAGTGATGCACTATGGGCAGAAATCTTAATTTCTTTTTTTTATTCTTTATTACAGCTATACCATTCCAAGATGAGCACCCCTAGTGTATGGATGCAGTATGACACAATATAGTAGCCAGTTTTAAACAGCTTAATTACATTAAAGAACACAAAAATAGAATTCCAAGACGGCTACCACAACTGGCATTCACTTTATGAAAGCCAATTGCTTTTTTAAATCCATAACCAGCGGAGGCGAGCTACTTGGCAGGGGGCAGCAAAAACAAACCAGTGGGCAGCTAGGTTTATTGTATTCCAGCTCCAACGAGGAGTCTGGAGCCAGGAGTTCCTTGACATCATCATTGGAAAACAGAAATGCTCCTTTGGGCAAAATGAACACAAGAATAGGAAGGCAAGCCATCCAATGACAAACAGGTAGTTTACGTAGAAAACAATCTAATCATGTGCAAGAGGCATATGCTCTACCAGACAGACAAAGCTGTCTCTACCGAGAATGCAGAAATGACAATAATTCTAGTGGACTGTGTAATTCACCATTTGTTAATTTATTGAATGATCTATTTGTATATGACAAGAACTGCAATATAATACAAAATAGGAAAACAGAACAGAGCAGTGTCCCTTTGGCAACGACTTTGACCAGATTATATACATTGGCTTCTAATCTGAACAAACTCTTCCTTGAAACTAGCTCAACCAACTTAGAAGAAGGTTCAATGTGGCTGCAGTGATTGATCCTGAAATTGCACAAACAGCTGAACATGATGAGAAAACCCTACATCAAGGTAAATCTCACAATGCATCTGCACAAATCTTATTGAATGTTAGAAATCATCAAAGTACCCGGGGTTTGAGGATGTCTATCAGGGCCTGACTGGGAAGCCAAAAGTAACCCAAGCAAAAATGCTCAAACCAGCATTTCTTCCTTTGTCTCCTTGCACAATCTCTCTCTTTCCATCCATCTTTTCTCTAGCTCTCATCTCTTTCTTTTCACTCTCTGATCATTATTTCTCTACCTTACCACTCCCTCCCTCTCTTTCTCTCTTCCTTGAAGCCTCCCCATACCTCCTGCAATCAACCTCGGGGAGCTGGGGACAGTGATAGTGGCACCAGGAGTAGCCCTAAGCTTTCCAAACCAGTGATGTAAATCCTGAGAGAACCAGGCAAAAGAAAACCAGGTTGTGATGAGTTTCTATCCCTCTCTATTTTGAACTCTCTCTCTCTGTCCATTCTTTCTCCATTCCCTAACACCCTTTCCCTTTTAGAATGAGTCTTCATTACCATCCTTGCCCTAATTAAGGGTGGGCGTAGTTCGCGAAGTAGCACTTCGCGAAGCTACGCAAAGTGAAGTTCGCACTACGCGAGCTACGCGTAGCACTTCGCGAACTGCGTAGTAACATGTTCGCACTGTGCAAGATGTTGTTTTCAATGATTGCACAGTGCAGACAAGCAACCGGCACTGTGCAATCATTGAAAATGGCATCTTGCACAGTGCGAGCTGTAGTTTTCTGCTGCTCGAGTAGATTTTTACTCGAGCGGCAGCTTTCTCAGCGCGAACTGGTAGTTTCTCATCGCGAGCGGTCGCGAGCATACGCGACCCCTCGCAATGAGAAACCTGACCTCCTCGCGTTGGGAATCTCGCCGGGAGGTTTATTTTCCATGCTCGCGATCGCCAACTTGATGTTGCTGATCGCGAACAAGGAAAAAGTCTCGCCGGGATGTCATTTTGCTTGCTCGCGGTCTCCAACTTGACGTTGAGGACCGCGAGCAAGCAAAAAATGACCGCAGCACTACGCAACACTACGCTACGCGTGTTCGCACTGTGCTACGTGCAGTTCGCGTAGTGCGAAGTAGCGCGAACTTCGCAAACTACACGAGCGTAGGGTAGTGCTTTGCCCAGGCTTAGCCCTAATACAAGGGGGTGAGGGGGAGAGGAGAGATTGGCTTCAACACCATCACTCTCCCAATACTGACTCTGACACAAAGTATTATATGAAACATATTTGCCAAGTATTTAGTAAAGGGGTGTGGTTAGTGCAGCCGCGGCCCGTGGAGGGAGTTCCGTGGGGCGGTAAGGCGGGGCGGGGGAGGGGCAGGGTGGGGGGTTCTAAAAACCGGAATATGGATAATTACAGGTAAGTAAACAATTAAATAAATAAAACGAATTTCGTAGCGCACGCTGCATCGCATTTTGCGATGCAGCGTGCGCTACGAAATTCCATATTCCGGTTTTTAGAACCCCCCACCCTGCCCCTCCCCCGCCCCGCCTTACCGCCCCACGGAACTCCCTCCACGGGCCGCAGCTGGCTTGGTGTTCTTTTATATTTAAAGGGGGAGGAAGAAATGTATTGATCTATATTGTAATTTCAACCAAAAGCTTTTCTAAGTGTCATTTTAGGGATTTTTTGGGCAAGATCTATTTTGGAGCCCCCTGTTCAAAACAATTTTGAATTTAATGTTCAATTTTGTGCCTGTTGAAGCTAGCACTATGTCCAAGATTAGAAAAATATGTCAGAAACTAGCTCACTCAAAAATAAAGATAGAGGTCTTGTCTATGACCCAGGAATCCCTAAACTTACACTGATGAAGGAGTAGTATGGGACTAGTACTCAAATGTTTTTGCATCAATAATTTTATTGCAAATGTTGCAGTGATATTATCAGTGATGTCATAGAAGATGTCATGAATGATGTAATATGTGGGGCAATTAGAGGGCATGGTGAGGACATGAGTTATAGTTACCTGAGGGCACAAGTTATAGTTTCATTGAGATAACTATAACCACTGAATTTCTATGGTTTTATGTTTTTAAATCTGAACCAAAGTATAATGTCCCTGTAACTTTAGTTTTTTGTGAATTTCTAAGGTTTTTTAATTTTGTTTCTTAACTGTAACGTCCCTGTAACTCTTGTTTTTTTCTGTGAATTTCTATGTTTTTTAATGCTATTTCTGAACTATAAAATCCCTTTAACTTTTAGTTTTTTTCAGTGAATTTAGGGTGTTTTAACACAAAGTAATATTTAATTGCCATACGCAAATCCAACCGCAGCCATTCATGGTCTTCGGAAACGACCAGGGGTTGGCCACAGGGCCTGGCCATAGACCCCACATGCAGCCAACCTCACGTTGCGCACAGACTTTGGCTGTGTGCAGTGAGAGGTTGGCTACAGGTCTGGTCAGCAGCCAGGCTCTGTGGCTAACCCCCACTTACAACCAACCAGTGGGTCTTTGAGTGGATGTATGAGTGGTTCTCATGGTCTGTGTGTGGGTATGTGAGTGGCTCTACGAGAATGTAAATGGGTGTGTGAGTGGCTTCTGGCTGGGTGTGTGAGTGGCTGAATGGATGTCTGAGTGGGTGTGTGAGTGGTGTTCCGGGTCTCTGAGTGGGTGTGTGAGTGGCTGTATGGGTGTTTGTGGGTGAATGAGTGATCGTGTGTGGGTGTGAGTGGGTGTGTGTGTGTGTGAGTGCCTGAGTGGGTCTCTGAGTAGATGTGTGAGTGGATCTGTGGGTCTCTGGGTGTATGTATCAGTGACTGTATGGGGGGGGTTTAAATGAATGTGTGAGTGGTTTTCTGGGTCCCTGACTGGGTGTGTGAGTGGCTGTTTGGGTCTGTGAGTGGGTGTGTGAGTGATTCTCTGGATGTCTGAATGTAAGTATACCTGCTATGTGAGCTCATTCCATCATTGTACTAATTTTCAAGAAGGCAGACAGGTCCAACCCAAAATGTTACCGTCCCATTTTCCTTCTGGATATATCTGCGAAACCCCTGAGCAATGTCCTCTCTCAGAGATTGGAGGGATAGGCATCCAATAATTCTATCTTCTCAGATGTCCAGTATGGATTCAAGAAGAAATTGGGGATGGTGGAACAATGTGTAAACCTCAAACCTGTTATTGGGAAATACGCAAAGGTGAAGCCAGGATCCCCTCACCTGTATTTTGCCGACCTTAGTAGTGCTTTTGATCTGGAGGACCATTCAATTTTTGGCATACTTTGCTCTCATATGGGGCTACTGAAAATATTGTCTGTCTTCTTTCCCAGCTGTATAAGAATCTTTCAGTCAAGGTATGATATGGTCCTAAAGTGGAATGTTCTCCATCATATAGAATTAGGCGAGCCTGAGACAGGAGTGTGTGCTGGCCCCATTTTTATTTTCAGTTTTTTTAAACGGTTCAAATAATGCTCTGCTGTCCATGCAGGCCAATGCACCAACCGTTGCCGGTCACCCGGTTCCTTTTCTCCTGGACGCAGACAATACGTTCCTGTTGTCTATGACCATTGTCTGGCTACAGCGATTAAAAGATACCTTTGCTGGATTTGTGGAATCCAGGAAATGAAAGATTAATAAATCCAAGACATTTATAATGTCTTGCAGGAAAATTCCCCAGAAGGTTAGGTCTTTTTGTCTGGAGGGTACACCCATCACAAAGGTTACTTCCTTTTGTTGCTTGCGTATTCTATTTCCTAGTAATGGTTCCTGGGTCCCACACATACAGGATGCCCAGCTTAAAATGAAGAGCGTGTGTGAGTGTGTGTGCAGGTTTTACTGTAAACCTGGTTGCCACCCTATTAGGGATATGATTGCCATCTATAAAACGAGAGCATTAGCAGCTGCAACATATGGCTGGGGTGATACGCCTAGTAGCCCTTTAAGTTGAGGAAAATACCTTTTTAAAGTGTCTTTGTGCACACCCCCTTCATCACCATCTTCTATTATTAATAAGGGAGTGGGGTTAACTCACCTGGGAGACATGCTGCCACTCAAACCTATTCTATTATGGTGTTCAATATGGGCTAAACCTGAGACAGAATTCATGAAGGCAATCATACAAGACTGTTTAGAGTTAGATCATGTCTATAATATCCCATTGTTATCCTTCATCAACAATAACCTCAAGCTGGTGTTCACCTTTCCTGTGCTCCAGAAGCCTTCTAGAAATCTAATGCACCAGAAGTCTGAGATGAAGCCAGTTTTCCTAGATGTTTGGGCAGAAAAAAGAACCCTTGTTGATGTCAGAAAACCCACGGTTGTCACATATTTGTCTCATGCCCCTCCTGAGGTATTTCAAATGTATCTGTCCCTGTTTACAAACACTCAGCACTGCTTCATTCTGACCAGATTGCAACTCGGCATTGTACATCACCTCATCATTTTCCCATTTATTGATCAAAGGTCCCGTGCCAATGTGACAGAACCTTAAAACAGAGCACTGAGCACTTTATACTTTTTTGAAAATTTTATTCTGATTTGAGGAAGTACTTTTTAAAATCAATCTTTATTGCACACAATATCAGGAATCACAAAGCTGCAATGCATTTTGTGTGCGTTATGGATACCCCTTCAATATGTTTCAGCATTGCCTCTTACATCGGAGAAGCAATGCATGTTAGGAAAATGTTCTCTATCAACTGTGGCACTGTTTTGTTTGTATGATAATGAGCCTTTGATGTATATTTGAATGTTTCAACCTGTTTTAGGATTCATTACATTTTAAACAATTGCTCTTTTATGGCCTATGCCGATAATGCTGAAATAAAATTTTTGAACCAAACAGAATGGATGAATAGGTGACTAAATCTGTGAGTTAGGGGTGCATGTGACCACTGTATGGGTGTGTGACTGGGTGTGTGAGTGTCTGTATGTGTGTGTGAGTGGGTGTGTGATTGGATTTCTGGGTCTCTGAGTGGGTGTGTGAGTGGCTGTTTCGATGTGTGAGAGAGTGTGTGAGAGGTTGTGCAGGTATGTTAGTAGGTGTTTGAATGTGTGGTGGGTGTGTACATTGCTGTGTGGGTCTCTGAATGATGTGTGGGTGGCTGTGTGGGTGTGTGCATGGGTGTGTCAGTGGCTGTTAGACCTGACATCCTTGGCGTGGGTTTTTCCCCTATCTTTTGCCTCTGCTACCTGGATTTTGATGCTATGCTGGATTTCGTTTTTGCTGGTTTAGATGCTTTGGACACTCTGCCACTGCTAATCAGTGCCAGAGTGTAAGTGCTCCCTGTGTAAAATATCATATTGATTGGATATACCTGATTGGCATATCTGTATCACCATGAAGTCCCTAGTAAAGTGCACTGTGTGTGCCAGGGCTGGTGATGACAGATGCTACTAGTGGGTCTGCAGCGCTGATTGCGCCACCCACCTGTGTAGCCCTAAAACAGTGTCTCAGGCCTGCCGCCGCAGGCCTGCCTGCAGTCCCCGGACTGCCATGTCCTCCTGGCCAGTGTCCACACTGGCCGGGCCTAACCCTTTCCTTTTCGTACACGTCAGTCATCCCTATGGAAGGCCCAAGGTACCCCCCTGGGCAGGGTGCAGTGTATGTAGAAGGTAGAGCATGTACTAGTGCAGGTAACATGTTCTGGTAGTGAACACCGGCCATTTTGTGTGTTCACTACTGCAAGGTTATCTTGTTCCATAGGCTAACATGGGGGAGGCGGGTGCCAATGGCTATCCGCCTATCTTCTCATAGGAACAAAATAAGACATGAGTGTTTGATATCCCTGAGCTCAGCATTTAATAACACATCTTTTAGGAGAGGTTGTTTTTAAATCCTGAGTTGGAGAATAGTACTTTTTAGAGAGTAGCTGTTCTCTTGTCTGACCCTTCTGTGTGCCTGGGCGTGCTTGTGGATTGACTGTCTGGTTTGAGAGTGACAGGGGCTGGGGATCCCCCGGGAGGTTGGCTGAGTCAGCCCTCTGCTGAATGGCGACATTTGCGAGGAGAGTGGAGGGAGGAGATAGCACCTGGGATTGCATAGGGCTGTGCCTGCCTGCCACACTGCTGGCTCCACCTCCTGCTGGGCGGCTGACGACTCTGCCCCTCGCTCTGAAAAGAATGTAGAGGCCAGGAAAACAAAGTGCTCCAGCAACACCCAGAACTGGATCAGACCGGGCTCAGGACCCACTTGCACAAAGACTTCAAAGACTTTTAGGGGTATAAGTATACGACCCCTGACAACAGATTTTTAGATTCGACCATCGAGAGGAACCTCTGCTGAAAGACGGACCGCTGAAGAACTAAAGGAAGATTGCCGTGCTGTGTGCTCTAAAGGCTGACCTGTTCTGCTGTACAACTGAAGCTGAGGAGGAGAAGGGGTCTTGCTGTGTGCTGACCCTATCCACTTGACCAAACAAGACTTTGCTGTGTGCTGTGTCTTCAACTGAATCTCCAAGGGCCTGAGAAGAGCTGGCCTCCTGTTTCGCAACCCAGGGATAGAAAGGTTGCCAAGAACTCAAGACTCTGCTGTGTCCCACCTGCGCTGCTGTGTGCCGCAGGGACCGTGGACTGTTCTACCAAGCTTCTCAACATCTGCCTTTGAGGTGGGCTAGCTGCTCTCTGTCTTGCTGGAGAGTACCGCACCGACCCGGGCCTGACACCGGTTGCCGCATCAAGAAGAACGACGTGCTCATCGGCACGTGCCTTGCCGCGACCCGGAGGCCTGACGCAGATTGAGAGTCGTAGTTCCCTGCTCTACGAAGCCGCGCTGTGAGTGGCTGACTCCGGTGACGTCGACATCGTCACTGGGGGCTCGTCGAGGGAGTTGTGGAATCCTTGCACCGAACAGCCCGAGGAGCGCTTGTACAACGAGTGCAGCGACACCGCCGGAGCAACGTAGCTGCCTAAACATCGAGAGCCTACAAACTGATTCATTCTCAGTGAGTATCGAATCACTCAAGAGACTAGAGACTATCATCTTACGATCCCGACGAACCAAGAAAGCGAATATTGTGTAAACCTGTGATGCTTGATTTCAACTGCGGAAACTAGATAAAGATATATTATTTTTGATATAACTCACCTGTGTGGTCTAAGTTTGTGGTGTGCGGAGGGGAGATCATTGTGGTGTCTACGTGCAAATACCTTACACATTTCCTTGGGGATAAGCCTGTCTGCTCGAGCCAAGCTACCTAGAGGGTGAGCAGGGGTTATCTACCGTGTGTGTCCTTGTACCCTGACTAGAAGCAAGGGTCCCTATTTGGTCTAAGGTGAATACCTCTGCCAACTAGAGACCCCCAGATCTAACATTGGTGGTCAGCGGTGCGGATTAGAACCAGTATTTGCACTTGACCTGCAGTGATTCTTCGTACATCACTAATCTAGTAAGCAGTTGCATCGCACAAAGTTTTTTGCGAAGACTATTCTTGGAGGATCAACGAAGCATCATGTCTCTGAATGGAGTAGGTGAGGAGTCGGAATTGCAATTCGAAGTGGAAAAGTTGCTCACGTACAAGAAGGATCAACTAAAGCAATTCTGCAAGCAGCTTGGATGCCCAGTGAAGGGCGGCGCCAACAAGACGGAGCTACAGAAAGCTCTAAGGGCCTGGTGGGAGGCCAAGAATGGCGCAACCGAGGAAACTACTGAAGGGGATGGCACACCGGAGCACGGATTTGGATCCGATGATCTGCCATTGAATAGGCCAGCATCTAGGGCTGGCAGCAGCCATTCCAGTAGGAGCCTCTCTCCAGAGGAGCTGGAGGAAAATCAGAGGGTTAGGGCCCATGAGATTGAACTTTTTAAGCTCAAAGCTCAAGCGGAAGAAAGGAAACTGCGCCTTGACAGTGAGAAAGAGGCGGAGGAGAGGAGGAATGCTCTCGCTTTGGAAGAGAAGAAACTCCAGTTGGCTCATGAGTTGAGCATGAGGGAGCTGGACATTAAAGCCAAACAAGTGGCGTCCAGTCCGAATGGTGGCAGCGCACAACCAGTACAGGCGGGTAAAGTATACATACCGAAAGATTTGGTGCAGAATTATCAGAGGGGTGAGGATATCTATGCATGGTTTAGATCCTATGAGCTTGCCTTGAAGATGAATGAAGTGCCTGAGAAGAGTTGGGGAGCAGGTTTGTGGAAGCATTTTGAGGCCTCTGGGAGGGATGTCTTAGCACCCTTAGAAGCAGCAGGGACCTTAACCTACCCCACTATGAAGGAGGCCTTATGCCTCAGGTATGGGCTTACACCAGAACAGTACCGCCAGAAGTTTAGGAACTTCAAGAAACTTGATTCGAGTACTTGGGTGGAGTGTGTGAGTATGTACACGCGTGCACTGGAAGGTTGGATAAAGGGCAGCAAAGTTACTGATTATGTGGGGTTGTGTCACTTGATTAGTTGGGAGCACTTGAGTAGTCTATGTGTTCCAGAGCTGCGCCAGCATCTTTTAGACAGCAAGTTAACTGATCCCAGTGAGCTTGCTAAAGAGGCAGACCGCTTGACTAGCACCAGGGTCAACAAAGGGGTGGTAAGTATGCCAGCCAAGGGTGGACAGGGTCCCCAGCAGAAAGGTGGGGAGGACAAGGGTAACAGTAAGGAGTTCTCTAAAGGGCCCCAAAACAGTTCCCAGGAGAAGGAGTCCCAAGCCCCCAAGCCTAAGAGGTCTTGGCCCCCTAAGGGCAACAGACCACCACCTACTTGCTATGCTTGTAGGGAAGTGGGGCACATCGCCCCTAAATGTCCCAAGAAACCCCCAGCACCAGCTGCTGCTCCAGTCCCAGGGTTAGCTAGTGTGGCTTTGGGAGGGGATTTGATTTCCAGTGGGGAAGAGGGATTAGCTATGATGACCCTTGTCTCGTTAGGAGACCAAGAGATGGTCCAGGATACCTTGATACCCGCTAACACTAAGAAATACTGGCAAAAGGTGACCATCAATGGGAGGGAGATAGAGGCTCTGAGAGACACCGGGGCTAGTGTGACATCTGTCAGGTGTCAGTGGGTGTCTGAAGAGCAAGTCATTCCCAATGTGCTCCGCCCCGTAGTGGCAGCTGACACTTCAGTTCGCCTCTGCAAGATGGCGCGTGTTCCCTTTACATGGGGGGGAGTCTCTGGTACCTTGGAAGTCTGTGTCAGTGATGCCTTGCCGGTAGATTGTCTGTTGGGTAACGACCTGGAGAGTTCTCCATGGAAGGACGTCGAGCACAGAACTCACTTGGAGATGTTAGGACTGCCAGCGTGGATCTGTGTATCCACACGTGCCATGACAGCCAGTAAGGGTGGATTAGTAGAACCGGAGCCTGGAACAATGGCCCAGGAACCTGCCAGGAGAGGAAGGGGCAGAGGGCGCGGGAACCCGGCCCCCACTGTTCCCACGGTCCAGGAGGAAGCAGAACCTGAGGGGGATGCCCTGGAACCTACAGGGGAGCAGGTGGCCGAACTGGGGGAGTTGCCTGAGCTGACCCATTGGCAGCAAGAGGGTGGCCCCTCCAGGGAGGAATTCTGCCAGGCTCAGAAGGAGTGCCATTCTCTCGTCGGTGTGCGGCAGCAGGCTGCAGACCAGGCAGCAGGCCTAGGGTCCAAGGAACATTTGATTTACTGGGAGGATGACTTACTGTATAGTGAGCCTAAGTTCGCTGAGCCCGGGGCAGCCCGTGTGCTGGTGGTACCCGAGCGCTTCAGGAACTTCTTACTGGGTCTGGCTCACGACGTGCCTCTCGCAGGACATCTGGGGCAAGACAAGACCTATCACAGGCTTGCCACCCACTTCTACTGGCCCCAGATGAAGAAGCACGTCGGTACCTTTTGTAAGTCTTGCCAAACCTGTCAAGCCAGTGGTAAGAGCGGAGGGAAGTGCGTGGCGCCCCTCCAGCTGTTTCCTGTAGTGAGCACCCCTTTCGAGCGGGTGGGCATTGATATCGTAGGGCCCCTGGATCCCAAGACCGCCTTAGGCAACAGGTTTATCCTGGTCTTGGTGGATCACGCCACTCGGTACCCGGAAGCAGTCCCTCTCAGGACAATCACAGCACCCGTGGTGGGCCGTGCATTGATGGGGATCTTTTCCAGTGTGGGGTTCCCCCGAGAGGTGGTCTCCGACCGGGGTACCAACTTCCTCTCGAGGTATATGAAGTCTCTGTGGGAGGAGTGTGGAGTAACTTATAAGTTCACCACTCCTTACCACCCTCAAGGAAATGGGTTGGTTGAAAGGTTCAACCGCACCCTGAAAGGTATGATTATGGGCCTAGCGGAGCCCATGAGACGGAAGTGGGACGTCTTGTTACCATGCCTGTTGTTTGCCTACAGGGAAGTGCCTCAGAAGTCCTTAGGATTCAGCCCCTTTGAACTGCTGTATGGCCACCCTGTTAGAGGACCTCTCACACTGGTGAAGGAGGGGTGGGAGAAATCCCGTGGGAAAACCCCCCAGGATGTGTTCAGCTATGTGCTGGCCATCCGCAACCAAACGCAGCATTCAGGAAGCTCGCTCAGGAGAACCTAGAAGCCAGCCAGGAGGAGATGAAAAGATGGTACGACCAGAATACCACTCTGGTAGAATTTCATCCGGGGCAGAAAGTGTGGGTAATGGCGCCGGTGGAGCCTTGTGCGCTCCGTGACAAGTGGACCGGGCCATATGAGGTGGTAGAGCGCAAGAGTGAGGTGACCTACCTGATCAACATGAAGACTCCTAGGCAGCCCCTTAGAGTCTTGCATGTGAACCGCCTCAAACCCCACTTCGAGAGGTCTGAAGTGACGATGCTCATGGCTACAGACCACGGTGGGGAGGAGGATAGTGATCCTCTCCCTGACCTCCTGGCAACCAAGGAGCAAGACGGGTCAGTGGATGGTGTGGTCCTCTCGCCCACCCTGACCCCAGAGCAGCAGAGAGACTGTCGCCAGGTGTTGGGTCAGTTTGCCTCCCTGTTCTCCCTGACCCCAGGTGTCACCAATTGGTGCGTCCATGATGTGGACACTGGAGATAGCCTGCCTGTGAAACAGAAGTTTTACAGAGTAGCTGACAAGGTCAGGGCCAGCATCAAGGAAGAAGTTTCCAAGATGTTGGCGTTAGGGGTAATTGAGCCCTCTAGCAGTCCCTGGGCTAGCCCAGTGGTCCTCGTTCCCAAGAAATCTGCTACACCCGGTGGCCCATCAGAACTTCGGTTTTGCGTGGACTACCGCGGGCTCAATGCGGTCACCAAGACTGACGCGCACCCCATCCCCAGAGCTGATGACACTCAAGACAATTCTTTATTGTTTGATTAATTAAAATCTTACAATATTTCCAATACCAAGACATATTTAGTGAATATATTACATTTAAATATAAAAAGAACTATTATAACCTAAAATTTTACTTTTAAAAATTTTTCATAAAACATTTTTGTTTTTCTATTTTATACTCCCAGTTTTATAGATGCAATCTTTAGGAACTTTACAAAGGCAACGTTCATGACTATATCGTTCGAATGAAGACAGACTTTAAATGTCTGTCTACATGTCCTTGTTCCACGCATGTTAAAATGAGGTTTCAGTAACTTGCATCTTTCATTTCGGAGTCCTAGACAAATACATAAAAGGTGGACAATATTCTCTTCTCCACTTTTACAAAGTCTGCACAATGTATCGCTACTAGCTTTTTTCCACGGAGGGACATGACTAAGGCCAGGTAAAATTCCAAATCTTGCTCTCATAAGGCATTGTTTACTTTTTTCAGACCAAGGTGTCTTCAAGTATTCTTGTACTTTCTTCTTTTCGTATCCGTTTATTACTGACCATGAGTGTTTTCTTTTTGCTAGTGTATCTTTATCCTGTATAAGTGAAAGGTAATTAGTTGTTCGATTTACTAATTTTTTAAAGGATCCATTGCTTATCGTGTTGTTCCATATTGGCATTAGTGCAAACTCTTCTAATGCATCGTTGAGATATTTCCTTACGACTGATTTCGTATTTTTATTGATTTCTTGCCAAAGTAACTGAGATATATGATTATCATGGTCATTTTTGATCCTGTACCACGTTTTAATAAATTGGCCTTTTCTTGCAATAACTTGGTTAGTTAACCCGAACTCCAGTCTAATTTGTGCTGGGGAAGCGTTATTCGGGAGATAGAAGAGGGATTTATATGTTTTTGAAAGAACCTTATTTAACAGTTCTGCATCCGTCCCCATTAATGCCTCACTACCATATGTTATTGTTGGGAGCAATTTAGCCCCTATAATTTTCAAAAGCGGCCCATATGTCAGAGTTCCAAGCGATTTCTGTGCTATCTTGAATGCTGCAGTTAGCGAGTTAGCTTTCCTTTGTATGTCAATTTTTTGTAATTGATAGTTTCCATTTTGGTCAAATAGTACACCCAGATACTTGTACACTTCTATTTGTTCCAGTTGTGTGCTTTCCATATACCATTTATTTTTTTGTCTCAGTTTTGTATTCCTAGTGACCACCATGATTTTTGTTTTGGATTCATTTATTACCATTCCATTTTCTTGTGCATACAAAACTGTTCTGTCAAGTAAACGCCGAAGACCTATTTTGGTATGGCTTAGAAGAATGGCATCCTCTGCATACATTAGGTTAGTTATCAGCTTATCCCCTAGCTTCGGAGGATGTGCATTGAGTTCATCTAGGTATCCTGGTAAATCTCCTAAAAATAGATTAAAAAGTAGGGGAGCCAACACACATCCCTGCTTTAACCCATTTGTTGCGGGAATTTCCTTAGTTAGTGATCTGCCGTCCCCCATCCTTACTTTTACCCAGGTTTTATTGTGTAACAATTGAATAAGTCTTAACAGTTCAAATGGAATGTTTCTTTCAATAAGTTTTTTCCACAATAAATTCCTTTGCACACAGTCGAAAGCAGATTTAAAATCTACAAAGCACAGATAGAGGGGCATTTTTTCTCTCAGAGATTTTTCAATTAGTAGTGCTAACGCCATAATGTTTGTCATTGTTCCAAGTCCCTTAATAAAGCCAGTTTGATTCAATGGCAAGATCTTATTTTCTGCTACCCATTCATTTAGTCTAATTAATAATATTCCTGCGAAAAGTTTGGCATCTGTATCTTGTAGTGTGATGAGTCTATAGTTCTCCGCAAGGGCCCAGTTGCCTTTCTTAAATATAGGGGAAATTAGAGATCCTCGCCAAGACTCAGGGATGTTACCAGTTTCTATAATTTTGTTGAATACCTTTTCCAAAAAGCTCGACCAAAAGACTGGGTTTTCTTTGCAAAGGGCAAATGGTATCCCATTGGGGCCAGGTGCCCCATCTTTCTGCTTCTTTATTAGTTTTACTAATTCTTCTTTCGAAATTATAAATTGTTCTTGTATCACATCCCATACTATAGAGCTCTCTATTACATTCTCAGTCATTTTAGCAGCTCCCTTAATATTTAGATGTTTTTCAAGAAAAGTAACCCATTCTTTCTCTGTTAGTGTTGATGAGACTACCAATTTGCTCAGCCGTACTAATTTGTTTATAATATTCCAAAATTCTCTTGCGTTTGCTTGTTTACTTGCATAAAATAGTTTGGACCACATTTCTTGTTTTGCTTGGTATTTCTCGTTCCATATTAGCTTTTTCAAGGATTGATTTAAAGATTTAAGATTGTTCAAAATTTCATCATTTGTTGCTGTGGTTTTTATTTGTCTTCGAATCTTATTTCGATCTCGTTTTAATTTTGCTATTGTATACGGAAGATTCATATATGAGTCCTTTCCTTCTTCTTTCCATTTTGCGATCCTTTTATTGTAGTTAACCTGGGTTTGGGGTTTCACTATTTTCTTAGTGAATTCCACCCACTGTTCAATTGGCGTTTCTGTTGTATTTTCAGTAAAGCAGGTCTTAATAATGTTCTCAACTTTTTCATTCATACTATCTTTATTCAATTTATTCCAAATTAGTTTTTTATAATTGATAGTTCCAATATACCCCGGCACAGTATGATACGGTTGGTTAATATTGTGCCTAATATTAGTATTTATTATCTGCTGACAGTGATCACTATCTCCAACTTTAAGTAATCTATATGAATTTATGTTTTGAAATAAATTGAGTGATACCATTGTATAATCAATCCTAGTGCTTGCATTGTGTGCAATATAAGTATGTGCAGGGGGTATATCCTCTTTAAATCGGCCATTAAGGACTCGCAATCCCAATGCTTCTATATCCTTGATGAATGTTCTACCGATTTGATATCGTGCTTGGCTAAATGTGACTCCTTGATAGTCCTGCTGTGGGATTGACCACTGAAGGTCTTGTAATTGAGAGACATCATCTCTATTAAACGGTATTAACAAGTTAAGATTAAAATCACCAGTCATCACATAGTCCACCAATGGATTTTCTAGGATTAATTCCAGTAGTATGGTATTAAGGGTTGCACATATGGTTGCTCTACTTGTTTTTGTTGGATGGATATATACATTGATCATAATCAATGACATATCCTTTTGATCTGAGTTTTTATATTTTAGTTTAACTATGAGTATGTTTTTACTATGTGTAGTGAGTTGCTCGTGTTCAGCTTTTATAGAACTAGAAATAAAAGTTGCTAACCCCCCACTCGGGCGTCCATACCTATGAGTTTTACTTGCATTTTCAAAGTATCCAACATAATTCTCTAATACAAAGGGGTTAGTTTCCCAGGTTTCCTGAAGGAATAGAATGTGACACGGTGATGGAATGGACCTTATTTGTGCATTGGTAATCTTTGCCCCTACTCCGTTTATATTCCATGAACACATTCTCAACTCTGTTACTTTAGTTGAGGGGATTGGAATATTATTCCTTCATTGTTCTGTATTACTATGCAAGGCCTGTGTAATCCATTTTTCGTTTATTCGTATGGATGATTCTATTATGGAAGGTGATGATGCCTCTCTTGATGTACTTTTGGATCTCCCCCGGGCATTCCTCAATACTGTTCCTTTTTGAATGGTATTTTTTTCTATTTGGAGCAGTTTTGATTCACTAATAAGTGGAGTAGGATAAACTTTCGGCTCCTGCTTTTTGATAATTATTCCCCAGGCCTTGAATGTTGAAAACTCTTTTAATATTTTCTCTGCTATTGTCATTGATTTTAATGTGACCAGAGTCAGTTCTTTGGTACTGTTCTCGTCGGCAATAAATTCAATGGAAATAATATCATCGTTCTTGATGTTGACTAAAGCTGGAGTTGATTGAAATAATCTAAGGATATTCCCTCTGTTCAATGTGTCATATCTACCTCTAGATTCGTATTCAGGTTTAAATATAAGTTGTATTTTCTCAGCTGCCAGTAGTTTTTCTTTATCAGTTTCTTCCATTATATAATTTGTTCTATTTCTGATTAGTTTTTCTCCTTTCCGTTTTTCAATTATCAGGTGGTCCCAGTATGGTAATTTAGTTTTGGGCTCTATTGTTCTTTCTATATTCAGACTTGCTACCTCATTCCTTTTGCTTTTCAAACATGCTTCTATATTCTCATTGTGATACTGATGTTGTTGATCACGTGGATTTATAGTTGTTGTTATTGGCATATCGTCATTTATTCTATTATTATGATCGTATTTTAGATTGTCCTCTTGGATTCCATCTTCTTCCTTTATTGGTTCTGTAATTAGCGGTGATTTAATTGTAGTCATTTGTTTCTTTTTCATCACTTCTTGTCCTTTTATGGTTGTTTGTTTCAGTAATGATTCTTTTACAAATAATGGAAATACTTTTTTTGGTTCATTTTTCGTTGTTAGAGTAGTTCTATCTTCCATTGCTTTTTCTTGTTGTAATTCATTGTTTTTTAATGTACCATCCATTTTTGTTGACTCCTCATATTTATTATTATTAGACTTTTGATTTTTTCTTGCTTTGCGTAGTTTTTTCTTTTGTCGTTTTGACATAATATAACCGTTTAGGTCTTGCTCTTTACAGTCATAGTCTGGCTTGATTTCTGTGTTAGTTATTTCCTCTTGTGAGGTGTCCATTTGTAGAATTTCTTTTGACATATCTCTTTCATCATGTAAGTTTTCTTTTTTCTGGGGGATCCTCAATGTTTTCATCTCTTCCTTATCCACTTTTAACATACAGTTCTTTTCTTCCTTTTTTTCTATTTCCGTATCTTCCCCTTCAAATTTCCTTATATTCACTTCCTGGGTATTTTCACTTTTTATAGCCTTTTTTGTATCTTCTATTATGGTATGCAAAACATCAGGTATTGCTAAAAGCTTATCCATAAGGGGAGTACAAATACATTCAATGACATTTTTTTGTTGTTCTTTCTGGACTCTAGTTATCAAATTATTTAGTTGTGCAAGTTTGATGTCTATCCCTGTGACTGCATTTGCCATCATTGTTAATAAGTCTATCTGAATATCCATCTTGTTTGATTGATATTTTAATGCTTCTAGAGTTAGTGTCGATGTTTGATAGAATATGTCCCAATTTATTCCAACATCCGGGATTACTTTCTCTTTCAGATCACTATCACTATCATTTGACCTTACGTTTTTTTGTTCCGTTCTTAGTGTGTAATCCAATGTATGGTTGGTATTTACTTTTGTGTATACATTATCAGTTATTTTATTAGTTGATCTGATCTTAATTTCTTCAACTATTAACTGAGGTTTTTTTTTTATTTCCACATTTGCTTCTATCGGTATTACTAGTCGCCTTGATCCCATCGTGCCACTTTTAATCTCCTGTATATCCAATATTTCCAAATCATCTAATCCAATTGGTTTTTCATTTTTTATATCAGGTTTCATTTTTTATATCAGGGCTGATGAGCTCGTGGATCGGTTGGGAGCTGCCAGGTACCTCAGCACCTTCGATTTGACTTCGGGGTACTGGCAGATTGCCTTAAGTGAAGGGGCAAAGGAGAGGTCGGCATTTTCCACGCCAGAGGGGCACTTCCAGTTTCGCGTCATGCCCTTTGGACTGAAAAATGCCCCTGCCACCTTCCAGAGACTGGTCAACCGGATACTGACCGGGCTGGAGCAATTCAGCGCCGCGTACCTGGATGACATTGCTGTGTTCAGCTCCACTTGGGAGGAACACTTGCAACACCTCTGTGAAGTGTTGAGGGCGCTGCAGAAGGCAGGCCTCACTATCAAGGCCAGTAAGTGCCAGATAGGGCAGGGATCGGTGGTGTATTTGGGACACCAGGTGGGGAGCGGCCAGGTGGCGCCCCTACAGGCGAAGATCGATACCATTCTGGCTTGGGACCCCCCCAAGACGCAGACAGAGGTGAGAGCCTTTCTAGGACTCGCCGGGTATTACAGACGGTTCATCAAGGGATACGGCACCATTGTTGCCCCCTTGACGGAACTAACCTCTAGAAATCAGCCCAGGAAAGTGAATTGGACCGAGGCCTGTCAAACTGCTTTTGATGCCCTGAAAACTGCAATGTGCACAGCACCGGTGCTTAAGGCGCCTGACTTTTCGAGTGAGTTCGTAGTGCAAACAGACGCTTCAGAGCAGGGTGTGGGAGCAGTACTCTCACAGATGGACGACGAGGGCGGGGACCAACCCGTAGCTTTCATTAGTAGGAGGCTACTTCCCAGGGAACAGAGGTGGAGCGCTATTGAAAGGGAAGCATTTGCTGTGGTCTGGGCCCTGAAGAAGCTAAGGCCCTACCTGTTTGGGACTCACTTCCGTGTTCAGACCGACCACAGGCCCCTCAGATGGTTAATGCAGATGAGGGGCGAAAATCCAAAACTGTTGAGGTGGTCCATCTCCCTACAGGGAATGGACTTTACGGCCTTAGTGATGAGAACTCCCAAGAGGGTGGGTAGTTCTACCCACTTTAAGCTGGAGGGGACACGTGTTAAACCTGACATCCTTGGCGTGGGTTTTTCCCCTATCTTTTGCCTCTGCTACCTGGATTTTGATGCTATTCTGGATTTCGTTTTTGCTGGTTTAGATGCTTTGGACACTCTGCCACTGCTAATCAGTGCCAGAGTGTAAGTGCTCCCTGTGTAAAATATCATATTGATTGGATATACCTGATTTGCATATCTGTATCACCATGAAGTCCCTAGTAAAGTGCACTGTGTGTGCCAGGGCTGGTGATGACAGATGCTACTAGTGGGTCTGCAGCGCTGATTGCGCCACCCACCTGTGTAGCCCTAAAACAGTGTCTCAGGCCTGCCGCCGCAGGCCTGCCTGCAGTCCCCGGACTGCCATGTCCTCCTGGCCAGTGTCCACACTGGCCGGGCCTAACCCTTCCCTTTTCGTACACGTCAGTCATCCCTATGGAAGGCCCAAGGTACCCCCCTGGGCAGGGTGCAGTGTATGTAGAAGGTAGAGCATGTACTAGTGCAGGTAACATGTTCTGGTAGTGAACACCGGCCATTTTGTGTGTTCACTACTGCAAGGTTATCTTGTTCCATAGGCTAACATGGGGGAGGCGGGTGCCAATGGCTATCCGCCTATCTTCTCATAGGAACAAGATAAGACATGAGTGTTTGATATCCCTGAGCTCAGCATTTAATAACACATCTTTTAGGAGAGGTTGTTTTTAAATCCTGAGTTGGAGAATAGTACTTTTTAGAGAGTAGCTGTTCTCTTGTCTGACCCTTCTGTGTGCCTGGGCGTGCTTGTGGATTGACTGTCTGGTTTGAGAGTGACAGGGGCTGGGGATCCCCCGGGAGGTTGGCTGAGTCAGCCCTCTGCTGAATGGCGACATTTGCAAGGAGAGTGGAGGGAGGAGATAGCACCTGGGATTGAATAGGGCTGTGCCTGCCTGCCACTCTGCTGGCTCCACCTCCTGCTGGGCGGCTGACGACTCTGCCCCTCGCTCTGAAAAGAATGTAGAGGCCAGGAAAACAAAGTGCTCCAGCAACACCCAGAACTGGATCAGACCGGGCTCAGGACCCACTTGCACAAAGACTTCAAAGACTTTTAGGGGTATAAGTATACGACCCCTGACAACAGATTTTTAGATTCGACCATCGAGAGGAACCTCTGCTGAAAGACGGACCGCTGAAGAACTAAAGGAAGATTGCCGTGCTGTGTGCTCTAAAGGCTGACCTGTTCTGCTGTACAACTGAAGCTGAGGAGGAGAAGGGGTCTTGCTGTGTGCTGACCCTATCCACTTGACCAAACAAGACTTTGCTGTGTGCTGTGTCTTCAACTGAATCTCCAAGGGCCTGAGAAGAGCTGGCCTCCCGTTTCGCAACCCAGGGATAAAAAGGTTGACAAGAACTCAAGACTCTGCTGTGTCCCACCTGCGCTGCTGTGTGCCGCAGGGACCGTGGACTGTTCTACCAAGCTTCTCAACATCTGCCTGTGAGGTGGGCTGGCTGCTCTCTGTCTTGCTGGAAAGTACCGCACCGACCCGGGCCTGACACCGGTTGCCGCATCAAGAAGATCGACGTGCTCATCGGCACGTGCCTTGCCGCGACCCGGAGGCCTGACGCAGATCGAGAGTCGTAGTTCCCTGCTCTACGAAGCCGCGTTGTGAGTGGCTGACTCCGGTGACGTCGACATCGTCACTGGGGGCTCGTCGAGGGAGTTGTGGAATCCTTGCACCGAACAGCCCGAGGAGCGCTTGTACAACGAGTGCAGCGACACCGCCGGAGCAACGTAGCTGCCTAAACATCGAGAGACTACAAACTGATTCATTCTCAGTGAGTATCGAATCACTCAAGAGACTAGAGACTATCATCTTACGATCCCGACGAACCAAGAAAGCGAATATTGTGTAAACCTGTGATGCTTGATTTCAACTGCGGAAACTAGATAAAGATATATTATTTTTGATATAACTCACCTGTGTGGTCTAAGTTTGTGGTGTGCGGAGGGGAGATCATTGTGGTGTCTACGTGCAAATACCTTACACATTGCCTTGGGGATAAGCCTGTCTGCTCGAGCCAAGCTACCTAGAGGGTGAGCAGGGGTTATCTACCGTGTGTGTCCTTGTACCCTGACTAGAAGCAAGGGTCCCTATTTGGTCTAAGGTGAATACCTCTGCCAACTAGAGACCCCCAGATCTAACAGTGGCTTTGCTGTGTGAGTGTGTGAAAGGGTGTGTAAGTGGCTGTGTAGTTGTGTGGGTGGGTGGGTAAGTGGCAATATGGGTGTGTCTGTGGGTGTGTGTGTGGGTATGTGAGTGCCTGTGTGGGTCTGTGAATGGGTGTGTGAGTGGTCCTCTGAGCCTGTGAGTGGATGTGTGGATGACTATTTGAGTGTGTGGGTGGGTTTGTGAGTGGGTGTATGGATACATGAGTAGGGGTGTGAGTGGTTGTGTGGGGGTGAGAGAGTGAGAAAGAGTGTTAGTGGGTCTATGTGTCTTTTACTTACGGTATGGTTCCAAGGATATGCATCTCTGAGTGGTGTGTGAGTGGCTGTATGGGTGTTAGAGTGGGTGTGTCAGTGCCTTGCTGTATGGGTGTGTGAGCATGTGTGTTGGTGGCTGTGTGGGTCTGTGAGTGGGTGTGTAAGTAGCTGTATGGGTGTGTATGTGGGCGTGTGAGTGCCTGTGTAGGTCTGTGAGTGGGTTTGTGAGTGGTTTTATGGGTCTTTGAGTGGAGGTGTGAGTGACTATATGTGTGTTAATGGGTGTATGGATGTGTGAGTGGGTGTGTGAGTAGTTGTGTAAGATAGTGTGTGAGTTGGCTTTGAGTGGTTATATGCCTTTTTTTATTGGGGTCTGGATCAATCGACCTGCTTCAAATTTACACTGGGGAGATGATGCTGGGTGCCATTGCAGAACCGCGGATCATCGCGGGTGCAAAAAAAACAGTTTTTCACAGTTTCTTCCACTTCACAGGTTCCCTCACAGACCTCTCCATTAGTCCCATGGTGTCAGAATACTTCTATCCCGACCCCTTATATCCTATTTATACTTAATCCCCCCAACCCGGAATCGTGTCCTGATTCACAAAAGGTGGCAGCATCTTTTGTCTCAGGTTGCAGCCAGCCAATCACAGCATTGCTGTTGGCATGTGGATCAACTCAGTGAATCCGCTTCCCTATATACATAAATCTTTTTCTTCAATAACTCCAAAACTACTGAACAGATTTACACTAAATTACAAAAAACACTCTTTCTGGACCAAGAGCTAGGTTTCTGCCAAATTTGCTGTAATACCTTTCAGCAGTTATGGCTGCAGCTCTGTCTATTGCTATGGGAAAGTTTTGGTACACCCCTTTTTCTCGGCCCCCGCTTAACGAATAACCCCAACACTTTCTAGACAGCAGCTGAAGACATGCTGCCACTCTAACCTATTCTATTATGGTGTTCAATATGGGCTAAACCTGAGACAGAATTCATGAAGGCAATCATACAAGACTGTTTAGAGTTAGATCATGTCTATAATATCCCATTGTTATCCTTCATCAGCAATAACCTCAAGCTGGTGTTCACCTTTCCTGTGCTCCAGAAGCCTTCTAGAAATCTAATGCACCAGAAGTCTGAGATGAAGCCAGTTTTCCTAGATGTTTGGGCAGAAAAAAGAACCCTTGTTGATGTCAGAAAACCCACGGTTGTCACATATTTGTCTCATGCCCTTCCTGAGGTATTTCAAATGTATCTGTCCCTGTTGACAAACACTCAGCACTGCTTCGTTCTGACCAGATTGCAACTAGGCATTGTACATCACCTCATCATTTTCCCATTTATTGATCAAAGGTCCCGTGCCAATGTGACAGAACCTTAAAACAGAGCACTGAGCACTTTATACTTTTTTGCCAATTTTATTCTGATTTGAGGAAGTACTTTTTAAAATCAATCTTTATTGCACACAATGTCAGGAATCACAAAGCTGCAATGCATTTTGTGTGCGTTATGGATACCCCTTCAATATGTTTCAGCATTGCCTCTTACATCGGAGAAGCAATGCATGTTAGGAAAATGTTCTCTATCAACTGTTTTGGTACACCCCTTTTTCTCGGCCCCCGCTTAACGAATAACCCCAACACTTTCTAGCTGAAGTAAGTGACAAACTCGGTGTGAACTTTTGTGGGGATTCGTCAAACGGCACCAAAGTTATTAGCAAAATAACAAATACTATTCCTATGGAAGCTAGGTCTTCACTACCTACCCTCAACTGCCATTGAGTAATATGTATGCATATATATACAAATATATATATGTATTCACTGAAAAAAACAAAGACTACAGGGATATTATAGTCAGGCTCACATTTCAACTAGAGAAATTCAGCAGTTATAGTTACCTGAGGTAACTATAGCTTATGCCCCTGCAATGCACTGATTATGAGCTCACATATTACATCACTCATGACGTTGCGAGTGACATCTCTGATGACATAACTGATGACATCTCAAATGACATCACTGATGACATCATCCAGTGAGTATAAGTATTTCATACATTTTTCTGAGACTTCAAGATATATACTAAGCTACTGCATAGTTAAATTACTATTCTTTCTGTACTGCTGAGTGATACTATTTCTAACATATGTGATCTGAGTGTTTGTGTGACTGTATCTTTGTGTGAGTGGATGTGTGAGTGGTTGTATGAGTGGCTGTATAGGTGTAAAAGTGGGTGTGTCAGTAGCTGTGTGGCTAAGTGAGCCACAAAGTGGCTCTATTAGTCAGTGTATGGGTGTGTCAGTGACTGTAAGGGTGAATGATTGGCTGTGGAGTGGCTGTATGGATGGTTGAGTGGCTCTGTGAGTGACTGTATGGGTGAGTGAGCAGGTGCCTGAATGGCGGTATAAGTGAGTGACTGGGTGTGTAAGTGGCTGTGTGGGTGAGTGAGTGGCTGTTTGAGTAGGTATTTGGTTGAGTGATCTGTGTAAAAGTAGCTGTATTGAAGAGTAAGTGTGTGTGAATGGCTGTATGGGTGAATGAACAGATGTGGGTGTGCTTGTATGGATGTGTGAATGGGTATGTAAGTGGTTGCGTGGATGTGTGAGTTAGTGCTTGTATGGTTGTATGGTTGAGTGAGTGGCTGTGTTGAGAGGCTGTATGGATGAGTGAGTGGGTGTGTGAGTGGCTGTATAGGTGAATACATGGGTGTGTGAGTAGCTGTATGGGTGAGTGTGTGGCCATGTGCTTGGTTGTATTACTGAGTGACTGGTTGTATGAATAGCTGTATGGGTGAGTGAGTGGTTGTATGAGTTGCTATATGAGTGAGTGAATGGGTTTTTGAGTGGCTCCATAGATGAGTGAGTGGTTGAGTGAGTACCTGTATGGGTCTGTGAATGGGTATGTGAGTAGTTGTGTGGGTGTGTAAGTAGATGTGTGAGTGGTTCTGTACATGATGTTATCACTGATGTCATCAGTGATGTCATTTGAGATGTCATGAGTGATGTCACTGACCATGTCATGAGTGATGTAATATTTGAGGTCATAAGAAGTGCAATAAGTAAGTTATAGTTAGCTCAGGTAACTATAACTGCTGAATTTATATAGCTTTGTATGAATGAAATGTGAGTCTAACTATAACATCCTTGTAACTTTTGTTTTTTTCAGTGAATTTCTAAGATTTTTACATTGTATTTCCTAACTATTATGTCACTTTAACCTTTCTCTTTTTCAGTGAATTTCCAAGGTTGTTCAGATTGCATTTGTTGAATGTTATCTCTTTTTAATGTTTACTTTTTTAGTTAATTTGTAGAGTTAATTTTAAAGTGTGTTACAATTTCTTTTGCATTAATTATGTTGTTTTAATCCTATAGATATTTTTATTTATAAACACACATTTTATGTGTGTAAAAACATAAAAATCAAATATGTAGTTAATTTTAAGGAAAATAAGTGTTTTAAATGTAATTAATTACATTTTTCAAAATATAAATTATTTGAGGTACCTCCATACCTTTGTGGGTCCGAAAACATAGACGGTCTGTTACTCTATGGTTTTCACACCCGCTCACATGATCAGAACAAATCTCCTGATCTGCGAATTCGATGAAAATTTCACAAATTACTGCACATATGTACACCCCTCCATTGTCATTAATAACATCAGTGTGAACATATTTACAAGTATATATAAGCCATCTTATACATGTTTTTCCAAAAATGTACTCATTTTACCAGTTTTGTGGATCTGCTAATTCATGCACCAGAACTGCGAATTCACATGATAACACACCCAAATCTTCCCTTCTGATTGATTGCATTAGGACCCCACCCTTCCACATGGAAAACCACACCCAAAGACGGTTACTTCTCCAATGAAGTCTCTAGAAGGAGGATTGAGAAGCAGCAGTTTTGTGCTTTTGGACAATGGCTGCAGCTACATTGTCCGTCCAAAATTAGGATCCACAACCTCTTGAGGATGAAGAAGAATGGGACAACCATCTTCAGCTGTACCAGTTTTATGCTTTTTTTGCATTCAAAGACTACAAAATGTTTGTTGAATAGTGAAGCCAGTTGCTTCCTTGCATTCCCCCATCTTTACCCCTTTCACCGTCTTCTTAACTTTAAAAAAAAAAAACAATAACAAATTTAAAACTGTTAAAAACCTTTCTAGAAAAAAATGGTTTCTTGTTAGAACCCTATCTACACAAACAGAGCTAACTGTGTTTTTAATGTGTCAGTGACTTTGTGAGAAGTTGGCCTGGAATATGCTGTCCTCTAGTTACAGGGGACACCTTGCACCAGTCCAATTTGACTCTTAAGGTGATAGGTTAAAAGACAACCTTTAAAGAAATCTATCCTAGTGGTAGCTGTGTAGAGCAGCCTTCAGGCTAAGTCTTGAAGGAGTTTAAGCTCATTGTTTTACCATAGATAACCTCTTGAATAACCAAATGAAAGAGTAGTCCACACAGGTATATATATAAAATATATGTATTTATTCTAGGAATAACTCCACTAGTCTCTTTATGAGGCTAGAGGTGAAGATACAATTCAAACAAGCATTGATAGTTACAATAAATAGCACTGGAATCACAAGGCCCCAGGGGGGGACCAGACCCTATATCAAGAAAGTGGTATAAGAACCACAACAATTCTACAGACAATGCCTAGGGCATTTAGGGTCGCTGCCCCCTTGTGAAACCACCCAAGGTAGTGAGGAAGGGGACCCACGGGAGACACGTGCAGTGACTGAAGTTACTGTCGGGATCTCTATTATAGCCTATGGAGAATGTCGCGGTTTGATTTTACAAGTTTAAAAACACTTCTAGCAGGAGTTCAAGTTCAACACTTTAGAGTTAAGCTTTTGAAGGGCCCACACCCACGAGAGTACCGAGGTACCACTGTTACCTGCCCCAGAGAAACCGGGTGCATAGGTCGTTTTTGATGTCGGGTCGCGGGCTGATATTCAATGGCAAAACGTGAAGAACTGCTGCTAGCCACAAGCGTCGTCGTTGTCGTGAAGAATGAAAATGTAGATCTTGTAGAGAGGAACCTGAAAGCAGAGGGGACAGAGTCTGGATCACGGCACAGTGACCAGGGGGCTCAAGAGAAGGAGCCCTTCAATGTCGGGCGCTTCCAGGTTGAAGAGGTGTAGCTTGGATCATCAGCCACGGGGTCCAGGAGGCTTCAAGGAAGGCCAGCTTCTGGAGGGCAACTGTCCCACAAAGGATGAGGGTTGCTGAGGTGTTAGTGTCCAGATTGGATCCACTAAGCCTTGGCAACCGCAACCCATGCAAGAAACACAAAGCAGCTACTGGTGCAGACCCTAGTGGTCTGAGCGAGGTCTCCAGCAAGGAGACTGAAGAGCAGGCATGGAGCACCCAGGGGAACTCTTGGAATCGAATATTGTCTTCCGCTAGGGCCCATAAGTTGAGAGACAAGGGACCGCAGAAGGCAGCAATTTGGAGTGCGTAAAGGTGTGCCCATGGGTCACCGGAGCGGGCTAGGGCGTCGATCTTTGGCACAGTTGCTGCAGATAGTTTGGCTCAATAATGGGCCAAAGCACAACTTCCCCACTTGTCGGGGTCGGGTGCTGTGCAAGAGGTGGCTGGTGTCCTGGGGTATTTGGGATCTCGGCACCCACGGGGTCCACGGTGCAGAGCTTTGCTGTGCACACTCACTTGCCTCTGAGATGCTTAGAAACCCACCTCAAGGTAGGAAAGGGTCATCGATGTCCGAAGGAGCAGCGAGGTTCCAACCGGGTCACTTGCAGTGTTTCAGGTGCCTGCCAAGCAGGGGGTAACTCCTTTACCCCAAGGGAGATTTCTTCAGGTAGCTGTGCGGCAGCAAGTTGAAGGTCAAGACTGTGAAGTTCAAGAATAATCTGAGGCTCTTGGGACCCAGTATTCACCTTTATCCAAAGATTAGGGGAGTGTCCAGAACAGGGTCAACCAATGAGAGGTCAGGCGGGAAAGGGTGGCTACACCCTCTCCCCTTTGTGTAGGATGCCCCTAAACCAGTTCCAGGCGGTGTATGCAGAATGTAGGCACTGGAGAAGCCTACGTGCAACTCTGAAAGGTAACCTATGGTGCACCCACCCAGTTCCAATCCACATAGTCTGTCTGGGGAGGTGGGAACACCTCCCTGCAACAGGATCCCTTTTGTCCAGCTGCCGTGGCTGGAGTTCTGCCCAGCAACAGGCAGACAGAGTCGTGTGGTTGGCGGGTAGCATCCATTTTGTACTTCGCGTGCACTTTTAAATTGGTGTCTAAATTCTGCCGCTTTTCCCATATCGCCCCTCTAGCAGGGGGGAATCATGCCCTCAGTCCCATGGCTGGATTGGGGGTATGATTCCTACATGTTTGACACCAAACACGATATGGTTCTGTGTAGCCATTCTCAAGTTATCCCGCTATCGCGATATACTTATAATGCGGTTAAGAGTATGGTATGGCTACACTACAAACAACCCAGTAATGATTTTACGAAGGTTGCAGAGGGGCCCTACTCAGGTAGGGGTCACCCCTCACACATATCTCAGCACCCTGCCTTGTAGGATTAGCAAGGCCTGCTCTAGGGGTGTCCCATGAGGATATATGTGTTGTATTGAGTGGGATACAGGCTACCTATATCCCTGTAAGGGGTGCAAGCACCACCTTACCCAGACTACAGTAGTGGTCTGGTGGTGTCATTTGGTATGGCTGTCCCAGGGGTGGCACAATAAGTGCTGCAGCCCCTTGTAGGCCTCTGAGGGACCCATGCCCTGGGTACCTAGGGTACCATCTAAAAGGGGCTGGTAGGGTGTCCTCAATATCCAATTGGAAGGTACCTAGGGTACTCACATCAGTTTAGAGAGGAAGCAGATAGGCTGGGGTCCTGGATAGCAGGGCCACAGCCTGGCTAGAGTCATAAAACAGTCAAAACATCAGCAAAAAGTTGGGGGCAACTATGCAGTCGATGCCACTCTCCTACACTTACAGTTTCACCAATGCATAAAAAGGTAACTTTTATGAATAACTAGACATTTCTCATACTGTAAAGCTATATATTAATATGAATAAGCATTTAATTTTCCCTTTTTTACTGTTCGCGGCTGCTTTACACATACACTGCCAATGATGTACTTTTTAAGAAGACATCATAGAACAGTGGGGAGAAAATCAATCTTAAAGATTGTACAAAAACACCCAAATCTCCACACTATCTTGCAATAAAGGAACACTGTGAATTGCACTCACTCCAAATAATCAAATAACCAAATAACCATAGCGCAACTTATTTAACTATTATTAACCATTATTGATTATTTACAAATATAGCTTTCCACACAATCTTTTTAAACACATGCATTTAATCTCTACAACACCACAACAAGTGATGTTTGGAACCACTTTACTATACCTTCTGGAGAAAAGAAGATAACAGCTAAATAGGTGCAGTGTAATAACTGTGGCATAAAGTTACCCAGCAACGCTGCCAAGTATACACATGAGGCAAGTTCCAATTGGAATCACTTAAAAGTGATTCATGAAATAGAGTACACCTGAATCATACACGAGAAACTAAGTGTAGCAGAAAATTGCACCACTAGAACATCCTTGGGAGAACATTCATCAGCTGCGGTCTTCAGAATATCAGCACCCTGTGAATATTCGTGTGAGGTGATTATTACTCACTGTGCTAAAAGCCACATGTTTGCCACAGTAAAAATTTCTTATATGGCTTCATTTTCCCTACTACTGTACCTGTGTGAATGACTGTGTATGTGTGTGAGTACCTGTATGGGTGTGTTTGTGACACTTACATTAACTTAATAAAAAACATATTTTTAACTTTACAAGCATATTTTTTAACATATTACAATACAATTTAAACCAAACAATTGAGAAACAAGCATAACATACGTTCTTTAACTATATTCAAATACAGAAACATGCTTAAACTTGAACTTTTACAACAAAAAGTAGCACCGTAAGAAAAGAGGAGATGATTTCTAGAAATGTAGAAGAAGAAATAGATGAAGAGGCACAAGAGAGGCATAGATATGGTCCTGTGTAAATGAGAATGAAGTAGTATTTGTAGGATTTGTCAGGATTAAATTGATACAGTAGGACCCCACCCATGTACTTGCTGTACTGTTGTCTGTTTGCTTTACCTCTGCAAATATTGAGAACATGAGTACTGGTTTCATCATCATGTGGAGTTTAAGTACATGTTGTGAAACACTAGCTTGGTTTCTAAGCCTGAGTTGTGCAGAATATCCATGGGATCACTTGCATTACTTTACCAGAGAAGCAAACTCTAACATTAAAGGTATCATCCACTGGGCTTCTGAAAGGACTTACAGGTACAGTTGTGTATTTTCCTTTACATGTGAAACACAATATCGAAACTATTGGCGTAGAGATGGAAGAACCACTCGTTATTCTACTCAATCGTATGCCCACGAAAAATTGCTAAATTTGGCAGGAACTAGTGGATGTAAAAAAGGTGAATAAAGCTATATTATATCTTAAACTCAATAATGTGAGCTGTAGAGATGTAGAAGTTCTCTAACATGGAAGTTGCATGAAGGAAGAATTGTTGCCTACAAGTGGACAGTTTGAAAAGGTGGATAGAACTAGATCTGAAGACGTTCAAAGAGATTATGGGGATGCCATTGAACTGCATCAGATATACAAGTAAAAAAACTCCAATAACTGTCTAAAGAAACAGTTTCTCAAGTGGCTTCTTCTCAGTCCTATTTGAAAAAACTGAAAAAGTATAAAGCTGTCAGAAACACCTTCTGAAAAAACACTGGACTTTTAACAAGCATTTCTAAACTACTGCAGAAAATCCTCTCAGCATTAGTGACACAGTTTCTGACTAACACTGAAGTTCAACCTCCACCGGTCTGAGGTCAGTTCCTACTTACAGACAAGGACCTATTTTATAGTGGGATATATCAACATCTTCCCCTTCACTAGGACAACTATGTTGTCCCTTCCATCACCACGAATATGACTCCAAAGGCACCTCTATAATCCTCCTAAGAGGTCCTCTGTACCACTACAGCTATCTATATCAAATCCCGTCCTTAAAGTCAGCCACTATGTCTTTGAACATATGACCTCTTTCTTCTGGGGACGCACTATTTCTATGTTATACTTACTTGATAAACGCAGCGAATCGCACCTGTAGGTGTATCTCGGCATTTATTCTGCTCAAAATCGCATCCGCCCATTAAAACAGCCAGGCTTTTAGTAGTTTTTAAAATTGAGCAAGTCTACAAAGCTCTGTAAATAGCCAGAAAGCTGGTTATATGTCCACGGGGCAGTCTAAGAGGAAGCTCTACTCCCAAATCTGGAGGCACAAAAGCGGGGAATGGACACAAATGCTTGGTCACTTGATCTCAAAGTGCTAGAGGGATAGTAGTAACATAGTTTGTCCTTCAAGTACAAAGGATATTTGCCTCGTAGGGCACTGTGTGCAAGGCAGCATATCTTGAAAAAAGATATTCTCCCTAACTGGCAGGCAGTGGAGGGTCCAGAAAATAGGGGTAGAAGGGGAACCTGCTGGTAGATTACAGACTAGCCTGGCCGTCGCATTCTGTACCACTTGGTGTTTGGTCAAGAGGGTATCATGGCAGCGATTAGCAATGCAATACAATAGTCCAGGTCACTAATTATTAAGCAGGGACCCATGGAAAGACTTTCCTTAGCAATGGCATGGCTGCAAGACAAAATCCTCTTGTGGCCGCCACATGACTTTTCATGGATAGTTCATGATCAATTATTATTCCCAGATTTTTTGCTGACTGGATGGGGTAGATGGCATCTCCCAATTCCGGGCCCACCTGTCTGAAGACCAAAGCTGCTGTGCTTTGCCAAAAGCAAGATCTCTGGCTACTCGTTGTTCAGCTGAAGACAGTTACTGGACATCCAACCTTCAACATTCTTCATACAGTCTTAAAAACGGTAGGCCTGGGTGGAGTTTGCAGAGTTCCGCTATGCCAAACTCTGCCAAAGTGACCCAAAAATTCTGCCATGCTACGTGGAATTCCACAAGCGGAGGAGTGCGTTTGATCATGCAGTTCGTGTTGATTTTCAGGCTAGTGCTTCTTTTCTTATCATTCAAGTAGAATTTCTACCCAAACAGCAGCTTTCTCAACGCGAACAGAAGGTTTCTCAACATGAGCCATCGCGACCATCCGTAGCTGCCCGCGTTGAGAAATCTGACTGCCCGCGTTAAGAAATTCTGCTGGGAGTTGGACATTCCTCGCTCACGCTCGCCAACTTGATGTTTCCAAGCATGAATGAGGAAAAAACACTGCTTCACAGAGTGGAGTGGATTTTGTAGGAACCCCACAAACTCCACGAATGGAGTGGAGTTCACCGGCAAGGCCCAGAAAACTGTGCTTGGTGCCTTCATGGTCCTATTTCATAGAAATGAGTATTGTCGGCATAGGAAATGACTTCGAAGCCATATGATTTCACAATCTGGGCCAAAGGGGCAACATAGATTTAAACAACATTGAGCTCAATGACGAACCTTGAGGAACCCCTTCTGGTCAGAGGGAAAGGCTGAGATTTAAAGGAACCCAAAGTATTAATTTGGGTTCGATCAATTAAAAAGTCGGCCAACCACTACAGGACACTGCCTCTGACACAGATCTCATGCAGTCTGTTTATCAGCACTGCATGAGAAATAGTGTCAAAAGCTACAGATAGATCCAGCAACACAAGCATGGCCGAATCACCAGCATCTAAGGAGAGATGGATGGAGTCTGTGACAGCCACCAGAGCAGTCTCCGTGCTGTCTGGTGCACTGACTCCCAATTGAGAGTGATCCAGAATCACAAGGTCCTCCAAAAATGCTATCAACTGTTTGTTCACATAGCTTTTAAGCATCTTTCCTGATAAAGGGAGAAGAGACACAAGGAGATAGTTGGCCAGATTTCAGGGATCCGCATTAGATTTTTTAATTATGGGTACCAACAAAGCTGTCTTCCAGGATCAAGGAATTTTTGAGGACTCCAGTGAAAGATGGAATAAAGATAGAATGACAGGGGCAAGCACCTTGGATAAGGTGAACACCATCCTTGTGGGACATGAATCCACAGGGGAAACTATTTTAACTTTGGTCATGAGTGCTAGCACTTGAACCAAAGACATATTTTTAGATAGTATAGGTAAAAACGAATTAGGGCCTTATTACGAATACGGCGGTCCTGGGATCACGGTACTTGGGGTGGCAGTATGACCGCCACTACCCCGGCAGTTTGACTGCTGTATTACGATGGAAAATGTGGGACTGTCAGATGACCGCCGCCACCACCAGGATCAAGGATCCAGGATCTTGCAGCAGCAGCAGTGGGAAAGCAGGTGGGAATCGCAGCAGTGCCGATGCCAGCACTGCTGAGCAGATTCCGACCTGCCTTTCCACCAAGCATTTTATGGCAGGGACCCACCATGAAATGGTTGGTAGAAAGGCATGGACAGGGGCACCCAGCAGGGCCCCAATGCAAATCTGCCCATTGGGGTGCATGCGGGGGCACATGACTTGCCCCACCAAAAATGCACAGTCATGAGTGCATGCACAACATGGTGCATGACAAACCGTGCAGGGATGTGTTGGAGGTGCTGTCATGGCGGCAGTATGCTGTTTATGCTCTCCTATGAGCGAAACATAACCACTGCCGTGACACCACCACCTCCGCACCGCCAGCCCTGTGTTCGAGCAGGTCCACCATGGGCATGGCAGTCTTCCTATAGGACCGCCGCAGTGGTAATGAGGACTTTAGTCTGCTCCGAATTGGGGGAAATTTCTTGTAGATCCCATCGGTTTTGTCTTTGAAACAATCTGCCAAGACATTACAGAGTTGTTGTGTGGCAGGTATCTGAAAAGCATGCTTGAGGACGAATAAAATTGTTTTGGACTTTGTAGAGCTCTTTAGAGGAGCTACCCCACATTCATTATTTGGCTGCATATGATACTCCGTCTGGTCTTTCTTATAAGAGCATGATCTTGCGCCAGAGCAGATTTGAATGCAGCTTTGTCATTCAAAGATTTTGAACAATGCCAACATCTTTGAAAGTTTTTTGCAATTTGACTTCAACCGACTTAAGTCACTGATAAACCAGGGGGTATGCAGCCTTGAGGAGGTCTATTTGGAAATCTTTTCTTGACCAATTTTATCAAATGGACTAGACAATGCACAATGATGGTTCTGTTCTGTTATGTTGTCAGATTTGCATAATGCATTGCGGCTCAACTGCAATGCCACCACTCAAGGACAAAAGCAAGTCTTCGAACCTGGTGTACTTAATCTCCATTCCAAAGTTGGTCAAGAATGCTTAGGCAGACACTGAATCCCTAATAAACAAAGTCATCCATTGGATTAGGGTAAATCGTGGATGTCCAGCAGTGGGGCAATACGATAATAACTACGCTAAGAGGTGCAATAACCAATCAACTATACATGACTACATAATGGTTTCCCTTAACAAACCCCCTCTAGCACATGTCTTAATTAACTTGAATTTAGCACTAGTCACCTAAATGGCCCTACTGCCTTCACAATCCAGTTGAAACTACCTCCCCCACAATCATTCACAGATGTCTCTGCCCCCCAATGTTCCTCAAAGCAGTCTGTCCAGCACTACATGACAAGACCTGCAATTAATGAGCTAGACACTGGCAATTTAGAAATTGACCTAAACTCAGTTGACTGACTACCTAATGAGTTAAGGTGTTATTGCTCCTGTCATCCCTGCCACCAGTCCTAATATTGTAGCTAATCTGCATTCTGATTTAAGTAAAGCTTTCACTGTATTTTATTATTCTTTAAATGACCACTAATACATCTTTTTTAAGCGATTCTCTAAGCACTTACTGCCATCTAGTCAGGCCAAATCAACTTACCGTTTTTAAATTGTTATGTGTATACTTGTTAACGTATTTGATATGCAAAATGCTTTTATGGTATGTAACTGCCTTACCGAATAAAGTTTTTCACCAGAGTAAAGCTAATCTTAAAATAGATGTCATCTGGTTAACCAAGGTTGGGACCCCTGAGTACTGGGGCCAATATAGGTTTGTCTATGATCTCCTGGAATTTGGCAGGGATCCATTCCAAACTTTCTGGTCCTGGTTGGATTGCATTTATTGACAAAAATGACATCTGTATCTTTCAGGCGATCTAGATGTGAATAAGGTGTTCATTAATGGCTATTCCACATATAGGGCACAATTACGATGTTGAGTGGCAAGCCATCTGACAGCTAGTCGGAGGCTTTCCAACTGACATCAATGGCTTCCCTCCAACTGCCGTATTACAATACCGCCGGTCAGAGGGAAACCCCGGGGGGATTCCGCTGCACTTCCAACGATGGCGGCAGTGCCAGCTCAGGCACCGCCATCGGGATTATGATGTCTGTTTCCCACAGCCCTTCCATGTCAGCCTTTCCAACATGGAAAGGCTGTCAGAAAGGGACTTGGGTGGCCATAATGGTGCCTCCTTCCCCCTGCGGCCTCTGCTATGAGGCCTGGGGGGCACAACATCCCTGCACTGTGTGGCAGGCACCGCATGGTGCCTGCCACACAGTGCAGGGATGTTTCAAAAGTGCATATTTTCTATTGTTGCTGGTGCTGCAACCCACAGCACAAGCCTCAATAGAAAATATACACTTTGCGACCGCTGTGAAGGTGGTGGCATCCTAATTCTGGAAGCAGAAATGCTGACTCCTTGTCGGGCAGTCCGTTTCCAGTACTATGTTGGTTGGATGCTCGTCCGACGACATTGTAATTAAGCCCATTGTGTTTAAACAATTGCTCTGAACAAAGCTGGCAGAGCTAGTGGGGGTTTAGCTATTTTTGGAAAGAATACTATTGCCTTGATTACCTTGGGATGAACTATCTAGAATAGATACGAGGAACTAGAGCGAGAGAGAGGATAGAGACAAATTCCAACCTCAAAGCTTAGAACACGAAATGTTGCCATGCATTTATCATGTGTGCAGTACTCTGTTCTAGTGTGCATGAAATCACTTTTCTTTATAGACTGTAAGGATTGGGTTGGAAGATTTTTTATTGGATTACTATGTGATTGTTGAGTTCTGAATTTGCACACCACCACACTCACCCTAAGAATGCTGTGACCACTCACCATTATTATCACTGAGAGTCATGTGCTGAAGTGGTTATACTTGGCCCGCTATACAGGGCCATAATAGGATGGACCCTGGGACATCAGACACAAAAAACACCTCAACCCCCATGGTTATTCCAGGGCCTGCCAACCCACAGACATTGTGGTATAGTAGGAGAACGGGTTTCTCCAAATGGAAAATGTTGTTCCCAAGAAAAAGAATATGTGCATTTGTACTTCACTCTGCATTTCCTCATTGCGGTGATATTTGATAGGAACAACTCTGCACTGGGGAAATAATACTCCTGAACCTGCAACTGGCACAGCTTTCCAGATATACTACTGCATAGATCAAAGGAGTAAATGATCGAGGGTGTTAATGGACAACATCTTTGTGAACAAGTAAATGAGAGTGCACATGTGTTCTCAATTGAGGAATTTGCCTCAAGTTCAAACAGAACGGACAAATATAAAGAAAGTTGTTTGTGACTGACGGCCTGTCGAAAAATTCCAACGGTGTAAAAGCTGCATTTGTACAAGACGGGGGGTAACTGTTTATTTATGCATGATACATTTTACAACTCACTAACCATGTTAGGACTGTGGCATTCATAGTTTATTTCCGTGCAAATAGAGTGAGATGCTGCCTGCCAGCCCATGAGATAAAGAAATCAGCAATATGGAAATGACAGACTCCATAAAAGCATTAAGAATTCTTCTTGTAACCGTGAGAACAGTCCCAGTGTGAAATCTCTCTCACCCTCCCAACACCGACTTTCAAATAGTTCACGTGCATCTGTTTTGGACAGTTAATGTGGGACAAATGGCAGATTGTAAAATTGTGTGTAATTTAATTCACGTTCTTACGATGCTTCTGCTTAGACGAAAAAAGTCAACTGTGTCTCTTTTTAGTGACCAGTCCAAGGGTGAGATGTACTAAATGAGGATTCTGAAAAAAGTGATCACTAATTGCAAATCCAATTCATATTTTGTGAACCGACCTTTGTACTAATAGGTAGGTTCGCAACATCACCATTTAGAGTGGGTCATATCATAAGGTAGGTTGCAAATTGCGTCTGATTGGCTGTGGTGTACCACCATGTCTGTGATCATATTTAAATAAAGAATTTTTTAATGCAGCCATTTTCCTTAAAGGAAAAAGGTTTCCATGTAAGTTTTTTTTTCTTTTTTCTACAAAGTTTGTTTACGAGTTGACTGGTTCCATGAACCACCACCGAACAACCTTTTTTTGTTTAACATTCACAAAACGGAAAGGTTCCAAAGGACCCTTTTGCAAATGGGTTGCCACCTTGTTTAAGGAGTCGATAGTCTATCAATGGTTTGGAAAAAATAATTACGGTCACAAATCGTTGATACATAGATTGCAAGTCGCAACTTGGAAGGGATGCCCTCAACACACACCGTCCTAACTACGATCCGTTATGCATCTCTAAACCCATTTTGCGATTTGCTAAGCACTTTCCAAATTTCAAAAGTGGTTTAAAACATTTGAAAATCCATTTAGCAGCTTTTTCCTTCCATATTTGGTTCACCGTTCTTTTTTGCCAGGCTAAAACACCCATGTGTGCCTAGCTGATAGCTCATACCAACCTTTTAAGAGCAATAGCCATAGCATCACAACCTGACAGTCCTGAAAGACAAAGATCATGTTCTGCATTGTACTTTGCTTTATATCCCTATGAATGGCAGATTACTGCATTCTTCCCTAAAAACAATATAATTCAGAAGAGGGGCTTAAAGGGTAGAAAGAGTGAAAGAGGGAACATATATATGATTATTGTGTAGCATAAATTCCGTAAAACAGCTTTTTCGTAAATTTACAATAATGCTCTGTTAAGTTGGCAATTAAATTACAAATGACTATTGGTACCAAAGTATGCTTTTCACAGAGACACCGCAAGAGGAGCTGGAGAGTCACTCTACATGCTCACTTATCTAGGGTTAGTATTCTGGTAGGATTGGCTGCATGTAATTGATTGACAGTTTAATTGTACTTTATGATTGTGTGTCAGTGCAGGTGTGAATGCTCTCTTGTATAACTAAACTGTCCCAGAGTGAATATGTAGGGAACAACTGAGCAGTGAAATACATTTTACAACACTCTAGTTGCATGCTTTGGGAACATAATTGAATTAAATTAACATAAGTGAAAAGGAGATAAAATGTTTTACAATGGTCAAAGCATCGCTGCTGTGTGACAGTAGTGGTTCACTCACACGGTCATGAGTGCTGCATCCTCCCTATTTTCTGCCCCTTTTTTCTACTATTCTAATTGTGAGTGATAAACTATTAATCCTTATTAGTATAGCAGAAAGAATGCAGACCCATGGCAGTGAAGCAGTGTGAGACTGTGAAATCAGTCTCATGCCTGGCACAAGTGCATGAAGCACGTTTACTAGGCTTAGGACAGATTGGTCGGGATAGGTGAAGTGACAGCCCTGGACTCAGGGCCTACCATTAACAGGGCATCCCTTGTGATGATGTGCTGCGGCGTCACCATAAAGGTAGTCCTGGGCACTATAGGAATCAGTCATGCAGTATCAGGGGCTACACCCCAATCAGCATGTCACTCCAACCTTTTACAACTTGTGTAACAAGTTAGGAAAGGGTGTGGTGAAAAAGCATAAGACTCACAGCTTGATCCTGTGTAGTGCGCCAACATTAACCCGATGTCACAAGATCACATGTTGCCTGTTGTTTGCCTAGTGAGAGTGAGTGAGAAAGTGTGAGAGTGAGTGAGTGTGTGAGCAAGTGAGAATGTGTGACAACATGTGAGTGAGAGTGAGTTAGACTGTGTATTTAAGTGAAACAGTGAGTATCTGAATAAGATAAGTATGTGAGTGAGTCAATAAGCGGGTGAGACAGTGAGTGAGAAAGATTGTGAGCATGTGACTGAGGCAGTGGGTGAGCATGTGACTGAAACAGTATGTAGGCATGCAACAGGAACAGTGAATGAGACAGTGAGTGAATATGTGAGCATGCCAGTGAGACTGAGTATGTGAGTGAGACAGCAAGTAAGTATGTGAGTGAGATAGTGCGTGAACATGAGTGCAAGTGTGTGAGCATGTGAGTGAGACCGTGTATGAGTGAGTTTGTGAGCATGTTAGACTGCATGTGAGTGAGTTAGCAGAGGCACAGTAACAAGGGATTTGGAAAGGATTTACCCCCCCCCCCTCCCGAAGTTTGGATTAGAAAACACATAAATCCTCAGACGTGTGCTTGCCACCCTACTTTATCCACATCAGCATTTTTTTATTTAAATTAATGTATTTGTTTGCTTTGCTGCTGCTTAAAAATCACTAGCAGTGTCATTGTATCACTGTGTATGGATCTCCCATTTTCATTACTGGAGCAAGAGAGCAGGAGAGAGAGGGGGGCAGATATAAAGAGGAAGATAGAGGGTCAGAGAAAAAGAGAGTGCGTAATGAATTGAAAGTAAGTCAAAAGTAAAGATGTGATGTAAATGTTTGATCTAGTTGCAGGATCCTTGAAGGTGCATGGGAAACAGTAGGTCTCTGCAGCGTTCTTCCTGAGGGTTCTTTGCCATTCTGTCTAACCACAAACTCATGCACAATGCGTGTGGGGCAGGTGATGCTGCAGATCCATGTACCCTTTACCCCTTTTTCAGCTCCATTAGAGAGACCATCTGGGTTCAGCCAGGTGGTGCCCCAGATATAAGCACCATCTGTCCAGAGTTAAGCTTCTTCAGCAACACTATGATCCAGATTTGGAAACACTTTTTTGGGGTTTGCATTTCTTTTCTAACACAAACCCAGCACAAAGCATTCAGGTGGGATTTACAATCCAATGCAGATCGCAGCAAGGTGGTATTCCATGGGTGGTGCGTGGGTGTTCCCATGTAACCTCCAATGGGTTTTGATGCAAATCTCTATCTACAAAGAATTGTAGACAGGGATTTGCACCATAATTGTACATCTCCTTAAGGCAGGCATAACAAGAAGAATTGTGTTCTTCCTTTTTCCCACTGTTCATATGTCGTGCCATTTACAGCACAGATACAAAGTGGGAAAAGCCTTGAAGCATAGGTTTTGTACTGGAAGGGAGATATTTCAGTCCAAGAACTATGCTTCAGACTTCACAGACAAACTTGCACCAGTGCTTAATTTGAGCCAGTGGTTTCCAGTACTCAGCACCGGCACATAATTGTCAACAATTGTCATGGTGGTGCTGTCTGTATGATTTTGAGATGAGCACAACAGTTGCTAAATAATTCAATATTCATTAATAATGTCTAATACCTGCCACCCAAGCCATTCTTATGTCTTTGGGTGGGCTGGAATAGTCTAAAGTGTCTAATTTGTAGGTGTGTGATGGTTAGCAGTTTTTTGGCACTGTCATTGGCAGTGCTGGCAGAGGTGGCGGGTGGAGCAAGTTGCAGTGGCCTTCTGAGATTTAGCACTGCCTTGCACTGTGGCGCAAGGTTGTTTGTGTTGGTGCATGGCTGCCAAAAGCGCACCAGTACAGGCAGAGAGCAGAACAGTGCCACACCTTAGCAGATATGACGCTATTCTGCTCTCTCCTGTTCACACAGCAAAGCACAAAAACATTCCTTGCTGCCCTTCATTGTGTAACTTCTCTGTAAATCTGAGCCAATGTGTGTGCACACAGGTGGTGCATCACATCTCTGTGGCAATTGTCCTGGGCAGTCTTAGCTCATTCGGAATTGACAAGTGGATACAGGCAGCCCTAAACTCAGTTTCCTCTGTGCAAATATCTTTGAATATAATTCCATTGTGAGAAACCACCTCTGGCCTTCAGGCCGGGCAGGAAATGCATCTACACCACATACTTTGGCACGCCATCAATGGCAAATAATGGACAGAACTCACTCAAAGTGGCAGGAGGTGGGGGCGAGGAGTCGATCCACAACTATTAGGGCATGAATCCACTGCTAATCTAGACACAGTGCTACTGAACTACGTAGCCCACACCTGGGATCACTACATTTTCTGATCCATGAGTAGGGAAAGATGATTCCTAAGGTCTGGAAAACACTCTCAGGTCAATCAAGGGGAAAAGCCATTCAATGTAAGGACAGAAGACAAGAACTGGATAGGAATCTTAACATGGCTGGCACTGGAGCAAGAAACTTGGGGCAAAGAAGCAGTTTAAGATTTAAGTGGTTGTATAGGGGTGGGGAGATATAGACATTATATTGCTTGTGAAACAAGGTTGTCAGTATGTATGACAAGGCCTTATATACAGGACCAAGGAGCGAAGCACATTTTGTTTCTTCCTTTTTAAGCCCCACACTCTTGTTTTCTTGGTACATCAGATGAAAAGTTCATGAGTCTGTGTTTTAACATGTTTATCAGAACCTTTGTCTCAAAGACCACAGGCAAAAATAAAACAGCATTGCCTCCCACCCCAGAAATGGAATGTCCTCTATGCCCTTGTAAGACAATGAGTGGACATGCGACACAGTGTGTAGTCCTGTCCATGAGGCAATTCCTGGCATACAAAAGAAAGCCCACATCAAAATGTAGGCTCTAGAATGCTGATAACAATTGTTGGTGGATGAGGAATTGTTGGTAAAATGCTGGTGCTGGCACAATGAAGGTAATACATGGACAGCCATGCCCAAACATAGGGCCTGAAAAGCCGGAGACAACTTTTCACATATTGGTCACCTGTGCCACAGAAATTGGAGGGATTGTTGGTAAAATTC
Source organism: Triturus cristatus (assembly GCF_964204655.1). NCBI lineage: Eukaryota > Metazoa > Chordata > Amphibia > Caudata > Salamandridae > Triturus > Triturus cristatus. The sequence continues at coordinate 1,139,182,643 of NC_140581.1, forward strand.
TAGTACTACCATATAGTAGGAAATTCTTGACAAAATGGGTGGCACCCATGGGCAGATGAGGGAATCCCTAGCACATTTTGAACACAATGTGGTCAACTCTTCAGGAGCTTTGCTCTTTATTGGCACACCATGATAGCACTTCAATAGTCAATGAGTGTCCTTTGGAGCCTATGGCTTTTCCCCAAATTTATGGGGACACTTTGCTTTCATTTAAAATGCACTTTTGACCTCATGTATTTCAGATATTTCTAAGGGGAGAACCCCACCTACCCCGAACCCTATTAGAATTCAGGTGTGCTTGCATCACTCACTCGCTGTAATTTGTGTCACATAAAATGTCTCACCATTTTAAGAGATCCCCAGCGGGCACTGCAGTGACCCATATCTACCTATTTTTTAATTCAATCACATAGAGTTTACCTAAAGTGTGCATGAAATCATCATTGTTAGCAAAAAAAATATTTGCCATGTTACGCCCCATCACGTTATCTTTTTAAAGGGACAACCATCTTTATTTAATATTGCCCATACATATCACTTCAATAAATCAGCTGTCTGCATCCTAGTTAGGGGGTGACAGAGATAATTAAATGTTTTTTTCCTGCAGCCGACACTGCAGGACATATTCCCAATATGTATGTTGCAGTTACATCTTAAATCTGTAACTATTTGTAAATTATATTGAAATCCTAGTCAAAGCATTTAGGCAAGCTGGTCTAAAAATGCCAGTATTGAAATTAGATTTGTATAAACTGTAACCTTTCTACCAGTTTTTGAATGCAAAATATATTCTAGTGGAGCTCAGTTTGGAACAGTCCAAAAGTGCACACATTTCCTTCTGAGATTGCATCAGATACTTGTTGTTAGACCTGACATCTTTTGGCATGTTTTCACTGTCTTTTTGCTGTCTGACCTCCCGGTTTTGACTCTGTTTTTGCTGGTTTAGTGTCCCTGTGGACTTTCTCACTGCTGTTCAGTTTTAAAGTGCAAGTGCTCCTATTGTAAATTGGATTATTGATTGGTGTTTCCATGATTGGCATATTTGATTTACTGGTAAGTCCCTAGTACAGTGCACTGAGAGTGCCAGAGTCTATAAATCAAATAATGCTAGTGAGCCTGCAGCACTGATTGTGCCACCCACACAAGCAGCCTTTCAAAGGGTTCTCAGACCTGCCACTGCTGTGTCTGCATGCAGTTTTTACTGCCATGTCGACTTGGCAAGTGCATCCACTGCCCTTTTATTACATGTGAGCCGCCCCTATGGTAGTCAAAAGTTATCCCTATGGGCAGGGTACAGTGTATGTGAGAGGCAGGACATGTACTGGTATGTGTAACATGTCCTGATAGTGAAATACAGTGTAATTCGTTTTTCACTATTGAAAGGATATATGTCCCATAGGACAGAATGGGGAATACTTTGGAACATCTTACAAGTATATCTTCCCATTGGGATAAGATAGAGCAATTAAGTTTAGGATGCCCAAACTTAGAATGTACAAATGCATCTTTTAGTAAAGATTGCTATCCTAATATAGATAATACCGGCACTAAAAACACACCTGCCACAAACCCACACAATACTGATCACTCTTCTACAAAACAAAGTCTCACTATCACCAAAGCCCATTCTCTAAACTGTCTACTAATAAATGCGCAATCCCTCTCTAAAAACAAACATCACATCTATGACATTCTCACCGATGCAAAACCAGACATACTATTCATAACTGAATCATGGTTGAGAGATGCTATGGCTCCACTCCTGCATGAAGCCGTTCCTCTAGGCTATCAAACGATCACCCAAAATTGTATAGGCAAAAAAGGAGGTGGTCTAGCTGTTGTTTTCAGGCAAACATTACATATCACTAAAGTTGACGACATCACCATAAAGAATTGTGAGGCTCTTCTCATCAGATCCAATCCTGCACCGTCTTCCTCCTGTAACTTTCTGCTCCTTTACAGACTTCCACCTAGCAAGGCGACATTCCCAGATGCACTTCTAGACACAGTTTCAAACCTGATAACAATACACTCCAACCTATGCGTTCTGGGTGACCTCAACATTTGGTTTTACAAACCCAATATGACCCATCCAAACACAATAATCACTGGCCTAGACGCACTGAACCTGCATCAGATTCTCCACAAACCCACACACATCACTGGACATGTCCTAGGTGTCATTTTTGCTAATACCGAACTAGTTACCTTTCAAACTATAACTCCGGTCACATGGTCAGACCACCACTTGCTTGCTTTCCAACATAAAACAACACTAAGCGACTCACATAAAACTACCTTACATCCATCCACCTATCGGCCGTGGAACAAACTCAAATTGGAACACATAGTAACACAACTAACATCCGGTACAAATCTGGAAACAAGACATTCTGTTAAAAAACTATATGAGTGGCTACAGGAAGCTTTTGACATCCGGATACCACTCAAAACCACACAACAGAACAAAAAATAAAGCGCCTTGGAGAAATATAGAGATAAAAGACATAAAACAACAAATTAGAAAGCTGCAACGTACCTGGCTCAAAACAAACGCCAAACAAGACAAATTTCACCTATAGAAAATTAACAGATTATACGTCAGCTATCGAAAAAGCTAAGAAAAGGTACTATTCAGACAGAATTCAAAATACAAAATGTGCAAGTAAAGAATTCTATTAAATACTTAATGAATTCGCAAACCAAATTGCCTAGAAGGAACTCATCTTGTTACTCAAGATTTCACAGACAAACTGGCAAATCATTACATGGACAAAGCAGACACATTGAACTCATACTTAAAACAGAAACAAAGCACCAGCACTAACCCTTGTACAAAACAACAATCCAAGAATACTCTAACCCAGTCTCTCCATTCCTTCCAACACATCTTACACAATGAATTTATGGACCTGGTCAAAGCAAACAGGCCTGCCGGCAGCCCTTCTGACCCGTGTCCACCACAAACTTTCAAGACAATTGTTTTAGCAACTTCTGCTACCACTCTGGTAAGAAGAATTATCAACGATTCCTTGACTAACGGAATATTTCCAGAAGAACTCAAAAAATCATCGCCCTTTACTGAAGAAAACAAACTTGGACCCGCTGAACCCTACAACTACAGACTCATTACAAAAGGACCTTTCCTGGGCAAACTGATAGAAAGAGCAGCGTTCGCCCAGATGTCACAATTTATTGAAGAGAATGACATACTTTCAGACTTCCAAACAGGATTCTATCTGGGAAGAGGCACTGAATCTACCCTGCTTGCCATCTGGGATCGACGGAGCCGACCGGGGTGGTTATTTGAGCAGGACACTGATCCTAGGAGGCGTAGCCTATTTGGCACTCCAACCACTCGGTAAATGAGCTCATGAGGAAATTGTTCTCTTTGCAACAAGTTACAAGGAGTATGTAAGACCCATTGGGGCGTTACCAACTCTTGGAGGCTATTTACCTCCTATTTGATTTTTTCACCCACTATTTTTCACCACATCACAGTGCGTCGTTGGAAGGGATCTTCCTAGGTCCTGACGAAGAAGCTTGGGGAAGCTTCGAAACATGTCGACACCAGGAGGTCAAGCTCATTGAGGCATACACCCTCCACCCCCACCTTTTTACTAATACCAGCTTAGATGGCAGAATAAAAATGTTTTTCCTAGTCCAGTGAGCCAGGTATTTTTTTAAAATCACTCTCCACTCACTCCTGACCCTTCCTTGCACACCCTTGCACTACACATAGTAGTCTCACCAAGAACAGTGCTCCCACGTATACGTTGGTCGTAGCACGCCCCGTCCCGTAGAGGGACGGGAAGACCCCTATGATGAAGCATGACACCAAGGGCCCTTTTGGTGTGTGAGGGGTATTTTAACAACTGATGTGTATTCTCCACGACCGTGGGACACACATGGTATGAACGGGAGTCTCTTGATCTACTATACATGCGGGTGGATCCCTTTGTTTAAGTGCCATCTGGGATGACCTGAAGAATACAGTAGACCGCAACGGGTTGCTGCGCTACTCCTCTTAGACCTCTCGGCTGCCTTTGACACGGTTGACCATGACACTCTGAAACAAAGACTCTATGAAGCCAGCATAGAGGGAACTGCTTTAGACTGGATTGCGTCCTACCTTTGAAACAGAACTAATGTAATTCATACCTCACCTTTCTCATCCAAACCATACTCCAGAAAAGCTGGGGTCCCTCTAGGCTCTATCATCTCGCCTATGCTTTTCAACAGCTACATGAAGTCATTACCAGTACTGATCAATCAATGTCACCTCACGTGCTATAACTATGCAGATGACACGCAAATACTCCTCCAACTGTAATGCCCCAAAGACATTGGAAAATCCCCAATTTTCAGTTGTCTCAGAGCCATGGATCAGTTGATGACTTGGAGCCATCTCAAATTGAATGCTTCCAAAACAGAAATACTCACGTGTGGCGATTGGAAACATTATGACCGTTTGCCGCCTGGCCTAATGAACTGGGATCACTACCTAAAGTATCGAAGGAAGTAAGAAACCTCGGAATGACAATGGACTCCAAGCTGTCGATAAATGCCCAAGTGGACAAAGTAGTAAGATCAAGCTTTGTCACTATAAAAACGCTGCAACAAATTTTCCCTCATTTGGGATTTCCTCACAAGGCCTAAGCTACCATCTCTCTTGTTCTTTCCAAACTCAATTACGCCACTAGCCTCTACCATGTATCACCTTTAACAAACATGAAAAGACTACAACCGATTCAGAACTCGGCTGCCAGACTACTCTTGCATATCAAACCGCGAGACCACATCTCACCTGCCTTGAAACCCCTGCATTGGTTACCGGTTGCCAGAAGATTCACGTTCAAGCTGCTTTGTATAACCCACAAAGCAATACATGGAATGGGACAGCTCTTCATCAGGAATAAAATCACCAAACAAAGGAACCTCCGCTCTAAAGGAGCATCTCACCTGAAAATCTGAAGATACAAGAAAAAAACCATGGGTGGCACATCCTTCTCTGTTCAAGCAGCCAAACTACTTAAGAATGAGCTCTCCCTCACATAAGCACCATACGCAAATTAGAAAATTACAGCATATCCTTCTGTGTATAGGCATTTATTTTCACTATAGATATGTACCTATCTTTGTGTATTGCTTTGTGTAAACATGTAAAATAATAATGTTGTTAAAAAAACTTGGATCTGTGTGTTTGTTACTTTTCTCCTGAAAAAGCATATCCAATGCACTACCCTATTTCTCATCCTGTACCCCTATCAATATCTTTAATCTACATATACTTACCTTCTTTATGCATCTATATACTTTCAATGTACTTATGGATCTATATATTTATCACTTTCTTCTAATTTAGCATTTCCAATGCACTACCCTATTTCTCAGCCTATAATTCTTTCAATATATCTTCTAGCCCAACTTTCTGACTCATCTCAAACTTCTCTCTACTACTCTTTCCAATGCACTACCCTATTTCTCACCCTATACATCTATCAATATATCCTCTACATCCCCTCGCTCATTTATCCCAAACCCCATACCAATATTATGATCCACAAAATAACCCTTTCTAGACTCTCCCCTACTCTACTCCTCCTTGCATCATCTGACACCTCTTTTACTATACCGATCCCCCAAAACAAACCTTTTTAAACTCTTCCCTCTGACTTTTCCCCTCCATAACCCATTTTTACTCATCCAAAAGCCTCCGCCTACTGCTATTACCTCAAAAAAAGAAAATATCCAAATTCTTCACTTTTCGATCCTTCCGCTATTCTTTTCAATCAAAATAACAGACTAACATGTTTCACTTCTCAAATTTCATATTCCACTATACTAATTCACCACTAATCCTTTAAGGGTTCCAAAGTAGCGTGCTACTCGACGATAAAACGTATCAACACCCCATCAGGGTTACAAGCGCTATATAAATGCAAACCTCTTTCCCTCTTCTATCCCACCACCTACCCTTCTATATCCAAAATAACTGAATAACACATCCACCACTCAAATGACTTCATATTCCACTATACTAATTTTCAGCACTAATCCTTTATGAGTTCCGGAGTAGCGTGCTACTTGCCAAAAAAAAAGCGCTTCAACAACCCATCAGTAGTAACAAGCGCTATATAAACACACATCTTTTTTCCTCTTCTATCCTTCTGCTATCTTTCAAATCCAAATAACTGACTAACCTATCCACCACTCAAATTACTGTCATGTTTCACTATACTAATTCAACACTAATCCTCTATGGGTCCCGTAGTAGTTTGCTACTCGCCGAAAAGCCCTTGGACGCCTCGTCAGGGGTAGTAAGCGCTATATAAATGCAATTACAATTACAATTACAATATTCTTTGTTTCAAAATGCCACTTTTAGAAAGCAGGTATTTTCTTGCTTAGCCATCCTGTGTGCCTCTGCTAGCTTGTGGATTGACTGTCTGGCTTTTGAGTGACAGGGGCTGGGGACGCGCATTCTCTTCAGACAGCCACTGGCAGGGTCTTGGTGTGTCCTGCCTTTCCTGGATGAGTCAGGGCTCGGCTGAATAGACCTGTGCTGCATTTAGAATAATGGGAGGAGATTTCCTTGCACCTGAATGGGTCTGGTCTGTCTCGGACAATGCTGTCTCCACCTCCTGCTGGGAAGCTGGCCCAGAGAGGACCAAACTAGTTTGGACTAAGCACAGACGCTCTCTGACAACAAAGAGAAATGCAGTATAAATATTGTGGCCCAGACCCTAGAACTTTAGACCTCACTTGGATCAAGGAACCTGCCAAGAAGAAGAGCTGTAAGAGCCACCAGGGGGTGCACTGCCCCTTTGCTGTGTTGTAGCTTTGATGGGTTGGCCTGAAGTTGCTGCTTCTTCCTTTGGCAGTGAAAGGACTGGACTGAACTTTCTTTTACATGTTGCTGAGTATCTCCAAGGGCTTGAAATAGAGCTTGTCTCCTGTTCACAAAGTCTCAGGGACAGCAAAGACTTCACCTACCTCTGGGTACTGCACCTGGAACCGCGGTTTCAGTTGCCACAGAGGGGGAAAGCAGCCGACACCGTCACCGACACTGCTGCGAGCTCTGTATCCTCTGCCGCCCTGGTCTCCCAAATGACATCGCTGCCTGCTAATGGTGACACATGTGACCGCACCACAGTCTGGGCTGACCGCCGCCAGCTCCCAACTGGAACTGTCGCTTTCTCCGTGACCTGTCAGCACCGCAACGAGCACCGCCTTACTGTGCACCACATCCCTATTCTCACTGATGCCGCTGGACGACCGTCACCGAGCTGCTGCCTGAACTGCGACTTGAAGGCACTGCACACCGCACCGCTCCACTTCACATCGCAACCGCGACGGTTGGCACGACCGGCCTGAACCTACTCGGTCGGTCGGAGCCAAAGGTACTGTTTCAAGTCTACTGACACTAAAGTCAGTCAGCACCTACGCGACTGGCCTGGAACTATTGGATTCTGTCATTTTCAGCACCACAGTACCACCGGACCGAGCTCCCGACTTCAAGGAACTGTATTTTTAAAGTCATACATGCAAAGTGTCTATTTTTGATTACTATATGTTGGTCGTTTATTGTTTGGTCTTGTTTGCACAGATAAATATTGGTTATTTTTCTAAAACTGGTGTGGTGTCCTTCTGTAGTGTTTTCACTGTTCTACTGCTGGTTATGTGCAAATGCTTCACACTCTGCCTCTGAAATAATCCTGACTGCTCGTGCCAAGCTACCAAGGGGGTGATCAGGGCTTATTTTAGGAGTGCATCACACTTATCCTGACTAGAAGGAAGGGCCTCTATTTGGACACAGGTGCAAACCATAGCCAACTAGAGACTCCCGTTTCCAACACTTGTTCTATATGTTGTGCACTTTTTTTTACTATTTTTTTCCTCACATTTACTACCTGCACCCATTAAGAATAAATGCATCTTTCATAGTGACTCAGTTATGAAGATGTTATTTTCTGTCAACTCACCTGAGAATGTTCTGGTGAGTGCCGTTTTTTTCCAAGTAAAAATCATAATAACTGGTTTGCTTTTAAACCTTTTTTTTTTGTTCCTTCTTTTATTTCTTGTTGTAATGTTGTTTTTGTAACATAGTCGAATAAAATGAACGAAATGATAATGCTACTAATACTACTCATTGAGGTTTGGAGATTACATGTGTGTCCATGGGGCATGATTCCCATCAGTGTGTGGTGGGTGCAGTCCAAACCTACCCTCAGGCCTCTTCTATAGTACCAAGACAGTTTGCAACCATCCTATCATAAATAGCACCATGATGACATCTCTGTGTGCAAAAATAAGTGATTTGATTATATGACTTTCCAGCACATTTCCCATGCATCCTTTACCATACAATGCTTTTACCATGCAACGCCTTTACCACGCATCTGCATATGCCTTTATAAAGCATGCCTTTACCACACAAGGTAAGTAAATTAAGGTAAGTAAAAACCATCTATCTATCTATCTATCTATCTATCTATCTATCTATCTATCTATCTATCTATCTATCTATCTATCTATCTATCTATCTATCTATCTATCTATCTATCTATCTATCTATCTATCTATCTATCTATCTATCTATCCATAGGAAATGCCTTTTTTGGTTTGCTAATAACTAATAACTTTGTTGCCATTTGACGAATCGTCACGAAACATCACAAAAAGTGCTATTTTTGCCTAGTTTCTTCATGGAGAGTTTCAGGGTGACCCTTTAAGCAGATGTGGAGAAAAAAGGGGGGCCCAAAAAGCAAAATCTCCATGCATTTTCCATAGACTTTCTTGGAACACAATTTATAAAACATTGCTGCGTTTTCCCTATTTCTTTTTCCAATTGAAAATTGAACTGTGATGCCACAAAAAACGCTTAATGGAAATGCACCAAATTTGACAGAATTCTAGATCTTGGCCCAGAAAGCAGGCTTTTTTAATAATTTGGCATAAATCCATTCTGTAGTTTTAGAGAAATTAGAGATCAAAAAACTTTGTACATCTGATCGGTTAAGAGTTCCTTGAACCCAATTAAAAAAATAAAGCATTCTGATTGGCCAGCTCGCTCCCATGGGAATAAGGCTCCTGCAGGAGTGAGCGATTCTGGTTGCTGCCTACAACATGAGGAAAATTGTTGCATGTAGCCATTGAAGGCTTGGAGACTTAGGGCCCAATTATGACTATGGCAGTCCTATGAACCGCCGCAGTCGTGGTGACTGTCCACGCACCGCCAAACTGGCAGTCTGACTGCCGTATTACAAGTGCGCAAGTGGGACCACTGCAACTGCCCGGGATCTCTTAACCCGCAGCGGTGGCGCATTGGTCAGAGGCCACAATATGCTGGCAGTGCTGCTGCGGCACCGAAAAAAATATTACGAGATTCCCCAACGTGACCCTTTTCATGGCAGTGAGCCCGCCATGCAAAGGGTGGTGGTGAGGAAACTAAGGGTGCCCTACGGGGCCCCCTGTTGCCTCTGGGCCTGTGGGTACATGTAGGGAGGCACATGGTGTGCCCCCTTGTCTGTTTGCACCCCATGTTCCTGCACAGCATGGACGGAACTGTCCATGCTCTGCAGGAATATGCTTAGGCGCTCCCATGGGTCTGCCTTTCTAAGGCTCACATATGCGCCTTAGAAACGCACTGCCGTGGCTCCACCAAAGCAGTACCGCCAGCCCTGGTTTTTGGTTAGAATCCAGCGGGTGGTGTGACTACGGGTTTGGCGGTGTTGCAGCGGGTGATGGCGTGCTGGCACTCTGCAACACAGCCAAACTCGTAATCAGGCCCTTAGTCCCCTGTCCTGAGAATATTTCAAAAAACATATAATGGGGCAGGGTAGGAATACAGGCTTCTGCGGACTCCCATGGCAACACAGCATAAAAAAATAAGAAAATGCCACTCACCTTTTATTTATTGTAGTTTGACTCCAGAGTGGGCCCAAATGTATGTTTACAATATATGGGACTCCCTTTGTGGCCCCAAATGTAGTGTTTGGTGGGTGCCCTAGGTAGACACTGGGCACCCACCTGAGGCACCGGAGAGTGAGTTCCCCTCTATCCATAAACTTAAAAAAGGCCTTTGAATGGAGTCCCCAGAGTCCAAAGTGGCTCTGGTAGGGGGTTGCTTGCCACCCTCCCCTTAAAAAAGAAAGGCCCTGGGGGATGGGGTTTCTCGAGCCCAAAGTAGCTCAGGGAGTAGGGGCTGTACACCCATCTCCTCTAATTAAAAAGAAAGATCCCGGAGTATAAGGGCCACTGGGTTGTAAAGGCTCAGGAGGGGGCCCCCTCACCAATTTTTTTTTCATTGCTCCAGTTGGACACTGAGACACAAAAGTGAATAATAAATGAGAGAGCCGTTCATATATTATTCACTGTCCATTGTGGGAGCACCTTATTATGCCCTGAGGGGGCTTTTTTGTTCATTATTTTTTAAAGCTTGGTGGTGCCCCAGAATAGGGGGGCACCACAAGCATTTTTTTATGTTGTAGGGAACTGCACTAAGTTACGCATCCCCCAAGCAACATTAAAAAAAGAACATTCATGTCCTGGGTCATTTAAACCATGAACCCCGGAAGAACATATCTTATTTTTTTTAAGCCCTCCTAGTTAGAATGCTATCCTCTTCAGCTTTATTACAAGGCCCTCTTGTGGTGGTTTTTATGATTGCATTTTGTGGGCCTTTCCAGAGGAAGAGGGAGAAACTTCAAAAGAAGCAGAACACCAACATAAAACTTCAAAACCCAGTCTCTAAATCACCTTTGGTCTCTGGAAATGGACTATAAGAAGGGAAGGTTGAGATCCCAAAAAATGTCATCTGCCAAGCAGCTACACAAGCTGTGTGAGGAGAGGAAGCTCTGCAAGACTTCTGCTTGTGACCAGGATTGGGGGCCAAGTCCTGCTAGGCTCCCTGCTGGGTGAGTGGACATCACCCAGGGAAACCAGAGCCACCTGCTCTAGAGCGTGGAACACCAGCATTGGCCTACCTGCCAAGATCAGTGTACTCTGCGAGGAAGAGGAGAGCATTGGAGGGAGTGAGGACCATGGAGGAACTCTGTTGCGTGGACTCCCGGTGAGAGGTGTGAGGAGACGGCTGCTGTACTGATCAGGTCATTGCCTATGTGCCGTACAGTGAGGGCCAAGCCTGTGCGGCCCCATTGCAGCAACGTTGTATGCCAGGAGGGGCTGCTGTGGATCATACTGCCTGTTTAACAAGAGCTAAAACCTGTGCGGAACCCTAGTAGTGACCCTGTATGTCACAAATAGCCATTCTAGTACAGGTTGCCATGCGGTGGGGGCCAGCGTCTTGGGTGGCAGGGGTGCAGCAACCTCCAATGCCAGGAGGGACTGCAGGAAATAATCGTGTTGCTGAGGATCAGGCCAAGGCACCAGAACTGTAAAGCCACGATGACCCATAGGTCATAGGGAGCATTGAGGGCTGCAAGTGACCTGACCCCATGGACTGAGTGATGACACCATGGATGCATTGCTACATCTCTAGGATCAAGATCAGGAGAATTGGAATACGACCTCAAGGGGAAAGTGTGTCTATAAATGTCATAACCTTCTCTTGAATAAGTAGAGTTGAAAATAAAATATTCTTTATATTATAAAAATAAGTATTTGACTGGTTATTGGTTTATTGATGCTGCTGTGTGCATTTTGAGTTATGAGTTGTGTTCACTAATCTGTATCCGCACAGCCCCTCCCGCCAAGGAGCCTTAGAATTCTTGTTCAGATCTACCACTGAGAGTAAAGTGCAAAAGGGGTAGTTGGTCGGGGTGTGCAGGATCCTTAGTAGGTGGGACCTGGGACATCCGTAACAAAAAAAACTCAACCCCTATGGTTGGACCCAATCACCCCTGCATGCCCCATGACCCTCTGAATGGGGTTCTGATAGCCACTTTTAGAAAGCTGCAATTTTCTTGTTCTAATCATTTGGTGACTGCAGCCTGTTTAATGGGTCAAATGGCTAAGCGTAGTTGACATTTGGCCTTTCCATATTCTTCCCAGACAGTTACACTATTGAGAGATTGTGTGTTGGTAGGATGGGCCATCTTGACAAGATGGGAGGGATGGAGCACTTGCACTTCAAAGCAGCTGCTTCAGCAAACACACAAAGACCTTCACACTAGCCTTTTGTGCACCCAGACATCCTAGGACCAAGGCAGGGAGGCAGGGAATTCCAGACACTTCTGTGGGGGGAAACTCCAGAAGTTTTTCTTCAAAGCTGGTACCATGTATAAAACTAGGACCCTCAGACCCACTTTTCAGTACACTCCTGGACCTGTGAATACTACAGAAGGAAGACTGCCCCACTGCCAGAGGACTTCCCTGCTGCTCGAGGCCTGCCCTGCTCTCTGGAAGTAAGACTGGACCTGCTCTCTTCATCTTACGCATAGTGACTCCAAAGGTCAGATGGTTAACCTCCTGTTCTGAGCTACAGCAACACAAGAAGCTCCAGAGGACTCCCTGCAACTGCCAAGCTGACCTTCTGCACTGGACCTGCAACTGGACCTGCCTGTGCCCTGCTGGCCTCTGTTGGAGTGAGTTGCTGATCCCCAACAGATGCCTCCCATGGACTCTTGGCTGGTATCAGTTGAGCTCCTTCTTTGAAGAAAAGGAGAAATCCTGAGTGTTTGTCTTTTTACAACCATAACCTGTTCCATTCACTACAGCAATGACTGTCCACGAAGACTGGCCTGTTCTTTGCGCTACAGCGATGACCATCCATGACACTCTCCCTGCTCTTTGCGGCCTCCTTGCCCATGAACTGGACTATTCGAGTAAGACTTGGAGAAGATAACTTTTTAAACACACACACACTTATCTTAAATATACTTAGCCTGTGTTGATCCTTGTTTGCATGCCACACAGCCAACCCACATTCCTTGGTGGGGACTGCAACCCCCGTAGTCCAACGCGCATGGGGAGGTGCCAACTCACTTTCCAAGCGCCATGCGGCGCATAAGAGGTGGCCGGGGTTCCCGCAGCGCGGGAGCCCGTGTTGATCCTTGTTTTCCTGTCACACGGCCAGCCTGCATTCCTTGGTGGGGACTGCATCCCCCATAGTTCAACGCACCAGGGGAGGCGCTGACACACTTTCAAAGCACCAGGTGGTGCATAAGAGGCTGCCGGGGCTCCCGCAGCACGGGAGCCCGTGTTGATCCTTGTTTGCCTGCCACACCGCCAGCCCGCATTTCTTGGTGGGGACTGCATCCCCCATAGTCCAACGCATCAGGGGAGGTGCCGACGCACTTTCCAAGCGCCAGGAGGTGCATAAGAGGAGGCCAGGGCTCCCGCAGCGTGGGGCGTGCGCAGGCCATGCCCAGGCAAAGGGCGGGCCCGTCTGCGCCCGTCTGAGGCCGGATGAGGCTGGGCTGGGCCACCCCTCTTCCAGGTGTCATCTACCAAGTTTTGATGAGGTGAGCCAAATTCAATTAATAGTAGTAAGTGCTGAGACATATATGCCATGGGGAAACGCACTTGTATATCAAGCTCTCGACCCTCTACTAGCATAGACAGTATGCTAGAAAGGGCAGTTAATATTGTCGCTAATGAGATCGAGCTAACCAAGAGGCGTCTGTCTCTGGGAATGGTGGCACCACAGTCTGGCCCTTCGGTAGGGATGGCCCAAGGTGATCATGCTGGCCCTTTTCCAATGCCTAGTAAGCAGACCAGCGCTATTAGCCATCCACCGACTTCATGACTTGGTTGCAACAACGAGGGCAATGAGGTAGCCTGCAGCGGTGAAAGCACACTAAACACGGACGCACCCTTGCTCCCTGCAACTTTAGGGGCTAAAAGGAAAAGAAAATTGTCTAAACCTACCAGCTCTAAGAGGAAACAACCCCCTTGTGTTAATCATCCTCGTACTGCCCTGAGTTCATGGATACAGGGCCCCCCATCCTCTTTGAGCGTGGAGTCTGCTGAGCCCACTGCTAATTCTATATCAGTTAAGGCATTAAATTGTTCTATCTGTACCCAGACTGATACCGCAGCAGCTTCTTCTATCCGCTGCAGACTTGGCGACACCTCAATTGACATTATTGTAGACACTGTATGTGAGTGTATTAAAGAACTCGTGGATAAGAACTTTACTACACTTTGAAAACGTTTAGACCATTTGGATTCATTGTCAAATAGATTAAGCTCACAAACTAACACCCCCAAACCCACTGTGCAACATGGGGCGAACTCCAATCTGCAGTCTACTAGTGCATTTAATCCTAGTCAGCAGTCGAAGGCACCAACGTTTATTTCCCCTACTTTTGCCTGTGACACTTGCAGTAAAGTTAAGGAATGTTTCTAATTCAAATCTACTGCTGCCCAACACTGGACGCACAAGTAGCTCAACCACTACATCTTCACATACGCCTTCAGCTCCATGTACTGTTTCTGTGAGCATTGCAAATAGAGTCAACCCAGGGGGTAGTGCGCAAGGCGAAATTGCTGAAAATCCAGTGAGTATGACAATCACCGGGGCTAGTAAGGAAGTTCTAAGCCTACCTCCGGCAGCGTGTCCCTATGTATTAGTCCTAGCAGGTGTACCGTCCCTTAGAAAAAAACAGAATCAGACTTGGTACCAATTGCGAAACAAAAGTGGTGACTGGCTTGTGAAACATAAAGGGTTTCGGGTGGCAAACACTAGTTACATCGTAATGGTACGCAGGGTAGGGTGGGTTGGTACCTCCCCGAACAATATTCATTTTTGACATCCGTCATTGGTAAAATCTATATTGACGACACAGGAGCTTATTATTACCATCTCAACTCTTATTTGGTCACTGCCATTGGGCTTTTTCTATAAACCAACCCCGGGGCCAAATACCCATGACGTTATTTGCCAAATTATGCATAACAGGTTTTCTGCCTTGTCTGGCTTAGACAGTCAGGATTGACTGGAATCCTTTTTAACACCAGACAGGACCACCTCCACCCCAATCACGGCAAAGCCCTCAGGACAGGATATTTTAGTTATCCCTGACATTGACCCAAACTTAAATATACTGAGCTGGAATGTTGCCGGCTTAGCATCTAAAATAAATTCCGAGGATTGGATAAACATAGTCCAAAAATATGATATCCTTTTGTTGCAAGAAACTTGAGCTACACGGGACTTACATTTAGAAGGGTTTGAATGTTTTAATGCCATCGTCCCTATCCCCAAGGTCGGCCGCCCATCTGGCGGACTTTCAACTTGGGTCAATATCTCCTCTTGTGGTAGTGCTAAGGCTCTTGTCACAGAGAACGACAATTTCCAAGCCTTGATTTACACACGGGGGCTTCCATTTGTTTAATTAATTTTTATAACAATGATTTTCATCCTTCACCGAATAAGAATTTTATCCATTTGTTTAATTTTGTTTCCAGCTTAAAAAGTCAAAAGGCGCACTATAACTTAGCTGGTATCTGCCTAGGTGGTGATTTTAATATTGGGATCTCTATGAAAAATGGATTAGTCACGGACTCTTTGGCTAACGTGCCCATATGTAATAGGGGGATAGAATTGCTGGATCATTTGTCTAACCACAATTTAACAAATGTAATGGAAATCGCGGCCGTACCCCATAAAGATAAGCATATTGTGCCAAGATATAGAGGTCAAGGTTGCGCTTCTACCTTTGATTATGTCTTTATATCTGCCTCTTTAGAAGATTGCTAATTAAATGCTGAGGTCATACCAACTGTTCAGGGCGATCACAATCCCATTGTAACAACAATCAGATTTGCCCCTAGACCGGAATTCGCCAAAGAGTGTGGGGCTAGTAATCTACTATCCTCGACTGATAATTTAAGAGTGATTTGGCGTGGTGTTCATAATAATGATCTATTCTTTAGAATGATAATAGCACACCCATCACTTATGGACACCTGCTTTTCATCAATTGATCACAACCCTGAGGTAATCAGTGCCTTTAATCATCTGTGTGGGGGTATCAAACAACTGATTACTAGTCCCGCAGTGGAATCCAACCTGAGACCAAGATGGTTAAATAACGCCTGCTCTTGAGCAAACAGAGAGCTCCGCAAGGCCCTTACAATGAAGCCTGGGGATGGAACTCTTGTTAAGTCTTTGAGGCACCAATACAAACAAATATCAAGGCAATGAAAAGATGAGATTTTAAAAGAGCAATGGGATAACCTTGCATATGCTGCCAGACTCAATAATGGGAACGTTTTTTGGGCAGCAGTTGAATACATAAGATCATGTCGTGAGGGTTTAGGGGTGCCAGTGGACGTTGCTAAGTTAGCATTAGTTTGTGCTTTGCATCACCACCATCTTGACGCTTATGCACACGACACTACATGCCTTGGTTCCCATAAACACTCTTGTTCGTGCTGCTTCACATGGGAACTGTCTGCCTTTCACCATTTTGGCTGTGCTTTGTGTTCTAGTCGGTACATTGTGTTCAAGGACAGAAAACAACTTCACTGGTTAATCAGCTTTGGTCTGTCCCATACATATATAGACATAACATGGAACACAGCTGCGCTACTGACTTTTCGGGTGTTTTTAATATGGCACGAGATGCAAGTTAAGACACTTGGGAGAAAACCTGACCAGAGAAAGAGCTGTGCTTGTCCGGAGATGTAAATCCTATCATCTAAGACTTGAGGTAGGGAGTTCCGCTGTCCAAGCCCAGAGGTCTTCCACTTATACAATAAACATAGCTTGTAGCACGGGAGTGTGGTAAAGCACTATAAGGCTTCATCCGCTGTCATTATAATATGCTGTCCCCATTCATATTATATGGAGTTGTAACTATGCTGATTATACTGTTTTTATGCATTTCTTTGCTAATGATAGGACGTGTACTGCATTACAGAGCATGTTAGTTGCAATAAACATTTTAAACTCTACAGTGTCTCTGGTTACTCACATTGTGAACAATTATGAGTATCTAAGCGAAAGAGTGTCTTGTTCCCATGAATTCTGAGAGGCCCTGAGTCGCTTGTTCTACGATATCCAATCATTGGTAGCTCCGCTGTAGTACGGAGAACGAATGGGATACTATAGCTAGCCGGATAGGGGTTCTGGGCACTGAGGCGTGTTTTTGGTACACTACAATACACAGAGGTCCTGGTTTCCTGTGCATAGTTCTGTGTATGTGCAGAATCCCTGCAACAATCTATGGGCCTTACACTTACTCCCCTAAGCTGTAACATAACTAACGAAGCATGGAACGCCCACTTTTCTAAGATTTATTCAGCTCCAATACAAAATGAGGATCCCTTTAACCACCAAGCAGCTTCGAGGATTCAGATATCCGTGTCAGAAGTTGAAGATGCTATCCACCAAAGTTTAGGTAATAAGGCTCCTGTTATTGATGGGCTTCCCATCAATCTCATCAAACACAAACCAGAGTTTTGAGCACCCCTTTTATTAAATGTTTGCAATAATTTAACTAATGCTACAATTCTGAGCACATGGTCTACCAGCATTACTGTTCGTATTTTTAAAAAAGGTGACCGATTCAACCGTAGCTGCTATAGACCGATCTCCCTGATCAATAATACATTGAAGATCTTAAGGAGGATCCTGTTTAACAAGATCAGGTCCTGGGCCGAGGAGGAACACATTTTAAATTTGTGCCAGTTAGGTTTTAGAAGTAAAATAGGCACAGTGGAACAGTGCCTAAACCTTAACTTGATTATTGGCAAATACTCCATAGCCCGGAAATCTCCCATCTATTTGGCTTTTATGGACCTTACCTCAGCCTTAGATTTTGTTAACAGGTCAGGCTTATGGTCGATTCTTTTAAAATATGGGTTGGACAAGGTTTTAGTTCATTTTTTAGCTTATTTGCACAGGGACCTGAAAGCACGGGTGAGGATCAGTAAGGACAGGAAGGTTTCACAGGACATTAATATTGGTAGAGTAGTCAGGTAGGGGTGTGTGCTGGCCCCTCTCTTATTTATCTTATATATCAATGATGTACATAATGCATTGATTAAACTAACCAATGATGTGCCGAGAATCAATGGTAACACACTCCCCGCACTACTGTACATGGATGATGCAGTCCTAATGGGACACACACCCAACGCACTACGCACTTTAGTCTGGGGTTTTGTGGACTTTATGGCCGGCCTGGACCTCTGTACTAATTTGAAAAAAAAATTTTTAATGGCCTGTGGCCCTAAAAAGCACCTTATTAACACAATCTCCATAGGCTCTGAATGTTTATATTGTACTTGCACTTTCCCCTATTTGGGGTTGGTATTCGCAGCCAATGGATCCTGGGCAGATCGTGTGGCACATAGTAGGAGCAAGTTTTTGAAAGCCACTAAATCAATTCTGTGCCTCCCACAACCAAAAAAGGCCGATGTGGTTTTAGCTATTATTAAAATTTACAAATCACAGTTCATCCCCACTGCAACATATGGTGCTGAAGTTTGGGGTTTTACAAAGTGCAGTAGTATCCAGGGCGAGGAAAACAGATTTTGTCGGAAACTTCTGGGGGCCCCAATTTCGTCCTCACAGTATGTCTGCCAAAAGGAATTAAAATTGCCATATATTGAAGATTATATTAGGGCTTCTCCAGCCATATTCTGTCTCAAAATTTGGCAAAATCCGTCAGCGACCCTTACCAGAGATATAATAGCTGACTGCCTTAAATGTGACAAGGGCATGGACATACCTTGGCTTGCTGCTGTAAGGGAGAGCCTGAATAGCGTGAACCTTGAACATATCTTTTTTAATCCAAGTGATATGGAGGGCTGAAACAAAAAATCTCTTCAGGAGGCTCTATATGAACAGTACAGTAATGCAAGATATGAAAAAGAGTTTTCGAAATCCTCTGTTGCAAGGTATATGTCCCTAGAGGACGCATTTTGCTCTTCATCATATCTGCCACCTAGCTGTCTTTTAAAGAATATAAGTCGTTGGGAAAGAGGTCTGCTTTTTCGCCTAAGGGCCGGTACTTTGAAATTTCTGCTGTGCTTTCCCTTGGGGTTTAATGTCAACTTTGACCAAATGCCCTGCCCTTATGACAATCGCAGGAACCAATCAATGCTACATTTTTTATTCTTTTGTAATTTTTATCAAAAATATATAAAACGATTTTTGATCCCTTTTTTTAAGGTAACTGCCATCACTGATTATAAAGCAGCCTACATGGAAATTCTTCAACTGTAGGATGATGACCTGGTTTTTCGTGTGGGATCCTTTTTAAAAGTGGCAGTTTGCTCACGTGCTTCAATGAGCACCCAATGATGGCTGCTTTCCAATTTTTTCAATCAACTTACTTTTGTTGTTCAGTAAAATAGTTAGATTTTTGTGAATATTTATTTCTTCATTTCTGTATTTGCCCTGATAGCTTTTATGCTAATCTTATATGTGCTTCTTTTTTAACTATTTCAGATTGTTGCATTGTTATTTACTTGACTGCACTTTATAGATTATTGTATTACTATGCTGCTTTTTGATAGGTTCCTATTAGGATACTGTTTTTACGATGTTGCTGCTTTTTATAGTTGTGTATTTAGTTTTATAGTTGTACGTATTTTATTGCTGGTATTTGATCTGTGCTTTTATGGATATATTTATATCCGAATAAAGATGAATTGAATTGAATTGAATTAAATATACTTAGCTTGCATGGTAAAGGCATTTATGGTAAAGACATATACATGGTAAAGGCATGCATGGTAAAGGCATTGAGTGGTAAAGGATTTGTGGTAAAGGCATTTCATGGAGACAACATTGCAAAGGTGTAAAGGCTGTTTCCTGTTGGAGCCAGAAAAGTCTTGATGGATTATCTGTCACCAATCCCCCTTCTATTATTTTAATTCTATTGTTGCTAACCCATACAGATAACAAGTAGGAGTTAATGCCCCTATCTAGTTGATGCCCACCTACATTCAGGCAATAACACATTATGTCCTTTATTATTAATATTATTGATAGTTGTGAGAAAAAAGAGTCCATAATTGCAAATTTCTGAAGTAGGATTCCCACGGTGGACACCGTTTGGGAAATCACTTCCTCAGATTACTATTACTAATAAAATCACTAGCCCCTCACATATTACCTTATTGTTTGTTGTCCAGAGCTGACTATGTTCACATGACTAAAAAGGAATAGAAATGAGTCCATCTTTTCAGATGACTTATTAAAATAGAAGGAAAATCCATTCATGGATCTACCTTTAGGGCAATAATATGCTAAAGCTCCATTATTCAGGTTATGCCAGCAATAAATGACCAAGACATAGACGCTGATTTCATAATTTCTGTTATACCAATATGTCCTCCTCTTTGCCTGCCCATCTGCCCAGTAAAGAGGAGGAAGTTGTTCTAAAAAGTCTGAAGACATAACTTTACACTGTTAGGATGTCTGTGCTCTTTTCCTTTGCTATCTTTCTCTCTGATTGCCCTGTCTGATACACCTGGGAGCTGTTGTCAAGTCTTTCTCACTGAATGAGTTTAAGCATCACTTGGTGACATTACGGTGCCTCGCTACCAACTCAAGAGCAGTCCATGCCATCACCCTCTGAATGCTTCACGTCTGCCAACATGCCCTTCTTAATGCCTCCTGCCGAGCACACAACATAAACACTGCAGTTTTCTGTAGCTCTCTTCGTCTCTGTTTCTTTTTTTCTACATTTTCCAAATGAAAAATTCTTAAAATAAATAATCGTTATCAAGAGGGAGGACACAGTTAATGCTGCATTCTGCAATTAGTTTTTTGATGGAATATGGCCCCAAGGCCTTATAGCCGCTCAAACTGAATGACACTTTTTGAATTGAACAGTACATTTGAGGCGCTTCAGGCCAGCAGTTGTGAGGTATGTTGAATGAGCTATCATCCGAGGTAAGTTTATGTAGGAATTTTAGAAAGTGAAACCCAAGAGCGATAATGATGTCCAAATGTATTTAACTACTGGTGCTTTGTATCATTGACTCTCTTGGAAGGTTGAATATTAGCTTTAGAAATGCACATTCCACAGACTTTGAAATGTTACTATTGTCCAGACTCAACATTTCAGATCTCTAAAGCATCATTTGTGGGATCATATTTGAAAAGGCCTTTAGAAGAAGGGTTTGGACCTTGCCCTTTCTTTTTTAATTTTTATTTGAAGAAAATCAAAAGACCACAGATAATACATGTCATGACAACTTTTAGATACATACAATATACCACATCACAAGCATGGCAAGAAAGAAAATTAGAGACACATTTCAATCACAAACATATCTGAAAATAGCAGCTCGGTTTACCTCATAGATTACTCAAGTGCCTGTGCAATAAATAGGTTAATCTAATTACTGGAGCTGTAGATTGGGAAAGGGATAAAAAGAGAGACAACAAGGCTTTCATTCACAAATATATCAGAGACAAAGAATATATATATATTATCTACTGGCGGTCGCCAGTAGATAGTTATAGTTACAACCTAGTTTCCATAGGAAATCTCAAAATTCTATTTTGAATAACTTTGGCGCCGGTTGACGAATCCTCGCGAAATTTTCAAAACTAATGGGGCGCTCTGTTCAGCTCCTACCCTGAAAGTCTCGGGGTGATTCGTCAAGTAGGGGCCGAGAAAAAAGGGGGGTCCCAAAACGCATTTTCCCCATGCATTTTTCCATAGGACATTTAGCCACAGCTACAGCCCGAACGGCTGAACAGAATTACTTGAAATTTGGCAGAGAGGTAGCCATAAGGTCAAGGAAGTGCCTTTTGCAGGTCTGGTGTAAATCTGTTCAGTATTTCCTGAGAAAATAGCATTTAAAAGCATATCAATATCTATACGCACGCACCGTGTGCGCACTGTGCGCGCACCCTGCCGTGCGCGAGCGCAATTCTGATTGGTTGTTAGATGTGGGTAAACATTTGAATCGGTCGAAACCAGGAAGTGTCGGCCGCCATTTTGTCTCTCGCAGTCTGAGGGGGTGAAAAACAAAGGTAGAGAACGTGAAAAGGGGGCAGAGTGGTCAGTTCCTGACCCCCTAGCCTTGGTCAGGGGGTCACTGAAGGACCCTCAAGGGTGAAAAAACCAAATTTTTTTTTTAACCAAAAGCGCGAGGTGCGCGCACCCTGCGCGCACGGCACGAACTGCGTACCGTTCGCGCACCGAGCGCTCACAGAGCGTGCACGGTGCACCAAGCACACCGTGCGCGCAGGGTGCACGCACCTCGCGATTTAAAAAATAAATAATTTGTTTTGTTTGAAAAACCTGAAAAAATAAAATAATAATAAAAACATAACTTAGCATTTAAAAAAACGTACAAATTCACTGAAAAAACCATAGGTTTCACACACATTATAGTTACGAATTAGCATTTAAAAAACCTTGCAAATTCACTTAAAAAACCATAGGTTTCACACATGTTATAGTTAGCTGGACATTTCACTCGTAAAAAACCAATGAAATTCCCCCGTTATAGTTAGTGCAGGCAACTATAACTCACGCGACCGCAATCCTCTGCTGATGACGTCAGATATTACATCACTGATGACATATGTGTCTTTCTGAAAAATAAATATTTGTAATATATGTATAGCTAAAGATTAATGGAAGAAAACATGGGTAAATAAGTGTCTAAATACAGTGATGTAATATCTGACGTCATCAGCAGAGGATTGCGGTCGCGTGAGTTATAGCTGCCTGCACTAACTATAACGGGGGAATTTCATTGGTTTTTTACGAGTGAAATGTCCAGCTAGCTATAACATGTGTGAAACCTATGGTTTTTTAAGTGAATCTGCAAGGTTTTTTAAATGCTAATTCGTAACTATAACGTGTATGAAACCTATGGTTTTTTCAGTGAATATATATATATATATTAATGCTCTCCGACTCACACACTTCAGTAAAAGTCCAGCACTCGGGGGGTAGTTTCGCAGATGTCTTTATTCAGCCACAAAAAAGAAACAGACGCATTTCGGAAATTCCTTCGTCAGTGTTTACAGTTATCGCAGTGAGGCAGCGTTATTTGAATTACAGCTTACGTGCACGTGACTACAGCGATTACGCCCACAATTGAATAACATCTCTCAATGATCTGCAAATGAGGCGGCCATCTTGGCATGATGAATTCTTATTGAATCAGTGCCTGACAAAATTATTGAATCGCCCCGCTATGTCCCAGCAAAATTGTGTTAGTCAAGAAAGGGACAAGGTTGTGTCAATCTAATACCTTGTATATACATGAGCGGTTATCTGGCGCTTTATAAATCAAGATGCCGTCATTGCCGGTTCAATCATATCATGACAAAATTTACACCGTGTAGCGGTAAAAACAGCCTATTCACATAAAATCAAACCGTATATCGGTCTTGGTTTTAGAAAACATTATGCCATCATTGTCAATTCAACATAGCGTAACAAGGTTTCACACCGTATATCGGTAAGAATAGCCTATATTTAATCTATGTTTATTGAATGCTCAAACCGTGTATCGGTCTTAGTGCTTCTCATTGAGGCTAATGCTTCAGTAGGATAAATATTTGTCCTCCGCTGTTATAATGTTGTCACACTATTGAAATTAATCTAAAATGCAGTGAGAGTGTTGCAAAGAAAATTAGTCAATTTGAGTGAGTATCCTTATTCTATCAGCTTCCTAGATGGACTGTAAGTTCTTCCCCACTATTGAGTCCCTTAGGTGCCTTGGTCTGCAAATCGATAATGTATCCCTTTTATCCACCCCAAATTTATCCTGCAGATTTAAAAATGATAGAAGCTGACCCTCACTGTACAAATCTCTCAGGGTGCTAATTCCTTTTCTCCCCCATTCATGAGTAACTTGGTCCTGAAATATTGGCAGAAGTAAACCTTGCGCCATAAATGGAGTATATGTATTCAGCTTTGAGATCTTAATTTTCCGTCGTACCTGTCTCCAGATCCTATATGCTGCTTTCAGTATTTTAAATTTAGTTTTTTTGTAATAACTGGGTTCTAGGAACCTGACCAGACAACCCTTAGCTTCAGCGCCCAGCCCTATTTCATATATTGTTGGTCTGGTTTCCTCTGGGATTTCAGCTTTATCTCCAACTAATAGGATACCCATATGTTGTATGATAGAAGCCCAGTAATACAGGAAGAAACTAGGGATTGTCCAGCCACCCTGTTGTTTTGGAAGGAACATCAATTTGGCTGCTCTTCTTGATTTGCGGTATCCCCAAAGGAATCTCTGACAGATCCTATCAATCCTTGCTAAAGAAGATGCAGAGAATTCCAGAGGAATCGTCCTAAAAATGCACAAGAATTTCGGAAGAACCAAAATTTTAATAACATTGCTTTGACCACATAAGGAAAGGTGAAAATGATCTAGCCTTTCCAATTTCTGGCATACATTACCCACTATTGGAGTAATATTCATATCAGGGATCTGATCTACAGCTGCTGTGATCCTAACCCCCAGGTAAGATGCCTCTTGAACAATCGGGAGATCTGCAGTTTGTGCTGTTCCAGAGCAGAGGATTTGTGTTTTATCAATATCTAATTTATAGCCTGACAGGGTTCTAAATTGTTCAGCTAATCGGTTTACCTCTGGGACTGCTGAGACAACATCGGTAGATAGCACCGCTGTGTCGTTTGCGTACGCTAATGCTCTGTAAACAGTATCATGGATACTCACCGCCTTGATGTTAATGTCCAGCTCTAATATTTTTAAAAAGGGGTCAATATAAAGGGCAAAGACCAGAGGAGAACACGGGCAGCCCTGCATTCCTCCTCTGCTAATATTAAACTCCCCTGAGTCCTGCCCTGAAATGCGAATTACCTCTTTTGGCGAGTGATATAATGCCATAATTGCCTGAATGAATTCCCCACAAAATCCATTCCACTTCAGGACAGGATATAGATACCGCCAGGAGACCCTGTCGAATGCTTTCTCAGCGTCCAACAGGATTACTCCCAGCGGTGATTCCGTGGCCCGGGCCAAATCAAGTAGGGCTATAACTCGGTGGACATGGTCTGTCGTGTCCGTGCCGGGGATAAACCCATGCTGGCGAAGTGAGACCAGAGGAGTAATTATCTTGCCTATTCAAGATGCAAGTATTTTAGAATAGATTTTACTATCGCAATTTATAAGTGAGATGGGTCGGAATGATGCTGGCAACAAATCAGGTTTCCCCTTTTTTTTTAAACACCATTATGGCTGTCTTCTGCCATGATTCAGAGGGATATCCCCATAGAGCCAATTGAAAAATTTTCAGCATCTCTTGTTGAATTGTTTTTGCAAAAGCCCTATAAAACTCCAGGGGGATTCCATCGGAGCCAGTACCCTTACCGAGGGCTAAAGGTTAAAGCTATTTCTAATTCCTCACCGGTAATCGGGGATGCGATGACTTTATTTTGTTCATATGAGACCTCCTTTGTTTCTAGATCTTTTAGAAAGTCAATTAATAGTCCCCCATCTAGTGAGGTCCCTCCCTCAGTATACAGTTGCTGATAATGATTTTTAAAGACATTTAATACTGCTATTGGGGATTCCTGAATTCTATCTAGATGATCATTAATTTTAACAATTCTGTTCGTTACCTCTCGTTGTCGAAGGCGTTTTGCCAGAACCCGACCAGTATTTTGTAACGCAGTATTTTCCCCCAGGTCATATCATTTGGCCCTGTGAAGTATATATTTAGCTGCCAGCTCTGATCCAGGATGTTGATGTATTTTTGATTTGATAATTATAATTTCCTGTTGAGATTCCTCAATGTTAAGACCCGTACTTATTTTCAGCATGAGCTCCCGCTCCGCATTTTCTAACTGCTCAAACCAATTCCCAATTTTCTACTGCAGAGCTTTCTGGCGAAATATGGAGAAGCTTAAGGTCTCTCCTCGAATCCCCGCCTTGAAAGTATCCCAAACCATAGGGTCAGAGGATGAGCCTTTATTAATGGCAAAGAATTCGACAATCCAATTGGTCATATGATCCCGATACGATTGATCACCCAGAAGTTTTCTTTCAAAGGTCCACGGCTTTTGCATCCTGATAGCGCCGGCCAATAAGATTTCAATTACTAAAGGATTGTGATCCGAAAAGACTCTTGGATAGCTTCCACCTTAGCTATCTTGACTTGTTGATCAGAGATAAAAAAATAGTCCAGCCAGACTAATTTATTATGGGGAGCCGAAAAAAAAGTAAAGCTTGGATCCGCTGATCTGTATTTGTGCCAACTATCTATCAAACCGTGTTCTCCCACCAAACCCTGTAGGGCTTTGAAGACCCTTACTTTCCTCCCCTGATACGGAACGTCAGCAGTTATATCAAAACTAATGTCTAGATGAATATTAAAATCTCCACAGAGGATCAGGGGCCGCGGCCAGAGGGCAAGTTAAATGCTTAGATAATTCGGCACATCAAAATCATCTAAATTCGACCCATGGATAGAGCAGATCGTAATAGGGTTGTTATTACCTGGGAATTTGTATTCCACTATGGCCCAATGCCCCAGTTTATCTTCCTCAAATCTCTTGCACTGACCCAGGCCATATCTTGCCAGGATTGTGACCCCCCTTGTAGTTGTACCCTGCAGAGTGCATGCCAACACAACAAAACCTAAGTCCTTTAACCACCATCGCTTGTTCCAAGGTATGTGAGTCTCTTGCAGACAAACCATATCAGCTTGCATATAACGAAGACTTTAGCCAGCATGCCCCTTTTTTATCATTGATGCCACAGATATTTAATGAGCATATACGAATTTTAGCCATTATCCCTATATTGATAAACAGTATCGAATATCTCCATTGCCAATAATCATAAAAATCATCCCAGTCTTTCTTGAACATATGCAAACATTATGACATGCATTTAAAAAGAAACAGTTTAACCTTTGCTGAACCCCCAACCCCTTCCCTCCCATCTTCCCTTGAACCCAGCCCCCCTGTACCCCTCCCCCCTCCCCCCTCCCCTCTCCCCTTGACCCCCACCACCCTTCATTGACGGCTAGACCTAACAGGTCCAGTGATAGAGAGGGAGCTCTCCCGTGTACCCGCCCCGACCCAAAGAGGGAAAGAGGAGGAAAGAAGTGATATCATTACTACTGCCCCTGATAGCCAGGAAGAGGAGAACAAAATTACAAAAGAAAAAAATATCACAGCAAAAGGAAAAGAAAAAAGACCCAGAAGAAACCCTGCAATACAGTGAATTCCCTTCTAGCTACATATAGATTTTTACTCAATGGATTGCAGAAACTCCTTAGCTAGAATCTCTGAGGAAAACAAAATAAGTGATTTCCCTCCAGATTACTTTGAGCTTTGCCGGATTCAGCAAAAACACCTGAGCACCCTTATTTTGGAACGGCTCAATAAGCTGGCGAAGTCGCCAGAGGCGTTCTACTGTCGAGTGGCAGTAATTGGGTCTTACAAAGAACGTGTGATCATTAAAAGATCATTGTCGGACCGTATGGGCTAGATCACAGATTGCTAGGCGCAGGAGAAAGTTCCACACAAAGATTAGAATAGCGCGAGGTTTATTCCCTGTTGATGACAGAGATTTCCTTTGCTTAAATATTAAATGGGAATCTGTGAGCGTGCTGTATTTCATGGGCCCAGTCCCAATTCTCCAACTCAGGCAATGCACCTTTCATGAGCTCAACAGTGAATTTTAGAGTATTTCCTCCCTCTGCCCCTTCTGGAATGCCCAAGATCCTAGATTATTGAGTCTCATACGATTTTCAAATTCCTCCAATTTCCAACAAATGTCTATCATTTGCTTCTCCAGTGACACTGTCATCTCTTTATGGGAGAGGCTTCATTTCCCAGCACATTAACTATGCTTTCTACCTCCTTCATTCTTCCCAGAAATTCAGAGCATGTTTTGGAGACCTTCCAAATGGCCCCCCTGCATCTTCCTGCACACTGTCTGGACCCTCCGGCTTTTGATGTGTGTTTCATCTCTATGGGTCATGATTCTATGGTAGATAGAGTCCAGGGAGGCAGGTTCAGCTTCCCTTGAATTGCTTCCACCTGTGACAGTGTTGCCTTCTAAATCCAGAGAGACAGAGTAATCCCATAGAAGACCCCCTTTTTTCCCCCTTTTTTAATTTCCTTTGTTGTGAGGATTTTGCCCTTTTTTAACTGTGGAGACATTGGCCAGGGTTTAATCTTGCCCATCATGAGAGTTACTGGAGTCCGAGCCCTGACCCTGGCTATCTGAATCAGGCCAGTCCGAAATATCAGACAGGGAAAATAACTTATCGCTGGTTTCTGCCTCCCCCCTTGGTTAGTAACAACTTCTTCCTTTGGCAACCTGTTCAGCATTAAGGCCAGCTGAGTGAGAGATTTCCTTGCCTGCCATTGCTAGCATGTCTTCCTTTTGTTGCAAAGATGCCCCCCCTTTCCGTTAGAGCTCTCTGAGGCCTGCCCTGCCACTTGCCCCTCTACCTTGCCAGACATCAGATTTTGGCTCACCTCAGACTCCAGGGATATCACCTGTGGCTGTGACCCAGAAGGTGAGTCTTCCAACCGTTGTATATTATTGGCTCCAGCATTTTGCGATTGTGGGGCCAGGCATATGGGGGAGGGCTGATCAGCCACCGGTGTAGCTTTTCTGTTGGGAGTTTTACCTGGGTCTCTCATACTGGACCGGGGGGGTTTCTTACAGAAATGAGGACACACGCTGTCCTTTTCCCCTGCTGAAAGACCTTTTGCTGAGCGCCCCATGTCAGCCTTTGTTGTAACTTTCTTCGCGTCTGTCCCAGTCTCAATGAGGGTTTTCAGGGTTTTCACCTTGGGTGGTGGCATTACCTGAATTGAAACCTGGGAAGTATTACTTGCAGCCACGGCCGCTCCAGCAAAAAGATGTAACGCCCGCCAAGCAGAGCGGGTCAAAGCACGATAAATCAAAGCCACACAGAGCGAGAAAGCACCGGCAATCCTCGAGCAGCGTTTCTCGATTCCGTCTGCAGCGCTCACTTCTCTCCAAAGCATACTGCAGGTAAGCTTAAAAACCTGGATACAGAGCGGTCGAGCGGGAGGGCTCCATGCGGCTGCGATTAGACAGCCGCCATCTTGCCGCCTGGGACCTTGCCCTTTCTGAAGGCTCACCCCAGATTTTTTATCTTCCTCTCCCTTCCTTTGCTGAACTCCTTTATGTTGGCTTTTAGGACTTTGTGCACTTTACCCATGCTAACCAGGGCTAAAGTGCTTGTGCACTCTCCTAAAAGATGGTAAATGTGGCCAACCCATTATTGGCACATTTAATATACTTGTACGTCCCTAATATGCGGTACTATATGGAACCAGGGCCTGTAAATTAAATGTTACTGTTGGGCTACAACACTCAGCCTATGGTGCAGTTTTTAAACTGCCATTTTGACCTGGCAAAATAAACCTTTTCCAGGTTTAAATGTTCTCTTCAACACTTATAAGTCACAGGTAAGGTAGGCCCCAAAGGCTTAGGGCAGGGTGTGTCCCCCACGCTGCCACTGTTGTGCCTGGTTACCTCCAGGTGCCCCCACTGCTCCCGTTCCCGCCGCTGCGTCCCCTGAGGTCCCACCCCTTTACTGCCCATTCGTTGCCCCTGCCTTCCGCGTCCCAGCTGCTCCTCCCTCCCACATCCCCATATATGGCAGCCGCTGCGTGGCCACGCGGCAAGCCCTTCTGCACCCGTCCACGTCCGGACCGTGCCCAGCGCCAGAACCCCTGGTCCCCGCACCCGCCAGGACGACCGCCGCTGCTACGATGCCAGCACACTCCACGCTCTCAACCCCGGACAGACCCACACCTGCTTCAAGGCCACCCCGAAACACACACATGGTCCCTTCACCTGCCAGAACTGCAGCTACACCAGCCTCAGAGCCGCCGAACAACCCGCCAAGAAAGACCTCAACCACCTCCAATGCATACTACTGAACACCCGCTCCGCACGCAAACACGCCATCGAGCTCTGGGACCTGCTTGACACATCATCCCGGACATCGCCTTCCTAACAGAGACCTGGATGAACGACTCTTCCGCACCCGACATCGCCAAAGCCATCCCAGACGGCTACAAGATCACCCGCAGAGACTGCACCAACGGAGTCGGAGGAGGAATCGCCATCGTCCACAAGAACAGCATCAGGGTCTCGACCAGCACTGACGACACTCTCAGCACTGCTGAACACATGCATTTCCAGATCCACACAGACCCCAACTCCACCCTCAGAGGCACCCTTGTCTACAGACTCCCCGGACCCCGACCCCAGTTCAGCGACTCCATTGCCGACGTCTTCAGCACGCATGCCCTGACCTCCACCGACTACATCCTCCTCGGAGACCTGAACTTTCACCTGGAGAACAACAATGACAGCAACTCGACAACTTTGATCGATAACTTCGCCAACCTCGGACTGAGGCAACTCGTCACAACGCCTACCCACTCTGCAGGCCTCACGCTTGACCCCATGTTCTCCGCAAGCCCCCACATCACTTTCAGCCACACCACCGCACTCCTCTGGACCGACCACCGCTGCATCCACTTCTTACAGAAACCCACCATACGCCACCGCACCCAACAGATCCCTCGCCGCTGCTGGAGAAAAATCACCGAAGAGCAACTTCACGCAAACCTCGCTCTCAGCCCACCCACCGAACCCTCCAACACCGACGCCGCCGCCCGCAACCTCAGATGCTGGAATGATGACTGCGCCAACACCCTCGCCCCGCTGAAGAAACCCCTCAGAGACACCAGCAAGAGGACCAGCTGGATCACCCTAGAACTCCTAGCCCCCAAGCGAGCCTGCCGGAAGCAAGAGAAGAAATGGCACAGCAAACAAACTCCGGACAGCCACGCAGCCCACAAGGACGCCACCCGCAACCACCATCACCTCATCAGGACTGCCAAGAGGACCTCCTTCAAAGACCGCCTCGACAACAACACACACAATAGCAAGGAGTTCTTCAATATCGTAAAGGAACGCTCCAACACCAGTAACATCCCGCCGTCACAAGCCCTGTGCGACTCCCTTGCCACTTTCTTCCACCGCAAGATAGCAAACATCCACGACAGCTTCAACACCTAGACAGCCCCAACAGACAGCAACACAACAGTCTCCCTGCACACCATCGACCACGACCTCCTGCTAGCCTGGACCAGCGTAAGCATCGATGACACCATCAAGACCATGAGCACAATCCACTCCGGCTCCCCGTCAGACCCATTCCCGCACCACATCTTCAACAAAGCGAGCAGCTCCATCGCACCCCACCTGCGCAACATCATCAATCTCTCCCTCAAGACCTCGACCTTCCCAGAGAGCTGGAAACACGCCAAGATCAACGCCCTACTCAAAAAACCCAAGGCAGACCCTAGAGACCTCAAAAACTTAGGCCCATCTCTCTGCTCCCGTTCCCGGCCAAGGTTATCGAGAAGATCGTCAACAGACAGCTAACCCGATACCTCGAAGAAAACAGAATTCTGGACCCTTCCCAGTCAGGGTTCCGCAGCAACCACTGCACCGAGACCGCCCTCATCGCCGCCACCGACGACATCAGGATGCTGCTGGACAATGGTGAGACCGCAGCCCTCATCCTCCTGGACCTCTCCGCCGCCTTCGAGACCGTCTGCCACCGCACACTATGCGCACGCCTCCACGCCGTAGGGATCCGAGACAAAGCCCTGGAATGGACCACCTCTTTCCTCTCCGGCAGAACGAAGAGCGTCCACCTCCTCCATTCCGATCCGAAGCCTTCAAGTTCATCTGCGGCGTACCCCAGGGGTCCTCCCTCAGCCCAACACTTTTCAACATCCACATGGCCCCGCTCGCACATGTCACCCGACAGCACAACCTCAACATAATCTCCTACGCCGATGATACTCAACTGATCCTCTCCCTCACCAAGGACCCCATCACCACCAAAACCAACCTCCACGAAGGAATGAAGGCCGTCGCCGACTGGATGAAGACCAGCAGACTGAAGCTGAACTCAGACAAAATGGAGGTCCTCATCCTCGGCTCCAACCCTTCAGCCTGGGACGACTCGTGGTGGCCAACGGCACTGGGGACAGCCCCGACACCCACCGACCACGCACGCAAGCTGGGAATCATCCTTGAATCAAAGCTCTCCATGACCAAGCAAGTCAACGCCATCTCCTCCTCCTGCTTCAACACCCTCTGCATGCTCCGCAAGATCTACAGGTGGATCCCAGAGATACAAGAAGAAGAGTCACCCATGCCCTCATCAAACTCGACTACGGAAGCGCCCTCTACGCGGGAGCCCCGACCAAGCTCATCAAATGACTGCAACACATCCAAAACGCCTCGGCATGACTGATCCTCGACATACCACACCACGGCCACATCACCCCCCACCTGAGAAACCTCACTGGCTGCCCGTCAACAAGAGGATCACCTTCCAGCTCCTCACCCACGCACACAAGGTATTCCACAAGACCGGCCCAGCCTACCTTAACAAACGACTTTCCTTCTACACGCCCAACCGTCAGCTCCACTCCGCCAACCTCGCACTCGCCACCGTCCCACGCATCCGAAGAACAACCACCGGCGGGAGGTCCTTCTCCCACCTCACCGCCAAGACCTGGAACACTGTCCCACTGAACCTACGACAGACCCAAGACCTGCTGACCTTCAGGAGGCTACTCAAGACCTGGCTGTTCGATCAGTAGCGCCCCCCCCCCAGTGCCTTGAGACCCTCACGGGTATGTAGTGTGCTCTACAAATGTTGTTTGATTGATTGATTGATTGATTGATTGGTATTTAGAAAGTAGGTCATCTATGTTTAAAGTTTTACGTGTCCTGGCAGTGAAACACTCCTAAAGCTGTTTTTCAATGTTGTGAGGGCTATCTCTCCAGTAGAATAAAACTTGGTTGCCTTATTACCCTTAAATAAGTGCTACCTTCAGAATGGGAGCAGATAGAGTAATACTGTTTGCACTAAAATTAATTGGAATTTAAAATTCTCTCTAAGGTAAAGTTGGATTTTAGACTACACTTTTGAAAATACCACTGTTAGGAAGTTGACATTTTCCTCCCTAAAGTTTTTGGTGCCTTTCAAGGAGTTTCCAGCTGCCTGGGCAAGTTACTGGTTCCCAATCAGGAATGGGTATTGGATCCAGACAGTAAACAATGGGACCTGAGTGTAGCTGTGAGAGTGTCTTCCTAACAGGATGGCCTGGGAAGACCTGTACCCTGCCTTGATTACATTTCAAAGGATCTTGCCTGCAGCACACATACAAAGGAACTTGACGCTAGGCCTGCCATTGTGTTTGTCAGTCCAGAATGTTCGAAGACATGATCAGGACGGAGTAGGAGGTTGCTAGAACCAATTTCTGGGATTCCCCTGCACAAAGGCTGGTGCCTGGTATAAAAATGGGACCTTCAGAATCACTCACCAGAACAGTCCTGGACCTATGGAAGTTTCAGAAGAAGGACAGTCCTACTGCAGAAGGACTGCCCTGCTGCATTGCTATATGAAGAAGGAAGATGGGACCTGCTTACCTTGATCACAGGCGTCCCACAGTGACTCTAAGGGGCATTTGTATGACCTCTGGTATGAGCTACAGGGACATAAGTTCAAGAGGCGTCCCTGCAATTTTCCAGTTGATCAGCACCAATTGGACCTGCCTGGACCAGCCTGAGCCCTGCTGCTGGTGCCTGCTGGAGCTAGTTCTCATCCCAAAGTGGTACCCCCCAGGTCCTGTACCCTTGGACGGCAACAGTGAGGGTTCCCGTATAACACAAAGGTAAAAATCCTGAAGGTTGGACTCTTCGTGACCAAACACAGGTCAGTTCAGGGCAAAACTGCATCCATGATATGACAACAATATGAAGGTCCAGCACAACCTGCTCTTCGCACCAACAGTGACTGTCCACGATGACCGGCAACATGATATGCACTTTGCGCTGACAGCAACAACTGTGACAATCAACCAATGCGAGGGTCCAACGACGACTGTCTCTTCACACTAGAAAAATTACCATTTGCGATGCTGGACCTGCTCTTCGAGCCAAAAGTCTCCTCCTTTCAGCCTCCTCCATCACGCCAGACTAACCTGGTGACTATATCTGACCTGTGCTCAATCATGGTTGACCTATAGTTGTGACCAGTCTAGAGTGACCAGTTAACTGTGAGTGGTGCTTTCTGCCTCTTGGCACAATTGTCACAAAAAATTAATTTTATTCGACAACTTCAGTCCTACTGATTGGATATTTTTCATTCTGTTAAAATTACTTGTTTATTAAAATGTACTCCCTTTTTCTAAATAGGTTTGGGAATTTTCTTGTGGTGTGTTTTCATTTTATTACTGTTTGTGTGCTGCATAAATACTTTACACATTGCCTCTAAGGGAACCCTGAGTGTTATTCCAAAAATTGTTATGTTGGTTTACTCTATTGTTCGAAATTGGGTTTCTGGTAGGCAGATGTGTGCACCCCGTTCAAGCAGGAACCACAATCCTAGTCAGGGTAAGTCAGAAACACACTTTAAATTAACATGTGCTGAAAAAATAAAATCTGGTATTTGTAAAGCTTGAACTACTCACCCCTAAGGGTCTCAAGGCCCTTGGGACTGTCAGGGAGATTAAGTAAGCTATCACCCAGAGTCACATGGTGCTGAGCTGCCACCGGTACCTGGAATCGAGCCGTGAACCCTGCACTCCGGAGTCAAACACCCTGGCTGTTGTGCCACACCTCTGCTTGAGCTCATACTTTGCTAGCAGTCAGGCTTAACTTCAGGGAAAATGTGTAAAGTATTTGTGTAGCACTTCTAACAGTAACAAAGTGAGAACACAAGAAAAATACTCCATACCAGTTTAGAAAAACATTTTATATTTGTATGAGTAAAACAAGATCAAAAAGACAAAACTCCAATAACTAGAAGTCAAGATATGAATTGTTAAAGAATAAACTGTTTTGTAGTGCTTTGAAACAAGTAGCACGAACCAGGGCTATCTGGTAGTGCTGGAGCAGACCGAATCCAAAAGTTCAGGCCGACTTAGATGGAGAACAGTCAGAAACAGGGATCAGACTTGCCCTGCTGAACAGTCAAAACACTATGATAGACAGAGGATCTCAGGGAAAGGTTTAAAGACCTGCGCAGATGAAATCCCCAGAACCATTAAATATCAAACAAAAAAGTCCGCAGGTCTATCAGACTTTCTAAAGAGAGCTCATGAGCACAGACAGTACAAACGAGTGGCTCCTACTCAAACATGAAAGAATTCCTTTCTAAAAGGGCGGAATCCCATGAACCACCGAAGTGGCATGCTTCATCATCTGTGATCTCCTCTTGGTTGCAAATCCTAGTGCAACCAAGAGCTACAACCCCCTCACTGTGAGGGAGGAGCACAGGGATGTTTTAAGAGTCAGTAGATAGGATCTCCTAAAATCCGTTTGATACGAAGCATGAAAATGTACATGGTGATAGTTGCAGTGCAAGGGATGTGGTGATGTATAAAGTGATGTTAAAATTGGCTACCAAGAGAGAAAAAAGTTCAATAGTTGCCTCTTGGTGTCAAGGTTAAAACACAGTGCAAGCGCGGTCTGAAAAAATTGTCGAGCGCGCTGGTCTAAGCAAAGGGTCTACATGTTTCAGCCATGGTCATCTAATTCAGATCGCGGCCTTCCTTAGGACCAAGATGATTATTGCTACTGCAAAACTAAGTTATCAAACTAAAAAGTGTTGTCAAACTAAAAATGTTGGTGATTAGGACGATACAACCTACAAAAACCTGTGGTCTCCTTTGTGAAGAATCTACAGGGTAGTTGTTGTCACCGTAAATGCATGGGTGAACGTCTCACCTCACCTGGCAACAGCTCAGGACGTGAGGCACCGCTCTCTCCATCGGTACCCCGGACTAATCTGTAACTGCCACCGGAGGAACTACTCACCCCTAAGGGTCTCAAGGCGCTGGGGACTGTCAGGGAGATTAAGTAAGCTATCGCCCAGAGTCACATGGTGCTGAGCTGCCATCGGCACCTGGGATGGAAGTGTGAACCCTGCACTCGCGAGTCAGACACCCTGGCCATTGTGCCACACCTCTCCTTGAGCTCACACTTTGCTAGCAGTCAGGCTTAACTTCAGGAAAAATGTGTAAGGTATTTGTGTAACACTTCTAACAGTAACAAAGTGAGAACACAAGAAAAAGACTCCATACCAGTTTAGAAAAACTGTTTATATTTGTATGAGTAAAACAAGACCAAAAGGACAAAACTCCAATAATTAGAAGTCAAGATATGAATTGTTAAAGAATAAACTGTTTTGTAGTGCTTTGAAACAAGTAGCACGAACCAGGGCTATCTGGTAGTGCTGGAGCAGGCCAAATCCAAAAGTTCAGGCCGACTTAGATGGAGCACAGTCAGATACAGGGATCAGACTTGGCCTCCTGAGCAGTACCTTGAATGCGTCAATGTCGAGGGCAATGCGTGGAGCAAGGGAGGGGAATGATGCGTCATTGTCAACCTCGCGGATGTATGCAATGTGTCAGTTCTGAGCTGCTCACTGTTGAAGATGTGCCGAGAGTCTAGATGTAAAGAACACCACGGCAATGCATCGTCGTCGAACAGCTGGGTTGAAGGTGATGCGAGCAGCACAAAGTGATGTGTCATTGCCTAGCCAAACAAAGGCAGAGATGCACTGTAAACTGGAGACGATGCATTGTGCAATCAGAGAGGAGGTGTCAGTGGTCTGCACAGCAGCGCCGATGCGTCTGCATTGAAGAGGATGCATCGGTACCGTCGGCGCAGAGTTGTCAATGCATGGATTTTCCCAGTTGCAGCACTTTCAACTTACTTCCAAAGGCCCAGGACTGGATTGGCATCACGTGGCAGAGCAAAACTCACAGTAGACAGAGTCCAGGTGCTCTTTGCAGGTTGAAGAGAGAAGTCTTTGATATCCCTAAGACTTCAGAAAACAGGAGGCAAGCCAACAAGCCCTTGGAAGTTCTGGGATGTAGAGCTCCAGATCCAATCCTTCTCACTCCCAGGCAAGAGGGCAGCAGACCAACACAACAAAGGAGTTCAGCAAAGTGGCAAACCCTCCAGAAGCACCGCAGTACTTCTTCCAGGTAAAATGTGTTCATTTCCAGAAGTGTTCTGGGTTGGTTGTGTCCGAGTTGGGCCTTTGAAGTGGGGGAGACTTCAAAGAGATTCCTTTGAAGTGAACCCTTCCCTTTCTTTCCTGCCCTGGCTCCAGACTCATTACAGGGGGTATGCAACCCTTTGTGTGGGGATAGGACACAGCCCATTCAAGTGTAAGTGTCAGCTCCTCCCTCCCACCCTGCCCAGGATGGACCATTAGGATGTGGCTGTCAAATCAGTCACACCTAAGCTCTCTTTGTGTGTAGCTGTCTAGAGGCAATGCACAACGCCAGCTGTCACCCACCCCCAGACATGTATTTAGAGACAGGCAGAAGGCACCAAATGGTTAAAGTAAAAAAAAGCCAACTTTCTAAAAGTAGCATTTTCAGAATTGCAATTTAAAATACAACTTCACCACAAGTTGTGTTTTCGAATTGTGATTCCAGAGACACCAAATTTTGGGGTCCCATCTCTTCCCAATTGGAAATTACATGTATAAGCTGTAATAAGGGGATACCAATGATAAGCTATGGGAGAGATAGGCCATACGCAAGTAAAAAACAAATTTAAGAGTATTTCATTACCAGGACATGTAAAACTTAAAATGACATGTCCTACATTTTAATTACACTGCACCCTGCCCATTGGTTGCCCAGAGTCAGGGTCGGATTGGTAAAGCGGGCACTCGGGCAATGGCCGAGGGGTCGGTATCGAAGTTCCAGCTGTGGGCTGCTTTTTTGGCAGCCTGGGGGCCGATTTGGCTGTGTCTGGTGTGTTCAGATATCGCCAGCGGTCCAGTGGGGCCCTGAGTGGCCTTTCTGGGGACCGATGGATGTCCATTACCTCCCTTTTTATCAATGGGCAGAGGTGTCACTCCCTTTTTCTCACTGGGCCGGCCAATTATTGTGTGCATACTGAGCGGAGGCAGGGGGCCTGAGCAGAAGTGGCCTCACTTTTTTTCAGGTGTTTATAAAACTTTGCTGAAGTAGTGTTTTGAGGAAAAGCAATATGCAAATGTGGGCCACTTTTTTTTAGCTTACCCGGGCCGATTTCTAATGACAATTCAACCCTGCCCTGAGTCTGATTTTTTAGGGGTGACCTTAATGACATAAAAAGGAACGTTTGGGCCTGAGTAGTAGGTTAACTTGCCAGGTCGACATGGCAGTTTAAACTACGCACACAGGCTCTGCAGTGGTAGGCCTGAGTTATGTTTAAAAGGCTACTTAAGTGGGTGGCACAATCAGTGCTGCAGGCTCACAAGAAGCATTTAATTTACAGGCATATGGCACTTGTAGTGCACTTTAATAGGGACTTATAAGTAAATTAAAAATGCAAATTGTGGAAAAGCCAATGTCACCATGTTTTAAATGAAGAGCACATGCATTTTAGCACTAGTTAGCAGTGGAAAGCACCCAGATTCCTAAAACTAGCAACAATTAAGTCAGCAAGAACAGTAAAAACTAGAGATCTCAAGGCAAAAAGTCAGGGAAAACCTTGCCAAGAATGCCAGGTCTAACAGTTGTCCCCACTAGCAGAAAGTGGGGAGAGCTACCCAACCCCTTGGGAATTCTCTTCACTAAGGAGGAAGAACCTAGAAAAAATATCAGCACTGGCGTGGTCTGTTCCAGGATGGTATTCCACTGTAAAGTCCATTCCCTGTAGAGAGATGGACCACCTGAGCAGTTTGGATTCTCACTCCTGATTTGCATTAACCATTTGAGGGGTCTGTGGTCTGTCTGAACCCGGAAGTGACTACCAAACAGGTATGACCATAGCTTCTTCTGCACGTAGACCACAGCAAAAGCTTCTCTCTCTATTGAGCTCCACCTCTGTCCTCTGGGATATAACTTTCTACTAATGAAGGCTACAGGTTGGTCCAGGCCCTCTTTGTTTAGCTGTGAGATCACAGCCCCTATGCCATTCTCTGAGATGTTTGTCTGTAAAAATGGATTCTTGGGAGCAGTCAATGACCTTGAGTATGGGCGATCTGCACATGGCCTCCTTCAGAGTTTCAAAAGCTTTCTGGCACACTTCTGTCCAGATCACCTGATGTGGCTGCTTCTTGGAAGATAGCTCTGTCAAAGGGGCAACAATGGTGCCTTATCCCTTGGTGAATTTCCTGTAATAACCAGTGAGGCCTAAGAAGGCTCCTACTTCTGTCTGGGTCTTGGGGGAAAATACCATGCCAGATGGTTCCAATTTTGACCTGGAGGGGCTGCACTTTGCCACCTCCTACTTGGTGCCCCCAAGTACACCATTTAGCCCTGCCCTATCTGGACCTTACTAACCTTCATAGTCAGGCCTGCACTCTGCAGCACCCGAAGCACTTCCTCAAAGTGGCACAGGTGGTCCTCCCACCTAGAACTGCAGACCACAATGTTGTCTAGGTAGGCAACACTGACATTCTCCAACCCAGTAAGGACCTGGTTGACCAGCCTCTGGAAGGTGGCGGGCGTTCTTCAACCCAAAGAGCCTGACCTGGAACTGGAAGTGTCCTCCTGGTGTAGAGAATGCAGACATCTCTTTAGCCCCCTCGGTCAAGGCAATCTGCCAATACCCAGACGTTAAGTCAAACGTGCTGAGGAACTTGGCAGCTCCAAGACGATCTATAAGCTGATCAGGTCTGAGGATAGGGTGTGCATCGGTCTTGGTGACCACATTGAGCCCACAGTTGTCCACA
The DNA here is from genome assembly GCF_964204655.1 of Triturus cristatus. Taxonomy (NCBI): domain Eukaryota; kingdom Metazoa; phylum Chordata; class Amphibia; order Caudata; family Salamandridae; genus Triturus; species Triturus cristatus. Next base: position 1,139,222,298 of record NC_140581.1, read on the forward strand.
CAGAGCCGGAGTTGAGGTGTGATACATGGAGGGGCAGCCTTGGGGACCAACACCACTGAGCTGGACCAAAGGCTGTTTGAGGGCTCAATAAACCCTAGAGCCAGCAAATTAGATACCTTATCTTTGATGCTGGCTCTCACATTCACAGGCATTCCGTCCTCAGTATCAACAACATGGGTACATCATGTAGTGATCCCTGGGGTAATGAGATTAGAGATGCAAACTGCCCCAGCAACTGGTGTAAGTCTCTCTGTTGATCTAGGGTCAGTGTAGGGGAGAGGTTGACACCGTTTACTGACCCATCCTGCTCCTTGGAAGACAGGAAGTTGGGGAGAGGTTCACTCACCTCTTCCTTCCCATCATGAGTAACCTAGAGCAAAAGCTCAGACCTCTTGAAGAGGGGCTTGAGGTGATTTACATGAAAGACTCTTAAAGGATTCCTGGGAATTTGGAGGTCCACCAAGTAGGTGACATCACTCTTGTACTCTTAAACCTCATAAGGCCCAGACTGGTGGTCTTGGGACCCTGTGCTCCATGGTCCTCATCATGCACACTGTTTGGCCAGGCTGAAACTCATTCAGATTGGTGTTCTGGTCATACCAGTGTTTCATGTCATCCCTGGCTGGTCTCCAGATTCTCCTGTGCAAGTTTCTTGAAGCACGCTGTTTGGTTGCGGAATGCCAGCAAGCAACAAACTACATCCCGGGGTGGTTCTTGAGAGCTTGCTCCCAGACTTTTTTACACTAAACTGAGAGGTCCTCTCACAGGGTGCCCGTACAAATGTTCAAAGGTGCTGAAGCCAACCCCCTTCTATGATCCCTCCCTGCAGGCAAACAAAATATGACAGGAGGAAGTCCCACTTATGCCTCATGGGACCTGGTAAACCAATAATCATGCATTTTATGGTTTTGTTGAACCTTTCAACCAACCCATTGACTTGGGGATGGTAAGGAGTGGAGAACTTGTAGGTTACCTCACACTCCTTCCACATGGCCTTCATGTACCCAGACTTGAACTTTGTACTCCAGTGAGATAACCCCCTCTTGGGGAAACTTACACGGGGGAGATCCCCATCAGTACCCGGCCTACAGGGGACGCAGTCACAGTCCTTAGAAGGATAGCTTTAGAAGGATAGCTTTCGGGTACCAGGTGGCATAGTCCACCAAGACCAGACAAATCTGTTGCCTATGGCTGTCTTGCGGTCCAGAGGCCCAACAATGTTGATGCCTACCCTCTCAAAAGGGGTGCTAATGCCAGGAAAAGGTTAAAGGGGGCATTGCACTTCCACCCTGACTTGCCACTCACCCTGCAAGTAGGACAGGACCTACAGAATGCATCTGAGGCCTTCCTCATTTGAAGCCAATAAAATTGGGTGACAAGCCTGTCAAAAGTCCTGTCTTGCTCAAATAACCTCTCAGTGGCACATCATGAGCCAGCCCTAGTAGAAAGGACCTGAAGCACTAGGGTACCATCAACATGTGTTGCAGGAGGCTCATGAGACTTAGGCTCACTATACAGCACCTGGGTCATTCTTCCAGGTTCTCTTGACCTCCCTTTCAACTACCATGGACCGTGTGGTCAGGCACACCCACTCAGGCAACCCCAACATCTCCAAGTTTGACCTGAGCTCCACCTCCTTCCAGGCGGTATGCTCGAGGTCTTTGCCAAGCACACAATCCACAGGCATGGATGGATTCACAGCTACCCTCAAGGAACCAGAAACTCCTCTGCCCCCTATTCAAAGGGAACCAGAGCCACTGCGTAGTGGCTCTTATGGTTGTCAGCTGCAACAACTTGGTGGAACAAATTAGGGACTACCTGCCCTGAAGACGCCAGATGACACCGGATGGTAGTCATGCTGGCTCCCATGTCTCTCAGAGCCACCACCCTCTTCCCATTACTTTGACCCAGTGCCTGTACTTCCTAGTATTGCTAGGTATGTGGGTTCTCTGACCATCCCTTCATCATCGAGGGACACTAGGATAACCTCAGGTCTGTCCCCACCCCTTTCTGGGAGAAACTACTCCCCATACACTACACTAGCCAGCCCCTGTGACTACTCACCCGTGGGGCACTCTGTCCATTTGGAACTCTTGGCATCCCCCTTGTAGTGTCCTTCCTGTTGATGCTGATAACACTTGGGGGGGGTGCCTTCCCTGTGGACTTACTGTCAGGGAACCATTTCTTCTTCTCAGCAGGGGGATGGGAGTCCTCACCTGAAGAACTGTTTTGTGTCCCTTTAGAAAACACCTTGCTTTTGTTTTTGTCCCCCCTTCCTTCTTCTGGTGAGGACCCTGCAGACCCTTGTGGTGATCCCCCCAGATACCAACTTGTGGACCCTGGTGCTAACCCAGTGGTCCACCTCCTTAGCAAGTTCCCTGGGATCAGAGATCTTACTTTCAATCAAGTGCTGGCTCAGATCTGGAAAATAAAGACTAAACATGTGCTCTTTTGCAATCAGGTTATATAGCCCCTGACAATCACTGCCCTTCATCCAACCATCCAGTGCCTTGCAAAAAGAATCAACACAATACTCCCAGGTCTGTGGAGATAGTTTCTGACTGTCCCTGAATTTCTGCCAGTACTTCTCTGGGATCAAACCATACTTTCTGATCAGGGATTCCTCCATGGAGGGATACCTTATCCTGTCACTCCCATTTAGAACCAGTAGGGTTTCCCTCTCCTCCGTAGGGATATGCTTCCACAGACTATTCCCCCAGTCCCCTACAGGACTCTTGTGCATCAAACCATCTATCTATGTAATCTTCCACTCCATAGACAGGCATCAGACTCTTGGGTATGTGGACCCTCTTGTCAGAAGACACTAAAGAAATCCTGCAACCATCTCGACTGGACTCAGCCCTTATGGCATTCAGGTCCAGCTCTTTCAGGGTCAGCCCCTGAGCCAACATTATTTTCCTTTCGTCTGTGGCCAATCTTTTCTCTTTCAAATCTTTTTCTTTCTCAAATTTGAGCTTAGCCAGCTCCAATTTTAATTTTCTCTCCTCTCTCCTGTCCTACAGCTCCTCTGGGGACAGTCCTTTGGGTGATACACTATTCCCTGCTCTGATGGAAACCACGGCTCCTGGCTTTATGTTGGCCCCCTGTCCCACAGGCATTCCCAGATTCTCCAATAAATCCTGGCCCAGCTCCTCTTGAGCATTCAATTCCTCATTCTCCTCTGGGGTCACAGTTACTGCATCATGAGTTTTTACCCAGGCTCTCAGTGCCTTTTACAGCTCCACCTTCCTGGTGAAGCTGTTTGTGGAAAGCTCAACCCCCTTGCAGAAGTCCTCGAGCTGGGCCATAGTGTAACTCTCAATCTTGCCCACCTCAAAATCCATTTTTGCAGGTGCAGATGCCATTCCTTCAGTCAGAGAATGTCAATGAGGGAAAATTGAAAAAATGTTCGAATTGTTTTTTTATATGGATAGTAGTGTACACCAATTACTGTATGGCAGTGCACAAATACAAGTCTTCTTCTCACCACAGATCACCAAATGTTAGAAAATGGGGGCATATTTACAAGCCCCTATCGCCATCACTTCGTCACTTTTAGTGACAATGTGGTGGCGATAGGGGCTATGCCTTATTTACAAGGTAGCATTAAGCCCCTTAACGAGACTTAATGCTGCCTTGTAAATAAGGCACCCTTTTACTCTGTACGTAGCGTGAAAGGGGAGGGCAATGGATGTTGTGGTGGGCATTCCACCACAACACCCATTGATTTTGACACTGCCCCCTATATACAAGGGTGGTGTAAATAGAAGGCAGTGCCAAAATTAAGCCCAGAGAAAACCTGGTCTTAAACAGGAGAAACGAGGAGAAAGGCTTTAGTTCTCCTAGTTTTTGCTGTTTCCATGTGTGCTGCTTTGTGCAGCACACATGGAAACAGCATAAACAATCATTACAAAAATGACATTTTGTAACTTCTATGTTTGCTACATTAAGCAGCACACATAAAAATTACAAAACACTGTTTAAAGATTGTTAATGTGCAGGAAGGAAGACTTTCTTGCACATAAACAATATTTTCCTCAACGCAGACACCCTTGCACTATGGAGCAAGGGTGCCTGCATTGGCGCTAGGCTGCTAAATTTAGCACCAGTGCAGGGGAAACGCAGGGATGCACCATATTGTTGTAAATATGGTGCAGCCCTGTGTTTCTGAAGTGGTGGAGAGTGGGGTTAAGCCAAGGAGGCTAATGCCGCACTCCACCACTTCATGGTAAGTATGCCCCAGGGTTTCTGGTTGGCAGAGGCATGCAAACTGTCTTAGCAGGAACCACAATCCTAGTCAGGGTATGTCAGAAACACACTTTACGTTAACCTGTGCTTACACTCTGGTATCTTGGCACAGAGCATCAAGGCTTAACTTAAGAGGCAATGTGTAAAGAATTTGTGCAACACTTCAAACAGTAAACACAGTGAAAACACTACAAAAAGACTCTTCACCAGTTTAGAAGAATAGCTTATATTTTAATGAGTAAAACAAGAGCAAAACTACTAAAATCCAAATAGCGCCAACAAGGGCTATCTGGTCGGGCTTGACAGGGTTAAATCCAAAAGTTCAGGCTGATCGCAATGGAGCATGGGTCAGATTCAGTGACCAGCCTTGGCCCTCTGAACAGTATCTTCGATGCCACTGAAGAACCAGAACCTTTTGGGTCTGGCGGCGCAGGGCACGCCCAAGTCTCCAGAGTTCTCCTGCTTAGCTACACAGAGACACAGGACACTGTCGGCGTTAGAAGATCAGATTTATTTAGCTGCAGCCAGTACAGTTATCCTAGAAGTACACAAAGTAGGTTCTCAGGAGACTGCCACTTCACTCTGTGGCGCATCGGGTTAAATACCATACAATGTTCATAATCATTAATAAAAGGTACTCCCAGAGCATACAAGAAGGAGCCAATAAGGAAAGTTGGAAAACAAGGTGGAACCAATAAGAAAGGTTTGAAAACAGAAGTGTCGGATAACTCGGAAAGACCTCTCCTCCAACTATGTTTGTCACCCCTCCCTCGAGCTAATTTATTACCAGATTCATAACTAACTTGCAGGTGGCGAGATACGTTTGTGTGTGTGGGAGGACAGTTGTGAAACAAGAGAATGCTAGCAGGAGACAGTGAAGGCCAGTCGATAAGATAAGATCAGGAAAGAATAGTATGAGCCAACAGATAGTTGAAATGCGGATTAGAAAAGCCAGACAGGGATTAGTGTACTCGGCTAGTTCTAACACCAGGTTTGCAAATAGAGGCCGAAGGCGTATTTCGGCACCAGGCTACAGAAAAGGCAGAATAGACTTTGTTCGCCGTGCTGCCTGAGTGATGGCAACTCAAAATGGCGGCGGGCCACAAAATGGCAGGTCGATTCGATCGTGATCGAAAATCGAGTTTCTCAGACCCTCCTTTTGCCAGAACTCAGGCAAGATAGACTCATGCTAATCTGAGTCCACGTCAATAGCCATGAGGTCATCAAGCTGTTGCTGTAACATCATTCGGATGTTCTCGGTTACTTGTGGTTTGGGTTTTGGGATGCACATGGTAGCACAGAGATCACAGATAGCGGGACCACAGTGCATTCAAAGGCAACAGGAGAAAATAATGGTCAAGATTATACCAAGAAATGTCAATGCTTTCCAACCCCATTTAGACAGTAGTCCCCAAAACCATTCCGTTAAAGACCAATCTCCTTCGTCCTGATGAATAGACTCAGAGATTAGGTGCAACTTGGAGATAGCTTGGTATACTGTCGGAGCGTCATTAGGTATGAAAATACAGCAACTTGACCCGATCAGTTTGCATACTCCACCACGATCGGCAAGAACAAAGTCTAAGGCAACTCGATTTTGTAATGTCATAAGACGATCCGCCTGTAGTTCTGCCGTGATGTTACTTAAGGCTCCTACAGTGATGTCTATTGTAGTCTCTACGACATGGACCAATTGCCTTATATTTCCACTGTTAGCCATTGGACCCCAGAAGGGAAGGAATCCCTTAAGGAAATCTCCTCCCTCTTGTCCTGCGGTGTCCTTTGAGTCGATAATCCCTCTGCCGTATCTGGTTCGGTGATGACTTGCGGAGGCGGTGTATGTAGGGGGAAGAAGGAAGGCTATATAACAAGTACCAGAAAAACCCGTGGGTAACCAAGTATAAGCTCTATTATAGCAGATGAAATAGGTGCCTTGAGACGGAACTAGAGGAGGCGAGTTCTGAGAGGAATAAACATACGTGTAGGAGCAGTTATTCCTTGGTGTAGTGTTAGGAGAGTGATCATTTATCTGTAAGCAGAAGTTACCCTGATGTGGTATGGTCCAAATCGGCGAGGACTTTTCTTTCTTAACTTTATCATTAAGACTGGACATATATTGGGTGACATTCCAGTTAGTGTATGCCTTTCTTTCATCAATGGCGATTTTACTATTTTCCATGATTTTAGCCAAAACTACCATACCTTTAATCAAAGAACTATGACTAAAATCCGGATAATTGATATGTGAACCAACAGATCGTATGAATTTACTTTGATAAGCATTAGAAAAAATGACGAAGTAAGCCCAAGCAGAACCCTCATAAGAAAAAGGGAGAACTAGATATGGCATTCCTTTCTCTGTGGTGTGTGGCATAAGTCCACACACCCAACAATCAGTTGTATTAACCACTAATTGGTGCTGATGTAATAGTTGGATAAAGGAATTGTTATAATACTCGGTTCTTCTGACAAGTTCATGTGAAGGAAGAGTATGGAAGAGGTGTGGAGAGACAGTAGAAGAAGGCAAAGAGGAAGAAGGGGAGACATCTTTTGGTTGCAAAGCATAAATTATCCAACTAACAAACGCCAAAATAATACACAATAATATAGTAACACATAAAGTTATGCTGAAACGACTGTACATTATTTTACAAGATGCTTTCTTCATTTCATCTTTTCTTTCTTTATTACCTAGTGTAGTTTCCATCTTACTAAAGGATGCTCACGGCAATCTTCCTCAATCACTTAAGTCACGATGTACTACCGTCCTATGACACTGAAGATCCTGCAGGCCTATTGCCACTTACTCAGGTCGTGACTCAGACTCCTACCATGACCCTGCAACCGGGACAGAATACTACACAAGAGAAAAGAGTTTAAATGTTCTTTGGTCTAGGTCTTAAGTAATAACGTTCCTTCCCCGGAACATTCTGGTCTTGGAACAATGTTCGTGGTTTAGTCGTATCCAAGCGACGATGCGATGGAATTGCTTCCTGTAAAATGTCGTCGTCTTCTTTCTCAGACAGTGTCCCACTCAGGTGTGCATCGCTGAAGGGTACAAATCGTGGAACTCTTTCATTTTCACAGTCACCAACACCTCTGTGTACCCATTAATCGCATGGCAAAGGCAATGGTACTTTCTTACAATGCACACCGTGAATTAAATTTTTCTTTCCTTCGACCTTAACTGCTGTCCTCGTGGTCAACAGGACCATCCGGGGCTCCCGCCATCTGGGTTCCAAATTGCTGGACCTCTGGAAATTCTTCACGCAGACCCAGTCACCTGGTCGCATGGAGTGACCTGGATCTGTGGAAGCCTCCGGCAGAGCACTCTGAACCTGTTGATGAAGAACACGCAATTTAGTCGTAAGGTCATGCAGATAGTCAATCAACATTGGATATGCCAAGTCTGAGTATTTCTTAGGACGAGGGATTCCCCATACGTTAGCCGGACGGCCAAACACCACTTCGTATGTGCTAATTCCCAAACGAGAGTGTACTGCAGTTCTGATGGATAGCAGAGCTAATGGCAAAGCATCGGGCCAATTGAGTCCTGTACTTGCTTGAATCTTTGCTAACTTCAACTTCAAAGTTCCATTGTAGCATTCTACTAAACCCGCTGACTGTGGATGATTTGCCGCATGGAACTTTTGCTTGATACCAAGACCTGCACAAACTTTCTGCATAACTTGGCCAACAAATTCGCTCCCATTGTCACTCCAGACAATGCGCGGCAAACCAAACCTAGGGAAGAATTTTTTCAGAAGAATTTTAGCTGTGGATAGGGCTGTATTATCCTTTAGAGGGTATGCTTATATCCATCTTGAAAAGGCGCATACTACCACCAGAACATATTTGAGGTTGTTGCATCGCTCCATATGAATGTAATCGATTTGCAACACCTCAAATGGATATGTCGGAGGAGCAAAGTGACCTGCCGGAGTTGGGGTTCTCTTTCCCGGGTTGTACATTAAACAAACAAGACAGTGCTTCACTACACTATCTGCACATTTTGGGATACTCTCATTCTGCCATACTGGAGCCAGAAGTTTACAGATGCCTTTTGCTCTTAAGTGGGCTGGACCATGTGCCATAGTAACCATGGGGAGAACATAGGCATCTGGTAACAGCCAACGCTGATGTTCGGATAATTCCACCCAACAACCCATCTCATCTAACATTCCGTACTTTCTTTCCACTTGCTCATCTCCCTCTCTGAAGCCTCTTTCTGAATCTCTTTCATGCTTTCTATTGTATTCTCATACATTCCTCTTTCTCTAACCAAACTCGCAGGACCTGCCACATACATTCGACTTGTTGAATCTCTCGCTGTTTTCTTTGCTATTTCGTCTGCAAACGCATTTCCTCGACCAACATCATCCGTAATCTTTTTGTGTGCACTACAGTTCACGATCGCTATTTGGGTGGGTAAGGCAAGTGATTCGAGGAGATCAGTCACTAACTGGCCATGTTGGATTTTGGTGCCATGTGAGGTGAGGAAACCCCTTTCCTTCCAGAGTCACCCAAAGTGGAACACTACACCGAAGGCATATTGGCTGTCAGTGTAAACATTCACTCTCTTCCCTTTTGACAACACACAGGCTCTTGTTAAAGCTATCAATTCTGCTGCTTGTGCTGAATTATGTCTAATACGTGCAGTTTCCACAATTGTGTGCAAAGTAGTCACAGCATAGGCTGAAACTGTATCTCCATTAGGCATTTTAAAACAGGAGCCGTCTACCCATAGAGTTCCATCCGGATTCTCTAGCGGTGTGTCTCTCAAGTCAATTCTTCCTTTTGTCTCTTCCTCAGTACGGAAGAAACAGTCATGCTGGTCCTGAACACTTTCCTCATTTGGAAGGGGCAACAAAGTAGCTGGATTTAGGGTATTGCATCGTTTGATGTGTATGTGACTAGCCAACAGCGTCAGCTCGTATCCCGTTAAACGTGCACTCGTAAGATGCTGTGTTTTAGTTCTGTTTAGTAAGGTATCCACTGCATGTGGCACCATGACAATAAGAGTGTTATCCAACACTACTCCAGCAGACTGTCGGATAGAAATTGCTGCTGCTGCTGTCGCTTTGAGACAATTGGGCAATGCTTTAGCTACAGGATCTAACGTAGCCGAAAAATAGGCACATGGCCGCTGTTTGTCTCCAAATTGCTGTGTTAAAACTGACAATGCACAACCTTCTCTCTCATGAACATAGAGCATAAAAGGCTCAGTGTAATCGGGGGTACCCAATACAGGAGCAGAACACAGAGCAAGTCAGTGAAACTCTTTTGGCACTCATCAGTCCATGGAAGGGGCTGAGGCGTATCCTTTTGAGTGAGTACCAACAAGGGTTTGGCAATTAGAGAGAAGTTAGGGATCCATTGTCTACAATAAGAAGTGATACCCAGAAAGGCACGTACTTCCCTTTGTGTGGATGGTACAGACATTCGCACAATCGCCTGAATTTGTTCTGGTGTCAATCGTCGTCCCTCCTTTGATAGGAGATGACCCAAATAGGTAACCTCTCGACAGACATACTGTAGTTTGGATGGTGAAACCTTGTGTTTCAGTTTAAACAAGTGGTGTAACAATGCAACAGTGACATTTTTACAAATCTCTTCCGAATCAGCGGCTACCAACAGGGCATCCATATACTGGATGAGAGCAGCACCAGATGGCAAATGAAAAGTATCAAGATGACATTTTAAAGCTTGGCTGTAAATAGAGGGACTTTCACAATAGCCTTGAGGTGCGTGCTTAAACCGGAAGCTTCGGCCTCCAAGAGAGAAGCCAAAAATATCCCTACTCTCTTCTGCAATGGGGATGCTAAAGAAGGCATTCTTCAGGTCAATAACAGAGAACCAGGTCGCTGTGGAAGGTATGATTGTCAACAAAGCAGTGATATCTGGAACAACAGGAAATTGTGGGACAACAATTTTGTTTACCTCCCGCAGATCAATTACAAAACGGTACACAGGAGGCTGAGAAGGATCGGTGCATTTGAGAACAGGAAGAATAGGACTATTGCATGTATTACCTCTTGTTTCTTCAACCACACCCTTCTGAATCAAGTCATGAATTATTTCCAAAAGCGCTTTCTCACCTTCAGCAGAAATTCTATATTGTGTGATGCGCGGTAATTCAACATTAGGCTTGAGAGTGACAACATAAGGCGGAATCTCACGACAACCCACATCATTCGGACCCGTGGCCCAAAGTGCTGTTGGAAGAGAAAGTAATTCAGGTGGAAATTGATCTTTAGACAAATACATTGGGGAGACCAATTTCTGTCCCAAAGTAAGATGTACACCAGATTCTCACCGCAACCATTCGTTAACAGAAGTGGAGCTTCCAAATCATAGGGGCCAACTGAAATAGGCAAAGGACAAGAAATTGGATTGCGGACAGGGGCGCCAGAAAATCCTAAAGAAACATTCGTTAAGCCAGACAAAGGTGCCCCAGGGAGTTTAGAATGAATGATAGAACTTCTCATCGCCCCAGTATCTAAGAGAAATGGCTCTGAAACACCCATCGTAGTGACGTTAACATAAGGTCCGTTCTGATCTACTGGAATCGACACAACTCCCTTACTTTGTCCATGGCTGTCCTAGTTGGCATGAAGACTCTCATTTCCGTTTTCAACATAATAATCTTCATTATAATATTGCGTAGACCTAATATTTTGCTGATCAAAACAGTTCACAGAATTGGGAGAAGGAAGGGCATGCTGTTCTTGAGTCAACACACCTCGACCTCTACCTCTGTTTGCTGACTGGAGGCCAGCACGACCTCGTGGAGCAGATAACGCTCCATTGCGTTGCAATAAAACCACAACTATTCTTAAAATGACCTTCCTCTCTACAATAGGCACATTGATTAGGACCTAACAAAGGTCGCGGAATGTATGGCTCAGGTTTTTGATACAACCTCTGAAACTGTGGGGGCTGCTGAATTTGAGGTTGAGCATAACGTGGCGGATAGGCTTGTTGCAAGAGAACCTTCGTTTTTAATTCTTTTGTCTTTTTCTCTTGCTTTTCCTTCTCTTCTTTATCTCTGTTTTCGTAATATTGTGCAGTAGCCAATATCTGGGCAGAAGAAGAAACAGCCCATGAACTTTCAGAATCTTTTAATTTGTGTGACAGCTCGGGAAGCAAATTGAATACGAATTTGTCCACAAATAATCGCTGTCCACCCTCTGTAGCCATGTCTTGACCACTGTGGTCAATAAAGGTCTCTTCGAAACGAGTGAAGAAATCAGAAACACTTTCATCTTTCTTTTGCTTGCATGCTGCTAATTTATCCCAATTAACTCGCAGTGCAGGCATCATAGTTTTCATTAACGTAATGATCCTACCAGGGAGTTCCGAAATCAGAGCGTCAGGCTTTGCGCCACCCACTTGGTCTCTATCTGTATCAGTTATAACATTCCAAGTAGCACCTAGTTCCTGCGCATGTTCCTCTCTACGAATTTTAGCCCATATTGTCTGTGGGACTACATTTCCCATTAACATGTCAATATCTGCTAGATTCATGATGCAGGCGTCAACTGTCTGCGTTAATTCTTTATAATAACCTGCAGGGTTCTTACGGGGATCCGGTAGAGTTTGCTTAAGGGCCAAAACTTCAGATCTTTTCCAAGGGCATGTACCCATATACAAAGAATTAATCAAAGAGAGGGAGTGAAGAGGTACTGGGATAGAACCTACCTCCTATCTGGTATTTAATAAACAAAAGTGATTCTACCCTGTCAAGGAGTGAAAAAAGTGATTATAAAGTGTTAATTTTTAATTTTAATTTATAATTTATAATTTATGGAATGATAAGTAAAGTGAATTAGAGTGATCCATGAGATGTCACGGAAAACACTATGTGTTTTTAAAATACCCCTCACACACTATGAATCCCATAGTGTCATGCTTCATCATGAGGGTCTTCCCGTCCCTCTACGGGGCGGGGCGTGCTACTACCTACGACTACGTGGGAGCACTGTTGTTATGATGATCAGGCTTATGTGTAGTGCAAGGGATGTGAGTGTTTAGAAATATGTGTGAAATATAAAGATTAAAAGGACCCTGGCTAGTAGAAAAAACAATTTTATTCTGTTCTCTAGCTGGGAGAGTTAAAAATGGGGAAGAAAGTAGGAGATATCACAAGTTAGTGGCTACCTACTGGGTCAACATGTTTCGTAAGCAGTCCCCACTGCTTTACTCATCAGGACCAACAAATAATCCCTTAAACACTGGAGGGAGTTTATATCCAACTTTGTATGCCTATTTGTCTCTTTTGACAGACTTTTATGAAATCTGCGCCCAAGGGTACACCGACCCTAATGAAAATAAGACCAATTTGGTATCTGAAAGAAAAGGGAGAAAAACACCAATAATACAAGGCTGTTTCATCGTTGTAGGGTATAAACACATCACCATACTTCAAGTTTGTCTGGATGAGAATTCAATTGGTATCGTTTTCGTGATATATTTTTCTAAATATATATTTTTCATTCTATATCTGAGTGGGTAAGGTAAATTTTACTCATCACCCAAAATTTTTGGGAAAAACGAAAGAAAAACGAAAGAAAAAGGTAGTTAGACACAGAGGACAGACTATACGTGACATTACCACAAAAACAAACATATAGGTATTGTACTATGTGGATTCACTGGCTGTATACATATATATAGTATAATACGCGTGATGGCCCATAGTCATTCGCTACATGTAAAAATCGTAATGTACATACTTTAATTAGGCGTCATGTTCAGGCTTCATGAGCACACACTGGAGGGGAGGGCGCCTGGTTTAAGTCACTGCAGGATGGTAAATATCGTGTTAGTTAGAGAAAGTGGCGGCCGCCGGTGAAAGGCGAGCCTTCCAACATCCTGACCTAGTTTAAAGACTTGGCCGAGTCTCAACTTACAGTTAGTAGGATCGTTCCTCGCTTCCGTATGCCTCCGTGCTGCTCCGTCGATGTAAACACTGGAGTGTGCATCTGTGTTTTTATTGGCAGGGAGCAAGCGAGAAGGAGACACACAACTAGAGCGTGAAGGGCTTCAAAATGGCCACCCGAAATGGGCTTTTCGAGACACCAATCCTTCACTTCCTGGTTACGGAACATGTAGAAATGAAAGTTGTAAAAAGCATCATGATGCAAAACAAAACAAAAGGTACCTATGATACATCAATAAATTAATGTGAATCTGTAAAAAGGCGGATTTGGATTAGATATGCCAAATAAAGGGAAAAGGGGTTTTTGTAAGAATTGTAGCAGCACCATGTTGTCACTATGACAAAAAACGGGGCACAAAAATCGGCCAAAATCAGAAAAGGAAGGATAATTCATGTATCACTTCCTGATATGATGGATTCCAAGCAGTATCCATTATTTGTTCGTTTATCTCTGTGCTGGGTGAGGCAATTGTTGACACATCGCCGTCGTTGTGGCAGGAGACCACGGAGAGCAAACTGATCGTAGGAGGATCATAGAACATTAGACGTCAGAAATGCGGAGTATTTAGTTTGTAAAGAGATGTCAAAATGTGTGTTTCACTCATTGCCTTCATGGAGGAAGTCCGTAAATGGGGTCGATAGATCAATCAAATAGTCCCCCAGACATTGTCTTTCTTGTTTGGTAGACCACTCATGTAACTGCAAAAATCTCTTATATATCTGAAAAAAGTCATAAGTGGGTATGCAAAAGATGAATGAAATAGAATTCAGTCATTAGGATTTATCAGTTTTAAGAAAGGGTTTGTACATAAGTTCTCTAATTGAACTTACAACTGGCTCCATGGAATATCGTCATTGAGGCCTATGATATTGGTCTTAAGGCGGTGTACCCATCTTTGCTCTTTTTCAAAAAGGTATTTGTCATTCGGTACTTGTTCTATGACTGTCCATGATATTTCTTCTGGTGTGTGAGCAAAGTCAATGAAGTGCGCTGCCATTTTTGTTGCTCCTTTCTTGCACTTAATGTTGCTTTTATGTTCGCCAATTCTTACTTTTACACATCGCGTGGTCATCCATATATATTCCAGTTGACATGGACATTTGATCAAGTACACAACGTTGTTACTGTTGCAAGTGGTGAATTTTCTCTGTTCCCATTTAGTGCCATCAAGAAAGGTAATGCTTGTACTTTTGCTGGTAAGATTACAGACTTTGCATCTTCCACACGGGTGGTGTCCTTGGATTTTAGCCATGGAGGTTGATAAGCCTGTAGATTCATTGCTGCTAGGTCTAGTGTGGACCAACATGTCACGTATGCTTTTGCCTCTTCTGTGTGCAAAAATGGGTTTAGGGAGGTTAAGTCCACCACTGTTCAAAATGCGCCAATGTTTGTTCACAATTTTGGTGATTTTGTTGGAGTTGGTGTTATATGTAGTGATGCAGAATGGCCGTTCTTCTTTGGGTTTTGGTGTAGTTGGTTCCAGAAGGCTTTCTCTGCAGTTGTTGCGTGCTCTTTTATATGCCTTCTCAATAATTCGTTTGGGGTACTGTCTTTTAGCTAATTTAGCTTTAAGATCTTCCGATTGGCTTTTGAAATCTTCAACTTCAGTGCAATTGCGTCGTAGGCGCAAAAATCGTCCATAGGGAAGGTTATCACGTAAGTGTTTAGGGTGGAAACTTTGATATAATAGAAGGCAGTTCTTTGCTGTAGTTTTAAAATGAGTAGTAGTCACAAGTCTTCCATCTTTCGGTGATATATTTAGATCAAGAAAGGTCAACTCCTTGTTAGATATTGTACTGGTGAAGTTCAGAAATTCATCTTGGTAGTTGAGCCTGGTCATAAAATGATTGGCAGTGATCTCATCGCCGTTCCAGATGATCAAAATGTCATCAATGTATCTTTTCCAGATACTGATGTGGCCCTGGAAAGGATTATTGGGATGTAGAATCCTCGTTGTTTCTAGATGATGCACATAGAGACCAGCTATGCTAGGAGCAAAGGTGCTCCCCATGCTGGTCCCGTGCTTCTGAAGGTAGATGGTGTCCTCGTATCTAAAGAAATTTTCTCTCAATGCTAGGCTGCAGCATTCCATGATGATGTTTCTAGGTGTTTGATACACCCAATCAGTGTTGAATAGAACCTCCTCGATTATGTTTAAAGTCTCTGTATGTGGTAAACTAGTATACAGGCTTTCAACGTCACAGCTTATAAGCAGTTGATGTTTCGGGTCAAAAGGAAGGTCTTCTAATAGTACAAGGACGTCTTTGGTGTCTCGCAGGTACGTTGATGTTTTTTGAACCATGGGTCTTAAAAATGCATCTGCGAATTTCGAAATTGGTTCTAAAATAGAACCTATACCAGATACAATCGGACGACCTGGAGGGTCTTTTAGTTTTTTATGTATTTTTGGGAGGGTATATAGATAAGGTGTTCTAGGTGAGTCTTGGATAAGAAAGTCTCCTTCTTTTTTCGTTATCCATCCATGTGCGAGTGCCTCTTCCACCATGCTCATAATCTTAATTTTCACCTTTTCAGTTGGATCATTATCCAAAATTTTGTAATTTCTAGGATCTTGGAGTAGGCGTTTGCATTCCTTGTCATACTGTTCTTTCGATTGTATGACAATGGCCCCTCCTTTATCAGCAGGTTTTATTACCAAGTTCCGATTGCCATTGAGTTCTCGTATTGCTTGTTTTTCATTTGTCGTTAAATTCTGAAAGACATGATTGGTAGTTGGATAGAGATTCTCCAAATCATTCATCACAGCCTTCTCAAAAGTAAGCAGCTCTATGGGAAGGGTGATATCCGGTGGGATAAAGGTGGATTTGGGTTTCAAACCGGTGTCTCCCTCTTGTGTTTCTCTAGGTTCTTTGTCTTTAAAAAAGACTTGTAGTTTCAGTCTCCTCATGAATTCTTGTATTTCTTTACATAGCAAGAAACCATCCATATTTGCTGTGGGTACGAAACCTAGTCCTTTTTCCAGGACTGAAACCTGTGCAGTTGTTAGTGGTTCCTCGGTAAGATTGACTACTAGATTCATTTCTTGCTTGTCGATGCCTTCGTCATGCTCCTGGTTGATATTCTCGCCTGTTCTTCTTCTCTCGGTGTCCAATGGACGTTGTTGCCCCTCCGATTCCTTCCTCTGTTTCTTCCTTGGCGTGTTCCTAAAAAAGGAGTTTGGTCAAAATAGGAGTATTCTTGGGGTGGATACTGCCATGGTGGATATGTCCCTTGAGGATGTGGGAATGGTGGTGGTCCAAAGAATTGTGGAGGATACATAGTGGGTCCCTGAAAATTTCCCCATCCTCTCGGTCTTTGTTGATTGGGGCGTCTGTAGTTGTTCCTCATATTGGGATATCTGGGGCTTCTCCCATAGTTAGATCCCGAGCTGTTAGAACCAGTATCGGATGAATCATCATCTGTAATCACTTCTTGCTGTGGTTTGTAATCCTCTCTGATATACGGATATATCCTCTCATGACTGAATTTACTGGTATCTTTTTTCAGTTTGTTGTATTTACTCTGTTTGAGAGTGGCTTCGAAGTCATTCAGCGTTTTGTTGAGTTCTTCTAGATGTTTCTTCAAGCTGCTTGGAGACTCATAACTCTTTAATCGTATTTCTATAGTTTGAATTTCTGTTTTCAATTCTAATGCCAGTCTGCTAGCTGTTTTTATAATTAGAACAATCCAATCTCTAGTGCAATGCCACGATATCTGTGACCAGTCTTTTTTGAACCTCATATCGTGTTGGAAGATGTATGGTTCATTGCGAACGATCAAGCCCTGTGGTGCAGCATTTGCTTTCAGATATTCTGACATAAGTAACCCATGGAGGGCCGTTCTTATTTGGGTGCGTCTTAATTCCTCTAACTCATCCCAGTCATTATTACCGAGTGAGGGTTCTGTAGTGTTTAATCCTTCAAAGGTGCCTAGTGATGACAGGATTTTCTCTATTTCTTCATCAGTGAATGTCAAGCCTGCGTTGTCTGCCATTGTGTATTTTGGAGTAACCGAATGGTGTTATGAAGGTATAGCCAAATAACTGATCTAACTACCAAGTTGTACTCAGAGGAGTAACTAAAGAGATATTGAACAGATGATGGTCAGAAATAGGGAAAAAAACTCCCACAGCTGTACGTTGTCTAAATACAAAGAATTAATCAAAGAGAGGGAGTGAAGAGGTACTGGGATAGAACCTACCTCCTATCTGATATTTAATAAACAAAAGTGATTCTACCCTGTCAAGGAGTGAAAAAAGGGATTATAAAGTGTTAATTTTTAATTTATAATTTATAATTTACCTAATGATAAGTAAAGTGAATTATAGTGATCCATGAGATGTCACGGAAAACACTATGTGTTTTTAAAATACCCCTCACACACTATGAATCCCATAGTGTCATGCTTCATCATGGGGGTCTTCCCGTCCCTCTACGGGGCGGGGCGTGCTACTACCTACGACTACGTGGGAGCACTGTTGTTATGATGATTAGGCTTATGTGTAGTGCAAGGGATGTGAGTGTTTAGAAATATGTGTGAAATATAAAGATTAAAAGGACCCTGGCTAGTAGAAAAAACAATTTTATTCTGTTCTCTAGCTGGGAGCGTTAAAAATGGGGAAGAAAGTAGGAGATATCACAAGTTAGTGGCTACCTACTGGGTCAACATGTTTCGTAAGCAGTCCCCACTGCTTTACTCATCAGGACCAACAAATAATCCCTTAAACACTGGAGGGAGTTTATATCCAAGTTTGTATGCCTATTTGTCTCTTTTGACAGACTTTTATGAAATCTGCGCCCAAGGGTACACTGACCCTAATGAAAATAAGACCAATTTGGTATCTGAAAGAAAAGGGAGAAAAACACCAATAATACAAGGCTGTTTCATCGTTGTAGGGTATAAACACATCACCATACTTCAAGTTTGTCTGGATGAGAATTCAATTGGTATCGTTTTCGTGATATATTTTTCTAAATATATATTTTTCATTCTATATCTGAGTGGGTAAGGTAAATTTTACTCATCACCCAAAATTTTTGGGAAAAACGAAAGAAAAACGAAAGAAAAAGGTAGTTAGACACAGAGGACAGACTATACGTAACATTACCACAAAAACAAACATATAGGTATTGTACTATGTGGATTCACTAGCTGTATACATATATATAGTATAATACGCGTGATGGCCCATAGTCATTCGCTACATGTAAAAATCGTAATGTACATACTTTAATTAGGCGTCATGTTCAGGCTTCATGAGCACACACTGGAGGGGAGGGCGCCTGGTTTAAGTCACTGCAGGATGGTAAATATCGTGTTAGTTAGAGAAAGTGGCGGCCGCCGGTGAAAGGCGAGCCTTCCAACATCCTGACCTAGTTTAAAGACTTGGCCGAGTCTCAACTTACAGTTAGTAGGATCGTTCCTCGCTTCCGTATGCCTCCGTGCTGCTCCGTCGATGTAAACACTGGAGTGTACATCGGTGTTTTTATTGGCAGGGAGCAAGCGAGAAGGAGACGCACAACTACAGCGTGAAGGGCTTCAAAATGGCCGCCCGAAATGGGCTTTTCAAGACACCAATCCTTCACTTCCTGGTTACGGAACGTGTAGAAATGAAAGTTGTAAAAAGCATCATGATGCAAAACAAAACAAAAGGTACCTATGATACATCAATAAATTGATGTGAATCTGTAAAAAGGCTGATTTGGATTAGATATGCCAAATAAAGGGAAAAGGGGTTTTTGTAAGAATTGTAGCAGCACCATGTTGTCACTACGACAAAAAACGGGGCACAAAAATCGGCCAAAATCAGAAAAGGAAGGATAATTCATGTATCACTTCCTGATATGATGGATTCCAAGCAGTATCCATTATTTGTTCGTTTATCTCTGTGCTGGGTGAGGCAATTGTTGACACATCGCCGTCGTTGTGGCAGGAGACCACGGAGAGCAAACTGATCGTAGGAGGATCATAGAACATTAGACGTCAGAAATGCGGAGTATTTAGTTTGTAAAGAGATGTCAAAATGTGTGTTTCACTCATTGCCTTCATGGAGGAAGTCCGTAAATGGGGTCGATAGATCAATCAAATAGTCCCCCTGACATTGTCTTTCTTGTTTGGTAGACCACTCATGTAACTGCAAAAATCTCTTATATATCTGAAAAAAGTCATAAGTGGGTATGCAAAAGATGAATGAAATAGAATTCAGTCATTAGGATTTATCAGTTTTAAGAAAGGGTTTGTACATAAGTTCTCTAATTGAAGTTACAACTGGCTCCATGGAATATCGTCATTGAGGCCTATGATATTGGTCTTAAGGCGGTGTACCCATCTTTGCTCTTTTTCAAAAAGGTATTTGTCATTCGGTACTTGTTTTATGACTGTCCATGATATTTCTTCTGGTGTGTGAGCAAAGTCAATGAAGTGCGCTGCCATTTTTGTTGCTCCTTTCTTGCACTTAATGTTGCTTTTATGTTCGCCAATTCTTACTTCTACACATCGCGTGGTCATCCCTATATATTCCAGTTGACATGGACATTTGATCAAGTACACAACGTTGTTACTGTTGCAAGTGGTGAATTTTTCTCTGTTCCCATTTAGTGCCGTCAAGAAAGGTAATGCTTGTACTTTTGCTGGTAAGATTACAGACTTTGCATCTTCCACACAGGTGGTGTCCTTGGATTTTAGCCATGGAGGTTGATAAGCCTGTAGATTCATTGCTGCTAGGTCTAGTGTGGACCAACATGTCACGTATGCTTTTGCCTCTTCTGTGTGCAAAAATGGGTTTAGGGAGGTTGAGTCCACCACTGTTCAAAATGCGCCAATGTTTGTTCACAATTTTGGTGATTTTGTTGGAGTTGGTGTATATGTAGTGATGCAGAATGGCCGTTCTTCTTTGGGTTTTGGTGTAGTTGGTTCCAGAAGGCTTTCTCTGCAGTTGTTGCGTGCTCTTTTATATGCCTTCTCAATGATTCGTTTGGGGTACTGTCTTTTAGCTAATTTAGCTTTAAGATCTTCTGATTGGCTTTTGAAATCTTCAACTTCAGTGCAATTGCGTCGTAGGCGCAAAAATTGTCCATAGGGAAGGTTATCACGTAAGTGTTTAGGGTGGAAACTTTGATATAATAGAAGGCAGATCTTTGCTGTAGTTTTAAAATGAGTAGTAGTCACAAGTCTTCCATCTTTCGGTGATATATTTAGATCAAGAAAGGTCAACTCCTTGTTAGATATTGTACTGGTGAAGTTCAGAAATTCATCTTGGTAGTTGAGCCAGGTCATAAAATGATTGGCAGTGATCTCATCGCCGTTCCAGATGATCAAAATGTCATCAATGTATCTTTTCCAGATACTGATGTGGCCCTGGAAAGGATTATTGGGATGTAGAATCCTCGTTGTTTCTAGATGATGCACATAGAGACCAGCTATGCTAGGAGCAAAGGTGCTCCCCATGCTGGTCCCGTGCTTCTGAAGGTAGATGGTGTCCTCGTATCTAAAGAAATTTTCTCTCAATGCTAGGCTGCAGCATTCCATGATGATGTTTCTAGGTGTTTGATACACCCAATCAGTGTTGAATAGAACCTCCTCGATTATGTTTAAAGTCTCTGTATGTGGTAAACTAGTATACAGGCTTTCAACGTCACAGCTTATAAGCAGTTGATGTTTCGGGTCAAAAGGAAGGTCTTCTAATAGTACAAGGACGTCTTTGGTGTCTCGCAGGTACGTTGATGTTTTTTGAACCATGGGTCTTAAAAATGCATCTGCGAATTTCGAAACTGGTTCTAAAATAGAACCTATACCAGATACAATCGGACGACCTGGAGGGTCTTTTAGTTTTTTATGTATTTTTGGGAGGGTATATAGATAAGGTGTTCTAGGTGAGTCTTGGATAAGAAAGTCTCCTTCTTTTTTCGTTATCCATCCATGTGCGAGTGCCTCTTCCACCATGCTCATAATCTTAATTTTCACCTTTTCAGTTGGATCATTATCCAAAATTTTGTAATTTCTAGGATCTTGGAGTAGGCGTTTGCATTCCTTGTCATACTGTTCTTTCAATTGTATGACATTGGCCCCTCCTTTATCAGCAGGTTTTATTACCAAGTTCCGATTGCCATTGA
Source organism: Triturus cristatus (assembly GCF_964204655.1). Taxonomy (NCBI): domain Eukaryota; kingdom Metazoa; phylum Chordata; class Amphibia; order Caudata; family Salamandridae; genus Triturus; species Triturus cristatus. Next base: position 1,139,243,599 of record NC_140581.1, read on the forward strand.
GTTCTCGTATTGCTTGTTTTTCATTTGTCGTTAAATTCTGAAAGACATGATTGGTAGTTGGATGGAGATTCTCCAAATCATTCATCACAGCCTTCTCAAAAGTAAGCAGCTCTATGGGAAGGGTGATATCCGGTGGGATAAAGGTGGATTTGGGTTTCAAACCGGTGTCTCCCTCTTGTGTTTCTCTAGGTTCTTTGTCTTTAAAAAAGACTTGTAGTTTCAGTCTCCTCATGAATTCTTGTATTTCTTTACATAGCAAGAAACCATCCATATTTGCTGTGGGTACGAAACCTAGTCCTTTTTCCAGGACTGAAACCTGTGCAGTTGTTAGTGGTTCCTCGGTAAGATTGACTACTAGATTCATTTCTTGCTTGTCGATGCCTTCGTCATGCTCCTGGTTGATATTCTCGCCTGTTCTTCTTCTCTCGGTGTCCAATGGACGTTGTTGCCGGTCCGATTCCTTCCTCTGTTTCTTCCTTGGCGTGTTCCTAAAAAAGGAGTTTGGTCAAAATAGGAGTATTCTTGGGGTGGATACTGCCATGGTGGATATGTCCCTTGAGGATGTGGGAATGGTGGTGGTCCAAAGAATTGTGGAGGATACATAGTGGGTCCCTGAAAATGTCCCCATCCTCTCGGTCTTTGTTGATTGGGGCGTCTGTAGTTGTTCCTCATATTGGGATATCTGGGCTTCTCCCATAGTTAGATCCCGAGCTGTTAGAACCAGTATCGGATGAATCATCATCTGTAATCACTTCTTGCTGTGGTTTTTAATCCTCTCTGATATATGGATATATCCTCTCATGACTGAATTTACTGGTATCTTTTTTCAGTTTGTTGTATTTACTCTGTTTGAGAGTGGCTTCGAAGTCATTCAGCGTTTTGTTGAGTTCTTCTAGATGTTTCTTCAAGCTGCTTGGAGACTCATAACTCTTTAATCGTATTTCTATAGTTTGAATTTCTGTTTTCAATTCTAATGCCAGTCTGCTAGCTGTTTTTATAATTAGAACAATCCAATCTCTAGTGCAATGCCACGATATCTGTGACCAGTCTTTTTTGAACCTCATATCGTGTTGGAAGATGTATGGTTCATTGCGAACGATCAAGCCCTGTGGTGCAGCATTTGCTTTCAGATATTCTGACATAAGTAACCCATGGAGGGCCGTTCTTATTTGGGTGCGTCTTAATTCCTCTAACTCATCCCAGTCATTATTACAGAGTGAGGGTTCTGTAGTGTTTAATCCTTCAAAGGTGCCTAGTGATGACAGGATGTTCTCTATTTCTTCATCCGCATTTCTGACGTCTAATGTTCTATGATCCTCCTACGATCAGTTTGCTCTCCGTGGTCTCCTGCCACAACGACGGCGATGTGTCAACAATTGCCTCACCCAGCACAGAGATAAACAAACAAATAATGGATACTGCTTGGAATCCATCATATCAGGAAGTGATACATGAATTATCCTTCCTTTTCTGATTTTGGCCGATTTTTGTGCCCCGTTTTTTGTCGTAGTGACAACATGGTGCTGCTACAATTCTTACAAAAACCCCTTTTCCCTTTATTTGGCATATCTAATCCAAATCCGCCTTTTTACAGATTCACATCAATTTATTGATGTATCATAGGTACCTTTTGTTTTGTTTTGCATCATGATGCTTTTTACAACTTTCATTTCTACACGTTCCGTAACCAGGAATTGAAGGATTGGTGTCTCGAAAAGCCCATTTCGGGCGGCCATTTTGAAGCCCTTCACGCTCTAGTTGTGCGTCTCCTTCTCGCTTGCTCCCTGCCAATCAAAACACCGATGCACACTCCAGTGTTTACATCGACGGAGCAGCACGGAGGCATACGGAAGCGAGGAACGATCCTACTAACTGTAAGTTGAGACTCGGCCAAGTCTTTAAACTAGGTCAGGATGTTGGAAGGCTCGCCTTTCACCGGCGGCCGCCACTTTCTCTAACTAACACGATATTTACCATCCTGCAGTGACTTAAACCAGGCGCCCTCCCCTCCAGTGTGTGCTCATGAAGCCTGAACATGACGCCTAATTAAAGTATGTACATTACGATTTTTACATGTAGCGAATGACTATGGGCCATCACGCGTATTATACTATATATATGTATACAGCCAGTGAATCCACATAGTACACTACCTATATGTTTGTTTTTGTGGTAATGTCACGTATAGTCTGTCCTCTGTGTCTAACTACCTTTTTCTTTCGTTTTTCTTTCGTTTTTCCCAAAAAATTTGGGTGATGAGTAAAATTTACCTTACCCACTCAGATATAGAATGAAAAATATATATATTTTTTTGATTTCAAAAGAATTTTATTATTTTAAAAGCGCAAATATGAAACATAAGATACAAGCCAAAGTGATACAATTGATATCGGAAAATAAGGTAATAGATACATTAATGTAGAATTAATTAATAGGAGAACAAATCATTGTCATTCATTATTCTGCAGACATCAGATAAATAAATTACTTAAGAAGGGAAGACCCAAAATGATATCTGGCAAAGATATATATCAAAAGTATCACCCACAGATGGCAAATTAGGGAGAAGAGGAAAGAGAAGAAAGGAAAAAAGAAAAGACGGAAAGAGTAGGAAAGAGAGGAGGAAAGAAAAAGAGAGACAGAGAGAAGAAAAGGAAGAGGAGAGGATTTCCAGAGGAATCACCCAACACACAAGACAACACTAACCAGACAAATCAAAGGGATATTGCTCCACCAACCCTTCAGAGGCCAACTCCATGTACGAATCTAAGGCTTTCCAAACACCAGAGGAAATAGAAGGAGAAAGATGAGCATGGTCCACTGACGTATGAGCACTTCGTAGAAAGGAAACCCAAGCCCACCAAGTATGGTAAGAGACGGACGAAAAAGATTTCCACTCCATGAGAATTACTTTGACTGCAATAGTTAATAAGAGGTCCAACAACTGTAACTCCATGGGATCTAAGGGCAAAGGGACTGGGGCCGCCAACGGACCCAAAAGAATTAATGGAAAAGACAGATGGAATTTGATGTTAAAGATGAGCATGAGGTGTTTGTGAACTAAATCCCAGAAGCGTTGGAGAAGGGAACAATCAAGGAACATATGTTGAAAATCGCCTGGTAGAAGCCCACAACTCCAGCACAAATTGTCTTCTTTGAGATTAAGTGAATATAGACGAATGGGAGTCCAGTGAAGAAGATTAATAGAGAAAAATTTAGACTGTGTTAGAGAGGGGGCAATTTTGTTACGAAGAGAAAATTTACCAATATCTTGCCAGGTATCAGAAGAGATATGAGCAGTAACACTATGATCAAAATGATGTACCCATTTTTGCTGTGTGACAGTTTGGGAAGGGAGTGTAGAGGACGATAAAAATTTGTAAATCCGAGACGCAACATGACCAGTCCTGATCCAAAGCTGAAAAAGCGTAATCATAGGGGAAGAAGGATGAAGGTGGACTTTAGCAAGTGCAACCTTGATCTTAAGAAAAGTATAAAAATCCAAATTAGATAGAGAGAAATGTTGAGCAAGGGATGAGAAAGGGGAAGGATCATTGTTGGAATCATAGAGATGTTTAACAAGTGAGACACCTTTCCCAGCCCAGTAAGACATCAACTCAGGGTCAATATTAATTTTGATTTTAGAATTGCGCCAAATAGACGACCATCTAGTTTTATGTAATGGAATTGCTACTCTCTTATCAACCTTACGAACCGCAGCAATAGTGTCTAAAATAATAGAGCGAGAGAATGGAATAGAAAGGGTGTTTGTGGTTAAAAAAGATGCAGTCGGCAGTGGGGAGGCCAATTCCTGTTCTATTGTCAACCATGCTGGAACATGAATAGATGGAGAAGAAAACCAAAGGGCACCCTGGGACGCCAGAAAAGCAGTTTGATACTTCCCCCAATCAGGAAAATTACAGCCTCCCATATCATAAGATTTCCGTAAAAATTTATAAGCAATCCTAGCCCTTCGATCATTCCATAAAAATTTAGAAGTAAGCAAATCAAGTTCATGAAAGAAGGAATCAGAAAGCCTTACTGGAAGCATAGAGGAAACAAAATTAATAATAGGAGTAATCATCATTTTAAGAGTCTGCATACGGCCCCACCAAGAAATATGCTTCGGAGACCAATTTTCTAAAAGACGTCTCACCTTAAGAATAGTTTGGGATTCATTATAAGTAGCCGTAGCATATAGGGTGGAACAAAAATAGATACCCAGATATTTTAGCTGTTTAGATTGCCATTTAAAGCCAGCCGAACCCATATGAGAGGAGAAACAGTAAGCATTTAAAGGAAACATCTCTGTCTTATCTTTGTTCAGAGTGTAACCTGAAACTTTTGAAAAAAGAGCAATCGTAACCGAAATAGCAGGGATGGCCAGTTCAATATCATCAGAAAAAATGAGAACATCATCTGCATATGCAGCTGTTTTTATCTGATGAGACCCAAAAGAGAACCCCTTAATATCTGGATGCGAGTCAATCATTCTGAGGAGAGGATCAATGGACAACAAAAATAAGAGAGGGGACAAAGGACACCCTTGTCTAGTGCCCTGACAAAGGTTAAAAAAGGAAGATGTAGCACCATTCACCCGTATATTAGCCCTAGGTCGGGAGTAAAGAGACATAACCATACGAATAAAGGAATCACCAAGATTATGTGCACATAGAACAGCTCTTAAAAAAGGCCAAGATACCTTATCAAAGGCCTTTTCAGCGTCAAGGGCCAAGGCTGCCGCCGGAAGATTAGATCGTTTAGCGGCACCAAGAATATGACAAAAAGTATGAATATTATCCCGTGCAAGACGCCCTTTTACGAAACCTGTTTGGGAGGGATGAACCAATTGAGGAATAAAGGACTCTAAGCGTTTAGCTAAAATTTTAGCAAAGATCTTGGCTTCCATGTTAAGAAGGGAAATGGGACGAAAATTTTTGGGATCTGCGTGATCCTTCCCTTCTTTGGGGATAACTACAATAGTAGCATCAGCCGCGGAACCAGACACAGAACCCTCCTTAATAAAAGCATCAAAAACGGATTGGAGTTTCGGGACAAGCACGGGAATAAAGGTTTTATAAAACGCAATAGGATATCCATCAGGACCAGGAGCTTTACCAGACCGAGTAGCTTTAATCGCGGAAATGATTTCATCAGAAGTAATCGGGCAATTTAATGATTGATTATCTTCCTCCGAAACGACTTTCAAAGGAACCGACTTCAAGAACTCCTGACATTGTTCAAAAGAAGATTGAGCCGACGGGGTATATAAATTATTATAAAAATCACGGAAAACCTCAAGGATTTCTGCAGTTTGAAATTTTTTCATACCAAACTGGTCAGTAATAGAAGGAATTTGGAAAGTATTACAAGAAGATTCCTGGAACTTTAAAGTGGCTGCAAGAATCTTGCCCGCACAATTTTTTAACAGCAGTCTCTTAGATTTCTGAGCCTGCAGGCCAATATGAGCTCTCTTAGTGACTATAGTATTGTATGAATACTTTAAGTTCTTAATAGACTGGAGGCAGGTCTTGTCCTGAGAATGTCGAAAAAAGGGATTCCTGACGTTTGATCTCATCTGCTAAGTCCGTGAGTTCCTTTTTAATGGCTGCGTTCCTCCTTGACATACATTTAATGACCTGACCACGGAAAGTACATTTAAAAGAGTCCCAGAGAACAACAGGGGAACTGACTGACCCAACATTCTCAGTAAAAAAAGTCTCAATGTCATTGGAAAACTCTCGCACCAAGGACTCATCATGTAAAATTTCTGTGTTGAGTCTCTACGAACGAGCTCATGCCCTAGGGACAAAGGACGTAAGAGTAAATGTCACTGCGGTGTGATCAGAAACTAAAATAGGGTGAATAAGCGGAGAGGAAGAAAATTGAACCAGAGAAGAGTGAACCAAAAGATAATCAATGCGTGAAAAGGAGGAATGAGGGGAAGAAAAAAAGGAGAAGTCACTACCAGTGGGATTATGAAGACGCCAAACATCCTGAAGATGGGTAAGAGAGCACATATTAGTCATTTGTTTGTGTGCTTTAGGGGGACGAAAGTTAAAGGCAGAATTCCTATCCAAAATAGGGTCCATTGGCAAGTTAAAATCACCACCTACAATAAGATTGCAAGAGTGAGGGGTATCCTCGAGCTTTTTGGTGATCGCATTCCAAAAGGACGGGTCATCCTTGTTGGGGGCATAAATATTCATGACAAATAAGTCAGCATTACCATTGGACACCTTAGATAGTAACCAACGACCCTCTGTATCCTGTTCAGAGGAAACGATAGATAACCCAGAGTGTTTAGAAACTAAGGTAATTACCCCATTCCTTTTACCACAAGCATCTGAACAAGCGACATCAAAGACCCACTCTTTCTTCAGAAACGACGCCTCCTTGGCAGAGAGCTTTGTCTCCTGAAAAAGGACGAGATCCGAAGAAAGAGATTTACAGTAGTCCAAAATCTTTGACCTTTTGACTGGATGATTTAACCCTTTAACATTAAGGGAAAGTATATTTAGTCCAGACATAGAACCATTATCAGGAAAAAAAGATATTCCATATGTGACAAATGAAGCGCAACAACCAGGAGAGCTAACCAGCAGACATCAACAGCCAACACAAAACAGGGTGAGACCAAAGAGGAAATCCGAAGAGAAAAAAGGAAAGAAGAGGAAAAAGAAAGCAAGAGAATACAGAAAAAGAGAGAGAGAAGGGCCCATCCGGCAGGTCTGAAAAAGACCAAATTCATACAAGGGGGGACATGGGAAAAAGAGCGAGGGGCCAACAGGAGAAATAACAACAACAGCATAAAAAGCCCCAGAACAGTGCATAGCTGATTATACATTTTAAAAGAAAAACCATCTAAAAGCTAAGAGCTGGAATTAATTATAACTTTTAGAAAATAAAGCGAAATGAGAGACTATAAAAGCAACACGTTTGACCAAATTAATATATATATAACAATTAAAATGAATCATAGAGAACGGTAAGAGCAGGAAAGAGAGAAAAAGAAAGCACGTTCAGGCAATAAGAGCTGATGGAAAGTGAACTAAAAGATAACATTACTATTAGGTAGAACCAGACCACAACGGACTCCATCAAGAGAAAAAGGACCAAAATGAAGAGAAAAGAAGAAATACAATCTAAAGCATACTATATGATACAATATGGAACAATAAGTGAAACATAATAAAAAACGGTATATAGCATCCTATCAATATAACAGTCAGTGAATCCTTATGGCAGCTAAATAAGAGACCTAATACTACATATAAATATGTAAAATCTATATACAAACTTATAGATAACTGGCCATGAGTAAATAAAGCCATATCCACCCAAACTGGCAGAATAAGTATACTTGCCTAAGTAAGTGGGCATGTAGGTAAGAGAGGCATAAATCTATCAAGTACAAAGCATCTATAAAAAACTAACCTACTCAAAAAAGACAATTAATAACACAATGTAATCAAATCACTCAATGAAAAAATCAATAAAGAAGGTATAACTAGCAACTATATGAATGACCCATATTGACTCTAAATATAGTCATAAATAAATACCTAGTAAACAGATATGATTAAAACACCTAGACACACCATACAACAACACGTTGATAAAGCAAAGAAAAAGACAATGACCAACTCCATAAAATACGAAATAACAAAAAACAACCATAAAGCAAAAAGACCGACCACAAAAGGATAAGATAAACCACATTTCACCACAAAAGTCGACGCACATACCGAAAACAAACAACGGGAAAGGAAAAGGACCATGACCTAATACATCGAGAGACAAACTAGGGAGGCAAGGAGTAACAGGACGACACGCGAACAGGAGTGAAGTCAAGCCAACATGAGATGCTACCACAAAAAATTAAAAGGTTTATACAATAAAACTAACAACACTAAAGACCAAAACACCATAACGATAATAGGGAAGCACCAAGAAACGACAGAAATACGTCAAAACCAATGGACAAAAAGACCACCGCGCAGATCTAAAAGCAGCTAGACTTAATAGATCTGACAAAGACAAAAAACAATGGATTATGTATAGCCGCATCAGGTGCCAGAAGAACCAGGAACATGTGAAGCCCCCGTTTGAAGATCTATCTGCAACTCCATTTGATTATCCAAAAACGAGGCCAAATCCGCAGGTTCGTCAAAACTTCTGACACGACCTTTGAAAGTAATGCGGAATTTTGAGGGACCAGCAAAGGAGAAGGGGATATTCATCTCAGACAAACGCTTCCGAAGATTAAGAAAGCCCTTCCTCCTTATCACCGTGTCCCTGGCAAAGTCCTGAGAAATTGAGATACGATGGCCATTCCAAGAGACAGCTCTAACCTTCCGCATATGAGCCAAGATCTGCTCTGTATGTTGATGACGCAGCGGTTTAAAAATTATCGCTCTTGGTGGCGTGGCAGACTTGGGGCGAAAGGAGGGGACACGGTGTGCCCGTTCCAGTTCAAAATCTTTATGGAAAGAAATTTGTAGTGTAGATGGAATCCATTGATAAAGAAACTCAATCATGGAAGATGCCTCTTTCTCAACATCCTCTGGAAGACCAAAAATTCGCAGATTGGATCTACGATTACGATCCTCTTGTTCAGTGAGGTCTTTCCTCAATGCTGCCATGGAACGCTCTATCTGCGTGAGAGATCTAGAGTGCTTTTGCATGGTATCCTCTGCGCCACTAATCCGTGCTTCTGTACCTGAAACACGAAGGGAAAGGGCCTTGAAATCATTCCTGATGGCTAACACCTCCACCTGCAGTAAATCTGTATTAGTCTTAGTAGACTGCGCAATTTCATAGACCTCATTAAGGCGCGTCAGGATGGACTCAAGAGTCGAATTAGTGTCTTTAGGAGCAGGCTCAGGTGTTGGGGAAACCTGTTTGGACCTCTTAAGAGATGCTTTAGAGTCCTTAACGTCTTTAGCATTCGGTGAAGGGGCCATATTCTCAGCCATAGGGCAAACCACCTCAATAGGAACAAAATACGCTTCCTCAGATAGAGTGAGGGCAAGAAATGCCAGGGGCTGTAAAACACTCAATGTGCGAGATGAAAAATGAGCAGGAAGAAATAATGCACTTGCATCAAAAAACGCCGAACAGAGAATATGGCAGGCGATCCCAGTCAAAAAAAAACCACCTCACAAAAAATATCATGTGCTGCAGGCGCAAGTAGGCACACACCGACTACGAAAATAACCAAAATCAAGCCCAGAGCAAAGAAGCCTCACATAAGGAAGTGGCAGTGCGTCTGACGAATAATATAGTAGCAGAAACCTCAAAAAGTTCACACAGGGGGCAGCACTGCAATAGGCGGCAGGAAAAAACAAAATAAACTCAAGAAAAGTGAAAAAAACGTCACCAGCTCCTATATGCCTCAATTTCTGACAGGATAATCCAGTAGCGTCGTCGTGTTGAAGCGAGAGTATAACTCCCTCACAGAAGAAACAAAATGGCGGCCGCTCGTGAAAACATGAAGCGCCACCTTAAAATGCCGATAAATGGACTCTGGCCACTCTCCACCACCAGAAAACTCCCTCGTAGCATACACGGCAGTTTCCCAGGCAATATTTCATCATCTGCGCTGAGCGGGGCATTCCTCAGCGTCAGCAATGTCTCCGTCGGCCCTCGCTCTTTACGGAGCTCAAGCGCGAACCGCCATCTCGCAGCGGCGCGCAAGCCACGCCCCCGAATGAAAAATATATATTTAGAAAAATATATCACGAAAACGATACCAATTGAATTCTCATCCAGACAAACTTGAAGTATGGTGATGTGTTTATACCCTACAACGATGAAACAGCCTTGTATTATTGGTGTTTTTCTCCCTTTTCTTTCAGATACCAAATTGGTCTTATTTTCATTAGGGTCAGTGTACCCTTGGGCGCAGATTTCATAAAAGTCTGTCAAAAGAGACAAATAGGCATACAAACTTGGATATAAACTCCCTCCAGTGTTTAAGGGATTATTTGTTGGTCCTGATGAGTAAAGCAGTGGGGACTGCTTACGAAACATGTTGACCTAGTAGGTAGCCACTAACTTGTGATATCTCCTACTTTCTTCCCCATTTTTAACGCTCCCAGCTAGAGAACAGAATAAAATTGTTTTTTCTACTAGCCAGGGTCCTTTTAATCTTTATATTTCACACATATTTCTAAACACTCACATCCCTTGCACTACACATAAGCCTAATCATCATAACAACAGTGCTCCCACGTAGTCGTAGGTAGTAGCACGCCCCGCCCCGTAGAGGGACGGGAAGACCCCCATGATGAAGCATGACACTATGGGATTCATAGTGTGTGAGGGGTATTTTAAAAACACATAGTGTTTTCCGTGACATCTCATGGATCACTCTAATTCACTTTACTTATCATTACGTAAATTATAAATTATAAATTAAAATTAAAAATTAACACTTTAAAATCACTTTTTTCACTCCTTGACAGGGTAGAATCACTTTTGTTTATTAAATATCAGATAGGAGGTAGGTTCTATCCCAGTACCTCTTCACTCCCTCTCTTTGATTAATTCTTTGTATTTAGACAGCGTACAGCTGTGGGAGTTTTTTTCCCTATATCTGACCATCATCTGGTCAATATCTCTTTAGTTACTCCTCTGAGTACAACTTGGTAGTTAGATCAGTTATTTGGCTATACCTTCATAACACCATTCGGTTACTCCAAAATACACAATGGCAGACAACGCAGGCTTGACATTCACTGATGAAGAAATAGAGAACATCCTGTCATCACAAGGCACCTTTGAAGGATTAAACACTACAGAACCCTCACTCGGTAATAATGACTGGGATGAGTTAGAGGAATTAAGACGCACCCAAATAAGAACGGCCCTCCATGGGTTACTTATGTCAGAATATCTGAAAGCAAATGCTGCACCACAGGGCTTGATCGTTCGCAATGAACCATACATCTTCCAACACGATATGAGGTTCAAAAAAGACTGGTCACAGATATCGTGGCATTGCACTAGAGATTGGATTGTTCTAATTATAAAAACAGCTAGCAGACTGGCATTAGAATTGAAAACAGAAATTCAAACTATAGAAATACGATTAAAGAGTTATGAGTCTCCAAGCAGCTTGAAGAAACATCTAGAAGAACTCACAAAACGCTGAATGACTTCGAAGCCACTCTCAAACAGAGTAAATAAAACAAACTGAAAAAAGATACCAGTAAATTCAGTCATGAGAGGATATATCCATATATCAGAGAGGATTACAAACCACAGCAAGAAGTGATTACAGATGATGATTCATCCGATACTGGTTCTAACAGCTCGGGATCTAACTATGGGAGAAGCCCCAGATATCCCAATATGAGGAACAACTACAGACGCCCCAATCAACAAAGACCGAGAGGATGGGGAAATTTTCAGGGACCCACTATGTATCCTCCACAATTCTTTGGACCACCACCATTCCCACATCCTCAAGGGACATATCCACCATGGCAGTATCCACCCCAAGAATACTCCTATTTTGACCAAACTCCTTTTTTAGGAACACGCCAAGGAAGAAACAGAGGAAGGAATCGGAGGGGCAACAATGTCCATTGGACACCGAGAGAAGAAGAACAGGCGAGAATATCAACCAGGAGCATGACGAAGGCATCGACAAGCAAGAAATGAATCTAGTAGTCAATCTTACCGAGGAACCACTAACAACTGCACAGGTTTCAGTCCTGGAAAAAGGACTAGGTTTCGTACCCACAGCAAATATGGATGGTTTCTTGCTATGTAAAGAAATACAAGAATTCATGAGGAGACTGAAACTACAAGTCTTTTTTAAAGACAAAGAACCTAGAGAAACACAAGAGGGAGACACCGGTTTGAAACCCAAATCCACCTTTATCCCACCGGATATCACCCTTCCCATAGAGCTGCTTACTTTTGAGAAGGCTGTGGTGAATGATTTGGAGAATCTCCATCCAACTACCAATCATGTCTTTAAGAATTTAACGACAAATGAAAAACAAGCAATACGAGAACTCAATGGCAATCGGAACTTGGTAATAAAACCTGCTGATAAAGGAGGGGCCATTGTCATACAATCGAAAGAACAGTATGACAAGGAATGCAAACGCCTACTCCAAGATCCTAGAAATTACAAAATTTTGGATAATGATCCAACTGAAAAGGTGAAAATTAAGATTATGGGCATGGTGGAAGAGGCACTCGCACATGGATGGATAACGAAAAAAGAAGGAGACTTTCTTATCCAAGACTCACCTAGAACACCTTATCTATATACCCTCCCAAAAATACATAAAAAACTAAAAGACCCTCCAGGTCGTCCGATTGTATCTGGTATAGGTTCTATTTTAGAACCAGTTTCGAAATTCGCAGATGCATTTTTAAGACCCATGGTTCAAAAAACATCAACGTACCTGCGAGACACCAAAGACGTCCTTGTACTATTAGAAGACCTTCCTTTTGACCCGAAACATCAACTGCTTATAAGCTGTGACGTTGAAAGCCTGTATACTAGTTTACCACATACAGAGACTTTAAACATAATCGAGGAGGTTCTATTCAACACTGATTGCGTGTATCAAACACCTAGAAACATCATCATGGAATGCTGCAGCCTAGCATTGAGAGAAAATTTCTTTAGATACGAGGACACCATCTACCTTCAGAAGCACGGGACCAGCATGGGGAGCACCTTTTCTCCTAGCATAGCTGGTCTCTATGTGCATCATCTAGAAACAACGAGGATTCTACATCCCAATAATCCTTTCCAGGGCCACATCAGTATCTGGAAAAGATACATTGATGACATTTTGATCATCTGGAACGGCGATGAGATCACTGCCAATCATTTTATGACCTGGCTCAACTACCAAGATGAATTTCTGAACTTCACCAGTACAATATCTAACAAGGAGTTGACCTTTCTTGATCTAAATATATCACCGAAAGATGGAAGACTTGTGACTACTACTCATTTTAAAACTACAGCAAAGAACTGCCTTCTATTATATCAAAGATTCCACCCTAAACACTTACGTGATAACCTTCCCTATGGACAATTTTTGCGCCTACGACGCAATTGCACTGAAGTTGAAGATTTCAAAAGCCAATCGGAAGATCTTAAAGCTAAATTAGCTAAAAGACAGTACCCCAAACGAATTATTGAGAAGGCATATAAAAGAGCACGCAACAACTGCAGAGAAAGCCTTCTGGAACCAACTACACCAAAACCCAAAGAAGAACGGCCATTCTGCATCACTACATATAACACCAACTCCAACAAAATCACCAAAATTGTGAACAAACATTGGCGCATTTTGAACAGTGGTGGACTCAACCTCCCTAAACCCATTTTTGCACACAGAAGAGGCAAAAGCATACGTGACATGTTGGTCCACACTAGACCTAGCAGCAATGAATCTACAGGCTTATCAACCTCCATGGCTAAAATCCAAGGACATCACCCGTGTGGAAGATGCAAAGTCTGTAATCTTACCAGCAAAAGTACACGCATTACCTTTCTTGACGGCACTAAATGGGAACAGAGAAAATTCACCACTTGCAACAGTAACAACGTTGTGTACTTGATCAAATGTCCATGTCAACTGGAATATATAGGGATGACCACGCGATGTGTAAAAGTAAGAATTGGCGAACATAAAAGCAACATTAAGTGTTATGTCATGTTATGTTATAACGTTTTATTGAGCGCGAACAGCTGCCCCAGCAACGAGGCGTCCCGGCGCTGAACTATAACAAAAACCTGAGAGGGGAGAAGGAAAGGACGGGCTATAGTAGATTAGGATGGGGAAAATAGAAATGTTTTGATCGCTTTGCGGAAGGTCAACAGGTTAGTCATCGAGCTAATGTGATGTGGCAGAGAGTTCCAGAGTCTTGCCCCCAAGACTCTGAAAGAGCGACCGCCCATTCTGCTTAACCTTATACGTGGAATAACAACCAAGTTTTGACCAGAGGAGCGTAGGGCCCGTTGAGGGGTATAGGGCTCTAGGAGTGGACGCAGGAGGCCAGGACAGTCAGTTTTGAGAATTTTAAAAACAGTAATGAGGGCTTTAAACTGAACTCGGGCTTCCATGCGCAGCCAGTGTAGTTTCTGGATGGTGTTTCTAGCAGAGCACCTACGAGGGAGGCCTACAACTGCCCTGGCAGCGGAGTTTTGTATACGTTGTAGCCGCGCCATCTCAGCTTTATTAAGGCCTAGAAAAAGGATATTGGCGTAGTCCAGTCGAGCCAGGATGGTAGATTGGACTATCATTTGGCGCGTATGGTGGTCAAAAAAGCCAAGGATCGGATGAAGGCTCCTCAACAGACCCACACAGGTGGCAGCCAGTTTCTTGGTGTGGGTCTGGAAATTGAGAGATGCGTCCACCCAGACACCAAGGTTTTTTACCACAGTTTTGGGGGGGGGGGATAGGGCCCAGTGCGGACGGCCACCATTGATCAGTCCAGTAGTCAGGATTTTTACCCAGAAGCAACACCTCTGTTTTGCCAGCATTCAACTGGAGGCAGTTGTGTGACATCCAGCGTGCAACTGCCTCTAACCCGTTCTTAAATCTCGCCGCTGAGATCGAGGGGCCTTCAGTCAGAGAAATGACGAGCTGGGTGTCGTCGGCATACGACACTAGCGTCAGGTCCCATTCTTTTGCTATGTCAGCGAGAGGCTGGACATAAAGATTGAATAGGGACGGGCTGAGCGCCGATCCCTGAGGAACGCCTTGCTCTATGGGGTATGGCTGGGATATGAACGGGGGGGCAGAGACCCGGAAAGATCTGTTAGTCAGGAATGATCGAAACCACTCTAGAGCAAGGTCTCTGATACCTATGGCTTCGAGACGTTTCAATAAAATAGAGTGGAAGAAGTGCAAGAAAGGAGCAACAAAAATGGCAGCGCACTTCATTGACTTTGCTCACACACCAGAAGAAATATCATGGACAGTCATAGAACAAGTACCGAATGACAAATACCTTTTTGAAAAAGAGCAAAGATGGGTACACCGCCTTAAGACCAATATCATAGGCCTCAATGACGATATTCCATGGAGCCAGTTGTAACTTCAATTAGAGAACTTATGTACAAACCCTTTCTTAAAACTGATAAATCCTAATGACTGAATTCTATTTCATTCATCTTTTGCATACCCACTTATGACTTTTTTCAGATATATAAGAGATTTTTGCAGGTACATTAGTGGTCTACCAAACAAGAAAGACAATGTCTGGGGGACTATTTGATTGATCTATCGACCCCATTTACGGACTTCCTCCATGAAGGCAATGAGTGAAACACACATTTTGACATCTCTTTACAAACTAAATACTCCGCATTTCTGACGTCTAATGTTCTATGATCCTCCTACGATCAGTTTGCTCTCCGTGGTCTCCTGCCACAACGACGGCGATGTGTCAACAATTGCCTCACCCAGCACAGAGATAAACGAACAAATAATGGATACTGCTTGGAATCCATCATATCAGGAAGTGATACATGAATTATCCTTCCTTTTCTGATTTTGGCCGATTTTTGTGCCCCGTTTTTTGTCGTAGTGACAACATGGTGCTGCTACAATTCTTACAAAAACCCCTTTCCCCTTTATTTGGCATATCTAATCCAAATCCGCCTTTTTACAGATTCACATTAATTTATTGATGTATCATAGGTACCTTTTGTTTTGGTTTGCATCATGATGCTATTTACAACTTTCCTTTCTACACGTTCCGTAACCAGGAAGTGAAGGATTGGTGTCTCGAAAAGCCCATTTCGGGTGGCCATTTTGAAGCCCTTCACGCTCTAGTTGTGCGTCTCCTTCTCGCTTGCTCCCTGCCAATAAAAACACCGATGCACACTCCAGTGTTTACATCGACGGAGCAGCACGGAGGCATACGGAAGCGAGGAACGATCCTACTAACTGTAAGTTGAGACTCGGCCAAGTCTTTAAACTAGGTCAGGATGTTGGAAGGCTCGCCTTTCACCGGCGGCCGCCACTTTCTCTAACTAACACGATATTTACCATCCTGCAGTGAC
Source organism: Triturus cristatus (assembly GCF_964204655.1). NCBI lineage: Eukaryota > Metazoa > Chordata > Amphibia > Caudata > Salamandridae > Triturus > Triturus cristatus. Next base: position 1,139,259,653 of record NC_140581.1, read on the forward strand.
TTAAACCAGGCGCCCTCCCCTCCAGTGTGTGCTCATGAAGCCTGAACATGACGCCTAATTAAAGTATGTACATTACGATTTTTACATGTAGCGAATGACTATGGGCCATCACGCGTATTATACTATATATATGTATACAGCCAGTGAATCCACATAGTACAATACCTATATGTTTGTTTTTGTGGTAATGTCACGTATAGTCTGTCCTCTGTGTCTAACTACCTTTTTCTTTTGTTTTTCTTTCGTTTTCACAAAAAAATTTGGGTGATGAGTAAAATTTACCTTACCCACTCAGATATAGAATGAAAAATATATATTTAGAAAAATATATCACGAAAACGATACCAATTGAATTCTCATCCAGACAAACTTGAAGTATGGTGATGTGTTTATACCCTACAACGATGAAACAGCCTTGTATTATTGGTGTTTTTCTCCCTTTTCTTTCAGATACCAAATTGGTCTTATTTTCATTAGGGTCAGTGTACCCTTGGGCGCAGATTTCATAAAAGTCTGTCAAAAGAGACAAATAGGCATACAAACTTGGATATAAACTCCCTCCAGTGTTTAAGGGATTATTTGTTGGTCCTGATGAGTAAAGCAGTGGGGACTGCTTACGAAACATGTTGACCCAGTAGGTAGTCACTAACTTGTGATATCTCCTACTTTCTTCCCCATTTTTAACGCTCCCAGCTAGAGAACAGAATAAAATTGTTTTTTCTACTAGCCAGGGTCCTTTTAATCTTTATATTTCACACATATTTCTAAACACTCACATCCCTTGCACTACACATAAGCCTAATCATCATAACAACAGTGCTCCCACGTAGTCGTAGGTAGTAGCACGCCCCGCCCCGTAGAGGGACGGGAAGACCCCCATGATGAAGCATGGCACTATGGGATTCATAGTGTGTGAGGGGTATTTTAAAAACACATAGTGTTTTCCGTGACATCTCATGGATCACTCTAATTCACTTTACTTATCATTACGTAAATTATAAATTATAAATTAAAATTAAAAATTAACACTTTATAATCACTTTTTTCACTCCTTGACAGGGTAGAATCACTTTTGTTTATTAAATATCAGATAGGAGGTAGGTTCTATCCCAGTACCTCTTCACTCCCTCTCTTTGATTAATTCTTTGTATTTAGACAGCGTACAGCTGTGGGAAGTTTTTTCCCTATATCTGACCATCATCTGGTCAATATCTCTTTAGTTACTCCTCTGAGTACAACTTGGTAGTTAGATCAGTTATTTGGCTATACCTTCATAACACCATTCGGTTACTCCAAAATACACAATGGCAGACAACGCAGGCTTGACATTCACTGATGAAGAAATAGAGAACATCCTGTCATCACTAGGCACCTTTGAAGGATTAAACACTACAGAACCCTCACTCGGTAATAATGACTGGGATGAGTTAGAGGAATTAAGACGCACCCAAATAAGAACGGCCCTCCATGGGTTACTTATGTCAGAATATCTGAAAGCAAACGCTGCACCACAGGGCTTGATCGTTCGCAATGAACCATACATCTTCCAACACGATATGAGGTTCAAAAAAGACTGGTCACAGATATCGTGGCATTGCACTAGAGATTGGATTGTTCTAATTATAAAAACAGCTATTAGACTGGCATTAGAATTGAAAACAGAAATTCAAACTATAGAAATACGATTAAAGAGTTATGAGTCTCCAAGCATCTTGAAGAAACATCTAGAAGAACTCAACAAAACGCTGAATGACTTCGAAGCCACTCTCAAACAGAGTAAATACAACAAACTGAAAAAAGATACCAGTAAATTCAGTCATGAGAGGATATATCCATATATCAGAGAGGATTACAAACCACAGCAAGAAGTGATTACAGATGATGATTCATCCGATACTGGTTCTAACAGCTCGGGATCTAACTATGGGAGAAGCCCCATATATCCCAATATGAGGAACAACTACAGACGTCCCAATCAACAAAGACCGAGAGGATGGGGAAATTTTCAGTGACTCACTATGTATCCTCCACAATTCTTTGGACCACCACCATTCCCACATCCTCAAGGGACATATCCACCATGGCAGTATCCACCCCAAGAATACTCCTATTTTGACCAAACTCCTTTTTTAGGAACACGCCAAGGAAGAAACAGAGGAAGAAATCGGAGGGGCAACAACGTCCATTGGACACCGAGAGAAGAAGAACAGGCGAGAATATCAACCAGGAGCATGTCGAAGGCATCGACAAGCAAGAAATGAATCTAGTAGTCAATCTTACCGAGGAACCACTAACAACTGCACAGGTTTCAGTCCTGGAAAAAGGACTAGGTTTCGTACCCACAGCAAATATGGATGGTTTCTTGCTATGTAAAGAAATACAAGAATTCATGAGGAGACTGAAACTACAAGTCTTTTTTAAAGACAAAGAACCTAGAGAAACACAAGAGGGAGACACCGGTTTGAAACCCAAATCCACCTTTATCCCACCGGATATCACCCTTCCCATAGAGCTGCTTACTTTTGAGAAGGCTGTGATGAATGATTTGGAGAATCTCCATCCAACTACCAATCATGTCTTTCAGAATTTAACGACAAATGAAAAACAAGCAATACGAGAACTCAATGGCAATCAGAACTTGGTAATAAAACCTGCTGATAAAGGAGGGGCCATTGTCATACAATCGAAAGAACAGTATGACAAGGAATGCAAACGCCTACTCCAAGATCCTAGAAATTACAAAATTTTGGATAATGATCCAACTGAAAAGGTGAAAATTAAGATTATGAGCATGGTGGAAGAGGCACTCGCACATGGATGGATAACGAAAAAAGAAGGAGACTTTCTTATCCAAGACTCACCTAGAACACCTTATCTATATACCCTCCCAAAAATACATAAAAAACTAAAAGACCCTCCAGGTCGTCCGATTGTATCTGGTATAGGTTCTATTTTAGAACCAGTTTCGAAATTCGCAGATGCATTTTTAAGATCCATGGTTCAAAACACATCAACGTACCTGCGAGACACCAAAGACGTCCTTGTACTATTAGAAGACCTTCCTTTTGACCCGAAACATCAACTGCTTATAAGCTGTGACGTTGAAAGCCTGTATACTAGTTTACCACATACAGAGACTTTAAACATAATCGAGGAGGTTCTATTCAACACTGATTGGGTGTATCAAACACCTAGAAACATCATCATGGAATGCTGCAGCCTAGCATTGAGAGAAAATTTCTTTAGATACGAGGACACCATCTACCTTCAGAAGCACGGGACCAGCATGGGGAGCACCTTTGCTCCTAGCATAGCTGGTCTCTATGTGCATCATCTAAAAACAACGAGGATTCTACATCCCAATAATCCTTTCCAGGGCCACATCAGTATCTGGAAAAGATACATTTTTTTTTTAACTTTGTTTATTGAAGTTTTATGGTTCACTTTCACATACATACATAACGAAAAAAGAAAAACAAATGCAGGTTCAAATGACAATGAGGATGAAACAGTACATGTGCATCATATATACCTCTTCCCTTGGAGGCGATCGAGGCTCGTCACATTGCGATGCATATGGCCAGTAGCCTACCCAAATAAGGGGGACATCAGGTAGGGAAATAATGTGTATCGTAGTTGTCCATAATCAGCTTGGGAGCCTTCAAGTCAATCGTAGCAGTCCTTTCGATCCCCTCTGACGCCTGGCCCCCTCCCAGCAGCTGGGCCTCCCCAGCACAGTAACAAGCGACAGGCTATATGCAGCAGAAGATCACTATCGCATCATTCCCAAGGTACCTCTTCAGGGAAGCAAAAGTAACAGAGCGGGTGCACCTATAGTGCTCCAGCAATATACCCCCCTCACTATGCAGGATGTCAACCTTGGGTATTGGGAGTAGGATCATCAGGGGCCATAGGGGGGGCGCTTTCCGCCAGAACCTCAGGATGCTGCAACAAATAATTCTGCAACGGCCCCCAGATGTCGGCAGGGCGGGACCGGGCGGGAAGTAGCTCGGAGTAGATCAGTACTTGCTCTTGACAATATATAAGGTCTTTGAGCCACTCCTTGAATTTCGGGGCCCGGCCCCGTCCCCAGCGGCAAGCAATACGCCGTTTCGCTAATAAAAGCGCTATCATGACAAATCGACGACAGAAGCGCGGAATCTGTTTGGTATATCCTAGCAATGCCTGTATCGGCTCAGGCGCAAGAGGAAGCTCTATCATGTGCGCAAGAGCAGAGTACACCTGTCCCCAGTAAGTTTGAAAAGCAGGGCATATCCAGGAGAGGTGGAGGAAGTCCGCCCGAGGGGCGCGACATCTCTCGCAATTATCAGAATCTTGCAGTCGAAATTTGTGTTTGGTTACAGGAGTGCAGTAGAGACGGTTCAAAAATTTAAAATGGATGATCCGATGCCTACTACTCGCTGAGATCTGCTCTGTCTGCAAGCAGCAGTAGGTCCACCTGTCATCACCGAGCTCCAGCCCCAACTCACGCTCCCACTCCCCCCGAGCCCTCGAGGCAGAAACAGGCGCATCCGAGCGAACCGCATGATATAATATCGAGACCAGATGGGAGGGTGAGGCTGCCTGTAGGAGCCTATGTAGGGGAGCAAGGGTCTCGGGCTCATCCGGGAACGTCTGCAGTAGGGCCTTCATGCCTTGTCTCAATCGAAAGTAAGTAAAAAGCTCCAGAGGGGTGGGCGCGTGGCCTGCAAAGAAGTGATCCCTGTCACGAAACTGCCCACTCGTAAACAGATCCCCCCAAGTCAGAATCCCCAATTTGCGACTCAAGTTCTGGAACAGCCTCTCCTGCAAAAGGGGGAGCTGAGGGTGGTAAGCAATGGGGAGGAGAGGCGAGTACAAAAACGGGCTCCCCACTCGCTTTGATATTTCCAACCACGCATCCACCGTACCCTGGAGGGCGTTATAGTTAGCGGTGGTATGTGGGAGCACGCTATGCAACAGGCCAGGCAGGGGCAAAGGCGCCGCAAGCCAGTCCTCAGCAGCGAGTTGGGGCATGAAGGCAAGGGACGGAACCAGTAGTACGCGTAATGCGCCTGGGAACAGTAATAGTATAGCTCCAGATCCGGAATATCGAAGCCCCCCATGGAGTAAGGAGAGGTCATCACAGCCCATTTCAATCTAGGCCTCTTCCCTCCCCACACCAGCCGTATCAGTTCCGAACGCAACCGGGAGAAGAAGTGTCTCCCCGGAGGAAAAGGAATATTCAGGAACAAGTATAAGAGCTTAGGAAGCACCACCATCTTGATTAGAGCGGCTCGTCCGGCCATCGATAATGGGAGCGCAAGCCAGCGGTCAACGCAAGAGGCGATATGCAGCAGCGTCGTACCATAGTTTAATCGCATCAGCTCCTCCCTATCTCGAGAGACCTTAATGCCAAGATATTTGACCTCGGAGTCGCTCCATTCGATGGGGTAGTCAAGCGAGAATTTCCGGGAGCCGTCTGTCAAATGGAAAATCTGAGACTTAGACCAGTTAATCCGTATTACCGACACCTCCCCGAAGACTACGAATTCCCGAAGCAGAGGGTTCAGATTATTTTGAGGGTCCCGAACATATAGAGTAATGTCATCTGCATACAGCGACAGCAAAATCTGTCGCTGCTCACAGAATAGCGCCCTGTTCTGATGGTGCTGCCGCAGCCTCGAGGCAAGTGGCTCAATCGCCAGTGCGAATAAAAGTGGGGAGAGAGGGCACCCCTGTCTGGTCCCTCTGGCGACCCGGAAAGGTTCCAACACTCTGCCATTAACCAAGACTCTAGCGCATGGGCTACCATAGAGGATAGCTATCCACCCCAGGAACACCAGAGGAAAGCCCATGTGAGACAGCGCGGCCACCAGGTAGTCCCATTCCAGGGAGTCAAATGCTTTTGTGGCGTCCAAAAAGACCGCCACCATCTGCAGTTCGGGATCCACGTTCTGTAAAGTAGCGAATAGTGTACGCAAGTTGTGCGACGTCGCCCTACCAGGTATAAAGCCCGATTGGTCCGGGAGAACCAATCCATCCATGAGGAGTGTCACACGGTTAGCCAAAGTTTTAGCAAGAATCTTCGCGTCGCTATTAAGGAGGGACAGTGGGCAATAAGAGTCCGGGGAGGTTGCCGGTTTACCCGGTTTTAAGAGGGAGGTGATTAGTGCCTCTCTCATGGAAGGCGGAAGCACCCCCAGCGTATGGGCCTCATCAAACACCACCTTCAAGATCGGCGCAAGAATATCAATATAAGTTTTATAGAATTCTATCGGGAAGCCATCAAGGCCGGGGGCCTTCCCTGAGGCCATTTGCATTATAGCCTCCCGGATTTCATCTAGGCCTAGCGGAGCCATAAGGAACTTTCTCTGCGTATCAGAGAGCCATCCCAGTGTGATCTCTCCCAAGTAGCGGTCCAGCTCCGGTGGGTGTGCATGAGCGGAGGAATATAAGTCAGTGTAATGAGTAACAAACTCATGCATTATAGCCCGGGTATCTCTGTGGAGGTCTCCCGAGTGTCCCCGTAATTCGAGGACGTGATTAGTAAATCGAGGCGGTCGCGTCGCCCACGCCAAGAACTTGCTCGGCCGTTCACCCTCCCCGTACCGTCGGGCCTGGAAGTAATTCCCCCTGAATCGAACCTCCCTGTCCGCAGTTGCCGTATAGTCAGACAGCAGGTCTCGGAATTTGGTTTGCGCTTCAGCATCACTGGTGAACGTAGGGCGAGACTCCAGATCTCTAAGGTCGGATTCCAATTTACGGAGGGTGTTACGCAGATCTTTGAGAATGCCCCCCCCTTGGAAATGCACATCCCCCGAATGGTGACCTTGAAGGCCTCCCAAACCACCGCCACACTATCCACCGTCCCACCATTACGTTGGAAAAAACTCTCAATTTCCTGTGCTAGTTCAGACCGGAAGACGTCGTCTAATAGGACAGTAGGCTGCAATCTCCACGCCATCGGAGATCCAACCAAGTCCACTAAATCCACACCCATCGAGACAGGGGCATGATCGGAGTAAGTGCGGGCCAAGTGCTTCACCCAACAGAGCTTGGGAGCCAGCCCAGGGGAAATCAGGATATAATCCAATCGTGCCCAAGTGGAGTGTGCAGCCGACCAGTGTGTGCCCTCAAGGGTCGCAGGGTGTCCATGGCGCCACGCATCAACCAGATGGCGATCAGTAAGGAGGCCATGGACGTAAGCCTGGGAGCGGGAGTAGTGCTGAGGGCCAGGGTTCGCTCTGTCCTGTGCGGGGTCTGCAACTAGGTTGAAATCTCCCTCCCACACTAGATACGTGGAGCCAATGCGCAAAATCTCAGTCCAAAGCGCCTGGAGGCAATGCGGATCATCCGAGTTGGGGCCATAATAACAAGCTAAAGTAAGCGTATCCATACCCAGACGTCCCCAAATAACACAGTATCTGCCCTCTCTGTCGGTGCGCTCTCCTATGTACGCAAAGGGGGTATGCTTCCGAATAAGGATTGCAACGCCTCGAGAATATGTGGAGTAGGAGGAAAAAACACGATGATCGGCCCAACGTGACGCAAACAGCGAGGGCCTGGAGGGGTCGAGGTGTGTCTCCTGAAGGAACGCTACCCCAATGTGATGTCTATCGAGGTATGCCAGAATCTGCCTACGCTTTCTAGGGTTTCCCAAGCCCCTCACATTCCACGTGAGGAAGGTGAGCTGATTAGTACGGTCCCCACCCGTTAGCGGATCACTCATAATAAATCACCAAATTCATATAGCACAACACAATGCACCCGTCGCCCCCCACATGATGCAAAGAGAACAATGCAAATGTCACTTCCTGCCAATCGGAACCATCAAATACCTTAAATCCCCAACACCCCCCTCCTCCCCCCACCCACAGCAGCATCCCAATCATGCCATCTGGATCAACCCCCTGCCCCCCCCCCAAAACTCCCCCACAGCAAGTACCATAAGGGTTCAACATATAACAATGAACAGTCGATGGGGTGATACCCTTGAGGGCACAATCTAGGTGGAAACACTATGCCCCCTGAGCCATAAGAGCATACCCAGTAGGAGACCGAGCTCTCACCATGGACAGAGGGTGCTCAGCAAAGCATAACGTCCTGAAAGTCTGATGCGCCGGGGAGTAGGAGCGAGACGCCGAGAGCTGCCCCCCGATACAGTTCAGGTAGGCTCACAGGCCATCATATCCAGTGTCGTATCAGCTTTCACTCGCATTAACCTACCAGTCACTGAGCCGCAAGTCCCAGCGTTGCACAACATTGGCCTGGTTCCATCAGTCCGAGGTCGGCGTGGAGGGGCGGTCAAGGTCGCGCTTCTTGACACGCTTCAAGAATTCCTCTGCTTGTTGAGGACTCGTGCAGAAGGTCTGTTTCCCCTGATGCGTGATGCGCAAGCGGGCTGGGTATAATAGCGCATAGTCAATTTGTGCCGCCCTCAGTTTTTGCTTGACTACAATGAACTTCTTTCGTTCTTCCTGAACCACGGGGGTGAAGTCCGGGAATATAGTGAAGGAGTTGCCATCATAGGATAGGGTCTTCCGTTCCCTCGCCGTCCGGAGGGCCGCGTCGCGGTCCCGAAAGTTCAGCAGGCGAGCAATGATGGGGCGAGGAGGGGCCCCCGGCGGTGGCTTCGAAGCTAGCGATCTATGCGCCCTTTCGACAATAAAGTGAGTAGAGAGGGAATCCGTGCCCACCACTGCTCGCAGCAAGCCCTCCACATAGTCCTCCATCTTACCCGTATGGGTGGATTCCGGTACGCCAATGATGCGTATGTTATTTCTGCGACTACGCGCCTCCAACTCCTCGTTCTTGGCTGCTATCACTCGGAGGACTTTATCCATACGTGTCACCGTAGCCGATAATTGTGTGGTTCGGTCTTCTGAATCCGAAATACGGCGCTCCGTCTCTGTGAGGCGTTCACCATGGCTATCCACCTTGTGGACTATGGAGTCCATGCGGGATTGCATAGAGTCCATCTTGTCGACGATAGTCGCCAGACTCTGCCTCATATCCAGTAGGATGGACTTGACATCGACCACCGGCGGAGCGGCCGACTGGGCCGACCCTCCCGCGTCTTCTCCGGGCTGGGATTTAGTGTTTTTTTTCGCCTCGAAGGTGAGACGAGGCTGACGGCTGTCCGGCTTCCCCATGCCAGTCCCGACAGCCAGACCACTGCAGGCGCGAAGTCAGAAAACTCGCGATCCAATGTGTCCGGGGCGCAGCAGTACAAGGCAGTCCGCCCGCTCCTCAATGAGCAACACCACAGGGCAACCGGGTCCTCCTCGCGGTATCCCTAGGGCGACCTTCGTCTCCGGCTCCGCGCCCGGAATCAGCCCCAAACGTGCGGGCAGACCGCACACTCCCTCAGCAGGCCATCCGCCGTCAGGATTTTGGGAGCGATAGTGACCTCCGCACCCACAGCCGCCGGCAGTCAACAAGGGGGGGGCAGGCTCAGGGCGACAGAAGTCGGGGCACCTCAGAGCTCACGGCAGGCCTCTTACCTCCGCCGCAACGCCGTCCAGGCCCAGCAGGGGAGGAGCGCGACACTCCGACCAGCGCCCCCAGGCAAACAGCAATCACCGCAGTTCAGGCAGGGCGCTCTCGCGGGCGCCAACACGGACCCCTCGGTCGCAACACTCACGTCCTCTGGACCGGGGGCAGCGATGCTTCAGCCTCCTCTCCTAAGCAACAGCACCTGCCCTCCGGCTGGACAGGCAGGCCGCAAGATCAATCAGGAGGCAGCAGGGCACAGCAGGAAGGATCGTGGAGGGCTGCTACACACCGGGCAGGAAGCACACGTCCTCACCACCCAGTGTCCCAACGCCAGTGGGTTCTTCAGGTATGGGCGTTAGGAAGGGTTACGCAGCCTCCCCGCACCTCCAATGTAGGTCCGATTGTCCGGGACCCAGAGGACGCAGCCGGGCCTCTCCGCCCACGTGTGCAGCACCGGCCTCTCGTAACAGTCACCGCCCGGCTCCGGCACCAGCAAGTATCGCACGCCAGTCGGCAGCCGCGACAGCGACCGTATATCCAGCAGACGCCTGGCCTCCCAGCTCCACGAGGGTCACAATCGGTGGCAGAGTTAGCAAGGCGCCTACCGAGACCCTTTCTGACAGGTTTTGTGACGTTCAGGAAGGATTATAGCAGGATTTCAGTGCTGAGCAGCGGGAGCTTCACCCAGAGGCAGCCATTCCGCCGTGCGCCACCTAGCGCCCCCCTGGAAAAGATACATTGATGACATTTTGATCATCTGGAACGGCGATGAGATCACTGCCAATCATTTTATGACCTGGCTCAACTACCAAGATGAATTTCTGAACTTCACCAGTACAATATCTAACAAGGAGTTGACCTTTCTTGATCTAAATATATCACCGAAAGATGGAAGACTTGTGACTACTACTCATTTTAAAACTACAGCAAAGAACTGCCTTCTATTATATCAAAGTTTCCACCCTAAACACTTACGTGATAACCTTCCCTATGGACAATTTTTGCGCCTACGACGCAATTGCACTGAAGTTGAAGATTTCAAAAGCCAATCGGAAGATCTTAAAGCTAAATTAGCTAAAAGACAGTACCCCAAACGAATTATTGAGAAGGCATATAAAAGAGCACGCAGCAACTGCAGAGAAAGCCTTCTGGAACCAACTACACCAAATCCCAAAGAAGAAGGGCCATTCTGCATCACTACATATAACACCAACTCCAACAAAATCACCAAAATTGTGAACAAACATTGGCGCATTTTGAACAGTGGTGGACTCAACCTCCCTAAACCCATTTTTGCACACAGAAGAGGCAAAAGCATACGTGACATGTTGGTCCACACTAGACCTAGCAGCAATGAATCTACAGGCTTATCAACCTCCATGGCTAAAATCCAAGGACACCACCCGTGTGGAAGATGCAAAGTCTGTAATCTTACCAGCAAAAGTACAAGCATTACCTTTCTTGACGGCACTAAATGGGAACAGAGAAAATTCACCACTTGCAACAGTAACAACGTTGTGTACTTGATCAAATGTCCATGTCAACTGGAATATATAGGGATGACCACGCGATGTGTAAAAGTAAGAATTGGCGAACATAAAAGCAACATTAAGTGCAAGAAAGGAGCAACAAAAATGGCAGCGCACTTCATTGACTTTGCTCACACACCAGAAGAAATATCATGGACAGTCATAGAACAAGTACCGAATGACAAATACCTTTTTGAAAAAGAGCAAAGATGGGTTCACCGCCTTAAGACCAATATCATAGGCCTCAATGACGATATTCCATGGAGCCAGTTGTAACTTCAATTAGAGAACTTATGTACAAACCCTTTATTAAAACTGATAAATCCTAATGACTGAATTCTATTTCATTATTCTTTTGCATACCCACTTATGACTTTTTTCAGATATATAAGAGATTTTTGCAGGTACATGAGTGGTCTACCAAACAAGAAAGACAATGTCTGGGGGACTATTTGATTGATCTATCGACCCCATTTACGGACTTCCTCCATGAAGGCAATGAGTGAAACACACATTTTGACATCTCTTTACAAACTAAATACTCCGCATTTCTGACGTCTAATGTTCTATGATCCTCCTACGATCAGTTTGCTCTCCGTGGTCTCCTGCCACAACGACGGCGATGTGTCAACAATTGCCTCACCCAGCACAGAGATAAACAAACAAATAATGGATACTGCTTGGAATCCATCATATCAGGAAGTGATACATGAATTATCCTTCCTTTTCTGATTTTGGCCGATTTTTGTGCCCCGTTTTTTGTCGTAGTGACAACATGGTGCTGCTACAATTCTTACAAAAACCCCTTTTCCCTTTATTTGGCATATCTAATCCAAATCCGCCTTTTTACAGATTCACATTAATTTATTGATGTATCATAGGTACCTTTTGTTTTGTTTTGCATCATGATGCTTTTTACAACTTTCATTTCTACACGTTCCGTAACCAGGAAGTGAAGGATTGGTGTCTCGAAAAGCCCATTTCGGGCGGCCATTTTGAAGCCCTTCACGCTCTAGTTGTGCGTCTCCTTCTCGCTTGCTCCCTGCCAATAAAAACACCGATGCACACTCCAGTGTTTACATCGACGGAGCAGCACGGAGGCATACGGAAGCGAGGAACGATCCTACTAACTGTAAGTTGAGACTCGGCCAAGTCTTTAAACTAGGTCAGGATGTTGGAAGGCTCGCCTTTCACCGGCGGCCGCCACTTTCTCTAACTAACACGATATTTACCATCCTGCAGTGACTTAAACCAGGCGCCCTCCCCTCCAGTGTGTGCTCATGAAGCCTGAACATGACGCCTAATTAAAGTATGTACATTACGATTTTTACATGTAGCGAATGACTATGGGCCATCACGCGTATTATACTATATATATGTATACAGCCAGTGAATCCACATAGTACAATACCTATATGTTTGTTTTTGTGGTAATGTCACGTATAGTCTGTCCTCTGTGTCTAACTACCTTTTTCTTTCGTTTTTCTTTCGTTTTTCCCAAAAATTTTGGGTGATGAGTAAAATTTACCTTACCCACTCAGATATAGAATGAAAAATATATATTTAGAAAAATATATCACGAAAACGATACCAATTGAATTCTCATCCAGACAAACTTGAAGTATGGTGATGTGTTTATACCCTACAACGATGAAACAGCCTTGTATTATTGGTGTTTTTCTCCCTTTTCTTTCAGATACCAAATTGGTCTTATTTTCATTAGGGTCAGTGTACCCTTGGGCGCAGATTTCATAAAAGTCTGTCAAAAGAGACAAATAGGCATACAAACTTGGATATAAACTCCCTCCAGTGTTTAAGGGATTATTTGTTGGTCCTGATGAGTAAAGCAGTGGGGACTGCTTACGAAACATGTTGACCCAGTAGGTAGCCACCAACTTGTGATATCTCCTACTTTCTTCCCCATTTTTAACGCTCCCAGCTAGAGAACAGAATAAAATTGTTTTTTCTACTAGCCAGGGTCCTTTTAATCTTTATATTTCACACATATTTCTAAACACTCACATCCCTTGCACTACACATAAGCCTAATCATCATAACAACAGTGCTCCCACGTAGTCGTAGGTAGTAGCACGCCCCGCCCCGTAGAGGGACGGGAAGACCCCCATGATGAAGCATGACACTATGGGATTCATAGTGTGTGAGGGGTATTTTAAAAACACATAGTGTTTTCCGTGACATCTCATGGATCACTCTAATTCACTTTACTTATCATTACGTAAATTATAAATTATAAATTAAAATTAAAAATTAACACTTTATAATCCCTTTTTTCACTCCTTGACAGGGTAGAATCACATGTACCCATATACACTGAAAATGAGCAGGAATAGCTGCATTAGCACCTACTCCCGCAACCTCTTCTTTCCATATGGGAGGAACCTCTCTCATAGGATAATTTTTCGACGTCAGTTTAACCGACGGATCGGAATCAAGGAAAATTTGAGAAAACAGTAAGGATCTATAAGAGATAAGCGTCCTTATAGCTTCCTCAACCTTAGAACCCACAATAAGACCTTTTTCAAAATCAATCAGAACATTTAACAGATCTTGTGAGATCGGACTCGAACTCACATCTTCCCATTCTTTAATGAGAGTATCGCACATTACATTAAAAACATATCTTTGCGTAGGCGCATTCCATTGCAAAAAGGTAGGCATAATATCAAGCACACTGTATTGTGGACCCTTCTTAATCCATTTTCATGCCAAAGAGTCTAACTTCTCTCGTTCCTCAAAATCTGGGAACTGACTACGAGATTGTCTTCGAGCAAAAGCCGGAGACACACTTAAAGCTCCAAAGAAAGGAGATAGAATACCAGTGACAGTGTCTGTGAGACGCTTACGCACAGACGGAGAATTAGACATAAGAATTGGGGATAAAGTATTAGTGAAACTGACAGAGGAAGAATCGATAGTTGCAGGAGGAGCTGAAGGCAAAGGAGATCTTGGATCAGGAGATGATGGTAAAGAAGTTGAGACTAACGGTAAAACCGGCAAAGGCGGTAATACTGGAGGAGGCAAATGCAGAGGAGCCGGAACAGGCGGAAGTGCCACTGGCGGCTGAACAAGCTGTAATGACTGAGGTACATTGGCATTTTGCGCATAAGGCGGAGGCAATCTTAATAAATGGGACATTAGGGGATCTTCTTCTCTATCTTTCTTATTATCAGAAGGAGAAACAGGCAACACCGGATAGCATTTATCTATCGCCATACGATGCTGTCTTTCTGAAATCTCAGTCGCATTATCAATTTCATCGTCTTTGAACTGTTGGGCAGCCTGTATAATCGTCATACCCTGTGCCTTCCTATCTCGTTTTGCTTGTTTAATTTCTTTCTGTTTGGCTTCCTTTCGCCAAAGCCGGAAAGAGTCAAACATTGCCGGCCGGGCTTTTCTCTTAAATAAGACTGCTTCTAAATTATCTAACACATCAGGATCAAAGCTACCATTTTCTGGCCATTTTAGAACACCATCTTTCTTCGTGCATCGGGTCCATGTCTCGTTAAAGGCAATGGGGCCGATACCATGTTTTGAATAGAGCTCATATGTGGGAGTTCCAACCGAAGGAATCGGACAAGAGTCCTCAAGTCGGGAATCCCTATTACAACCAAAGCAACCAAATTTTCCAAACTTAGTCAGACCAGGCATCTCTCGATCTTCCTGTCTGTTCACAAACTTCAAGGGAGTAAAACTCAGTTTACGCAGCACAAATGCACTTACCCTCGGTTTCGGCTATTGCAATAGTCGAAGACTAAGAACTACAAATACTGAGAAAACAAAGGGAAAAAATTTTTGTGGGCGCGACCCACGAAGATACTTAACTAAGGACGTCTTCTCACACCAACAGAGGCCCGTCTATCGTCTCGCCTTACCATACATCATCAAAGGAAGGGCCAAAGCAGGGCGGCAGTCAGGGCAGCGTTCGTCAGTAGCCGTCAGGAAGGAGTAACCACGCTGCAAAAGACCTTCGGACCACTTTCGACATACAGGGGTCGCTTAATG
Organism: Triturus cristatus; assembly: GCF_964204655.1. Lineage (NCBI taxonomy): Eukaryota > Metazoa > Chordata > Amphibia > Caudata > Salamandridae > Triturus > Triturus cristatus. The sequence continues at coordinate 1,139,274,682 of NC_140581.1, forward strand.
TGGCTCGCGAACCCTCCGGAATTTTCTTGCGGGGTTCCTCACGACCTTCAGGCAGAACCGGTACCACTGAAGCCGCCCAACGTTGGGCGCCAGTTGAAGAACCAGAACCTTTTGGGTCTGGCGGCGCAGGGCACGCCCAAGTCTCCAGAGTTCTGCTGCTTAGCTACACAGAGACACGGGACACTCTGTCGGTGTTAGAAGATCAAATTTATTTAGCTGCAGCCAGTACATTTATCCTAGAAGTACACAAAGTAGGTTCTCAGGAGACTGCCACTTCACTCTGTGGCGCATCGGGTTAAATACCATACAATGTTCATAATCATTAATAATCATTAATAAAAGGTACTCCCAGAGCATACAAGAAGGAGCCAATAAGGAAAGTTGGAAAACAAGGTGGAACCAATAAGAAAGGTTTGAAAACAGAAGTGTCGGATAACTCGGAAAGATCTCTCCTCTAACTATGTTTGTCACCCCTCCCTCGAGCTAATTTATTATCAGATTCATAATTAACTTGCAGGTGGTGAGATACGTTTGTGTGTGTGGGAGGACAGTTGTGAAACAAGAGAATGCTAGCAGGAGACAGTGAAGGCCAGTCGATAAGATAAGGTCAGGAAAGAATAGTATGAGCCAACAGATAGTTGAAATGCGGATTAGAAAAGCCAGACAGGAATTAGTGTACTCGGCTAGTTCTAACACCAGCTTTGCAAATAGAGGCCGAAGGCGTATTTCGGCACCAGGCTACAGAAAAGGCAGAATAGACTTTGTTCGCCGTGCTGCCTGAGTGATGGCAACACAAAATGGCGGCGGGCCACAAAATGGCGGGTCGATTCGATCGTGATCGAAAATCGAGTTCCTCACCACGAGGGTGATGCGGCTGCCAAGGGAGGCAATGTATTGTTGTTAAACTCGCAGATGTAGGCAAAGCATCCATTCTGAGCTGTGCACCGTCAAGGGTGCATCAAAAGTGAAGATGCGAAGAACACCAGGGCGATACGTTGTTGACGATCCGTTGGCTTGAAGGCAATGCGTGCAGCATGAAGCAATGCGCCAGCGCTGCGCAAAGTCGGAGATGCATTGGAAACTGGAGCCAATGCGTTGTGCAGTCAGCGATGCGGTGGCCGCGGTCCGTGCAGAGCGGTGATGCATCAAATGAGATGCACTGGTTCCGATCAGCGCAACATCATCAATGAGTGGATGTTCACAGTTGTAGCACTTTCAACTCACTCCCAGGGGTCCAGGACTCTTTTGGCACCCCTTGGCAGAGCAGAAGTCACATCAGATAGAGTCCAGGTGCTGTTTTTAAGTTGAAGAGATAAGTCCTTGATATCCCTGAAACTTTAGAAAACAGGAGGCAAGATAACAAGGCCTTGGAGATACTTAGGTTCTGGGATGTGGAGATGCAGGTCCAGTCTTTCTCACTCCGAGGCATGAGGGCAGCAGGCAGCAGGCCAACACAGCAAAGCAGTTCAGCAAAGTGACAGTCCCTCCAACAGCACAGCAATCCTTCTTCCTGGACGAATGCCCTCAGTTCCAGAAGCATTCTAAGTTAATGGTGTCAGAGGTCCAGTAGTTGGGCTAAAACGGGTGTAATTATCTTTGTCAAATTATACGAAATGTCAAAAAATGATGTAAAATTACCAAGGGCGGCTCCTCCATTAGGGCGGAGGAGTGCCGCTCCACTTCTTTCTCGCAGCGCGAGAAGCAGAAACATAAGATGGTATTTTAAATACCATTTTATGTTTCTACTTCTCACGCTGTGAGTAAGCAGGAGACAGGAGAATGCCTGGTTGGGGGTGGGCGGGCGGGTGGGTATGCCTTGTTGGGGGGGGCGGGTGGACGTGTCGGGAGAGGTGGCTTACATCACTCTGAGTTCCCTGACTGTTTGGTCAGCCCTGGATCCGACCAAAGCAGTCATGCGCACTCTACATTTTCTCTATGTAGGCTGCATGCAGCCTATATAAGGAAAATGGCCTCCCTACTGGATGCTGTCTACGACTACGCACAAATCACAATGCTGCCTTTGCAGCATTGTGATTTGCTTACAGGAGGGGAGGGAGCATGTCTGTTTGTCTGTTCCTGTTTCTGTTCAGGAGCAGGAAAATGCAGGACCCGGCCCCTTCAGGCATACTACAATTGAACATGTCATTGGCTGTATTCTGGCAATGGACACATGCTAACCATGTGAGTATTTCTGGGATCGCCTAACTACTGTTCAAGATGGCGGTGTGAGCTTTCCACTCCGGCAAACAGCCTTGAGTTGGAATTTCTCCGGCTGCCTTTGGGCAACCCAACTGGGGAAAAAGGGCCATCGCATCCAGCAGCATGCAGTGAACGCTGCTAGGTGAGCCGATTGTGGGTGTCACCTGCGGGAGGCTCCTGACTCGGACCCGGATAGATGGCAGATGCAGTGACCGCATACTAAGAAGGCCCCAGCGATCCCATTACTGACACAGATGACCGGCAGCGGCTAAGTTGTGGCCCAACCATGGGAGCGGCCCACGCCCGCAAGAACAAAAAGTGCAGATGCAAGGGGGGGCATCTGGCACAGGTGTGGTGGGGGAGCCTCCACCGAGGCTGCAAACTGTGTAAGGCTGGGCGACCTCGCTTCTGAAGCCAAGGGCTGGCTGTGGTGCCATTATGGCCTGAAGAAGGGCCCAGTGTGCAGTAAGAGTGCGACCCGGCAGGATTGATCATTGGCAAGCAGCGGCAGAGGGAGCTTGCAACTGAAAGTGAGGCATTCAGAGGCGGCGTGGGATCCGGTCAGGTAAGTAGGACAGTTCCTACTTCTCCGCAGGAACTGTGACAGCTTACAGGAATTTGAAAAACAATCAAGAATCTTGTCAAACAATCTGGCTGACCATCATTACCCCTATAAGAGCATACGACAAGCTCACAAACGGGCTAAGAACAACAACAGGGAGGCACTGTCAGAAGTCAGGGACAGACAAAAGACAGACACAATGACATGCGTAACTATATTCACGCCCAACTCTAACAAAATCCAAAAGGCTATCAAAAAACATTGGAGGATTCTGGAGACAGGATCTTTCTCTCCCGGGCCCATTACACTTTTTGCATTCAAAAGAACCCAGAATTTTAAAGACTTCTTGGTCCATACACGCATACACGCCCGAAGACTACGTCTACGGGGCAAACGACGCTGTGGGCACTGCCCCCGATTGAAGGCCATTACCCGTGTGGCAGCTGCTCTGTATGTCCCTTCACGTCAGTTTCCAAACAAATAGTCCTATGTCTGGCTAAACCATGGCAACTAAAGAGACATACGAACTGCAATACGAAAAACTGCATATACTTAGTCACTTGTCCCTGTAACAAGAAATATGTAGGGATGACCACACGGCCCATCAAACTAAGAGTCACTTCTTGGAGATGAATCACACCCCAGACAGTCTGAGATGGACTATTATCGAAGCCAATCCCAACTGGACTAACAGCACACTCTTCAGACAAAAACAACGCTGGGTCTTTCGTCTTCAAAGCAATTCCTTAGGTTTAAACGATGATATACCCTGGGTAGAACTGACGAATTGAACATCTTGTCTATCTAGAGCATCCATGTATATCCTAATGTCGATCACGCAATCATGTTAACCCACCAGTCCTCCACGCAACTAATCTTCAGTGATACCCAATAATGTGGTGGGTGTAAAACAAGCTAGAATGAGTCCAGTAACGTGTGTTGGAGACTCCTCTTGTGCTTCCCTGGCCATCTGCCGACCAACTTACATCCTTCCCAGTTTCCACCACCCTGGGCACCCACCGGGACACTCATTAATACACATCCACCTATTGACATTCCCTTGCTACAGATTGGCATAATGCATCCCTTGTGGTAAGGGTTGGCCTCTGGATGTGTAAGTTTTGTCCTAGGGCATCACTATTGGGCCCGCAGCCATCTATCTATAATGAACATTCCCCCGGCATGCCCTCTTGTGATGGATTTAGAAAGCCACATTTTATAGGAATCTCATCACACACCGCCATACCAGTAAGGTAGTATGTACTGGATTGACTACATATACCAGAGTAACCTTATCTCCTACAACAACAGAGGCATCTGTAAGATGGTGCCCAGACATACAAGCCTTTCCCACTTCACTGCCCACTCGCCATGTCACCCATGATTGGCGCACATTGGTTGTCACGCTGTTCGTGACTTACGAAGACACCCAAGATGGCCGCCATATTCGGCCGCAAAACTGGGAAGGTGCTCTACTAACATTTCCCACCAGGGTCCAACATGCCCCCTCCACACGTCACTTCTGCCGGCGCTCGTATATTTTCCCACCTCCAGGCTTCACCATGATTACCGACGGCGAGTAAGGAGGGGTAGGCATACGGCACCCTGCTGAGTGAATGAGTGTGAGTATTCTCCCACTGCTAGAACTATGGCTCAGGTGAGATTGAACGCGAGGTATGTGATTGACCGGCTGATCAACCTTTTTTAACATTATCCCACAGATGTTCACGCACGCCTCTCATTGAACGCCAGTGTGGCTGATCTTCCTGATTATAGGGGTAGGTGGTCTCCGCGCATTTCACAAGCGATACATAAAAACAATTGCGGGCATCATGTAAGGTCTCAAAGTAGAACGTTTGAAATCACGGCAATTGTTGCTGTAACAGGGGCATGATAATCTCTGCGTCAGTTTTGTCACTCAGGTCATGCCTTATGACCACTACTAACCCTCCATCATGGGTATTGTATTCTATAGGTGTATGCATGCACAAATGACAACCAACCTAGGCGTGTGCAGCCTCACAAGGGTGAGGGAGAACCTGCTTACACGAGCACGCAGGTCTACATAGGGCGCACTGGTATTTCACTGGGAAATAGACACTGAGCATGCCCGGCAGAATGATTACACAATGCATGAGAGCATTGCGCTCCTGATATCATGATAAAAATATAATTGCAGTGTTTTTAACTACATGTGTTTCTCTCTTTGGCTTTATTTTCTCATTTACGTTTTTATTAGGTTGGAACACAGGATTCTATTAGGAATTTGAGCCAGTGCTATTACGCACTGTTACCATATTGTAGGTACGGTAGGAGTACAGGGTGCCTCTTCTCTGATTCCTACATTTATTATCACTTTATTTGTCACTTTTGCACCTGGTCCTGACGAAGCACTCCTGGATCCATAAGGGACCATCCATAGCGTGAAACATGTTGACCTAAACAACACTTTTCACACACATTTTACTTCACAGATGTGAAAGCAGCGACAGAATACTCACCCCTCCTCCACATTTGTTTTAAGGAGGATCTCCACATCCTATTGATATTTTAACATTATCTTCGGAACCCCTGAATATAACTAGGTTCTGGGTACCACTGAAGATAATTTTAACCCACCCACTCACTTCTCTAGGCCCTCACACCCACATGCACGACTGCAACGGCTCCTTAAAATATCTCCGCTAAAGAGCCCTCTTGCGGGGTCCGTGGGTGACAGTAGCACCACCCCCACGAGGAGCAACGCCTGGTGATGAAGCATGACACTCGCAAGGGTGTGTGAGGGCACCAAGTCCCAAAGGAGATTCCCCCACTCCTTCCGTTATCCAACCTTATTGAGAGATTCACACCTTCCCAACCATAATAGGTTGGTCTATCTTCTTCTCTATAGGAACAGCCACCCCCCAGTGAGTACAACAGTGACTGCCAGGTCCCATAATTCTGAGCAGCCCATCTGTGTTGTATCCTGTCTGGAAAGTTAGCGCATTGGATGCTGAGGAGGGCAGCTCTTCGCTCATCCTGGAAATCCTAACCTGCTGCAAATGTTGCTGACAGCCACTTTATTTATAGCTGATGAGTGAACTTACTTTTACATAGAAAAGTGTATTTCGTATGGCATCACTTTAGCACCTTAGATTATATGACTATACTGAGTGTCCTTTATTAGAATTAGTGAACCACACCTTGCCTGCAGTGACAGTTTAATTAATGACTCAAGAGGCAAGGGTCACACTGCTTGGTCAAGCATGGAAGCTAGTATGGAAGTCAGGTTTCCTGATTTTGACATTGGGCCTTATTACGAGTTTTGGCGGTCCAATGGACCACCATATTGGCGGCCCAAGCACAGTGAGCTCAGCGGTCTGACTGCAGTTTTACGAGTTGGGCTGGTCAGCTTTGCGAAGATCGCCGCTGGCCCACTGAGACCACCAGCAGACCTCTGACCGCTGGGTTAGTGGTTAGGGAAATGGAGCCGCCATAGGGCGGTACAGGGGAGCTGCAGCGCCATCCATATTACAAGTTGCCCGTTCCACCAGTGGATCACGGCGGTCTGACCGCCTGCTTTAAGGTGGTGGTGACAAAGGATTTGGAGTGCGTATTCACCCCTTTCTTTTTTTTCAGGCAGATTCCGACGTGGATCACTTTCTCCAGGTCCCTCCTTAATAGCAAGATCTTCACGCTGAGGATTATGACCCTGTTTGCTGCGATCTACAGTTGAGTCCTTTTTTAACCATATACCCATTGCTAGGACTGCCCATATATGGGCTGCAACCTGGTAATGGGTATATTGAATTTTTCCACATATATAATGCATATGTGTGCATCCGACACTTCTGCAGTTGAAATGCACACAAAGACATCAATATATTTGTGAAAAATACTAACCACCACTGCAAGATCCCTGCCTACACAACGACGGCCCCATGGTCAACACATAATATGGTGGTCTTTGGACTGCTAGCACGGTGGTGAAGAAAGTGGCCCTTGGGGGCCACCCGGGTTAAATACAACCACCTGATCGCCTTCCAAACAAATGAAGAGTCAGGCGGACAGTAGAGAATACAAATAATCGTTTAGTAACAATACTCTGCAGAGGAGTCCAATCTGACCTGCACCCTAAGATGTCTGCCGAGGGACTGAGTCCCCACCAGTCTACAACACATAATCATTCCTCCCAAAAGCCTCCAACCACGCCCACAGTGGAAAGTTACCGCCTAGGCCGAACATGAACAAAGGAGGCAGAGAAGGATGGGCTACCACCTGCCATATGGGTACATGCTATCTGCGACTCAAGGTTACCGTGCTGAGTCTCAGCGTCTCCTAATGTGGGACCAGAACTACACACTTGGATAGGTATGCAAGGGCAGAATGGCCTATTCATTAGTAAGTCGAGAAGCAGCCTTGAACAGGAAAGGAAATAATAACCAAATACAGTGTTCTGCTGAGGCAAGCAATACAAATAATGAGGCCTAGTTCAGACACAGCCTAATAGGGATTACGAAATACAAAATGGAGTCACACTTGCTAACTAAAGCTTGCACATTGAAGGTATAACTCAGTGGGTTGCATAACGTGAATACAAATGGTGTCTATTTAGCCGCACACTGCTAACCTAATATAACATGGAATGGGTGCATAGTAAGAATGGGATTTTCAAACCTAACAGTGGCCTGCTGGCAGGGGCTGACGTGGTCCTTTGGCGGTTGGACAGTCAAACTCATAACGAGGCCCATTGTTAAGTTCCAATCCTGTATGGACATCACACTTTTTTCTCTTCTGGCTAATGATAATTTTATTATTAAATGAATTAATGAAATGTTGTTACATGCTCAGATACTGAGGTAAGAAATGTCCCGGCGCTGGAAGAAAGGCTAGGATAAGCAAAGAGGCAAGTTGGTTGTCTAGTGCCACCTATACAAGGCCTGTATTTATTGTTATTAATGAAGAAGCATTATGGTCTATTATACCATATACGATAGAGGTTTTTGTACAGTACACATCCTGAACTGAATTATTTTAAGGTGCTCTCAAAAGTGATGATCATGGAAAAGGAGGCAGAGGGAAGAAAAGTAATTGTCCAGGGTCACACAGTTTGGACAAGCCAAGCTGCAAAGCTGTGATTGAAACTAGAGTTTCTGGGTCAGGACTCCCCATCTAGTGTGTTTGCACTGGGTCCAACAAAAGCTTCCGACTGGCCTGGGCTTATAGTGCAAGTGCATTTTAAATATCCTTTGTATTTTATATCCTTTGTGTTTTTATAAGATAGAGCAGCAGCATTGGAAACACCCCTCTTCAAAGAGCAGGTGCACCTTGGGCAGAAACAGTGCACCTTCCTAACTCCAGAGGACAGGTACTTTGGGGGTAGCATCAGCACAAACCTTTCCCATCACAGAACAGGTACAAATTGGCAGCAGTAGCACAAGCTTTACTTGCTCACAGGACCGGGACAGTATGACAGCAACAAAGCAAGCGTCCCTCTCTCTCAGAACATATACAGATGAGGCATGAGTGGCATGTGCATTGCAGACAGACTTCTGAAGTGGGTGCTTAAGTTACTGAGATGAACGTATAAATGGAAGAATTTGTAAATATACGAGTTCTGGACGCCATTCTTGTTTAGGTGCTATTAATCTGCACCCTGAAAGTTCTGCAACCATCAGTTGGAGACTTGCTGTTTGTGCTGATTCGTTGGTGCACCATATATTGAGCAGTAGCCATTAAATCACTGCTCATTGTTATTTGGAGCAGCCCAGCCACAGCCTAAGTAACTATGCTCTAGACAGATCCTCTTTCAAAAGGTTCTGAAGGTGTGCGCTCACTAGGCGCTGTGCAATGCCAGGCTCGGTGCTGCACCTGTTGAAAATGTTGAGGGACGCCAGTGGGTAGCTATATTCTTTTTCACCTCAAACCCTGATGTATAACAAGCCTGACTTGTGCCTGCTTGGAATGTGATTCTCGTGCAGTAGAAAAGAACTAAACTAAGCATGCCTCACACCCCAGCATGTTAAAGCGTCATATTATTTTTGGGCGGTCGGACAAGCACGAAACTATAGTATGTGCTCTTCTTACCCCATCCCACCGCTTTCATATGTTTATTTTTCTGGATAGACTGCCTCCCCTAGGAATTATGTGTCAGGTGCAACCTGTCACCGTATTGTCAAAGCAGCGCCACACGATGATCAAAGCCGCCCAGTGGAGAGATGAAATGTTTACAACTGCGAGATTATCACCTGCTGGTGACACGAAGCGCGGGTTTTCTGAGGAAATGCGAGTGGTGTTTTCATGACTTCACAGACATCGTTAACCGCCTTTTATAAACTATTGCTGTCTGTGTCAGAGTTCTGGGCCTGACGCACGAGGGATATTCTAACCAGGGAAATTATATCGAAATAAAATCACCCACAAGGTCTCGTGGCTTCATTGAGCTCCGATTCCTCCGCACCGCTTGGCCTCTCGACGCACATTACGCAGGGGTCTCTGTTTTGCAAGTGGTAGACGGGCAGCTGTGTCGATTTCTCTGTAGGGAACAGTTGTCTCGTCTCACAAAAAAACTAGCAAATTAACTACGAATAAAGTTATCTAGACATGACACAGATTCCCACATGCTGTCATGCCAAGAGAAGTTAATGAGCGTGTTATTTTCACTGCGATATGAAAGAATAAAATCCCAGGGTCGAGCAGAGCGCATACAAAACACACACACACTGGGAAATGCTGCCAGATTTGCAAATTAACAGTCATCTGCTAAAGGACTAAAGCTCTAGATTTATAGAATGAAAATCGTATATTTAGGGCAGGAGGTCTACATTCCTGTGTCGCATATGGAGTGTACGCAGGCAATCTGTTTATTTTTTGTTAAAATGCCACCTGGACTAAGACTCTGGCAGGTCCTGGCAGGCAGGCCACGATGTTTTTGTAGGGATCCCTGTATACAGACTGAGCTACTTTCTAAATGTGGTGAAGAGATCACTAAAGTGACTGCGGTCTGTAGGAGGATGTGTGACCCTGTGCATGTTCCTGTTTGTTCCCTAAGGCGACACTGAAACAAATGGCATAGTGGGGACAGATAAATGTCAAATGTTCTTACCCACGGGCAGATGGCTTGAAGAACAAGGCTGCCAGAATACATAGGCTAAGAAGATGACAGGTCAGTTGAATGTACAAGGTGCCTATCAGTAGTGCAGCAGGTGTAGTTGCAGCAGGGCCCAGAGTTGTGACGGGCTAACTGCAGCTTATATATAGTTAGGGGACCATTTTCCTTGCTTGCTTTGGGTCAGTGGAACCTTGCTACGCTACTGGCCAGAAGTTTTCTAGGCTGCAATGTTCTGTGTGACCAGTCGGAGTGCAAAAATTGTGCGAATAGAGTGAAAACCTGCAGGGAAGCTGCTGTTGTAGCATCCCCATAGTTTCTTTCTGGAGAGCTTTGCTTGTGAAAGGCCCCCAGAGAGCTAGGAAAGAGTCGATAGCCAAATAGCCGAAAAAGGGGCTACTTGGTCCATCCTTCTGCAAGTTTTTCCCCAAAATTCTTATTGCTCAACATGTTCCTGGATCTATTAACCAAATGGCACATCAGAGTCCATCAGGCACGCAATTCCACTATGATAGGTCACACACACACGTTCTGGGTAGGATTGCACAAAAGGCTGTCACCAGGTGTGCAATGGCCATAGGGCTCAAAGGGCCTCAGCCCCCGTTGTGTGTCAGCCCAGGCTGAGACAGCTTCCCCACACACACAGACAGTTTTTGAGCTGCTCTGGGCTGGCTGGCCTAGCGTCTTATTGCAGCCACACCAGAGTATTTCACAGGTCTTTAAAAGACCATTTACTTGTTGTTTTTTCACCCGTTCCTAGAGCCCCTGCATCTCAACTCTGCTTATTCCTTAAAGTTGCAAATCACTTTTGATGCCACAGTGTGAGAATGCATTTCCTGAAAAGTAACCTTAGGCTTTGTTTTTTTTGTTGCAGTTTTATACAGCTCGAACTCCACCCCAAGGTATTGAGGCACTTTTGCATGAGCACCAGTTACATTATACAGGGACACATTGCTGGAAGTATTAAGCCCCCCTGAAATTTGGCTCTACATTGCTGGAAGTATTAACCTCCCCCCCCCCCCCCCCCCGAAATTTGGCTCTACATTGCTGGAAGTATTAGCCTCTCCCGCCCTACCGAAATTTGGCTCTATTTGCTCCCTTGGCTGTCACATACTCTGTCTTCATTGTCTACAAGTCTAGTAGTAGACAACTGCTTAGACATATCCAGTTACACGATGCCTTGGCAGCCTAATTATTGTTGTTTCCCTCAATAGAGTGAGTGAGGGTTATATTCACTCAGCACAGACCGTCAGGCCATGTAGGAACCATCCCACAATATTAATCTCTTTCCCAGTAGACCTGGGAACATCCTGACATGGGAAGTTTTTAGGGCTTGGGCCAGAATAGTCTGGGTGGCCTAGTGTGAGAACTATAACTATTATCCGTAATCTATAGGTGTAGAGACCACTACAGTCAGGAGAACATGCATGGGTGTGTTAGTATTTAATCCAAGACTGTTTCTGGAAGGTCTGGGTGGGCCTTATCTTCAAGGGAACGTTGCACAAAACGCGGTTCTTCAAGAAAAGTGATCCTTGATGGCAGAGCATGGTGTTGGCTGTTTTTGGATCATTCCATTGACCGGAGTGCTCTTGAAATCAGTTTTAGGTATATTCCCAAAGTTGGTGCAAAACTCCACAGTCTTCCTGGTAGCACACAAGTTGACTGTAAATTCAGAAAATATTGGCGGTCGGACCGTCAAACTCATAATAAGGCCCATAGGGCCTTATTACCAGCTTGGCGGCCCAACTACCGTAGGACTGCGTCTGTACCCACGGCACTGGCGGTCCAAAGACCAATGTATTACGAGTTGACCGCGGGGACAGGCGGTGTGGAGGCAGGGATCTTACAGCGGTGGTGAGTGCTGCTCCCAAATATATTAATGCCTGTTTGTGCATTTCAACTGAAGATGTGTTAGATGCATACATTTGCATGATATATGTGAAAAAATATGATATATCCATTACCGGGAATCAGCCCATTTGTGAGCAGTCCAGGCAATGGGTATATTGTACAAAAAGGACTTTCCTGTAGATCGCCACAAACAGGGTTGTAATCCTCAGCATGAAGATCCTGCTGCGAAGGGGGTCCTGGAGAAAGAGATCCATGGTGGAATCTGCCTGGAAGAACAAGAAAGGTGTGAGTACACAACCCAATTCCTTTGTCACCGCCACCTTGAAGCATTCGGTCAGACCGCCGTGGTTTGCTTGTAGAACAAGCAACTTGTAATACAGACGGCGGTGTAGCTCCTCTGTACCGCACTATGGCAGCTTCCATTCCCCGACCACGAACCTTGCGGTCTGCTGGTGGTCTCGATGGTCCAGCGGCAGTCTTCACAAAGCCGATCCACCCAACTCTTAATATGGCGGTCGGACTGCCACCACCGATATGGTGGTCCACAGGATCACCAAACTCATAAGGCCCTTAATATATCTGTGTGAGTTATATATACATTTTAAACATTTGCAACATTTTGTATAATGTTTAGAAGAAAATGGTTTCATACTTTAATTTAGTGTAAAAAGCTTAAAATAAATTAAAAAATATAATTTTTTATATTTGTATACTTAAATATATCTATGTATGTCTCTACATTATTATTATATGTTATATATGTGGTATAATTATTACCTTTATTTAATAATATATACTGTTCATCATTTTACCATTAATTGATTTGATTAATTTATGTTAATGTGTTATGTTATGTAGGAAAAATAAAAATGATAATTATGTTGTTCTCAATATTAAACACATTGTTTCATGATTATCAATTAAGTGTTTAAAGTTAATTCATTTAGTAATTTTTTTAATTAATTGCTAGTGTATTTTAAATGTTGTAGGAGTAGTCAAAGTTAGAATCACCTGTAAAATATCTTGTTTTCTGTAAATTACATAGCAGTGGGAAGCGTAATTGTTAACTATTTATTGCCCCACAATTGTGCCAAAATTATTAACGTTTTAGTAAGGATAGTAAATGTTTTACTTATACTACCCCTTTAGTGTCCAACACTTTTCTCAAATTGGTTTCCATAAGAGTGGGGATAGTTAATGTAACCCCTTTAAAACCTGACACTTTTTCTAATAAGTTTAGATTGGAGTGGGAATAGTGAATGTCACCCCTTTAGTGTCCAAAACGTCCCTGAAAGTGGTTTAGATTGGAGTGTGAATAGTAAATGACACCTTTTTCGTGTCCAACATTTTTCCCAGAGTGGTTTAATGTGGAATGGGAATAGTAACTGTTACCCCTTTAGTGTCCAACACTTTCTTGAAAGTGGTTTAGATTGGAGTGAGAAAAGTAAATGTTATCCCTTTAGTGTTCAAAACATTCCTGAAAGTGGATTAGATCGGAGTGGGAATATTACATGACACCTTTATAGTGTCCAACATTTTCCACTAAGTGCTTTAGATGGAATTGGGAATAGTAAATATTACCCCTTTAGAGTCTAACACTTTGTTCAAACTGGTTTAGATTGGAGTGGGAAAAGTAAATGTCACACTGTTATTGGCCAGCACTTTCCTCAAAGTGTTTGACAATGGAGTAGCAATAGTAAATGTCACTCTTTTAGTGCATCATTACGATACCGGTCTGTCGAATCTCCGGCCGCTACTGCAGTGGTCAGGAGACACGCATGCAGGTGGTGTGGCCACCGTATTGCGATGCAACTGCCAGGCTGGCGGTGAGAAACACGATGGGTGCATGCTTTGGCCATGGTGAAGGGCCACAGCACATGCTGATGCCATGATGCACCTCCTGGATGTCAGTGCACTGTGTACCATGCACCATGTTGTGCATGGCACATGGTGTATGGAGGTGTGTGAGGGCACTACATGAGCACCAAGGGCCACTTTTCAGTGGCCCACGAGGGACAGGGCCCTGTTTGGGGTCCGCCGTATCCCTTTCTGACAACCTTTTCATGGCAGGATTCCTGCCATGAAAAGGCTGTCAGAAAAGGGTATTTTAATCCTAATGGTGGTGCCTGCCTCAGCACTGCTGCCATTTAGGGATGCTGCTCCGACCACTGCCCTGTCAGGATCTATGATCCTGGCAGAGCCGGCAGTCTTGCTTCAGACAGCTTAGGGTCTGACCTCCAGTATTAGAATATCGCGGTTGGACTGAAGGGTTGTCTACACCAACGGCCTGTCGGCGGCCCAACCACCACCACTGAAACCAGGCCCTTAGTGTCCCTTAAAGTGATTTAGGTTGGAGTGGGAACAGTTAATGGTACTTATTTAGTACCAGCTCTTTCCCCAAAGTGGCTTAGATTGCAGCGGGATTAGTAAATGTCCCACCCTTGGGGTCCAACACTTTACTCAAAGTGATCGACATTGGCTTGGGACTAGTAAATGTGACCCATGTAGGTTCCTAAAGTTCTCTGAAAGTGGTCTGGGTTGGAGTGGGAAGGGTTAATGATAAATGATTAGTATCCAAAACACTCCCCTAAGTGGTTTAAATTGGAGTACAAATAGCAAATGTCACCCCTTTAATGTCCATCACTGTCCTTAAAGTGGTTCACATTGTAGTTTGTTTTTAATAGTTTATATACATTAACCCCTTAATTGCTGGGTCCTTACTCCTCTGGCGCTGAGCCTTTTTAGGTTGCTTGGGCTAGTTTGTGCTTAGGGCTCTATAACTTTTTTCCACATATGGTATCCATGACAAATTTGCATCATTTTTCCCAACATCCTGAGGATTCTAAAGGTACCCAGGGTTTGTGACGATAATAGGCAAAATCAAGGTAACATTATTGTTTCTCTGGATACAAGTGTCTGTTTTTACTTTCCTAAAATTACATAAATTAACAGTTTGCTATGCTAAATTCATCATCTTTCCAGCTTTCAGGAACATGCAGAGCTCAATAAGAAACCTAATTTTCTACCACAGTTTTACAGAGGAGACTACTGTCAAATTAAAGTGGTGGGGCAGCGCAGGGGAGAATATTTTTACCCAGTGAAAGGCACTGCCAGAAACCTACAATGCCCTTGGACTCAATGGCAAAACTTTCAATCATGGTCCGTTCCAAACTGTTTTTATAATGGGCCACTATTGAGCTTTGGAGTTGCGAGTTGTCCATAGTGCCCGTCAGTGAGTCAAAGTTAGCATTTAATTAAAACAAAAAAGTTTACAAGTGTACTTACCCACTGCCTCGGTGCTCTGCTTCGGTCCTGGCATTCTGTGGTCCAGCACAGGCTCCCAGAGTTGAGTGAGCTCCCCTAACCAATCCAGATGCTACTCGTGCTGGCAATACGATTAACCTGCATGAGAGAAGTACCAGGATGGGCTGGAGCAGGCTGGCTAGGCACTCATTCAGGGACTGGGAGCCAGTGTCTGTGCCTGCTCTACACCCGGTTGTGCAATACAGCTTGGTTGGAGAGATTTAAAGTGCACATATCGGGTTGGCCATCACAAGACAACTGGCCAAACCAACATGTGCCCTTGCAGTGCCCACCACTCCTGTTCCCTGTTGCTGTCTGTCAGCTGCAATGGCTTGGCCATGTGTTTAGCCTTGGCTCAGCTGGCATTATGAAAAATAAAATGGTAATACAATTATTTTATTCCCATTCTACTTTTCATGTTTGCTGCACTCACAGCAGTAGGGTGACACTCCCCCACCCTATTGGAGGAGCTGCTGCTGCAGTTATAGCATTTTAGCCAATTTTCATTTTTTTTGTGCTCTCAACCTACTTCCAGTTTGTGGTGGAAACCAGTGTGAAGCCCATGGGTGACCCAGAAAAGCATTAGACTACTGAAAAGTAAACAGAATTCCAAATTCAGCAACAGGTCATATGCGTATACCTCTCAAGGTTTTCCTAAAGAAACTAACTGTTGAAATAACTAAATATTGAAAATGAGTAGGAAAAAGCATCCATTTGAGACAAGGTTTTTATCTGTAACTTTTTGGCACGAGGGACAATTTACAAAAGCAATATACCATTATGTCTGCTAGACTCTTCTAGTTGCAGGGATATATGGTTTGTAGGTTCTCCAAGAATCCAGGGTACACAGAGCCAACAACTGAGCTTCATCGTACAATGTTTTTAAATTGTGTACCCAAGTATAGACTAGTTCATATGGTGAAATATGTAGAGTGGAAAATGTGTATCAAGGAAATCTGTGCATTTCTGAAATGAGAACATGATATGGCGTTTAGGAGCAGTGATTTTTTTGCCCTTCTCTAAATGAGCGTGCACCCGTACTTGCATATGATGTGGGGAGTACTTTTTAAAATGACTTCTTTCTTACATGCTATTTTATAATAGGAAGGCACAAATGCATCAAAATACAATTGGTAATAACAAATGTTCTCCCATACCATGCTCCCAAATGTCTGCCAATAAAAATGATACCTCACTGTGGGTAGGAACAGTGCCAGCAACAGGAAATGAGCCAAAACATAACATGGACACATCACATTTCTCCACTGAAAATGGACCATTTTTTCCCAAACTAGACACCTAGGGGAATCCAGGGTGGGGTGACTTGCATGACAAGCACCAGGTTTTTTCACCCAAAATCCCTTGCAAACCTCAAACATTGACAAAAAAGGCTTTCCTCATATTTATGTGATGGAAAGTTCTGGAATCTGAGGGGAGCTGCAAACGTCCTTCCACCTAGCATTCCCCGAAGTATCCCAACAAAAATGGTACCTCACTTGTGTGGGTAGGTCTAGTGCCTGCAGGAGGAAAGAGGGGAAAACGCATTATGGACACATAACATTTTTCCATAGAAAACTGACCTTATTTTTGGAAGGTGGGGAGCTGAGGATTTTGAGCCCTAGCTCAGCCGGCACCTAGCGAAACCTAGCAAAGTTGCACATTTTTGAAAACGAGACACCTGGGATAATCACGGTGGGGTGACTTGTATGGCTCTCAGCAGGTTTTTTACCCTGAATCTCTTGCAAACCTCAAACTCACACTAAAAAAACACATTCTTCTCATATTTCTGAGATGGAAGGTTCTGAAATCTATGGAGGGGCACAAACTTCCTGCCAGCGAGCATTCCCCTAAATCTCCCAAGAAAACTGACATCTCATTTGTGTGGGTGGGCCTAGTGGCCGCAACAAGAAATGGCCCAAAACACAACATGGACATATCACATTTTTCCACTCAAAATTGACCCTTCTTTTGCAAACTGGGTAGCTTTGGATTTTGGTCCGTAGTTTAGCTGCCACCTAGGAAATCCCCTGGCTGTCCAATTTTCAAAAATGTCTGTGGTGCATAGGTTTGCATGGATAGCAGTTGAGCACTGTCCCAAATCCTGCAGCAACCCCGGTCATTGATCCTTCCATATTGCACTTTAGGGGCTTTTGTGACAAGGTCTCTTGACCCACCCACACACGTGAGGTACCCTGGAGGGCAAAAAGACTGGTTTGTCCCTTTTGGGGTGGAGATGTGGCTAGTGCACAAAGGCAAAATAGCTGGTGTCAGGTGGACTTTCTACCTCTGGGGGGGGGCAGGTTTGGAGCTTTCTCTCCAATTGTGACAAACCTCTTGTCTGCTGCTAGAAGAGTTTTTTGAGCTTTCAGCCCCCCCGGGGGGCAGATTGGGGTGAATACCCCTATCTATCGGGGGGCAGAAAGTCTATAAGGCAGTGGGATGGGGAAAGCCCAGCCACAGGAGGGCCACTCCCTCTCCAATTTATTTTTGCATGAATGCAGTCCCTGATGTCTAGTGGTCTTTATGCCCCCCCCAGGGGGACAGATTGGGGCTAATCACTTTATATATCCCTCAGAGGGTAGCAAGACTGTCTCCCTTGTTGTGTTGTTGGGGTGGAAGCATGGCCATGCCAATGGTGGGAAGCCCTCACCCCTATAGTTTTAAAAAGCACATTCCCTGGTGTACAGAGGGCTTTCTGCCCCACCGGGGGTGAAGATTGGGGTAATCACCCCATCCACCGTCCAGGCAGCAAGACTGTCAGCACATTTTTTGCTGTGGGTGCATGGTCATGCCCATTGTGGGCAGCCCCCAGCTCTATATTTTGTTTTATAATATGCCCTGGTGTCTAGTAGGCTTTCCAGAGGGGCACAAAGACTGTATGCCTTGCGATTGGGGTGGGGGCATGGCCCAGCCCAAGATGGGCAGTCCTACCCTAATAATAATTTTTTAAATTATAGTTCCCTGGTGTCTAGTGGGCTTTCTTCCCCCTCGGAGGGCAGGTTGTGGGTAATCACCCTCATCCGCCTCCAGAGTGGGGTGGCAGAAAGACTGTTGCCACTTTTTGTAGGGTGGGGACATGGCCATACCCAGTGTGACCAGCCCGAACCCCTACATTTTCTATTTAAACAAATACTGTGGTATATAGTGGGCCTTCCTTCCCCAGGGGAAAATCAGGGGAAATTTCCCCCATCAATCCTTGATAGTCGGCAGAAAGACTGACATTGGATAGGGGTGGAGTTAGCACAAGCCCTTGACCAAGTGTTCGCTTCCCGAAATTTCCTGGTGCCTAGTGGTGGATCCCTTCTCGGGGATAGCTCTTCTATGGTGATCCTCAAGCAAGGATCCACTGGCAGAAATATCATTGGAAAGAGAAGTTTCTCCCCTTTCCAAAAATACCTCTCCCAGGAGAATCAGTGCTCGCGGGGTAGAAATATGATCTTCAGCAGTGATTCAGTGAAAATAAAATGAGCCCATTGACTTGTTATACTTTCATTTTACTGTAAAGATATCAGCTTACCCTATGCACGGATCGTCATTTCAGCAAATTACCAAAAACAGGCTCAGGTTTCTCAGGAAGCTCTTCCAGAGCAGCCAGAACTTAAAATAAAATTCAGGAATCTTTCTGGTGCTTTGCACCAGAGGGGCCTTTATAACCCTCTCTAGTGTCGACTAATGGTTGACAGACGGACTGGGGAGAGAGTGCTGGTGTCGGCTGACACCTGGACTTAAGAGGTTAACAATATGTTTGTTTACTAATTAACAAACAATACATAACACAGTTTTTTCAACTTTTAATTTTTTTAACATACTCATTGCCTTTGTATGTATGGATTAAACGTTAACCAAGCCTTTTTTTGATACTTTACATTAACATTTTTATACATTATTCTTATAACATATGAATGACATACCTTTTTTCAACATTTATTTACATTACATTTTTTCTTTTTTCCATCACTTTTTATGAGCACAATTTTTGTATTTGTATATACTGTTTACTTAGTCTTTTATTTAAAATTTTCATTTAGTGGACATTCGTTACACTAACTTCACTTTTGTAATTCGTTTGTCTAATTTGTAGGTCATTTTTGTGTTACTGAGTTGTGTAAGGGTTCTGTTGCTCGTCAGATAATGTGAGGCTTTTAAAAAGATTTTTTATAGGGTTTTGGGGGTAAAGGGGTTATAGACATTAATATTTAATAATAGTTATTGTGTTCTTTTTAAGTGTTTGGGTGTTTTATGTGTATTTTGTATTATTTTGTAAGATACTGTTGTGTTTTAAGCCTAGTGAAAATATATCTGTTATTTTAAATAGTTGTATGTTACGTTTTGTGTTGTATATTGTTGCATTGTAATATATGTATATTACGTTTGACTGTTGTATTTTGTATCGTATTTTCCATGTTTACAAAAGAGATGTTATGGTTTGGAGCTTTGGAGATTGCCTTTTTCACAAGAAAATCAATGTGGTTTGTACTAAACTTTTATTTTTTAATTTCATTTGGTTTTCCGGGTTTCATTAGTGTTTTATTTTGTTTGTTGATTCTACAGTTGAAGACATAATATCAAGAAGTAATTGAATAGGTATTTTATATATAACAATTTTTGAACAAGTTAATACATTTTTAAGTAAATTAAATGTTTTACTTACATCAGAAAGTAGTTTGTTTCCTGTTCTGTTTTCTGAATTTATGGAGTGATTTCAGCAGATTTTCATTGAGTTACAGCTTTCATAGTTTTTGGTGTATGTAATGGTAATATTTTGTGTCACTATTATGGTGCCGATTCGGATCCTGGAAAAATTTTCCCCGTACGACTCGTATCCGGTCTTTTTACCGTACGAATCGTACAAGTAGCGTACAAACTGCCAAGTACGATTCGTATGGGAAAAAGTCCATACGAATCGTATTGGGAAAATTTCCCCACACGTCGCCGGGTCGGAAAAAGTGTCCGACACATCCCCGGACGATTTTACGTACAAATGTGAAAAGTGAAGTCCGAGCGCGCAAGTACGATCCGTCCCGTGCGTCCGATGTTACAACTGTATGGAAAAAGCACCGTACGGACCGAACTCCCATAGCAACCATGGAGACATGTGCCCGCATACGCACCGTACCCCCCCCAGCCCCTGTAAGTATGCACCGTACCCCCCCTAGCCCCCGTAAGTACGCGCCGAACCCCCACCAGTCCCCGTAAGTATGGACCGTACCCCCACCCGTGTATGTACACCAGTGTACGTACGGACCGTACCCCCACCCGTGTATGTACACCAGTGTACGTACGGACCGTACCCCCACCCGTGTATGTACACCAGTGTACGTACAGACCCGTACCCCCACCCGTGTATGTACACCAGTGTACGTACAGACCGTACCCCCACCCGTGTATGTACACCAGTGTACGTACGGACCCATACCCCCACCCGTGTATGTACACCAGTGTACGTACAGACCGTACCCCCACCCGTGTATGTACACCAGTGTACGTACGGACCGTACCCCCACCCGTGTAGGGTGGAGGAGGAATTGAAAAAAAAAAATTTGGGGAGCCAAATACAACAGGCCGAGAGATTCCCATCAATAGGCAATGGTCTGAATAATGCCATAGGTGGTCAGCTCCCACACACCGAGGGTTCAACCTGTCCCAGACTAGATGTGATGTCGAGCACAAATGCACCAGAGCCTAATAGCAAATTGCCTAGGACTGACATCAGGGTACATCATAAAGGAGGTCCTAATCAACACCCCCCTAATACTTACACTGGTGTGCCCCCACAAGACCTAGTTACTATCAATTTGCAACCTGCTAATTGTCCATATGTGGCTGTCCTAGTTAATGTCCCCGCTTTAAAATAAGGGGTTAGAGAAACTACAGAATGTCTGAAGAATAAGGTGGTTCATTGGCTTAGCAACAGGCATTTACTTTCCCCTAGTAGAGTACACAAAGCCCTGCTCACAAGGAGAGTGGGGTGAATTGGGCCTCTGGAAAATAACCTTGGGGGTGTTTGCATTCTAATGAATTTTAAGTGCCCAA
Source organism: Triturus cristatus (assembly GCF_964204655.1). NCBI lineage: Eukaryota > Metazoa > Chordata > Amphibia > Caudata > Salamandridae > Triturus > Triturus cristatus. The sequence goes on from NC_140581.1 coordinate 1,139,295,717, forward strand.
GAATTGCCAGTGGTATCCATAAAACAACATGAGCATTATCGATGGATACACAAGACGTGAGCATACTCCCACTGGTTTTTTTTACCGTCATTTGGGGGTCTCAGACCAATGCCCCAGTGGTGTACCGAACTTTCAAATAGTGAGGGCTACCCAAAGTTTGTACCCACCTCGTGGGCCGAAATTTGCAATGCCCAATAGATATGAAGCGCTAAGTAGACTAGATGATAACAAATGACTAAGGGCCATATGTAGGTAGGCTGTGTTTTGCGATTCTCTAATTGCAATTTTTAGGGAGACGCAATTAGAGAATAGCAAAACGCTATGTAGGTAGGATTAGCAATTTTGTTTGCGAATCCCACCTATTCCTTATTTGCGATTCTCTAATTGAGAATCGCAAATAAGGAATACCTTGCCATTCATTCCTATGGGCTAAAAGGCCCATATGAATGAATAGGAAGACATTCTCAATTTGCGATTCTCAATTAGAGAATCGCAAATTGAGAATGCAATTTCAAGGGTGCAAGGGTGTCAACATGACACCCTTTTGCACCCCTGTAATGAGCATGGGTGCACATGTGGCGCACATACATGCCCTAAGGGCATGTATGTGTGCCACATGGCACTTTGAATAATGCAAAAAACTGCATTATTGAAAGAAATCGCAAATTACCATCAACCTGAAGTTGGTGGTAATTTGCGATTCCTTAAGCCAAAATAGCACAACTTGGGTACTTTCTACATTGCACTTAAGGAATCGCTATTTGGGATTCCTTAAATGCATTTGCAAAATAAGGAATCGCAAATTTTGTGATTCCTTATTTTGCATGCAGATTTGCCTTCCTACATCCCACTTAGCAAAATTGCGATCGCAAACGCCGAAATTCGGCGAATTTCGGCGTTTGCGATCGCAATTTTGCTTTCTACATATGGCCCTAAGCTCTGATCCAAGCCTTGCTGGGGATCCCAGGGATCACCAGAGCGGGTATTATACAAGAGATCCCATAGCTAACTAGATAATGCAGCAATCCCCGAAAGTTTGTACTCTTTCCACGCAGGCACCCTCTATCTGCGGGATGGTAGTAGCAAAGTGTGATAAGACTATAAGCGATGATAAACTTAGTACCCCCAAAAGTGTAGCTACTACTTACCCGGCCGAACGGCCCCATATAGAAGGGTTCGAGTTTGCAACTTGGAACGTGAATGGATTAGCAAACAAGGCTGCAAATATTGATTGGGTCAACACCATCTCTTGTTATGACATCATATGTCTACAAGAAACCTGGTGCATAAGTCCGGTACATGTGGAAGGATATTCCCCACACTTCCTAGCAGCCATAAGATCACAAGCTGGACGAGCAAAAGGGGGGTTACAAAGACTTATTGCCAATAAAATCTCCATTAATGTTAAAAAGGTTGCATCCGTGGGCCCCTATGCACAAATGTTGTGGTTAAGTGAAAAGGGAGGGAAAGACTTGATAATTGTACATTTTCATAACAATATATTTGACTCTACACGTGTTAATGTGGCATCAGCTCTTGATCACGGCTTAGAAACTTTTTTATCTCCAATCAATATGGAGTACGTTTTACTGTGGGCAGGAGATTTTAATTTACAGGCATGTGGAGTACTCAACAACAAGGCATGTGGTCACATGTATGAGGATGGAGAGAAAAACAGACATTTTTGCCACAACGACTATGGGGAAGCACTAAATCAGATGATAACTAAATATGATTTTCAACTTCTTAGAGGGAGCTGTGGTCCGTATGGGGATTTAGTTCCAACTTTTATACGGAGAAACCTATACTCCATTATAGATGGATAGTGTGGCAACCTTAGTGTTGTACCCTCCTTATTTAGTGATCATAACTTGCTTAAACTAACTTTCTTTTTCTGGGGCAAAAGGCATGATTTATTTGACTTAGCAAATCATATTGACCCAGTTAGGACAAATGGCGTCAGAATTAAATGGATGGGTGTTGACCCATGCTTGATGATGAGAAAAATAGTTGTCTCTTATCTCAGGGAAATAACATACCGTGTCCAGGATGAAATCGCCCCACTATTAGTGACTGAGAATTTCTGTTCCATTGTAAATTCCATCAAATCACTTTTAACAAAGAACCCTGGGCCCTCATGTAACAAAAAAAGGGGTGGTTTGATGGTAGTTGTACTAAAACTTTACAAGTCGTAGAGCATGCCTTGTCTAAATCACCACAAAATTTATTAACCATCAAAACTCTACGGTGCAAGTACAAAATAGCCATATCTGATCGGAAAAAGGCATTCAAGGCCGAGGCATGGGAAAACTTGGCTATTTCGGCAAAAAAACAAGAATAGCAAACTTTTTTGGGGACACAGTAAATGCTCCCTGTCTGAAGAGTGACAATATACTAGAATTCTGTTCTTTTGTTTCTTCAGATAACTGTGTGACACATTTTTCAGAAATCTTTAACAACAACGGGGAGATGAAGGGAGGGTCTGAGTGGCAGTTAGGAGAGGGAAGACATCTCTCTCTGACTGTCACTAATGAGGAAGTCCTCCAGGCAATTCAGGCGATTGCAGGGGGGCGGTCCCCAGGCCCGGAGGGTGTCCCAGTGGACATGTTTAAATGTGCCACTGTATTATGGGGACCCATCCTAACGTGATTGTTTAACTCAGCTGCCACTGATATAAGCCAACAGACATGTTTAAAAAATAGGATAAAGCAGATCCTAGAAATTATCACCCCATCTCACTGTTAGACACTGCCTTGAAAGTGATGAACAGGGTTTTGTTGCTAAGACTCGAGGAATGGGCACTGGAGTATTTGGTTTTAGCCCTGGTGCAGTTTGGGTTCAGGAAACGACTTGGGACCATTGAGCAATGCACTACTTTAGAGCTACTTATCGGCAAGTATACTAGGGCACAGGCAGGTACCCTATATTTATGCTTTGCCGATTTAAGTAGTGCATTAGATCTGGTCAATCATAATTTACTTTGGCAAACCCTGATCTCTATGGGAACACCAAGGGTGATTATCGGATTTCTCTCTCGTCAGTATTTTTTTATTTAAAGTTGGGCAGGGGATACGGCAAGGATGCGTGTTAGCACCAATTTTATTCTTCCTCTTTATTTATGGGGTAGATAATTATCTACAGGCCGATGCCCCCAGGGTGGCAGGTCGTCCGATACCCGTCTTATTATCTGCGGACGACGCTGAACTTTTAGCAAGAACTCTGATAGGCCTCTAGTGACTGATGGATTTCAGCATTTATGACACTAAGGAAAATGGTAATTAATTAATCAAAAACATTTACCATGACCTGTGGGCCCAAACCAAAACCCCGCAAATCTTTTTTTATTGACAGTACCCCAATTAATACTGTTAATTCCTTTTGTCATCTTGGTATTTTATTTTCGGATAACGGCTCCTGGTCCCAACATATTTTAAACACTAGAGCTAAAATCAGCAGAGCAATCCAAGGGATTTTTTAATTTTCTTCAAAATTAGGAAATTGACCTATTAATGAGATGGTAGGTATATATAAAGCGAAAAGAGCGATTACAGCCCTCTACGGCGCAGTTCTTTGGGGCAACGTAAAGAGCAAGGTCCTGAAAACGCAAGAAACTGTTTCCTAAAACGCTTATTTTATTTACCGCCATCTGCTTCAAACTCTATTGTACTTCACGAGGTGGGTCTCCAGTTTTTAGAAGACCTTTTATTGGTCATACCACTGTTTTTATGGGCCTCAATTTGGAAAAGGACAGAAACTGCTTTAACCAAATCACTTATTTTAGATTGACTTAATTTGCACGATGTACTAGAAATTCTGCGGCTATTATATATTAATTCCTGTTTAGAAAACTTGTTTAAAATATCAGTATGGTCAGAGACATCAAAAATATTGCCCCAAACAAAGAAGGAGATCAGAGACTCCTATTTACAGTATAGGCTGGATTTGAGATCAAAGGCTGAGCGGAATAAACCTACTGTTGCCCTGTACATATTGTATGCTTAGAGAAGGGGGCTAATAATTACCTGTCATATGTGACCTATGTCCAGCACCGTTTTGTGCTACTAAGATTGAGATGTGGCATTGTTCATCACCTCGTTGCATTTCCAAAATGAGGACTCACCCATCTGATGTAGAACCATGTCCTTGCGATAACAAAAGCAAACCGAGCACATTGCACTTTATGTTGTTTTGTAACTTTTATCATAATTTTTGGTGTTTTTATCTGAAATCATTTTTTGTCGCCCATAATATTAGGTCACATAAAGTAGCAATGACATTCCTGGTGACACTTGGTGACCCCTGATATGTTACAATGTCACCTTGTTCATTCCTAAATCGATCAATACAAGGAAAAGCATCCAACTCTAGTGTAAAAATTGAATTGATTTTACTAATCTCATAGATGATTTCCCTCTAAGCTATAATGATGCCATGACTAATATTGAAGCCTAATAATGTGAAAATGTACCCTGATATCAGGTAAGAAATTAATTGATTGTAATAATAGTAACTGTACCTGTCCCTCTTAAACTGTTTTAAAATTTTAATATGATTGTACTTTTATGGCTACCTCTTTTTGATATATATATATATATATATATATATATATATATATATATATATATATATATATATATATATATATATATATACATATATGTATATAAATATATATATATATAAATATATATATATATATATATATATATTATATATATATATATATATATATATATATATATATATATATATATATATATATATATATATATATATATATATATATATATATATATATATATATTCACTGAAAAAACCATAGGTTTCAGACATGTTATAGTTAGGAATTAGCATTTAAAAAAACTTAGAATTTCACTGAAAAAATACATAGGTTTTAGGGGTGTTATAGTTAGCTGGACATTTCACTTTTACAAAACCATGATTACATCTACTAGATGATGTCATCAGTGATGTCATTTGAGATGTCATCAGTGATGTCATCAGTGATGTCACTGACCATGTCATGAATGATTTAATATGTGACATCATCAGCAGTGGATTACGGGCGCGCAAGTTATAGTTAGCTGTACTAACCATAACGGAGGAATTTCAATACGTTAGAATCGTTCATCCGACACGTAGAAGTCGTGCACCAAACGCGCTGGAGTCGCGCACCCTACAGGTTAGTCATTGTGCATCCAATGCGTGCACACCAGGGGGCCGTGCTGGATGCGCGACTCCTAATTTTACCGTAAAAAAAAAGTAGCCCCTATCACTAATTTTTATTATCCCCAGGGACCCCATACCCCGGGGCTTATAAAAACGTTGGGGACCGTGGGGGGAGCCCCAACGCCCCCACGGTCCCAGCCGGCTCCCCACGTCCTTCGGGAGCCAGCATTGCTTTTCCACATGGGGAGCTGCTAACATGCAGCTCTCCGTTTGGACAATCAATATGGTTTGGATTTTGAAAGAGAGAGCAGGTTTCCCTGCTCTCTCTTTCAAAATCCAAACCAAGTTTGCTATGGGAGGGCAGGAGACTCCCGCCCTCTCATTGCAAACAAGTGTCCTGGGGGTGGGAACCCCAGGACACTGCAGGAGCTGGCCCTGGGAGGTAGTGGTCCCCAGGGCCCTTGAGGGCTCCAGGAGGGGGGCCACGCAGCCCCCCTCCCTCAATATATAAATCCCCAGGGGCTGGTGGTCCTCAGGGCTAGGGGGGGCCATTGAGCCCCCCCTCAAATTATACCTGCAGGGGCTTTCGAGCCCCTCCCAATTTATTTTGTAGCCCCGGGGGGTGGCGGTCCCCGGGGCTGGGCCCCCTTTAAATTTTATAATTTTGCCCCCGGGATTTGGCCTCCCTGGGGGCTATTTATAAAAAAAGCTCCGTGCGCGCACTTTGCGTTTTAAAAACAAGAAAAAAATTGGGCGGCCCTGGGAGTCCTTCTGGAACCCCCTAAGCAGGTCTAGAGGGTCAGGGTATTTCTACCCTCCCCCCTTTATACATTTTGCACACTTCTTCTACAGACTTTTAATTACTCACTTAAAAAGACAGTCAGACAGTCAGACAGCTACTAAATCCTCCATCCAGACAGTTATATATCCACTCAATCTTCAATACAGATTGGTATATATATAATACATATTTAAATTTCAAACTAAACCACATTCAGTGGATGATGTCATCAGTAATGTCATCAGTGATGTCATTTGAGATGTCATCAGTGATGTCATCGGTGATGTCACTGACCATGTCATGAATGATGCAATATGTGACATCATCAGCAGTGCATTGCGGGCGCGTGAGTTATAGTTAGCAGAACTAACTATAACGGAGGAATTTCTATGGTTTTGTATGAGTGAAATGGGCAGCTAACTATAACACCCCTGAAACCTATGTTTTTATCTGTGAATTTCTAAGGTTTTTTAAATGCTAATTTCTAACTATAACGTCTCTGAAACCTATGTTTTTTTTCAGTGAATTTCAAAGGTTTTTTAAATGCTAACTTTGAAGTGTGATAGTAGTTATATCTATTTTTTTGTACTGATTTTCTACAGTTTTTTTAACTGTTTATTTATAAATATTTTATTCATTAAATAACATTATATATTATTCAGAAAATTGCAAAAAAAAAGTTTTTAAATTAAAACTGAAATATTGATCAATTCTCTTGTTTACATTTTTTATTTTAATATATTTATATTATTTTCTTTAAAAAAAATTCCAATTTTTTTCGGAGTCGCGCACTCAAAATGTACACATCACGGTGGGTGCGCGCATTCAGCCGCCATTTTAGAAAAGTCATGAAGGATCCGCGTATGGTGTGCGACGGCTGCGTGTTTTTCAGTTACATCATATACATTTAATATCACGTGATATGCGCGATTGGTATGCGACCAGTCTGCAACTCCTGCTCCCGCGCATTTGCGACACATGCGCAGTACGGTATGAGATGTTTGCACGGTTGCGGGTCCCGCGTGACTTCATATACGTGCTGGGGCGCACTGGGTGCGCGACTCCCGCAAAAAAAATATGTTACAAAATGATATGTATGTGTCTTTAATATACATATTAAGGCAAGAGATTATGTAAGATATTCATCAAAATAATATATTTGTACTTATAATAAACTTATATTATTTTTAAATATATTTTCGCGAAGTCGGGTGCGTGCATCGTGAGTGCAGAAAACCAGGTCAGCAGAGCTGCTGTAGAGCCAGAGAACCAGGTCAGCAGAGCTGCTCTAGAGCCTAAGAACTAGGTCAGCAGAGCTGCTCTAGAGCCAGAGAACCAGGTCAGCAGAGCTGCTGTAGAGCCAGAGAAACCAGGTCAGCAGAGCTGCTTTAGAGGGCGAGAACCAGGTCAGCAGAGCTGCTTTAGAGCCAGAGAACCAGGCCAGCAGAGCTGCTTTAGAGCCAGAGAACCAGGTTAGCAGAGCTGCTTTAGAGCCAGAGAACCAAGTCAGCAGAGCTACTCTAGAGCCAGAGAACCAAATCAGCAGAGCTGCTTTAGAGCCATAGAACCAGGTCAGCAGAGCTGCTTTAGAGCCAGAGAACCAGGTCAGTAGAGCTGCTCTAGAACCTAAAAACCAGATCAACAGAACTGCTCTAGAGCCAGAGAACCAGGTCTGCACAGCTGCTGCAGAGCCAGAGAAACCAGGTCAGTAGAGCTGCTTTAGAGGGAGAGAACCAGGTCAGCAGAGCTGCTCTAGAGCCAGAGAACCATGTCAGCAGAACTGCTTCAGAGCCATAGAACTGGGTCAGTGGAGCTGCTTTAGAGCCAGAGAACCAGGTCAGCAGAGCTGTTGTAGAGCCAGAGAACTAGATCAGCAGAGCTGCTCTGTAGCATAAGAACTAGGTCAGCAGAGCTGCTCTAGAGCCAGAGAACCAGGTCAGCAGACCTGCTGTAGAGCCAGAGAAACCAGGTCAGCAGAGCTGCTTTAGAGAGAGAGAACCAGGTCAGCAGAGCTGCTTTAGAGCCAGAGAACCAGATCAGCAGAGCTGCTCTAGCTGACACTAACTGACTGACACTGACTGACTGACACTGACTGATTGACACTGACTGACACAGATTGACTGACACTGACTGACACTGATTGACTGACACTGACTGACTGACTGACACTGACTGACACTGATTGACACTGACTGACACTGATTGACTGACACTAACTGACTGACACTGATTGACGGACACTGACTGACTGACTGACACTGCCTGACTGACACTGACTGACACTGACTGACTACTCTCTACTACTCTACTACTGACTCGCTACTACTCTCTACTACTCTCTCTCTACTACTCACTCTCTACTACTCACTCTCTACTACTCTCTACAACTCACTCTCTACTACTCTACTACTCTCTACTACTCACTCTCAACTACTCACTCTCTACTACTCTACTACTCACTCTCTACTACTCACTCTCTACTACTCTCTACTACTCACACTCTACTACTCTCTCTACTACTCACGCTCTACTACTCTCTACTACTCACTGTCTACTACTACTCTCTCTACTACTCACTCTCTACTACTCTCTACTATTCTCTCTTTACTACTCACTCTCTACTACTCACTCTACTACTTTCTACTACTCTCTACCACTCACTCTCTACTACTCTACTACTCACTCTCTACTACTCTCTCCTACTCACTTGCTACTACTCTCTACTACTCACTCTCTACTACACTCTCTACTACTCTCTCTCTACTACTACTCTCTACTATTCACTCTCTACTACTCTCTACTTCTCACTCTACTACTCTCTGCTGCTCTCTACCACTCACTCTCTACTACTCTACTACTCTCTCTCTACTACTCACTCTCTACTACTCTCTCTCTACTACTCTCTACTACTCACTCTCTACTACTCACTCTACTACTCTCTACTACTCACTCTCTACTACTCTCTCTATTCACTCTCTACTACTCACTCTCTACTACTCACTCTCTACTACTCACTCTCCACTACTCACTCTCTACTACTCTCTACTACTCACTCTCCACTATTCACTCTCTACTACTCTCTACTACTCTCTCTGCTACTCACTCTCTACTACTCATTCTCTACTACTCTACTACTCTCTACTACTCGCTCTACTACTCACTCTACTATTCTCTACTACTCACTCCACTACTCTCTCCTACTCTCTACCACTCACTCTCTACTACTCTACTACTCACTCTCTACTACTCTCTCTCTACTACTACTCACTCTACTACTCTCAACTACTCTCTACTACTCACTCTGTACTACTCACTCTCTACTACTCTCTACTGCTCACTCTCCACTACTCATTCTCTACTACTCGCTCTCAACTACTCTCTACTACTCACTCTACTACTCACTCTCTACTACTCTACTACTCTCTCTACTTCTCACTCTCTACTACTCTCTCTCTACTACTCACTCTCTACTACTCTCTACTACTCACTCTCTAACACACTCTCTACTACTTGCTCTCTGCTACTTGCTCTCTACTACTCTCTAGTACTCACTCTACTACTCACTCTGTACTACTGTCTACTACTCACTCTCTACTACTCCACTGCTCTCTACTACTCACTCTCTACTACTCACTCTCTACTACTCTACTACTCTCTACTACTCACTCTCTACTACTCACTCTCTACTACTCACTCTCTACTACTCACTCTGCTACTCACTCTCTACTACTCTCTACTACTCTCTCTGCTACTCACTCTCTACTACTCTCTACTACTCACTCTGCTACTCACTCTCTACTACTCTCTAATACTCTCTCTGCTACTCACTCTCTACTACTCTCTACTACTAAATCTCTCCTACTCACTCTCTACTACTCTCTACTACTCACTCTCTACTACTCTCTACTACTCTTTACTACTCACTCTCTAATACTCACTCTCTACTACTCACTCTCTACTACTCACTCTACTACTCTCTACTATTCACTCTCTGATACTTTCTCTACTACTCTGTACTACTCACTCTCTACTCTCTATTACTCGCTCTCTACTCTCTACCTCTCTACCTCTCTCTACCTCTCTCTCTACTACTCTCTACCTCTCTACCTCTACATCTCTACCTCTACACCTCTACCTATACACATCTACCTCTCTACCTCTCTGTACATGCACACATATGCACATATATATATGCATATATATGCATATGCATTTATATATATATATATATATGTGTATATATATATCATCATCATAAGTCTTTATTCGATTTAAAAGAAAAATCATAAAAGACAAGCATAAATACAAACATTACATGTGAAATACATTAAAAGATTTGAATAAATAGTTTACAAATTCTTTTTAAAAGACATTAAACTAGTCGGAATGACAACAAGTACAACAATACATAATAAAAACCCCCCTTCAACTATAATAATTTGATGGAACAATTAATTAAGGTTTACACTAAGTAACAGCAATCTGGGTTGTACGGAGGGGAATTTTCTGGGGTTTGGCACAAGCTTTCGCCCTTAGGGACCATGCCCAACTCAAGAATTGTATATATATATACATTCACTTAAAAAACCATAGGTTTCACACATGTTATAGTTAGCTGGACATTTCCCTCGTAAAAAAACAATGAAATTCCCCCGTTATAGTTAGTGCAGGCAACTATAACTCACGCGACCGCAATCCTCTGCTGATGACGTCAGATATTACATCACTGTATTTAGACACCTATTTACCCATGTCTTCTTCCATTAATCTTTAGCTATACATATATTACAAATATTTATTTTTCAGAAAGACACATATGTAATCAGTGATGTAATATCTGACGTCATCAGCAGAGGATTGCGGTCGCATGAGTTATAGTTGCCTGCACTAACTATAACGGGGGAATTTCATTGGTTTTTTACGAGGGAAATGTCCAGCTAACTATAACATGTGTGAAACCTATGGTTTTTTAAGTGAATTTGCAAGGTTTTTTAAATGCTAATTCCTAAATATAACGTTTTTGAAACCTATGGTTTTTTAAGTGAATTTGTACGGTTTTTTGAATGCTAAGTTATGTATTTATTAATATTTTATTTTTTCAGGTTTTTCCCCGCGCGCACACAGTGCGCGCCTGGTGGGCTTCGCGCACCGTGTGCGTGCGGTGGGCGCTTGGTGCACTTCGCGCACCGAGCACCCACGATGCGTTGTGTGTGCCATGCGCGCACGGTGCGCACACCCCGCGCTTTTTTGAAAAAAAATAATCATTTTTTTTCACCCTTGGGGGTCCTTCAGTGACCCCCTGACAAAGGCTAGGGGGTCAGGAACTGTCCACCCTGCCCCCTTTTCACGTTCTCCACCTTTGTTTTTCACTGCCTCAGACTGCGAGAGACAAAATGGGGGCCGACACTTCCTGATTTCGACCGATTCGAATGTTTACTGACATCTAACAACCAATCAGATTTGCGCTCAGGAACTACTGAACGGATTTGCACCATTTAAGCAAAAGGCACGACTCTGAACCAAGGTCTACCTTTCTGCCAAATTTGGTGTAATTCCGTTCAGCAGTTCGGGCTGTAGCTGCGTCAACAGGTCCTATGGGAAATTGCATGGGGAAAACGTGTTTTGGGACCACCCTTTTTTCTCAGCCCCCGCTTGACGAATCACCACGAAACTTTCAGGATAGGAGCGGACCGGAGCTGGCCAAAAGTTCGGAAAATTTCGCAAAAATTCGTCAACTGGCGCCAGACTTATTGGGAATAGAATGTTGGGATTTCCTATGGAAAATAGGTCCTAACTATAACTACCTACTGGCGACCGCCAGTAGGTGATATATATATATACATATATATTATCTACTGGCGGTCGCCAGTAGATAGTTATAGTTAGGACCGTGTTTCCATAGGAAATCCGCAACATTCTATTTGGAATAACTTTGGCGCCGGTTGACGAATCCTCACGAAATTTTCAAAATAGGTGTGGCGCTCCGCTCCGCTCCTACCCTGAAAGTCTCGGGGGGATTTGTCAAGCGGGGGCTGAGAAAAAAGGGGGGTCCCAAAACGTGTTTTCCCCATGCAATTTTCCATAGGGACTTTTAGTCCAAGGTACAGCCCGAACGGCTGAACAGAATTACTTGAAATTTGGCAAATAGGTAGTCCTCAGGTCAGGCATGTGCCTTTTGCATATATGGTGTCAATCTGTTCAGTAGTTCCTGAGAAAATCAAAAGTAAAATCACATACATATCTGGGCGGAGCCTAACCACACATCTCATCGTGAGATCTGATTGTGCTGTCAGTACTTCATCCAAGAAGTGGTGGCAGCCATCTTGGGACCAATATACAGGATAGCACCTCATTAAAAAGCATTGCAGTTAATAGAAGGTTTTAAGACTTTAGTTACATTATAAATCATTTGTTGATGGTACCATACTCATTTTAGGAATTGTGGTATGTTCTAAGGTGATTTCACCATGTGAAAAAGCCTTCTGCTGGGATATCATGATTGAGAGAAAAATATTTTCTCATGCTTTTCCCACAGAGGTTTGGAAGGTGATCTATAAGCTAAACTGAGAGCTTATTTTCTGTAAATTCACATTATCTTTCTCAGTCATGTGAGAATGAAGTCTGACCTTCTCAGTAAAACATGTACATCCAACAAGGGCAGAGACTGTCAGTTGATTCCTTTGTGTTCTACTTCAGCTTCCCAGAGTGTTCCAAAGAACAACTAGAGCGCTAACAGTCCTACTTATGATAAACGTATGGAACACCTGAAGCCATCTTTCTTGGATTAAAGTGGTAACTCTTAAAACATTTAATTTAAAAAGGAACAAAATGAGGGGGTTCATTTTTCCATAAAAAGTATGATTAGTGCTGCAGAAAGAAAAATTAGGGCACATTTTGAGTGACTTCTCAAATCCTCTTCTATTACATTAAAAAATTCTGACATGCAGACTGAAACATGCACTTTCAATACCAGCAGCAGTTTTCCCTGGTGAGCAGTGATCTAATGAGCAAAAAGAGTGCTAACATTCTGAATTTATGGCAAATGTGTGACACATCTGAATGCCTTCTTGATGGAATCAAAGTAAAAAACTGAAAGTATTTCCTACTGAAGAGACTGCAGTAAATGGGGAAATTAGGAAACTTCATAACAAATAAGTCTCCCAAGATGGCCACCAGAGACAAAAGTGCCCAAATGTAGCCCAAATATCACCCAGATGTAGCCCAAGTATAGCCCAATGACAGAATGTCCCAGAGTGTTCTTAAAAACAACTAGAGCGCTGACTGTCTTCATTATGACAAAAGTATAGCACACCTGAAGCCATCTTGATTGGAATAAACTAGTAACACTTAAAACATTTAATTTAAAAAGGAACACAATGAGGGGGTTCATTTTGCCATAGAAATTATGATTAATGCTGAAGAAAGAAAATGAGGGCACATTTTGAGTGACTTCTCAAATCCTCTTCTATTTCATCAAAAACTTCTGACATGCAGGCTGAAACATGCACTTTTAATACCAGGAGCAGACTTCCATGGTGAACAGTAGTTTTACTACAGTGATCTAATGAGCAACTAGAGTGCTAACATTCAGAATTTATGGCAAATGTGTGACATATCTGAATACCTTCATGATGGAATCAAAGTAAAAAACTGAAAGCATTTCCTACTGAGGAGACTGCAGTACATGAGGAAATTAGGAAACTTCATAACAAATAAATCTCCCAAGATGGCCACCAGAGACAAAAGAGCCCAAATGTAGCCCAAAATCACCCAGATGTAGCCCAAATATAGCCCAATGACAGAAGTGTGCAAAAAACTTATTATTTTGTGTTTTTGCAGTGTTATATAGTGCAGACTTGTCAGGTATTGGAGTGCTTTACATGAGCATTGGTTACATCACACAAAAACAAATTCATTTTGGTTGTAGACATGGGGAGACTAAGTGATTTGACCAGAATCACAGAATGTCGAGCTGAAGCAGAAACTCCAACCTGGTTCCCCAGTTGCAAAGTCTGCAGTTCTGGAAGTAACACCACATCCTCTCCCCTAAGTGCAACATTTAATCAAGTGGTCAACTGGATAAAAAAACATAAAGATAACAAATAATTTAAAAGTGCTTTGTCGCTATTTGAAAACTCAGAAAATATGTCCTTTTTTAGTCTTTTAGAGCACTAACCATAATTTTGATGCCAATAAGACCCTCTCATATATGTAATTTCTAAAGGAAATGCTCTAGGTATTACAGTTTTGATTACATCAAGATGACGTCAGGCGTTCCACACTTTTGTAATAAATATAGAATATTAGCAATCTAGTTGTTCATTAAATACTGTTGAGAGGCAGAGGCCATGGGCACGGACTCTGAAAATTGAAGGCGGGTAGGAGGGTGCAAAGGCAACAATTTAACCACACTGAGCAGGCAGGAAGGACCGTGGCAGCACAACAGACTATGGAGGGCAGTGGAAATGGGGGCTGGGGCAACAAACCAACAATACAGGACTTGCAAGAGAGGCTGTGGCAATGTAATAGACCATTGTGGGCAGAAGGAAGAGGCAATGGTAGTACAACCATACATGCCAACAGACCCGATTCAGCCAGGAAATGTCCAATGTTTTTAAGCTCAAATGGGCTTTATTTGATCTGTCTCCTGTCTACAATCTCCTCTTTTTCAATGTAACTCAAAGGGGAAAATCAATACCCCAGTTTTTTTTCAAAATCTCCCTCTTACCAAGTTCAAAATGTTCGCAAGTATGGTACATTGGATCATGGAAGGAAATGGGGTAGGGACATGGACTTGGATAACAGAGGACAGGAGGGACATGGAGAGGTGCACCAAAATGACCCTGCAGGGCAGGCATCAGGGTTTGCACACAGCACAATACACCACACAGGGCATGCGGGACGGGAGTGCAGCACAACAATCCATAGAAAGCAAGAGGGAGGGGACCGGACCATGCACGTGGACAACAGATAACAGAGGGTCAAGAGGCAATGGTAGCTAGCTGACCATAATGGACAGACAGGAGAGAAAGCTGCAGCATAACAGACCATAAAGGGCAGGAGGGACGGATCAGGGGAATTACAATGGAACAGACAAGCCAGGAGGGAGGGAGTAGGGGTCTGCACATGTAAACAGAGGGCTGGCGGCAAGGGGGCAGGAGCAGCAAGATAGCCATGAAGAGCAACAGTGAGACTGTGATGGCGTACACACAGACCATGGAGGGAAGGTGGGAGGGGGTCAGGGGCAGCTAACTGACCACACAGGGAAGGTGGGAGGGGCCATGGTAGCACAGAAGACCAATGCATGGCAAGTGGGAGGGTTAGTGTCAGCACAATGGCTATGATGGGCAAGAAGGAGGGTGCAGGGGAATGCACAAAGGACGATGGAGGATAGAAGGGAGGGTCAGGACCTGTGCACAGACAAGAAAGTTCAGGGGAAGGGGCCTCACAACAGACCGCACGGGGCAGGCAGGAGGAGCAGTTGAAGCACAACAGACCAGGGAGGGCAGAAGGGTGTGGCAGTACAATGGACCATGTAGGACAGGAGGAAGAGGATAGGGGCATGGCATGTGGACAGGCAGGGTGGAGGTGGCAGGGACAGGTTACAGTCATCTGACAATACTAGGCAGGTGGGAGGGGAGTGGCAGCTCAACAGAACACTCAGAGTAGATAGGAGTGGCAGGTCCATGGAACATGGTGGGCAAAAAGGATGGAGCAGGGTCATGCACAAAGATATCGGAGGGCAGGGGGAAGGAGAATAGGGGCAGCAAGCTAAGCACAGAGTTTAAGCAGGAGGTCAATGATGGGGCATAGAATTGGGCAATGGAGGGCAGGAGGAGAGGACTGGTACATCATACTAAATTGAGGGCAGTGGCAGCACATCAGACCATGCATGGCAGGAGGGAGGAGGCTAGTCCATGGATTCACACAACAGAGGATAGGGAGGAGGGGGATGGGGCAGCAAGCTAACTGTTCAGAGAAGGCGGGTATTAGGAACTTTATTGTTTTTAAAACATGTGTCTGTGCGAACTACTTAAAATATGAACAAGTATGCAGCATAATCTCACTTTTATTCAGGAAGAAGAGGACGTTTGTGACTGTGACTCCGGGCTCACTTGGCAGAAACACCCCCTGACCCTCCACCCCCTATCGCAAAATGTAATGCTCGTGAAAAGGGTAGGTGAACACAGTGTTATATAGAACATAGTCCTGAGAGCACGATTGAAAATGAAAACTAGATATAGTGTATGGTATAAACTATGCACCAAAAAGTGTGATATAAGATGAACCGGGCGTGAAATATAATATGCAATACATTGTGCGCAATGACAGATTCATTGGAGAGTGCGAGATAGCACAGGCAGTAGCGCGTGCTATGCGATATGCGCCTTGGAATGTAATATGCACAGAGCAGTGTTGTGTAACCTAACTAGTCTCTAAAGTTGTAATATAAAATATGTGCTGGGGAGTGTAACGTTGCATATGCACTGTGACAAAGATATGGATCCCAGATTGTAATATGTATGGGATAGCACTGTGCGTTATAACATAGGCATTGAGGAAGGCACGTTAGATGGGGCAATATAACCCATGCGAAGACAAGTGTGGCATGACATATTCACGGGGTGGTGTTACAGTGCACATGGGCTAGAGAGTGTCATAGCATATGCACTAGCTGGTGGAATACAACACAGAGGTGTGTGGCACTCAGCAGGCAATGGTGGGTGTAACACAGCATTGGGCTCTGCCAGGAGCGCGCTGTGACTCTCAAGGAATGTTCGTCCCCTTTCCAGAGAGTAAAAGAAAAAGTATTACACATCCGGCAGTGGATGTGTGTTTTATTAACCGTGAGGGGGGTTTCTTGCATAGTTTTGGTCTAATTTTTGTCGAATCCCCTTTGAATGGCTTGGTGTGCATGTTTTTTAAATGTGCCCGTCAATAGCTACCCATGTTTGTATAAATAAACGACAAGGGTGTCTACCGGGATTAGGCACGGTAGGGCATCAGACATGTCAGAGCTTCACTAGTGGTGTAAATACATTCCACGTGGATTCATTGTATGCATAGTCGCCTTTTAATGAATATCACGCAAATCATCATGGTGATAGGTACGTACGGTTTGTCCAGCATGTCCTAGGTGTGTCTATAAATATATATTTTTTTAAAATAATAAAAAACAGTGGCCGGCGCTGGGGATTTAGGTCAAAAAAATATAATTAGGAGACAGGCCCTGGGGGATGGGGTCATCAGGGCCAATAAATTAGAAAAAGAAGGGGAACCACACAGCCCTCCTTCTTAAAAAATTAAAATAAATAAAAGACTGGCATCATGCCGGAGGCCACGCCCCCTCCTTGCAGCACTCTGCAAACGCGCCCCCTGGTGAGTTGTAAGTTGGGGAATTAATTCCTCTTCAATACTGAGGGTCCCTGAGGGCCAACTAGCCCAACAGGCATCTCCAGTATGCACCAGGGAGCTGCGCTGCAGACAGGTGTTCTGAGGCCAAGCCCCTTTTTACACCTCTCTGCAACGCAGCTATGTGGCGCTTACTGGAGGTACCTAGTGGTCTAGTTTGACCCTAGGGACCCTTAGGATTCAAGGGGACTTAATCTCTCAACTTAGAACAGCCACAGGGCGCGTTTACACAGTGGTGAAGGGAGGGGACGGGGCCTGAGGTGACGTGTGCAAACACGCACTATGGCACGTTTTAAATTGGGGATATAATTTCCCTTTAATACTGAGGGCCCCTGGGGGCTAACTAGCCCACCAAGTGCTTCCAGTAAGCGCCACTGAGCTGCATTGCAGAGAGGTGGTCCAGGCCGTGACACTTTTTACACCTCTCTGCAACGCAGCTCTGTGGCACTTACTGGAGGTACCTAGTGGGCTAGTTGGATCCTAGGGACCCTCAAGATTTAAATGAACTTACTCTCCCAACTAAAAACGGACACAGGGCGTGTTTACACAGTGGCGAAGGGAGGGGACGGGGCCTGAGTTAACGTGTGCAAAAACGCCCTGTGGCCTGTTTTAAGAGGTAGTTTTAATCCTCATGCCCTATTATATACTAGGGGCTTACAGAGGAGGTCATGCTAATAAGTGTCTTTTAACATAGCACTGGCTCTAGGACTGGTTAGTCAGACTCAGTTACCACCAGTATCCGTCTGAAAAAAGTTGAGGGTACAGGATGATTTTGCAACAAGGCTTCTTTCTGCTCTTCTTTTTGTTCTTTCTGCACGTTATCCTTCTTCCTGCACTTTTCTTCGTCTTTGAGGACTTCTGTTGCTTCTTTCTGCACTTCTTTTTTTTCTTTCTGTGTATTTTTTCTTCTTTCTTCACATGTCCTATCTCTGTAGGCATAGTTAGAAATTAGCATTTAAAAAACCTTTGAAATTCACAGAAAAAACCATAGGTTTCAGGCACGTTATAGTTAGGAATTAGCATTTAAAAAACCTCAGAAATTCACTGAAAAAACCATAGGTTTCAGGGGTGTTATAGTTAGCTGGACTTTTCACTTGTACAAAACCATTGAAATTCCCCCGTTATAGTTAGTTCAGCTAACTATAACTCGCGCGCCCGCAATGCACTGCTGATGACGTCACATATTACATCACTCATGACATGGTCAGTGACATCACTCATGACATCACTGATGACATCATCCTTGTGATAGAGTGGCAGACCTCCTCTCACTCTAATATAACCTTTGATACACACATTCAAAAATAGAGACTAACATTTTCAAAACAATGGACATACCAATACCAGTTACAACAACCTCTTCAGTAATTCTAAGATCCACATACACATCCACTCATTCACCAACAGTCCTATACAGTCACTCATACATGTACTCACTCATCATATGTACTCATACACCTATACATCCTGTTACACAATGCCACTCATCCATAGAGTTACTCACACACATAGTCACTCATGCTAATAAAGAATCAAACATACATTTACTTACATATACAGTTATACACACACCACCACACTTACTTCTTCGGAAAATTACACATACTTAGTCTTTTAAACAATCACTTATAGAAACACATACTTATTCATACAGGAACTCTTTCAATCTCTCACTCTCACATATACTCACTTATATACACCAATAGTCACATATACTAGTTTAAAACATATGTAGTTACTCATAAAGACACTATTGAGACAGTCATTCACTCACTAACACACCCATACACACACTCATCCACCCATACAGTCCTGCACACATGCTGTCTTCAACACATACAAACAGTGAGTCACTCATTCATGCACCTATGCACTACGTAACCATGCAGACACTCAGACTGATACTCAAAAAACCAACTAATAACCTATATAGACACCCATGTAGCTACTCACCAACCCATGCAGCCACTTATACACAAAGTGAGAGACTGATACAGATATTTACATATTTAAACATTACTCACTAAGCCATGTATTCACTATGATACACTTAATCAGTCAGTTACACAATCAATTTTTCAAAAACAAATCATCCATTTAGACTCTTATATACCCATTTATTCTTCCATCGACCTTGAGATATACATATATAAAACATATTTAATTTTCAGAAAAACACACATTAACTGGATGATGTCATCAGTGATGTCATGAGTGATGTCATTTGAGATGTCATCAGTGATGTCATGAGTAATGTCACTGGCCATGTCATGAGTGATGTAATATGTGACGTCATCAGCAGTGCATTGCGGGTGCGCGAGTTATAGTTAGCTGAACTAACTATAACAGGGGAATTTCAATGGTTTTGTACAAGTGAAAAGTCCAGCTAACTATAACACCCCTGAAACCTATGTTTTTTTCAGTTAATATATATATATATATATATTCACCAAGTTGCTCCTGCTGACAGCCAGGGGACCCAAGGAAGGTGGCGCGCACGCCGGCGGAGCACGCCGGTAATATAAATCCAGTTTCAGAAAGTCAATATACGCGCGCTCTCAGTCAGCGGACCACAGGACACAAGAGAGGGCTCCAAGGGTGTTTATTTACTATTTTTTTTTTTTTTTTTGAGGGCTCCAAGGGTGTTTATTAACGACGCGTTTCGACTTGCTCCGAAGTCTTGCTCACGTAAACTGACAGTGCATTGTGACAAACGTAATTAATAAAGTTGCATGGCGCTAAACATCGACATAGGACAATTCAGGTCGAGAACTATTTACAAACGGCAGACATCTTGTAATGGTCAAACGTCAACAGTCCCAAAACATAAATGGCAATAAATCCACAACATAATGGGTACACAATAATACTTGAATAATGATTGAAAGAAAGTGTAAATAATCCATGGAATGTTGACAAACATAATATATGAGAATAACAGTTGTGACCATGGTGACAAAAGTACGTGTGTAAACAAAAGCGCATGCGTCTGCTGGGGTAGGTTACGTAGGTACCAGATCTGTGTAGGAGAGGAAGTGTCTGTAATTCCAGTATGATCGTGTGTCTGTACAATAAATAAACACCCTTGGAGCCCTCTCTTGTGTCCTGTGGTCCGCTGACTGAGAGCGCGCGTATATTGACTTTCTGAAACTGGATATATATATATATATATATATATATATATATATATATATATATATATATATGTATATATGTATATATATATATATGAGGAAACCACAATCCTGGCCACACCAACTCCCCGGCGGCGGCAATCAGGTACGGACCACAGCGTGCTGGTCAATGGTGTGCTTTATTTTGATTTATGGCATCAGAAAAATAATAATGTGGCAAGTGCCCAGCATTACGCGTTTCGACCGCGTTGCCACTGTCTTGATCACTATATATATATATATATATATATATATATATATATATATATATATATATATATCTACTGGTGGTCGATAGTAGATAGTTATAGTTAGGACCGTATTTCCATAGGAAATCCGCGACATTCTATTTGGAATAACTTTGGCGCCGATTGACGAATCCTCGCGAAATTTTCAATATAGGTGGGGCGCTCCGCTCCGCTCCTTCCCTGAAAGTCTCGGGGGGATTCGTCAAGCGGGGGCTGAGAAAAAGGGGGGTCCCAAAACGCGTTTTCCCCATGTATTTTTCCATAGGACCTTTAGTCCAAGCTACAGCCCGAACGGCTGAACAGAATTACTTGAAATTTGGCAGAGAGGTAGTCCTCAGGTCAGGGATGGGCCTTTTGCAGGTCTGGTGTAAATCTGTTCAGTATTTCCTGAGAAAATAGCATTTAAATCAATATATATCTATAGGCGCGCACCGTGCGCGTACTGTAATCCTTACCGTACGCGCACGCTGACGTGCTCGAGCGCGATTCTGATTGGTTGTTAGATCTTAGTAAACATTCGAATCGGTCGAAACCAGGAAGTGTCGGCCGCCATTTTGTCTCTTGCAGTCTGAGGGGGTGAAAAACAAAGGTGGAGAACGTGTGAAGGGGGCAGGGTGGACAGTTCCTGACCCCCTAGCCTTTGTCAGGGGGTCCCAGAAGGACCCCCAAGGGCCAAAATTTGTTTAAAGTTTTTTACGAAAAATCGCGGGGTGCGCGCAGCGTGCGCGTACGGTTGAAACAGAAAAATTCCGCGAACTGCGTAACGTGGGAACTTGGTGCGCGAAGCGCACCTATCGCCCACAGCGCGCGCACCGTGTGCGAAGCACACGGTGCGCGCACCGTGCACGCACGGTGAAAAACCTTAAAAAAAATAAAATAATAAATACATAACTTAGCATTTAAAAAAACGTACAAATTCACTTTAAAAACCATAGGTTTCACACATGTTATAGTTAGCTGGACATTTCACTTGTGAAAAACCATTGAAATTCCCCCGTTATAGTTAGTGCAGGCAACTATAACTCACGCGACCGCAATCCTCTGCTGATGACGTCAGATATTACATCACTGATGACATATGTGTCTTTCTGAAAAAAAAATATTTGTAATATATGTATAGCTAAAAATTAATGGAAGAAGACATGGGTAAATAAGTGTCAAAATACAGTGATGTAATATCTGACGTCATCAGCAGAGGATTGCGGTCGCGTGAGTTATAGTTGCCTGCACTAACTATAACGGGGAATTTCAATGGTTTTTCACGAGTGAAATGTCCAGCTAACTATAACATGTGTGAAACCTATGGTTTTTAAAGTGAATTTGCAAGGTTTTTTAAATGCTAATTCCTAACTATAACGTGTGTGAAACCTATGGTTTTTTCAGTGAATATATATGTATATATATATATATATATATATATATATATATATATATAAATTGTGACGATTGCCTGTGGGCGGAAAAGCGGCGGACGGTCTTTACGTCCGCTGCAGTACCCCCCACCATGCTAATGTGGCGGAGGATAAATGGCCATCCGGCGGTGCGTTTTGGCGGGCGGATCGCCAGCCATGATTATAGACCCCTTAATGTTTAGAATCATCTTCTCCCACCATCCCATATGGAGGCAGGCATTGCTTGGCCAAAAGCTTGCTCTCATAGCTACTCCTCTAGTTTGTTGGTAAACCTGTTGTTGAAATAGGAAAAAGTCATTGTCTAGGCAAAGCTTTGTTAGCCTGATAGGCATTTTGTTGTGTTGATAAAATTCAATCGGTCTTTTGCCTATAAAGTGTCCCAATGCCCTTATCCCATCTTTATGATGTATCGATGTATATAAGTTGGATACATCCAATGTCATTCATAGGTAATCAGCTTACCATTGGAAGTTATGGACTTGTTTTAAAAAGTCATTGGTATCCTGTATAAAAGATGGTGGGGCTTTAACATGATTTTGCAGAAAGAAATCTTGGTAAACAGACACATTCTCTGGCAGACTTTGTTTCGCGGAGATTATTGGTCTTCCCGTTTTTTTTATTAATGTCTTTGTGCACCTTAGGTATAATATAAATAATGGCCTTGATGGGATAGTCATTTTTTAGACAGCAATATTCCTCCTGGTTGATTAGTCCTGCGCTTTTCCAGGCCAAGAGTTTAGCACACAGCTCATTTTGAACTGCTATGGTAACTTGTTTGTTGCTTAGTTTGTAACAACTACGATCATTGAGTTGCAGCATAGCTTCCTCCAGGTATTGTTTCTTTGGCCATATTACCACGTTGCCTCCTTTATCCAAATTTCAGATAACTATTGAGTCATTGTCCCTGAGTTTTTGATCAGTTGGTGATATTTGTACTGGCGTGTGTTCCGTTTTCTGTTTTCTGATTGGATTTTGTAATTTAGTTTCTTCACATCAGCCATTATTAATTCATTAGAGGTGTCAATAGAGTCTTTTGGCATGATTGGTACAAAGATGGATTTAGGTTAAAATCCAGTATTTAGTGTAGAATTTACAGTTATTCCTTGTTGTTCAATTAGAGATTGAGTAGATATATGCATGTATACAGCATTTAAATGTATTTCTGTCTTTGATATGTTTATATTTGTAGTAAATATGTATAATTTACAAACGTGAAGAGTGTATTTTTTTATTTTTGTGGGGTTTGCATTGGTTTTAGTTGGATTCGTTTTTCTAATGTAAAATCATTCATATATGTTGACTTTGGGTTTTATGATTTTTTGTAATGCAGTAAATAATGTTTTTGTATTGTTTTGTTTTAAAATGTGTTTTAGAGATATTAATGAGTATTATGCATTGCAATATTTCATTTGTTTATTTAAAGTTAAAAATATCTGAATCTACAATAATTTTGTTTTCAATATTAAATTGCGATATGTTTTTACTGCAATATTGTGGTTATCAATATTTGTGTGATTCTTAGTTAAGTATAGGAAGGTGATTATTTGACAATGATATTTGATGGCCAATATTTTTGTGAATCACTATTATAGTGATCAATATTATGTCATTGATCCATCAGAAGTATCTCTCAATGTTGAAAAGGTTGGAGAGCCATGCTCTAGGCAGAGGAACACTCGGGACCCAATCCTTAGAGCAGAACAAAACTACAACCTTTTTAAGAAAGGCCTGAAACCAAACTGTGCCAGTTTGCCTTAGTTATCTCACTTCCAGGGTAGTAATTGAAGAATATCGGTCTGGGATCACCCTTTCAGCTATTGGAGTACAACTTCCCCTGTCTGCAAGTGACCCAACAATCTTAAGTGACCAGAAAGAGACGTGTAGTGCTCTCTAAATATGCAAAATAAATAATTAATAAATACATCATTTTTAATAGAGTACAGATTTTAACCTACATGCGGGTAACTCTAACACACGTACTGCAAAGCTATCAAACCATTTGGTCTAGCTTCTCCAGTGAATGGCTCATCTCAAATTTTAACCTAAATGTTAGATTTAGGATTATGAGTTCAGCAGTCCAACTATCGTACGACCGCGTCTACCCCCACCAGCAGCCCACAGTGCTGGCAGTCCTAAGACTGTCATATTACAAGTTGAACATGGGGCTGGTGGTGTGGAGGCGGGGATCTTGCAGGAGTGGTAAGTATTTTTCACAATTATATCGATGCTTGTGTGCACATTTCGGCTGCAGATGTGTCGAATGCACACATATGCATGATATATGTTGAAAAATACCATA
The DNA here is from genome assembly GCF_964204655.1 of Triturus cristatus. Lineage (NCBI taxonomy): Eukaryota > Metazoa > Chordata > Amphibia > Caudata > Salamandridae > Triturus > Triturus cristatus. The sequence continues at coordinate 1,139,320,211 of NC_140581.1, forward strand.
TACCCATTACTGGGGTTCAGCCCATATGTTGGCAGTCCTGGCAATGGGTTTATGGTTCAAAAACAAATCACCTGTAGATCGCCACAAACAGGGTAGTAATCGTTGGTGTAAAGATCTTGCTGTGAAGGAGGGAACTGAAGAAAGGGATTCCCTTCGGAATCTGCCTGAAAGAGGTGAGTATGCACCCAATTCCTCTGTCACCACCACCTGACATTGAAGGATAGACTCTCTCCTTTAGGATGGACAGATTATTAGTTGATACAATTTGGGGTTCTCACATCAGTTCTCACACATTTTCAGGCCAGATCTCTCTCCCTTCTTCTTTGTCTAAGGGAATGCAATCTTGGAGGCCATACATTTATAATTATTATTCAGTAACTATCCTGAATGACTGAAATACAGCACTTGATTATTTTACATCTACTCCTGATGACACTTTTCATTGAAATATCACATGTAAAACAGTGGTTATGCTTGCGATAAAACTGAGCAATGCATGGTTTTCTGACTTGGTGAATGTTGTGAGAATTGCCTCTGGTTAGGCCGAAAGAACATGGAGGAGAACCTATTCAGAGGTAGCTAAGATCACTTACTTGAAATTCTTATCTATCATTCAATAATCTCCAATTATATTCTACCAGATTATACTTTACAGTTGAATATTTATTTCAGATATCATCTCTACAATGTCTTGTCTGCGAACGAATCTACTTTCAGTCTCTGTAATCGTAAGAAGCATCTATTTTAGAGTCATTGCGGTTCACATTTCATTACGTACATACAGGAAATATGCCCCTACTTTACATTGACATCTCTCCCACCTGTGACATTTTTGTTCTTTGAAACAACAACCAAATCTGGTGGTCTATTAACTGGGAAGAGGACCAAAGACACATATAATAATAAGAGTACTACAAAAAGCCAGTAAACAAAGCAAGAGGACCCTTACGAGGGATCGGATTCCCATCACTCACCACAGTGATCAGTATCATCAATTGGGTATCCTTCCTACCAATCACTGTACCTCTTGATCATAGAGAATAATCTAGTGGATCGTATCTCGACCAGGTCATAAAGGAAGAAAGAAAGAAAGCCACAGGCTCTCAATTTATTGTGATCACAGTTAGTAGGTGAGAGAATTAAGTGCAGTGCAAATATGTGAAAGTGAAGCTAAAAGAGGATTTAGACAGGAGAAAATACTTTTATTAGAAATCCCTTGTAATCCTTATTAAAAACAGTGCAAAAGTAGCTTACAGAAATAATTGCTGCTTCAAAATTCGGTTGACATGTTTCAGCCTCCAAGGACTCGTAGTCCTAGGCTTTCTTCAGGACCTATCTAGAATCAACATTGCTACTGCATTAAGAATAGGTGAAAGATACAGTGATTTTCACAAAAGAATCAACTTAATAAGTAAAAGTAAAGAGGTTAGAATCAATACAACCTTCCGTACCAATTCTCGTTCCTCTGTACTGACAGGATGCAATTTGTACCTATAAAATAAAATATACATTGTAGTACTCAAAAAGAAATAGTGAATCAAGTCCCTACCAACCCAGAACGGTGGTGTCTACTATGGAACAGATGAGTCACCCACAGTCACCAATATGTATATATAGTATATACCACATGATATAAAAATTGCTCAAAGTAGTTTCTCACCCGTCTCGTATGAGGATAGGACCTCACCTCGCCCGGACACAGCTCAGGTCAAAAAGAGGCCCCGCTCTATGAAGGGAAAAGGGAATAAAAAGAGAGGAAGGGGACAGTAAACATACTCCAAACTTGAAATGCCAGACCTCCCCTCCTCTTGCCTCTTGTCTCATAAATATATACCTCAATAATCTCCCTTGCACTTTCTAACAGCAAATTTGAGTATAAGAGAACCGTTAGGTTCATGGCTTTGTCAAGAATCAGTAACTCGACAATAAAGATATTTATCATACTGGAAAATGGGTGAACTTTTCTCATTGTCATGTATATCCAGTCAGACGTTTATATATATATACACATTCTCCATTTTAGTATATCGTGGGGCATTCAGTCAGATATTCTCGTGATTTCATGAAAGACATAGCTCACTGTAGCGCTCATGTAACAAAATGCGACACATAACATACCTCACTGCAGAGCTCCTGATAACTGAACCACGAAGAATTCTAATGGACTCTGCACAGACACGGCTCGTTGTTAAAGCAGATGAGACAGTGTAATGAGCTGTCCCGATCACATAACCCCCAAACATTCACTTACAATCACGCATCTGCTTATCATACTACCGATGTCAAAGTGAGACCGGTAAAGAAAACGAGCGTGACTGAGGAAACCAAGAAAAGGGGGGAGCTGCTCAGTCACGCGTACCTCAGGCGTTAACAGAAACTAACAAAAACACTCGTAGCATACCTTTTTGGAGGTCTAATGAGATTGAGAATTATAAAAAGGTCGCTCTGGCAAACCCTTACCTCTCCGTTGGTACCTCGGGCTCGGACTGAGCTGTGTATGGAGGTGACGGGTAGGAGTTGGATGCGTCTTTTATTGTGTACAATCACAGCTGTAGTGTATTAAGGTGATGTCGGCATTTTTGTTCTTAACATATGTGTTAACGTTCCATATCTGATTCTACCCACCACTTGACATTAAAGCTCTTAAACCACTACCCCTGTTTCAAATACAGCTTGATGTTTCATGAAATTCATGTACTTTCAGGTAAAAACTACCCCACTTTTCAAGGAAAATTGGCATCTGGTCAATATTTTGTACTGCATATATGTCTTTCATGACCCGTCATATTTACAAAATCTTAATACCCGTCGTCCCTTCCTTTTGGGGTTACTGGTCACCACTGTCTTAAAAAACTATTTTTAATGACCACAAGAGCTGTTGCAGACCATTTATGTGTGTGTGTGATGACATTAAAGAAAAGTAATAACAAGCATCACAGATGCAGTCAATAGGAAGTTATACCTGCAGGCACTCTTCATATCCTTGTGTAATGTGGTCAAATAATTCTGTTATTAGTGTACATGATCATAAAGATACAAAATTCCTCTGCCTCTTGCCTGCATCTCCAACAGTTGGAATGACAACTTAAGTTAAACTTAAGTTGGAAGTTAACTTAAGTAATGTATGTGGCATCCAGTGCCATTCACCCAAGAATTTGAAAAAGCTAAGCTTTAATCTTGCTTTTCTCAACCCTTCCCCTTGAAACCCTAACAGTGAAATCCATTCCTTCCGCGTTTACTCTCTTGTTAGTTTAACTTGCCACCTTTGTCTAAGGGCTGCTGCTGTCGGGTTTGAAAATAGTGGGTTTATAATTGCCCCATGGAATACAGACATGATTACCTTCTATTGACCTCATTTACTCAGGTAGGCCCATATTATGGCTGTGTAGGTTATCGAGTGGAGATTCCAAGTTCAACCTCATACAATGAATCTGGAAGTGTCCTCATTTTTTATTTTCTGGTAGGCCATATTCTATTTGTATCTCCTCAGAAGATTTTCAATCCAAGCTTTGCCCAATGCTCACTTCTAGCCAACTTCCCCGGTATATGGTGGCTCCTTCTACTATCCTTATTTTAGCATTTGTTCATTATGGTTACTCTGTGTGCAGATGAGACTTATCACCAGGCACTTGAAATTGCAATGAGAAGCTACTCAGAGAAAAATTAAGATCACTTTAAAACGTAGACAAAGCTTATTGCTTTCAGACGACATAGAGACAGTTACAGTCCAGCCTGTGCATCTGATTGGGACTCTTAAGACTTAAATCTTTCACCAGGTTCTCCAGCATTTCTAGCAACATCAAATCAAGTGCGGATGACTGTGACTACTTGGGTGATCACTTTATGACAATGATGTAAAACATTTGTGGCATTTTAACAGATCCCCTAGCAAACACACCTTGATTTGATTTCCCACCTCCTCATCAAAACTCTGTCTAGAACTCTTTTGTCAGGTCTCTTGAGAAGTGACACTAAAAGGTATCACAAGTAATATGTCTGGTTCTCCTCTGTTGTGCTCAGTTTCTGAAAGTGAGGGCTCCCCTGTTGTTCACTCAATGACAGATATTAATATACCAGAACTCTAGAAGAGAGTGGGGTGATTTTACACTCAGGGAAATACAAAATCTGGACCCTCCTGAGGTGAGTAGCTACCAGCTCAAAACACTAAATGAAACCCAGGAAATAATTGTGGCCACATATCGCTCTGATTTATTAGAAAAGACATATGGCTATATTCAAATACAACAGTACTAACATCCTGGGACATCTAATAATTTATACTTAGAAAACAATCCAATTCTGAAAGAAAGGCTACACAGACAAAACAACACTGAAACACCAGCTAGTGCACCACCATAACTCTTCCAGTGAACAGTTACTCCTGTGTAGGCATTAGAGCTGATGTTCACATAACCGCTACTAGTAAGCATGGGGTATTTAAACCATTACTGGCAGGTAGTTATGGTTATTTCATTCCACCACTAAATGTGTCTGTAGCCTCAGTGGCACTTCAATTTTCTCATTCATTCCCCTTTCCAGAGGGTATGTAAACGTTTTTGTATGCATGTGCTACAGATTCTATAAAATACATACTTTTGGAAACGGACAGGCTTAGAATGAATATTTTTGTACGGTTCTCTCAGATAGCCAGACTCACATTGGGTTCAGCCCCAGTTAAGACTATATTTTACTTACTGCCATTTTTCTAATATTATATCTATCTGACTGTTGACATTTTCATCACAGTAAATGAACCATACATACACTGGATGGCCGGCAAGTAGACTTCCATCCTGAAAGGGGCACTGAGATAGCATTACTTATAGCCTTTGATGAAATCAGAAGTATTGTTGATGTCTGAACACATCAGAGAAAGTCCTTTCCAATCTGTTTGCTTTGTTGCATTTTTGACAGGATAGATCATGGTAATTCGTTGCATTATCTTACAGAACGAGGGAGGATCCGAGACACAGTGCCCAATTAGTTCCTTTTATTTCTAAAATATTGCTGCTGAGCTGTGACTTTTTCTCCATTTTATTTATCAAGACCAAGGTCTCTAATGGAGTTTCTCAGGGCTCTCTCCTACCCTTTTCGATATTTAGACCCATATTCTCTTTGCCTTATCACACACCATGGATGCAGAGCACTATCCTATGGAGACAAGCTACGTACATTTGATCTTGTCACCGAAGCTTGTAAGGACCATCATTGACTGAACATACAGTGTAAAGCTTAATTCAAATATCAGGTTTTTCTTCACAGGATTTACTATATACAAAAACAATCTGGGATGTCTAAGTCTCAGCAGCCTTAAAGACTTAGGGCTAAATTACGGGTTTGGAAGTCCATCGGACCGCCAAACTTGCTGTGGAGGTGTGATGGTAGTCAGGGACCAAAGGTACAAAAAGAGGGACAAGAGAGGCTTTTTCCACTCACAAAGGAGTGGGAGGTCCAGCAGAAACAGTAGCCCCAGTGACAGAGATTACAAAGAAGGAGTTTCTGCTGATCCTCTATGATAAAGTTAGTGAAGTCAAAGAGAAGGCTGGATCCAACTTAGTCCACCATGTGTCCATGGTTGGGAATCCATATGTTGGATAATGGTGCCCTCAAACATCCTTTCAGGTGTCATGCTTCATCATATGGGCTGCTCCTCGTTGGGCCAGCGGTGCAATGCCCTACGGGCTCCCTTAGAAAGGTGCACTTTGTCGGAGATCTTCTATCCAACTGCCGTATGGTGAAGTGCGGGTGTGGGGCCTGGATGGCGTAGATGTGTGTTGGTGAGTTAAAACAAAGTTAAGAGTGCCTGGCAGGAATTGATTTTATTCTGGGGGCCTCCTACCCTGATTAAAAACGTGTGAACATGGCACTTGTTCGAGTATAATGTCTCGTGTCAGAGTGTCATGTGTTTAAAGGATGTGGGTCAACATGTTTCTCGCATAGAGTAAGTGTACTCTCGATTCGTCAGGACCTAGAAAAAGAACTATCTACATCTAAAAAACTACTAGTATTCAAGTTTATATCAAATCATGTGTTTTTAACCATAATACCTGTTTGAATCAGGAGCTACCTGTAATGAAAAAAAGGTAGGTTATAGAATTACACATGAATGAATGAATGAATGAAGATGTGCTTATATAGCGCATGGCTACCCGGAGGCATCCCAGCGCTGGTGCATCGTACATAACAGTTGGAAATGAAGCCTTCAGTGCGACTCAGCACTCTTATCTTGACTAAAAGGTGGTGATTTCCGATGCGTCGTGAGACACACCAGAAAATAAAAACAATTGGTGATGAATCCCCACAGTGAGCTATCGTGACTACTCACCTCTGTGGAAATCCTATTAAAAACAGCAGAAAATACAAAGGTGTGACTCACCCTATTCAGTAACTGTCCAGACATCAACAGTACTCGGTGGGCTGTGCATGAGTGAGCATTCCTCAATGATTAGGACTGGACCGGAAAGGGTAACATAATTGGTGAGTCCAATGTGATCCAACATATCATGTATGATAGAATAGGAACAGTGTGCAATAACCAAAGTCTCAGGTAAAAGGAGGACCGAGGACAGAGGTGAGTAGTCACGATAGCTCACTGTGGGGATTCATCACCAATTGTTTTTATTTTCTGGTGTGTCTCACGACGCATCGGAAATCACCACCTTTTAGTCAAGATAAGAGTGCTGAGTCGCACTGAAGGCTTCATTTCCAATTGTTATGTACGACGCACCAGCGCTGGGATGCCTCCGGGTAGCCATGCGCTATATAAGCACATCTTCATTCATTCATTCATGTGTAATTCTATAAACTACCTTTTTTTCATTACAGGTAGCTCCTGATTCAAACAGGTATTATGGTTAAAAACACATGATTTAATATAAACTTGAATACTAGTAGTTTTTTAGATGTAGATAGTTCTTTTTCTAGGTCCTGACGAATCAAGAGTGCACTTACTCTATGCGAGAAACATGTTGACCCACATCCTTTAAACACATGACACTCTGATACGAGACATTATACTCGAACAAGTGCCATGTTCACACGTTTTTAATCAGGGTAGGAGGCCCCCAGAATAAAATCAATTCCCGCCAGGCACTCTTAACCTTGTTTTAACTCACCAACACACATCTGCACCATCCAGGCCCCACACCCGCACTTCACCATACGGCAGTATGGAGCCCGTAGGGCATTGCACCGCCGGCCCAACGAGGAGCAGCCCATATGATGAAGCATGACACCTGAAAGGGTGTGTGAGGGCACCATAATCCAACATATGGATTCCCAACCATGGACACATGGTGGACTAAGTTGGATCCAGCCTTCTCTTTGACTTCACTAACTTTATCATAGAGGAACAGCAGAAACTCCTTCTTTGTAATCTCGGTAGTCAGGGACCGCCACGAGGGAGGTCCGACTGCCGTATTACAACTATGGTGGCGGGACCGCCATAGGACTGCCGCAACCGCCAGGGATCTGTGATCCCTGGAGGTGGCATGGCAGTCAGAGGCTCCAAAATGCTTGTCGTTGCTGCTGCGGCACCATCAAGCATATTTGGAGTTTCCTCAATGCTAAAGTTTTTAGGCAGTATGGCTGCCATGAAAATTATACAGTGAGGAAACAAAGGGGGCCCTACAGGGCCCCACGTTGCCTCAGGGCAATAGGATGCATGCATGGGGGAACATGGTATGCCCCCTGTCTGCATGCAGCCACTTTCCTGCCCAGCATGGACTGCACAGTCCATGCCGTACAGGGATGTGCTTTGGCTCTCCTATTGCAGTGCCTTTGTAATATGCACTGCCGTGGGAAAGACAATGGACCGCCCACCAGAACACAAGGCAACTCATAATCTGGCGGGCAGCCGGTGGTGAGGTTTGGCAGTGTGGGAATGGGTCAGTGCCGTGGCGGCGTGCTCCCACATAGCTAAACTAATAATCAGGTGCTTAATGTCTTCTATCTTCCTCATTTTCTTGCTTGGTTACCAGTCCTATAATGAGAAAATCCCCCAGCGGTAACATAACCTTTAATTCTCTTTCCATAAACTCTAACATGATTTGTTACTTTCCGTATGTAGTATAGAGATACAGTTGACCTTCAGGAAGGTTTTAAAGATCATTCTATTCTATTAGCCTGGTTTCTGGATATAAATATATTAATTACATAAATGTAATACTTTGTTGTCAACTCTACATTTCCCAGTGTTCTCATTGCATCGTTTTTTGTGAATCTTAAGGTATATTGTGTGCTAGCAGTCCTGGAAGTGCATCAGTTAGGTACATGCTTAGCAATCATAGTACATGTATCCTTACTCCTAAAAGCACTGATCCTTCTCTTTTCATGGTGCTGCTTGCCCTTTTTGGTTCATTTTGCTTTGGATGTACAGGTTCCCACCAAGACAATTCTTGTGTGCCCACTTTATTGATCACTTTATTAATATATATATATATATATATATATATATATATATATATATATATATATATATATATATATATATATATATATATATATATATATATATATATATATATATATATATATATATATATATATATATATGCACAAGCGATTCCAGTATTGAGGGCAGGAATGTGGAAAGAACAACAAATGATGCAATTCTCACCTTGGGCGAAGAGGTTGATTTTTTAGCGGATGCACGGAGACAAACTCTGAGACCGCGAAACGAAAGGAACAACATAAGAAAAGACGCAATACAATCAGAAGAACGAGGCGCCGCAGGCGGAAACGTGAAGCGGAGAGGAAATCAGCGCAAGTATTGGCGCAAAATGTAGAACCTGATGAAAAAACTATTGTAAACCTATCGTCCACAACATTATCTAAGGCGGAGGAACAACTTCTAGCCCTCGGACTCAATTATTGCCCCCAAAGCAACTTCAATTATGCCACAACAAGAGTAGATGTTTTCTGCTTTATACGCAAATTAAAACTGAAAAAATTCTTCATGATCAAAACAGGACTCGAAAAGAAAAAGAATACTTATGACATGACCAATCAGGCTGGATTACAAGCCTCAGATGTACAAACATTATTGACAATGCACGAGTTGGCAAACAATGAGATCGATGATACATCGCAGTCAACACAACAAAAATTAAGCACTATCAATTTGCTTCAAAAGGGCAGGAGGAGAAAGCCCATATAAAGCGAAATCTACATTTTTGCCAATCATGCCAAAGGACGCTGTGGATATCTTCCATGAACGAGTCACAGACGATATAAAGAAACTTCATCGCCAAGTGAATTACAAAAAAAGCAAACCTAATTTGAATCAAAGACATTATCACAACTTAATAAAAAAACTGAGAGATGACAATGAAGTGATTGTAAAAAAAATCAGACAAAGGTGGCAACATTGTCCTTTGGCCCAGATCACAGTACACACAGGAAGCCATGCAACAATTAAACGACACAAGTTGCTATGAGAAATCCACAACACTAGCCTACAACAGAGCTAAAGAATCATTAAAAAAAGAGTTGAAAAAATGGAAATACGAGGGTCTTATTTCCCCAGATGAATACCAATTTATGTTCAATGAACATCCGGTTCTTCCTTTTCTTTATCTATTGCCAAAGATACATAAGGGCAAGATTCCAGTCCCCGGTCGTCCCATCATTTCAGCAATCAACAGCATGACCGAACAAGTGGGACGATATATCGATTTCTATCTACAAGATATGGTGAAGACATTGCCTTCCTTTGTCAAAGACACAGGAGATTTTATAAATAAGTTAAGGGATATTTCTTGGAACAATGATTGGATTTTAGTAACTCTTGATATAGAATCACTTTATACCAGTATTCAACATTCAATTGGGATAAAGGCTATTGAACATTTTTTAAGCTCTAGGCCATGTGAATATGCGATGCACAACAAAATGTTATCTTCTTTGATTACTTGGTGTTTGAACAATAACTACTTTATGTTTGGAAAAGATATTTACAGGCAGATACAGGGTGTCGCGATGGGGGCCTGCTTCTCCCCTAGCTACGCGTGTTTGCACGTGGGCTATTGGGAGGAGCAGGTCCTCAGAACAGAACATAGGGAATTGTTTAATACAAGAATTATGCATTGGCTGCGGTATATAGATGATGTTTTTATGATTTGGAATGGAGATTGTAAGAGTGCAGAGGATTTTATTAGTGCCATCAATATGAATTGTTTTAATTTACATTTTACATCATGCATTAGTTCCATCAAAATTGAATTTTTAGATGTCTCCATTCAAGTCAAGAACAGTGAACTAGTCACTACTGCATTCAGAAAGCCTACAGCAGGAAACGCCACATTACACGCGACCAGTGCACACCCAAAACATTTAATTACCAGCATTCCTTATGGGGAAATTTTAAGACTCAAGCGTATTTGCAGCAGTTCAGAGGATTTTGAAAAATGCCAAAGAGAAGCCCTAATTAGATTGGGGAAAAGAGGTTATTCCAATAAAATACTAACGGAAGCAGTTGAAAAAGCCAGTAAGAAATCTAGGGCATCTCTTCTACCAAATGCCCCAGATAATGAAGGACAGAACAGTTTATCGGAAGAATCACCAAGACTTATTACGACATTCAGTAGTCAGGAAAGAAAAATTAGAGCCATTGTAAATAAAAATTGGCCCATTGTTCTTACCGATAATGTCCTCAAAAACACACTGCCAGTCAAACCGACCATCACCTTTAGAAAAAATCAGTCAACAGCAGGCAGACTCTCCAAAAACTGTCCCGAACTTGCACAGTCCACATCATGGCTAAAACCCAGAAAAGGTTTTTTTAGATGCACAAGTTGTCGTGCATGTAAATTTGGTGTAAACACTACCAAATACCACTCTCCATTTAGAGAAAATGAGGCACTAATCAACGGCAATTACAACTGCCGTACTGATTTCGCGATTTATGTACTCACATGCACCTGTGGGCTTCGGTATGTGGGAAGTACCAAGCTCCAGGTGCATGTGAGAATCCTACAACATCTTCGTGCTATCATCAACAGCGATCCGGCATATCCGGTCGCTCGTCACTTCAAAGAGGTACACAACAAAGACATTAATTGCCTTTCTTATTTTGTGATTGACTCAGTGTTAGCTTCACGCAGAGGAGGGAATCGAGAAAAAATACTTAGGCAGCGAGAAACAAAATACATTTTAGAACTTGATAGTAAATTTCCAAACGGTCTTAATAATACAGAGGATATGCATACCTTTTTATAGTTTTTAACTGGGCTCAGTTTTAAACTATGCATAATATTATTGGACCCCAGCAAATCCTGTTGTACCTCATAATATTTTATGTAGCTGCAATTGGAAATATAATTATTACATTATCAGGTTCTTTTACATTTATACGTATTTTTTATATTCACACTGGCTGTTATTACTCGTATTTCCTCATTCTGAATCGGTGCCGTCTGCTTCTGAACAATATTTGTTGAATATTGATTTTGTTCCCAATCAATAATTCTTATTAACTATAGAGCCCCTTTTTTTTGGTTCAACTACATTTGCACTTGACACTTTAATTCACTAGGAACAACAAATCTTTTTATATACATCCAGGCTTTTAAAACATCTAAGGACACCTCTTAATAGTTAACTCACGTGTTTTAATATTGACAGTTAGCTTCACTTACAACAGCATTATTTTGCACAAGCAGATCCACATTCAGGTGGTGATTTGCACATCCTAAAAATATTTGCACTAATGATAGCTCAGTTTGCACTTGCGTATTTTGCACATATATAATGTGACATTATTTTATACATTATAAAATATGTTTATAAATTGCACATATATTTGTATTTAAACATACCATGGCAATTATGAAAATACAATTACATCTTCATTAGTTGTTTTAAGCGCAATATTGCACATGCATATTTTGCACATTTAAAGTTATTTAAATTATTCGTTGTGTACAAATTTACCTATGTTGTTCAATAAGTTTCGTGGGGAAACATTGTTTATTTGTGATGCTAAATATTGTCATGTATTAAGATAACGCATAGGTATTTACACCAGTGATTGAAAACGCGTGATTAGTTAAAAATAACCAGAAAAGAGAAAAGAGAAAAGAAAAAAAGCCTATATGTATAGTATGTTGTCACTTTCTATTATCACATGGTGCAAACGTAAAAAAACACTGAGAAAGAAAAAAAGAAAGAGTGTATATATATCTGAATTGTACCGCCATTTCATTATGTGATCAAGGGCACAGGATGCCCGAAACGCGTCGTGAGGAACAATAGGCGATGGTATAAGTAAATAAATCACCTGTGATTGACAAGCTCTCGTGTGGGACGTTGCATTTCTTGTTCGCCGTTCGGAGGTACAGGAAGGTGTGTGATATATATATATATATATATATATATATATATATATATATACATATATTTATATATATATATATATATATTATCTACTGGCGGTCGCCACTAGATAGTTATAGTTAGGACCTATTTTCCATAGGAAATCTGCAACATTCTATTACCAATAAGTCTTGCGCCGGTTGACGAATCTTCGCGAAATTTTCCAAACTTTTGGCCAGCTCCACTCCGCTCCTACCCTGAAAGGTTTGTGGTGATTCGTCAAGCGGGGGCCGAGAAAAAAGGGGGGTCACAAAACACATTTTCCCCATGCAATTTCCCATAGGATCTGTTGTCGCAGCTACAGCCCGAACCGCTGAACGGAATGACACCAAATTTGGCAAAGAGGTAGTCCTCAGTTCAGACTCATGCCTTGTGCATAAATGGTGTGAATCTGTTCAGTAGTTCCTGACAAAATTAGGGTAAAAAAGTTAGTGATATCTATGGCCGGGGAGGATCCGTGGACCCTACCCGCACAGTACGCGCACCCTCCCCGAACCGAGTGCGCACCCTCCCGATCGCGCGCTGAATGCTAATTGGCTGTCGAGTGTCTCTCTACATTCGAAACCAGGAACTGTTGGCGGCCATCTTCTGCCTCGGTAGAAACAAGGCTGAAGAAGCAAGGGGAATAAGTGTGTAAAACATATAAAGGGGGCAGAGTGGAAATACTCTGACCCTCTAGAGGTGCTTAGGGGGTCCCAGAAGGACCCCCTGGGGCCCCCCTTTTTTATAAAAAAAACAGCAAAATGCGCACATGGTGCGCGCATCCTATCGCGTTGGATGCACGGATCCTCTCGCGGTGGGTTCGCGGATCCAAGGGAAAAAAATGAAATTGTTGGGAGATAAAGATTAACCTTAAGTGTTTTGTTCTTGAGTGGCTCTAAAAAGAGCCGTTGTGTTTATTGAGAGTTTTTGGTACTTATAAGTAAGTACCTATAGAGAGTCTAAAGTTGTTGAGGAAGACTCTGTTTCCTTCATAAATAAAGTGTACTCCATCTCCATCTCTTGCAAATGAAAGCGCAGATTGTTATTGTAAATGGACCCCATTCTGTAGTCTCGGAGAAAAGCAGAAACAGATTTATTCACATGTTTCCTAGCTTTCTCAATCTGTGGACAAAAATGATCGGACCAGTTCCATTTCTGCCTTTGGCATATGTTAGAGTACACAAAGGCAGTTTTAGGGAAAAGTGAAATCAGTTCTGCAAAGGTGTCCTTCATAAGCATTTCCAGACCTACCCCAGTCACAGTGCCTAGGTCATTGCCACCACAGTGCACTATTATGAGGTCAGGGTGTTGGATTTGCATGAAGGATTTCACCAATGGCATCAATTGGTGCCACTTTAACCCTCTCTGTCCAATCCATTTAATGTCTACATTTGGCAAACCTAGGTCTTTGTGAATGCATTTGTTTTCTGCATACCTTTGGCTCCAGAAAATGTAGCTGTGTCCCACAATCCACACTGTAAGCATCTTGTAAGGAGGTCTGGATGCACTCAGATGGTCTCTGTAAATGAAATGGCAGTTTGGAAAGTAAGATGTTTCTAAAATGGTGGCTAAGATGCAATTTTGAAAAAAGACAAGAAATCATTGGTTGTTTAACAACCTTCTACACTGAAAGGGTGCATATTTCTGTTTTTTAAACGCATGATTCTTATTGGTTAACAAAAACTGATTGTAAGGAACATTATATATGATAAGCTGATATGTTGAGAAGTCAAGCACACTTGCTGTTTTGATTAGCAACATTGTGTGTGCTGAACTTCTGACCTGTGTGCTCAGTACAGTGTTCCATGACCTGTTTCTATGGTAACGGGCAGAAGGAAGATTGGGGGAAGGGTTGAAGTTTATGTCAGTTGGAAAGGGTTGAAATGTTTAACCAATAGAAATGTGTGTTTGCTTTTGAATTTATGTGGGAAGGAATGTGATTTGATGTTTACATGTATATGTGTGGAAAATGAGAGGGAAACTTTGCCATTCTTTGGTTCTGCTGACAGGTGCACAGTGCAGAGATTCTGTATAAGAAAATCCGGTGTGTGACTGATATCTGGTGTGTGACTGATATACTTCTTAATCTACAAAACATCTTGAAAGGTGAGTTATTTAATTGTGAGGGGATGTATGTAGACTATTTTTATTTTAATCAGAGTAATGTATTTCTTCTGCTAAAGTGTAGGGAGTACTTTTTTTTCTCTACAATCTTATTGACAGTGTGTGTGCATGTAGAAACTATTTTGTGATAAGGATTTGTTTTTTTCATGAGTTTGTAGACAGATAACTATGCAGTTTTTATATTTTGGTAGAATTAGAAACCAGTCATTGTTTATGAATTTGTGAAATGAGTTATGTTTCTGCAGTAAAATGTAGTACTCCTTGTAGATGAAATGTGTTTTGGTATAGTGCAAGGGATAGTGTTGTTTGTCTAGAATCACACAGAGAGCCTGTGTGCATTTGGGAGCCACTGTGAGAGAAGCATTTAGTAATATATTTTATTTGTTGACAGATAACTCTTTTAAAACCTGTCATGTTGTCAAGTTTTAGTAGCATTAGAAGCCAGTCTTTGCATATGCGTTGATTAAATGAGTCAGGCGTTGATACAAAAGTGCACTTTTGAAATACGCACATTGTGTGCAGTTCCCTTACCACTTCCATAGTAGTAAATAAGGTTTGGTAAACTTGTAGGGATAGTGGTCATTGCTTATGCGTTGATTAAATGAGTCAGGCATTGACACTAAAGTGCAGTCATGAAATATGTAGATTGTGTGCAGTTCCCTTACCACTTCCACTGTAGTGAATGAGTTTTGGTAAACTCCTGGGGATAGTGGGGCTTGTCTAGAATCACACTGTGAGTCTGTGTGCATTTGGGAACCACTGTGAGAGAAGTGTTTGGTAACATCGTGTATTTGCTGACAGATAACTGTTTTAAAACCTGTCATGTTGTCAAGTTTTAGTAGCATTAGAAGCCAGTCTTTGCTTATGCGTTGATTAAATGAGTCAGGCATTGACACTAAAGTGCAGTCATGAAATATGTAGATTGTGTGCAGTTCCCTTACCACTTCCACTGTAGTGAATGAGTTTTGGTAAACTCCTAGGGATAGTGGTGCTTGTCTAGAATCACACTGTGAGTCTGTGTGCATTTGGTAACCACTGTGAGAGAAGCGTTTGGTAACATCGTGTATTTGCTGACAGATAACCGTTTTAAAACCTGTCATGTTGTTAAGTTTTAGTAGCATTAGAAGCCAGTCTTTGCTTATGCGTTGATTAAATGAGTCAGGCATTGACACTAAAATGCAGTTGTGAAATATGTAGATTGTGTGCAGTTCCCTTACCACTTCCACTGTAGTGAAAGAGTTTTGGTAAACTCCTAGGGATAGTGGTGCTTGTCTTGAATCACACTGTGAGTCTGTGTGCATTTGGGAACCACTGTGAGAGAAGCATTTGGTAACATCGTGTATTTGCTGACAGATAACTGTTTTAAAACATGTCATGTTGTCAAGTTTTAGTAGCATTAGAAGACAGTTATGGCTTATGCTTTCATTAAATGAGTCAGGCATTGACAGTAAAGTGCAGTTGTGAAATATGTAGACTGTGTTGCAGTTCCCTTACCACTTCCACTGTAGTGAATGAGTTTTGGTAAACTCCTAGGGATAGTGGTGCTTGTCTAGAATCACACTGTGAGTCTGTGTGCATTTGGGAACCACTGTGAGAGAAGCGTTTGGTAACATCGTGTATTTGCTGACAGATAACTGTTTTAAAACCTGTCATGTTGTCAAGTTTTAGTAGCATTAGAAGCCAGTGTTTGCTTATGCATTGATAAAATGAGTCATGCTTTGACACTAAAGTGCAGTACCATGTAGTATTGTATTCACTGCACCAGAACTGAAAATGTAAAATTTTTACTCAGGCACTGTCCTAGAAGTAGTCTGATGATTTAGTCAGTTTCTAAATACTTATGTTGTGAACCATTCATTACCAAATAGACTGCTTCAAATGTCTATGCAGTATGCATGTAGATCTCTAACCACCTACACAGTTGTTTTTCACACCTTCAATTCCCTAGTCAGTATCCATACACTTCCAGGAAACACCCTGTCACTCCCTTTGCAGTCTTCTAGTGACCCATTCATCACCATGTAGTAATCCATTCACTGTGCCAAAACCCAAACACTTATAAATTCACCAAGACACTCTCTTTCCAGTACTCTAATGATTCAGTCACTGTCTAAGTATTCATGCACTGAGCCAGGCCTTAGCACATGGACTGCTTCAAACCCCTATGCACTATGCATGCAGTCTTCTAACCACCCAGAGACTTGTCTTTTACACTTTCAATTCCCTAGTCAGTATCCATATAGTCCAGCAAACATCCTGTCACTCCCTTTGCACTCTTCTAGTGACCCATTCAGTACCAAGTACTAATCCATTACCTGTGCGAAAAGCCTACCACTTATAAATTCATCTAGGTAGTCTCCTTGCTGTAGTCTAATCATTCAGTCAGTACCCAAGTACTCATGCAGTGAGCCGGTCCTTAGCACATGGACTGCTTTAAATGCCTATCCAGTATGCATTCAGTTCTCTAATCAGCTACACAGTTGTCTTTTGCACCTTCAATTCCCCAGTTAGTATTCATACACTTCTAGCAAACACCCTGTTACTCACCCAGTGTGTCTCCTTTTAGTACTGTAATCATTCAGTCAGTTAGCATGTAGTCTTTTAGTGAGGTAGGCTTTAGGGCATGAACTGCTTCAAAGTAGTATGCACTATGTATGTAGTGTTTTAATCATCGTCACACTTGTGGTTCAGGGCTATAGTTTCTTAGTCTGTTTTTATATAAAATGTGTTTGTACAGTAATGGAATACTGTCAATTTGAAAGTTATTAATATACATTTATTTGTGATTCTTTTTTGCAGATACTGTTTTTCAACGTTAAAATCGAGAAATTATGCCAGAAAAAAAAAGAAAATGAAAAGAACAGAGACAGGAGGATTATTTGAAGAAACATCAACCACAAGTATTGAATGAACAAGATAATGTGGCTAAAAGGAAAAAATCTTCTGGTAAGATCACAAAGCAATTTATTAAAAATGTTTGTAGGAGCAAACAGAATGTAGAGAATGCTGCAACTTCAGAGAATTTTTTAAGTAAGAAAAAAAATCAAAGTAAAAAAGCAAATGTTCAGTCAAAGGAGATAAAGTATGGTAAAAGAAGACAAAATCAGTATAAGGAATTACGCAAAAAAATATTTTACAAGAGAGTAGTGCATAACTTGCTGAAAGATGTGAAGAAATATAAAAAGAGAGCTTTATTTTATAAAAAGAAGAAGCATATTGAAAGCATTGTGGAAAAGGCTTTTGAAGTAAAAAGGAAACTGTTTATTTTACTGTTAAACAGAATTCGATCACTAGATAAACCAATATATGTAATGAAGGCCAAAAGTAGGAGGAAAAGAGTTATTGATAAAAAAAATAAATTGTGATTTTTTTTGGGAGAATGGAAACACAGTTCTAGTTCAGAGCCTTTTTTTAATGAAGAGAGTTATTCACTAAGTGAAAAATTATTGTATGCAGTTGACACCAGTGGTAGAGGTTATGAGGTTAGTGATGGTTGTCCAATGGAGAAAGAGAAAATGGTTGAAAGAAATGCAGAAGAAGTGATAGCTGATGAAGTTTTAGGGAGACGTGCTAAAAACCCTGTGTACACTTGGGATTGCAGTAGTGTTTGTAGTGTACGACAGGAATCTATTGAACAATTATGTAGTTTTTTACAAGTCTATACTAAAAAAAGTGTAAAACAAAAGATTAAGCTGTTGCAAGGACTAGACCCTTGCAGAGTGAGAAAACATACTGGTTTGCAAGGTCATTCTCTGGCTTGTCTTTCTAGGAAAGTTTGTGAAAGTGTTTTTCACCATTTCAGAACGCTGGCAGAACATCATACTCATATGCGGAAGTTAGTGAGAAGGTTGTATTATGCAAAAAGTCCAGCACTGAAGTTAAGTGGGTTGAACAATGCTCTTTTGCGTGGGTCAGTTTCAGATGTGAAGCAGGTCTGTGAGGATATTGAGTTTTGTTACTTTGGGCCTCAGCAAGAGAGTGAAGAAACTGACACATTAGTAGAACAAAATATTGAAGACAATGTAGAACCTGTAATTACAGAAATATTTGAGGATGAAATTCCAAAGTTTAAGGTAATTTCAGGTGAAAGACCAAATGTTTCTTGTATTTGTTGTCGGCGAAGTCACTATAAAAATCAGACTAGGGGTGTCAATCTGTATTTAAAAAGTGAAATAGAAGATAATGATAAGTGGATGGAATTTGCAACTTATTTGTTGGTAGAGGATTGTTTTGATTTGGGATGTGAGCAGCATATTTGCAAATATTGTTATAATAAATTAGATGAGAATAAAATGTCTACTAGAGCTGTTCATAATAATCTAGAGTTGGTTGCTATTCCTCCAGAGCTGATAGATTTAAATACGTATGAGTCTATTCTGATACAATGTGTTCACCCGTTTCAGGCTATTGTTCGTATGGAGCCCAAAACAAGTACATTACCTCCATCAGAGTTGCAAAGAGGATTGAAAGGAAGAGTTGTGTATTTACCATTAGATTTAAGGAAAAATGTTGAAACTATTGGTGTAGATCATGCAGAAAATGAGCCACTAGTCATTCTAGTTAATGGTGTTCCTACTAAGAATAGGAAAATCTGGCAAGAGTTAGTGGATGTTAGAAAAGTGCAAAAGGCATCATTGTATCTGTTAAAAAATAATGAGTACTACAGAAATGTGTTTGTTGGAGAAGAAGAAATAGATTTAGCAGAAGATAGAGAAACATTAAGTGGACAAATTGAAAAAGTGGACATGTCCAGATGTGAAGGGATCTCTGAACATTACAGTGGACATCCACTTCATTCCAAAGAGGTGATGGGAAATACAATTGAGTTGTTTCAAATGAAAAAAGCAACAGGAAGTCCCATGAGTGTATGGGAAGAGAGCTTGGAAGCTCGTTGTTTCCCACAGTTGTTTCCAACAGGAAAAGGTGGACGATATGATGAACGTCCTGTGCAGATTCCTGCATCTGAATATCGGACAACAAGATTATATGCAGAAGATCCAAGATTTCGACAATGTATCCCTTATATGTTTCATCTTCTGTTTGAAAGTGACTTGTCTGGACTTTCATATGCAGTAAATCACATTTTAAAAACTGGAATGCATCTTCAAAATGTAACTGCAAAGGATTTTATGGATAAAGTGCATCAGAGAGATGATCATTTAGAATCTCAGTTGATTAATCTGATGGCATGTCAGCGTGGGACTACTGAATATTGGTACCGTCGACATGGAGAACTGAAATGCATGCTACGGAACTTGGGAACTCCTACATGGTTTGTTACACTAAGCTGTGCTAAGTATGCTTGGGATGATTTACTTGAATTTCTTCGAGAGGCAAATTCCAATATAAAAAATATTGAATACAAGACACCTGGAGAATTGTGCTCTTTGGATCCTGTCAATGTATGCAGATATTTCAATCATAGATTTGAAGCTATGATGTCTTTCATCTGCAATAAAAAGAATCCTCCTCTTGGAGAAGTTGTGGATTTCTTTTGCAGAAAGGAGTATCAAGCAAGAGGTGCTCCTCACATACATATGTTGTTATGGGTCAAGGACGCCCCCAAATTTGGAACAGATTCAGATGAAACTGTTTTGTCTTTCATTGAAGATTATGCTACATGTGCTCTTCCAAATAGCAGAGAAGAGAAAAACTTAAAACAACAAGTCTTACGATTTCAAAGCCATAGGTGTGGAAAATACTGTCAACGAAAGTACAAGTCAAAGGATAAGTTCTATACCAAATGTCGTTTTGGATTTCCACGTCCTGTATTAGCCAAAGGAAGAGTGAACAGTTTTATGTCAGCTGTACGACATACCATCACAAGAAAGTCTCCGAAAAACACCTACAACTTAAGAAGAAGCGAAGAATCAAAATACATAAATGACTACAATCCAGTTATTTTATCCATGTGGAACGCTAACATGGATATTCAGTATGTTGCGGACAATTCCATTGCTGTTGCTCGATATGTAACGTCTTACATTACTAAATCAGAAAAGACTGAATTGAAAGAAATGGGGGAAGAGATTTCTCACGAGAAGACTCTAAGTAAGAAATTATACAGTTTCAGTTTGAAGATGTTATCGCATCGTGAAATTGGAGCATATGAATGTTCAGATCGGTTATCATCTGCAAGTCTATATTCCAAAAGTAGAAGAATCATTTGGGTGAGTCTAGGTCTTGCAGGAATGCGAAATTGGGTACTGAAATCTGTTCAAGAAATTGAATAATTAGCAGAAAATGACCCTGAAAGTACAGATATTTTGAAAAACAATATGTTGGACACATACTATTCAAAGAGAAGTCATCATCTTGAGAACATGTGTCTCTATGAAGTGCTGCAAAACTACACTTTTAAACGGAATATTACAGAGAACATCAACGATGGAAAATATGGTGTGATTGGTTCTGAAGGATGTCTGGTGAAACAGAGGAATGGAAATTAAATTAATCACAGAAAACTGAGTTGCGACACTGCTGACAAAAGGGAATTTTACTATTTAGCCCTTTTGCAAATGTTCAAACCATGGCGTTCTGAACTGGAATTACTTGGAGATTTTCCCAGCTATGAAGATTCATTTAATGCTTGTAAAGATAGCATACAATGCAGTGCTTTAGCAAATTATGTGAAAATGTTGAATGATGAAATTGATCAAGAAGCTACAATTGCAGCTGAGATTGCTAGAGACAGTTCTCAAGACAGTCAAAAGTCTGCTGCACTGAGTCAAGATCCACTAGGACAACCAATCGTTAAAAATGAAGCAGCGATTGCAATGAATGAGGTGGAAACAGCAATGTATCAAGCACAAGAAGATGCAATACAGTTAGGAAACTTGGAAGAGCAACTAAATGTTGAACAGAAACAAACATATCAGCAAGTGAAAGAGCAGATTGACCATGGATTACTTCATGAAAAGAGAGTGTGCTCATGTACATCATTTCAACCTATCCGAATGTATGTGAGTGGTCAAGCTGGAACAGGAAAGAGTTTCTTAATTAAAGTAATTACAAGTTATCTGCAAAAAACAACTGAGTCACATTTGTCTTGTGTTGTCACTGCTCCAACTGGGTTGGCAGCACATAACATTAAAGGAATTACTTTACATCGTTTACTAATGCTGCCAGTAGAGCAGGAGAACAAATTGAAATACCACAAGCTATCTGGAGAAGCTTGTTGTGAAGTTTCAAGAGTGCTGAAGAAAACGAAACTTCTCATTATTGATGAGGTGAGCATGGTTTCAAACTTGATGCTTGCCTTTGTGCATTTAAGAATGCAGCAAATTCTTAAAACAGAGTATGACGTGTTATTTGGAGGAAAACACGTCATAGTTTTTGGAGATCTACTGCAACTGACACCGGTAAAAGCACAACCGGTATTTAAAACACTTGCCCATGAAGATACCAGAAAGTCTCTTGGTAGTGTTGGTAATGTGAACATTTGGAGTAATTTTGAATACAAAGAACTGACAACAAATATGCGACAGGCAAATGATGCTGAATATGGAAGTATTCTTCAAGATATACGAATAGGAATTCTTTCAAAAAAAGGGAAAGAAGCTTTGGAGAGTCGATTACTTTGCAATGTGTTTCCACATGAAAATGCAGTTGCTGCAAAAGTGTACGTGGAAATTGCTAAAAATAAGTCAGTGATTTGCTTAATGCCGACACTGCGTGAATGTTCAATATTCAACGAACAATTATTAAAATTGGAAAATGAAGAAATTGTAGAAATGGAAGCCATCGATAAAATACTACATGAAGGAATCACTATTATTTTGATGGGAAAGTTGAGATCAAAACTAGATTGTTTAGAAAAAAAATATCTAAAACTGCTGGTTTGGAAAATACACTGTATGTGTGTGTAAACTGTCGGGTAATTTTAAGGCGTAATTTGGATGTAGGGAAAGGTTTAGTTAATGGTGCAATGGGCAAAGTGGTGGATTTTGTGAATTATCAGAAAAAAGAAAGAATTTAATTTTTCAAAATTAAATTTGATCTGTTTGATGAAGTTAAAGAAATTGGTCGTTGTTCAGTTCGTTTTTTGCTTGTTAAAGTTTTATATGTCCGTAGGAAACAATTTCCATTTTCTCTGGCATATGCAGTGACTATTCATAAATCTCAAGGATTAAGTGTAGACAGTGCATTGGTGAACATTGGATCTACTGTATTTAAAGAGGGTATGGCATATGTTGCTTTGTCGCAAGTCAGAACATTATCTGGTTTGTTTTTGATTGATTTTGATGAGACAAAGGTTACTGCAGATGCAAACTGTGTAAAAGAGTATAATAGGTTAAGAAGGGTGTATGCTCCCAATTTAGGTCAATATCCTGTATTTGAAAAGCGTGTGGTTGGTCGAAAAAGAAGGTTAGAGAATATCTGTACTGAAGATGTCAAGAAGGGAAAAGAACAAGATAATGTTGTGATTGCAGGTAAAAAGAAATTGGACACTTGAAGAGATTGTTGGTTATCTGTTTGAAAATAGTTCTGGTGTCAACTGCTATGGTAATGTAGTGGTCAATGTTGTTTTTTATCTGGAAGGTTTGCAAGCACAAATTATGCAGAATCGGGAAAAAAGATTTTGTTCTCTGTTGCATTCTGTTTATGAAAAATTGACAACAGATAGAAGTAAAATACAATCTGTTTCAGATGTTCGTAATCTTTTGGATGTGTGTTCTGGTTCTACACAATTTACACAAAATATCCAACAAGATGCTCAGGAATTTTTAATGTATATGCTTACCATTTTTGAAAATGAAGGTGTAGAAGTAGAAAATATTTTTGGCCTTTCTTACAAATGGGAACATTATTGTGAAAATTGCATGTATACATGTAGCACCAATGTAGACACTGAGAGATTTCTGTATTTAACATTACCAGACTGTAAATCAGTGTCTTTCATTAAATTAGTGAAAGGTGCAATTCAAAACATGGAGTGTAGCCAGTGTAAATCAGAAATGTTATCCACAGTATTCTTAACAAAATATGGAAAAGACATAATTTTAATGATGCAACGTTGTACAGCTGATGGAAGAAAATTGGATACTTTAATAGAACAATTTGTAGCAGCACAACTATCAATATCAGGAAGGACTTTTGTAGCATTTGCAATAATTTTCCATGATGGTCATTCCACCACATCTGGACATTACACTGCCTAAAATGTGACAAAGGCTGGGCACTTTGTAATGATGCCCAGTTGGTTTTCAAACAACATTTGCCTAGGGAATTACAAAATTCCTACCCAATATTTTTAAAGCCAAAGCTTTAGGAAGATAATTCACTCTCTGAGGAATTTATTATTATAATTTAATAGGACTACCATTAGACAATTTACATAAAGAAGAAGTGCAAAAATACCATTTGGCCTCAAGGAAAGGTATATTTTTGAATTATGGACTTTTTGGTGGTCATTTATTCAGTGATTATTTTAATGCGGCAACATTTACAGTTTTTATAAGTTAAAGTTATAACATTTTGTAATCTGTAAGCATTTCATATATGTATGATTTGTATTTTCTGGTATTTTACTTAGAATAGTATGTTGTTGTTTTTTTAACAATCTTTCTGATTGTTTTTTTTTTTGCCCGCTGAGTGATGAGTACCATTGAAATCACTATTTCGAGAGAAATTCAATATATTCTGAGAACAGCAAAAAAGGCAAACAAATTACTTTGTGGAAATTATGTTGTGTTGTAAAAAAATTATTATTATATGTTATAATTTTTTTTTCTTTTCTTTCACTGATCCAAATTTTAAAATAAGCAATTTTTAAGTATTTATATTTGAATGAAAAACAGCAAAAAATGAATACCATTTTTTATTCCTATTACTGTGAAGGTAAGTTTAACTAAGTCTCAATATGCAGAATGAAGAGGCCTGCAAGAAGCTACAAAGTTGAAACTCATTTCTAAAAACACTCTGTTTATGTAGTTTTGAAATCTGACCATAATCAGATATTATGTGACCTGCAAAAAAAGAGATTTGAGGGGTTCATAATATTTCACCTTTTTAGCTGTTGAAGGACCACAATCATTTCAATCATTCTTCTTTGAACATCTTTGCAGACAAAACTCTGTGCTTACCTTCTATCATTCGCAAGGAAATTTAAAAACGGAAATATGTCATTTTTTGTAACATAGTTATTGTGCAAGATACTCTTTTATATTTACAAAGAGAGGAAAAGGCACTCTGTGCACTTTTTATACTCCATGTAAATACAACCTCATCATTTAGACCACTTTGTGTTGAAAGGGTGTTCTATAAGTGTTGTTGTGCATGATTGCACTTAATACTCATAGACACATGTCTAGAATTATCAGAAATCATGAATCTCGATATGTGTGTGAATGGTGCACCATTCTAAAATTGGTGTAGGAAAGCACAACAAAGAGAATTGTTTTAATTTCTCCACGTTTTTATATCTTCAATGCATGCTGAAATGTTCAGCATACATTGAAGGAGAAAAATGCATTTTCTCATTGTTTTTGTGCAGGTAGGTGTGTCTTCCTGTAGAAAAACAAACAGCACATGACACAGATATCCTTGCACTATGGTACAAGGGTGCCTGTGTCACCATATGGCTGCAGTTTAAGCAGCTGTGCAGAGAGAAGCATAGATTTGCAACATATTTATGTACATCCCTGTGCTTCGGAAGTACTACAGCACACTGCAGTTAAATAGGTTACTGTGTGATGCTGCAGCACTTCCTTATAGTTCTGCACTTATACATTCACCATACGCTACTAATGCATTCATTCAGTCAATTACGTACTACAGATACATTCATCTAAACTTTCACACACTAACAAAGAAATGTAGCTCTTTTTTTAAACCAGGAAAGTTAGTTCTTACAAGAACTTTTTTTTTCTTCTTTTTTCTTTTAAATATTTTTTGGGGTTTTTCTAACAATTTTGTGATTTTTTTTCTTTTTCTGAAAAGAAAAAAAATAAAATAGGAGAAACCAAACAATGAACTTCAGGGAACAATAAAAAAAAACAAAAAAAACCTAGCAAATGTGACTTTCTTGGCGGCGGCAGATCAGATCGATTTACTGCTCGCCATAGCACAAAGTCTTATTGCACTTAGTGCAGAGCACTTTTAAAAATTGAAATTGAGGACGGATGTCCAAGGTTTGGGCTGATGGATGCACTCTTGATGTGCTCGGCTGCGATGAGGTGGATGGCGCAGGAGCAGGAGTGTTTCTCATCCGTCGGCACTCTTCTTTTGCAAGATTGTTTGGATGAAGGGTCCTCATGTGCTTCATCATACTTGCCATGCCGCAAGAGTATTTCTTGTTAGGATCCCCTCTCGATAGGACTCTTTTGCAAATCTTGCACATGACCAAGGTGGCATTGGACTTATTCTGCCCCTCGGGAAAAGTAAAAAATTTCCACACCACTGAAGAAAAACGTTTTTTGAGTGGTGCCTCCGGCAAAAATTCATCCTCAGAACTATAAGGTGATGCAGGTGATGCCTGCTGCCCTGAAGCCATTTTTGGTTGAAAAAAGTTAGAGCTAAGTGTAAACTTAGTCTAAAAAATCTTCTTCTCTCCAAAGAGGTGGTTCTCCAAAGAAGCTCAAAGAAGAATGATTGAAATGGGTGGGGTCTTTCAGTAGTTAGAACAGGAAGTGTAATGAACCAATCAAATCTCTTTTTTTGCAGGTTACATGGGATCCGCGCACCCTGCGCGTACGCAGCACGCACCCAGCGCGCATCCGCGACATTGAATTAAAAAGAAACTAGGATTAGATGTCAAAATATATTACTTTTAAGACTAGTTTAGAGTTTGTCTTCAATTAATATTCACATGAAATACATAAATATGTTTTTTTAAATGTTAAATACTTCGCGGGATCTGCGCACCCACCGCGTCATAGACGCAGATGACGCATCGCAGAAGCGCGTAAACGTCGCGTTACGTACATCGAACGTGTCGCGTATAGGCTGGGAGTCGTGTACCGGTCGCATTGGAATCGCACACTAACCACATACCCGACGCATACCATGCGCGGATGCTACCGCGTAGGGATCGAGAACGGTACGCGCAGGGTGCGCGGATCCAAAAACATGGAAAAAATATATATAAAATAAAGTTTTGCACATATAGTTAAAAAAATATTTTGAAAAATATTAAAAAATATGTCTGAAAACCCATTAAGTTCAAATAATATTTTTTAATTTTTGAAAGAATTAATTGAAAAAATACGTTTAAAATGGTGATAAAAAAGTATTTAAAAAAAATGTAATTAATGAAATGACACACTGAATTTGAAAAATATAGAAATCCAACCAAAATCATTAAACATGATATCTTCAGAGATAAGTTATAGATAAGAATTAGCATTTAAAAAACCTTTGAAATTCACTGAAAAAACCATAGGTTTCATGCACGTTATAGTTAGGAATTGGCATTTAAAAGGTTTCAGGCACGTTATAGTTAGGAATTGGCATTTAAAAAACCTTAGAAATTCACTGAAAAAACCATAGGTTTCAGGGGCGTTATAGTTAGCTGGACATTTCCCTCGTACAAAACCCTAGAAATTCCCCTGTTATAGTTAGTTCAGCTAACTTTAACTCGCGCCCCCGCAATGCACTGCTGATGACGTCACATATTACATCACTCATGACATGGTCAGTGACATCACTGATGACATCACTGATGACATCTCAAATTACATCACTGATGACATCACTGATGACGTCATCCATGTGATAAATTAGGGCATCTTCTCACACTCTAATATAACCTTTGATACACCGACTCAAAATTTCAGACGGCCATTTTGACAACCATAGATACTCCAATACCAATAACTACTCACCCACTCATTGACTTTTAGGTCTACATACATGTCCACTCACTCACCACTACAGTCATTCATACTTACAGTCACTCTGTGCATTTATACACCTATATAAACACTCACACACCGCCAATCATCCATTGAGGTACTGACACATCTAGTCAGTCATGCAAATAATTAATCACAGTCCAATTTTCTCACCTATACAGTTAAACACACTCAAGTTCACTTACTCATAAAAATACTAACAAATTCTGTGTCTTCCTGCAGAAAAAACAAACAGCACATGACACAGATATCCTTGCACTATGGAGCATACAGCCACTCCCAAAATCACATACTCTCACATCTAGATAGTTATATACTCTTACACACATATACACTGCGTTTCACATATGTAGTTACTGACACATGTACAACTGAGATATACATTCAATCACTAACACACCCATACATACACTCACCCAACCATATAGTCCATCACAGATGCACTCTTAAAACCATGCACCCATTGAATCACCCACTCACACATCTAGTCACAGAGTCACACACACCCTACCTACACAAACACTCAGGCACCCATACAGATACTCAGACAACCAATCAATAACCCATATAGACACTCATATAGCTATTCACAAAACCATGCAGCCACTTATACACCAACACACATACACATACAGACATTCACACAGTTTAGTCACTAGTCTGCAGTAAGATACATTTAATGACTCACTTATAGAGTCAGTTACGCACCTAGAAAATCATCCATTCACACACTTGTGCACCCACTTATTTTTCAACAGGCCTTTCCCTATATATATTAAACATAATAAAACTGTTAAGAAACACATACTCAATGGATGATGTCATCAGTGATGTCATCAGTGATGTCATTTGAGATGACATCAGTGTTGTCATCAGTGATGTCACTGACCATGTCACGAGTGATGTAATATGTGACGTGATCAGCAGTGCATTGCGGGGGCGTGAGTTATAGTTAGCTGAACTAACTATAACAGGGGAATTTCTAGGGTTTTGTACGAGGGAAATGTCCAGCTAACTATAACGCCCCTGAAACCTATGGTTTTTTCAGTGAATTTCCAAGGTTTTTTAAGTGCCAATTCCTAACTATAACGTGCCTGAAACCTATGGTTTTTTCAGTGAATATATATATATATATATACATATATCAACTGTGAACAGGACATTTCTCTTAGGTCCTGCCAACAGACCGACAAAGCTGTGTAGAAAGAGCTCATGTTGTCACACACCACAAAACACACAGCACACATGTACATATACATACAACATACACATACGCATAGGTACAGATATAGATTAGGGCTTTTGGACTGGCCAGTTCAACCCTTGTCTACCGTATAAGAGCTGGCTTTTGGCATTGACTTTAAGTATGTTACAGCATTTTGTGAGCTAATTTAAAAAGTACTTCCCTCAAACATTGCTTTTGTAAAGTATTTTTAATTTTTTAATTTTGCCGAACCCCTCACGCTTTCTCAGCATGATTAATTTCCCATCCTTTGCTCCAAGTTGCTTCTCCATCTCCTCTTGCCGCCCACTTCCCATTTTTTTTATTTTTTATTTTTCTCTTAAAGAGTCTCTGACTAGTTCTAGGTGCTACTCAGTCACTTATTTTGCATTGTATTGTGCCCTAAAGAGGTGTTTTAGGCTGTGTAACATGCTGCTCCGGACCCCAAGGCTAGTGGTTAGTCCTGTGGTTGTTGGTTACTGTTGATTATTGGGATTAGTCTTGTTCTTTCAATAAAATATTTAATATGTTTCCTTCAGTTTATTTGTGGTACATTAAAGTAATAGGATTTAGGTGTGTTCAGCAGGGTGGGTGCTGGAGTATGTAAATTCATGCAGATGTTTGGTGGGATGGATTAGCAAGGGGAGATTATATATTGTTGGATAGTGGGCATGTGACTTTCAAAGGAGAGGCTGCAATGTTTGAAAGGAGGTGTGGCAATTTGCAAAAAGACAATTTTAGAGATTTAAGCAAGCATGCAAATGATTTAGAATATACTGTGCTCAAAGAAAGGACACGTTAAGGGGATTAAAAGGAAGGAGAGGATCATTTGAGATAAAAAGAGAGGAAACAGTTGAAAAATTTAAGACAAGGTCAGTTTTTCATTCCTTGCTTCAGTAACAAGGGATGCTTTTTGAGACAGCATCCAATCTGATAATGCAAAACTGTAGAAAGAAACAACATGATTTGCATGTGAGGTAGTGCTATATTAGGTTCTTTGATAGACATTACAATTGGGGAGAGGATGAAGCCTAACGGCTTGGGCGGTCCACCTCAAATCTGGAGAACCCGGCTCCATTCTCAGCAACGAGGCTCAACATCCTGTGATTCTAGGCAAATCACTTAATCTCCCAACAAAAATGAATGTGTCCTTATGTAACACAACTGGTGCTCATGTAAAGCGCTCTGAAACGTGATACCTTTGGATCAGATTTGCGGTATATAAAACTTTGGGAAAAAAAATCATGAGAACAGCCTTTCCACTGTTAGCCTAAAGCTAGATCACCGCTTCAGCATAGACAGGGGTTAGCGGTGTACAGTAATGGCAGAACGCAGAAATAGGGAACTATCGGCTGTTCTTAAAGAAAGCAGTAACCTCATGTTACTTAATATAAATTAATAACCAATTAATAATTAATAATTTATAAATAATTAATAATTAATTGTTTATAAATACTATCAAATACAAAGTAATAATTACTTTTTTATAATTAAATTACTTCCCACCCAATTCCCCTAAAAACCCAAAACCCACTCCTAAAAAAATAAAACAATTTATATAATTATCTATTAATGTATTAATATAAATTAATATCAATTAATAATTAATTAATAATACATTTATTTTCATAATAATAAAGAAAAAATCATAATTACTTTATAATAATTAAATTACTTCCCACCCTATTCCACTAAAAACCCACAACCCGCTACAGAACTAAAATACGCAAAAATAAATTTACATGAAAGTAATTACTGCTAAAAATTTAACACATTAATAAAAAAATACATTTATACCAAAAAAATACATGACATACTTTTAACACACATACTAAAATACATATCACAAATATGAATATCGATATTATTAACAACGATATTTTTTCAAACAATATTACTGTCTTCGATATATTTAAAAAAAACAATATTTCTTATCTTACTGTCGATATTCTGTACCAAGATATTCTTGCAGTTGATATTCGTGTACCTCAATATTTCAAACTTGATATTATGGTAGTTCAAAACTCGAGATTCTGTCTGCGCACCCCCTGCCTGCACATGATTAATGTGTCTTGATGCATGGCAGTCATTTTGCTTTTTTTATTTTACCATTCCAATATGGCTCATGCCCATTTTAGAATGGTAAATAAAAGGATTTGAAAAGCCAGTATACAGTCACTCATTTGTTAGAAGGTGAGACCTATTAGGTTTGCACGTGCTCGGTTATCCACACTCCTGCTGTAAGACTATGAACAGAAGAAGGGGTCTTACTCTCTCAGAAATATGGTTAACACGAAGTCAACCTGAATTCTCTGGAAATTCTAAGAGAGTATATAGATGAACTATAGAAATGGTACAGTTCCACCTGGGCTGGCACGGGAAGATTTACTAAGTTGTGCTGCAACCAAAGTTGTGGCATCAAAGGGTTGGAGAAACATTGCACTGTTTCTCTCTCCCCCGACGCAGCACACTTTAGAATGCCATGCAGTAATGAACATATGCTGGCATCATAGTGCAATGTCTGTGCATTTCATCAAGCACTGTTTTTTTACTGGAAGGGGCCCCTTCAAGTACAACAACAATGCTTTAAAATTTGCTCCACTGTTATGCATATCATGATGAGGCATAGTTATACCATCATGTCTCATCAGTTCTATGGAGACCCTCAGGGTACAGCTTGTATTGGCTCGGATTTTCTCCATCTCCAGATTTACAGATACCCCGATATTAGTAACTCTGTTGATAGGAAAAATCTGGGCCATTTTCTGGGTCATTAGTAATGAGGGCATCAATAATTACTTCCAATTTCCTAGTTCCAGACTTGCTTGTTTTATGTGTTCATCCCATACAAGACAAGCACAAACCACTTAGTTGAGCATAAGATCTACGGTCCACTGCAATAAGCAATGGCCCACACATGGCCCTTTGTGTTAAACATCCTTTTGTTTATTACACTTTTAACAGGGAACTGAACAATATACTTCAGAGTCTGTGCTGGACCAAGCCTTATTTACAAAGCTCCTTGGCCACTGCTATGTGTAATCTTCATCCCGATAACAACTATTAATATATCACCGCTTCAATAAATGTCTTATAACTTGTTTTGCGTTTACAGCTTTTGCAGTGCTCACTATGTCATAGTGGTAAATCTTTTATCATTTTCTATAATTATTACCTACATCTTACTGGGGTGGATTTAGGGTATTTATGAACTGTTCTGTTGATGCTAAAAGGTCACCTGACGTCAGAAGTCAAATAGGTAAATATGATCCGTCCACCATCTGTACCCATTTTGTTCTCTGTGGTCAATTCTAAATTTAACTCTTTTGGCTCCCTCCCAGACCAGAGCAAAGATTGTCTTACCACCAAGCAAGCTACCTCAGTGAAAACAGGTCCAATTCCCCATTAATGCTGACTGCATCTACACCGGAGCACATGCTGTCCCTCTCCAGCTGCAGCGGCATACTGATTAACCCTTGCTCTCACCTAAACCAGTGATTAGCCAGCAACCAGGGAGGACATTGGCCCTCAATCCCTCCCTCCCCCCCCCCTCCCTCTCCGATCTGCTAAGGGCGAGAGGACAACCAAGGCAATCTAGAGGAGAAGAGAATGTGAGAAATGCTTCAAAGGTATGTGTCAATGGAACTGACATGAGTGAAATAGGGCCAGTTCTTAAAGCACCCCCTTGTTTACCCCAAGAGTCAAATATACATGGCACATTGTTTTTTAGTTTTTTATTTCAACTTTAGTTGTAGTTGTAATTTGAAAGTGCTGCATGTATAAAGTAAATTTAATGAGCTTAAAGGTGGAAGCACTTCCGCATTTTCAAAAATATCAAATACCCCTAGACTAAAGCAACGTGAATCTCGTTGGGTAATTATAAGCTCATCATGCTTAGAGAAGTTGGTTGGAAGCATTTATTAACTTAAGATCACCCTTGTGACAGGAAGCCTGTCGCCAGCTATGATCGCCACTACAAAAATAATCTTACAAAAAGACCGCTACAAAGATACCATAGTAGAACTCACGCATATTTATCTCAAATATATTTAAATAGAAAAAACACAATTATTATAAAGAAAAATATTTAACACGCATGGAATAAATTGTTATGTGTATTGCTCTTAGCATGGAGAGTGATGAAAATCAAAAACATTGGAGTAAATGGCAGTGCTTATTTGTCTGCCCGCAAAATAGGTTTACAACCACAAATCAATAAACTTTCTAGGACACTTGCACACATTCTTATCTTCTTTAAATCCAAGGCTGATGGAAGGAGCTCTGTATAGCTGCACCTTCAATACACTGCTCCACCTTCATACTCAGCCTCACTTAGGGGCATATTATCAAGAAACAGCATTAAAATTATCGCCGCTTTAGCGATAATGGGCTTGATAATATGCCCTTGAGAATTCCAATAGAAACCCATGTTCTGGTGTCAACATGGGCTTCTATTGGAATTTTCCAGGGCATATTATCAAATCCATTATTGCCGCTTTAGCGGCAGTTTTCTGCCGCTAAAGCGGCGATAATTTTAACGCCGTGCTTGATAATATGCCCCTTCATATGTTCAGCCCTCAGGTGCTGGCAGATGGCAATTCTTCTCCCAGCACCCTCGGTGCAATGGGCCAAGCTGTCCTGTGCTTCCTCATGGGACACAGCTGTGCCTCTTGGCTCAGAAGGAGAGTAGGGTAATAAGGCAATGGTTTGCAGATGCATTGCCCTCATCTGAAACTCTATACATTCACCCTTAGTTTCCAGTCCTTCAGTGTCCTCTGTTTTATTACTCTTATATTTTGTTAGATGGTGTCACATGCGACCTATTCAATCTTACCTCAAGTTTCAAGAGATCCTAGTTAATTTTTTTCCAATTTGTCACTTTTCCTTGTGATTTTCTCAGTCATCTGCAGGATCTTCAGAACCACCTGTTAGAATGCAGCAAAGGTCTAATAAAGTCCTGGAAATTTTAATATGTGTTGAGCTTTCCCCATATTGCTCTGTTCATGGCAAAAATAAATCTAAACCTCCCAAGCGCTCCTGGCGTTTCCTTGCCAGCTGCAACGCCTGTAGGTGTTCTTGGTATTAGGTCTTTATTCAAAACCCGGGAGGGCTCAAAGTCCAGTAAATGAGCTTAAAACTAAGAGAAACGTCATACTCTTGACAATCTGCCAATGTCCACCCACCTCAAACTGTTCAGAGCTAATGCAAAGTGTGGTAAAATCAAAAACTTGGAAAAAGGTGGTCGAGATGGTATTGTAATTCAATGTTAGTGTGGAAAGTTGGTGTGGCTTTGTACCAGCAAAGTTTTCTGAGGGTAGATCGAGTTCTCCTCTCTAGAATGCAGAAGCCTCCACAAGTTCCTGTTTCAAAAATCATTTTTATAGAGAAGATCAAGGTCTTTCACTGGGGAGGCTGAAAGAAGTTGTAGGGGGGTCTTTTGAAGTTGCTGACCCATAAATCAAAGGAAAGCAACTGCTGGGAGCTGCCTCCTCCTTCCTTGAACATTGAACCAGTCGCCCAATAGGGAAAGGAATGGAGACGGGAAAGGTGACATCTGACTATTCTGGAACTCGAGGAGCTAGGGAGAATTTAAATACTATTACTTTAGAAAAAACAGTACCGGATCAGGGACTAAGACAACAATTCCATGGGAAGCATACGAAGCATGCAATCATATGTCACATGATAATGCCTGCTGTAGGAAGAGAGAGGAGAAAAGCAGGGCGATGCACTCAGTAAAGAGGCCTAGAGTTGGAGACGGCACGAATTTAAGCCACTGCTGTTCAACAAGGCACACATTCAATACCTGGGCATGCAAAAAAGATTGCACAAGGAGGGTGACAAAGATAGGGAAATGTTATCATGGATGAATAAAGAGGGCTGCGAAGAAACATTTATCAAGGGGGTGAAGCCAGAAAGGGGAGATTGCCTAATAGGTAAGAAGAAAATAACTGAAGTCTTTGCAGTTTAGAACCAGAATTTCAATTTCTATAAATTGAACTGTGAGACAGACGACTTGACAGGTTACGTAGCAGATGGTCTGGTCTCAAAATTAACCCTAAAGCAAAGTTAGTAACTAGACAAGGACGTCATCTTAGAAGATGTTGAATCTACTTTCTTGCAGCTCTAGACTTGACAAACAATCAGCCCAAATTGACTCTCAATTAACTATTTAAGAGACTGAGGCAGCACTTTGGTAACACCAATGTAAAACATATTCCTGGAAGTAAAAACAGACAATTGGATATCAACTGACTTAAGAATTATACCAATAGCTTTGATCTACAATGAACGAAAGTTGAGTGATGGCCACTCCTTCTATTGCCTCACCTCACTATTCAAAAATAAGGTCAAAACTCTATCTAAAATGCTGGTAAACAGTTTGCCCCAATCATCTCCGGGCTCGTCAACCCGGAACAATCTGGATTCATGCCACAAAGATCAATCAGATTTTATCTGCGTAGAGTCTGTGTAAAAGCTGCCATATGCAGATTGATTTGA
This sequence comes from Triturus cristatus, assembly GCF_964204655.1. Taxonomy (NCBI): domain Eukaryota; kingdom Metazoa; phylum Chordata; class Amphibia; order Caudata; family Salamandridae; genus Triturus; species Triturus cristatus. The sequence continues at coordinate 1,139,355,266 of NC_140581.1, forward strand.
TGCATTGGCATCATTAGATTCTGATAATGCCTTTATCTCCACTGAATGGTCTTTCTGATTTTCTACTGTTGAAATACGTGTTTCGGTCCTAACTTAATTTCCTGAATTATGATACTATTCAACGACCCACGCACTAAAATACGAATCAACTGAGCCCAGCGGCAACATTTTGCTACACACCGAGGGGCAAGGCAAATTTGTTCACTGTCCCCACTCTTGTTTGCCTTGGTGCCCCATGAACTTAGAAGTTTGCAGTAAGTATGTTCTGGTTAGGGGGTGGAAACAGTGCAATATCTGGGATGAATGCATCTCACTATATGCCGACGACATATTGCAGACTAACACTTTTGGTAGGTGTTGCAGATTTTGTATTGACTTTACAAAATCAGAATTTTTTCATAGCGAGTACGTTCCCTCTCTCACACACCCATTACAGAATAAACATGATCACTTCAAATACTTGAAAATATGGATATCAACAGACCCCTGTAAATTTGACATTGACAATGTAGGCCATCTACTGTAAAGTCTTGGCACTCAAGTATCGTATTTGATACGATCTTTAGCTGTGGCAGAGTAGTACACCCAGAATAGCCTTGATAATAGTATAGAAAAGTAGTTCTAAAGGTGTGAAAGTATTACCCCACATAAGGAAATTCTATGAGGTAATATTGATGAACAAGTGGAGCTTCACCCCAAGGGTGAACACACATTCATATAGGATAGAAATGCACTTGGCAAAAGGGTTACATTCATGTGGTTTACAGCAGCAAGCGGATGAAGAGTGACAAACCTACATGAACTTGGCAGTACAAATATGGATGAAAGCCACATTTGGGATACCTCCTTGGGTCTGAATACAAGTGAGATACAGATCCATCGGATAACAACTAGACAACTGGTCCCATTCCCAGGTTTCCCGTGTACGGGAATATCGGACCCAATTTTACCAGCAAATAATTCTATTAAGTAAATATGCAAGAGGCTAATGCCCCAATAGTAGCCAAGATGTGTCCCCTGCTCCACCCCAACATCCTTTTTTGGCAAGGGGGAGCATTCAATGTTCCCCTGTGACAAAAATAATCCTTCCCTTTCCTGCCATTTCATCCCTACACATTCCCTTCAGTATCGCCCCACATAGAGGCCCTCAAACACATTTACCACCGGCTCAAAGCGGAAGTAAATGTGGGCTTTTAACATTATGGAAAAGGCAAAAGAGTGTGGAATTCCCAATCGTAATTCCATGTCCACACAGTGATTCCCCATTTTGAGCGGTTTAACTCATATTTGTAGGGTACTGCCTTGATGTTACCACCTAGTAACAGTGTGCAGAATTTGCACCACTACAGTACAGTGCCACTCGTAATCTGGGACTTTTAGTGGGTTCCATTTTAATGTTTTGAGAAAAATTAAAAGTTGCGATAAAAAAGGTCTTTCCTCAATAGGAGATAAATGATATGCCCAGCAGCTACACGAGAATTTGCGCTAGAAGAATCTTAGATATTCAAATAATTACAACTCAGATTTGGACTGCCCACTTTTATTGCTACATAAACGTACAACGAGGGAAGCAATATCAGTTTGACGTGCAACACCCCAATGAATTACACACAAAGACAATTAGATGGGATATCTTTGAGAACAAGATATGGGCAGCCTTGTGGAAGGTATATTGGAAGAAGCACTCATGTATCCTAGAGAGGTGTCAATAAGATTCTGAAGAGACTCCAGTCACAGAGAATGGTGTGGGTGCACTCTTTTTGATTATCTACAACTGAAGAACCTGTATAGGAATATTTATGCAAAGGCCTAGCTCTGCAAGTTAGGACAACTTTGAGGAGTGAGACATGTCTAAATGGGGGTAGTTTTAGGGGCACTTTTATTCACATGCTCTGGTGCTGCCCAGCAATCTGAGATTATTGAGTTCTAATACTGAGGAAAATGATTGCAGTATCAAGCAGTGGCAGCTGGTGACATTTGAAAGTGGTGAGGTGAAAAAGCTGCAGGGGGGCACAGTGACGAGAGAGTGCTGTGAGCGTGCCTGACTGACACAAGTGGGGGGGGGGTTCGGTGGGGTTCTCCCCTGAGATTTGTTTTTAAAAGAGTGGGCAAATGGTGCATTTTCCAGCAAATTTGCAGTGTCACCCTCCCCCGTGCAATGTCACCTTGGTGCAATGAGGTCCACATGCTGTCACTCCCACACAGTGTAACCATCGTGCAGTGTTTTTTTCCAATTCTGTCACCACTATGCAGTGTCACCACCGCAGAGTCTATCTCACCAATGTGTCACCATAGTGTAGTGTAACTGACATCCAGTGTCACCCTTGGGCTATCCTTTGTATGCCTTTCCTGTGCAGTGTCAAGACAGTTATCCACACAAGGAGGGTGTGACAGTGCAGAACACTGTTTGTCTGCAGTGAATGTTGTAACACCGTGTTTCAGGGCTCGGTGTTTGTGCAGAACTCTTCAGTAGGAAGTGGTACACAGATCAAATGATGGCGTTGCTGGGCCTGGGCTGTCCAGGAAAGATGCGAAAGCTTCTGAGTCAGAAGGTGAACGGCATGATGGAGTTCTACACTTGGACCCTGACCATTGCAGGTAACACAAGCCTCCTTGACGCAGAGGTTATGTCATTAACCATGTCCCTTTTCTGACAGCAGCTGCTCATGAAAATGGCCTCAACTGCTTCCATAAGCAGTCGCGTGTCTCAGCACAACCCCCTCCCACCCAGCTTTTCTCCTGCACTGGCTGTAGTTGCAGGCCCTACACCAGCAAACCCCTCCCAAGAGGCGAGTCATCCCCCCTTCCTCAACTTCAACTGCGTCCATCTTAACCTCTAAATTACCACTGTCAACTTGCTTTGGTGCCTTAAAAGGTCGCAGTTTATTTACACATAACATGGTTATACATTTGCAATTTGCATGGTCCTTTATAATGGTCATTTATAACATTCATGTTCGCATTTTATTGTCTTGTAATTATCACAATATCTTTTTGTTTATTATGTGGTCTCAGCCCAACCAATTACTAGGGAAGGGTTCCACATGTCTGGGCCTCCGATTCACGGGTTGAGGCTTCAACTTGCTACCGGCTTGGTGGGTGTCCATCAGGACCAGCCCGGGCTGCAAGTGCTGTCCCGTTTGCCCTGGACCCCTTCTTGGCCCCTCCCTGCTCCTAGGGGTCCCTGCCATGTGGCATCCCAAGGACTGTGTGAGCAACTCCTCTATTCCGCCTGAGGCTCAGACCTGACATCTTGCTCCCTTGGTACCCCTGCCATGAGGCATCCCAAGGGCCCTGCGGGAGCATCACATCTACTCTGTCTATGGCGGTATGCCGTTTACCGGCTCCCTCAGTGCCCCTGCCGTGATGCATCCCAAGGACACTGTGTGAGCCTTCCATCTACTTCTACTAAATGTATCTCTTTTTTCTATCTTTCTTGGGTTTCATCCGCTCCACCTCTACCCCTGCGGCTGTGACGCCCACCTTTTCTGGTGTGGGTGGTGGGATTCAGCTCCTGCTTCATCCGAGGGGGGAATGTGCAGGTAATTGGGCCTTGCGCTCCTTTTTATCCCCCCCTCGCTGCTCAACTGCTAGCCCCTGGATTGGAGGGGACTTAGCTTGCCCTGGGGCGACCAATCCTGGTGACTCTTTTAAACGTCCTTAGAGGGTGGGTCCAGGGGACCCTAATTATTGCAGAATCAGGCTGGCATCATGTCAGCCCATAATGCTTAACGTTTACTGCTGCAGTGCTGTCAATAGACACATACGCACTAACTGGCACATGTGTCTAAATTTAAACTGCCTGACATCCGTTTTTGTAGAACGGACTCAGCACTCAGCAGACCATGGCAGTGAATGCTGTGGCTTCAAGATACCTTAAAAGCAAGGTAACTGGACAAATCCTATCCATGCAGCAGAGACTAGTGCAATTCAGTAGAGTCTAAACCCTACCCCTCACATCCCAGGCCACAACCCTGTAGTAGGCACAAGAGACACAATATGTGAAGATTGTTTTTTGTATGTCAGATCATTGTCCTTGGTATCAGAGATTATTATCATTGACAGCAATCTAATCATAGAAAAAAGATAACCTGCAAGACCGTATGTTGACCTTGATATTGAGGAAAAGAACTACAATCATATATTAGACGGCTAATGAGAGCATGATCAACATGCTATGCAGCTCACACTATTATGCATCTGAAAACATTTGTGTTTTATTCTTTAACTGCGGGGCCATGTTCATTGTACTATTATTTTCAGTGGAAGTGAACGTACAATAAAAAAATTCTAACTGGATGAAGTCACGGTTAATATTTCTACACTTAAACGTAGTTACTTTTTTTGGCAGACAAAAATCTCCAGTGGGATGAGGCGGGAGGTTTTAGCCAATGAAAGTTCCAGGAGGCAAGATACCCCCTTGGTGAAAGACCGCTGAACAAGATTTTCTGCTGTTGGGTAGACAAGCAGGGTGGTCCGGGCTTCTGTCGTTTTTCAGAGCAGTTTTTAGGCAACATTTCTAAGTCCCATGTTTTGGATTTTAGCTGTCTGTTTCTATTTGGCACCACCTCCAAGGGTCCAGAACTGAAGGGGCACCATTTGGTGGTTAGGATTCCCTCAGGCTGGGTCGGTCCAGATGCAGGTTCTAGATGGTGGGAAACTGTAATGTCCATGTGGCTTTGAACAGGAGGTCAGCAAACTAGGTCTTCGAGTCACTCTGGTAGTCCTGGGTTCAGGTTAGGAAGCAGGGCTCAAGCAGCAAGGATGGCCTCTGAGGGTTCAAAGCAGTATTCAGGCCCCAAAGCAGTCCTTCCAGGTGCAGTAAGGCAGTATTGTGGAGGACAGAGCATGCCACAACATCAGGAGTCCTCTCAGAGTCCTTACGCAGGTCAAGAAAGTGAACTGAAGTGTGGGTCTAAGAGCCCTTTTTTAGACCTGGTGCCTTCTTTGAAGTAGGAGAAGTTTCTAGAAGTTTTCTCTTTTAAGTGCTTGGAATTTTCTGACTCCCCTGATGTGGCTTCAGGTGGGCTGCAGGGACAATGCAGTGGCGACAAGCCCTTTGTTTGAATGCAGAGCACAACCTATCCAGTTTCAAGTAGGTCTGTGCCCAGCTCCACCTCCCCAATCCTGCCAGCAGATGGCCCATTCAGGCACACAAACTCTCTCTATTGTCTGACTGTCTGGGAGGAATTCACAAAGTCTAACTTCCAACTTTACCCAGTCATGTGACCTAGGGCAGGCTCCGGGCACCAAATGGCAAAGAGCAGGAAAATGGCAACTTTCTGAAAGCTGTATTTTCTAAATTGTAATTTAAAATCTGACTTTATCATTAAGGGATTTTTTTAATTGAAATTATATAGGTACCAAACATGAAATACTTATCTGGTCCCAATCAAAAGTTAGTACCTATTAAATGTAATAATGCAACACATTGTTATCCTATGGGACAGATAGGCCTGACAGTAGTGAAAACCAATTTAGGAGCGTTCACTACCAGAACATGTAAATCTAAAGTACATGTCCAACCTTATAATTACAATACGCCATGCCTTATGGGCTACCTAGGGCCTACCGTAGAGGTGACATACACAATAAAAGGGGAGTTTAAGGCTTGGCGTGGGGGTTTTATTGCCAAGTCAAATTGGAAGCTTAAAACTGCATTCAGGTCACAATGGCACACCGGGTATATGTTTAAGGAGCTACTTAAGTGAGTGGCACACTAAGTGCTGGAGAAACACTAGTAGCATTTAATGTACAGGTCTCGGGTATATGGTGTACCACTCTACAATAGAATTATAAGGAAATTAAAATGCATGATTATGTGTAAGGCAATTTTCCATGTTTATGGGAGTGAGGACAAGCACATTAGCACTGGTTACAGTGGTAAAGTGCACAGAGTCTTAAGGCCAACAAAAATGAATTCCAGCAAAAATGGAGGGGAAAAGGCAAAATCTTTGGGGGAAGACCACCCTAATGCTAGCAGGTCTAACACACACCAACAAGATGTCTCCAAATTCAACAGCATTTTGGAGATTGGGTTAGTTTGAGCACACTTGGCTGCTGGGTACTGGATGTAAAGATAATGCCAGGTGTTTTTGATGTTTTGTACATTTGTAAAGGACCTGTACCTAATTTTTCTTAATGCACTGACTGTTTAATTTCCAGAAGCTTCTTCAACATATATTCATACACATTGTATTATGCAATATAGATACAGTCTATTACTGACAAGACCTGTATGATCGAGAAATGAATGGGCTAGGATTTCGACATGCTTGCATATTATTGTTTAATACAATGTATAATAAGAAAAAATATATTCTTTTTTAGAAAAAAAATGAAAGAGAAAGTTTGATCAATAAGACATGCATGACACAAATATCTAACAGGATATGCCCTCATAACATTAAAAATACTTCCAGTGGAGTAATTTAGAGTTAGGGGAGAAATGAAAATCTACTTTCTGGAGTAAATGCTGCAGGAGATGTTCAAAATGCAACTCAGCAATTGAAGTTGCTTGCTGAGTTGCGTAAATGGGAGACAGCTGCGCCATGTCTTCAAAACATTGCTGGAATGGAGAAGATGTCTGCATGGTAATAGACGTGCACTTCGCTTTGCTTTGAGTGGCCAACTGTACTGATGTTTGGGTCCCTAATGCTGAGTTTTTGTTCTCATGGGCTAACACAGATCGTGTGTGTTCACCACGACATAGCCCTGTCTCAAGGATTGCAGCCCAGGAGGGGAGCCCAAAACACTAGCCTCATAATGTTGGAAGGTTACTGCCTTCACCAGGAGTTAAGCAGCGCAAACGCTGTAATTGCAGCATACTGTGTAGTGATCAGTGTGAGGGAACAGGTCCTTTTGAACCTGCTTCACTACAGTGATCCCGACAGGTTCGCTCTGTTAATGTTCCGTTGCTGTGTGCTTAACCCACCCTTGAGCTACATCGGTTTGGTATGTACGTAATACATTTATTTATTGAATTAATTAAAATTGTTACAAAAATCAATCTCAAATAATGAGCTACATTGGTTTGGTGTGTACATAATACATTTATTTATTGAATTAATTAAAATTGTTACAAAAATCAATCTCGAACAAACAATGAACAATACTGCATATATAAGCACAGTCAGATGAATATGACAAAACTCCATTCAAATTCATAAACATCTAATGATCTAGTCATCCAACAAATAGGCAGTAAAAGCGCTAAAAATATTTTGAAAAAGAAAAACCGTTAAATACTAGGGGGCTTATTTACAAGCCCCTTGCGCCACTTTTGCGGCACTTTTCCCATGTTAAAAGTGACGCAAAAGTGGCACAAGGGGCTTGTAAATCTGCCCCTAGGAGCGTTTTTATGTTGTGCAATTGAGTCACTCTAAGTGTGCCTAATCACCAGCTCAAAGAACCACATGACCAGTGCACTGGAATGTGGGCTTAGCACTGGGCAAGCTACAGTGCACAAAATCCTTCACTCGCCCCCAGTGTTCGTTAGTGTGCGGGGCCCATCATGTGCTTGTCTTCGTATTTCCTACGCATCAGCTGCCCCTTTTTAGTCTATTGGTGCCCTTCTTTAGCCCCTGAGCTGCCTGCAATGGCTCCCCCCGGACAGAAAGTGCTATTAGTGCTAATTCGCGGATCAGTATTCTGGATCCCGAAGTTACAAGGACACAGTCATATTATGTGATACATAATACAGGGTGGTAGTACTAATACAGTTGAGTTGATGTTAACGCTATGCCACTGCTGCTACTGCAGGAGACCTTTCATCGGTGACTTAGCTACCGACATGAATTTCCCAAAGTTTGCCGGATATACCGGGGTCTCAAGCCAGTACAGTAACTTTAATACATGTGCACACACCGTCTACTAGAAAAACTTGTCTTAATAAAGTGTGGCATGCACTCAAAAGAGCCGGGCAGATGCATATAAGATGCTCCAGGGTTTCATCTCCTAGTTAGCAGAGTCTGCATAACCCTAACCCCGTGTATAGTATCCAGCTTGCATGTAGCTCTTTAGTAGGCAGGGCCACAAGTCTCAGTGCACTGTTGAACTAGGGCTCGATTGAGCATTTTCTATAAGACCATATGCTCATCTTAATATTGGACTCAGAATCTTGAAAACTATTGATGTCTTCCTTCCTAGAGTGGATCACCAATGTCTTCCTTCCTAGAGTGGATCACCACTTGTGTTTTTTTTTAAGTTTTACAATGGTAAGATTGAGATTTCATCTCAGCTGCCGAATATCAGATTCAGTTTGTCATGTGAGACTGTCAAAAACTTTGTCCATGTGTTTTTCCTGGAACCAAATATTTCTTTCAGGGCCTCTTTCATTGCAGATGTGATATGGACCCTATGATGGTATCGTACAAAGGCCACCAAGGGATTGTTTACAAAGGCCAAACTCTAGAACTATTAAAAATTTTGAACATGATGGGAAATGCCCAAACTACTCTTAATGGCTCCACACTTTCCCCTTTCCATTGTCCATGTTAAGGCCACAGGGAAGGCTAAATGGCCTTAGCTAATGGCCAGGATAATTTTAGCTTATATTACCCTCTGGATAGCTTCTGTTGATGGACTGTGAAGATTTGAATTGAGCTTACATAGAGCATAGGTCACAGCCTTTCCTTTCTCACCCATTTGAGTGTCATGCAGCTTTGACCCTCCATTAGCACTAAATCAGATGCCTAAATAGTTGCATTTTGTGTAACTTGTTATTTTTAAATTGCCTAGAGGCCATTGTAATTTGTTCTTGTTTGGGTTTTTGCCAAAAGTGACAACTTTTGTTTTAGAGCAGTTTGCAACCAATTTATTTTCAACTTTGTAGATATTGAGGGCATCCAGTGCTTTTGACATCCCCTTGGTGTGGTTCATGATGACCATGTCATCTGCATATTGCATGAGGAATAGATGCTTCTTGCCAACTGTCGGTATGGACAGGTTTGTGGCATTTATTATTTGCCCAAGATCTGCAATGTACAAATTAAAGAGCATGGCCACTGAGACACAACCTTGATTTAGACCTTTATCGATGTGAACTTTAAGTGTTAATGTGTTGTGTGTCAGCTTGACTCGTACCCATGTTTGTGAGTAAAGGGAAATTATTGCCTGCAGAAATTTATTTGAGATTCCCCAATTGGTTAGTTTATTCCAGTGTATTTGCCTGTTGACCCTGTCAAATGTTGCAGGGTAGTCGACAAAGCAAGCAAAAAGCTGGAGGCTGCTGGGTTGAGAGACCTGATCCACCAAATAAGCCAGTACTACAATATTGTCAGTTGTTGATGCTCCTTCCCTGAAACCTGACTGAAAAAATGGCAGAATGCCCTCATCCCTGACCCAGCTTTCCAGGTCCTGAAGTATGGCACTTGTGTACACTTCAGCTTCAACATCTAACAAAGTGATCATTCTATAATTTGCTGGATCTGAGTTGACACCTTTTTTAAAGATTGCATGTAAAATTGATACGCACCAGGAGTATGGATCAGTGGCAGTTATAAAGCAGTGTTGAGATAGTGTAATGAGCAAGGATGCCCAGAAATAACAGTTCTGGATCCTGGGAGCCCATTTGCTCCTGGGCCCCGTTGCTCATTATTCGCTTCAGGAGTCTAACAACCTGATCAACATTCACAAAGGTCAGAGATGAAGTTTGATTGCCATGAGTTTGTTCATTGGTCCTATGGGGTGGATGGTACCGTGGCAGGCTTTTCTGGGGCATGGTCCGTTTACAGCGATCGAGGGGTTACATTACAGGTTCCTGACGTGGATGACCGAGGATGCAGATGAAGCACCATTATGATTATCTGTGAAATTTCCCATGATGCTGTTGATGCAGTTCCAGAACTCTGCCTGTTTGGAGTATTTCAGTAGATTTAAAACATGTAGCTATTGCTCTTCCACTTGTTGTTGCTTGTGTTGCCATAATATCCTGTTATGTTGCTTCCTGGCCATAGCTAAGATGTTATGATGTTGCAAGCTCCTATTTCGTGAATATTGCGGCTTGGCCTTCCTGAGGTTCCTCTTGCTGTCTTTCACAGCTCTGCTGTATTCACGTTGTGGGATGAGATCCTATCCATGTGAGCTTGGTGTTTACTTGCTGACCTCCTTTGCAGTAATTTGTGTAGAGCTATCACGAATTTAGGCTACTGCAGCAAGGTGTTTGCTCTTGAAGAGTGGCTACTGACCTGTAGCCATTTTATCTTACAGTCTGCCAGGTTATAAGTATTAACCATGGTACCTTGGGTGTACCAAGGAATTTTATTGTATGGGTCGGCCTTGGCTGCAGATCGAATTTGGCAATTAATGTGTAATGATCACTAGTATCCTGTATTTCAATAGCTGTGAGAAAAGGGAGCTCGTTAGAAGCTTGTAACCCTATGTAGATACATTATTGAAGGATAGTGGGAAGTTTACCCTGGAGTTCCTGTTTGGGCTGAGTTTAGCTAGTTGTTTTTAAGAAATGTGTTTAGCATGTTCCCTGCTGCATCCATCATTTCTTGCTCACTGAATTGTCCCTCATCCTGACCATAATTCAAGTCCCACAGATGATTAACTCACGAGAGGGATAGGCATGGTTTAGAGTTCCCAAAGAGTACACTAGTTCTCCCATCTTAGCAATTCTTGGGCTGTCTCAGCAGGTAAGTACTCATTGATTAGTAGTATGGGTATATTTCGTCCTGTTCGTCTTTATGCCTTGTAGAGGCACCGCTAAGCCCAGCCAGTAGAAAGCTTGTTTTTTCCACTGTTATGTCTTGTGCCAGATTTAATTAGGTTGAAATGCCTCCGGAAGGCCTGCCAAAAAGATTGGTCTTCTTGGCGGGGAGTTAAACTTCAGCAAGGCCTGTTATTAATAGTGGTGTAGAGGCCCAAGTCTCTTGCAGGCACAGAAAGTCGTCACTCTGAAGAAAAGATAGTACTTCTTTGTTGGAGACACTGGATTTTGTCCCTGCAACATTCAAGGAGATGACTGTGAGTGTCTTTATAGAGGCTGGATTCTGAGACTTTGCCTTGTTTTGTACTGAGGGAGGGCTAGGAGTGATTTGAATTCCTCCCTGCCGGAGTGGTTGCTTATCACCCCAACTCGCATGACGGTGTCAAATCTGATGTATCTGATATAATTCTGTGAGTTGCCACTGGATTACTAGAATCAAAGGAGCAATATATTTTCAAGGTTGACGCGAAGTCTCTGCAGTTACAATGCATTGTTCTTTTAAGTGTCTTGCAAATTAAATGTCCAACAGCTTGCCATTACCACCAACATGTGTGAATGCCTTTCTGGTTGGATGGCATGTACCAATTTCCCTAAGCCCACAAATTCGCACTTCTCTGCCAGGATCTTTTGGGCAAGAATGCTGTCCTTCCATGTGGCAAGGTAGATTCTTTGAGGTCACTACTTACGTGGTTGGCAAGTGCCTTGAGCTGGATGCATTTCAAGTCTTTGGAGGTGTACTGTGCTAAGTCTGAAATGTGTCTCAATATTTGTAGAATGTTTGCCCTATTTAAAATTTTCATCGTTCCACTTGAAGTATATTCAGGAGAAATTCCATGATATTAGACTTTAGTGAGCCGATGGCGGCATCACTAACCTGTCTGGGATTTTGTTCATAACCAGATCAAGGCTACCTTGAAGTAGTTGATCTCACTGAGCATGACAGATGGCAATCCCATCTGTGGGATAAATTGGTGGGGAATGTCTCTTGGGCTCTGCTTGAGTACAAGCAGTTGAGGATTTAAGTCAGGCCATCCCCCCCTTGGGCCTCTAGTGATTTGGTTCAATGGGTTGCTTCTGATGTGATTACTTCAGTTTCTGAATATTTATTTTGCAAGAACTCAGGAGCTCATGGAGGAATAATTCCATGGACTGCTTCTGACGTAGATGTGTTGTTTTGTGCAATTTTTCTTTGAAAGATTGGGAACAGTTTTTGAACTGTGATTGCAAATTGAGAGGACTAAGCCTTAGTCTCTGATGGTTCCTTTCATTTTGAAGCATCCTCTGATTGGATTCTAGGATGCCTAGAGGGTTCAACTGCGATGTGATGCTCATTTTCCTTCTGGTTTTTAACATACTTTTTTATAGGCTTGTCTTAGCTGTGTTCCTATGCTGGGGTGCCCACACTCTGTGTCCCTGAGCAGTTTGATTGAATGTTGTATGTTTGTTTAGCTTCTGCTCCTATTGCCAGCACAATACTCATTCAGTGTTCTCAATTGATGATTGGGGTAGTGCTCATGGGGCTATGTTGAGTGTTGCAACGCTCTGGTTGGATGACCGACTAATGCTAGCAGTAATTGGGGAGCCTGTTTCTGCTGCCTCTGCACTTAAGAATGGTGAACTCTAGAAGTTCTCTGCTACCCTGGTTATGGTGGAACCCATCGGGGCATATATGTACAAGCCCCTATCGCCACAGGAACGTCACTTTTTCCGACGTTCCTGGGGCAATAGAGACTTCGCCTTATTGACAAGGCAGCGTTAAGCCAGTTAACGTGGCTTAACGCTGCCATGTAAATGAGGCCCCCTTTCACGCAATGCCTAGCGTGAAAGGGGTGGGCAGTGGGTGTTGCGGTGGGCGTTCCACCGCAACACCCATTGACTTTGATGCTGACCCTTATTTACAAGGTTGTAAATAGGAGGCAGTGCCAAAATTAAGACCAGGGAAAACCTGGTCTCAACTTGGCGAAAAGAGGAGAACTGCTTTATTTCTCCTTGTTTTTGCTTTTTCCGTGTGAGTTGCCTTGTGCAGCACATATGGAAAAAGCAAAGCGCCCTGGATTGTTTATTTGTAGGAAGGTGTCCCTTTCTACACATACACAATCTTTTTAAAAAAAAATGACATTTTGTAACTTCCATGTGTGCTGCATTCAGCAGCACACATAGAAGTGACAAAACTGCATTTAAAGATTGTTAATGTGCAGGAAGGGACACCTTCCTCCACATAAACAATCTTCCCCTGCACACAGACACCCTTGCACTATGGTGCAAGGGTGACTGCATTGGCGCGAAGCTGCTAAACTTGGCGCCAACACAGGGGAAATGCAAGACTGCACCATATTCTTGTAAATATGGTGCAGCCTTGTGTTTCAGAAGAGGCGGAGTGAGGTGTTAGGCCATGACGGCTAACTCCTCACTCCACCACTTCTTTGTACATATGGCCCATAGTTCCTCTTAGATTAGTGCTCATTATATATTGTGCATGAGCACCATTCCCAGGTGTAAAAGTCAGATGACAAATGGTGGACTTTGCTGATGGCACCTGAATACTCTGGGTGTCTTGCATGCTCTTTAGATTGGTGACTAGTGAAGAGAGAACCTCTGGTAGTGAGTTAAGCTTGTCAACAATTGGCGCGCATTGGCACATCACGACTTCAGATGCTAACCCAGGCTCTAGCATCCTTATATTTTCTGCCGTCTAGACAATTGCTGAAGCTATGGTCTGCATCATGCCCATCGGCAGTTCCAGTTCATGGGATTGCCATGTCAGAGCATATATTGTGGCTGCCAGAGTTTTGTTGATAGATACCAGTAGATTGTCTTATTGCCAGCAGCTGGTTTGTTCAAGAGATTTTTTTTATTGCTGCATGGTTCATCTATAATCCTATCCTTGCTGTGGCATGATACTTCTTGGGTGAGGCTATAGCTTAATTCATCATGATTGGGGCTATGTTGCTTTGGTTGAGATGATTCGGAAAATAAGGCATTTATATATGAGGTCCCCTACCCAGACCTGCTTGGAGAATTGGACTGTTCTGAGGGAACTCATCTGACGATAGTTCACCTACTACCTCACCACTAGGTGTCTGACAGTTTTGCAGTATTGCTATGGAATCTCTTTTGTTGCAGGTGGACTTCAAGAATAAGTTGTACAAGTTATCTGGGTGGGTGAGGGGTGTCTTGAAATTTGTTTTGAGAGCTATTTTGACATCTGCCAGGTGCGCACTATCACTATTCACGAATGTTAGAAATGGGATCTCTGGTTGGCTAAAGCTTGCGCCAAAGCCAGGCAGAGACCACCACTCTAGTCACGGCAAAGATAACCCCTGCTCACCCCCTTGGCAGCTTGGCACAAGCAGTCAGGCTTATCCCGGGGGCAATGTGTAAAGCATTTGTGCGACACACACAGCAACAACATACTAGGCACACCACATAAGGAACTCCACACAAGGTTATATCAAAAATAGCCTTTGTATTATCATAAAACACATTACAATAGTAATCACACAATATACACTGCCAACTGGCACTGGGCAATATTTACAGGGGATTATATACACATAACAGGGCCACTTGGACCACTGTCAGCACCATCACTTAGTAAAGATAGTAAATGTAGAACATGTAATAAACGTAGAACACAACTGGTAATTCCTGGCAAACACTGTACTCAGAATCATCCTGTAACACAAACCATATTATGCACAGTATCACATTAGTGTGAAATATATTCTGCGCTGACCTCATAAGCCTAAACACATTATGCAATCTTCTCATAAGTCTAAACGCATCAGACCATAACCTCCTAAGCATAACTCACATTAGGAAATATTCTCTCTAGCATAAACCACAGTAGGCAAATAACCCAATACCTAAACCATCGTAGAGAATAACTCAAACATAACACAGTATGCAAAACCTCATAATCATAAAACCACATTAGAGGAATAAAACAGGGTGCATGAATCATAACATATAAATCACATTTCCTAGCACCACATCAATCACATTAGCACATACCCTCCTAGTAAAAATCATTGTAGAGGCATAAATCACATTAGGTCCTGGCGCCCTATTAAACTAACAGTCCACCTGGCCAACTGGCCTTCTCGAAGGGGCTCAAATGCCCTGTGTCCAGAATGTCAGGGCTGCTGTCTATGCAGCGGAATACAAAGTGCGCCATTGCACTAGGGCCCAGGAGTGCATCTCACTCCTCTCTCTCGCAATGCCCCCAAAGGCAGGATGGCCTAAATGTGGCAGCTGCCCACTAATTGCTGGCCAGCTGGGAACATCACTTGCACCACTGTGCCTCCTGAGCGAATGGGCAAAATGCTGCAGCTGCCCGCGCTGGTGCTGCACAGCTGTGAATGAGCAAAGGAACTAGTGCCAATTGAAAAGGGGCACTGGCACCTCCGTGCCCTCTGGAATCCAACCCGGGGACTCCTAGAACATTGCCCCTTCAGAACGGGGCGTCTGCCCTGGGCTTCAACTTGGCCCAAAAAGAACTCAGCCCTGGCACCAACTGGGGAAAGTAGAGCCTCACTGGGACTCCTAACGAACACGCCCCCTTGTGCACAAGACCTCCCTCGGTCTCGGTCGTCAATCTGGGGGGGGGAGCCGATACCTTGCTCCCCACCCTGCCTCACAGTAACCAGAGCCCAGCCCCACTCACTGGGCTCTTGGTCGTGGCTCTCTCGTCCTTCTTCTGGGAGCCGGCGACGCTCCAACTTCCCTCTGGCTGCAATGGCAACTCCGCCCTCTCGGGACTCCTCCAAGCCGGCTCACTCTTGGCAGCAGGGTCCTGTGGGTCTCCTGACTTAAGCGGGGAGCCTTTTGAGGCTCCGGACGTCTCCTCGAGCTCTGCTGATGCCGCAGGTCTCTCCCTTGAGCATAAGAGCCCCGTCGGTCCCGCATTGCAGCTTCCGCCCCAGAGGGCGCGTAGCCCCACCCCCAGTCAGGTTGCTCCTGCCTGACTTCCGGGTCGCCGCGGGTAGCGCGGAGGCCCACCTCGGCAATCTCCGCAATTCGGCGCTAATGCAGGGTGGGCTCCTGCTTTCTACTCTGCACACAGGGGGATCCCCACGCCGGGGGTCCCCTCAAAGGCCTCACAGTAGCGGGGTTGGCTCCCGCTAAGAGCACATGAACAGCGGGGTGGGCACCCGCCAGAAATAAACAAATGCGGGGTGAGCTCCCGCACCAGTTACTTCAGCACCACTAAGAGGCACAATTAAGCGGGGTGGGCACCCGCTTCCAGACGGCATAAAGCGGGGTGGGCACCCGCTACTATTAGCACAACCAGCGGTGTGGGCTCCCGCTCGGTTTCACGCTACCAGGTGGGGGAATCCCCACGCCGGGATTCCCTTGAGTCGGAGGCTCGCAGACCAGCGCTGCAGGTTAAAGCCCCAAGCACTCCTCTTCTCCCTGCAATACTAAGCAAAGCTTTCAGGTCCGAAAGGAAAGAGCTCATGAGGCACTAGATCCAAGGCAAAGTTCTGGGGGGCACAAAGCTGGGCCCAGGGAGGCCAGCACACTGGGCCCTCCAGCAGGGAGGCAAGCCCCCATGGCGGTTCCTCCTGGGCCTCAGCAGCAAGCCCTCGCAATTCAGGAACAAGCACAGAACTGCACAACATTATGGGGTTACATCCCCTATATTTATACTAGCATTTCCCTTTGTGTCACAGCACAGGGCTTGGGGATACCAGTCAGAACTGGTTTAGGGGGGTATTGGAGCACTTTGTTTGCCAAGCTCCTCTTCCCCTTTGTCAAGTGGGGGCTCGCCATCAGACACACCACAGGGTGGTGGAGCCAGCATTCACCAGGGAAGCACCATCCTATTCAGAGTCTGGGGATTACCCCTCCCACCACTCTTCCTCTAGGTGTCCCATTCAGCTCAGCGATGAATCACCCTGCCTCTTCTGGAGCCACCCACACCTCTCAGCTCCTGTCAATCATAAGCCAGACATGCAATTCACATCAGGCAGGCAGACACATAGCACATAGAAATGCCAACTTCTAAAAGTGGCATTTCTCCACCAGTCACTATAAATCTGCACACACCATTGCGCAGCATTCATCCTCACGAGTTCATACATACTAAACTCGACCCTGCACTCCTCTCATACCAGGAATTACCATGGACACACGTATCCCTAGGGGTGGGTGGAATTTGCGAAAGTGACGTTCGCAAATTATTGCGAAAATGTTACAAATCTCCGCAAACACGCGGAAATATCGCGAAGATGCAGAAGTTTTTTACCCACCCGTTCGCGGTATTTTCTGCATGGTCGCGGCTCGCCAACTTACCCATGCGGTTGCTTGCGGGCGCGGCCATCTTGTTTTCACTCTTCTCGCGGTGCATGATCACGAGAAGAAAGACGTGATTGCGTGACAAATGACATTACTGCGGGCGCGAACTGTCGCGAGACAGCGCAAATGGCTACCAACAATCCAACATCGTGTGGAGAATGCGACCGGATCGGGAAAACTTGTCGGCGAACGCGGGGATTCAGGTAAGGCGATCGCGTGCACGCGAGAATGTATTATTTTACAGCGCGAGCAAGAAACGAATTATCGCTAAGCTGCGGAATGCGGAAATTTTGACATTTTCGCGCTCTCCGCGGAACGCGAAAATATCAAATTATCGCAATTTCCGTGAGCGGAATGGAAATTTAGCCCAGGCCTACTTATCCCCCATGCATTCCTATGGGAGGGCAGGCCAATCTAACCACACACACACAGAAAGCGCACACACTTTACACTGGACCACAGTGCTAAAGTGCCCAGAGGCCTAAAACCACTACCACCATGTCAGAGCTTCAGGCAAAAAGTTCAGGGGTGAACCTGCCAAAAAGGGCAAAGTCTAACAACAAATATGAAAGTTGAAGTGGAGGAAAGCTCCATTAGCTCTCTCACTAAAGCTAGCTCACTTGCGGCAATCGAAGTTGAGGCTGTACTGCACATCTGTTCAGCTGGTGCTGTGGCCTCATTGTCTGATAATACTTCCTGACATCTCCCTTTTTAAGTTTGCAGTTATTGTAAAGTATTTGTTTATATAAACTGGCATCAAGGCAGAAGTGGAGCTGGGGCTTGCGTCCTTGAAGGCATGGTCCTCCATCTCAGGCCATCGTTTTTGGTCTTTTGACTAAGATCCTAAGACCCTCATGCCCCTGGCCCTCCTTTTGCTCAGTGCAAATAACTGTCTCTGGTCCAACATTTTATTGGCCCCTGGGCTTGCTGCATAGACTGAGGAGGTAAGACCTAGCACTCTTGGTAGTGCCTGTGAGCGAGCAGTGCATGGCTTGCTCATTGTCAGACTTCATTGAATTCTTGGCAGTTGCATAACAGTCTAAAAGTGCATGTACTATTACTGAAAGGCTGCCGGCAAGCAGTGGTCAAAAGCGTGTGGTTATTGCTGAATCACTGCTATGGGGAACTGGTAGGGGCTGCGTGAGTGAA
The DNA here is from genome assembly GCF_964204655.1 of Triturus cristatus. Lineage (NCBI taxonomy): Eukaryota > Metazoa > Chordata > Amphibia > Caudata > Salamandridae > Triturus > Triturus cristatus. The sequence continues at coordinate 1,139,373,429 of NC_140581.1, forward strand.
GGAAGGGGGAGGGAGTACACCCAGGTATGCAAGCAGTACCTGAGCCTAGTCGGACATTTTGAAGGCTTGGAGCTCAATCCTAATACAGCGACACTAGCCGCTGCTCTCCTCTCAGTAACCGCCTATTTGCTTGCCCCCTCTGCCTCTCCCCCCTATTGTGTAGATGTATGATGTACAAAAGTTCCTTACCGGTTGGCAAACTGTGATGTTCCTCCTGATGTCCCTTCTTCTGTGCCATACTCCTGTGTCCTGTAATGGCCAGGCTCATGGCTGGAGGGGCCTGGTGGGTGCAAGTGGCAAGAGCTTACGAATTGTGGATAAGGAGGAAGCAAGTAGCACTGCAAGGGGCCTATGTGATGCCCTTGCTCAAGCACAAGCGCTTCACTACTCCTACACACTGTGGTTAACATACAGGTGTGAAGTCTAGTCACTCCCATGGCATATGTTGTGGGGCTATCAGCTCTGTAGTCACTCTTCCTGTGACAAACTGTTTTCAAGAGTGTTAGACCTGGCACCATTGGTGTGGGTCTCCCTTCCATTTATTGCTGTTGCCTCCTGTGTTTTTGCTATGTTTTTGCTGGTCTAAATGCTTTGGGCACTTTGCCACTGCTATTCAGTGCCACAGTGCAAGTGCCCCCTATTGTAAATTGTTGTAATGGATTAGTGACTCCATGATTGGCTATTTGATTTACTTGTCAGACCCTAGTACAGTGCACCATATGTGTCCAGGGCCTGTAAATCAAATGTTGCTGGTGGGCTTGCAGCACTGGTTGTGCCACCCACAGAAGCAGTTTGTAAAGTTTGGCTCAGGCCTGCCATTGCAGAACCTGTGTGCAGTCTGGGACTGCCATGTCGACTTAGCAAGTGCACACACTTTCCAGTCCCTAAACCTTCCCTTTTCTACATGTTAGTCACCCCTAAGGTAGGCCCAAGGTACACCCGTGGGCAGGGTGCATTGTATGTGAAAGGTAGGACATGCACTGATGTGTGTGGCATGTCGTGATAGTGAATTACAGCCAATTTCCTTTTTCGCTAATGCAAGGCTACCTGTTCACATAGGCCAGAATGGGCAGTTTGATTATAACATCTTATAATCCTAACTGACCCAGGGAACAAGGTAGAAAAACGAGTTTAGTATACCTGAACTCAGAATGTTAAAATACATCTTTTAGTGTGGGTGATTTTCACATTCTGTGTTTGAAAATACCACTTTTAGAAAGTAGGTATTTTCTTACCTAACCAGTATGCCTCTGCTAGGTTTGTGTATTGCATGTCTGGTTTGTGAGTGACAGGGGGCTGGATAGGGATTTGGCTCCAGCAGTCTGCTGAGTCAGGGCTGGTCTGAATAGGACCTGGGCTGAATAGAGAGTAGGGGAGGAGATTTCCTTTCACTTGCCTGAGCCTACATAGAATAGAGAGTAGGGAGGAGATTTCTTTACAGCTACCTGGGCCAGGTCTGCTTTCAACAATGCTGTCTCCACCTCCTGCCAGGAAGCTGCACCAGGGAGAGCAGAGCCTGGTAGAACTAGGTACAGACACTCTCTGCCTTCAGAGAACAAAGGATTTAGTAGTATAAATACTGGGGCCCAGACCCCAGGACTTTAGATCACTTCTGGGAGTCAAGACAAACCTTTGACAAGGAGAGAAACCAAGAAAGCTGAAGGAAGAGGCTGCCCCTGCGCTGGTTGGCCTGCAGTGGTTACTTATTGCCAAGGTAAGGAGAAAAGGAATTTTGTGTGTACTTTATCATCTTGAGGAAGATCTCCACGGACTTGAAGCTGAGCTTGCCTCCTGTTCTGAAGTCTCAGGGACACAAAGACTTCACCACCAGCTGCCCCTGAATTTCCTTGCTGGGAATTCTACCTGCAGAGAGGTGCCTGCTGTTGTTTTGGGCCCTGTAGAGACTGTGTGTCGCTGGGAGCGCGACGCAACGAGGAAGAAGCAAGTCGCCGCCGTGCGGTTGCATCACTGAAGAAGCGTGCTGTCGACACATCGTCAAAGAAGTGTGTCGCATCGCCATAGAAGCGTGTCTCCGCTGCAGAGGTTGCTGTCGCATCACCGGAGAAGCGTGTCGCAGGGCCTGTCGTGGCTCAAGAATCCACTGAGTTTGCTGCACGGCCATCATTGCACCCATAGCATCCACCTTGTCGCATCGCATCAAAGATGCCATCTTGTCGCATTGCACCAGATCGTCGCATCGTGGCGCCATCTTGTCGCATCGTACCGGTAAGCAGTAAGAAACCGAGCATCAACTCCCCAAGCAGTAAGGAAGAGGCACGCCAACTCCCCTGCGCAGCAGTAAGGACCCGACTCATCCACTCCCCTAAGTGTAAGGAATAGCGCATCACCTTCCCAGCGACCCTTCTTGTTTGCTTTGCGTAACGTATCTAAGTTACTTTGAGAGTAAGGTGTCGCATTTACCATCTACATTGAACTAAGCTATTTCTACCATTTTAAAGTCATATTCTTGATATTGTATTGTGGATTTTTGTTGTTTGGTCTTGTGTTAAGTCTAGATAAAGATTACTTATTTTTCTAAACTGGTGTGATGTCCATTTGTAGTGTTCTCACTGTATCACTGTGTGTGTTCACAAATGCTTTACACACTGCCTCTGAGATAAGCCTGTCTGCTTGTGCCAAGCTACCAAGGGGGTGACCAGGGGTTATCTTAGGAGTGTATCCCCGTTTCCCTGACTAGAAGCAAGGGTCCCTATTTGGACAAAGGTGCAAACCATTGCCAACTAGAGACCCCCAGTTATAACAAAGAGGAAGAGAGAGCAAAGGAGTGGGCATTTCAAAAGAAGCAGACCCTGACATAAACTTCAAAGCTCAGACTCAAAATCATATTTGGTGAGTTTGAGACATTGTCATCTACCAAGCATTCAGACAGTCTGAGTGAGGAGAGGAAGCTCTGCAGCATTTCTGCCTGTGACCAGAACTTGAGGCCAAGGCCTGATAGTCTCCTTGCTGGGTGAGGGCACATCACCCAGGGAATCCATGACCACCTGCCCCAAAGCATGGAGCACCAGCACCTGCCTGCTTGCCAAGACCAGTTTGGCCTGTGAGGAAGAGGAGAGTGTTGTAGGAAGAGAGATCTGGTGGGGAGTTCTGTCGAGTGGATTTCCTTTGTGAGGTGTGAGGAAACAGCTGCTTTACCAATTGAGTCATTGCTAGTGTGCCGGACGAAATCAGTGACTCTCATACGCCAAAGGAGGGCTGCCATGAATTGAGCCAAGTGCATTGCTGAGCCAATTGGACCAGAGCCCAAGCATAATGAAGAGCCAGTTACCCTGTATGCCAGGAGGGCCCACCAGTAGAAGATTGCCATTCTGTGAGGGCCATAGCCTCCAAGCCATGTTAAGCAGTGACCCTGGATGCCAGGAGTGGATAGGTTGCCGTGCCGTGTGTGTCATAGCCCTTGTGCAGTGGTTAGCTGCAACCCTGTATGCCAGGAGGAGCTGCTGCTGACAACCTCTCTGTGCCAAACAGGCTGGAGCCAATGTACAAGGAGGATACTGTGACCCCATATTCCGGAGATGGTAACCAGGAGCATCAAGACATGTGACCTGATCAACACCACCACTGGAGAAGGGAGGTCGCCATGGGATCACCTGCACATTATCATCAAGGCAATGGACTCCCTTCAGGATCGTTACAACACCCCCATCTTCGTACAAATCAGACACTTATCCTCCAAGGAGAAGCTGCAAAGAAACGCTGGTCTCCTCGGTGATGCAACTGTGTGTGAAGAACTCTGAGCCCGCTGAGTGCAACCCGCTGGGCCACATGCAGCCAAGTCACCTGATTCAACTGCTATGGCATACAGGATGCACTCAGGAACACCGGATGCTCCAAGCCTACAGATGTGGGCGGACTGATTTTAGGCTAGTCAGCCCTGGGGGAACTTGCTTGCCAGTTAGAGATGCAGTGCTGGAACACTGTTGACTTTAAAGTAGAGGTAAAGTGGACTCCAGAGACTTTACCCTCTAGTGGGGCTTTCCATGGATGTTGCCTATAGTGAATGTGCAATAGCCACTATCACTGGCAGCGAGGTGGAAGTGGGGCCTGGGGGCGACCATCTACAGATACACTAGAGCCCTGACCCTAGGTGGGCTATGCAGTTGTTTGTAAATGTTGTATTTTTCTTCTGTGTTGTTACCAGAAGAAGTAAAATATTTCCCTTTTGTCATAAAAGTGAATATATGGCTGGACAATAATTTATTGCTGCTGCACGCATTTTAAGTTTTAAGTCTGTGTTCACTCTCCTAAATCCACACCAAGTGTGGAAGGGTACTTGGCCCAGTTGCTAAGGATCCATAGTAAGTCGGCCTCCGGAACATCATGAGAAAAAGACCTGAAACCTCCTGGGTGAACCCAGTAAATCCTTTGTACCCTGTGGCCCTCTGAAAGGGGTTCTGGCATGCATGGTGCAGTTAAGCTCTCTCCATATGCTAGCTGTCTATCTCAAATGCAGAGACCCTTGTGCCATACTGGAAGGATGTCTTCATTGACATCCTTTGAGGCTTTTTTCTCTTGGCATGTGTGTAAAGAGGAAACAACGAGGAGAAATAAATATAGGTCTCCTTGTTATGCCATGCTCAAGCAGGAGCACCATTTTGGCTCAAACGTATGTCCTCAAGTCTTTGTAGATGTAAAAAGACAATAGAAGGGGGCACCTTAAAAAGACACCAAAAGGTAATTGCTCCTGAGTCTAATTATACTTTTTATTATTATTAACAAATCATGCTCAACAGCAGACTAACATGCTTATTTAATGACATATTTGTAAGGGGACATGAACCTCCTAAATCCTGGAGCGAAGCAACTATTTGTATTATATTAAAGCTCGGTAAGGACCCTAAGATATGCGAGTCCTATAGACCCATTTCAATGTTAAACAGTGACTATAAGATTTTCACTCAAATATTAGCAAAAAGATTGGGGAAGTGGGCAGGTTGCCTAATTCATCAGAACCAGAAAGGATTCATAAGTGGTATGCAGATTCAGGAACTCACACATGAATTAATAGGGGCAATAGACCTGGTGGTTGAGGAGAAGCTCCCCTTATCGATTATCACCTTTGATGCCGCCAAGGCATTTGATAGGGTCAGTTTGAGCTATTTACACAATACCTTGGAGGCTTATAAGCTGGGTAGCAACTTTGTAAGAGCAGTAAGAGTTCTATATAGATCTCCAACCTCATGTGTACTAGTTAATGGGTCCCTTACAGACAAGATATATATAGAAAGAGGAACCAGGCAGGGGTGCCTTCTTTCGCCCCTGTTGTTTAATTTTTATATAGAGCCCTTTGCTAGTGCCTTGAGATCAAATCTACACATATCCCCCCTTCAGGTATGGGAACTGGGTGAAAAAGGTCGCACTTTATGCGGATGATTTAATGGTATTCACAGATGATCTGAATGGTTCTCTTCCAAGAATATTAGAAACACTGAAGCATTTGGCAACTTATCAGGTTATCAGATAAACCAGCAAAAGACTGAGAACATGTGCTGGAATACTCAGAGTAATAACCCCTGGTAAAACACCAAATAAGATATCTAGGGATTTTGATTGTGGGAGAGGTTAAGAGGATTGCTCAAATTAATTTTAATGAAATTCAAAAAGAGTCCCAAAAACTTCTCAATGCATGGAAGAGTCTCCCGTTGTCATTTTTGGGTCGTTCTAATCTGGTAAAGATGATGATTTTACCTAGATTCACGTATGTCTTTAACTCGATACCACTTGAGTTTAAAAAAGACTGGGTTAGTAAAATGCAGGGCAATATTAGCAGCTTTATTTGGGCCTCGAGAGGGGCTAGAATCTTGTGGAAGAAGATAAGGAGAAAACAGGAGCATGGAGGAATATCCAGCCCGGATCTGTTCCAATACTACCGGGCCTTTCATTAAAAAAACTTCAGAGTATTATTCAAGGAATACAGCTCTTATCCATGTTACATGCAAGCAATGATAGGTCCAGAAGGAAGTCATTTTTTGTACAAATTCGGCCACACTAAATTTTTCAAGAAAATCAAACTAAAAATTCTGGGAGCGGCTATCAGATTGTGGGTTCAGATAAGGCATCTGTGGAAGATCCCCTATTATTGTCAACGCGTCCCAATATGGCACTCGCCTGGATCGCTGGAATGTTTAAAGGATGCGTTATCAGTACCGCTAAGAGAAGGCAGAGTAGTGGAATGGGGTCAGATATTGTCTGGGTCCACAATCGTTGACTGAGATCAACTGTCAGTACTGTCTAACAGGGGTCTGTCTAAGTTTAAACATTACCAACTTACAGGTTGGGCTAAATCCTTGGTAAAAGACGGGGCAGGAAATCCAGAACTGGTGTCGAAATTCCAAGGGGAATTCAGGAAGAAAGAGATAGCATTTAGGTATTGGGTGCTTATCGATGAAGGAAGAAAGGAATTCCCCCTACCCAGCGAGATCTGGGGGAAAGCACTGCCGTCGCTGGATGTTTCCTTATTATGGCAAGTATCTGTGGCTGCATGTGGGGATGTCATTAAATCTGCACGTCTCAAAAAGAATTATCTATTTACTTTGCATAGAGCATATTGGTGACCCAAGAAGCTGTCAAAATTGAAAAAAGGAGGGGTGAGGCGATGCCCTAAATGTGATGAAGAACGAGCTGATGACATCCACATGTTCTGGCAGTGCCCCTGACTTCAGAGCTTTTGGGAAAAAGTGGGCAAGACACTCTCAGAGGTATTCCATCAAGAAATACAGGTAAGCACCCAATTATTATTGTTTGGGGTGGAGCTAGATGACAGTGGGAGACCCAGTTTTAGTAAAAAACAAAGAAATCTACTCTTTTTACTGATACTAGTCGCTAGGCGTGAGATATGTATTAAATGGGTTAATCCTTTGTCACCTACAGAGGAAGAAGGGCTGAATTCTGTGCTTACAATACATCTGCTGGATAGAGCTGGTGCACCTAGTAAAAGATTAGAATTTTGAAGTATCTGGGAACAGTATTGGTCTGATAAAATGCTATAACTCTGTGTGTTATTGACCTGACGAAGTCCAATGACTAAGCGCAGCAACAGTCATGAAATGGGAGATGGCGGTACAGGTTTTGACTCCCTTCAAAAAGGAGTGGGCAAGTTGCGCATGAGATGCCTTATGGCCATTGGAATACCCCCACACAGGAAATGGAGATGATTCTAGTGTGTCGGGGAAGGGCCATGGAAAGAACGGATGGGAAGAAAAGGCTCTCTAAACGTGGTAAATCTTGCCAAATTTACTCTCTTTTTTAAACTTTGCGTGATGAGGACTAAATAAAAAAAAAAAAAAAAAAACTGCAGACTAACAAGGTTGTCTTTGACTATTGAATAAAACATATTTCAGAAATGTTAGTAAATCAGTTTGACCGTTGCTGTTTAGCAAGAACCTCTGCTTGTAATAAGACAGCCTCTTTGACTATAGAATAACTCAGATGACACAAAAAGAAAAATATATAGTCATATACCCTATCAATAGCAATGAATTGAATCATCTCTAATAAACCCACCAGTAATGATTAGTGTTTCCTGCCCGGTGGTACATCAAAGTTAAGGAAATCACATTAAATGAATAAACTTAAATCACTCATTTTAAATCAACTTTTTTTCTGATGTCATCTGTGGTGGTGATGAGGGCAGTTTCGGTGCTGTGGTTGCTGCGGAACACGGACTGGGACGGGTCCAGGATGCTGTTTTCCTCGAGGAAGCTGGCTAGTTGTTTGTTGACTGCCTTTTCGATGACCTTCGCCGGAAACGGGAGCAGGGAGATGAGTCAGAAGTTCTTGAGGTCCTTGGGGTCTGCCTTGGGTTTCTTGAGTAAGGCGTTGATCTCTGCGTGCTTCCAGCTCTCCGGGAAGGTCGCTGTCTCGAAGGAGATGTTGATGGTTTTCTGGAGATGGGGTGTGATGGTGCTGCTGGCTTTTTTGAATATGTGGTTGGGAAGGTGTCTTCTGGGGATCCGGAGTGGACAGTGTTCATGATCTTGATGGTGTCATCATCGTTGATGATGGTCCAGGCGAGCGGGCGGTTGGTGCGGGAGATGGTCGTGGGAGCGGGGGTCTCGGCGGTTGACAGGGTGGTGCCGGCGTCAAAGCTGTCGTGGATGTCTGCGATCTTGCGATGGAAGAAGGTAGCCAGTGAGTCACACAAATAAATGATGGAAATTTTTGGAATCCTCACTCACAAATACTCAAATTCATCATCGTCAATTATATCAAGGTCATATCATCCTTTATGTTTTTCAACTAATAATTTAACACAATGTACCGTCCTCATTTAATCCATGGGTTCATAATCTGTGACCAAACTAAATTACTGTTTCATAATCACAAAAAATCATAAGAACCATAGTTTCCCCTTTGACAGCTGATGATAAAATTCTAGTAATTTCTAAAATTATACAGTGCTTTCATTTCCATTTTAAATAGATTTTTTCTTTGCTTTAGAAAAGGCCATTTTATCAGTATTACAGGATATATCTTCATGCAATACACCAATAATATTGTCAGATTTTAAAAAAGCAGTAAAAGTAGATTTCTCTTTAAATCTAGACTCAAAACAAACCTGATTCAAAATCTTTGAAAATCTGGCCCTAAATATGAAGCAGGATCCCCTGCTTGAATTAATTCTACAATACAATCACTATGGTGAAGTAAATTCAACTGGTAGATTCTACCTTAGAGTTTGCTCCAGTAATTGAAGGAATTCAAGTTTAGTTTCCTCCAAACTCTAATGAAACCTAAATGGGGTTATTGAGACTTTGCAGTGTGGAACATCCATCAAACATTGGCCAATGTTCAGCATACCCTATTTAGGTCTTGATTACGATGTTGGGCGGACTTGCGTCTGCCCGACACCGTCTCGGTCCTGGGACCGACCTACCTCCAGTCGGCAGTCCTGACTACCAATTACAATGCCACCAAACACTGTTCGGTCACATACTCTCATTTCTCAATGGGGGCTTTTGTTACAGCCATAAACCGGCCATAACACAAGCTCTCATTGAGAAATGGGAGGTGTTGTTCATACCTACACCCCATGGCAGGCACTTCAAGGTGCCTGCCACAAGGTGCCGGGATCAACAGGGGGGCACCATGGTTGCCCCCATAGGCCACCAACCGGATGCCCCACACACAAGGGGGCCCTGCTGGACCCCCAAACATGCTTTCCAACATGGTTTCCATGTTGGCCAGGCCAGCATGGTATATGACATGTCCTTTTGCCCTGAGTGCACCACTGCAGGCAAAATAGGTATTGTAACTTATCTTTTGGTCCTGGCATCACGCTAATCTATGTCATGTGCAAAGAGGACTTGGTCTGGCCCTGACCATTCAGGGTCCAGATCATTTCCTATGACCTGAAGGCATGAACTAATAATGCCCACAAAATCGATAGAAGAGTATTGTCCCTGTCCTGAGCATTGCATATAAAGCAGAGGGGACATCATACCACAATTTGTGATTTTTAAGTTGGCCAGACCTTTTTATCTTCGTCAATGAGAGGGCAGTCACTGACCCCAGTCAAGTATGCTCCATTATTATGTGAAACATAGAACCTTGTGCTTGCATTCTATGTGCACGTGAAGTATGTGTGTGTGCACAGTGAGCCTTTTATACCTGACTGATAGTAGGATTATTTATATATGTGTGTGTGTATGTGTGTAAAAACATGCACTTAATCAGTGATCTTCTAAACTACTATAATATTAAGGTAGTAAAAACCTGCCCTCGAAGTGCTTGCTTTTGATGCGAAGGCTGCGATGTAACCACTGCATTGTAATGTAAGCACACCTACAACTAGGATATCAATAAAACTGCATTATTGTTGATATCACAATTTGATACCCTATTTCCTCATGGAATGGGGCATAACATGCGGAAATGGTGCTACTGCAACAATTTCATGTGTGAACTTGTAATTCCAAATCTTTTTCATGGGTATAAATTCCTCCAGCAGTGGACCTAGAGGATTTCAGCGAAAACTAGGCGGTACTACAATATATGGTATTAACGCGGTAGTCGTAACATCATTATGAGTTTAAACTGATGGTTCTGCCAAAAACTGTGTTTTGAAGCCACTCGTACTGCGGTCCTTAATGGGTAAATGTATTATCTATCTCATCAATAGTCTGAAAAGTACATTAATTAATAAATGAATACCACTTTGGAATAGTCTTTGTAACTCAAGAGTGGTTAGATGAATTAATTTCGCCAAACTTTAGAGATGCCTACAGTACTATACGTAGGCTTTTCAATATTAATAAAATGGAATATAGTTTAAGGTATGACACCAAACATTTGCTAAAAATATTCATGTGATGGAGAAGTACGGAAAATGTTAGTTCTGTCAACTGAAAACCGTTTTACATTTTTCCCTTTTAAATTGTAATTGTAATTTTAAATTGTTGATATATAACCTTAGATCACAAAATTGCATGTTTCCTTTTTGCGAAAACTGCTGACATATTATGTGCAACTATTTTCTAGACCTTGTTTTCATTCACTTCTCTCTTAATAGTCAAAATCTTCTTTCAGATTGAAATGCCTCGTGAAATTGCCCCCTTTTGCTAAAACTTGACATCTTCAACCCCTTGCAAATGCTGTGTGATATTGTTTCTGATTGTGTGGAATAAAATATTGCCAGGATTTGACAAGAAATGATTAAGCTGAAACAATCTCGTCCCGCAAACCTCTTGCCCTTTTCTCGCTACTAGAGCAATCTTTGGCTTTTACATTGCCAGCAGAGGAAGGAGTTTCTATTATGGAAAGCACGACCGACCTTCTCACCTGAATCCCTATTTTGCATCTTTCAAATAAGTAAGCCAAAATTATGCATTTGATGCACTGAAACTTTTTGCATCTCATGTGTTTTTTATTTCATAAAGCCAGTGCTCTCTAAGGAGGCTGTCCCAATGGGATGGCAGAATAAAGTAAACCTCCTGAACTGTACAAACACCAATTTCCATTCCTAATATGTCGCTGTCTGGTTATTTAAAAGCGTGAAAAGGTACAATCACCCTATACAAAAATGTTTACATCCGCAAAATATATTGTCTCTATCAAGAAACAACAAAAATGTACCAGGAGGATGTAAACGTACTAATTCATAGGGGAGAGAGCATTTACAATGCAGCATGAAGTATTTTGCAGGTAAGTCCAAAGCCTTTATAGATATATATATATATATATATAACATACTGGCAGTCGCCAGTAGGTAGTTATAGTTAGGACCTAGTTTCCATAGGAAAAGTGTTTTTTGTTTTCCCAATAACTTTGGCGCCGGATGACGAATCATCGCGAAGTTTTCAAAACTAGTGGAACGCTCCGGTCAGTTCCTGTCTTGAAAGTTTCAGGGCGATTCGGCAAGCGGGGGCCGAGAAAAAAGGGGGGTCCCAAAAGTGTTTTCTCCATGTTAATTCCCATAGGAAACTTTAGACACGGCTACAGCCCGAACTGCTGAACGGAATTGCACCAAATTTGGCAAACAGTTAGTGCTTGGTTCAGAAAGTGCCCTTTTTTAAATGGTGTAAATCAGTAGTTGCTGAGAAAATCAAAAAATAAATGTTTTGATATTTATGGCCGCGGTGGATCCGCGGACCCTCCCGACCACAAGCTTTATTCTAATTGGCAGTCAACACTCCAAACCAGGAAGTGTTGGCAGCCATCTTGTGCCTCGGTTACCGAGGCACAAGAAAATAGAAAAACTAACGCGCAAAACAAGAAAAGGGGGCAGGGTACAAACACCCTGACCACCTAGGCCTGCTCAGGGGGTCCCACAAGGACCCCCAGGGCCCAAAAAAGCATTTTTTTTTTTAATTAATTCGGCAAAATACGCGGAGAATCCGCGGATCCCGCCGAATTTTTAAAAAAAATGAAGCGCTTCATTTAATTGAGGCCCCCGGGTGGGCCAAGTCCGGGGGCATTTGCTAAATATGTATGTGGGGGCCCCCGCAGACCCGGGGACTGCCACCCCCGGGGTTTGATTACAGAGTTGCAGGGGTCATGCAGCCCCCCCGCAGCCCCTGGGACCGCCACCCCCGGGGCTTCTTTTTTTTTAATGGGAGGGTGGGCCTCCAAAGCCCCCCAAAGCCCCAGGGACCACCACCCCCTGGGGCTTTCATGAGTAATAATCGCAGGGGTGCACACTGCCCCCCCGCAGACCCGGGGACCGCCACCCCCTGGGACTTCTTTTTAAAAACAAAAATTACCTGTGTGGGTGGGGCTCGCCCCCCCACACTCCCAGGGGACCGCCACCTCCCCGGGGCACTAATATTTATATGCGGGGGTCCGTAACGGGCCCCCGAGCTCTGGGGACCACCACCTCCTGGGGCTGTGCTTTGGATGGGAGGGGGGCCGCGCGGCCCCCCTCCTGGAGCCAGTGATGGCCCTGGGGACCACCCATTTCTTCACGGGGGTAAACTCAACTCCATAAATGAATGTCCTCAGTTTACCACAATCCACTTGGTTTACAGTCATAAGACGTATTGGATGTATCTCACAATTCCAATTTAAAGCGGACGTGCCGTCAATGATATTGAACACAAAGTAGAAATTCGAGCCTTTGAAGTCCACAAATGAGAATGGAATGCCTCATCGTGCAACCTTTGCCCACAATTAGTTTCTGCCAATTATGGTTAGAGAACTCCATACCTTTTTTTTAAGGCATTCATAATCACAGGCAGGTCATGCTTCTTGATAATTCCTTATACTCCACTTTTCCGTTGACAAAAAGCCACTGATCCAAGGAGGGCACCACCAGCATGCGGGAAACAGACCCCCGTTTCCATATCCAACACACAATCCTCCCAACAGGATGAATGCTGTATGGCCAACCTCAAAGGTTTCAATTTGGATTCTTTATTCAAATCTCAAATACAACAAGACGCCGTGCTGATCTCTCCTCTGATGCTTTTCGGCTCCTATCAGTTATGTCTTTTGAGATGTCATCAGTGATGTTATCAATGATGTCACTGACCATGTCATGAGTGATGTAATATCTGAGGTCATAAGCAGTGCATTGTGCCTACTTGCGTAGAAGCAGTTGTCGGTAGCTCGTGCTTATGGACTCTGGTTGGGGCTTCACTCTCTTTGTCAATTTATTTTTACACTAATAGTGAATAATATTGTATTGGTATAATTATCTTATATCACTCACTATTATTGTAATAAAAATGTATTTCTTGTTAAGATATTGTGCAGTGTGCCTGGTTGGTGTCCACAGGAAGCAATGCAGAGCTCTGGATTACTCTCGCTAGGATATAGTTGAATGACCCACTGTGTCAGGTTAAGGTTAGTGACCCTATGAGGCAATAAGGTGAGCTGAGTTATTCTCACTGGATGTTGTACAATGTCCCATGTAAGTGTCATTATGATGTAGTGCAATGAGCTGCATTGCTATCGCTAGAATTTGGTACAGTGTACCAGGTTAGTGTCACTAAGGCAGTACAGTGTACTTGATTACTTTCAAAAGTGTGTATTACAGTGTACAATTTTAGTGTCCATGTGATGTAGAGCATTTTGATGGGTTACTCGCCCTGGATATAGTATAGTGGGGAAACAGCCTTTACAGCGAGGTTTTTAGCTTATTGCACCTTTACCACACGTTTTTTTACCACACATGTTTTTAGCACGCATATGCTTTTACAATTTATACCTTTACCATGCATTTAAGGTAAGTTCGGGGTGTAGGGGGTCGCCCCCTACAAATACATTGTTTATATATATAAATTTAAATGTAAACAATACATGCTAAAGGCGTACGTTGTAAAAGTATATGCGATCTAAATAAATGTTGGGTGAAAATTGTGTGGTAAAGACATGCAGAGTATTTCCCTGCGTTGTTTTGTCATACAACCGTACAGTGTAGCCATGTTAGTGTAGTACAGTGTACCATGTTAGTGTAATACAGTGTACCATGTTAGTTTCCCTAGGAAGCAGTGCAGTGCATTGACTAGGATACAGTACAGTATGCCAAGTTAGAGTCCCCAGGATTGCAGTGCAGGGTGCTGATTTACTCTTACATCTCAATTAGGTGCAATATGACCTTCCATGGCAGCTGAGTAAAGTGGAAAATGCTTTAAAACATACGTTGTGTGTGTGCTAGTGGGTGAGAGTGCGTTTATGTGAGAGACTGTGTGTAGGTGTGAAAGCGTGTTTATGTGTAAGCATGTGTGTGTGAGTGAAAGCAAATGTCAAAGGGCATGTGATGTCACTTCCACTATCCGTGTCATTGTGGTGAATTGACTTCCATAGCTGGTAACTGCACCTTGGAAGACAATCCTCTGGGGAGTGAGGGATCATTCCAAGACGCTGTTGAGAAGGTTGTTGCCCTGTTAAAATGAAAGAAGGCAAAAGCTGCTAAGGTGGATTAAATAGTGTTTGTTGGGGAAAAGGTCTTGCTCCAGCTTAGGCCACTTAGCAGATGCAGGTAAGCTATGTAAGCTTTCTTCTTTACAAGAACTTTGAGTGACATGGACCTGACTTGAAACCAAAAGACTTGGATATAGTGTGGAAATCCAGAGAACACTTCTAGTTTCACGTTGGGCCAGTCTTCAATCGGTAGTTGGAACCTGCTACTGTTGATGAGAATGCACTCTATTTTCATTGAATTTAGTTTAAGGCAGTGTTTTAGGTGACATATGTTAGCAGCCATCAACTACGATTAAATACAGTTTTACTTTTGCCAACAGAGTCAGGCAGACATGTTTGCCATTTGCAAAGAAGGGCAAAGGTGTCTCATTTTGTTTGGTGAGAAATGTTATATCATCCTTTTGTAATCCATTCAGTCAGACAGTGACACAAGGGAAAAACGGTGGCCTATTGCCCAAAGAGCCATGCCATTTTCCTTACATGCCACCAGAAGTACCACAAGGAAGTACCACTCATCAGGATACGTGCAAGGATATGGCTCCATGGAACCCAAAAAAACGATAGGTACAAAGCATCTCTTTCACAGCCCTTCATGACAGTTGAAATATTCTCGCTTCAGCACGTGACCCCTTCTTTGAAGCTATTTTTTTAACATCTTCCGCTTCACTCTTCCTGGAGCTGATAAACTTTAAATAAAAAGATAATGTGCAAATTTGCCAACCGTCTAGGTTCACAACTTCACACTGCCCTTCTGATGACTACTTTAGTCCTGGTGTAATGCAAAATGATGTAGCCCCAGCAGATTGTGGTGAATGGCACACAGTCTGTCTTATAGATATTCATTTACCTTTGACAGAATGGGCCCCCCAAAGGGCTGGAGTCCCTGTGATGGGCTAAGGGGTGCACTGCAGGGGCTCAGGGGTGGTGTTATAGCCATAATCTTTAGATATTGCACCTCATTTAGAGTTTGGTGGACTGGGAGCTTTGTTGTAAATTGGTTGGGCTCCTTCAATTACAGAAATTTCCCGTAATGCAGAATTCGAGAATTACACAAATGTTGCCATTCTGATTAAAATTTCTCCCAGGCCTAGCAACTCTGTGGCATGATACTTAAGCATTCAAGGGGCATATCTACAAGGCGGCGATATAAAATTATCGCAGCTTTTGCTGCCGTTTTCGGCCGAAAAGCGGCGATAATTTTATTGCTATATCAGGAAGGTCACGCTATCGCATGAAACCTTGCCTTAGCACCTGAATTCCTAACGCCCATCTTTGCATCTCTAATGAGATGCAAAGTGGGCGTTCCTCCCCAGGATAATGGGAGAAATGTCGCTCAGCGACATTTCTCCTATTATCAAGCCTCACGCAAAGCAGCATAGCAACAAGAAAAGTAGCGATAACCTCTGTTATCGCTACTTGAGAAGAGTAGCGATAACCTCTGTTATCGCTACTTTCCTTACGCCTGCTTTGAAACTGACTTAGCCATGATATCCTATGGAAGGTGGATATCATGGCTAAGCATGTGAGGCCCTATCATCAAGCTATCGCCAAACTTCATGGGATTATCGCTGGGTTTCCAGCGATAATCTCAAGTTTGGCAGTTAGGGCTAGGATTTTTATCACTTTTGAGATAAGCGTTGCTAATAGCACGGTATCTCAGCGATAAAAATCCACGCTAGCCGGCGATAATTATCCTAGCGCTAAGTGTACTTAGCGATAATTATCGCCGGTTGTTGCTGATCTGCCCCTGAGTTTCTCCTGCCAAAATAAAATTGTTCACCTTCTGTAATAAACACTTTCTACATATGTAAGAGGAGGTGCCTGCTCCTAGCTCACACAGCTTTAGTGATGACACCTTTAGCAGTGGAAGGAGTGAAGGAGCTCAGCTGTCAACCCCATTCACAGACAGGCACAATTCAAACTCCTCACCCACAATTTCAAGACACTACATAACACTGGCCCAGCATACCTCAACAGTTGCATCTGCTTTCACAAACCTTCAAGGCACCTCCGCTCATCCAGACTCCTCCTTGCAACCATCCAATCATACAGAAAACTAAGGGTCTTATTTAGATCCCGGCAAATAGGTTACTCCATCACAACGGTGACGGATGTCCCATTCAGCCGAAATGGAAATCCTGTTATGTCCTATGGGATTTATATTTTGGCGGTCAGGATATCCATCGCCGTTGTGACGGAGTAACCCGTCTGCCGAGATTTCCATCAGGCCCTAGATTTGGCAGTCAACCCTTCCACATTGCTTTTAAAGCACGGAAGGACCTGCCACTACACATTGGATCCTCCTCCTCTTGAAATCCTCAAGAAGATGAAGACCTGGCTTTTCAAGTAGGCCCACTGGGCTCAATGTTTGGCTAGTTTCTCAGTGCCAGGATGCCCTCTTGGGTGATAGTGCGCTCCACAAATCTGCATAACATAACATGACATGAAATGACATAACATAACATATAACATAACGCAACATACCAGTAAAAGAAGGTTTACGCTTAATAAAAGCCAATTAAATTCTTCAGCATCAAGAGAGACAGCAATAATCCGTAAACCTAGCATTCCAAAATTGTTAATGGTTTACGATGCAGTTTTTGATATGAAAGTGCCGCTACTTATTTGCAGTCGGGCTTCGGCGGAAGCAGAGGGGATTGAATTTTTAAATGTTTTTTTAATCTTGTAGGAGCTGCTAATTCAGAGGGTAATGTTTATGTTGTGTTATGTGTCATGTGCTATGATTAATCTAAATATTAAGGTGAAGTAAGGCAATAGGCTGGCAATGCGGTCCTTCTAACGTGCATTTTACTAAAAAAATGTAATTCGTTTATTGCTGCATTACCAATTCATTTCTCGCAGTTTTAACAGGCTTTTTAAGAGAATGGTATTTACTGGTGTATCACTGACGGAGGACAAAATTGATGTAATATGTACATATATAATTTACTGTATCTTACTCATATCTGCAAATGAAGCTTTACATTGTTATATTATTTTAACATGTACTTTTATGTTTCTGTATTGAGCCGAATACAACTCATAATGATGATATCAAAGTGTGTTCAAAGAAACATCTATGAGGCATGCATCGCTTGTGCTGTGTGTTGATTTTCGATAAATTGAAACGCTCATTTTCCTGCAGTCGATCACTTGCACATCAATTCTCCATTCCTGTGATGTTCGCTATTTATCTGGAACGTGTATGGGCAACGATTCGCCCACAGAACAGTCTTGTTTTAAAATGAAAACAAGACAGTCAGAGACAAAGAACGAAAGGACACACGGAGGGATGATTAAACGTCTCTGAACGTACAAAGTGAAATACGGACAGTTTTAAATGCCTTGGTTATTTGCTTCTTTTCAGTCTACATGCAGTTTCTAAAACCCCGAACTGCCCTGAGATTAATTGAGCCCCACATGCTTTTAGCCTGGTTGGGGTGCCAAGGAGAAAGGTTGTGTGCAGAACCCGCATTCGCCAAAGCTAAGAGAACCTCTCATTAATGTATGATTAATAGCCACTTGCGAAGCAATTAATTAGTCATTCTGACAGAAAACTTTACCAATGCCTACATGCTTTTGCCAGGCTACAGATCTAAATTAAAAAAAAAAAATCTCACTACTTCTCAGTGATCACTTCTAGCCCCCCTCCCCCTCCCTCCAGCAGCCCTGTGCAGAAATACTCGAAGAACAGGAAAGGCCTCTGCATAGTCTCATCTTGTGCTCGTGAACAATGTCTGCTAAATGGATGCTCAGTCTGGCTTGATTGATTGCTTCGCTTTCTTACATCTGCAAGTTGAAATGCAGGGAGAGGATTTTATTTCCGGAGGTCTCCAGTCTTAACTGGAGCAAGAGTTATCACCGCCAGTGCTTTCGGGATTGATGTGCGGCGCTGGCCTATGAGTTTGTATATTGTTCTCACTGCCTGTCACACGAATGCAAGAGAAAATGTCTGACACCTTCTGTCAACATCTCAGTCCGGCTGAGAACTCTCCGTTGCGAGTAACCAACTAATGCTGTGAGGGCGAATTAATGAGATCCTAGAAAAATGAGGGCGGGGCGTCTTATTTCTAAAGGTCATTAGGCAATAATGATACTTTTAAATTTCTGTTATATGTTACTGCATAGCAAAAATATATACGCGTAATGATTATTGAAAAACAAGTTTCTTATTCTTGCTGGTCTTATTTATGGATTTAGCTAATGGTTTTATTTATCACCTTTACCAATCACCTCTGGCAGGATGTAGCAACAAGTACCTAATGGAGTAGGTGCTGTCTGACAGGGGGACAACCAGCCCCCATTGCAACCACCAATCTTCAATGTGATCATTATCCAAGAGACTGGGCTCCGTCAGGGTTCCTAATATCAAAAATATGTTGCAGTGGCATCAGCAATCAACGAGAAAGCCGATTAGCGTCTATTCTTGCCACTGCCACTACCATAAATTGGTGCCATTTGTGACACAGACGGAGTTCACTGTCTTTGATGGCGAGGAAATTGTAGTTATAGGTATGTATGTATTCAGTTACGCACATTACACATTAATGCACAATAATCAATGGTCAATCTGTGTTTTTACTTTTAAAAAGATGCGCTATTACACCGGAGGCTCTTCATCACCCATAATACGTGCCTGCTACTTGGAGGAGAGTAGGATCTGCTTCACATGGGTACCCCCACTTTTTGCTGATGTTTCACTGTTTTTCAACTATAGTCTGGCTGAGACGGTGCTATTCAGGGCCCCAGCCTAGCTGCTTCCTCTCTAAATTGATTGCATGTACTTTAGGTACACTCCGGATTGGATTCTGGGGTACCCTTATAAGTCCCAAGTGTATGGTATACTATGTACCCAGGGCATAGGTACCCCAGAGGCCTACCAGGGGCTGCAGCATGTATTATGCCACCCCTGGGAAGCCATTCAAAATGACACAACAGGTCTGCTACAGCAGCCTGTGTAAGGTGGTGTATGCACCCCTTACTGAGATATAGGTTACCTATATCGCTCCATATCACTGCACATGTAAACCTATCAGTCACCCCTATGTCAGGCCTTATCAATCCTGAAGGCAGCGTGCTGTGTTTCATGTGAGAGGGTGCCCATGCATGAGCAGAGCCCCTCTGCAGCTTTCGGAACCTTTATTCCGGGGTTGTTTGTGATGGAGCCAAACCATATAATCTTAAGTGCATTATAACCTCGTGGTAAATGCTAACTTTGGAATGCCTGCATGGAAACATCTCGTGTTTGGTGTCAAACACCTTGGAATCATACCTCCACACCAGTGACTGGTGTGGGAGGTATGATTCCACCCTACTAGAGGGAGAAACATGGCACCACCGGTACACCCGGTACCAGCTTAACAGACCCTGGCATCACAAAATGGATGCTGCCAGCCACAGACACGAGTCTGCCCTCCTGCTGCTGGATGAAACTCCGGCAGGGGAGGCCTGGACAATAGGTTTCCTGTCACAGGGAGGTGTACCACCTCCCAGACAGGCTTTAGTGTATTGGGGCTGGGTGGGTGCACTCCAAGAGTGCTATGATGTCTGCACTGGGGGCACATTTGGTGTTCCTGTGCATAGTCCAGCTCAAACCAGTTGCAGGGGCACTGGGGCACTGAGCCCCTGCTCTGGTGCAAAACTGGACAAAGGACATGGGTGTAGCCACCCCTCTGTCTTGACCCTCCCATAGGTTGGTCTCCAGAGTTTGTCCCACCCCTTCTTTGGGTATAAAGTAGGAACCCCTGACTACAGGACTTTAGATTTACCTGGACAAAACTCTGCTACAGAATCCCAGAACTTCTACTTTCTACACGACGTTGGATGACTGAAGAATCTCCCTTGGAGTAAAGGAGTTACTCCCCTGAAAGGCAGGCACCAAAGACTCATCTGTCCGGTTTTCATCAACACTGCTCCCGAAGGACACTGACAATTTTGCAACAAAGGAGGTGGGTTTCCAAGCTTCCCCGAGGCGGATCCGTGCTCTCAGCAAACCTGAGATCCAAAGCCCTGGTGGGGACCGTGCAACCCGAACCCCTGGACACCGCGACCATTTGCAGCAGCATATGCTTCTTGGCAATCCCCGAGGCTGTGCTTTGGGCTACTTGTAGTCCAGACCTGAGCAGTGATTCCCCCGAAGATTGCAGGCCTACTCTCCTCGAGTGACCTGTGGGCTGGTATCTAGTTATTCCTCTTGAGGTCCCTTCGCAATCCCTGTTCATCGACTTGTAGGTCCTTGAGAAGGGTACTTTGACTTTCAATGGGCTTACCTGGTTGCTCCAGACGTGCCCTAACTCTATATTGCTTGGGGAGTCCACAGGACCTTGCTGGTCCACACCGAAGCCATTTTTCTCTCACCATGTGGGTTGCCGTTGCCAAGGCTTGTTGGTCTCCAATCCAGAAACTGACCCCCAGCACTCGACCGCCTTCATGGGACAGCTTGCCTGCGGACTGTGGTCATCGTTGACGCCTCCTGGTCCCCGTGGCAGTGGAGTCAAGCTTCACCTCTTCGCGTCTGAAACACCCAAGATCGGTGAGCATTCGTCTATCCTGCCCATGGTCACTGTCAAGTGACCCAGACTCTGTCCCCTCTGCTTTTAGGTTCTTCACATCTTTGATTCAGGCTTGGATCACACCGGACGCTTCTCCTTTCCACAGCAGCAGCACTTTGCAACACATCGCCATTGAAATCAACGACAATTCCCGACACCATTTGACACCTATGCACCTGACTTCCCTGGGTGAGGTAACACGAGTACTCCAGTGCTCCTGTGGGTGCTGGCCCTAGAACCCTCTAAGTCTAAATGGATTTGCTCAAAGTCCTCTCTTAAGTGTCCTTATTCATTAAAATCCCAAATGCGACTTTCCTATTGAATTGTACGGGCCTCATGGCTGTGTTCTCACACTGCACACGTCCCCCGTGGGGCTCCTGTGTCACTGTGGTTCCTTGGGGTCCCAGCGATTCTACGTGCTGTAGGCACTGTGTCTGGTCAAGTCGTGGTTCTTATACCACTTTCTTAATATATGGTTTGGTCTCCCCCTGGGACCCATTGTGCTTTTTACTGTTGTTTAATAACTGTAGTATTGTGTGCCTTGCTCTCTAACTTCATAAAGAGGTTAGTAGAGAGTGTTTAGAAATAAATACATATATTTTATATATATAACTTGTGTGGTTCTCCTTTCATTTAGTTATTCAAGAGGTTATAATCTGGTAAACCAAGCTGCTTTACACTCCTTCAAGACTTAGCCTGAAGGCTGCTCTCCATAGCTACCACTGGGATAGCTTTCAATAAAGGTTGTCTTAAACCTAATCATCAATAAGGGTTGTGTGGACTGTGCAAGGTGCCCACTATAACTAGTGGACAGCATATGCCATGCCAACTTCTCTCACTACTGTGCTGCCCACCAGGAGAAGGCGGGCAGCAGGACACCATGTTCAAAGCGCCCCTGGAGACACAGTTGCACAGGGCGTGCCCAGGCACAGTATGGCAAAGACCAAACCGTGAGGAGGCCCATCTGTGCTGGTCCGTGGCTAAACAAGGCTGGGCAGGGCCACGCTTTGGCATCGGGAATTCGATATAACACTGTATGTAAATAATATCATTCACTACATTTCCAAGAAAACTTCAGGCCTGATTTAGATCTTGGGGGATTTAGTCCTGCCGCCACTTTTTCAACGGTATCACTTCCCACCTACTTTGTGGTCTTCCCACTCTATTTAGATGTTAGTGGGTCCATGGACGAAAGACCGCCTGAGTGCCGCCAATTCTATCAGTAATTTTCACCCACGTTGATGGTGTCATAGGCAGGAGAGGCTTTCGGTGGGAGTCCAGCCAAAATTACAGCCGGGCTAATCATGAAGTGCCTTTCCATTGAGGTAACTGTGGCGGAGATACCTCCTACTTTGAGTCGACAGGATCAAAGGAAATGAGGTAGAAACGTACCCTTTTTCCTGTTTTCAACTTCCATTTCCATCTTGAACCCCACTGTCCAGGTCCTCCCTTTGCTGATACTACTTGACCACAATGTTACTCCACCCTGTTGTCATCGAGATCTAATGTAAACTTCTTTTACACTTGTTGTACTTTGAATCGTGTGTGAACAATCGCTTTTGCCTCGTGTATTTTTAGATTGCTCTTACATGAAATTTGTTTCTTATGTGTAATGCATTGGTGTTCATTTTACAAATTATCAAGGTAAAATGAACACACCTGTATTGGCACTTAAAAAATATTATATTGTTGTGGTGGTTGTGGGTGTTGCGCTTGTGGTACCTGTGGGTGTCCATTCAATAGTGTGTTGTTTGTGTGCAATCCAATATATAAAAAAAGGTACATAACACATTATTTGCATATATTTTAGAATCAAACACAACATATGTATGTATTGACACATTAATAAGTAGTAATTACCAGTCTCCACTTCACCAGGGACTCACTCCATCAGGAATCCGCTACTAGGACAACGCCAGCACAATAGGGGCATCTAAATAGACTCGGCACGAACCCGCTCACCTGACAGTGACGGAGTACTGCTAGCCAGCAGAGGAGTCAAACACATCGATGGAGGTGCACCCCTTACGCAACGGTAAACAGTCTGTTGATGCAGATGGTGGTTCAGCCAGCCCACATCTAGAAACGGGAGGCGGGACTCTGTCAGCTTGACAGAGTACTTATAACCAACACCACGGAGGAACAACAGGTGACTGCCAAGATCTAAATCAGGCCCCAAGTCCATAAGGAGGAGGAAACGTAAAATGATACATAGTGCCACAGGCAAGTAAAGACTGTCTGCTAACACAAATTCTGTAACAAACCATCCCTCTGGGGCCATGGGTCTAATCAGCAGTGAAATCAGGAGTGTTGAAGAAAGGGTGGTGTCAACTCATGTTGCCATAACTGAAACCATGGACAAACTCATAAATCATAATCCAGGAGATATGACTAAGCCGCCAGTAAATATACGTAACAAACCTTGTGTTTCAGCTATCCCATTGGGCATAAGCACATCCTCGCCCCTCACAGCGGCTTTTCCCCCCTCAGACCAAAAAGAACAAGCATTTACAATGCAATGGTCTCGGCATTGGTAAAGTTAGAGCTATTGGCATTGCTCATGACATTATTTTTGTTCATGTTTTTGTTTTTAAAACATTTAAAGAAACGGCATTGTCATGAGCAATGCCAATAGCTCTAACTTTAACAATGTCGAGACCGTTGCATTGTAAATGCTTGTTTTGGTGACCCTCCGTACTTTCCACCCTCTGCATGAATCGTCTCTCGGAGTACAGCCCACTCACTCTACGTCACATGCATAAGCGCACACTTCATCTCAAAGATCACAACGTGTCCTCTTACTGCTGCAGCCTTACACCCACTGGCGTAGCTAGGGGGGGGCGGTGGGGGCGGTCCGCCCCAGGCGGCACTATTTTGGGGGCGGTGGACACATGTGCGGCAGCAGTTTCTGAGCAGGCAGTCCGTCACTGCATAATCTGGTTACAGCGATAGTATCCGTAAAAATCTATTTGTGCATCTCGACTCTAAAGAAGTGATCTTTAATTGTCAAACTCGAGCGTTCTGAACGCCCGAATTTGACAATTAAAGAGCACTTCTTTAGAGTCGAGATGCACAAATTGATTTTTACGCATACCTACGGGGAGGAGCTGCGTGTAACAACTTGGCCTTGGCGCCGGAAGGAGGGATGGGGACGTAAGGGCACGTCCTGCTGCCAGGGCGCAGAGAGTTACATTTTGTAGGGAAATTGGAGGTAGAGGCTGGCTGCAGGGCTCACTGGTTTGCGGGCTGCACCAGAATCATGGTGCTCGGCTGGCTGGCAACACTACTGATTGCACCCGCTGCCAGGCCGCCTGTTGCTGTGGGGCTAAATTATCTATGGCCGCCCCCTGCCAGCAAATAATTATTTCCGAGCCGGGCCGGTCGAAGGAGAGTGCTGGAGCCTGTGACGGGAGCCGGAGATACAGGCAGAGTGAGGCTGCTTCTCTTCGCAGCTGTTCAGCTCTCTGTTCGATGACAGAAAAAGGGCCTATTAGTCCTGCAGACTCGAGCCTTAAAAAAACGGAGTAAAATCGAGACACCACCTTCAGAGAGAAGCAAAGAGCAGGACGAGCTGGGTGAGTCCGCCCCCTCCCCGTCCCACTCACAGAGTTACCGGCAGCAGGTGTGCTGACCTCATTATACCCCCTTTAGTTGGTAGATATGATTATTTTTATAATAAAAATGCCTATTTGTTTAACAATAATCCCCTCCCATTGCAGGCTCAGGCCTCCTTCTGCATTTTCAATAACGTGCTACTGTGGAGCTTCTCCCATTAGGGGTCGGATTTAACGGTGTCTTGTTTCTTCCGCTATTAAAAAGGTCGTGCTGCTGTGGATGGGTGTTTTTGGAGGGGGCACACGTGGGTCTGTGAGTGTCACTATTTTATTACGATCTGTCTAGGCCTGCAGAAACTGGATAATTAACACCAATTCACACTTCCTAGCGAGGAGAGATCACACTGCCAGTGATTCTCTGTCCATTTCGACCAGAGTCAGACTGGGACAGACATTAGGCCCAGGCACCAAAGTAAAAGTGCTTTAATAAGTGAACGAGACCCAAATAGAGCCAGGTTTCACTCATACACGTCATACAAGTATTTTGCAAGGAATAGAAAACCTAATGAATTTAAACATTGCTATGTTTGTTTTAATAACAGGCAAATCAACAGTGAAAACCGGCACAGCAGACCACAAAACAGGCCACAAACAGACAAAAAACCAGCGCACACACTGACCTGGCAGACCAGGCCTTCAGCACTGGCTAACTGCCCCTGTAGAACAGTCCGACCTTGGCTCGGAACACATCTTTCAATTCCTGCATGCTTCTGTAGCCCATGACCCTCCTTCCCAGCCTGGCCAAAGAACACACAGCTCAAGCAAAATAAATGAGAAAGGCATTCTTATACATTAATCTCATTCAATTTTCGATTGATTAATACAATCTCTAAATGTTGTCCTTTTTGGCGCAGCGGTGGATGGTGACTTCTGTATTCTACTGCTCCAATGTCCCATCTGCGACTCCGACCACTAGAATATGCACATTGCAAGTCTGACGCAGGTAAAAATTGGAGCTTTGCAAGTTCTGAGAAAGAGGTGTGTGCATGGTTGAGAGGGGCAAGTGCCGTGGCCATTTTTGCCTCTTTATTTGATTTTGCTCGCGAGAAAGTGTTACTCATAGTCGTTGAATGTCACTCATAATTACACTGAAATTATAAAAATGCCACACATAAGCAATCTGAAATCTTGGCAGCTATGTGTCGGAGCAGAGGAGCAGCGCGTGCTGCAGGGGACCCTGTTCCTCAGACTGCACTGTCATCTTCTGACAGACCGGGCCTCCTGAGCCCAAGGGGTCTCCGGCCTCTTGCCCATATCGCACCGCTTCGGGCACTCCCCTCAATGTGCCCCCGAGTGCTGAGACCGTGGCCTGCCCTGCAGGAATCCGCACCATGCTGAAGCTGCCCTTCCAGGAGTCACCGAAGGGCTTGGATGCTGATTTCATCGGTGCACCCCTGGACATCGGCACCTCCAACCACCCGGGACCCAGGTATCAGCGAGCAAGGGTGCGGGGGCCTAGCTTCACTTAACACATGGGACATGTCTCAAATATGAGATGTCATTTCACTTTATTGCACATCTAATTCTTCCACGCATGCAATTTGGCAAGCAGTGACTACGTCCCATGACAAATTCGAATTGGAAGCCAATACTTGAGGTAACATGCTAGTGAGAAACTTTATGGGTTTCCAATTCTGAAAGCAGAAAGACAGGCACCCAAAGGGATTTGTACAAAAGCGAATGAAGGGCATGACCCACCAGAGCGACATCAAAGGGCAATAAATGTGGACCTGGCTAGATGAGTACTTTTGAGAATACGCCTGAGACTCCAATAAAGAATAATGCATTTTAAAAATGAGCATTGGCAAAACCAATAGGTCCCGCCTATATGAGAGCGATTGGCTTTGGCAATGTGTTTTAGCCATGTTGTACACCAGTTTGGCTGCTGTTCAGCCAGGGGTGTAACACAGGCCCCTGCAGCCTCCACGGTGCGGGGGGCCCTCGTGCTCCAGGGGCCTCCTCCGTGGCCGTGGCACAGTCACCAACCACTTAGCACTCCACACATCTGAACCTTCTCGGATGCATTGCTGGGAGTTACGTAACTTATGTTACGCTCGCCATAGTTGCAAGCGCGGCCGCCTCATCATAAATTAATTGATGTGCGGCCTTCACCCTTAGTGTGGAGCATACTATGGTTGGGCTCAGCTGAATCGAAGTCTGGTGACGTTCTGCCCCTGGCCCGTGAATGCCACTTCGCTCTCCCCGCTCTGGGCGCCCCTGGCGTACCTACACTCCAGGAATCCCACCTCACATGTTCTCCCCAGGCTGGCTGGTCCCATTAGCATGTCATGACTGGCGCTGACCGCCCGCCCCTCACGCTCCCTCCGCTTAAAGCCTCGGTATTTGCAAACTTTGTAGCAGAAGGCGCGCAACCAGGAAGCAGCCCGCAGAAGGAATATCCCTCTTGGCGCTGCCGGAGCTGCTTTCATGGTCGGTCGTAAACTCAGAGAAAGGAGTTTGTGGAGCTCATGGGGTTGTGGCTTTCAACACCATGGGTAAGGACTGTCCATTGTCACTATTAATGGAAATATTGAACGATTATGCAGCGTATCACGCAAACCGTATCATGTTACTTCAGTATTAGGTGACATTGTTACCCATCACATCCACTTCGAAAGGTTAAAGAGTCGAGTTGGTCCTGCCTGTTAAACATTACATCCCAGTGTTTGCTACAGGCGCACGCATAACCCACCAGGGCACAGCTTCGGGTGGGGGGGTGTATTCTATATTAAATATTTGGGTACAGGTACTTTCAGTTGGGTATGGTGAGGTGTCTGTCGAATTTCACCTAGGATTTTTTACTATGGCACACAGACAAAAACATACACACACTCTCTCTCTCCTCTCTGTTTTGAAGTTCTTGAAAATGTTTTTACTTTACAACATATTGTGCTTTGAGTATCCCTAACAAGCTGCACTGCTCTCCTTTTCCACTGCCCCCAGGGGCGTAACAGGCCCCTGCAGCCTCCGCGCTCCAGGGGCCCACTTCGCGGCTGCGGCGCAGCCAGCAACCACTTAGCACTCCACACATCCGAATCTTCTCGAATGCTGGGAGTTACATAACTTACATTATGCTCCCTGTAGTTGCAAGCGCGGCCGCTTCATCATAAATTAGGGTGGTGCATATTATGGTTGGGCTGGTCATTCTTATGCGCATGCCACTTTGCGCAATTTAAAGTGAGCGTGAGGTTAGGCGGCTGAGAGGGACCGTGTGGCCCAGGACGGACAGGTGCGGCCATAATTTAATTATTGCCAATGCTAACGTTTCCCTATCTTCTGCTGCCTGCTCGCGCCTGCCACTGAAGCTGCAGGCCAGGCCTCAGGTGAATCAGTCTGTCGCCTACACATTCTCAAGTTTGAAAAGTTGATTGTCTCACACAGCATAATTTTTAACCTCCATGTCTTCAATGGAACCCATTTCCTCCACTGCCATCAGCATGGGCTGGGACACGTGACCGTTATAGCTCGACCATCCATGCAGTGTTTAACAGATGAATCTTTTCTGGAATCAGTTATTACTGGCAGTTTCAAAAGTCAACCCTGGAGATTAACATTTTTATTTACAACATCCGACCTCATAACAAATCTCTACCTTATTATGAAGTTCGTACAGAAGCTAATGCTCCACCAATCGCTACACCGTCTTGAGGTCCCGTCCACCTCCCCTCCCTTAATTCCTGGATCCACCTCTAGGCATGGCACATACAGCACATGCACTGATGCACCTCTACCCAAAAGTGCAGTGGCATAGAGTAGAGTGGCGTAAAGTCAGGCCATCAGCGCAGTAGTTGTAACTCGCAGCTGCAGCATGTTTGCACCAGTTGCCTCAAATCCGTCCTGCGGCCAGGCGGCCTGCCTCATAAATTAAATGATGCACTTCTGAGCCTCTCAGTAGTGAAGATGGGTTGGCTCTCTCTCTCCGGTTTACCAGCCCAGTATCATCGTCTTTGTTGTAGCACAATCTGATGACCAAGTTATAGATAGAGCTACACAACTATAGGGGGAGCAATTACATTTTATGGTACGTTATTTATGTTCATATAAAGCATTCTATGGAAAATATGCCCCAAATGCCATGTCTGTGCTTAGTTAGATGTAAGCAAAATGTTCTATTTAATGTGTTGTGTTGGAAGTTTGTGTGTGTTCCATGCTATTGAAAAGTGCTCTTCGGGGCCACATTGCAGCCAGCTGAATAGCATATCTGCGCTATGTGGGGTGTATGCAAGGTCTGGCCAGAGCGTTCTGTTCGATGCTTGCGTGTGTTTTAAACTACTTACAATGCTCTTGGGAGCTGTGTGCCTTCCATCTATATGGTATTTCTGAGCTATGTGCTATATAAGCTCTACCCAGTGTGCGCTATTCCATGTCTGCATGTGATGTACATTATCGAAAAGTGTTGTTGGGTGCTAGAGTGCACCACAACAGTCAGCTGTACGCTATATCTGAGGTGCACAGTCAACATACCTTTGTGAACTGGTTACCAAGGCTAAGTTTTTTCCTGGTTCCAGTACCCCCTGGCCCCCCACTCTGCTTATTCCTTGCATTTGAAATTTACATTTACTGCTGTAGTGTGATAATGCATTTCATGAAAAGGAATATAGAGTAGGGTTGCCAAAAGAAAAATGCCAGCCATGTGTTTAAAGAGCCTGAAAAGACCGTGTCTTGGCACTAAATAGTGTTATAAATAAAAAAGTATGTATTCATTTGTAATGTGACTTTTCTGTCTTTGTTTCCTTTAATTATCAGTCATGAATCTCATCATTCATGCAGCTCTAGAACACAATTAAAGTGCATTCTATTTATATTTGCTGTTCGAAGTATGCACAGATAAGTGCTGAAAATACGGTTTTAGGTGACTGCTTATTTTTGTCGGTTGGAGCAAAGTGGTAGGTGGTGGGCTGGGCCACTGGGGGGCCCCCTCATTGTGCTTTGCAGGGGGGCCCCCTCAAGTTTCGTTACGCCACTGGCTGTAATGCTATGAAGTGACACCACATACCATCATGACTATTAAAATTCAGTTGTGGAATGTCTTTTCCTATAGTAAAGTACAATGGGGCACGTGCATCAATGTAAGGAATTGCGATTCCTTAAAAGCTATTTTTAAGGAATCGCTTTTAAGGACTCGCAATTCCCTATGCATGTAGGAATCGCTAAATAAATTGCGATTACTACACATTCCCTATTAGCTAATCGCAAATTATGATTCAGTAATTGGGAATGTGTTCCCATCCATTCCTATGGGCCTAGAGGCCCATAGGAATGAATGGGAAACCACTTGCTATTTCCGATTACCAAAAATGTAATTGCAAATTGCGCATGCAATTACAAGGGTGATAGGAGGTCAAAAGGCCACCCTGATTTATCCACAAAACTGGCAAAGCGCCACATGGCACTTAGAAAAATGCAATTTCTAGCATTTTTCTAAGGAATTGCAGATTACTACCAACTTGAAGTTAGTGGTTATTTGCGATTCCTTAATGCTAAGTCGCAATCTCAGATCACTTCTTGCATTGCATTTAAGGAATCGCAAATTGCGATACCCTAAATGCATTCGCAAAATAGGTAATCGCAAATTTAGCAATTACCTATTTTGCGATTGGGTTTGGGCTTGATGCATCCCAAATGGCTAATTACCAGTCGCAAAGGGGCCGATTCTGCGAATCGGCCCCTTTGCCACCAGCAATTAGCTTGATGCATATGCCCCAATGCATCTTAAAATGTGATGTTTAAGCCTTGTAGTGATGCGCTTCTAATCATCACATATTGGCTGTGTTCAGTGGCGTAGCTAGGGAGGGGCGGTGGGGGCGGTCCGCCCCAGGCGGCACTATTTTGGGGGCGGACAAAGGCATTCAGATAAGGCTCGGCTTGCTTTCGTGTACGTTCGGGGACGGGCAGAGAAGGAATAGGACTCGGGCAATGTCCTCTTCTTTTTTGTGCCGGCAGCTGCCCCCCTCTCTTCCTATTATTCCCTCTCTTTCTGTCTTGCTCCTCACTTACTGAAAACCGTAACTTGAAGAAACGGTTCACAACCTCTCTTTCCTTCTTTCATTTAGTTCCCTGTGAAATGGATCCAAAAAAGAAAAACACTCTTCTGAGAAATGCCCCTTTTCTGACATTTTTCTATTCCAAAGTGCAGCGGGATGGAGAGAAATAGAAGGTTTTAAATATGAAAAATAAATATATAACTAAATAAAGCAAGACAGAGTGGTTGCAAAGTGGCCAGATTGGTTTTATTCACATCCAAATACATCAGCCTCACTTTACAGAGTTTGCCAGTGAAGCGCTACTTTTGTTTTCTCGTCTTTCTTTGAACAGCATTGTTGTTCCCAGGTGGGAAAGTGTACCATTGCTGGAGGTACTGCAATACCTGGTTGATGGGTGGATTGGAAATAAAATGTGTACCATGGCTCTGTGTTTATGGATGTGGTCTTTGTAAACCATACTGCTTACATTTTGTAAGGATATAAGCAATGGACATTGAAACGGTTACCTTCAGGGCCCTGTAGTCATGTCCTTAACTTTTCAGGTAAAATCACTCGCTGACTTCTGAATAGTGAGTGAGAGATCGTTAAGGTAACCATGTTGTTTCTGCTTACATTTCACATGCTTTACTTAATCTTGCATTCCCTGAGTGTTTGCTTTTACTTTTTTTTTTAGGCAGCATATTACTCTTATCAAGTGCATAATTTGAATTGAGCAACATCCAAGTGTTTATAGCGGGCACAATTAGGTTATAGCTGAAGGCAGTGCGAGTTTCTCTCAGTGGGCAAATATGGTGTTCAGTGGGGGAGAGGATGTGGCACTAGGGCCAGAGCTGTCGAATTTGGAACTGGGGAACTGGGTTCAGCCTTCATGACCAGTCCACCAGACCACTCTACTGAGGGAGCATATTCCCAAGCTAGACATTAGAAGGCTCCACTAGACCTTAGAAGGCTTGATGTCTTAGCACAAGCAGGTGTACCCTAGTGGTGTCAATTGTGAGTTAACCTTGAAGGCCTGTCCACCACAATCCATACTGAAGTTCATCTCCAGTCTTGCGGGCAAGCCTACGAAGCAGCACACCCTAGAGCAACAGTGATCCAGTCACCGTGACTCTGTCACTGAGGTCGCATGAACCTTGAGCAGGTTAGGGCAGTGTGAACGGTGTGACCTCACTGGGAACCTATTTCGGATGGGTGCGTAGTATTTGCAAGTATATTATGGTTTAAAAAAAACTTGCTGCCTCCTTCCTGGCCTCCAGCAATTTTCAGAAACAATAAAAATGTCATGATAACTTCGGTGATTAATGTTCTTCCTAAAGAGAGATCCGAGTTTTGTCTAGTGGAAGGGTTGACTCCTGGAAAGGTAGCACAGAGGGTTAATGTGCCTGCTGCAAAGAACATGTACCATGCAGATCACAAAGTGCACTGCTTTAATGGGGGGACCATGATGAATGGTCATTTAATGTCAGCCGTAGATGATGGATCCCTGAACAGTGTCATGCATGTTTGCATTGTGCTGAGGGGATTACCAGGTAATTGTTCACGCAGCTCTCTGATGGATGTCACATGCGGTTTTTCTGAGTCCCCAGATAGATCATGCAGTCTGTGTGTTCCTTTTTGTACTGCCAGTCACCGGTATATTCAACTCTGTAGCCTTGGACCATGTCATGAATGTATGTGCATGTAACTTGCATGATCGAGGTAACAATTAGCAGCGATACTACGTGTCTCTCGGTCCTCTTTCAAGTGCTTGCTGTCCTTTTTCCCCAACAACCCCCCCCCTCCCCCCAGGTGCGGCAATCTGAGGGATAGCCCCGGGCGCCACAAGCTCTAGCTACGCCTCTGCTTACACCTAACCTCCAGAATCCCAGCTACGAATCTTCCCCAGGAGTGTGAACTCACGTGCCCCCACGCCCCCATGCCTCGTAATCACACCCAACTCTCACTAATTGAAACCGCCCCAGTAATCAGGAGTGAATGCACGGTCTCCTGGACAGCACAGGGTTAATCCCAATAACCTCTAACCTCTGGTCCGGAGTAAGGGGGCTGCCTGGCATAAAGTGCTTCATGTCAGCGCTAGTCATCGCTATATAAATACAATTACACTAGAACAGCGCAGGAGGTTCATGTTGCACCGCAGGCTCCATCGAGTGCATCTTTCCCTCCACAAAAGGTCCCCGAGCCCTTCCCCTGGGTGGAGTCTGTAAAGTTGTGGAGACGGCAGGGGGTGAAGTGAAATATTTCTAACTCGAACCCTGGCATCCCAGCGCATAAAGCTCGCCTCGCGCATGCGCGTTCTCACCTTCGGATACACACGGCAGGGGTGGGTACACACGGCAGGGGTGGGTAAAGTAATTGTGAAAACCATTGATATCACTGCTCAAGAAGCTCGCGCATGCGCGGCCTCACCTTGGATGGACCTTATCGCTGGCTGGTTTCTGGGAACCTCCCATCCTCCGGCCATGGCTGGGCGCGGGTGTGCCGGTCCAAACTGCTCCTGTGGCAGGACATGCCCAGGCACGAACCCGCCCGTGCTCAGCCCAGCCCGGACATGGACAGCAGAAGCCCGGACATGGCCAGCAGCAGGCTGTGCTTGGCCTTTCCTGCATCCAGCCCTCTGGACCACAGAATGTCTCAGACCGGCCTTCATAGAGCCCAGGGGGCTTCCATGGCTGCTGCCTCTGCAAAGCAGCTGGGCTGGGGCAGGGTCAGCCTCATGCTCTATCATCGTATACATCTATCTAAAATAACACCTTACTTACTCCGTGGGAGTCCCATCTTTTCACCCCAATAGCTATGCCACGGAGCAAAATACAAAACTTGGGAAAAATTCACAATTCAAACGTATTAAGTGTCAAATTTGGCGGATATGGGTCAAAGGGATAACAAGGTACAAATGGGAGGTCGGAATCCAGTGACGTTTCCAAATAACAAATGAATCAAAACAGGGAAACGTCTGCACCAAGAACTCAAAAACCCGCAGAATGAAACTTGAACCAAATCTGTGGACACAAAATGCCTGGCTCCATTCGAGGCCTTTCTTGGGCCATTAAATCTTAGCTCAGCTTTTTTAAAAGTATTAAATAAAAACAAGTACACGTGTGCAAGTGCTGTATGTGTCTATGAAAACTGGCAGCCAGAAGACACTTCCAAAATCAATGAAAGTGAGCACATGTCACGTGCGGCGGATCAGCACAGAAACTCAGCGACAACTCGTTGCAAGCAAAGGAATGAACCATCAGACACCAGACATGGGTCGGGCGTCGCCGTCACACCAGCAGGCCGCAGTGTACAGGGGCCGGGTTCGGTCGAACCACAGGTGAATCCGCCAGAACCAGAAGGGCCGGTCTGACAGCTGCGGTGTGGGCCGGTTTTAGGCTGTTTGGGCTTATTTTATGGTCTGGGCCGGGTTTGAATGTTGATTTCTCTGATATGACCGCAAACATACATTGATTTTATTAGGTCAAATGCATGCAGGCAGCCTTGAACCGTGCAAGCCACCCATACAGTGACTCTTTTGCAACCACCATACCGATCCAATTCACTGATTCCGGCCACTTTCTTTGAGCTGCCCCGGGCTGTCTTCAGTCCCTGCCGACCCTGGTGGGGGCAAATAACGGACATACGCAAAATGTTTTATGAACTTTTAAACACAGCAACGAACTCTGTATTTACAACGAACCTCCCTCGGAAACCCAGCTGCCAACCCTAGCAGTGTACTGTGCAAACCACAAGCTACATGGGACGTCTGAATGAATCTTTTACCTCACTTTTCCACGTACAAGGCTTGTCAATTAAACGAGCACCCTTCCCTGTTAGAGCTCGCGCTGCAGCGTGTTACCGTGCCATCAGGACTGCAACACGCCTCCTCTGTTGAGCATGCGATGTACCCACGCTACCTCATTCACATCCCATTCCGACTCTTGCCCTTGTTAACCTGGTGCAAAAGGCGTCTGTGGAACTTGGCATCATTCGGATGTATCAGGATGCAGAGATGGCGCCTTGTATTTCGCTCTCGGCACGCAACAGATTGTACCAAATGTTGCGGTTTTTTTTCAAATACTTTTCAGGGGGAGGACAACCCCTGGCGCCATATGCTGCACGTTTCCCGACTGTCTCTAGGGTTGGACAGCCCCCGAGGGCTCTCCGAGGTGCGACGCCTCGGGCTCCTCGCTTTTCTTGTCGTACCTCCACCTCGAGGTCTTTGTGATAAACAGGGGAGCGGCTTCTATGAGGGGCCCACACAAAACAGGGGTGATTCTGAAAGGGACGGTTTCCAATTAAGCTAGCAGTCTAGCAGAACAATTTCAAAACATTGTAGAACCTCACAAAGTGAGCACAACAACGCACGACATTGATAATGAGGCAGGAGGCTTAGGTAAACATGTCGGATCACACAATGGACGCATCCTGCCTCGCGCTGCGTGGGTACCATGTTTGCGCCGAAGGGGAGGGGCTGCGCGAGCGAGGATGGAGCGTGGAGGGGAAGCGCAAGACAGCAGAACCTGGAGAGGACATCCCGTCCAAAGCACGGTGCGGATCCCGATAGCAAAACAAGGAGATCAGGTGAGGGAGCAACGCCGGGACACCACCGCCTTTCTCCGAGGCAGAGAAGAACTGCCTCGGAGAAACGCAGCCTCGGTTTCGGATTCGGGGGCGTGTTTCTTTTTCTCTCCTCTTGCCATTGGCTGGAGGAGAGAAAAACACGCCCTGCGAAAAGCAACGAAAAAACACGCCCCCGATCCGAAAAGGACGGGGCTTCAACGGAGTGACTGGACCTCTTCTCCAGTGGCTGGCCAGCATTTAAGAGGCCAGCCAATGGAGAACAGGAGAGAAGAGGGGCGGGTGCAAGCCCCTCTTCTCAAAGTCACTCAAACTCATTAAATCTCGGAGCGAGACTGCGCAAGCGCAGCCTTCGCAGCCGAGACCTAAAAAGGGGCAAAACAAAGCAACACATCTGGGACTAAATTACAACAAAAACAAGCATTTGCAATGCAATAGGTCTCGCATTTACGCGAGTTTAAGCTATTGGCATTGTAAATGACAATGCCTTTTATTTATGTTTTAAAAATGAAAACAAAATATAAAAGGCATTGTTATTTGCAATGTCAATAGCTCAAACTCATGTAAATGCGAGACCTATTGCATTGCAAGTGCTTGTTAGATTAGTGAATAGAAAAGTTCCCTTTTGGCCCGTGCAGCAAATTAATTAAATAAACAAGCGCGGCCGCTAAAGTGAAAGCGGACGGCGCTGCACATACATGTTTTTTATTGCTTACCGACTTATGAAGGAGACCGTGTAACGCCACAAGTAGAAGATCCAGTCCTCATGGGAGGTAACAATTGGCGACAGGGCGGTTACAAGGCAGGACTAACAAGCCTCATTATCAATCAGAAGCCAGCATTAACCAAGGACAATGACACCAGCCAATCAAAAATATGGGCGGAGAGAAGGTGATGCTTCCACAGCATACTCGACTACTGCCGTAAATATTGGTTTGTGTCTAAAAACTATGAATGATACATTATGCTCTCTAGAATCCTATGTTAAGACCGAATTAGGGAATGTCATGAGAAAATTGGGATCACCAGAATGTGTGCAAACTAACACGATTGAGGTACGAATAAAAGGAAACTATTCCACCAAAGACACCTCGGGAAATAACAGCATCTACTGACAGTCCTTTGGCACAGATAGGATCTATAGAGGAAAATATGAATAGCAAGATCCCATAGGCACCTAGGAGGCCGGGGAAAAAGCCATTTCATGCAATACTGGAAGGGAAGTCAGTTGCACATAAATGTGAACCCACTTTAGCCAGGGGAATACGTGAGAAGGGAAACCATCTAACAGTGTGAATACCCCAAATCAGGGTCATAAACCATGTACTCAAGATGTTTTGAATCTATCCCCTGAAGCAACCCCCTTTATAGTCATCCTAAAGGGGGTAGCCCCACTTAATTTAACAGTTCCTGAGTCTTGGGAGATGTTGATAAATAAGGTAGTCTACTGGCTAGCATGTAGAATCAGGTATACATCCAATCTATACAAAAATATCACAATGGTGAGAAGGGTGAAATGGTTCGGAAGAAGAAGAGCAAAAACATGAGAGGGTGAGTGAATAGTAGTACGTTTTCAATCATCTGCCATTGCTAGACTGGTTCTAGAATCATTATTACAAATAAAAACTGGAGATCACATTGAAAAGCATAAAATTGCAGTAGTTGCTTTGGGATGTTTTATAGACCAGAAGATTTTCTTGATGCCAAATCACATCAACACAATAATGGGTTGTTAAGTTGCAGGTCTCTGGAAAATATCCTTTTATCCAATAGATTTGGTCCGCTGAGAGACCTAAATAAAATAGATTGAGTTAGCACACTTGATGAGCAGGGGATTATTGCACTCTATAGCTGTAATAATGTCCTCATAAGAGGAAAAAAAGTAAAATAAATCTTGTACAAGGCACCGTATACAGGAACGTATAATACTCTGAGTGAAACCGCTCTGACACTGACCTCATGGAATATCACAGGCGTTTCAAACAAGTTATTGTCCCCTGAATGGGCAAAGCATACCACCACATCACATGTACTATGTATCCAAGAAAGTTGGTCTATAGACACAATTCAGGTGGAAGGTTTCTTATCAATTTGCACCTCTGTAATCCTTCAAGTTCAGCATGGACAAAAGGCAAACTAGTCATTCTGAGTTCAACTCTGCTGGCAGTTAAGGTAAAAAAGACATATGTAGGATCCCCATTCTATCAATTTGTGCTACTTTCAGTTAGGGAGAATCCAGATGCATTCATCATGAATTATTATAATAATAAATTTGACACCATTGTGCAGAAGTTGAGATTGCCCTAGAGCGGGATCTGGATTTCTTTCAGAGTGTGGGCGCCCCAGATCATTACTTAGTTTGGGAAGGGGCTTTTAACATTAATAAATGCACTCTATCGCCTAGCAAAGTGTGTGGTATTGAAGATGTTCATGGAAAAGGACAGGCACATATTCATCACAACCAGAATGGGGACACCTTGAATGAACTATTGTATAAATATAATTTATACCTGTTGGAAATGGAATACACTACAAACATGCACATAGTAGCTATGTTCATTGGAAGGGCCTTAACAAGCACAATTAATTGTATCTTAATACCTAT
Source organism: Triturus cristatus (assembly GCF_964204655.1). Lineage (NCBI taxonomy): Eukaryota > Metazoa > Chordata > Amphibia > Caudata > Salamandridae > Triturus > Triturus cristatus. The sequence goes on from NC_140581.1 coordinate 1,139,411,125, forward strand.
TAATACCTTGGGGTACTTACAAAATATTCTGTAATTCTGCATAGTATCAGTGACAACAACCCACTCAGTTTAACTATGAATTCAAGTAGCAGGGGAATCATAGAATGCCCCAGACTAGAGAATGTAGAAGTAGAAGATACGAATACCATTAGGTTAAGATTATCTGGCCAGATATAGTAGCATTAAGGTAGCCCATGAGATATTAAGTAAGTCAAATATTCATCAACTATCTAGGCATATTAAGAGTGGTAGAAGAACTAAAAATAGTCCTACTATGAAAAGTTTGTTTGACCATAACTATACAGGATTGTGTAGATAGTTAAGGGAATTACGACAATCAAAGCTAAGGGATAAGGAAGCAATCCGAAAGCTTAAACTATGTTATAAACAGGTAATAATAAAGAGGAAAAAAGAATTGTGATTGCAGCTGAGAATGACAACAGTTCCATATTCAGGAAGACAATCAATATGCCATTTCTTAGGGATAGTACAACTCTGAAATTAGAATCATTAGTCTTGGCTGAATATTGGGTGGACCATTTTTCTCCATTTTTTATTCACCAAACAGTTGTGACAACCAGATACGCTAATGATTCTTAACATCCCAGGCAAGCTGTCTCACTACTACTTTGGAAGAAGTATCCTTGCCTATTAATGAAAGTTTAAAAAGGAAAGCCACAGTACCAGATGAGGTGCTGGTGGATGTGTATAAATGCACAATGGATTTGTGGGTGTTAGTACTGAATACGGCAGGGGCAGGGAATATCCCTTTCACAAGGCTAGAATCCATAATTGTACCATGTGCTGGAGCGGCGGCGGGGGCGGACATGGAAGGCCCCGGGGGTACCGCCGAGGCCGCATTACGGATGGCCGGGAGAAAGAGCCGCAAACCGGAAGGAGTCGGCCCAGAAAAGGAGGCGGGGTATGACAGCGCGGCGTTCGCCACAGGAGAGGAAGGAGAGGTGGCGGACCCCATGGAGAGAGAAGGAACAGCGGCCTTCGCGAACCGAAGAGGAACAAAGGACAACGAGGAGACCGGAGGAGCAGTAGACGCCACCGGCTGGGTGGAGCGAGCACCAGCGCCAGGACACAGGAGCAGGAAGACCAGCCCCAGGAGAAAGAGGTCACCCATCGGGAAGGCGCTACGGACGAGGCAGCCATGACCACGTTGCAGGGTCACGGTTTCAGGCGAGTGATGGCGGTGGCTAGAGGGTTGCTAAGGGGTTGGGTGTTCAGCAAAGTGGTGGTCTTGGGCTGTAAGGGGTCTGGGGTAAAGGAGGGACCCAAAGGCGATGCCCTGTGGGGATACAACAGGGGACGCAAAGGTGAAACCCGGACAATAGGAAGCTCCAGGATTAAACGGTCACCTAGGAACCAAGAGAGAGAGGAGTCATCTCGCAGTTCGTCTCCCTTCCCTCACGGGCTGGTTACCCTCACACACCCCTATACTATTGTTGCATTGTGTGAAGTAACATGACAGAGCCCCAGCAATATTCCCTGTTGCACGAAAAAGGGCGGGAGTAGTGAACCCTTTCTCTAATGAAAGGTTAATGACAGGATTGTCACTAACATCCTCTCCATTCTCCGTTTTGTTTCCCGAGGGGGAAGACCTACAAAGGTGACAGATAAGAAGACCCGGACAGGACCCCAGAGAAGAAGCCAGATCAGACCACTGAAGCAACAAAGCAACCTTTCAAAGTGACTGTACTCATTAAAACTGTTACCCCAGTGATACCCCGCGCCCAGTTGTTCTTGGTGCGTGACAAACCAATATTTAAAAAAGGTAATAAGAGCGACCCTAAGTGCTACTGACTGATATCCTGGAGTCATCTGCCAAAATTATGGAAGAGTTATCTTGAATCTTTTCGAATCATGGGCTGAGAAAAATTCTGTACTTAGTGAATAGCAAGATAGGTTCAGTTGGGGTATAGGTACTGTGGAACAGTGTCTGAATTTAAACCTTATAATAGGCAGATACACTAGGGCCAAGGTGGGTCCTATGCTTCATGGATTTGACCAGTGCCTTCGATTTGGTCAGTCATGGGACATTATGGTACACCATGTTATTGATGGGTACGCCTGAAGACATGGTTTCTTTTTTATACCAAATGTGTAGTATTCTTACTGCCAAGGTGCAATATGGGACAAACTGAGAATGTACTTGCCCCTTTAAGGTAACAAGGGAGTAAGGCAAGGATGCGTACTTTGTGTAAAGCATTTGCACATGACACACATTAACACAGTGAAAACACTACAAAGGTAACCCTGGGCGTCGAACTCCGCTCCGCTCACTGAGTTTGTGGAGTTTACCACACTCCGCATTACGCGGAGCTCGCAGAGTTCCGAAAAACAAGCGGAGCGGAGTTTTTTTCCTCGCTCATGATCGTCAATGTCAAGTTGGCGACCGCGAGCGAGGAAAATCAACCTCCCTGCGAGATTTTTCCTTGTTCGTGATCGTCAACATCAAGTTGCCGAGCGCGAGCGTGGAAAATAAACATCCTGGCGAAATTTCTCAACGCGCGGTGGGAGGTTTCTCATTGCAAGTGGTCGCATATGCTCGCGACCGCTTGCGATGAGAAACTGCTTGTTCGGCTTCGCGTTGAGAAAGCTGCCGCTCGAGTAAAAATCTACTTGGGTGGCAGAAAAGGGAAAGAAGGGACCGCTTGCGCTGTGCAAGGTGCCGTTTGCGATGATTGCACAGTGTGGACAAGCATCTGCACTGTGCAATCACTGTGAACGGCATTTTTCTATGAAACTCTGCCGCTTGCAGAGCTCCGCGTAGCGCGGAGGAGTTTTTTTGCCACGTCGCGGAGATCCGCATAGCACAACTCTGCGAACTCCGCCCAGGCTTATACAAAAGGACACCACACAACTTTTAGAAAAATAGCCAATATTTATCTTTGTAAAACAAGACCAAAACAATACAAATCCAATATACAGTAATCAAGATACAAATATTGCAAAAATAGACTTGAAATACAGTTCCTTGAAGTCAATAGCACCACCCGGGGCTATCATGGCAGTGTGAACAGACAAAAGCAACAGTTCAGGCCGACCGTGACATCATGGGCCAGCTAAAGGGTCGGGAAGACCCGCAAACAGTACCTTGGAAATGGAGGGCATCATGGACTTTGCAACGAGATCCGAAGATGCAGCAATGGCAGGTGCTAGCTTCAGAGGTTGGTGCATGAGTCATCGGGCCCCTGAAGGTACACGCATTGCAGATCGAACTCCGTGAGGTTGAAGTCTGGAGTGTGGGCATCAGCAGGCCTGAGTCTGTGGTCTAAAGTGCTGCGGTGTGGCGTGTGGTGCCCTCAGGTCATGGTGCAGGCAGCTGCTCAGTGACATTATCCAGTGGTGTTGGTGAGACCTGGGCTCTGTTGCAAAGTGGGACGGTGCACGCCATGGTGCTGGCAGGTTATAGTGCTAGCAGTGGCGTCAACATTGCTGAAGTGCTGTCATTGGTAGACTATCTGGAGTCGATGGAGCTGGCATCGGAAGGCCAAGGCTGTGGTGTGGGACGGGCGGTGCATCGAGTAACTTACCATCGGGGGTACCAGGTAGTGCAAAGTGTGGTGTCCTTAGGTCATGGTGCAAGCAGTGGCTCAGTGGCAATGCCGGTCAGCATTGTCAGTAAGACCAGGGATGCGGTGCGAGGTGGTGCAGTGCTCCCTGCGGTGCCAGCAGGTCACGGAGCCAACAGCAGCTTCATTGGCAGCGTGGGGTTGCTTTTTCTTCTGTTGCAGCACAAAACACACAGTTCTCAGTGCTGATAGCAGATGAACTTGAAGTCTTTGCTGTTCCTGAGACTTCTTGAATGGGAGGCAAGCTCTGCCTGTAACCCTTGGAGAAACTCAGGAAAATAAGTTGCAGAAAGTCCAGTCCAGTCCTTTCACTGCCCAAGACAGAAGTAGGCACTGCAGGAAAAAACAGTAAAGCACACAGCAAGTAGTAGTTCCTCCTCACAGATTCTCCAAATCTTCTTTGCAGGTTCCTTAGTCCAAAAGAGTTCAAAATGGGGGTTAGGGCGCCAATATTTATACTACTTTTCTCTGTGAACTTTTAGGCAGAAAGTCTTTGAGCTCAGTAAAAAACAGTCCTGTCCTCTCAGGTCCAGCTTCACTACAGGAGGTGGAGACAGTATTGTACAGAGCAGACACAGTCTATTTAGGTGCTAGTGAAAACTCCTTCCACCAATCTAAATGCAGATAAGTCTATTCAGCCTGGCTATGAGTCACACAGGAAAGGCAGGACACACCTCCCCCCACCATGACTTTCAAGTGTAAGTGTACAGCTCAAGACCATGACTGTCTAGAGTAAGTGTACAGCCCAAGCTCCTTTCATTCCAAAACCAGGCAGTGAATGCACAAACAGGCAGAGGCACACAGGATGGTTAACATACAAATATGTCCACTTCCTAAAAGTGACATTTTGAACACACAATTTAAAACCCACGTTTCTTAAAAGATGTGTTATTCAATTCTTAGTTCATAGGGACTAAACTCCATTTCTCTATCTCGTCGCAATGCAAAGTTAGACTTGTAAGATGTTACAAGGCAGCTCCCATGTTAACCTGTGGGACAGACAGCCTTTCAATAGTGAAAAACTAGATTGGCAGTATTTCACTACCAGGGCATGTAAAACACACTACTACATATCCTACCTTTCACATACACTGCACCCTGCCCACATGGCGACCTTGGGCCGCCCTTAGGGGTGACTTACATGTAAGAAAAGGGAAGATTATTGCCTGACAAGTGGGTGCACTTGCCAAGTCATCATGGCAGTAAAAACTGCAAGCAGACACTGCACTGGCAGGTCTGAGACACTTTTGAAAGGCTACTTGTGTGGGTGGCGCAACCAGTACTGCAGGCCCACTAGTAGCATTTTTCTTTCTAGGCCCTAGGCACACACAGTGCACTGAACTAGGGGCTTACTAGTAAATCAAATGTACCAATCATGGAAAACCAATCATAACACAATTTATAGTAGCAGCACTTGCACTTTAGCATGGAATAGCAGTGAAAAAGTGTGCAGAGACACCAAACCTGCCAAAAATGAAGCCCAGCATACCATCAAAAACAAGAGGTCAGAAAACAAAAAGACAGGGGAAACATGCCAAAATATGCCAGGTCTAACAGTAATTCATTGAACAAATATCAAATCAGCCTGCAGAAAATCCTGAATGGGTACTTTCCTAAAAACAATATGCAAAACAGTGAATGTTCCCTTTTGGGCTCATATCCCACCTACGGTCATTATGAAAGCGTATCTATCCCTATGCTTGATCGTAAATTACTTATCACATCTCAAAGCAATATTACAATGGCTGGTCATAGCGTGCTAATATAGCCCACTAATTAAGACCTTGCACTAATGTAATCAGGCTAATGCTGCATTCACAGCTCATGATGCAATCATCTACGCCTTGCACAGCCCAAAGGAAGGATGCAACTGTTGGATAAAACATAGTACTGGCTACATAAAATTATATTTGCGTAAAAGGGGCACTATACAACTTTTCCTTTGAGGGCCATAAAAAGAACAGGAGAGTAAAGTGTGCAAATGTGATTGAGCCGCCATCCCATCACATGGGCAAGAGGGTAACTTATTCATACAATGAATGTTAGCAGAAAATCCAAGCATAAGCGGGATATAATTCAAGTGAAACCTTGTTAAACCATATAGATGCTGGGGATTCTGGACAAAAGTCAAATAAGCCTTTGTTACCTTCTTCGCAGGCTGCGGTGCTTTTATCTTTATTTTGCTCCCATCTATCCTCTGCAGTTTTTGTAAAATAAAAAATCTTTTAACTTTGATCTTCGGAAGAATGGCACACATCAGTAGAGAATCAAATAGGACTCGAAGGCCTATATATAGTTCAACAATGGTATCCTGTGTGCATAATCCTTTTTTGGACAATCCCTGAGTACCGCTTGATTCAGTTGTACACTCTCCCTTCTCCATATCAAGAGCCATAGTTATAATAGGGCCAATCTAATTGAATCCCCAAGATATGGTAAGACTAATTCACTATGGGAAATATAGTTTGCACAGGTATGGGGCCATGATAGTAATCTCTTGAGCTGCAATAGTTCAACATCCACTGTACCCCAGACTGCTGCCTCATAAGTGGCGATGGCCTTTGCTTTGGCTAGATAAATGTTTAAAATTTCAGGAATAGATTTGGATCCCAGTTTGGAGCAAATTTAAAAAGTGCCGCAATGCTATTTTCCAACAGGGTCACTCTACTTACAACCATATTTTGGCAAGATAATTTTCTATTAAAAAGCATTCTAAGTATGAGAATGTATCTATCACTTCCACCCTACTCTTATCTATGTAACAACTTGGGTCATACTTTGGTCTTGTCCCCGCAATTAACTCAAATGATTTTGAATTGTTCACATCTAGGTCCAAACTGGCCATAAATCTCATATACTCCTCTATGAGCTTCTGCAGTGTCACAGGGGGCCTAGCAAAGAGCATTGCATAGGGGAGTATCAGGAGGGGACTGCCTCAACAAATGGTACATCCTTGCCGCTTTCCCCCAGTATAGCATTTAACCTATTTGTATAGAGGAGACCAACAAGGGATCAAGGATGCATCCCTGTCTCACACTACTTTCAATTTTGAAGGATTTTGTGCACTCCCCTTCTCTACCATAACAGATGCACGGGGTTGCACCTGAATATAGCTGCCTTAAAAAAGTAATAATGGGTGGGTCCACTGCCATAATTTCCATAATAGCCCATATTTTACAGTGGGCAATGCAATCAAATGTGGGTGTGGGATCCATAAAGGCCATACAAAGTTGGGCATTTTGGGCCATCATGAACTTGGAGATTACCATGGTCATATTTAAACACTGATCAATCATTCCTTTGCCCTTTCTGAAGCCATACTGAGCCTCAGTCAGGACCTTCTTTTCTCCTACCCATTCCTCTAGCCTATTTAGTAGTACTCATTCTACCAACTTTGCTGAAATATCAATAAGGGATATTGGCCTATAATTGTTGGGTCCCATCTATCCCCCTTTTTATATACAGGAACAAATATAGAGTGCTTCCATGATCTAAGAAGGCCTAGTTTGTTTACAATGTTAAATACATTTGTCAGTGCAGGGTGTCAAGAAAGGTATCAAAAGACACCCCATCAGGTCCAGGGGCCTTTAAAGGGCATGTCTGATCCATGTCTTGTTCCATCTGTCCCACTTCAAAGCTTAAATGAATATTTTTCTACTCCTTCATAATATGGTTATAATTTGCGATCCCTTTCATCTTTAAAAAGATATTTTGGAATTATTTGACCCATCTGTCCTCCTCTATGTGGATGTCTAATGAGGGGCCCCCTGAACCCTTCAGAATGGGGCATTCACACTTTCCAAAACTCTCGGCTATCCCATCGCTCTACTGCCGGCCTTAAATCTTACCATGCTTTTTCTTTCAGGCTTTTTACTATAGTCTGCCTCGCTTCCTTATAACTGGAACGTAAGCCCTATAAAAGCCAAGCATCCCTAGACACCTTACACAATGCTCTATGCAGGTTAGAAGAGGCCTTAGTACAGTTTACATTGAACCATTACTTTTGTGGATGCTCTCTAGTTATAAAGGGCAGCATCAATTGATTCTAATCCCAATCAATACCTCTTCGAAAGCTCCGACCACCTGGTCCAGGCTAGCACTGTCATCTAGGCAGGTCATACCCTCAGGGTATTTGTCTATGATCGCTGTTGATAATACATCTATCTTATTCACTTTGTTCCATTTTAATATACATCCATTTTTCCTGGCTATGACTGGTTTTGGAAATTTCTCTGATCTCATGGTCACTGATTTCTCTGAAAGTAGCTTGCATGTTACTTAATCTGTCACTTAAAATTTCTGAGCCAATTATTTAATCAATCCTGGACCCTTTGTCAGCACTCTCTAAGATCTTTCTTAACCATGACTCCTGTCAGAAGGTTCATCCTTTATATTATCACCAAATTCCATATAACCATAATCCTATTTAGTGCATTCTCATAGTTATTATGATTAAAATGAATGATCGAATCTCCATCGTAGTCCATTATCCCGCACACTGACTTCCCTACTATATGATAGGTTCTAATATTAAAATCTCCCATCATAATGAATTTCAATGGCCTATGGTGTCGGATACTAACATCATCAATCACCTGGTCCTTTTCACCTGCCACAGATTCCATATTGCCCTCAAAAGTATTATAATAATAATTTATAATTATCATATCTCAGTCTCCTACTGGTCCTTCACATATTAAATAAGGAAAATATAAAGAGTTATTAAAAAATGTAAACATTTTGACACTAAGGGCTCTAATATGAGTCTAGGTTCCATGAACCGCCAGACTCAGGGGGCTGCGTCGGTCTTCCAACCATCCTATTGCAATTAGGGCAGTCAGACCGCCATTGCCCTGCCACAGCTGCCTGAGAACCGCCATCCCATGGTGGTGTTGCGCCAGTCAGGAGGCTGCAATACGCTTGGCAGGATCACCGCAGTCCTGCCAAGGACATTACAAGTTTCCTCTCTGCCATAGTTTTCATGGCAGTTCCTCCTCCATGAAAACCGTGGTGGAGGGGAAACAAATGGGGCCCTACAGGGCACCCTTGTGCCTCTGCGCCCTGGGGTGCACGCAGCTGTGCACAACATGTGCCCCCCTGTGTGCATGCATTGCAGTTCCTGTCCGGCATGAACTTTACAGTCCATGCCGTGCAGGAACTGTTTTGGTGTTTCCCTTGTAGTGCTTATTTTAAGAGGACTGCTGTGGGCACGCAAAATAAATCCCACTAGATAGGAGAAATACTCATAATCTGGCGGGCAGCCCGACCACGGCTTTTGTGGTACGGCAGTGGGGCAGACCCTGCTCTGCACCACCAAACTCATAATCAGGACCTAAGGGTGTTCGCTATCAGTGTCACAATCCCACCTCTTTCCCTACCAGATCTAGAGGGAACTGTCCTAGTATAAGATCTGAACCCATTGAGATTGGGGGCCACCTCCCATATCTCCTGGAGGCATGTAATATTGTATTTTACTATCTCTCTTATCCATTTTTAATCATCTCTCCTACAGCTGAACCCTGCTATACTTTAGCTTATCATCGTAACTTTGCTTGGCCCCACTACCTCCTTGTCATACGCCCCTTTTGAGAGTTTCCTACATTCCCCAACCTTACCTATTGCAGGGTATCAGTCACAGCTTTCTAAGCTCTGCAGTGGGTGTACCTATTTCTAGTATGGAATTTGGTGATTCCTTTCAGAGAATTACTGCAAGAGTGGCTAGAAGACATATTGATAACAAGCCCTTTCTCAATCCTGCATATTGTTTGAGGTTTATAGAAAAACCCTAGAGGGAGGGCATATATCTGAGACTCTATTGATGGTGCAATGGGCAATTGCCCTGGCAAGTTCCTCACTAATCCTGGGCTATCAAAGTTTATTACAATACAATCCCCAGAGATAGTTTTTGAGGCTGGTCAAACCCACAAAACTCTCCTTGCAATGAAAATGTGGCCATGTATATACACGCCCATTCTAGCAAATTTGGTCAACCAATGAAGTGCTTTATCCATGAGTTGCTCTGTTGACTCCTTGGCTCCAGTACATTGGCCAAAATAAGCACATAAGGGCATGCTGCGGGTGGTGAACATAAAGTCTAGGCCCTTTTTTCACCTCCCTCAGAACACATTCTTTCCTAGACACCACCTCCCTTGATTTCATCCTTTTTCCATCCCCAAGCATGCTAGGAGGCTCAGCTGGTATATGGGTTACACTTGTCAATCGCATCGGGTCGGTGTTTGGATTGCCATAGGGACTGTTTGCTTCAATGTGGGCGGCTTATCAGAGGCAGTTATACCTACAGTCTGGCATACACTGCTTCCTCCTCCACCTCTTAGGGGTCTATTTTAATGCTGTATACCTGCTCTTTGGGGCACAGGCAATTGTGTAGGTATTTGCTGGAATAATTGCTGTGATTCCGCCGTTCTGCCCCCTGTCCCCTAATCCCATTACCCTGGTTTTGTTCATATACCCTGGAATGCGGGTTAAAAACACTAGGGATAACGCTAGGAACAACAATAGGCACACTTTCCTGTATTGTCACCATGCTCAATTAGTTGCACTAAGTTCTGCTCTAAATTCTCCCGTTGAGTTATCAAATGCTGAAGCTGGGTTAACAAAGCAGATTCCAATCTAATATATAAGTCATTCAAGTTTTCAATATAAGAACCCTGGGTTTGTGGCTGGGGTACAGATTTTGTTACTGGCCCCCTTTTGGTTTCCTTGCTTCAGGGGCCTGCTGTTGCCTAGGGATGCTTCTTTTCCTTTTTACTAAGGTGACTGGTCTGGTCACTGAAGAACCAGAAAAAAAGGAGTGGACCTTGCAAGTAAATCTTGCTAAGCCTGAAAGAGCCAATCACCTTCAGCAAAAATGATAACCCGTCAGGAGCCAAACATTGCAAATTGTTAAAGTTAAGGTTACAAATTATTAGTTGAGTTGAACACCCTCTCTCACTGTCTGCCACCACATGAGTTGTCAATCATCACTCACAATCACTTAATATTATATACTCAATATACAATATTATATCACTCATTGGCGCAATAGTTAGTTACCTGTTCCATTCGAAGAGCGGTGGTAGGTATACAATTGTATCTTCACTTTGATGCAAGCAACAGATTGGAATTTGGCAGTCTTGTAAATCAAATGATCTTTGCTGTGGCAGCTCTGTTAGGGGATGACAAAAAAGGGCTAGGCCTCAGAGGGAGGAAGACATTGACCCCAATGTCCTTGAAAGGAATGGGGAGGATTCTTTACTGCACACTTGTCCAACTCCAATCTGACCATACACGTGCCTAAAAAGGGTGGGGCTGTATAAGTCAGGCACAAACATAAGGTTCCACTAGCTATATATCTTTTTTGTTTGGCAAAGCAGTTTGACAATAAAAAATTTAAAATTTCTGTGGTGGCCTCCTCTCAGTTGAGGAAGTAAAGTTCATCCTCAAACTCAAGTGGTTCACCCAGATGTTGGTTAGCTAACATACTTGATTCTGACCTATCACCCTCATCCTCCTTGTGTGGTATTTCCGAAATAGTGTAATTGTGTGGTATGAAGTGTTGGTTCATTTTGATCATGGTCAATCTCCTTAAATTTTAAGGTGAGAGACTGGTCCTTCTCACTATGGAAACTGAGCCAGCTGCACAGAACACACACACTCAGCAGACACCCTGGCTACCAGACAAGCCAGATACATTATTGGCAGCCTGCTGCTCTCTGGCCATTGGCACTTCTTCCCATACCAATACACTAATGGGTTTTGATCCACATAGACCTCTCTTAGGTCTTCCAGATAGTCCTTGAACATTCTCCGAATAGTCATTGATGCTGCCACCAGCTCGACCTCTTTTGCCTTCACCTCTGCACTGGACTTAGGACGTGCCACTTGAAACCAAGCCAATGCAGTTGTTGAGCCAATTGTTGTATTACTGTTGTTATTGACACTGGTTTTCGTGTTGCTGGAGTTGGCTGCTGTGACCTGTGGGACAACAGGACTGCCCTCTCTGGAAGTTGAAGTCGGCACCCCAGAGTTTCAGCTCGGAAGTGGTACTCTAATTTCCAGCTATTCTTTTTCCAGGTCTCTGGCTCGCTCAACAATCCATGTTTTGTGTTCTCAAAAAAGGAATGAAAGGGACCAGTAATTTTTTCATACCATGGAACGAGCATTGTGTTACTGGTGTACTCTTTGGATGACACAATATCTCTTTGCAGTCTTGTATTATCAGCCAATCAAATGATTAAGCTCTGAACCAAGTTGTGCTTATCTTCTTTTTCCTCCACACCTGCAAACCTTTGCGACACCATTTGTAAATGGTCCTGCAGGTGCAAAAACAGGATAGCTTGGCCCATCGTACTGTCCTCCTTGCTAACTTCCCCTTTTAAAACCTCAAAAAGAAGTAGCATCTCTGTCTGGCATTTGACTAGGCCCAATTGTCAATCCCAATGGACATGTTTTTAATAGTTTCATCCCTCCCTCTTTGAATGACATATTCATTGATCGGCCTGTACTGCTCAAACAGATGTTGCAACATGAAATTGGTCAATTTACAACTTGTTTGCACCTCCTGTATGAGGGCTTTAACTGGTACTCTATTAGCATGCTCAATGATCCTCAACTGCTTTCAGGCTTTAAAAGAATGGCTGAAATAAGGTCAGATTCTTTTGCAGATGGTCTTTTTTTTAGAAGGTCCTGCACAATGAGCTTGATGCAATGCACCAAACACAGGACCTTGAAATAGCCATCATCTGCCTATATTTCATCATCATCATCATCATCATGAATCTTTATTTCGGCAATATTTCAGCCATAAAAGAGCACATAAAATACTATATACAATAAAAATACAGTAATGAAGCAATAACTACAATTTCATAATCAAGTGTAAACCAGGGCTGCCAGCCACTATTAAAAATACAGTAATGAAGCAATGACTACAAATTCATAATCAAGTGTAAACCAGGGCTGCTAGCCACTATTTGAAATTATAGAACTCCTTTTGATCCAGATAGCATACAGATACTTCGAGAGTGCAAACACAATATGACCTGCAGTATCAGTTTTAAAAATCCTTAATGCATCTGAACATTTCCTGAATCCTAAATTTCTACAGATAGGTACAATCCAATTCTTCCTTGCTCTACTATAGAGAGGACAGAAAAATAGAATATGGCATTCATCCTCATTATTCATGCCACAGCCTGGACAATGGGAGGCCCTGGATAAGGACCATTTACTGGTAAGGCACGCTATAGGAAGTGAGCCAAACCTCCATTGTATGTAAAGCTTCCTGGCCATAACAGGGAAAATTACGTCCAGATAATCTTCGAATAAGTATACAGATTTAATCTCTAGGAATGATTTTACCATGGTACCATTCTGTGAATCATGCAGCCATACATTAGAGCATCGAGATCTATAGTGCTCTGTAAATAGGTTCCCTGAGATCTCACTGCAGGCTGTTACTGGATTCAGCCACATGTCCGCAAGGCCCATTTTCAAGAATTCGTCTTTAATGTAAGAGAGCCATGGAATGTGCACTGCCTTGGCTAAACTCAGTATTTCTTGTAATTCAGTTCTGTACTGCAGGAGCTCGGGGTCAGCCATATCCTCCTCCAAAACCTGAGGGGTTTGATGGCTAATTCCTCCTGGATGGAAAGTATACCCAAATCGAGCCTCAGCGGTAAAAGAGGTGTACTTTGGGGGAGCGAGAGCAACTGCCTCAGAAAATTGTTCTCTACTTTAGTCAATCCAGGTCTGACGGCGTGCCCCCATAGTTCCCCACCATACAATGCTGCCGCTCTAGCCCTCGATTTATAAATTTCAAGACCAGGGCTAATGGGTTTGTAAGTGGAGGCATTTGTCATTTTTAGTATTCCCCCAGCTATTTGGGTCAATTTGAGTTATGATTTGGCAAGATGGGGGCCCCAGGAAAGATTTTCACTTAGTGTAACACCTAAGTATTGAAATGTATGAACTCTCTCCAGTGCAACCGAGTCTAGGGTGGGGGGGGGTCTAGTGTGTGAAGAAGGGTTAAAAATCATGTATTTAGTCTTGTCTACATTTATCTGTAGACCATGTTCACAGCAGAAGTTGTTAAAACCTTCCAATATGCGTTGGATCCCCATGGGTGACTTAGATAAAAGCAAGGTGTCGTCAGCAAACATTATAGCCGCAACTTTCTTGCCTGCCAACCTGGGTGCATCGTTGTTAGGCACTGCATCCAGGTAAGATATCAACCCATTTACATATAAGCAGAACAAGGTAGGGGCCAGGACACACCCTTGCCTGACTCCCTTGCTCACCGTGAACCTAGCGGACAATACACCTCCTCTTGCACACCTGACCTGAGCAAAGTTCTGGGTGTGCAACCTCACCAGTATCCCCAATAAGGAATTGGGAACACCCAGATCTCGTAGGACAGCCCAAAGTTTACCCCTAGGGACAGTGTCAAACGCAGAGCGTAAATCAACGAACACCATGTAGAGGCTGCAACCCTCTATTACCACAGTCTTCCAGTACAGCATTATTAAACGAAAAATCTGGTCCATGGTGGATGTTTTACTTCTAAAGCCAGCCTGATAAGGCGAAAGGATTTCATTCTCATTGGTCCACTCCTGCAAACGATCTAAAATAAGTCGTGCAAATATTTTTTGGGGGACATCAATGAGACTGATGGGCCTGTAGTTAACGGGGAGCAGGGGAGAGCCCTTTTTATATATTGGTATAATTTCCGCTCCCAACCACGAGCCCGGAACCTCTGCACCGTACAAAATGGAGTTGTAAAGTGCGCATAAGTACGGCGCCCATATCTTAGGCTGTTCTTCGAACATATCCCCAGGTAGCTTGTCAATACCTGGTGCTTTGCCCATTGCCAGTTTTCCAAGGGCAATGGAAACATCCTCTACGGAGAATTCCAGGTCCTCAGCATCCCCAGAGGGAGGTGCATAAAAGGGCAAGAGATCTAAATCAGAAGTTGCTGCATATAGGGATTTAAAGTGGGATTCCCACACCCCCGCATCTAAATTGACTTCAATTGCGTTACGGGGTTCCGCACACCCTGAATTCACAATAGCCCAAAATCTTCGCGCTTCCTTATTGGCAAGTGCAGAGGCTAAGTTCTCCCATCTCTCCCAGTCCCAATCTATTTTTGCCTGTTTTAATACTTCTTTGTGGGCAAGCCTGAGGGAACGGATCATTAGCCTATCACTGCCAGTTTTAATGGCATTAATCAAATCGGATTTAGATCTCCTACATGTGGCGTTATACCAAGACGAGGAGGTGGTCCTGGGTTTCCTGGTGGGAATGGTAGGATTAAGAATACCTGCAAGGGTGTCAATCAGATCCTGATGAACAGTAAGCAGGTTCGCTGAAGTATCCAGGGACAGCCCTTGGGCCCAGATGTCACTTGCCATTTTGAGCAGGGGAAGGATGGATGTGTATAAACTTGAGAGTGCATCCCTCCTCTCACGCAGAATCGCCCACTTTACCCGCCTCCTGTTGTTAGTAAGAACCAGGCCTGGGTCAGCGGTCGGTTCCATGTGGGCTTTCGAAAGTTTAGGCAGTTCCATTTTCAACAACAGTGCGTTGTGATCGCTGTCCGTTCTATTCAGTACCTCCAGATCCACAATCCTTGACCACATCCTGGTCTGAACCATGACGTAGTCTAAATGGGATTCCTGATCTTTTTTATTGTAAGTACACTTGAAGGGAATATCTGAGGGCATCCGACCATTAACCGCCCTGATGGAATTCTGGAGGGTTAGGGTCATGATCTGCATGGCCAATGGGGTCCAAGCCTTTGCATAAATGGACCTACATTGAGGGATTCCCCAAAACTCGTCTTCATCCAACAATGCCCCCTCATTCAGCCCTTGCAGAGGCTCATAATGGCAATTAAAATCTTCTGCAATCACATAGTGAATGTCTCGATTTAGAGATTCAAAGAAAAACTGATAATTCCCCAATAGTGTTGGATTCCTTTGCCAAAGCAGTAGGTCGGGAATATAAATTCACTAATGCCAGTTTATATAAATTGGGCCATTTCATAAGGACGCATAGAATGTCATCCGAGTTTGTCTGAATCAATTCCACCCTACAACCCAGATGTACACCGACCCACGTTGACAGACCACCAGAAGGGCGGCCCTTACCTCCCCATCGGGCTGAAATATTAAAGGCCACAAACCCCTCTCTATGAACCTCCTCCCTAGCCCAAGTCTCCTGCAATAGGATCACATCAGCGGTGTCAACAAAAGAGCCCCATGCTGGACAAGCTAGCTTATTTTTCAGACCCGCCACATTCCATGATATTAGATTCATGCGCTGTGGGCAACATGGAGGATAAGGTGAGGGATCCAATTGAAAAAGAGAGCCACTCTGCTGGTAAGATTCAGTTGGCCAAATAGGGGCAGTACTAGCGCTTTCTGGAATAACTGGCGATTGGTGGGGAACGGAAGACAGTGTAGAATACTCTAGGGGGACACTAATGCTAATCCCCGCAGAGGTAGAGGGGCTCCCCTGATTGCAGCATGGCAGGATCCTTTCCCTAGTTGGCTCGATAGGCTCTGAGCCTATAATGCTACCCCCCAATGCACCCTGTGCTACATGATTATACCTAGCCAGTCAACCTGATCAAGACAACTAAACCTATTTGAGCATGGGGGATAGGACCATTTTAAGTCATAGGGAGCTTGCCTTGGTTTCCCGCCACCTCCCCTATGCGAATGCGGGATATAGGTCCAACCATTTTCTTCTGGCCTCAGTTGTCCATTAGGATAGAAGTAGGAGAGGGGACGCACCCCAATTTTTGTGTCTGAACGGGAAGTTTCCCATTTACAGATATAATCTGCTGTCCTAGCGTCCCGGAAATTGACTATGACGCAATCGCCAGTTATGTTTTTAGGGGTGCACCCCACCCAACCCACCCTTCTAACCATAATGATCTCGCATCTAGCATACGGGGGCAAGGGCCTATGAATGCTAAGCCAGTGTATTGCCTTGTTTTTCAGGTTGGAAAAATCTTCAGTACTAGGGTCTTTAATTTCAGGAACCCCTGTAAGAACAACCAGGTAGGGACTTGCTTCCGGGGGCAGATCTAATCTCGGGGGAAACCTGGAAGCATCTCCCTGAATTCGCTTCCGCTCCATCCTCCAATTATCACTGTTTTTAACCAGAGGGGCCTCTCCTGTAGTATTACTATCTATATGATGGTCGTTGAGGGGCCTAACTTCGTGTTGTACTTGTGGGAGAATATGGGTAGTAACTGGGGCTGCCTGAGGTAAAACAGGTGGGATAATGGGTGGCCTAGTGTCTGAACATACAGCAAAAGGGTCTGGCACTACCCCCCCAGCCCTAGCAGTACAGCCACATTTACAGGAACATGGAGGGAGTGCTTTGTTATTAACACCATCTGTTAAACTCCTTATTTGTTGTTCAAGCTTAGTGAGAAGAGTCACCATGCCATCCAGCCTTGATTCCAGAGGTCCCAAGAGGGTACGCAGCAGTAAATCTAATTGTTGCGGTGGTATTGCATCCCCAGCTGACTGTGGCAGGAAGGTAGAAGGAGCGTGTGCCTGAACAGGGGGATCCCCAAGGGACTTAGAAGGAATAAAGTCTGGAGGTAAGGTACAATTTCCCTGACCTTCTCTAACCGCTGTATCTGCCTCTGGGACTACGATAGTACGTCGTTTTGCTAGTTTAGCTCCCCCTGGCTTAGTACTAACTTCCCTAGAGGCTTTGGGCTTGGTTTTCGAAATCAACCCTTCATTAATGACCCTTTTTTTTACGCAGGATAGGTCCATGTCTAGTCACTGGGGGGGATAAAATTCTCGAATTTGTCGCGAGATCATTACCACTCGAGGGATCACTGTCGGAGGTATCATCCACGAATTGGGTGAGAGGTAAGATGGTATTGCTAGCACCAATGCCACTAGGGGTGCGCACAGATTCAAGAAGGCCCAGAGAGGATCTCCTAGCTAGGGCAAGGTCCTGCGAAACTCTGCGCTCCATGAGTACAATACCCTGATCAATCACCGAGTTAGCTCTTACTATAAAATGATCTAGAGTGCCTGTGAGATTACCGTTGGACACATGGTTCCTGCCCTCTTTAGATGCCATTTCTCAAGTGAGGTAAAACACAATGATTAAATCGTAGTAGTTATGCGTCACTATATCCTGCAATAGACCAGTGAATTAATAATAGCAACGGTCGATAACCAATGCAGTCTAATAGCTTAAAATGTACACATACGGCTTAGTCCGCAGATGAAAAAGGGGTGGCCCGGTCCGGTCTCTCACGGTCTCAAACGGGCTACAACGGGCCCGCCCTTGGCCCGGGCTTCGCCCGGGATGCGCCCCGGACGCGTCCCGCGTAGGCGTTGTGGTGGAAATAGTTATAGTGGAAAAGGGAGGAGTGGCCGGGAAGAGTCTCCAGCTGCGGCCAATGTCCTGGAAGCAGCGGGCCGCTGGGACTCGCAGTCCCGGTTACACCGACTGGTAATCCTCGTGGCTCCCACGCCTGTGCCTTTATCCACAGATACACCTCCAGTGGCGGAAAAACCTTTGCACAGCCCGCCGGCCAAGTCGTCGTCTCCGAGCGGCACCCGCGAAGCGGCGGCCGCGAGGCGCTATGAAGTGAGGGGAGGAGGGGCCGGGAAGAGTCTCCAGCTGCGGCCAATGTCCTGGAAGCAGAGGGGCCGCTGGGACTCGCAGTCCCGGTTACACCGACTGGTAATCCTCGTGGCTCCCACGCCTGTGCCTTTATCCACAGATACACCTCCAGTGGCGGAAACACCTTTGCACAGCCCGCCGGCCAAGTCGTCGTCTCCGAGCGGCACCCCATGTCACTGTCCATGCCAACAAATCCACTTTTGAGAACTCTGGGTCACAGCCATTCAAACACCTTGCTGTCTTCCAAAATGTTTGCAGCTGTATGGGGTTTCTCCATGGCGAACAAGGCTACTGTTGCATGCCGCTGAATGCCCTTAAAAATTTCTTCCACTCTGAGACCCGTAGATTGATATTGCCTAACCCCCCATAAATGAGATCCAGTGGGCAGTGATAAATATGTAATCAGTGGCTTGACAACTGGGTCACATGTCTGTTGTTAGATGGATAAAATTAACAGTACTCTGCTGCGAAGCTTGTTCACCCAATTACAACATATTGTGATAGAGCATTGGAACAGCAACTCTGGCAAAATAGGTCTGGCTGAGAACCTTGTATTTCAGGCAGATGGCCACCACAAATAAAAAAAAAAGCCACTCCTTCTACAAAAGAAAAAGGAGGAGGTCCAGAGCTAACATTTTAGCTTGCTCCCCATTGTATAGACATGCCATTGGGTGGTTGTGTTCACATGGCCCCCCTGCCTAAACATGCGGGTAATAGTAGCCTTGATTTTTTTCTTTTGTGGTGCCGCTGACAATGGCAACATCTGGAGGGAAGAACCAGCAGGTAGACTCAATGTGCATCTTGGGGAACTCACTGCATGCTATTGTTGTGGTATCTCCATCTGACTCTTGTGCCATTTTGAGGTTGATGATGGAGGTTATACTGCTGCGGTGCTGGGGACAGGGCCGCTTTGTATAAAGATGTCACCCTCTTCATCCTCATCACCTTCACCTCACACCATGATAGGAGCAGATTTCCCACTCTTATCACCTTCACCACCACCACCACCTACAGCAATGTTTTAAGGTGTGCCTCCCAGCGAATTGCGTGATGTTTTTTTGTATGGGTTGTTTGGCCTCCGGTACTATAGTGTGAACCAAGCTTACCTCGATTTTATGTATTTATAAAGTTTTATATAGCGCGAACAAGATCCCGAGGGATAACAGTGCGCTTTACAATAGGATAGAAGAGAGGACATGAATGCAATATTGAGCATCAATTGGGAAAAAGAAAACAATACAATAAACAGGTGTAAGTGAACAACGAAGGGGGGTAATAATATGCAGAAATGCAATATCGAACTCCAATTGGGAAAAAGAAGATAGTACAATAACCAGATATAAACGAACAACGAAGGGGGTTAATAATATGCAGTAATGGGGCGCCGTATCAAATGGAAGTACAATGATGATAGGAACAAAGTCAACGATCAAGTGGGCCTAATCCTCTTAAGGTAAGAATTTACTCATTAGAAATCTTTTGGCTTCCAATTTGAATGCCGTCATCGAGGAGAGTCTGCGAACTTCCGGTGGAAGAGAGTTCCATATCTTTGGGGCAGCTCCGGAGAAGGCACGGTGACAAGTTCTCTTTTTGCTAATGCTGAGTAGTTTCACGAGGAAAGAACTGGCGCTTCTAGATGCTCTTACCCCATAGGATAGTTCAAGTTCTTGCGCCAGGTACCTGGGAGTATTGAAGTGAAGGGCTTTGTGCACCAAAACTGCAATTTTTAACTGAATTTGTGCCTCATAGGGTAGCCAATTGAGAGATTTTAGTACTGGGGATATGTGCTAATTTCTTTTGGAACCAGTGACCAGTCTAGCCGCGGTGTTCAGTGAGGCCCTTAGGGGAGCCAAGGCGTATATGGGAAGGCCACAGAGGGTAGCACTGCCATAGTCTAGTCCCCGCAGGACAAGCGCTTGGACCACCTACTTGAAATCATTTTGTGGTTGGAAAGGTTTGATATTTCTAAGAGTCCTCATAAACTGGTTGGCTCACTCACTTACATACATTGTTGATATGACTTTTCATATTCAGGTGCTTGTCCACGGTGACTCCGAGAGATTTGGCTGAGTCTATGATGATCGGAGTGCAGTTGAAAGCGGTGACATAAGTCAGCCCAAGATTTAGGTTGGGGATGGGGTTCGGTGGGGAGATGAGCAGGAATTCCGTTTTGGAGGTGTTGAGCAGGAGATGGTTCTTGGTTAACCAATTTTGCGTGGACGTTAGGATAGTGTTGAGTGAGATGATGTTTTCCGGTGATGAGATTTTCAAATAGAGTTGTGTATCATCAGCATACATATGGAAGAGAATGTTCGTGGAATTTAGAGAGTTAGCTAGAGGTTCCAAGAAAAGAATGAAGTGGATAGGAGAAAGGGCGGACCCTTGGGAGTCCCCCATAATTACTGGAGAGGGCTAGGAACGAGAGTGATTTGCCTTGACTCTTTGTGATCTGTGATGAAGGAAGGATGACAACCATTGCAGCACCAGATATGAGAAACCCATTCTGTTTTGTAGGATTGATAGGAGGTTGTCATGATTGACCGTGTCGAATGCTGAGGAAAGGTCAAGGAGGATCAGGAGACAGGAATCGTTTTGGTCAAGCATTTTCAGAATGTCATCCATAACGTGTGTGAGGGCTGATTCGGTGCAATGCCTCTTCCGAAAACCGGATTGATGCTGGTCTAAGAGTTGGTAATTCTCTATGTGAGCACAGAGTTGGGATAGTACACATTTTCTAGGAGTTTCGCTAGGGTGGGGATCTTGGAAATGGGGCGGAAGTTGTTGAGATCAGATTTGTCAGTGTTGTTTTTTTTTGTGTAGGTGAAACCTGGGCTGCTTTTAGGCAATCAGGGATCATGCCCTGTGATAAGGAGGCATTAACAATCCTTGTCCAGGTGGGGATGAGTGCATTCTTAATCTCTTTGAAGATGGCCGGAGGCAGCGGGTCACCGAAGTGATTGGATGGGTTGATTGTCTGAAGAATTATGTGGATGTCTTTTTCACTGGATGGGGTAAAGGTGCCCCATGACGCATTATTCTTGGTGTTCTTGAAGGTCGACTTGCATTTTCAAAGTAATCAAGGGGTGAGGCGGCACTAGTGGGGGGTAATAGAGTCTTCTTAGAGGCGAGGTCAGAGGAGATGAGTCTTGACTTATCCATGAAGAAAGCATCAAATTCTTCGCAGGTGGGTGGGTTGCCACTCGGGAGAGAGAGGTTTGGACCTGTGACTGATTGCTGTTTCTTGGGGCGATTTGCCGCTTGGTCTAGTTGTAGTCCGAAATAGTCAGCCTTAGCTCTCTTGATTTGTTTATTGTAGAGGCTCCTGGCATCTCTAAGGAGTTTTAGCTGGTCCGGTGAGGGTTTGGATCACCAGGAGCGTTCGGCTGCCCTAAGGTTGCGGCATTCCGAGTTTAGGTTTTCACTATAAGGTGCTGAGAATATTGAGTTGGAAACGCGACTTACACAAATATCGTGATTCAGAAATATAGACAGCAAGAATGTCGTGGTTAAGAATATTGAGTTTAAGGTAAGAAATATAGAAGTCATTAATATTGTTTGCAAAAATATAGATGTTTAAAATATCGATTTTTTAACTAGTATTTTAGTTTATATTTTAAATGTATGTGATGTATTTTTTTGTATAAGTATTGTTTGTTTTTTAATATACGTGCTAAATTTTTTGTAGTTATGAATTTTATTTTAATTACATTTTGCATTTTTTTGTTCCGTAGCATGCTGTGGGTTTATAGGGGAATAGGGTGGGAAGTAATTTAATTATAATAAATTAATTATCATGTTTTATTTATTTAATTCAGATTTTGTAGCGTTAATTGTGGGAAGTAATTTATTTGTAATTAATTATTAATTGGTTGTTAATCAATATTAATTAATTGATCATTAATTATGGTAATTGTGTAATTCTTTTTAGGTGCGTGTTTTGGGGTTTATAAGGGTGAAGGGTGGGAAGTAATTTATTTTTTATTAATTAATAATTAGTTGTTAATTTATGTTAATTCTTTGATTGAAAATGAATTATGGAAATTGTTTTATTAATTTAAGGTGCAGGTTGTGGGGTATATAGGGTTAAAGGGTGGGACGTAATTTATGTTTAATGATTAACAAGTAGTTGTTAATTTATATTAATTAATTAATTGAGAATTAACTATGGTAATTGTGTGATTTAGTTTTAGGTGTGGGCTGTGTGGTTTATGGGGTAAAGAGTGGGAAGTAATTTATTTTTAATTAATTAATAATCAGTTCTTAATTAATAATTAATTGATAGAAAATTAATTACGGAAATTGTGTAATTAATTGTAGGTGTGGGTTGTGGGGTTTATAGGGGTAAAGGTTGGGAAGTAATTTTTGTTTAATTAATTAGCAATTATTTGATTTTTAATAATAATTAATTATTTAATTTATATTTAATTAGAGTATTTGTTTATATTTGTCTTTGTGGAGTTTTTATTGTTATGGGGTACAGTGTTAGAATTAATAGTTTATTCATTGCTTTAAAGTGAATATATATGAAATATTATGTATGTGTGTTTATCTTTTTTAATTACGTTTATTTATTATATGTTTTACATTTATATTAAATCTACCTAATTTTTTTATAGCAATTTTATTATGTAACGTATTTAATATGTATTATTTTATATATATATATATATATATATATATAGATATGTATATATACATATATTATCTACTGGCGGTCGCCAGTAGATAGTTATAGTTAGGACCGAGTTCCCATAGGAAATCTGAAAATTCTATTTTGAATAACTTTAAAGCCGGTTGACTTATCTTCGTGAAATTTTCAAAACTAATGGGGCGCTCCGCTCAGCTCCTACCCTGAAAGTCTCGGGGTGATTCGTCAAGCGGGGGCCGAGAAAAAAGGGGGGTCCCAAAACGCGTTTTCCCCATGCATTTTCCCATAGGACCTTTAGTCGAAGGTACAGCCCAAACAGCTGAACAGAATTACTTGAAATTTGGCAAAGAGGTAGTCCTCAGGTCAGGCATGTGCCTTTTGCATATATGGTGGAAATCCGTTCAGTAGTTCCTGAGAAAATCAAAAGTAAAATCATATATATATCTGGGCGGAGCCTAACCACTCATCTCATTTTGAGATCTGATTGGCTGTCAGCACTTCATCCAAGAAGTGTTGGCAGCCATCTTGGGACCAATATACATGATAGCACCTCATTAAAAAGCATTGCAGTTAATAGAAGGTTTTAAGACTTTAGTTACATTATAAATCATTTGTTTATGGTACCATACTCATTTTAGGAATTGTGGTATGTTCTAAGGTGATTTTACCATGTGAAAAAGCCTTCTGCTGGGATATCATGAATCATGTTTGAGAGAAAACTATGTTCACATGCTTTTCCCACAGAGGTTTGGAAGGTGATCTCTAAGCTAAACTGAGAGCATATTTTTTGTAAATTCACATTATCTTTCTCAGTCATGTGAGAATGAAGTCTGACATTCTCAGTAAAACATGTAAATCCAACAAGGGCAGAGACTGTCAGTTGATTCCTTTGTGTTCTACTGCAGCTTCCCAGAGTGTTCCAAAGAACAACTAGAAAGCTAACAGTCTTACTTATGACAAAGGTATGGCACACCTGAAGCCATCTTGATTGGAATAAAGTGGTAACATTTAAAACATTTAATTTAAAAAGGAACAAAATGAGAGGGTTCATTTTGCCATAGAATGTATGATTAGTGCTGCAGAAAGAAAAATTAGGGCACATTTTGAGTGACTTCTCAAATCCTCTTCTATTTCATTAAAGAATTCTGACATGCAGACTGAAACATGCACTTTCAATACCAGCAGCAGACTTCCCTGGTGAGCAGTAGCTTTACTACAGTGATCTAATGAGCAACTAGAGTGCTAACATTCTGAATTTATGGCAAATGTGTGACACATCTGAATGCCTTCTTCATTGAATTAAAGTAAAAAACTGACAGTATGCCTACTGAGGAGACTTCATAACAAGGTTCCCAAGATGGCCACCAGAAACAAAAGAGCCCAAATGTAGCACACATATCACCGAGATGTAGCCCAAGTATAGCCCAATGACAGAAATCCCAGAGTAATTTAAAGAACAACTAGAGCACTAACAGTCTTACTTATGACAAAGGTATGGCACACCTGAAGCCATCTTGATTGGAATAAAGTGGTAACATTTAAAACATTTAATTTGCAAAGGAACAAAATGAGGGGGTTCATTTTGCCATAGAAATTATGATTAGTGCTGCAGAAAGAAAACTTAGGGCACATTTTGACTTCTCAAATCCTCTTCTATTTCATTAAAAAGTTCTGACATGCAGACTGAAACATGCATTTTGAATACCAGCAGCAGACTTCCCTGGTGAGCAGTAGCTTTGCTACAGTGATCTAATGAGGAACTAGAGTGCTACCATTCAGAATTTATGGCAAATGTGTCACATCTGAATGCCTTCTTGATGGAACCAAAGTAAACAAGCATTGAAAATGCAATAGGTCTCGCCCTCGTTTAAGTTAAAGCAATTCTGTTTATAATTAGGTTGCTTTTTAGCTTTGCTTTAATTAGTGTTTTTCAAAATTTCATATACATACCATGCATATGTATGCATATATGTATATGTATATGTTTGCATGAATTCATATTTATATAGATTTGCAGATTATATGTTTATATATGTATATATATATATACACATACATATATATAAATGCATATGCATATATATCGATATATATATGTGCATATGTGTGCATGTACAGAGAGGTAGAGGTGTATAGGTAGAGGTGTATAGGTAGAGGTGTAGAGGTAGAGAGGTAGAGAGTGAGTAGTAGAGAGTAGTAGAGAGTGAGTAGTAGAGAGTAGTAGAGAGTAGTAGAGAGTGAGTAGTAGAGAGTGAGTAGTAGAGAGAGAGTAGTAGAGAGTAGTAGAGTAGTAGAGCGTGAGTAGTAGAGAGTGAGTAGTAGAGAGTAGTGGAGTAGTAGAGAGTGAGTAGTAGAGAGTAGTAGAGAGTGAGTATTAGAGTGAGTACTAGAGAGTAGTAGAGAGCGAGTAGCAGAGAGCAAGTAGTAGAGAGTGTGTAGTAGAGAGTGAGTAGTAGAGAGTGAGTAGTAGAGAGAGTAGTAGAGAGTGAGAAGTAGAGAGAGTAGTAGAGTAGTAGAGAGTGAGTAGTAGAGTGAGTAGTAGAGAGTAGTTGAGAGCGAGTAGTAGAGAATCAGTAGTGGAGAGTGAGCAGTAGAGAGTAGTAGAGAGTGAGTAGTAGAGAGTGAGTAGTACAGAGTGAGTAGTAGAGAGTAGTACAGAGTGAGTACTATAGAGTAGTAGAGTGAGTAGTAGAGAGTGAGTAGTAGAGAGAGAGTAGTAGAGAGTGAGTAGTAGAGTAGTAGAGAGTGAGTGGTAGAGAGTAGGAGAGAGTAGCAGACTGAGTAGTAGAGAATAGTAGAGAGTGAGTTGTAGAGCGAGTAGTAGAGAGTAGTAGAGTAGTAGAGAGTGAGTAGTAGAGAGTGAGTAGTAGAGAGAGAGTAGTAGAGAGTGAGTAGTAGAGAGTAGTAGAGTGAGTAGTAGAGAGTGAGTAGTAGAGAGTAGTAGAGAGTAGTAGAGAGAGAGTAGTAGAGAGTGAGTAGTAGAAAGAGAGTAGTAGAGTAGTAGAGAGTGAGTGCTAGAGAGCAGCAGAGAGTAGTAGAGTGAGTAGTAGAGAGTAGTAGAGAGTGAGTAGTAGAGAGTAGTAGTAGAGAGTAGTAGAGAGAGAGAGAGTAGTAGAGAGTGTAGTAGAGAGTGAGTAGTAGAGAGTAGTAGCGAGTGAGTAGTAGAGAGTGGTAGAGAGTGAGTAGTAGAGTAGTAGAGAGTGAGTGGTAGAGAGTAGTAGAAATTAGTAGAGTGAGTAGTAGTGAGTGAGTAGTAGAGAGTGAATAGTAGACCGTAGTAGAGAGTGAGTAGTAGAGAGTAGTAGAGCGTGAGTAGTAGAGAGGGAGTATTAGAGAGTGAGTAGTAGAGACTAGTAGCGAGTGAGTAGTAGAGAGTGAGTAGTAGAGTAGTAGAGAGTGAGTAGTTGAGAGTGAGTAGTAGAGAGTGAGTAGTAGAGAGTAGTAGAGTAGTAGAGAGTGAGTAGTAGAGAGTAGTAGAGAGTGAGTAGTAGAGAGTGAGTAGTAGAGAGAGAGTAGTAGAGAGTAGTAGAGAGTCAGTAGTAGAGTAGTAGAGAGTAGTCAGTCAGTGTCAGTCAATGTCAGTCAATGTCAGCCAGTCAGTGTCAGTCAGTCTGTCAGTGTCAGTCAATCAGTGTCAGTCAGTCAGTGTCAGTCAATCAGTGTCAGTCAGTCAGTGTCAGTGAATCAGTGTCAGTCAGTGTCAATCAGTGTCAGTCAGTGTTTGTCAGTCAGTGTCAGTCAGTCAGTGTCAGCTAGAGCAGCTCTGCTGATCTGGTTCTCTGGCTCTAAAGCAGCTCTGCTGCCCTGGTTCTCTCTCTCTAAAGCAGCTCTGCTGACCTGGTTTCTCTGGCTCTACAGCAGGTCTGTCGACCTGGTTCTCTGGCTCTAGAGCAGCTCTGCTGACCTAGTTCTTATGCTACAGAGCAGCTCTGCTGATCTAGTTCTCTGGCACTACAACAGCTCTGCAGACCTGGTTCTCTGGCTCTAAAGCAGCTCAGTTGACCCAGTTCTATGGCTCTGAAGCAGTTCTGCTGACATGGTTCTCTGGCTCTATAGAAGCTCTGCTGACCTGGTTCTCTCCCTCTAAAGCAGCTCTACTGACCTGGTTTCTCTGGCTCTGCAGCAGCTCTGCTGACCTGGTTCTCTGGCTCAAGAGCAGCTCTGTTGACCTGGTTCTTAGGCTCTAGAGCAGCTCTACTGACCTGGTTCTCTGGCTCTAAAGCAGCTCTGCTGACCTGGTTCTATGGCTCTAAAGCAGCTCTGCTGATTTGGTTCTCTGGCTCTAGAGTAGCTCTGCTGACTTGGTTCTCTGGCTCTAAAGCAGCTCTGCTAACCTGGTTCTCTGGCTCTAAAGCAGCTCTGCTGGCATGGTTCTCTGGCTCTAAAGCAGCTCTGCTGACCTGGTTCTCTCCCTCTAAAGCAGCTCTGCTGACCTGGTTTCTCTGGCTCTACAGCAGCTCTGCTGACCTGGTTCTCTGACTCTAGAGCAGCTCTGCCGACCTAGTTCTTAGGCTCTAGAGCAGCTCTGCTGACCTGGTTCTCTGGCTCTACAGCAGCTCTGCTGACCTGGTTTTCTGCACTCACGACGCACGCACCCGACTTCGCGAAAATATATTTAAAAATAATATAAGTTTCTTATAAGTACAAATATATTATTTTGATGAATATCTTACATAATCTCTTGCCTTAATATGTATATTAAAGACACATACATATCATTTTGGAACATACATTTTTTTTGCAGGAGTCGTGCACCCAGCGTGCCCCAGCACGTATATGATGTCATGCGGGACCCGCAAGCGCGCAAACATCTCGTACCGTAATGCGCATGTGTCGCGAATGCGCGGGAGCAGGAGTCGCAGACTGGTCGCATACCAATCACGCATATCACGTGATATTAAATATATATGATGTAACTGAAAAACACGCAGCCATCACACACCATACGCGGATCCTTCATGACTTTTCTAAAATGGCGGCTAGAATGCGCGCACCCACCGTGATGTGTACACTTTGAGTGCGCGGCTGCGAAAACAATTGAATTTTTTTTAAAAAAGAAAATGATATAAATATATTAAAATAAAAAATGAAAACAAGAAAATTAATCAATATTTCAGTTTTAATTAAAAAATGTTTTATTGCAATTTTCAGATAAATATATGTTATTTAATGAATAAAATATTTATAAATAAACAGTTAAAAAACTGTAGAAAATCAGTACAAAAAAATAGATATAACTACTATCACACTTAAAAGTTAGCATTTAAAAAACCTTTGAAATTCACTGAAAAAAAATATAGGTTTCAGAGACGTTATAGTTAGAAATTAGCATTTAAAAAACCTTAGAAATTCACAGAAAAAACCATAGGTTTCAGGGGTGTTATAGTTAGCTGCCCATTTCACTCGTACAAAACCATAGAAATTCCTCCGTTATAGTTAGTTCTGCTAACTATAACTCACGCGCCCGCAATGCACTGCTGATGATGTCACATATTGCATCATTCATGACATGGTCAGTGACATCACTGATGACATCACTGATGACATCTCAAATGACATCACTGATGACATCATCCACTTGACAATCCGATACACCACATCATACACTAGTATAACCTTTCATCACTCACTGTAAAATACAGAGTACCATATTTGAAACCATTGACACACCAATACCACTTACTACATACCCACTCACTAATTCCTAAGTCTACACACACAACTACCCATTCAACAACAGAATCATCTATACATGCAGTCATTAATTAATAGAACACTATCAAATGCACTTATACACATATATAGACATTGACACATCAGCAGTCATCTTAGTCGGTTATGCAGTCATCCTACTCACTCATGAAAAAAATGTATCGCACTTAAATTTACTCACTTACACAATTATCCAACGACACCTCATTTATTCAAACACATAGTAACTCATTGTTAATATGTTAAAAAAGCACCATTACAATTATACACTCATTCATATATTTACTCTCACAATCACTGACTCTTACACAAACTTATTTATATACACCAACTCTCACATACAATGCCTTTTATTTTTTTACTTTGTTGAAGATGTACAACTAAAACATATATTCGCTCACCAACACACAAATAAATATACTCAGTCACCCAAACAACTGTTTCCACATGCACTCTTAAACCCATACACCTAGTCAATCAACCATTCACACATCTATGCATAGAGTTACACACACACCATCCAACCACACACAAACTCAGTGTCCCATACAAATACTCACCCAATTAATCAATAACTAATATACACACTCATGTAGTTAGTGACCAACTGAGGCAGCATGTTATACAACAACAGAGACAGTGCTGCACACATTCACATAGTTTAGTTACTAATGCATGTATTAAGTGAGACACTTTTAATTACTCACTTAAAAAGACAGTCAGACAGCTACTAAGTCCTCCATCCAGACAGTTATATATCCACTCAATCTTCAATACAGATTGGTATATATATAATACATATTTAAATTTCAAACTAAACCACATTCAGTGGATGATGTCATCAGTGATGTCATCAGTGATGTCATCAGTGATGTCACTGACCATGTCATGAATGATGCAATATGTGACATCATCAGCAGTGCATTGCGGGCGCGTGAGTTATAGTTAGCAGAACTAACTATAACGGAGGAATTTCTATGGTTTTGTACGAGTGAAATGGTCAGCTAACTATAACACCCCTGAAACCTATGGTTTTTTCTGTGAATATATATATATATATATATATATATATATATATATATATATATATATATATATATATATATATATATATATATATATACATATAGATTTCTCCACAAATGACCTTGATTACCGAAATCTATGTCCCATTGACAGGTGGCGAGTCGAAAAACGGGCAGGTCTCCTGAATAATATATACCACACAGCGTCTTCTTCACAGAAGGACTCGCACTCGGAAGGAAAACCAAAGATTTATTCGTTACTCGTTACGCGTTTCGTCAGACGCACTGACTTCATCACACAAAGTGTTGCAAACATAGGAGGTATTACATAGCTGGTGAAACAAAAAACAGACTAAATGTTTGTCAAATAGTATCTGCGACTTTGGCGGCCATTTCTAAAGGTCCAAAATGCAATCATAGGGTAAATTTATGCACCAAATTGGTATACATGAAAGACTGAAATTCCCACTGGACATGTTATTATTTCATGGGCCAACATTACTCATTATTGAATACACATGATTGTGTGTCAACGCTGTATTTGTGGCTAAAAGAGAGCTGATAATTAAACATATAATGTCTAAAACAAACAAAATGTTAGCTCTCATAAACAGAAATACTGTTATATGATATGCAATGATAATTATGCCACATGTTGAGAGACAGCAATGAAAAAAGTTAATCCTTGAGCAAAAAGGTAAAGTCGGCATAGTGCCCCAAGGTCCATAAAAACAATCATAATAATAAATGTACATCAAATGATATAAATGAAAGACTAAGTTCCCACTAGACATATTGGTATTCCATACCAACGCTTTGCATTATTTGATACACATGATAGTGTGTTGTAGTTATATTTAAATAGAGTCGGCAAAACCCCTCCAGTAAGTGCCGGCAACAGGAAAGCCACATGGTTCACTGACGACCTTAAAGAATAAAAGAAATCCTGCCGCACCATCGAGAAAGCCTGGCGCCTCGAACAGTCAACAGAAAACCTGGCAGCCCTCAAAAACGCCACGCGCAAACACCACTAGCTAATCCGCGCCACCAATAGGACATCGTTCAAGGAGCGACTGGACAACAATACACACAACAGCAGGGAACTCTTCAGCATCGTAAAAGAGCTCTCCAACCCCAGCGCCAGCAGCAACGACATCACACCATCGCTAGACCTCTGCAACTCCCTCGCCACGTTCTTCCACCGCAAGATCGAAACATACACAACAGCTTCTGCGCCCGGACCCCGCCTCCAGCCATCGAACCAACGCCCCCTACCGCCACCCTCAACGCCCGGACACCCACCAGCACTGAAGACACCACCCACGTGATGAACACCATCCACTCCGGCTCTCCCTCCGACCCATGCCCTCACCACATCTTCAACAAAGCCGACACCATCATCGCACCCCAACTCCGGAACGTCATAAACAACTCCTTCACATCCGCCACCTTCCCAGAGAGCTGGAAGCACGCAGAAATCAACGCCCTACTGAAGAAACCCACAGCGGACCCTAAAGACCTCAAGAACTTCCGCCCCATCTCTCTTCTCCCCTTTGCTGCAAAGGTCATCGGGAAGACGGTCAATAAACAGCTGACTGCATTCCTCGAGACAAACGGAACCCTCGACCCATCCCAGTCAGGTTTCCGAGCCAATCACAGCACCGAGACCGCCCTCATCGCAGTCACCGACGACATCAGGACCCTGCTCGACAACGGGGAAACAGCCGCTCTCATCCTCCTGGACCTCTCGGCCGCATTCGATACCGTCTGCCACCACACCCTAATCATCCGCCTCTGCAACGCTGGGATCCGGGGAAAGGCCCTGGACTGGATCGCCTCGTTCCTCTCCAACAGAACCCAGCGAGTCCGCCTCCCCCCCTTCTGCTCCGCGGCCACCAAGATCATCTGCGGCGTACCCCAGGGATCCTCGCTGAGCCCCACTCTCTTCAATATCTACATGAGCCCCCTCGCCGCCATCGCACGCAATCACAACCTCAACATCATCTCCAACGCCGACGACACCCAGCTGATACGCTCCCTCACCAAAGACCCCGCTACCGCCAAAACCAGCTTCCAGGAAGGAATGAGAGACGTCGCGGATTGGATGAAGCTCAGCCAGCTGAAACTGAACTCTGACAAAATGGAAGTCCTCATCCTAGGACCCTCCCCATCAGCCTGGGACGACTCCTGGTGGCCCACAGCGCTGGGCACCGCACCGACACCCACGGACCACGCACGCAACCTGGGATTCATCCTGGACTCCTCCTTCACGATGACCAAGCAAGTCAACGCCATCTCTTCCACATGCTTCAACACCCTGTGCATGCTCCGAAAGATCTTACGGTGGGTCCCCACTGGAACCAGGAAGGCAGTCACCCAGGCCCTCGTCACCAGCCAACTAGACTACGGGAACGCCCTCTACGCTGGAACCCCGGCCAAACTACAGAAAAGACTCATACAGAATGCATCCGCACGACTCATCCTCGACATCCCCCGCCACAGCCACATCTCCCCCCACCTGAGAGACCTGCACTGGCTCCCTGTCAACAAGAGGATCACGTTCAGGCTCCTCACCCACGCACACAAAGCTCTCCACGACATGGGCCCCAAATACCTCAACAACCGCCTCACGTTCTACACACCAACCCGCCCGCTACGCTCCACCAGCCTTGCCCTGGCCACCGTCCCACGGATCCGCAGAACCACCATCGGAGTGAGATCATTCTCCTACCTGGCTGCCAAGACACGGAACTCCCTCCCAGCCCACCTGCGACTGACCCAGGACCACCTCACCTTCAGGAAACACCTCAAGGCCTGGCTATTCACGCAGTAGCAGCAGATCCCCCCCCCCCCCCCCCTTAGCGCCTTGAGACACGCTCGGATGAGTAGCACGCTCTATAAATGTTCTGATTGATTGATGGATTGATGGTCAAACAGCAACAGCAAGCAAAGAGGCATGTCCCCAACAAAGAACACGCGCAGGCCATTGGCAAAAACCCACTGGCTGGTGACACAAAATAGCCACTGACCTCATGGTCAAAAAACAACAGCAAGCAAGGACCAAGGAAGCATGGTCATAACAAAGAACACATGCAGGGCTATGGCAAAAGCACTCTGGCTGATTACACAAAATGGCCACCAACCAAGTGATCAAACAACAACAGCAAGCAAAGAGACATGGCTACAACAAAGAACACATGCAGGTCTACGGCAAAAGCACACTGGCTAGCTACACAAAATGCTCACCAGCCACAGGGTCAAGCAACAAACATGGAGGCATGGACAACAAAGAACACAGGGAGGCCTTTGGACTCTGACTATGCAAAATAGCCCTTGGCTACATGGCATGGGGATCAAAGGAAAATGGTGGCCTATGGCAAACACGCACACTGGCTAGACAAAGGAGGCTTGGTAATACGGAAGAAAACACTTGCATCAATTCAGCAATGCCAAAAACAAAAGTTAAGTGAGCTTTAACACTTTTATCACCAGCATCCTCCCAAGGCATCAAATATTATCCCCCAAGACATGCTTTTTCAGAAAAATGCAACGTGCAAAAATAAAACCCCACATTTTTTATTTCAACCAATGCCATCCCTACCCTATATGATATTTTAAAACGCCATGTGCCACAGAAGCGTTTCATTCATGTACCTATGAGTAGTACTGGTCCTACTGGCTGAATGGCCCATGGGCAGACTGGGCCACATATTAAAATTAATGAATAGTGCAAATTTAACAAATTTGGAGAAAATGTACAGAATGTACAACCTTTTTCTTTCACAAAAGATACAAAATGTAATGCAAATACATAACTAGGCCGCTCTTAAACTCCAGGCCACCCACAAAATTTAAAAATACAAACAAATAATGTTGCATGCCCTCTATCAAATAAACAACGCCCTTATACGAAGGTTTTTTAAATTACTTGTGATATCACAGAAACAAAGTCCTAAAATCCAATTATATATATGCAACATACAAAGAGGGTGATCCTTCCACCTTAAAATTTAAATCAAAGTGACCAGGAGATGGACAAAGCACTGGGGGGAGCCTGCTGGACAGGAACAGGAAGCTGGAGTCTCTGGGGCACTTCCTTCTTGCTGAAAAAGAAACTAAAATAAAAAAAGGCTTCTTGCATTAAAAAAACCAACATGAACGGTCTATTGGAGTAGAATATTAACTTGACAATGCCATATCGAGTAGATTTATCTGCTTCTCGAAGAGAGAATCTGCTCGAGGTGCAGCCACAGTCGTTCGCGCATGCCAGCATCACAAAAATTGCGCCAAAAGGTGCCGTCATGGCTGGAAGCCATGCCAGCGGGTGCCAAATCTCACACATGAGCTGCTGATAAGTCTTGTCATGCTTACCAAAACAAGTCTCACAAGTGCCAATGGAAAAAAAATTCTGCCAGATGGAGGAATTTAGCAAGAACCCCACATTACGTGGGTAGCGCGGAGATCCCGAATTCCTCCAACTCCCGGATCGGTGTGAATTTTTCCACTCGGGCCTACTCTAGTTTACACATCTGATGATCATCATGGATATATTTCATTCTAAGATGCAATATTATAGGCTTAAACATATTCTAAGTTGTAATTCCTGGTTAGAAAGGAGTAGCAGCATCATGTTTCATAGCTTTGGAATGAAAAGATAAATCCTCTTTACTTATAAAGTCATATTTAACATTACTATTTTAGAAATGCCACTTTAAGAAAGTGGGCATTTATCGGCTCTTACGGCTATGTGTGCCTTGTAGCCTGTCTCCAATACATGTCTGTGCTGGTTGACAGTTACATTTTGTGCATTCCCTTCTGACAGCCACAAACATTGGAAGGCTGGGTGTGACTGGGTACCCATCTACATATAGCTGCATTCTGATGGTACTTCCTGGGCAGGAAGGGTTGAAGAGGCTCACACTTACACTTCAAACGGCAGTGGCCTGATCCCACACAAAGGACTGATTAGCCCCCGCAGGGTTGAAAGGCATACTGGTGCACTTCAAAGCCATTCTTTGATGTCTCCCTCACTTCAAAGGACATGTGGGTATAAGTATTGAGTCTCTGACTCCACCAAGACAGTACACTTCTGGAACTGTAAATGCTCTGTCAGGGAGAAGAACTGCTGTGCTTCTCTAAGGACTGCTACTCTCCTGGACTACTGCTTTGCTGGACTCTGCTTTGCTGTGCTCTTGCTTTGCTGAGCTGTCCCTGCTGCCTGCTTATCTCTGCCCTGCTGAGGACAAGGACAACATCCATCTCACTTGAACCCAGAGGGACTCCAAGGGCTTGCCTCTTGTTTTCTGAAGTCTCAGGGACACAAAAGACTTCTTACAATCCTTTTGGTACTGCTGGAGTCTACCATCTGTGAGTCCAACACTTGCCTGCGGTGCCCCTTCTGTCGTGGGCCTCAGAAGTGGGTTCTTTACAATGAAGCAGTGGCTGTTAGACTACAGCGATTCTACAGCCGGAGAGGCTCAAAGTTGATGGACAGTGCGGCTCGACATCGATGCAGCGCCTGCATTGCAAAGGGTTTGACACCAAATCTTCCATTGATGGTGCAGATTGTGGCCAACGCTCACCTCCATCCAAGTGGGGGAATGCTGGGTGCAAGGAAGTTTGTGGCTCTCATCAGATTCCAGAACTTTCCATCACAGAAATGCTAGGAAAATATGTTTTTTTAGACAAGGTTTGAGCTTTGCAAGGGATTCTGGGGAACAGAACGTGATGAGAGCCACACATGTCCCACCATCCTGATTTCCCTCACTGTCTAGTTTAAAAAAATGTACAGGTTTGCTAGATTTCCCAAGGTGCCAGCTGTGCTAGGGCCCAAAATCCACAGCAAGGCACGTTGCAAAAAAGGGGTCAGTTTTCATTGGAAAAATGTGATGTGTCTACATTGCAGTTTGGGCCATTTCCTGTCACAGGCACTGGGTCTACCCACATAAGTGAGGTACCATTTTTATTGGAAGACTTCGGGAGAATGCCTGGTGGAAGGAAGTTTTTGACTCCCCTCACACACATTTTGAGCTTTGCTAGGGATTCTGGGCAAAAGAACCTGATGAGGGCCACACAAGTCACCCCATCCTGTATTCCCCTGGTTGTCTAGTTTTCAAAAATGTACAGGTGTGCTAGGTTTCCCTGGTTGCCAGCCGAGTTAGGGCTAAAAATCCATCGCTAGGCACACTGTAAAAAAAAGGGTCAGTTTTCAGTGGAAAAATGTGATGTGTCCATGTTGCTTTTTTGGGCTGTTTCCTATCACTGGTACTAGGCCTACCCACACAAGTGATGTACCATTTTTATCGGGATACTCAGGGGAACACAGATTAGTACAAGTGTTATTACCTATTGTCTTTCTCTTCATTTGTGCCTTCCAAATTGGATAGGATAGGATAGGATATGTGCTTATAGAGCGCTTGATTGCCATGGCGTCTTGGCGCTAGTGTATGTGAAAGGGAGAACAGCATGTATTACCAGGAGGACTAAGTGGTGGTAAACAGCCATGTTTTCAAATCCTTCCTAATGAGCTGCCGATTAAATTGAAATCTCATGGCCACTGACAGTGGCGTAGCTAGGGGGGGGCGGTGGGGGCGGTCCGCCCCCGGCTGCACTATTTTGGAGGAGGACAAAGGCATTCAGATAAGGCTCGGCTTGCTTTCGTGGGCGTTCGGGGACGGGCAGAGAAGGAATAGGACTCGGGCAATGTCCTCTTCTTTTTTGTGCTGGCAGCTGTCCCCCCCCCCCCTCTTCCTATTATTCCCTTCTCTTTCTGTCTTGCTCCTCACTTACTGAAAACCGTAACTTGAAGAAACGGTTCACAGCCTCTTTCCTTCTTTCATTTAGTTGCTTCCCTGTGAAATGGATCCAAAAAAGAGAAACACTCTTGCGGGAAATGCTCTTTTTCTGACATTTTTCTATTCCAAAGTGCAGCGGGATGGAGAGAAATAGAAGGTTTTAAATATTAAAAATAAATACATAACTAAATAAATCAAGACAGAGTGGTTGCAAAGTGGCCAGATTGGTTTTATTCACATCCAAACACATCAGCCTCACTTTACAGACTTTGCAGTGAAGCGCTACTTTTGTTTTCTCGTCTTTCTTTGAACAGCATTGTTGTCCCCAGGTGGGGAAGTGCACCATTCCTGGAGGTACTGCAATACCTGGTTGATGGGTGGATTGGAAAACAAAATGCGTACCATGGCTCTGTTTATGGATGTGGTCTTTTTAAACCACACCGCTTACGTTTATTAAGGTTATATAAGCAATGGACATTGAAACGGTTCCCTTCAGGGCCCTGTAGTCATGTCCTTAACTTTTCAGGTAAAACCACTTACTGATTTCTGAATAGTGAGTGAGAGATCGTTAAGGTAACCATGTTGTTTCTGCTTACATTTCACATGCTTTACTTAATCTTGCATTCCCTATGAGTGGTTGCTTTTACTTGAATTGAGCCACATCCATGTGTTTATAGTGGGCACAATTAGG
This sequence comes from Triturus cristatus, assembly GCF_964204655.1. NCBI lineage: Eukaryota > Metazoa > Chordata > Amphibia > Caudata > Salamandridae > Triturus > Triturus cristatus. Next base: position 1,139,448,243 of record NC_140581.1, read on the forward strand.
TTGTAGCTGAAGGCAGTGAGAGTTTCTCTCAGTGGGGCAGTATGGTGTCCAGTGCGGGAGAGGATGTGGCACTATGGCCAGAGCTGTCGAATTTGGAACTGGGGAACTGGGGAACTGGGTTCAGCCTTCAAGACCAGTCCACCAGACCACTCTACTGAGGGAGCATATTCCCATGCTAGACCTTACAAGGCCCCACTAGACCTTAGAAGGCTTGATGTCTTAGCACAAGCAGGTGTACCCTAGTGGTGTCAATTGTGAGATAACCTTGAAGGCCTGTCCACCACAATCCATACTGAAGTTCATCTCCAGTCTTGCGGGCAGGCCTACGAAGCAGCACACCCCAGAGCAACACTGATCCAGTCACTGTGATTCTGTCACTGAGGTCACATGAACCTTGAGCAGGTTAGGGCGGTGCGAACGGTGTGACCGCACTGGGTACCTATTTCGGGTGGGTGCGTAGTGTTTGCAAGTATATTATGGTTTAAAAAAAACTTGCTGCCTCCTTCCTGGCCTCCAGCAATTTTCAGAAACAATAAAAATGTCATGATAACTTCGGTGATTAATGTTCTTCCTAGAGAGAGATCCGAGTTTTGTCTAGTGGAAGGGTTGACTCCTGGAAAGGTAGCACAGAGGGTTAATGTGCCTGCTGCAAAGAACATGTACCATGCAGATCACAAAGTGCACTGCTTTAATGGGGGGACCATGATGAATGGTCATTTAATGTCAGCTGTAGATGATGGATCCCTGAACAGTGTCATGTATGTGCATGTTTGCATTGTGCTGAGGTGATTACCAGGTAATTGGTTATGCAGCTCTCTGATGGATGTCACATGCGGTTTTTCTGAGTCCCAAGATAGATCATGCAGTCTGTGTGTTCTCTTTTGTACTGCCAGTCACTGCCAGTCACCTGTGTATTCAACTGTGTAGCCTTGGACCGTGTCATGTATGTGCATGTAACTTGCATGATCGAGGTAACTATTAGCGGCGATACTATGTGTCTCTCGGTCCTCGTTCAAGTGCTTGCTGTCCTTTTTCCCCAGCAACCCCCCTCCCCCCCAGGGGCGGCAATCTGAGGGATAGCCCCGGGTGCCACAAGCTCTAGCTACGCCTCTGACATTTTGTTCCACAGCTTTGCCGCACAGTTCGAAAAAAAAGTCCTGCCACCCCATCTTGACTGCCTAATTTTAGCAGTCTGGATAAGGCCCAAGTTTGCGGACCTAAGAGCTCGACATTTTTTGGATGTCCTCGGAACCACCGCCGTAAAGTGCCTTGTGCACCAGGCATAAGGCCTTAAATTCCACGCGCTGCTGAATAGGAAGCCAGTGCAGTGACTTAATTCCTGCCGGGGTTGATAGTCCTTTAGTTATGTTTAAAAGCAGTTGTGCCGCAGCGTTCTGCAGAGACTGCAGTTTCATCATCTGGGTCTTGTCAGTGCCCAGAAAAAGGGCATTGCAGTAATCCAGTTTGGACAGGAAGGGAGCCACCACCACCGTCTTTTGCAGTTCTTGTGAGATAAAAGGAAAAAATGTTCTCAAGGTTTTTAATAACAACAATCGGAAGGAAGTGAGACTGTTAACTTGGGCAGAAAAATTCAGCTGGTCGTCGAAGATGACGCCGAGGTTCCTGACCTTAGAGACAGGGCAAGGGCATTCCCCAGCCTCAATCGGCCACCAGGAGTCGTTCCACAGGGATCGGCCCTGGCCAAACACTATCACCTCTGTTTTATCGGTGTTTATTTTCAGAAAGCTATGGTTCATCCAGGTCATGATCTCAGTGAGACATGCATGAAAACTGACGGTTGTGGCATCAGGCTGATTGGATATAGAGATCACAATCTGAGAGTCATCAGCATAGGAGACCAGGGCAAACCCATGCCTCCTGATGAGTCTGGCCAATGGAGTGACGTAGATGCTAAACATCGTCGGGGATAGTGCCGATCCCTGTGGGACCCCGCATGGAAGATGGAAACTGTCCGATTGCAGACCCTCCCAATTCAAACTCTGCTCCCTGGCCTCCAGGACAGAGGAGAGGAAGGCCAGAGCAGTGTCCTCGATTCCCACGTCCTTCAGCCACTGCACTAACACCGTGTGATTTACGGTGTCAAATGCTGCTGATAGGTCTAGGAGGATGAGGACCGCTCTGTCCCAGTGTGTAAAGCAGAAGTCATTTTGAAAAATTGCCCTCTAATTCACATGCTAGTAGGGATACACACAAATTCACAGATGTGCAAATAATCACTGCTTCTAAACTCCATATCTTGTTCCCCTTTTGGAAATACATAGGTTTCCTTGATACCTATTTTTTTACTTTTTATAATTTACCTAATTAATTGCTGTACACCTGTTACACAATGAAAAACCATTACAAGGTACACCTCACTTAGTGGCCCTGGGTACCTCGAGTTCTTGGTGAACCTACAAGCCTTATATATCCCCCAACCAGAGGGGTTGAGCAGATGTAACAGTATAATGCTTTAAAATATCTGCCATAGTTAGAAGTTACAGGTGAAAACAAAGGCACAAATGGCTGTTTTTTTAACTCAATGTCAATTTTTTTTTATTTTTTTATTTCAACTGTTACTTTCAATAGATACACCTTAAAGGATCTACACAAATCACCCATTGCTGAATTCAAAATGTTGTCTACTTTCAGAAATGTATAGCTGTCCAGGATCCACCATTGGTTTCACACAATTTCTACAACTAACCAGAAGGAGGTTGACAACACACAAAAATGTGGAAAAATGGGCTATGCCCCAGTAAAATGCCAAAATAGTGTTGAAAAATTAATGTCTGCCTGTTGCTGAAAGCTGGAAAGATGGTAATTTTAGCACCACAAACCATTCATTGATACCATTTGAAGGAAAAAAGCAGACGCGTTCTTCTGCAGCACTTTTTTCTGATTTTTCCAAATTTCTTTTTAGCTAATTTCCCAGCCCCGTCCAAGAGGATCCACAAACCCTGGGTACCTTTAGAATTCCCTGGACGCTGGAAAAAACAGGATGCACATTTGGTGGGAATACCTTATGTGGACAAAAAGGAATGGGGGCCTAAACACAAACTACCCCAAATAGCCAAAAAAAAGACTTGGCATGGGGGGGGAGGTCAGAGGCCTAGCAGCGAAGGGGTTAAGAAAGTTGCTACTTTGATCCCAATAATTATAAGCTGCAGTTGATGTTGGTGTCCTAGGGAAGTGTCTAAGGCAAGGCTATGTATCATCTCTTGTTAGAAGACCCAGGTTAATAGGATCCTTTCACCTGGACAAAAAGGCTTCTGGGCATAAGCACTTGACTATGCACCATTGCTCAGTTGTGGTAACCTGCTCCAGACAGGCTATCCCTAAAACATCTCCTTTACCATGTTGAACAACGTTGACATTAAGTCCACACCAGATGCTATGCAAACACTTGGATCTTGGATGAATTTGTTGATTTCTTACTTTTAAAAGGGTTTAAACCAGGGCCGGACTAGGAGCCAAAACTGGCCCTAGCAAAGAGCTCGTCCGGACACGGGGTGGGGGTGCTAGCGGAAAGCTTTGTGCCGCTTTTGTTGCTGTTATGCAGCAAACCCGGCCCGGGTAACAAAAACGGCCCCCAGAGGTCTAAAACCCCCACCCTGGCAGCCCACCGGGGAAACGCCTGGTGCCCACTACGGCCAGTCCAGCCCTGGTTTCACCTTTTAAAAGTTGTAAGGAGTATGTATTTGGACTGTTCCTGGTATTAATCTTACAGAATTAATATCGTTGTGGTGTTTTAAGTAACTGAGATGATTTTTGATTTGGACAGTGTTTACGATTTAAACAGCTACTCTAAGTTTATAATAACCAAGTATGAAGGAACCTCCGCAGGTAGTGTGGCTATCCGTTTTTGCTTTACATTCATGAAAATACATGGGCCGAAATGTAATCTGGCAATGCGAGCTGGGATTCCACCGACCAGGCTGCATTGCTGCGGCATCTTGCTCGAAGCACATCACTGAGCTAGAACATTTGAAATATATGTGTTAGAAAGGTCCAGGTTTAAAGAGTGACTCCTCCATTTAAAGCGATTATCAGCTCTGAAAATAAGCTTCAGGAAAGTAACTTTGCACAGCATCAGTAATGAAAAGTCACTTATTTTGAAAATATTAATAGAAAAGGCCTTTTACCATATGAGAAACAGAATAGCAAGTTCCAGCTAAAGGATCAGGCAATCACCTCCTGATCTCAAGCGTGGATGCTCAAGTTTGTAAATTTAATAAAATGATAAAAAAAGCGTGGCTGTGTTTATAACAAAAGCAATAAACTCAGATTAAATCAAGCTGATTTTGTTTGAAAGTCTCTTGCAGTAGCACGGAGGTGAGGATGTGTGCACCAGGGCAGCTTCTCTCAAATGGGAGAGTGCATGAAGTTGTGTGCACCTTTCACATCTCAGGGAGTTTATGGAATGAAAATGGCTTAGTCTGACTTTGCTGGGTGTCACGTGATTTGCAATGAATTCCGCATCAGCACATTTTACTGCTTCGGCATCACAGAGGGCATCAAAAACAGAAAACCGCTTAGAGAAGGGAACAATATGGAGTGATTTTAATCCCGCAATGAATTCAGGTCTTGTAATGACATTTAGTTTTGGGAACAATGAAAGATAGTGATCGCTATTTCCAGCTCAAGTTTCAAGTTTATTAGATGCTCACTCTGACAATGGCTAAAGTGTTAATGCCCGAATATACTGAAGTTTGGCACTGAAACTCACACAACGCAAAGTGACGCAAAGCGCAGCAGTAGATCAACTTTCAGATGCAAAAGCTAATTTTGTGTGAAGGTTGACCCTTGTGCAGAGGCGTAGCTTAGCCGATGAGATTCGGGGAGTGTGAATCTCAAATATCCCAAATAATTAAATGGTGTGCATCCGGGTGGAGGGGTGAAATGACCTAGGTTCTAGATAGGCTGTTTCCAAGACGAACAGAGTTAGTTAGTACTGATTTGCATTAGGTGGGCCTCTGTTTAGAGTCGACCAGTGGTAGAAAAAGGATGGGTTGGAATACTACCTCAAGAAACTACCAGTTGTAAACTATTTGTAAGCATTCATCCCAAAAACCTTTGCTTGTTTGATTACTAGAAACATTCCTGGAAACCGGAGTCTGGCACAGAACTCCAAGCCTATTACTGCGAATGTTTGTGAATTCTAAAAAGTAGTAACTACTACTTTTTTGGCAAACTAATCACTATATATATATAGCTAATATCCCAACCCAAAAAATGAACATGTCACACCCCAACCATCCCCCCGAAGCTATGCGTCTATTGTGCAATGCTCAAGCCTCTTTGTGCCAACCGCTGGTATTGTATGAAAAGGGACATGGCTGGGTAAGGCAAGTATGGCTGGGTCGAAACTGAGGTGGCATGGTGAGCAAAAGAATGATGGTTTGGGATGCTATCCCGAGCGATTACAGTTTTTAGACAAATTACGAGCATTCCTCCTATCATCATTTGTGTGTTTCATGTATCACCCCATATGGCATGGGTATGACCAGACATGGGTCCCATGCTCACTTCTGCACTGGAACCAAGCTGTACTCAACTGATGAGCCCATAACTAGGGCGAAACCGGTTCTGGATTGCTTGTGTTCTGGTTCAAGGTGGACCTGGCATGGAAGTTTGGGTTGGACTGTTCCCATGAGGAGCAGGGTCAATACGGATTTGCATATGGCTTTGTCCATGCTGATGTGGCATGGTGAGAAACGAACAATGGGTTGGGGTGCTACCCTGAGCGATTTCCAGTGGTTAGACAAATTGCAAGCATTCGTCCCTTCACCTTTTGTGTGTTTCATGGGGAAGGCAAGAGCCATAAGGTTTGGCTCAAAGCAAGATCTAACTAAATAGCATGATCCGGCTTTGCCTCAAATCGTAATGCTTAGTGAAACCAAGTGCAAGAAGGGGGTGCCAAACATAGCAACATGTAACATGTTCTTTATACTAAAGCACCCATCTTACATGTCTGACTCTTGCACAGTGGTCTACACATGTGAATTTGTACTAGAGGGTATGCCTCCCAGTGCAATGTCTAGGCTACATACTTCTGTCTCGTCTATGAGGCACAGCACAAGGTTCAGAGTCATGGAGGACAGTTAGATTTAGTGCAAGCACAAACAATGAAGTGATCAGTAGGCTAAATGTGATGCTATGCTATTTTTGGGCCTTGGCACAATCCATTGCTGAATTTTTCATGGGGTGCTCCATTGAATGAAGGAAAGTAAATCTAGGCCTTGTCTTTTACCTGAAAATCAGCACCTTGCTTTAACCATTTGGTTTAATGATAGTTTACTGTTGTTCAATATGAGTAGTATGAATTAAAGGCAACTATTGTTTTGCAAGTGTACTCTAGTTGATCCCAACCTGTTACATGCATATTCATTAGGAGACTGGATTTGAGGTGTCCAGATAAGCAGGAACAGTGGGTGTGTTATACGCAAGTGAATAATCAAGAAAAGTGAAACAAATATACATGAAAAAGGTAAAACTGGATGATTGACCTGTGTTTTTCCTCTCAGATGCACTGGTTACCCATCCAGTACAATTTAGTCCGTTAAATAAACAAGTCAAACATTCTACTAGAGGTGGAAAGAACAGAGTCATGATTTGTGTCTTCTTGTATAAAAAGTAATTTTTATTCATGTAATTTTATAAGTCCTTGATCTTGATTACCAAAACCTTCACATAAATATTCATACCAAACAGCAAACACATGTCGTTTCTTCAGGGTAAATCAATTGACCATCTTTTTCATGAGCGAAAAGTATTCATGGAAGAGTGAACAATTACTAGATAATCATCATGTTAATGCCTAAAAATACAATCTATGGATTTCTCCCGAACTGATTTCTATACATCACTCTTCCCCATCATAAGGGTATCTAAATAAATGTGGTATTTTAGTAAGTAAAGGAAATTCAATTTTTTCAGTAAAAACAAAGGGGCAGATTTATGTTGCACTTGCGCCACTTTTGCGCCGCCGTTGCGTCACTTTTGTGACGCAGCAGCGGGGCAAATCCTGCGCCATGGTGCGGGGTATTTACAACGTGACGCATCTGGGAGATGCGTCACGTTGTAAAGCCCTGCGCCACATGAAGGCGTTCCAGGGCAGGTGGGGGCGTTCCGGCGCAGGAACGCCTCCTAAAAGTGGCTGAGTGAAATCTACAAGATTTCACTCAGTCACATTTAGGCCCATGCTGCGTCAAAACCCTGCGCCTGCTTGAAGCAGGCGTAAGGATTGACGCAGCATTGTACAGATAGGGCCCCCCAGAACATTGCTGGAGCTGCGTCGCGCTTGCGACGCAACTCCAGCAATGCGCCACTTTTACGGCACAGATGCGTCACGCATCTGTGCCGTTTTTGCCCCATGGTGCGCCGCATTATAAATGCGGCGCATCCATGGTGGCGCAGCTGTGGCGCATAATAATTGGCGCATCCCTGCTGATATGCAGGGATGCGCCAGTTAACATAAATCTGCCCCAAAAATTCCTAGTGGGCCCACCACATAGCAAGTATGTAATCTTGCAACATTTCTTTCTAAGTCAAAAGGTACTTTATCCGGAAACCGAAAGCCATAAAACCAGACATTTTAAAAAAGACATTTCATCAAAGATACAATCAATTAATTAAACCATGATCATACAAATAAATATAGCAACAACAACTGTACAAATCAATACAAATACCTACGTTATTGTTTCCAGGATCAAGTTTTTAAACAGCAAGGGAAACAATATATAAGGTGCTACAGTGCGAAGCATAAAACCAGTTACTGTGATCGATATAACATAAAGTGAATGTGATGACACATAGTGATTCCTGGGTGCAACCAGCAAAAACAGGCTAGCTAATGCGAAGACAACTTCTTCCTGTGTCTAATGGGCCCTTTTAAGAAGCTTGCAACCCCAAAACATACCATAGGAGAAGATAACATTTGAAGATATTATAGTGCAGGCCTGACTTGGGCAAATTGTTAGTTTCTGAGCAGCGGAAGTATAAATCTTTTATGCAGGGGGTCATAATAGTCACAGAAAAAGATAAAATGTAGGGGATCCTGGTCTGAAAAGTTATCACATGGACAAGGTTTTAATGTGCCAGGTTTCGCATATCCTTTGGGGAACGCCAATAGCCAGTGGACCAAGTTCAAATGGACTTTAGTTAACACAAAGCGATGATACGCATTGCTAACGCAGAGTAGATATGGTTGTGCCTGTTGGCTCAAACTCAATGTGGCAAACCTTCTGACGGAGGCTTGGCTAACTCCTTCTCTTCCCTGAACTCCTGCCATTTGTCCAGGAACTGCTGTTTGAAATATCTGATGGCTACCTGTCCCATGGGCCCGGGCTCACATTTAGGTCTGGGCAGCCAAGTCATTTTGTCTGTTCCATTATATATTTTAGCCAAGGAATGTGTAAGGCCCCCTCAAGCATGTTGCAATCCATGACTATAAGTTGATTTAGAGTAGGTATAGGACAGGCCCAGGTTTTCAGCCAGTGCAGCAATAGGGCTAGCACTATCAAGTCTGAGATATACCCCACCCCCAGTTCCTCGTGTAAAATGAACGCCGGAGTGGCAGACGGGACTGCCAGGAGCTTGCGCATAAACTTATTCTCAGCCCCCTAAATGTCCTTCACGCCCTTGTAGCCCCAGACGTCACGCCCATATGTGGCCATACGGATACATTTTTCTTTATAGCCTTTCAACAGGGCAGGGATAGGTTTTGACCCAAGTCTTTTCGCAAAATCCAATGTGGCCCCAACCGCTCTGGCTAAGACATTCTTTTTGTGTATTCTTTATGCACACCAAGACCCTTGTTCCCATAAACATGAAAAAGTGGGCACTTTAGTTAATTCAGCCCCCTTGCAAAAAAACGTAGCCATGGCATTCTTTCGGGAGCCTATAGACATGGTGTGTGATTTAGTAAAATTAGTGGTCAAATCGAGTGAATCCATAAATAGTATAAAACCATTTAAAAGTTGCTGGAGACCCACAGTGGTTCTGGCAAGTAGGACTGCATCGTCTGCATACAGGAGTGCTGGGACCCTCTTAGTCCCAGCTCTAGGGATGTCTTTGCAGCTGGATAATAAAAAAAGTCCCCTAACTTGTTGATATACAGCATAAACAATAAGGGGGCCAAAATGCACCCGTCGAACCCCTCTCTTAACTGCCAGGAATCCGTCAGGCCGCCATCTTCATTATAGCTGACTGCAGCCGTAGTGTTTTCATGGGCAGTATGTAAAAAAGCCACCAATTCTATTTCCAATCGCATGCCACGTAGGATCGACCATCATTTTTTACACAGTCAAATGCCGATGTTAGATCCATAAAAGCCATATGTAAAATTCCCTTCTTAGCAATAGTGTGAGTCCCAATCACTAGGTGCAGGTTAAGGCATTCATCCAGCATCCCTTTACCCTGCCTAAAACCATATTGTAGGTCTGAGATGGCACTAAAGGGATCAAGCCACAATGTTAAACGATCCAATATCACTTTCCCCATAATTTTAGGAGCCGAATCTAAAAGCGAGATCGGTCTATAACAGGCGGGGTTATCCCTTGTGCCCTTTTTAGAAATAGACATAATAACAGCCATTGCCCACGAAGGGAGAAAGACACAAGAGCAGGCCACATTAAAAACATGAGCCAATATCTTTGCATGGACATGTATGAGACCAACAGGGTTGGTCTCATACATGTCTGCAGGTACCCCGGCTGGACCCAGTGCTTTCCTTCCAGATGTCGAGTTGATGGGTTTGTGGACTGCATCTGCACTAAAGTGAAGGGAAGTGCTGGCTACGCCAATAAACATTTGTTCCTCAGGCTCTTCTAACTTGGCTCCGATATAGATATTTTCAAAGTGCTGTGCCCAGTGCTCAGCTGATATTGTACGGTGTGTGTTAAGAGTTGGGTGTATCAGAGAAAAAAGGGCTATTAACCACGGTCCCGAACTTGGAGCTGTCAGCCAAGACACTTGCTGAACCGAGGGCCTCCCGGACCTGTTCTCTAATCAACTTCTTCCTCTTAAAAGCTGTAGACTTATAAGCCTTCCTGCGGCTCCTGACTAATGCTTCATCCCTCGTTTGAGAGCCTGCAATAGCTTCCTATGGGTCACAGAACAGGTGCCACCGAAGCACCTCTTGATCTTAGGGCATCTTACCCTACTCTTTATGGTTAAGTTGTATGCTATCTGCTTAGTTATTTTGTCAAAAGCCTCTAAGATAGCTCTATCTTATGTACTAGGGTCCATACATGCTTGAATCTCTGTGGCACAGGCAACATACAGGTTATCCAGGAAACGTTCCGGGGTAATCCAACCTACATGCTTGCTCTTTAGTGCTGCTGATGCTTGGGTTTGAAATACAACTAACCACTGCCTCTTTTAGAGTGGCTGCGTAAGACAGCTCGAGTATTAGAGTATGATGGTCACTATGGCAATTCCAAGAGACGCTCAGTTTCTCCACAACCGAAACTAAGGGTGCGGAGAGCATGATGTAATCAATAGTGCTGGAGCTACCTCTTCCTACATAAGTAGGGACTAAAGTGTAAATTGTAGGTTGAAAGGAACCCTTCTATGAGAATGTCTGAAGGTAGATGCTCAAAATGATTAATCAATGGTAAGGAGTCCCCCTGATCCATCGTGGGAATGTAATTAAGACAGCATTGATGAATATTAAAATCCCCTAGAATTATCGCGTCATGGTAAGCATGTTTTCCCTTCCTGGAGTGTTCCAGAAATTCCTCTAAAGCTAGGAATGAATATTTATTTATTTGTTGATTAATTAAAACCATTACAAAAAAAGGACAAAAATAAATACAAACCAAACACATTACCTAATTGAACATTCCAGGATACAATGCATAAAGTTGACCACAATCAATTAACTTTTTCCAGTTCGGGATAATTCAACATTATTATTTCATTTTTAAAATAGTTTACAGGACGTGGCAGTTTTCAAGGATAAAGTGCACATGTGCCATTCTATAAAAATAATAAACAATATAAATGGAACAGTTATCTAAAAGTAGTATTTTAAAAACAAACAATTAGTACATTATCTAAAGGTAGTACTATAAAAATAAACAATTAAAAAGTGCCATAAGGATAATTCATCATCATCATCTTAAAAACAGCAGCATCATCATTTACAGCCTTAACAAATTCAACATATACTTTGGGTGTCAACCTTACATAATTTCTTTTCCACTGTAAGTATAAATTTTACAAATTGGTGTATAATATAGACGTTGACACCACTTAGGCAAAATATTAATGCCGATCTACAAGTCCTAAGTCCCATTTCTTTAAAAATAGGTTTTAAAATTATTTTCCGTTCCTTCATCATTTTTGGGCATAGTGTTACAATATGCAGCAAGGTTTCGTCATACTGCCCACACAGCCGACAAATATTTGATGCCCATTTGAACTCCCATTTAGGGGTTCCATCTTTGGTTGGATAAATTCCAAACCTTAATAACATAAATTTCTTCTTAATTAAGGGTTTTTGGTGATGAAAAAGTAAATAAGGTTGGGCCATCATTTTGTCGAAACAATTGGCAATAGACCAAAAGTGTTTTTTTTTTCTCAGCTCATATTTATCCGACAATTCTGACAGCAAGGCGACGGTTGAATTAATTATTTTTTTATAATCCATTTTACTCTTTGTTTCGTCTTCCAATTTGGGACATTCGAATTTTAGGAGACACTCAGCTAAATAATCCTGCCAGCTTCTAGAGTATTCACTGGTCGAAATCTCGCTCCAACACATATTGGCCAACGTGCCCTCCTTGGCTCGAGATAATGCCAATAGTGTTTTTACATATGATGCTTTACGCACCAAGAGCTGTTTCCGTAAGCCAAATTCCAATCTTAAATTGGCACATGAAATCTGACTAGGAATCCTAAAGACTGATTTATATGTCCTTGAAACTATGGCCTCCAATACTTTCACGTCTCTACCCTTAAAAATAATAGATCCATAATCCAGGGAGGGAATAAGTTTTGCTTTCATGACTTTAAGTAGATGGTCATAATTGGGGCATACTAATTTATCTCTTAACTTTCGAAATGCGAAGGCAAGTGAGGAGCCTTTAGCCTCTAAGTTATTGAAGTGCTGTCTAAATGATAGTCGATCATCAAATGTAATTCCCAAATATTTATAAGTTTTTACACAGTCCACAGACAAACCATTGATACTCAAGTCCTTTACCCCAAGTTTGCCTTTTCCTAATAACATAATTTTTGTTTTTTTTATATTAATTGTTAATCCATTTTGGGTTACATATATATTAAAAGAATGTATTAATCTTTTTAATCCTATCATAGTTTGGCTAAGTAAAATAGTATCATCAGCATACTGTAAGTATTTAATTTCTTTACCCATTACAGAAGGGGAATGTGAATTTACGTCATTAAAATGGGTTGGGAGATCAGACATAAATAAATTAAAAAGACAAGGAGCGAGCACACATCCTTGTTTTAACCCAAGATTTGTCTCAAGGCGGCGGGTAGTATGTCTACCATTGCCGATTTTGACCTGCACCCAGGTATTTGAGTACAATAATTTAATCATTTTTAAAAGAGTTTCTGATATACCCCAATTCATTAACTTTTTCCAAAGAATATTTCTGGGTACAGAATCAAACGCGGCTTTTAAGTCAATAAAACAAATGTACAATTTTTGTTTCCTACATATGGCTCTTTCTCCTAGTAAAGACAATAAAATCAAATTGGTAAGAGTCGATTCTCCCTTCCTAAACCCTGTCTGAAAGATTGGAATCAATTCTTCTTTTTCCGCCCAAGACTCCAACTCCTCTAACAGACAACTTGCGAATATTTTAGCATCTACGTCTGTGAGGGTAATTAAACGATAGTTTGCAGGATTCTCCTGGGGCCCACTTTTGTAGATCGGCTGTATTATACTTCCCTTCCATGAATCCGGAATACAGCCTGTCTTACGAATTTCATTGAAGAGGACCGTTAATAACTCTGGCCAATACTCAATTTTGACTTTAAAAATAGCGTTCGGCATTCCATTAGGTCCAGGGGCTCCATTTGATCTAATTTTAAGTAAAACCTTTTTAACTTTATCTACCGACCATAACTTAATATTCGTAGAGCCTGGTGTGTCCCTTACACCAAAAGGGTCACACCCTTCAACTGGCTCCAATTTACCTTTGTAATCAAGACATTCAAACTCCTTTATCAGTTGGCTTCGGGAAGTTAATTTATTATTAAAAAAATGTATCCAGCTTAATTCATCTATATTGGCACTTGTATTTCTAAAATTTCCATTTTCTAAATTATTAATTATGCTCCAAAACATTCTCAGGTCCTTAGATTTACATGCGTAATGGAGTTTAGCCCATGACTCTTCATAATACAATCGTTTAGCCCTCCAGATTTCATTCTTGTAACCCCTCTTTAAATTTCTGATTTTAAGCGATGTTATGAAGTAACAAGATCCCTTTGCTTTTCTATATACTGATCTTATTGATTTATTAAGAGATCGTTTCAGATATAATAAACGATGGGAAAACCAACCCGGGTTCCTAGGATTCAAAATTCCACCCCCAGGTCGTCCCCTATTGGGGAATTTATTCAATAGAGATTCACATAAGGTGGGCCAAAGGGCAATCATCGAAATTCCATCAGAGTATTCGACCCGTGCATTTAGGATTAGAAGAGAGAGAAAGTCAATAATATCTTTCTCTGTTTTCTCATTCCATATTAACCTTTTTAAATTAAAAGTGACCAGGGCCGATCTTAATATTTTAGTCTCTGGTAAATACTCGAAGGGTAAATTGATCGTAAAAACTTGCGGATTGTGGTCGCTCTCAATCCTTGGCACAACCTCATAGCTTTGAACTTGATCTGCGAGTTTATCTGACAATATCGTATAGTCAATTATGGAAAGACAGTCGGCTTTATTGAATGTTGGAAAATGCTCCCTATCATACAACATCGTTAAATTGTATTTAATAAATTCACAATTAGACCATTGGGATAGAAGATCTGAGAGGGTTTCCCGGTTTTTATACAATAAAAGGTGAGTATTAAAATCTCCCGAGATGATCATCTGAGCATCCCTATGATCATAATATAGCACTTTCACCATCTCCCATAACTCAATAAGTTGAAGTGATCGCACCTTTTTTTTCGAACTTAAATAAACATTTAAAATGATCAACGATTGACTGGCTATTAATTTAACACATTGAATCCATTTAACTTGAAGATCTATTTCATAGTGTTCAACATTAAGATTTAAAGAAACATATATTGAAAGTCCCCCACTTGGTCGACCATAAGCAGCTTCCCTACACGCTACATTCAAATATTCGTAATAGCCGATCAGCGGTGTGCTGGCCAAATTCCACGTTTCTTGCAGAAGTAACATATCAAACAAATTTAAAAAACTTACAACATTTACATCTTCTACAAGAGTATTAAATCCGTTTGTATTCCAAGAGCAAATTCTGACTGCTGTTGGAGCATTGAATGAAGTACCCCGACAAATTCTGACTGATGTTGGTGCATTGAATGAAGTACCCCAACATCAATCAGTCTTTGCTGAATTTTTTCCAGATAGAATAGCCGGAAGCCAACTCCAGTCATCAGCTGCCGCATGAACCCCTTTTGATTCCTCACACACACGTGACCCTGGCTGACAGCTTTTAATTTTAATGCCACCTAGCCTATTTAGGGCTGAAGATGGACCTGAAGCTCCTTTCAATACTCTAAATTGGTTAACATCAGTTTGTTTTGGGGCCTCCTTTTTCACTATGGGTATTTGTGGGGTCGGGTATTGCAGACCGTGTAGTCTCCATACTTTAATCCCCCAACATTCAAAGTTTTTAGAATTCGCTAATATTTTCTTTACAATATCATCCTTTAGCCAAGTCGTGACGGTTGTCTCCCTATTACCACCATCTATCTTAAACTCTACAGAATCCAGGTCTTCGGTTGCAACATCCTTAAGATCAGGAGTTGCTTTTAGTAATTTCAGAATATTCCCTCTATTCAGAATATCATGTGAACCGCGAGTCGAATATAGAGGGCAGAACACCACTTTTCGATTTTCAGCTTGCAGTTTGGGTGATTCAATATTACCCCTAAGCCCTGAATCCGATCTACCCATATTCCCAGCAGACACCAATAGGGAACTATCCTGTAATTTGGGGGATTCAATATTCCTCCTAAACCCTGGACCGGATCGATCAGTATTGCTCCTTAACCTTGAATCCGATTGATCCATATTCCCAACAGTCACCAACAGGGGATTATCTGGTCGATTTAAACGATCAGGCTGCCCTGGCTTAGATTGAACCAGAGTACTGGAACCCTCAACCTGTTCATTCTTGTTAGGATGCGAAGGATGAGGATTTATTAATTTTCCATAAGGTAGCTTTTGGTCATGTACACATGGCTGTATTCTCGGACTAGTCTGGTCCGTAAGGGAAAGGTTTATAATTGTTTCAATGGCCATATGTTTCTCACCTTTTGAGACTACTCCTTCATCTCTAGACCAAACGGACTCTATTTCTTTTGGATAGGTATGTATATTATTGTTACACCCTATTAATTCTTGAACTGGGATGATCTCATTCTGGAAAAGGTTTTGAGAACCCTGATAAGAGTGTGAATCATGCATATGCTTATCTCGCCCTACCTGGTTCTCTCGGATTGACAGTGTCTGGGTTTTAGACCCCACATTTAAAATAGGCTCTTCCTTTATCCCTTCACTTCCAGCTTCACTGCATGGCTTAACCTTTCTATTGGCTCGAAGTGCAGTCGAAGGTGTAAAAATTGGGAAGAGGGCTGCGGGACCGGGATTCAAGTTTAATGGGCCGCTATTGTTTGCAACCCCATTAGTTATTTTTTTATCCCGTACTGCCTTGTTATGTGTTTTTCTCAATCTTTTCCTCGCCCTTTTTGATAATACTTCAGGGACTCCTGTTACTTCGGTGACCGTAGTTACTATTGAGCTATTATTATTTGCCTCCAGATTTATCTTTCATTAGGGGAGAGTAATGCCTCTGAGGGTACCTCAATATTACCTACTACGGGTCCGGGGGCCCCACTTTTAACACTGGTCTTCCGCGGAGGCGAAAGTTTTAGGACCAGAGGATTTTTTCCTATGTTTTCGATATTTCTTATATCATCACTCGTCCCAACTTCCCTACCGGATAATAGTTTTACTTCATGGACCATAGAACTAACAATTGATGGCAGATCAGAGATTTTATCGATCAGTTGGGCACACGTGCAGGATATTAACTGATTTTCTTTATCAGCTTGAACTTTAGATATCAGCTTAGTTAATTGAAACAGCTTCGCGTCTATTCCTACAACGTGAGTTGCTAAAGTATTTAAAATATCTACCTGAATGTCTAACTTGTCAGAGTGGAAATTAAGGGCTTTTGTTATAGAATCCATAGTATTAAGCATACAATCCCATGCTCCACACTCAGAATTACTAACATTATTTTCCAGGGTATCTGATTTTACCTGAAAATTTCCATGAAACTTTGTTAGAAAAGATAAATCTGCAGAGTTAAAAGACTTACATTTCTCATCAATATCCAACTTAACCTTATTTCTCCTATTAACCACACCTGGAATCAATACAGACTTATTGATACAAAAGCTATTTTCCAAAATTATACTGGATTTATCCAAATTAATAGGACGAGCTTCCCCAGTTAAAGAAAGATGTTCAATCGGGCTTAGTATATCATCTCCGCCACCCTCATTAAGTGGCTTAAACACATTATAATCAGCCTCTACGGCCACATCACTGACGTTATGATTCGAACCCGAGGAGATTTCGATTACCGAACATACAACAGTTCCACTCTCTGTGGATCTTTTGTTCGACTCTTCCATTCCTAAATTTTGTTGGTTCACCATCACACATAGATCGGTAGGCTGCTCAATTAGCTGATCCACCATATTATCACAGTGAATTTGTGCTTGTGCTTGCAGCCTTCCAGTATACACTGGTAGGTTTTTCGACAGGATAAGCGCTGGTTCTTGTGTGTCTTTAATTGACTTTGGAAGCTTTTCCTTAGGGCTACTCATTTCCAATGCCTTAAATTGACCCGAAAATGCTTTAGGATCTTTCATTGGAGATGAATGGCCTACAGTTAGGTTCGAAACCAGGGACACCGGCTCATGCCGGGGCCTTGGTAGAGACGAGGCAGATTTGAGCTCAAGATCTTCACCCAATTGAGCACTATTTAAACATGGTGACGATACAAGAGAAGTAAATGAAGATGATCTGCAATCAACACCAGAGTTGCCATTATCCTTATTATTTTGAGATCTATTTTTCTTTTGAGTGTGGTACTTGAAAAAGTAACTCTTAATTGACGGTTGATCGTCAATGTTGGCAATCTTCTGAATCTTCCCTGGGACTACAGGGGATGAAGGTGGTACACTTAGTTCAGCTAATTCAGTCAGGCAGTTCCCTGATGTAGTAGCCCTCTCATTTTTTTCGTCTGATTTTGACTGTGACCCCACTTTGGTTAATGCATCGGGATTGTGACGCTGTTTTAACTTCGGCAGAGCACCGCGTTGGCGTCCAGATCTCATCATTAACCAACACCTTGATGTGAATTCAGCAAATTTCTTATACTTTGGGGGTTGCCCTTCACCACCACCTCTACTTTTAACACCAATACAGCTCACCTCCCAGACCTCCCGGGCCTGTCTGCCCCAAGTCCTGCGCCGAGCCGAGCTCCGAAGCCACCCAGACCTCCAGCCGCAAAGGTAGAAAAGCGGGGGAGGTACAGTAACTACAATGCGGCGGTAGCAGTCAAGCACAGGGTTAGTGGCAGCAGCCATCAGGGAAAGGTCGGAAAAGACCGCAGCAGCGAAAGCGGTAATGGCAGCTGTGGCGGGGCAGGTCGTTAATTGATGTAGCAGCAACACAGCAAAAGAGCACAACACAGGATCACCCGGCCGCCCAGATCAAATGCTCAACCAGGCTGGGGAATCCTGAGTCCTGGGTCGCAGGAGGAGAGCAGAGGGAAGGAGAAGCCCTGGAATCAGCTGCCTTATTCCTTAGTTCACCCCACCTGCGCCGCCTGCCACTGCTGCTGACAGAGGGGGCAGACCTTCGCTTTTCAAGAAAGAAGCCTTTTTTGCGGCTCCGGCCGCTAAAGCAGAGCAGAGCAAGATTTCACTCCGGCCGCTGTTTTTTTTATAATCCTTTATCGCGGCACCGGCCGCGGCAAGAGACTCTCGCGGCTAATCAGCTGGGCGATGCCGGGCGATGCCGGGAAAACGATGGGTTCCGCTCCTCCTCACGGCCCTCGGCCTCGGCCCGCCACGGTCCACATCAGGCCTCAGACCTATCCCTGCCCCTCAAATATCAAGGGGGTAAGGTACCTCGGAGCCCCCTAAGCCCTTAAAGCCTCATGAGCGGCGGACCACGGACCACGGAGAATGTCGGCTGGCGTTTGCACAGCGTTTTGCTTCCTGCTCCTGCTCCTGCGATGACGACTCTCTGCTGCACTCAAGCGGGCAATTCTAAAGCTAGGAGATGTTCTGTCTCATAACGTCTAGAGATAGAATTATAAAAATTAACTACTAGCATGTAGAATGATTCTTGAAAAACAATTCCACTGCTAGCACATGGGGTGATTAGCATTCTATCAATTTAATTCTACAAGAGAGTTTGAGTGAAAACAGTAAAAGAAGACCCCTCTTGCTCTTCCCATACTTAAAGGGGTTGCATGTTTACAAAATTAAATAAAAACATCCAGAAAAAAACTGTTGTTGGGCTCCCAAGTTTCTTGTAGGGCAATGATGTGATGCGTTAAAAGAAAATTTTCCCAAGATATGTTGCCCCTTTTTGACCCGAGATCAGCTATGTCCCACGAAAGTGCCTTTGTGCAAGAAACACCAGAGATATGAGATATAGAAGGAGGGTTAGGTGGGTGGGCGAGCCTTGGTTCAAGCAAAGATACTGCTAAGGCTGGGTTGTTAATGACCTTGGGTGGCAGCTTCTTACACTGCATCTTTGCTCCCACTGGCTTTGGTCAATAATTTTCATCAAGTCCCTGTAGACTTGCTAAAGTTTGAAAACGATTGGTCATAGGTAGAGCCAAGTCCACATTTCTGATCAGGGCGGGCTTAGCAGGTTTAAGGGGCAACTACCATTGAAAATGAACAGAAGGCTCTTTAAAGGGATAGAAATACTGTAAAGAAGCAATCCTAATTATTGTTTTAATGCTACTCCTATAATGGCATCCCACAAGCGCTTTACTGCACAGGGTGCTTAAAGTTGACGATAACCGAGTCCCACTCTATGTTTTCCCAAGTCCTTTGGCCAATCCATCCCACTCTTCTGGCAATAATAATATTAGGAGATATGTTTGGGCCATTTACCACATTGTTGTTACACCAATGAATAACCTTGTGGATAAGGTCCAGAGAAGTTTCCTTCAAGCCTTGGGATAGTCAGGAGAACCTCACTAAAATGGTGGCTAGAGGAGCTGATTCTGGGGAGAAGGCGAGAATGCACTGACTTTCTGCCTTGGACATAATTGGTTGAGGCAAAGTGCATAAAGCTGATAGACCCACCTTGGATGTTGGCGACCCATCTATTTGAACCACCTGGCTGCAAGAGTCGGGTCTCCAAGGGTACGATTAATTTTGGGTCTACAGGACAGTTCCTCACCTGGTAGATCTAGGTTAAATTTCACCTGAGGTACTTGGTTCGTGTTGTCAGGCACGATAGATGATGCCCACCACCCACAGCCACTGACTCTGGCCCTATGGAACAATTATTGCGAGTGGAAAAAAAAGAATTCAGTCTTGCCTCAATCCCCTCCAACTTTTGTGTTATGGGTACTATGAGATCTTTAGTCATTGACTCCAGTCTTGTGAAAAGAGTGTCCAACAACAGTTCAAGGTTGGGCCTGACTGGTAGTGGAGATGTTGCCTGTGTTGACTTCCTCTGAGCTCTATTACAGCCAATTCTCTTCCTCTTGGTAGGAGGAGAAACCAAATTTAAGTCGTCTCCTGCTGTCAATATGGCTGTACACATACATGTGGACGGAGCCGGCTCAGCAAGGGTGACCTTTTTAATGCGAACACAGGTGCAGGTGGGCTAGGAATCCCCACTGTGACCCCTATAAGTCCAGACGCCTCTCCATTCTTGGCCACAGCAGAACCCTAAACAAGTTTCTCTGTCTCCATAGAAAGTCTTTTCTCGGTCAGCGCTATCTCCTTTGTTATGACATTTGCAGCTCTAGTCAAAAAGGAGTCAATGGTCACTACTGTATTACTCACTGGGAGCCCACCTTGGCTGAGAGTCATTTTCCTTTTGACCATGGCTGAGAGAACTAGAGTCACAAGTCTTATATAGGCCACGGCATGGACCTCTTGGGGGGTCAGGAGAAATAAATAGCACACTCCCTAATCTGAAGGGAGCTTAATGGCAAAATATCAGACAGCTCAAATATAAAAACCACAATAAAAGGAATATTCTTAGTATCTAAATCTTGACCTTGATAAGAAGTTGAAGAAACCGTATCCTGGTAGTCCAAGAACCAAAAGATTCCAAGGTAAAGCCAAGAGTCCTGGCCAAGGCCAGCCTCGGTCGGCCGTTGACGGGCACAGATGGGCCCGCCCTTGGCCTGGGCTTTACCGGGGCACTGCTCGGGTGCCTCCGCGCGTGTCCCACGCTGCAGTAGCCCCGAGCTGCCTTTAAGCGCCCCCTGGCGTGGAAAATAAGTTGGTGGGGCTTCTGCCGCAAGGCCTGGTGGGGGATGGAGTCCCCGGGTTTTGCGATGATGGGCTCATTTCTTATTTTGCAAATCCCATGTGACAATTAAAAAATGCGATGTATTAACCATTCATATTTTGAGAATCATTAAAAAAACTGCATTTTCAAATTATCATCAAGTGGAAGCAGTTGGTAGCCAGACCCAAGCCATGACATTTTTTAAAGGGCCTCTTTGTATGCAGTGGTGAGGAGAATGAGGATTTTGCCAGCACAGCAAAGAAGAATGATGAAACAGGGGAAAATATTTTAGATCTTAGATGCACTTTTTGAACAGACAGAGAAGGAAATTTTTGTCATGTGCGGATTAAGCACGCAGGTCATATTTGAGCTACTGCAAAGACCTTACCCTGTTCTGAGGACACGCACACACATTGAAGCCAGTCACTTCCAAACCCATGTGCAGGTCTGAAACTCACCTTATCTCTTTGCCGCTGACAGTTATCAAGTAATTTTAGCTATCTCACCTTGTCCAGTCTATTACATCGTACAATTTCTTTAAAGTTACTTCTGAACACACCTCAAGATTTGAAGAACACAAACCCACATTTTACCTAATTGCAATTTTTCACAAATCATTGTGTTAAGGGGAGGCATATACAGATTTGAAACCCCCCTTTCTGCAAAGGAATTGCAAAAAATCAACACAGCCTAAATATGCCGGTGGTCTGCAATGCAGAACATCTTATAACAGATATTATTGTACGTTATCCAGGAAACACACAAGACTCATACATACTCAGACTCTGAGGGCTAAGCAATCACCATGCCAGAGGAGAGGTTGGTGAAAAATGCCTTTTGTGTAAGTCTCATGTATAACATCGCAAAAATGCCAATCAATGTTGTATTTTCTATATTACTGTTGTAGGTGAAAATGCCTTTGCCATCTGTCCCTGGCTACTCACCGCAGACAACATCCAAAAGGTGATGGGAGGCTGCTAGCAAAAAGTCTAACCACTGGCAATAGCTCAGGGCAGCACTCCAACCCATCGGTCTTTTGCTCACCACCTCAGTTTGGACCCAGCCGTATGCAATTCAAACCTAAACCTGCTCCTCATGGGAACAGTCCAACTCGAACTGCCCAGCAGGGCCCTCCCTGAACAGGAACACAGAGCTAACTATAGCTTGCAACCCTGCCATGCACTGCTTATGATCTCACATTTGTGATCCAGGGTAATTGCAGGCCATTTTAGATAAACCACATGAAAGGGCAATGGACACTTCACAATGCCCTGCGATGTCCCTGCCATTGTGGTGGACTCACCTGCCCAGAGGAACTTTTAAACACATGCACGGGGGCCCTGACAACATAACAAAAATCATTGAATGCAGCGTGATAAACAGAAGATATTAAAATCGGTGGTGGAACACACACAGGAGAGAGGGCGCAACAAGTCCCAATCACCACTTAAGTCAAATCTACCTGTAGACTTATGGCTGATGTATTGGACATAAATACTGGTCCCTCAGAATTTCCCCAGCCTGCAGACTGAGCATAACTTCATGTTTATCACTGGTGCCATCACCTTTCTCTTTTTAGTTCACTTCCCTCTCACCTTCCCTCCCACAGAATAACATGAAATCTCATGCTCTAATTGGTTACACTCTTCACGAATTATGATACAAAAAAAAGCACACATGTTCTGGCCACCTTTTGCCCCTTTTACCCCTCAAACGTACACCCTATGGAGTAATAATTCACATGGTGCATCGTATCTCCTAATGCGGAGACACAGTGTGTCCTGTATCTCATTAATTGCCCTTCCACTCAGCTCATAGAAATAGGAGCAGGTCTTGCATCTTAAAATGTCTATGTCATAGTTCACTCATTGTCATTGCCAATGTCCTGAATACTTTGTAGGACTTACCTTCTCATCACCCTAGTTTCCTCTAGATCACTAAACCCCGGAGCCTTCCAGATGCAATGGCCCCTAGGTATAGACCTGTCAAATACAGTTGATAGGACATGCAGTTATACTGATTATTATAACATTAGGTTTTGACTTACAAACTATTTTGTTCACCATCCTAATTCTTGCTCTATCTTGCCCTCTTCCCTTCATCTTTTCTGTTTTCAGCTACCTGAACTAACTATAACTTATGCCCTGCAATGCACTGCTATAGACCTTACATACATCACTCATTATATGTTCTAAAGTGCACATGCATCAAAGTAAACAATAGCTATTCTTTAATTGCGATTTTTATGGAATCGCAATTAAAGAATCGCTATTGCCTATGCATGTAGGAATTGCCCAAAAATGTGCGATTCCTACACATTGCTAAATTGCGAGTAGTAATTAGGGATTGATTCCCATTCATTCCTATGGGCCTAGAGGCCCGTAGGAATTAATGGGACTTGCATGCGCAATTTGCGAGTACCTAATAGGTACTCGCAAATTGCGCATGCAATTTCAAGGGTGCAAGGATGCCAAAAGGACACCCTGTTGCTCCCCTGAAATTACAATTTATCCACATGTTGCGCACACACATGCCCCAAGGGCCTGTGTGTGTGTAACTTGGGACTTTGAAAAATGCACTTTAGTGCATTTTTCAAAGAAATAGCAAATTACCATCAACTTTAGATTGACAGTAATTTGAGATTACTATTTGTGAAATCGCATTTTCTTTAGGTTAATGCATTGCATTTAAGGAATCGCAATTTGCGATTCCTTAAATGCAATTGCTATTTAAGACATCACAATTTTTGCTATTCCTTAAATTGCGATTTTTACATTTGGGATGATGCATCCCAAATGCAAAAATACTGATCCCAAAGGGGCAGATTCTGTGAATCTGCCCATTTGCGACCGGTTTTTAGGTTGATGCATATGGCCCTATGACATTATTTATGACATCATTAATGATATAATGGAACATTTTATTGTAAACATTAGTCATTAAACGGGTATGGCATTAGAGCTCTGACAGCCTGTACAAAAAATCTCAGAAGAATATGAGGCATCATTAATGTCCTCACAGAAACAATTTCCTTAGGTGTAGAAATCATGGGTTATGCCCCGCATTGATCCTATACTGTATACTTCAAAGGTACTGTAATTCACATTAACAATAAACCACAGATATGTGGGAAACCCTCATTCCATACAGTGTTCCATCTGTATACATCTGTTCAGATAAAGCCAAGTTCCTAAAAAAACTAAACGCCTGTTCCAAAACCAATGCCCTACTACGGACAGCTTTTATCTAACCCTGGGCAAAGCACTACACTATGCTCACGTAGTTTGCGAAGTTTGCGCTACTTCGCACTACGTGAATTGCACGTAGCACAGTGCAAACACCCGTAGCGTAGCGCAGTGCAGTAGTCATTTTTTGCTTGCTCGCGGTCCTCAACGTCAAGTTGGCGACCGCGAGCAAGCAAAATGACATCCCGACGAGACTTTTTCCTCATTCGCGATCAGCAACATCAAGCTGCCGATCGCGAGCGTGGAAAATAAACCTCCCGGCGAGATTCTCAACGCGGGGAGGTCAGGTTTCTCATTGCGAGTGGTCGCGTATGCTTGCGACCGCTCGCGATGAGAAACTACCAGTCCGCGTTGAGAAAGCTGCCGCTCGAGTAAAAATCTACTCGAGTGGCAGAAAACTACAGCTCACACTGTGCAAGATGCCGTTTTCAATGATTGCACAGTGCCGGATGCTTGTCCGCACTGTGCAATCATTGAAAATAGCATCTTGCACAGTGCGAACAGGGTACTATGCAGTTCGCGAAGTGCTACGCATAGCTCGCGAAGTGCACTTTGCGTAACTACGCGTAGCGCTACTTCGCGAACTACGCCCAGGGTTACTTTTATCTGCATCAAACCCCTCACAGTCACCGACACTAGATTAGGAATTGAAGTTGAAATGAGTAGAGAAGTGGATATTGTAACCAGAAATCACTCTATGGAGAGAGTTTACCCTGTACCGCACTGTTTTCCAATAGTGAAACTCTCATACAAAAATCACTACGGAGTGCTAAAAAGTATGTACTAAGAAAAGTGTACACTCTATGCAACACTAGGCAAAAAAGACACTAGTCGATTAAAATAAGCAACATCTCAAGGTGCTAAAGATGATACCTGCAGCTTTCATTCTGTGGTGAAAAATTTACAGATTGTCCATCTTCTGAAGGAAAACAAGCACATGCACATAGCTGAATACCTGGTGTACAGCGTCTTCTATGTTACATAGAAATTGTCATGCTGAGACGATTCTGTCTAATAACTAAAGGATGCTTACCTCAATACTTAGCATGTTGTATGCAGAATTTTTGCCCTCTTGCAAACTTTGGACACACGTTGTCAACTGTCACCTGCACACAGGGTTACTCTTCAATGCAAATATTTATACAGTGTTTAATTCCTCTACCAACTTATGATACATTAGCGGCACATGCGTGTTGTAAACACACCCATTAGCTGTACCCAGGCTATACAACGTTAGGTACGAAGTACTATGGGAGTTATCCACCACTATGTCAACTATAAAACAAACTAGTTCACACATTGGATGATGTCATCATCATTTGAGATGTCAGCAATGATGTCATAAATGATGCCATAGAACATGTCATGAGTGATAAAATATGTGAGGTCATAAGCAGTGCATGACGGGGGTACAGGTTATAGTTAGCTCTGATAACTATAACTGTTGAATTTCTCAGTTTGTTTAGCTCTAAATGTTAATATTGTCACTGACAAGTTAATTTAACTCAAAAGTTACTTTAACTTTTGTGTTTTTTCCGGTGAATATATATATTTTAATTGTTAAATGATAGTATTTTTTTTACATTTTAGACAATATTGTTTTTTTTGTTGTTGTTTGTTTTTTAACTTTCTTTTCGGTTTTTGTTACATACAATTTCACAGCAGCCATTACAGTAATTACAATGGTCCACGGCATATCCAGGCAGCGATTAACAACTATCACATGATCTGTGCGGCCATACCTGGCTTCAGATGCAGTGGCTCATAGACATCATACACTACTACATGTACATTCTCATTTACTAAAAAGGGAGAACACCCCATTCCTTCATGTTCTTTTACATCATCTTGTGTTTACAGGTGGTGCAGTATAGCCATATGCCTCTACCTGCCCACTTTTATCTTATGCAGAATGGTGGACTGGATCACCCAATCCCGGATCTGTCATGACCCTCCACATCCTCCACTTTGGCTGCCTGGTGTGCAAGGTATACCTGGTATGGGCCCCACATGTTATTGGGTCTGCAGCATGTCGGTATCAGGGCGTTAAAATTGTCTGACTGGGTGTTGCAATAGGACATATCCGTGCACCATTCCTTAACTGTGGGCAACAGACCTGACATCCACCTCATGGCTATTCTCCGTTTGACTATCAACATTCCTAGTGCTAGCAGCCTCTACTTCATAAATTACCATTAGAATGGCACGCATGGCTACCGTTGGGTAAGGAAAGGGGATTTATTCTCACCATGCATGCTCTAGACATCAGAACATTGGTTGAATACTTCGTGGAAGGTGTGGTCAAGCAGTGGGATTGGATCCCAAACACAATCAGCGGAAGCTGCAACGAATACAAAGTTCCACTAACATGGAGCTAGGCATGCGCTGCGAGCGTCACTTGGAGATGACATACAAGAGCACGGCGAATACACTCCTTTAATGTATTTATTGTGAGTTCAAACCCCGCAGCCTGCAATCTCAATATTATGCACACTCTCAAAGTCGGACACTAGCTCATTAAATATGAAAGCTCTGCAGGAATGGCACACTGAACCGAATAGAGAGATATCCGAGAAGCAGTGGGTTTATTGCTGTGCAGGCACTAAAACTATATCACAAAATGGCAGACATCGACTCATACATTATAAGTTTCTGCAAAGAGTGTACCTGCCCGTTTGCATAGTGAGAATAAATCCACTTTCCTTACCCAACGGTAGCCATGCGCGCCATTCTAATGGTAGTTTATGAAGTAGAGTAAAGTGATTCCCTGTGTGGTAGCAGTTCTCTGGAGTGAGTACCTAGTACTGCCTATCGGATCTATAACTTGGTATCGCCTCTGTTACTCGCTAAATAGATACTGCGGCAAGGTCATTGGGAGCTTGGGAGCACTGCCTCACTCTCGATATGCAGGCGCGGGATGTCCCGAGGGCCATGTAGCTAATAATATGCATGCATCAATTGTGCAGTGTAGTAGTACAGCTCGAAATAAGGAGCATTCAGACCTTGTCTGGTCAATGTTTCCCACTGTACTCGCGGTTGCTTTCCAGCCCAGGCGAGCCTAATCAGATGAGATTTCAAAATGCGAAAGAATGATCTTGACAATGATATGGGTATATTGATGAATAGAAAAAGAAAGCGCAGGAGCACTATCATTTTCATGAGCTGAATCCGCCCCAATAACGACAGCTGCAATCGGATCAATATTTCTATAGGCTCAGACAGCCTCTGCATAGCCCCACCATAGTTTTCACGGACAACCACCTCGGGGTCTGTATGTATCTGAACACCCAGATACCGTGTTGGCTCCGTTGTCCACGCAATTCGGAAATTGAGTAGCAGCAGTACCTGCAGTCAAGGGGAAAGCCAGTGATTACTCCAATTTATGCGCAGGCCCGAGTGTTGCCCAAACCGTTCCACCTCTTTTAGTATTGGTGTGAGGTTCTGCACTGAATTGCGTACATACAGTAAGATATGCTCCGCGTATGCCGTGATTATCACGTTATAGTGGGGAAACCTTATACCCCGATGGCCGTGATATTCTTTGATGTAACCCAGCAGGGCTACCCAGGGGGACACATGGACCATCACCTCAGCCATTTCCCTTAGTGCCGTGAGCACCCCCACCCCCACCCACACCCAGAATTTGTGAATCCCTAGGCAATACCAGGCAAGGGGTGTAAAACTGTGCCCCAGCTACGCCGCACCTCGCTCATCTTACATCCTCACGTAGCCCATATCTATGCAAACGGGCAGGTACACTCTTTGCAGAAACTTATAATGTATGAGTCAATGTCTGCCATTTTGTGATACAGTTTTAGTGCCTGCACAGCAATAAACCCACTGCTTCTCGGATATCTCTGTATTCGGTTCATTGTGCCATTCCTGCAGAGCTTTCATATTTAATGAGCTAGTGTCTGACTTTGAGAGTGTGCATAATATTGCGATTGCAGGCTGCGGGGTTTGAACTCACAATAAATACATTAAGGGAGTGTATTCGCGGGGCTCTTGTATGTCATCTCCAAGTGACATCGCAGCGCATGCCTAGCTCCATGTTAGTGGAACTTTGTATTCGTTGCAGCTTCCGCTGATTGTGTTTGGGATCCAATCCCACTGCTTGACCACACCTTCCGCGAAGTATTCAACCAATGTTCTGATGTCTAGAGCATGCATGGTGAGAATAAATCCCCTTTCCTTACCCAACGGTAGCCATGCGTGCCATTCTAATGGTAATTTATGAAGTAGAGTAAAGTGATTCCCTGTGTGGTAGCAGCTCTCAGGAGTGAGTACCTAGTACTGCCTATCGGATCTATAACTTGGTATCGCCTCTGTTACTCGCTAAATAGATACTGCGGCAAGGTCATTGGGAGCTTGGGAGCACTGCCTCACTCTCAATATGCAGGTGCAGGATGTCCCGAGGGCCATGTAGCCAATAATATGCATGCATCAATTGTGCAGTGTAGTAGTACAGCTCGAAATCAGAAGCATTCAGACCCCCTGAGGAGTATGTTCTGGTCAATGTTTCCCACTGTACTTGGTGTGAGATTCTGCACTGAATTGCGTACATACAGTAAGATATCATCCGCGTATGCCGTGATTATCACGTTATAGTGGGGAAACCTTATACCCCGATGGCCATGATATTCGTGCAGCGCACATAGCGGTTTAGCCGTGAGAGCGTACAGCAGGGGGGAAAGCGGACATCCCTGCCTCGTCCCTCCCGTGATCGTAATCGGGTCTGATAGCAATCCATTCACGTGCACACGGGCTGTGGGCCTCGCATACAATACATCCACAAGTTGTATGAACACTTCACCCACCCCCACTCGTCTCAACACTGCCCTCAGTAAACACCATTCCACAAAGTCAAAAGCCTTTTCGGCATCCAGAAAAATCACAGCGTCGTGCGTCTCCATCTAGTTTATGAGGGCATTTGCCTGCAGGCTTTACATGTTGGCCTTTCAGACATGAAAGGTTGTCTGAAAATGACTTTGGGGGCTCCTTTGCCCCCTGACCCTCTGCTATGAGACCTGGGGCGGACCACCATATCTGCAAAGTGTGACAGGCACCGTGAGGTGCCTGCCACACGGTGCATGGATGTTTAAAAATATCCATTTTACAATGGCAGCTTGTGCTGCAGGCCTTTTGTGTCAGCCGCACAAGTTGATGTTTCCGATCGCCCAACGGGCAGTTGCATCTTAATACTGAGCTCAGAACCGCAGACCTAAGGTCGGGCGGTTCCAGACCGCTACAGTTACGTCCGCCTAACATGGTAATGAGGCCCAATGTGTTTATACCAATTGCCAAGGACCTGGATGTCTTATACAAAATACAGCCTGAAGAAAAGGACAAGGGATAATATGCATGTCACATATTCTACATTATAACACAGTTGCAGCAAGACATCATACTTATTATAATACTATGGTATCTGCAAAAATGTGAAAACCTCTAAGTATGTTAGTCATCTTCATGAGAGATTCAGATACAAGGAAAGCTACTTATGCAAAAAATATTGTAAGTTGTGAACTAGCCTGTTTTGTCACATCACTAACTATTAGAAAGATAAATGGTTGCTCAATTAATATGAGAAAACAGGATGAGGATTTATCATTAATACTTCACCTAACCTATGCTTGCTAATGCTCATAGGTGTTCCTGGAAGCTAAAAGTCATTAGGTAGGAGGCCTACCTTCTCCAAGACCTCCCAGAGGTTTAGTCATGGAAACACTACTAAACATTAAACTGACAAATGCCATGTAGAATTTTCCTCATATGAATGTGTTTGACAATCCACATATTCAATCTGAATGCTCTGCCGATCATTGTGGAAATTTGCCTGAAAAGGCTAAAGAATTCTATGATCCATAATGCAGTCGTTTTTCTAAGAGCTTTTTCCATCCGGAGAGCTTACAAAAAGTCACAAAGCATGACACGCAAAGGTAAACCTACACTTTTTTTGCATGTTTCCAAATGTTTGCTATTCACAAAGCGATCTATGAGTTGCATCTTTACCAGTGCGAAGTCTCCACACATAAGAAGATAGGTCTTTTTATGTGTGGAGACTGTGCACTTATCCCACAGTCTTTCTCCCCTTTATCAATAGCAACAACTCTGCCTTGGCCTTGCAGCTTTATTTTCAATCAAACCATGCATTTGGCTTCAGTGGGGATCTCCGTGAACAGGTGCCAGTCTGTCAAATGTTCAGAGCTCCTTAAGAAAGGATTCTGCTGCAGGGGGATGCTCATCAGAGGTGAATGCCAGGTGTGATTGATGACAAAGCATCATATCATTTGTGACGTGCATAATGTACCTTAGCAAATATTGTGTGTGCCCACCACTACCTGGATTCATGTTGAAAATAAATGCCTTTTATTTTCGTTAAAGAAAACAAAGAATAGTTTGCAGAAAAAAAAAGGCTACAGAAACCATTAAATGATGTAGGGAGACACTTCATTAACTGGAGCTTCATTTTAAAACTGTAGAATAAATCTTTTCCAGAATGAATCAAGCCTGCATTAAATTACGTGGTGCCCATGGTTTACAGTCAGATACATCTTAAATCATTGCAAGCTTGTCTATATCAAAGAGCTCCATTATTGCTTCAGATTCCCCCTCTGCTGTCCTGCTCTTGAATTTGGCAATGTCATGCGCAATAGTCCTTTCTTTGGCATACAGCCAATGGATGACGTCGAGCAGCGAGGGTTTTTGGTGAATGACATTCCAGTGAATACAATCCAAGCCTTGCAGAGGAGCAGTCGTTATGACTGGCAGGGCTGTGTTCCATCTTCTTTTCTTTCTTTGTTTTTTGCACGTGTTTTTCTGCCTCTTCTTTTGGGGTCTAGAAGATGGAGTGCCAGAAACATCTTGTCGGAGCAAGAGCGGGAACCGCTGCCCTAGGACTACAGATGTGCTGAGGGAGCCATGGAAAGCAGTGGCAGTTAAATATGGAAACCACTAAATCTGCACAACAGTTATGCCTATGTTCAGCAAGTGATTACAATTATGACAGATCCTCGAGGTGGTGTACTGAATACTACCTTCAAACACTTATGGTAATTAGATCCACAAGCAGCAATTTATTTCAGTCAGTGTAGGTTAGGCATTAGTTTAGCTATGCCAAAGGTATATTGCGGTTCCCTGATAAATGTTATACCCTGGGACCTAGTACAGCATGCACATCTGCAGAAGCAGATGTCAGTAGAGCAGGCAGGAGAATGAGTATGAGGGAATGCCATATGTGACTGCAAGCCGCCATATAACATCAGCATCCCATCAGAACTCTAATGTGCCACGTTCCAACCAAGCGAAAGTGTGTTGTAACTTTATAGTTTGCAGTTAGAGATAATTAAAATGCATCTGTTTATTTTATTTTATCACTTTAAGGAATTGACAATTTTGTATGATGAATAAACGAGATGAAGAAGTCGGAAATTAGAGAACTAAATATACTTTTACATTAGCAAGAAGCGCTGCATGTTTCTCTTGCAACCACCACACTCTTACTACTCTGCAGAGTGTAGAGTTCTGCCAGCCCAGGTACTCACCAATAACCATGCCACACAGACAGAGTAATTTTACACGTCTTTATTACACTGCGTGTATGTCAGAACTCAACATTCTAAGCTCTGCCTTCAACTCATCTCTCCAACACTTATGTCACAGGCCTACGGTGTACAGTGGGAACCCAAAAAGTTACAGAATCCTTTTTTTACAAATCACTACATCTTCCACTTTGTTAGACAAAAAGTTACAACTTTTTCAAAATAGACAAATAAGTAAATAAATAAATACACAAATAATTGCTTGAATAAATACACAGATAATCATAGATATACAGGGTTACAATTCATAAATTATGCGTTGTGGGGCCTGAATCACCCGTCCTGATAAGCAGGGCCATCTTAACAGCATTACAGGCCCCCAGGCAAAGCAGTGCACTGGGCCCTGCTACACAACCACACCGAGGAGTAGTCACCCATGGTTCAATTCTGGTCAGTGCATAGATTAGCATGGGGCCCCTGTGTTCGTGAGGACCCTGGGCAACTGCCCAGTGCGCCCATACGTTAAGACGGCACTGCCAATCGGTCACTGGAAACTGGGATCTGGCAGTCAAAGTGTCAGTGATCTGCATAGGTGAGGTGGAAATATAAGTAGACACAGAGTCATCAACAGTTTGTCGGGACCCAGTCTCTACATTGACATTGATGTTTGTTGAGTGATGTTCCACATGTCGAAAATGAGAGGAATCCCTCGTAAGAAACTTCTCTGGACGCTGGGCAATCACCATGTGCCCCTTGGTGTTAGTGATGGTAAAGGTTTCAGCCTCAAATGGAGCATCAGGCTTTCTTTTTCTGTGTTTTCTGACAAACACTCACTCTCCGCTTGTGATATCTTTTTCATGATGTCATCTGTCAGCATATATTTTCATCTTCTGTTCGCGACCAAAGTCTGTAGAATGAACATCTTCCTAATTTCTGCATCTCAGGTTGGTCCGTTGAAGCAGCTTGGTCATCATGGCTCTTCCAAACATGAGAGTTGAAGGGCTTTCCCCTGCTGTTGAGTGAGGGGTTGAATGGTAAGCTTGAAGGGAAGTGTTCAAAATAACGTTGAGTTCAAGTTTCTCCAATGCAGAATGCTGAACAGCTTTTTTTAGCGTACTTATGAAGCGTTTTATTAGATCTTTGGCCTGGGGTCAAAGAGAAGTGCTTTTGGATGTTTTATATTGAGGTGATTTGGAAAGTCTTTGAATTTTTGACTATTAAAAGATGGGCTGTTGTCAGACTTTAAGGTTGTAGGTACACACCATGTCACAAAGATGCCATCTACGTTTTGAATAACTTTTTCATGTGTACTGTATGAAAGGTCTTCTACCAATGGAAACCAGTAGTATTCATCAACAATAACTAAAAGATGATGTCTATTCTCAAGAGATCCAAAGAAATCAATAGCAATTTTCTCCCAAGCCTGATGTGGCAATTCTGACATGTTGAAAGGGTGCTGAATAACTTGAGATGAAAGACAGTTCCATATGTGACAAGCTTTGAATTCTTTTTACAGCATTTCATTGAGAGACAGAAACCATACTCGATCATTGAGATCTCTCTTAGTGGCAACAATTCCTCATTGTCTCTCATGGATAACATTGATTATTTGCTGTTGTAGACTCTCTGAAATGACAATTTGTGTACCTCACAGAATGAGGCCTTCTTGAGTCACTGAAAATTAATCTCTTACATTTTTTACCTTCATGTTTACACAGTCATTAGTGAGAGGTTGAGAGGGCTGGTTTCACGACTGATGAGCAATAATGTCTTTCAACTTAAACATGTCACTATCTTGGCTCGTGGCAGTGACAATTTGTTCTAAAGACATGGCAGTTGGAGTGCACAATTTCACAATGAAATTGATGTAAGCCTCCACTGTCTTAGATGGGGTACCAGGACATTGTAATGGCACTCTTGAAAAATAATCAGCAGGATTCTGATCTTTCCCTGGATGATGAAGAATTCTATAGTTGCATTCTTGTAACCTCAAACCCCAAAGTTCAATTCTAGGAGGCATTTTGGCTTTGGGATGTTTAATATCGTCAACAGTGATGATGATCAGTCACTGTGAAGGGCTTTCCGTACAAAACAGATGTAAATATTTGTAAGCCCAGACAAATGCCAAACTTTATTTTCAGGTTGTGAGTATGCACAATCAGTTTGTGAACGGGCCTTACTGGCGTATGCCACGATATGTCTCTGAGCATTTTCTCTCCGTTATGCTGAGCAAGGATTGCTCCTAACCCCACAGGGCTAGAGCCAACTACAACCTCTGTGTGATGTTTGGGATCAAAATAGGCAATTTCAGTGGCTCTCTCAATGGCTTGCTTGAATTTTTTGGGAATCTCTTCTCACATTCATGTGACCAACAAAAAGACACATTCTTTTTCGTTAGTTCTTATAACGGTGCACTGACCATAGCAAAGTCTTGTATGTATCCAGAGCAGTAACTGGCCATTCCAAGACATTATCTTAACAGAAAATGTCTTGAGGGGGATTTGTAGTAGACAACTCTTGTACTTTAGCTGGATCAGGTGTCATACTCTCATCAGAAAAGACATGGCCAAACAATTTCAAGCTTTGCGTGTGGAATTCACATTTGTCTGCATTCAGAGCTAAGCCTGCATCGTTCAGTAAATGACATACTTGCATGAGAGCTTTGTCATGCTCTTTCGGTGTAACTCCAAAAATCAATTTGTCATCACTATAGTTAAATTCATTTACTACAAGCTGTATGATAAATCATATGACTGTCTTGGAAAAGTTCTGCAGCATAGGATATACCAAAACTCAAGTGTTTGTCGCCAAAAAAAACCCAATATGCATAGAAAAGGTTGTAATGTCCCTGGAATTTTTCTTGAAGTTCCAATTGGTGATATCCTTTATTTAAGTTGAGTGGGGAGAAGAACTTTGCACCATTCCATTGAGTTATCATATCAGCAATGTGTGGGCTGGGATGTTTCTCTCGCTCAATTGCCTTGTTGGCCTGATGCATGCCAACGCATATGCGCATTGCTCTTGTACTATCTGATTTAGGCACTATTACAATGGGAGAAACGTGAAAACGTGAAAAGTGTTCAATGATGTCATAAACAGCTTTATGTGAAACAGAACTCTTCTGTGTCATTTAGCAACAGGACGAACAACCTCATTTATGAGTAGGTATACTTTCATTGTTTTGAGTTTTTCTAACCCATGAGATAATGAGGAAAATTGCTGCACAATTTTATGATGAGCATTCATCACTGAGATTAGTCCCATATAAGAAGCAGTGTTAAAAGTCAGCAAACAGGCACGCAAAGCTTTTACTTGAGATACATGAATAGGCGCTTGCAAGTCAGTTTTCTTATGTTTCATCTTGGCTAAAAATTAACCCTGACTCTTCAAGGGCACTGAGGCAGCCCATGTATATACTTTAGTCTTTGACTCTATAAGCTGTGGTAACTGAGAACATTCTTTATACTTCTCCTCAGGCATGATATTTATTGAAGCACCGATGTCAATTATGAATGGTATCGAACATCCATTTATCTATAGAATGATCTTTG
The DNA here is from genome assembly GCF_964204655.1 of Triturus cristatus. Lineage (NCBI taxonomy): Eukaryota > Metazoa > Chordata > Amphibia > Caudata > Salamandridae > Triturus > Triturus cristatus. The sequence goes on from NC_140581.1 coordinate 1,139,483,341, forward strand.
GACAATGTTTGAATGTTTTTGGTGCTTTTTCATGGTGATTTTTCTTCATCTTGAGTTTTTCTTCACATTCGACTAGTCCCACATGTGTGTGTCTTTTTGAAGTAACAATCGACATTGCAAAGTTGTCATTGTCACTTTCACTACAAACTAATAAGTTGATTTAGACAATGATTGACTTCGTTTGGTGTCGATTTTCCTCAGTTGGGTTGACCACTTAGACTTGTGGGAGTGTATCGAACATTGCTGAGGTAGTGTTTGCTTGTCCATTTTGTCTTCAGGCTGTGAAGCACTCACTTTTCTCGTCGCGTTGCAAGTCATCATGAAATTGTTTGCTTTACCACATCCGATGCATATCTGTCCAATGGCTGTACATTTACCTTCGTGTAGAAATGACAGTCCAAATCTGTAACACGTTTTCTTTTTCTATGGAGACATCACCTTTTGTCTCTTGGCCTTATACCTTGGCTTAGTTTTCATGCTCATGAGTGAGGCAGGTAGCTTCCTTATAATTAAATTTGTTGAATTTGCAGTGTTTCACCAGAACATCCAATCTCTCAACAAACTTATTGATGGTTTCACCTGGCCTCTGGCAATTTTGAATGAATATGTATCTTTCATAATCCACATTTGTCACTGAATTAAATTTGACAGTCAAGGCTGTTTTGATGTGATCGTACGTCACTTCACCTTCTTGTGGTATCATTTTCATGACTTCTTTCATTCCTTCAACAGCCATGTTTCTCAGATACTTTCTGATTTTTTTCTGATCTTTTTTAGGTCTCGCTTACACAGCGCGCATGCGCTGCTTAGGAAAAAAACCTTTTGGAATCGATTCACTTTTCGCCCGTGCACGCGTTGCATTGCTTTCTATGGCAACGCGTGCACGTTTGGCGATTCCCTTGCGGGAGCGAGCTTTCACATCAGATGTTTGTAATTAACTTGCAAACACATGGTGCCCCTGGCTCGCTCCCGCAAGGGAAACGCTTTTTTGATTCTCGGTCGCACTCCCCTCAACCCTCCCACTTTGTAAACCTGAGGCACTGGGAGCCAGCAGGGCTCGCAGGGCCATCTGTCTTGTGTCAAGTTTCCTAGCCGCTTGCTGCTTTAATTAAAAGGCGCGTGTAATTTCCTGAAGGACTCGCGCATTCCACTGCCGCTTTTCTGTGCCCGACCACGCTGGTTACTGCTTAAACTGCATTAAGCTTATACTAGCTTAATATCGCACTGCCTTCCAGAGCACTGGACATATGTGTTATTGCTATTATCCATTTAAATAGCACTGCATTTGTCGAGCCGAGAAGGATGAATAGCAGATTTACCCCTACCAAGATGTGAATTTTTCAACAGCAAGTCACACAGGGTGTCCGCAGCATGCATTCCACTTATTAATGGCTGCAAAACATTGTTGCTGCTGCACACTGTAACGTTGTAACTTAATATCGGAATGAAGATCATTTCTTTAAAGTGCATTCTACATTTAATGGCCTTCCATGATTTTCATTCCATTATTTGCCATTTGAAAAGCCCCCACCGTATTCAAGTTATGACAAGAGCAAAACGAGGTACCTTAGAGGACATGAATTTCTTTAGCAAATGGTCTACACAGAATATCCCCATCTCGACACAGAGGCCTCTGGGGTGGCAGTGTGCGCGTAATGTTAGATTATATTATTGGAAACATATTTTTTGTAGTCTTTGTGGGGCCCATCAGTAAGCCAGGGTACTCGGACCCGAAATGCGTTTGAACTTGTTATTGAGTTATATGCAGTTTCGACATCAGGAGTAAGGACTTGTGTGCTCCCATTTCTCTGGGTGAGAGCAGACTTCCTGCTACAGGGACAACCCTGCCCATTAAACAACCGACCCCCTTCAAGCCCGTAGAGCCGCCTCCCACTCCTTTGCTTCTTCTTCTACCCTGGTCAGCCAGGGGTCTGTACCTTTTTCATGCCGAGCTCCCCTTGGATAAAATAATTGTCCAGCTCCCATTCCGAAAATGCAGATTTTTTTTTTTTGGGTCAAAGCCTTGTAACCCTTGATATCCCTTCATGCCCCACAGTGTTACCGTCCCTATTGTAAGGCAGAATGTTTTGCCCCTTTCTAACCTCCAGTGTGGGTGCTTCCTCCACAGTTTGTTGACCAATGTTAAGAAGCAGTGCCCAGTCCCTGCTCCCCAATGCAACATTTAAATCCGTGTGACCTAGAAGTGATAACGGCGATAAATTATTCGGCGTACTGGATCAGTGGGGGTAGCCTGGGTCAGCTGCCTGACCCCCCGGCCCTGCAAATTCGAATTGATGCTGCGTGGGTCATAGAGACTACCAGAAGCCACTGCAGGCCTCTCCTCCCCTCCCCCACACTCGGGCGAACAAATGGGCCTATAAAGTCTTCACTGCCATTTCTATTAGCCCAGCCAGCATCAAAATAACTGCACGCGCATTAAACATGCATGTGTATTGCTTTCTGATTCTCGAGAACACCTCCACGGGATGCCTTTAGCTTCCTTTTGTGTGTCGGTGATTGTTTTTGGGCATAGCCAATAAGTCTCGCCTTGGGCACCTTATAAGTGTTTAGCCATGCAAAAGTTGATTGTGTTGCACCAAGGATATTGTGCTGCATAAATAAATACTTATAAGGTCCCAAAAGCGAGACCTATTGGCTATGCCAATGTTGTGTTTGTTTTTTAGCAGTATTAAATGCAGTTGGCTCTTTTAAGAATGCAGCAGCCGTATATACATTGGTGGACAGTAGTGGTCTCTCTGGCGCTTCAGTTTCTCTTGGGTCTTGCGATGTGCTGATTTTAGGGTCTTTACTTGATGGCGGTCTGTGGAGTTGTTTTGAGCCTCTCTGCAGCAGCTTTGGTGGTGGGCTGCTTGGCCTCGGGGACAGCTCAACAAGCACAAATCCTCTAACTCTACTTCCAGGGCCTCTCTGCAGCATTTTGTGACACGATGATTCATTAATGGTGTCGATAAATCTTTTTACACTACAAGTCCATGAATGCAGATAACACATTGGTCGGGTTTGTGCTTAAATGTTTCCTCATAAACACCTGTTTAATCCCTGCTTCCTAGGACATGAATTTCAATTAGATGTGTACTGAAATGCTGGAGTGCCCTGCTTTCGTAACCTAGCGTATTGCCTTAATGTACGTAATAGCATAGTACCGTATATTTGCAGCCATTTCACTCAGTTCCTGGCCACCAACACGTAGACTTTCATTGTCAGTTTCTTTAAGCATTTTATAAAGGCTGACATTGCGCTGAGACTCCACCAGTGCCAGCGTTGATTCTGTGCTTTGACTGTGGCACATATGGCATGCACGAGCAGTTTGCTGGAACAAGGCAAACTCTCTGGAAAAGCGCTTTCAGTGTATGGGCTTCCTATCCCCTATCTTGTAGTCAGTTATAGCGTCCTGCCAGCCCAGGTACTCGCCAATAACCATCCCACACACGGAGAGTAATTTTACACATCTTTATTCCGCTGCGTGTAAGTCATAACTCAACATTCTAAGCCTCACTTCAACTCATCTCTCCAGCGCTTACATCACAGGCCTACGGTGTACAGCAGGAACCAAAAGAGTTTCAGTGATCTTTTATTTACAAGACACTACACAGCGCACTTGATAAATTTAGTTTATTTCATAGTAAAATATTCTTTTTATTTTTTTATTTCAACATGTTTTATTACATTTTTTTTAAACAGGAGCACATTAATAGTTCCTTAACAGGGTTTGCATCGCTACATCAACTTGCTTTTTGCTTATATAATTCTGTGCATTCCCTCCCTGTCTTAATAATCCAGAAGGAAAGGAAAATAGAAATGAGCTTGAGAGCTAAAATTGCAGGCGATAACATTTTATTACATTAAATTCAATAAAATTGAAGGTAAAAAAAAGATGACTTCTCCAACTACAATAATTGAACTTAAATTTCAGCAAAATACAATCATAGAAAGGCCAGGCCCAATGGAAGCTTTCAAAATGAGCTGACAATCAAGGTACACAAGAAATAGCATAATATTTGAGGAACTGCATTAGAAACCTCAACATGTCCCCAACACTTTACCACCACAAGGAGATGAACAGGATTGAAATGGCCTGTACAGCAAATCTGAAGGGCTGGTTTCACTTATCAGTATATGGGTTATTTTGAGTCTGCTTGTGGGCCTGTTTTATTATCCAGTGGGCCAATTCTTACTGTTGGTTTCTCTGATATGACCACAAATGTCACCTGTAACAATCACAAATGAATGCAGTCTCCACTACCTTGTAAAACACGTATGCAAGTTTGTCTTTACAAGTTTAAAACTACCCTTATTTTGAAATGTGGACCATGTTTTTAGTCATCTGATTCACTAATCGTGGGATGGGGATGTACAACCATTGTCCACTATTGGGACACAGTGGTTCGCATCATTAACTCTGCTACAGGGGACAATATAGCTAGGTCTCAGCCATCCTGTATCTTGGGCCTGTTTCCTACCACTAAAGCCAATATGGTCATATCAAGATTTGCTGACTTGTCCCTGGTCCTAGCAGGGCTCCAGATAACTTTCTTTTGGAAATTCCCCAAGGGACCTAAACTCCAAGGGTGGGACTGAAGCTGAGAGTTAGCCAAATGGGTTATGTGTGAAAGAGCGATAAAAGATGAAGTGCAGAAAGGGTTGCAAAATCCTAACCACAGGCAGGCAAGAAACTTGATCCTTCAGCACTTTCACCACATAGATGACGCAGGATTATTGCTCCCACTCTCAGATGATGATTCTACTCGGGAGGACTAGATTGGTGCACCCACGGTTGCAAAGATATATGCACAAGGCCACTGACACAGGCTCTGCTGTAATCAGGCATCGCAGCACAATCTAGGAGGCATTCGGCCTCCTCTGTGGGAACCTGATGATGAAGCAGGCCACCAACTAGGTGGCAGCGCTACACCACACCAGGTGGTTTGGGAATACACACGGTAAAGTTTTATGTTTTAGCCTGTTTTAAAAATTTTTATCTGTGTGTTACATGGTACATTTTAAACTTACCGCAGCATTTTTGCACTGATAAACTTCCTGCTCACTCGAGTTAACCTCAGGGCACCTACACTCACGCACTTCCACTGCGGCGACCCGGTTTAAGGCTCCCGGGGACATCAGCTGCTGCACAGCAGGGCTGGTTGGTGGGGTGGGCGGAGGGAATTGCTCATTAGCCAGACTGGAGCGGACGTGCAGGCAAATAGAGACGTGCTAAACCACACAAGGTGGTTTAGGACTACGCACAGTGAAGTTTTATGTTTTAGCCTGTTTTAAAATTGAATCTGTGTTACATGGTACATTTTAAACTTACCGCAGCATTTTTGCACTGATAGATAGCCTTCCTGCTCACTCGAGGTAACCTCATGGCACCTACACTCAAGCACTTCCGCCGCGGCGATGCGGTCTAGTGCTGACGGGGACATCCGCTGCTGCACAGCAGGGCTGATTGGTGGGGTGGGCGGAGGAAATTGCTCATTAGCCGGGCTGGAGCGGTCGCACCCAGCAGACGCACTGCTGGTGCGCCAAAGGCAAGCCCGTCTGCGCCCGTCCATGTCCAACCGGGGCCAGGGGCTAGGACCCCTGTTTAATTTCAGACATTCTCAACAGAGGAGCTGCGGACATTAGCGCATTCGGATCACCCACTGAACAAACAGTTGGAAGACACATTGAGGTCTGAGGATATACTTCGGAAACAAGGAGGAGGATGGAGTACGGCCACACAGCTGCTTCTCCCTAAAGACGCAGGTCCAGGCAACCCACAGGGACTAAGGGTAGTGGTTTGAATACCCGATCCCTGCAGAAACACAGCCTAGAGATCTTCTCGCTACTCCAGGAGGACACCATGGACATCCTAGCGGCAACAGAAGCTTGGCTAGAAGAAACCTCAGCCCCAGATGTTGTAGCAGCCCTTTCCTTGGAATATGGTGTCCTATGGCATAATAGGCAGGGAAAGAAAAGAGGAGGGGGTGTAGCAATGTTCTACAACAAACGGTTAGCAGTAGAGAAGCTAGTTGCAGAGAGCCTTGACGGCGCAGAAATTTTAGGGGCAAAACGTTTCTCCAAATCCTCATGCCTAGCACTACTGGTGGTGTTCCATCCCCCTAGATCGCCGTCCTGGTTCAATGAGCTATTCACGGGACTGTCAGTGATCTACGCTCACGGTACCAACGACTCCTGGTAGTGGGGGACTTTAACTACCACTGGGTCCAGGCACCTAGAGAGTTACATGCCAGCCAGCTGGAGGATGCCATGACCACAATGGGGCTACAACAGCTTGTAGATTCCCTTACCTATGACAAGGGACATACCCTCGACCTTATCTGGACCACCCAGCCACTAGGCTAGCATGACAGACATCAGACCTTTCGCTTGGTCAGGCCATTGTCTGATCAGGTGCTGGGTCCCTCTGGCCAGTCGACCGGTGCAACCACCCCGGAATGGAGAGTGGTGCGAGGGTGGAATAAAATTGAGGCAGGCAGCCTGGTGGATACTCTGCGCAGAATCTCCCCTAAGAGACACCTGACGGGAAACCTTGATCAGGAAAGTGAGTCCCTCACTTGCAGGCTGAGAGAGGCCATAGAAAAAGTGGCACCTGCTCGGAGGCAAAGAGCCAGGAACAAGGGTAAAGGGGCTTCCTGGTTCAATGAGGACCTGAGGGAAAGGAAACAAATTCTACGCCAACATGAGAGGCAATGGTGGGGATGTGGCTGCGCGCGCAATGGAGTCAGACGTGCTCAGTTAGAGCTCCGTCACTGCCTCCCCTTTTCCCCCACTACGAATATCCATCACAGCGGACTTTTAGTGCTGAAGACCGGCTCTTCCAAACCCCTTCACTGACCTGGTGCCAAGCAGCGATGTCTGTGGTCGTCGCGGAAGCCGAGGCTCGCTGTTGGAGCTGGAAATCGATTGAGGGACCGAACAGAGGAGCAGAAAGCCAGAGAAGGTCTCTATGCGAAACCGGGGACCCGCCACTCCTGGTAGGCCATATCACGTGACAAGGACTGGCACGCCTTGATCCGGGACTCCCGCTGGCTGCTGTGGAGTCTGTGAGGGGGCAGGAGAGAACTGGAGCCACAACGGTACTACCGCAGTCACAGGCACAGCTGGAGATCTGCATGAGAACTATAATTTATAACAAGTGCAAGATCCATAGCGGCCATCGAGAAGTCAGGTGACGGGCATTAATTAACAGTGCCTCGATCGGGATACACGCGGTAGGCGTGAATTGCTAGCAACAGACGAGTCCCCGCGGATTACAGGGAGCCGTAGTGGGAGATTCGGCAGCCACGGCCTAGCTAATCATTGAAGTAGGCAACAGATGAATATGGGAGGAAAGCAACCTGTGGCCTGGTGGTGAACTTTCAGAAAAAAAGTGAGTTTAAGCCCCAGAAACGCACAAGACCGACGCTGGAGGCTGGGCGACCGCGCAGTTGTGACTGAGCTACGCTAGATATGACGCAGCAACCGGCGCCCAGCTGAATTTATCACGTAAGTGAAGGAAGAACGCCACAGGTGAGGATAACCATGTAGCCTGAGACCCGGGGGTGCCATCTTAACCATTTCTGGACTATAGACCCTGTGCCTGGTACTTGACGTCCAGATAACCCGGTACAGGCCAGGTGCTTTGCAGAAACCCCTGTATATCCTGGAGTTGGGGGGCCATGCATACTTTGAACCCTGAGGGCGCAGGATTGCACGCCAACACACATTATAGTGCGCAGGCTGGCCTCCCTCTCCTCCCTCCCCTCTCTATTATTTGGAACTAGCGGGACTGAGTGGAGGTCCTCCCGGCTCACCCTGCATTTCTGGACTGTTCTGGATGCAGCCAAATATCTCAGCTTGACCCTATGTCGCGTGGAGTTAGACCACAGACAGGTGCTGGGGAGCTGACCCAGCCCCCCCTGACCTGCACCCAGTCTGACAAAATGCCTGGAGAAGAAACATCCAGCCGGACGTCCAACAAATTGGATGCTGTGTTCGCAGCGGTGGAAAAGTTAATTAAAAATATGAATCAGACCCGCAATTCACTAGAAAGCAAGATAGACAAGGTGGCCATTGATTTGAATCTCCTTCATGTGGACCATCGCAAACTTACAGATAGAACATCCGCAGTGGAAACCACCATCACGGAGATTTCTCCACAGATATCATCGGCTGAAAAGCACATTAAGGATCTTGCTACCCGGGTGGAGTTCCTAGAAAGAAGAACCAAGGACGCCAAAGGAAGATCGAGGCTCAATAAAGTGTGAGTGGTGGGACTGCAGGAGGGCACGGAGGGCAAAGACGCAGTAACTTATGCTGAATCCTGGCTTCTCAACCTGCTCCCTGAGGGGACACTCTCCCGTCATTTTAGTCATAGAACGAACGCACAGTGTGCCAGCCAGACCTCCCCCTCAGGGGTCCAATCCTAGGCCGCATCTTGATACATCAGCTGAATTACAGGGACAGAGACGTCAGTCTCCAAGAGACCAGGAAATTACAGGACGTACATGTAGACAACCACAAAATTATGTTTTTCCCTGACTTCACGATGCTGGTACAGAGGCAGAGATACTCGTTCATGGCAGTGAAGAAGAGGCTCCGGCAACAAGATCTTAAATATTCCCTGTTGTTCCCAGCCCTCCTGAGGGTGGTAGCAAGTGGCAAAACTCACTTCTTCAACAATCTGGAGGCAGCGGGGGACTGGCTGGATGCGTGAGGCTCTGCGAGAGACACTGCTTCACCAATGGGAGCAAATGGAATGAACACGGAAGGCTCACCTGGACACCGCAGGAAGGGGAAAAGTCGCAAAACAAATCAAGCACCTCAAAACCTTGGCCCTAACCCAGAGCAGATGTTGCAGGATCAACGCAATTCCCTTCAGGCAGCAGTGGAAATTGGAGGGACACAAGGAGAAACGTCTTCTGTATCCAGCTTACAGGGACAAGACAGCGAGGATGAACTATCAGACGAAGTCCCATATTCACAGGGATCTGATGAACTGCCAGCAGTCACTCCTCAAACTGCAGATGACATTGCTTAATATATGGTGTAGAATCCTAGATAAGCGCCATCTGGACTACATTGCTGCCTACGCAAGTATAATACGTCTATATAGCTGATACGCGCAAGGCTGAGCTGTCGTAAAGTATATACATGCTTGCATAATATATTTTTTTGGGGGTGGGGAGAGGCAGAGCTAGTGAATGATTGGGCTTGTGCCATATGTTATATGATTTCCCCTAAAGCACTGGTTAATGTAGTCCGCTATCAGATCCTGTTTCCTACTTTTTAACTTGGGGGAGGGGGAGCCGCGGTGGTACAACACATTTTGTATTATATATACACTGCGCTTGCAAGGAAACCCGCCTTGTCTTTGACGGAATGTAATTTTCATTTTCTGTTTCGACGACTGCATGTTGCATCTTCACCCTTTTAGAATTGTCAGTTTTAGTTTATAGTGGTTTTGCCATTGGTCACGTCCTGGGTTGGTGCATACTGAGCAATAGATACACAGTCATCACACAACAACTCTCTCCTCAGATAAGAGTTATGCGAATTAATGAAGTAATTAGGTCATGTATGCCATATATTCTGTTCCATGACACAATACCATGGCACCGATCACAATATGAACATGGAATGTGAGAGGAATCCACAGCCCATCCCGTAGATACCTCATCTACTCATATCTTAAATGGCATCATGTGCAGATCGCCCTTCTACAAGAGGCGCACCTGCCAGGGTCTGAAGTAAAGCAATTGCAAAGAAGGTGGAGAGGACAGTTACATGCCACGGGTTACTCAGCATACGCTAGTGGAGTTTTAATTTGGATTAAACCAGGCACACCATTTCACGTAGAGGGTTCACTCATTGACATAGAAGGTTGTTATATTATAGAAAGGGGAAAATTAGATGGTCAACCTGTAGTCATTGCTTCCATATACGCACTGAACACTGATCAGGCTACATTTTTAGAGGAACTGTCGATCAAACTGTCCAATTGGCATAGGATCCCGATGATAATGAGGGGGGATTACAACAGTGTGCTCGATGTCCCCCTTGATTGTTCCTTTCCTTCTTTCCCTGGGGCGCCCACACATACTTCCATGAAGGCCCTAAATACCTGGGTCACACAATGGCACTTAACAGATGTTTGGAGGCACAGAAACCCACATGATAGGGTGTACTCATTCTACTCCGGGGCACACAGATTACATGTCCGCCTTGACCAAATAATGGTGTCCAATGACCTTTTAACAGCCATAGACAATCCACAATATCTTGGAAGAGCCCACTCGGACCTTAACCTGCACACGTTGCAGTTACAGTGGATCTAGAGTGGATCCGTAGTATGCCACCAATTCCGAGGTGTCTCCTACAGCTAGACATGCTATTAGACGCGGCATTCCAAGAGTCATTGGAGACAGCAGCTGTACAATACTTTGAGGACAATACAAACACAGCGTTGTCGCCTTTAATAGAATGGGATGCCTTTAAGGTAGTTACTAGAGGACACTACCTCGGCACACAGTCTGGCATGCGTAAACAGTTGGAGACAGACCTCACGGTAGTAGTAAAGAAACTGGTGTCCCTCGAAAGAGAGGTGGTAGAGGGATCATACAAAAAGTTAACTTGCAGCAGGTAGGAACATGCACGCTTGCAAGAAAGTTTCTGTTGCCTTAATTATGCAGCGCATTCAGCGAGCACACACCACCATGGCGACAAGGCTGGCAGGCTTTTAGCCTGGTTGAACCGACAAGATGATGTTATATCGCCCGTGACTTCTCTCCGGTGGATGCAGGGTGATAGAGTTTATTCACAGCAAGGCATACATCGGGAGTTCATAACACATTATACTACATTATATAAGTCCCATAGCCAAGTCTCTAGAACTGACATTTGCGAATACCTAGTAGAGATTTCCCTGCCACAGGTCACGCCCGAGCAACAACTTGAGCTCAAAGACCCCATTTTACTGGAGGAAATCAGGGCAAGCATACGCGCACTGGCAAAAGGCAAAACTCCGGGCCCGGATGGCTTGCTGGCAGAGTTCTATAAGGCCTATGTGGAGGTGCTGGCACCCCAACTAAAGAAGGTGTATGAAACTGCAATTGAGGACTCGACCCTCTATGACACGCAGAATGAAGCGTTGCTGATCTCTCCCTAAGCCCGGTAGGGACTCAGAAGTGCTGGTCTCATACAAACCACTGGCGCTGCTTATTTATGACTACATGGTACTAGCATCTATAATAGCTGCACGCCTGGCCCCGCTGGTGTGGAACCTAATGCACACGGACCAGAACGGGTTTGTAACCACTAGAAGTACAGCGCTTAATAAACGAAGCCTTTTCAGGGTGCAACATTACGCTGCGGATATTTGGCCCCGCTCTGGCTGCTTAGTTTCGGACCTTTGGACTCCTTAGAGAGGCCATACCTCTTTGAGGTGCTGCGAGGATACGGGTTAGACGACACGTTTTTACAAATGGTGCAGTTACTATACAAACTCCCCACTGTTAGAGTTTGGACGGGCCGTCTCATATCAGACAGCATCCGGGTAAATAGGGGTACCAGACAAGGTTGCCCCCTATCCCCGCTCCTGTTCTCTCTTGCCATGGAGCCGTTAGCAACACAACTCCGCAGGGAGGGGGTGGAGTGAGGCATCCATCTGGGAGACAGTTTACATACTGTTTCACTGTATGCTAACGATTTTCTACTGTACCTAAGGGACCTACATGATATCCCTGCTACCATACTGGACACACTTCAGGAGTTTGAGAAAGTGTCAGGTCTCCGGGTGAATTAGGCAAAATGAGGCCTGTATCCATTCCGTGATGAAACGGTCAAAATAAAGGTGCGCATGAACAACTCCTCTCTCCGATGGTACACCCCTACATTTCGGTATCTAGGCATCTTCATATATAGAGATCCCATGGATGTGCTGGAAGGAAACCTGAACAGGGCAATATCTGCTGTCAGAGCTAAGACTCAATTTTGGAAATCACTCCCTTTGAATGTGATGGGCATAATCACACTGACCAAGATGATAATACTACCAAAACTACTGTACTATTTCTCAAATCTCCCGGTCTATGTTCCGGCCAGAACCTTTTGTGACCTCGAACAACTGATCTGAGATCTCATCTGGAAAAAGGGCCGGCCCGCATCGCACTGTCGAAATTATATGCCCCCACCAGTAACGGAGGCTTAGTGGTTCCTAATATGGAGTTGTATTACTTGGCGGTGCAATAACAATGGGTGACGAGATGGTTTGCCGGTAAGGGTTTAGAAGACACAGCCACTCTGCAACCGCCTTGGTCTCAATCCCAAATATATCACTTGTTTCACCCTATTACTAGACTTATCTGGCCTTGGCACACAGCTGCTATAAGAGGAGCCTGTACCTCAAAAAAGATACAACCCTTTATGCTCTGACACTACCACTTCTGGGGACGCCTAGGGGCAAGGCGAGCACCTCTAACGGGACACTTATACACTGGCAAGAAACAGAGTTAAGCACTTTAGGCGATCTCTATGCAGAGGGTGATCTGATACCATTTGAGACTCTGGCAAATGATTATGACTTGCCCACAGGTCAATTCTTATCATATAATTCAATCAAGAGATTGCTTACCATGGCATGGGGAGACATCACTACCGAACAGGGGACAACAATGGACAGACCGAGAGTGGGACACATTTCTAGCGAACCCCACTAATGTTCCTAGAAATTCTAAGTTTAAACTAATTCAGACATATATAACACAGAGGGCATACCTCTCCCCGGACAAACTAAACCAATACTTTCACAACAACACCGCGGCGTGCCCGTGCTGTCGGCAGATAGATGTGGACCTCCTACATATGCTTTGGTTTTGTGCTTCCCTGTGTACTTATTGGCAAGAAGTTATCACAGCACTTGCGACATGCACCAATAGGACAGTCATGCACACATGGGGGGCCTGCATATTAGGTCTTTATCCTAGATCAAAGACAAATAAGGTCAAGTCGCGATTTATTGACCTAGGCTTGGTAGTCACAAAGAGGTTAATAACTAAAAGATGGAAACACACTGATCCTCCTGACATCAATAGTTGGAAAAAATCACTCCTAGTGTGGGCACAGACCAAAATCACATCACTACACAGAGGAAACAGCTGGACTACACAAATACCCTATTGCACAATATTGGGATAGCATACGTTTGGATTTAACACGCATGAATGGGGAGAGGGGAAATGGATCCTCACAAGCAGCTGATGTACGACAGGAGGTCGCGGGTTCACAACTCCTTAGTGACATGGGATCGAGTTGAGGCTGAGGGATGCCACAGGGAAATGGGCCACAGTTACAGTAAATGAATGACACTAGAGGGGAAGCATAGGCATTTATCGAGATGGATCCATTTGGTCAAGAGAGGATGATGAGGATGGTAAGGGTGTACTAGATATGAAGTATACGCATTACATGTACACTGACCCAGGCGGGCATGTAGATAATGACTTTGTTAGTTTGTTTTGAATATAAATATATATCATATTTTGCCTCATCCTTTTGATTTGACTGCACACTTGGATACGGATACTTACGTGTAAATTTGGCTGGACATACAGTGCAGACATTCGGCTCAGTAAGATATGCTTTAGCAGTGAAAATGAAATTTTATGCCATGTACAATGTAACCAATTGTCCCTCTCTACAAATATGTTCACTGTTATTCTGCAATTCTGTAAAAATTGGAAATGCAAATAAAGATATTTAAACAAAAACAAAAACATGAGACAAAATGGTGCAAATCATGTGACCCAGCGGCGCTTGTAAAATACAAAGCCATGTTAGTCACATACAAAAAAGCCATCATGATCAGGAAGGCCGAATATTATGAGGCCAGGATCATGGACGACGATAATAAGCAGAAAGAAACCTTCAGAATCTTAAAAGAACTTAGTCAAAAACAAGAGCAGAAACCCAATGCCAGTCCGGAAGACTGCAATAAGTTCTAGTCCTTCTTTCTCCTCAAAGTCAGGGACATCTTAACTGACATACACCACACACCTACCAACCAGTGCCCCCTGGCAGTGGAAACAGTGCCTTGCGCCCACGGTAAGCCTCTCTCCATCCTTCCGAGTTTGGACCGAGACTCTCTGTCCCATCTGATGGACCGTGTCAAGTCAGGTTCGCCAGCAGACCCCTGCCCGCCAAGGTTGTTCCGAATGGCCCTACCTGGGTTGGAGAGGGAGGTCCTCGATCTGATCAATCGATCATTGGAGATGGGTAGGGTTCCCTCTAGCTTCAAGTAAGCCAGGGTCACCCCCCTGCTGAAAAAAACAGGTGCAGATGCAGCCAATCTTAAGTACTATAGGCCCATCTCCCAGCTTCCCTTCCTGGCGAACGTAGTGAAACAGCATGTCCTCAAAACCCTATCACTCTTCATTGAGGAACAACAGCTACTCCAGGTGCAGCAGGCATGCTTTAGGGCCCACCACAGCACAAAGCCAGTGATGCTATCGGTGCTGGACGAACTCAGATTCACAGCCGACAGCAGGAAGCTGTGCGCCCTGGTTCTACTAGACCTGACAGCGGCGCTCAACACGGTCAATCATGACCAACTCATGTTCCGGATCTCAGAGTTGGGTATTTGCAGGCTGGCACATTAATGGATTGCGTCCTTCCTGACAGGTTGGTCACAAAGGAGTCAACTGGCTGACTGGTTGTCTAGCGTCGGGGCACTAACATGCAGAGTACCCCAGGGTTCGGCGCTGTCCCTCCTACTCTTTAACATCTGGACTGGCAGGTGTTCAACTACGCAGACAATACACAAATAATCCTTCAGATTGACAACTCCTACCATGCCCATGCGCACATGCAAAATATACTTAGGTACACTGTTAACTGGATGACAGCCAACTCACTTAAAATCAATCCCTGACAAAACGAAGGTTTTAGCTATCTCCACCGTAAACAACCCCTGGAATGACCTCTTCTGGCCACAAGAGCTGGGGACCGCCCCTACGCCAGTCCCGGTTGTATAAAGCCTAGGCATCAAAATAGATGCCAAGCCCACCATGTTGAACCAAGTGTCCACTGTGGTCGGGACCTGCTTGGGCGTACTGAGACAACTGTGGAACCTGGCTCCCCTCCTCTCCTTTGCCACACTGCAGATGGTCATGTCAGCAATGATTGCGTCATAGCTGGACTATGGCAATGCCCTGAACATTGGACTTCCCGAGAAACTGCTAACTAAACTACAAGTGGCCATGAACGACACAGCTAGGCTGATCTTCAGGCTCCCAAGATGGGCACATGCTCCTCCTTTACTGCAGCAGCTGCACTGGCTCCCCATTAAACAGAGTCCCAGGTTCAAAGGCCTCTGCATCGCCTACAAAGCCATCCAGGGCCAGGCCCAAGTATACATCAAGGAGCGCCTAGGGAACTATGTGCCAGGACGTACCCGCTGGTCGACCGAGGCAGACCTACTAGCCTGCACGCGATTCAAAACAACCTCAAAAGGCGGCAGAGTCTTTTCTGTATTGATCCCTCAACTTTGGAATAGGCTACTAGAGAGCCTACGTAAGAAATCCACCCTTCTCCCAGACTCAAGACTCCTCTTTTTATAGAGGCTTTGGGCACATCATTGGCCCTGACCGGGAGTATGTACAGTCGACCATTGGCGGAGTTTAGCTACACTCTCGCAGTGCTAAGAGACCCTTTTGGTGAGTATGCGCTCTATAAATCCCAGTTAACATAACATAACATAACAAGGTTGGTAGGTGAGGGTTCTTTACAAAAACCTGTGGGTTTTCCCTCTAGGAGACTACTCAACGCTAACAGGATGCTAGTCGATTGATATTTCCTTGAGCTCGTTTTCTTTTTGTTTGTTACATAACATTCATAAACATGGCATCACCCCTGAATTAGGATGTTCTCTTCCCACTGTCCCTTGATGGTGAGGACTCTATGCGCTATGCATTGTTCCATTTCACGTTCATATATTTGAGATATTGCAGGGCATGACTGATATCACACATGCAATACGTGAACAAAGTGGGGCTGATGATGTAAAAACATGCTGTTAGGGACTATATCGCCATTGCCCCTATAGAAGTCTCTGTCTCTTTTTGCCTTGTTGTTTGATGCCTTAACCTTATTAAAATGTTTAAAGAAAATCTGATTCACTAATTTATTTATTTATTTTTTGACATTTGTTGAGCGTGAACGAATACCCGTGGGCGTCTCGGCGCTTGACTGAGCAGCTGACTCCCCCCATCAGTGGAGGGACCAGGACAAGTTTTACTGGTTAAACAGCCAGGTTTTCAAATTCTTACGAAACTGAAAGAGTGAGGGGCTAGTTCTAATTTGTTGTGGCAGCGTATTCCAGATCTTGGGTGCCGCAACTGAGAAGCGATGATCACCCCAGGAAACTGTTTTAGAACGTGGGACCACTAGTTGGTTGAGAGTCGTAGATCTAAGTTGTCTGGTCGGTCTATAGACTATAAGCTGGTCCTTAAGAGGGCGTGGACCTTGATCGTGGAGTACCTTATAGACTATACAAAGGGATTTGAACTTGATCCTGTTGTTAATCGTCAGCCAATGGTATGTCTTGATGGTGTTAGAAATGGGTGCAAACTTGGGTGTTCTGGACAGGATACGTGCTGCCGCATTCTGTATTATTTGTAGTTTTTTTGTAACTCTAGTTTGGGCATTTAAAAAAAGTGCATTACAGTAATCCAGGGACGAAAGAACCAAGGAGCTGACCAGTGTTTTGGCAGCAGTATCTGGGAGGAATGGGATAATTTTCCTTATCATTTTCAGTTTGTAGTGGGCTGTGGCTGCTACTTTATTAGCATGTGCCATAAAATTAAGATGGTCATCAAAAATGACACCCAGATTCCTGACCTTGGGAGACGAGCTGGGTGGGGTGCCGAAGGCTGGGGGCCACCAAGGGGCGGGCCAGGTTGGAGAAAGGGATCCAAAGATGACCACCTCCGTTTTGTTGGAGTTAAGCTTAAGGCAGTTACCTGCCATCCACTCTCCGATCGTGCTCATTGCATTTTGGAAGCGCTCTGCTACCTCCATCCCTTCACCCTTTATGGCCAACACCAGTTGCGTGTCATCTGCATATGAGGTTAGGCTCGTCCCAAATGCTTTGATTATGCCAGCAAGGTCCGACACATAGATGTTAAATAGTGTCGGACTCAAGGATGAGCCTTGAGGAACCCCACACGGGAGTGACATCTTGGCTGATTGGTATGGCCCCAATGTAACCACCTGTGTTCTATCGGCCAGGAATGAGGAGAGCAAATCTCTCGCCGTATGGTGAATGCCCATCCTCCCGACACGCTCCACCAAGATCTTATGGTCGATCGTGTCGAAAGCTGCAGAGAGATCAAGCAGTACTAGTAATGCTGTCCCGCCCTGGTCACGGATGATTCTGATGTCGTTGGCTGCCTTGATGAGGGCGGTTTCCGTTCCATGGTATTTACGGAAGCCATACTGTGTATCATCCAGGAGCTGATGTTTCTCTATGTGCTCTGAGAGCTGCTGGTTCATAGCTTTTTCTGCCACTTTAGCTAGAAAAGGAAGACTAGCTATGGGCCTATAGTTCATAAGCTCCTCCTTGTCTAAACTAGGTTTCTTTAGCAGGGGTTTAACCAGCGTATTTTTGAGGCAATCAGGGTAGCTCTCGGAGGTCAATATTGTATTACAGACATGTGTAATGACCGGAACAATAGTGTCCATAACCATAGAGAAAACTGAGGAGGGGCAGGGGTCCAAAGCCGAACCCGATTTAATAGATTTAATGATGATTGTTGATTGGTCAGTAGAGAGAGCCCTAAAACTGGACAAGGTATTACTTGGGAAAGTAGGAGCGAAGGAGGCTTTACTGATGTTGATTTTGGAGGTAAAGGCTTGATATATGTCGTTAATTGTGACGGAGGAGGATTTAAATCTGGTGCATTACCAGTGAGGATTTTAGTTATGTTGTATAGTTGGCTGCTGGAGTTTTTAGCATTTTCAATTTGCTCTGAAAAAAATATTTTTTGGGCTGCGACAATCATAGATTTATAAGTGGCCAGTGATTCTTTGTATATGATCTTACTTCTGGCGTTATAGCTTCTGTGCCATAGTCTTTCCCTGTTCCTACTTCGTTGTTTTTGAGCTCTTAGTTCTTCAGTATACCACGGAGCGGTCGGTGTACTTCTATTCCTAGAATGGCGCTTGGTGGGTGCCAAGAGATTTGTGGCATCACCAAGCCAATTGTGGAATTGGCAGGTGGCAATAGTGGGATCAGCCGATAGGATTGGGCAAGTTTTGTCCAGTAGTGTTTTAAATTCATTTTGGTCTATACTCTTCCATACTTTAAAGGGGAGTGGCTTAGTAGGTGTAACCTTCTTCCTCAGTGGTTCCTTGATTGTCAGGCCGCTGAATATGGCAAAGTGATCCGTCCAAGACATAGGCAGAATATTTAGTATATACAGGCCCTCTACGTTGGAAAAAATACCATCCAGCGTATGTCCAGCCTTGTGGGTGGAAGCGGTGACCAATTGTCTAAGGCCCATTATTTCTAGGTCTGATATAAGGGCGGCGGTATCCCTGTCATTCGCTTGTTCTAGGTGAAAATTCACATCACCCATCATTGTGGTGGACTCTTCGGTGGCTATTGATTCAGTAATTGCGCTGAGGTAATGAAGTACATTTTTAATTTGGGGCCTATTTTCTGTCCCAGTCTGACCTTAACCCTAGGCACGGAGAGTATCACATATCTTGAGATAGAAAAATCATGGGTTTCTTTGATATATAGCGTGAGCCTTTCCCAAAGATAGTGAAATTCAAATTCCTGCACTGCCTCATGGGCCATATTCAATTACAACATTTGTTGCACAAAGTGTGGCAAGTCTTAAAGTGAGATGCTATTCCTATGCAGGGACACTTCAATGTCCGTTTTGAAAAACCAAAAGTACCAACAGGGATCTTCCATTCATGCACCCAGAGATGCACAATTCCCTAATTTGCATACAGATATTTGTCACGAGAGATTGAAGAAATCGCCTCAAGTTCTGACATGCCTCCTCACAGTGGGTGCACAGTATATGAAGGGAAGCAGGCACCAACTTTAATATCTGATATAACACCAGATGCCCCAAAGCCTAGCTTTAATTAAGCTTGGAACCTTACCAAAACCTATTTCAAATCAAGAAGGGATACGCTCAAAGTGAGAGATGAGACACACTCAGACATGCCCCCTCCCTGAACACCTTCAGGAAGACCCTTAAGATCCGGCTCTTCGGCTAAACAGATCTGCGGACCCTTCCCCCCAGCACCTTGAGACCCTCATGGGTGAGTAGCGCGCTTACAATCCCCTGATTGATTGATTGATTGACCATTTGAGGAGTTATTGAATGTGTTGCTGTGAATCTATGGGGTTGCACATGAAGCGTGGCAATACTGGTATCCAAATGCACCCAGGTCAAGGCATGTATCAATAGATCAAGCTCCTAGATTGACAGGAGGCTATACAAAACTGAATTGATTACTACATGCTATCCCAATTTCTTGAACTCACACATTACTGTTTCCTATTTAGTCTCACATATTTATTCTCATACATAATGTTCCTATATGACAATCAATCAATCAATATGACAATCATTTATGGCAAATTTCTATCACCTCTTATAAAACAAAAAAGTCAGACTCATCCTGTACAAAACTGACTTCACAAAAAAGTAAAAGACTTGGTCGTCTTTCACCTGCATGTAGACAATGCTCTGTTTGTTAACCTTCCTGACACCACACTGGCTACGCTCAAATGCATCTTCCACTCTGCATCACTTATCCTCACCGGTTTTAAGACTTCATAATATTATTCAACATTGAAGGAATTACATCAAAACCCCATCCAGCAGCATGTATTCTTCAAGACCAGCGGCATCACCCACAAGGTCATATGACCATAGATAAAGATACCTATGCTTACATGGATGAGAAACTAACGCACCTCAGAAAGTCACTTCCACATAAGGAACTAGGATATTGCCAGACTGGAGGGCAAAGATGCAACAAAGGAAATACCATAAGGTGGATCTCCTCCACCTGTCCACACATAGCCAGGAACAACATCCCTGTCAACATCAGAACCATCTTGCAATTCTAAAAAAAACATGAAAGACACATCTCTACAAAGAGCACAACTCACCAAAAAGATAGACACCTACATAACACCGCCTCATTTTTTGTAAACAAACTTTTATTGGGTTTTACAATCTAAAAATGTAAATTTTATGAAATGAGTTATGCAAAGGTACACTCAGGTCAATTAACGAAAGCATCATTACATGTGATATTAGCTACTGGCAGCCGCCAGTAGGTATTTATAGTGAGGACCATGTTTCCTTGAAAAAGGGTTTTTTGGCTAGCCTATATCTTTGGCGCTATTTGACAGATTTTCCAAAAGATGTGTCACAGGGAGCCTTGTTGTGCATGGAAAGTTTCAGGGTGATTAATCAAGCGGGGGCTGAAAAAAAGGGGTGTAAAAAAAGGGTGTTTACCCATGTTAATTCTCCTAGAACATCTGAACATGTCTACAGCCCGAACTGCTGGACAGAATAACACCATATTTGACAGGAAGGTAGATTTGGTTACGCAGATTGTGCTTTTGGTTATTTGAGGTAAATCCAATTAAGTAGTTGTTTTTAAGAAAATACAGTTAGTGATACCTGTGGCCACGACGACTTCAGGAAACATAATGAGTTCATTCAGGAAAATGCAGAGCTCTGATTGGCTGCCAATACTTCAACTAGAAAGTGTTGGCAGCCATCTTGGGACCTGATTTCAGCCAAGTCCCAAAAACAAATGAAAAAAAAAAGAAAAGGGGACGTGGTAGAAATACCCTGACACCATAAAGTTGGTCCTGGTGGACCCAGATGAACCCCAACAGGCTGAGAAAGCATTTCCTTTTTAAAAGAAAATACCACAAAATCACAAAATTCATGAATTTGGGGCAAATGGTTTTTTTTAAAACAAGCGCAGGCTCCTGTGCTTGTTTTTAATTAACCTCTAGGTGGGCCAGGACCTGGGGGTATACCTTAAAAATAGAAGGGGGGGTCCCGGAGGTCCCCTCTAGGGCTTATCAAAGCCCCTGGGCATTTCTTATTATTCATGGGGGGTGTCCATGTGGTACTCACGCACCCCAAGGACCGCCACCCTCCCGGGGAAAATTTTTATAACTAGGGTAAGGGGACCTGTGTGGCCTCTGCACAGCCCACCTGCTGCCCCAGGGACTTCCATCTCCCAGGGGCAAAAGTTGATTTAGAAGTGCAGGGGCCACATGGCCCCTCTACAACCCCAGGGACTGCAACCTCCCCAGGGATAAAGCTAAAATGAATGCAAGGGCTGTAGGACCTCCCACCCAGCCCCGGGGACCTCCACCCTTCTGGGGTTAATTCTAAAATGAATGCGAGGGGCCCATGCATCCCCCCACAGCCCCAGGGACCACCACCTCCCTGGTGCAGTGTATCAAAAGTAAGGGGGACATATAGCCTCCCCACATCCCCACCGGGAACCGCCATGTTCCCAAACTGAAATACATTAATTTAGAGGGCATGACATGGACCCCCGGTTCCAGGGACCACTACCTCCCCGGGGCTAAGTTGTATTTTGGAGGAGGGCAGTGTGGCCCCCCTTGTGGAGCCAAAGATGGCCCTGGGGACCGCCACCCCCCGGGCCGGTTCATGCTATGTCCCAGGGTGGCCACTCCCTGGACATAGCTGTTGCCTGCTGCTTGGTGGGAGCTTTACTGCTCCAGCAAAGGCACTGCAAAAGTTCAGCTTCCAGCAAGCAAGAGCATTAAAAATGCTCTCACTTGTTGGAAGCAGAGCAGAATTGCTTTCACACACAGGGAGCTGCCTTTCCACCAGCTCCATGTGTGTGAAAGCAATGTTGTCTTCCGCAGGAGGTGGGGAGCCAGCAGGGGATGTGGAGGCCTTCAGGCTCCCTCTGAGGTCCCCAGCAAAAGTGATTGAGTGCCCTGGGTGGGTCCCCTTGGATGCTAAGAGTCCTTGGGGGCCAAGAAGCCATCCTGTTACATCCAGTAAGTTCAACACAGTGGGATTCATGAGAGCTGGTCAGAGGCCCAACACCATTTCTCCACCACTCTCAAATGAGACTACTAGTTAAAAAACCATAGACATTTACTGAAAAAAACAAAGGTAACAGGGACGTTATAGTCAGGAAATAGAATTTGAAAAACTTTAGAAATTCACTGGAAAAAAACAAAGGTCACAGGGACGTTATAGTTATAGTCAGATTTCACTCATATAAAACAGGTGAAATTCAGCAGTTATAGTTACCTGAGCTAACTATAACTTATGCCTCTGCAATGCACTGCTTATGACCTCACATATTACATCACTCATAATATGACATGAAGCAGCCTTTAATTTTGATTGTCATTTCGGCAATACCCATTCATCGTTTTATGTGCAAAAAAAAGGCAAAATCTAGGAATTAATGAAAGAAGGAGTTAACTGATATTTGTTTCTTTGGTTAGCTGGATTTGTGATTTTGAAAATACTATTTCTGTGAGTCTGTTTCTACTGTTTAACAGATGTGATTGGTTGGTGAAAGGCTTCAAATTATTCATCGCTTATTTTCCATAATCTTAAAATGCAGTGTGAAGTCAAAATCGTGATTTTGGCATGGTAGAAAAAATATCTGGGACAAAATAGGGGATGAAGGACAGTGTTGCAGTTACGTTTTAATTGGATGAATAAACAGTCTGCCAAGGTGATGAAATTAAGTGTGGTTTTCAGACCCCAAAATCACAGTTTTAGGATGGATTTGTAATATTAGATATGCTAATCTTATGGTTAATTTGTTATTTTTCTATTTACTGAAGCAAGTTCTCAAATGATGTGAAAAAGAACAGTGAAGGTGATGACTTTACTGTAAGTCCTTCCTGAATCCTAACTAAACCTTAACTGCTGTGAGCATATGTAAGTACACTAGGAAATCCTAATTGATGTTATCTTCATTGGCAGTACCCTTAACCTCAATTTAAAGGTTCTCTCCGTCGAATTGTGATAGTAGGTGTATTATTGTTCAGATAGTGCTCAGAAAAAAAAATCAGTTGGAGTTGAGTATATTTTGTTTGATCTTTACCGTTAAGTCCCTTCCCTTACATTTTTACATTGAAGTGGTGAGGATTAGAATTATAATTTTTTAGGTCTTGCCTAGGGATAGATTTAGCTCTTTTGCAAGCCTCGTGTAATAAGAATATCAAAAGGACACACACACACACATGCACAGGGTGGCTTTGGAACAGGCGTCTTCACCCATCCGTCAGCTGTCATTCACGTTTTGCTTCTGTCTGCTACAGCATAGAGCATTTTGCAAAGGCTCAGCCCACTTTAGCCATTACCTCTCTTACATTGTGAGACTGTATATATCCTGACTCACGTGCTAATCCTCATAAACATAAATGCACCTTAGTGCCAGGGCTGGTGGGACAACTACGTCATCTCCACTGACTTTGTTTCAGCCTATGAGCCACGAAGAACCCTGTCCATTTAGTTCAACCATGACTTTATATATTTTTAGGGCTCACGCCCTGCGTTGCAGAGCGCAGCCCTGCTCGCGCAGGCGAGAGCCCTTTTGTCCGGGGTTTGAAAACGGACCCTGGAATCGCACACGCTCGTGCGTGTGCTTTTCCTTTTGGGTTCCGCTATTGGGCTTTGATTGTGTTTTTTTTTTAACAGAGCACGCAATAGGCCAAAGACGGGCGCATTGCTCCGCCCATGGCCTATTGGGGTCTGTTACGCGCACCAAAGCCCATGTGGTTTCAATTATCGTGCCCAGACATGGGCGCGATAATTGAAAACATATGGCTCGCTGTTTTTTTTTAAAAATAGCGATCGCTTTCGCGATCGCTTTCAGTGCCGCTTGTTAGGTCGAGCTTAGTTTACAATGCGACGGTTTTCTTGAGTCGTGCATTCAACTCTTGGCTTCTCCGCTAATGCATACTGTGATCTTGATAAACTAGTTTTGTCCCTGCCATGCTCCAGCAGCTAAACGGGTAGCTTGTTAAACGTTCTTTAAGTCCACTGCAATGCAAGTGGAGTTAGTGAGGGGAGGGGGCGTGCAGGGGAGCAATCCTTTCCTAACAACCAAATGACACAACACAAACACGAACCAGAACTCATGACAGAGGGCGGTTTTATGATTCAGGGGGTGGAGAAACGCACAAAGTGATGGGGGCGAAGTGGGGGGAAGATGAATGAAAACAAAAACAAGGCAATGGGAGAACACCAGTCATTCTGGCATTAAAGGCTGAGCAGAGCGTCCCAGACACCAGCTACCTCCCCACAGGAGCGACAGTAAAGTTAGGATCCAGACAACAGGAGCCATTTCTGACCATAAACACCCCACCTGCTGCAGCAGGAGGATGCCAAGAAAAAACTGTGCTTTCCAGCGGTTTCCTTCCAAGATTGTGGGCCACTCAACAAAATAAGGTAAAGTGTATTTTTTTGGGGGTGTGGGCAGTGTGCTTACAACTTCTTCTTCTGATAACAGTATTTAATTATTCGTACTATATTAGGGCATAGCCTCCTTTCTGGTTGAATTTGAAAGGTGATGTGTTTGCACTCAGCACTGCAAGAGCGGTAAGTAACATGACACCCTGGCATGAACATATTGTTTTGACGTAAAGTTTTATTTCAAAAGGTACTGGGCAAAACAAAATTATGTACTGAGGTAAAAAAAACGGGTAAGAGAAGGAGTAGAGTTTAACAATGTTGCTTTCTCATATAGCGCTGAATAACTTGAGTGTGGTTTCAAAGCACTTTAGGAGATATATCACGCAAAGGCAGGGTCGTGGTTGCCCTCCAATTGGGTATCTTTTGTCTAGAGGCAGATATTTTTTATGTGGTGATCAAAGTTATAATGAGGGCCCTCTGAGAGCAATGTAGTTTTTGGTCAGGTCTTGCTAGTGGTATAGTTTAGTCTGGAAGGATATTTTGAAGACCCAAAGTGGGAAAGTGATAAACGTGGACAATAGCTGTGAGTCCTTCAAGTGTGAAACATATAGGATGGGAAAAAGGGGTTCTGCTCAAAGCTGTCCTGTTCCCGGCTAGTGATTTTCAATCCTGTTTTGGCAGCCCTACAATACTAGCGAGCACAATGGAACTCGTGACTCCATGTTTACTATCTAAAAAGTGAAACTGCTCGTCTCGGCAGGCTAAATGTTGACGGATGAAAGAGAACGGGCGGAACCCCCCTCTCTTGACATGGGGCCAGCCGAGACCTCGGTAATACTCAACAGTGCCCCTCGGGCTGAACTCAGACAGAAGAGGGTTGAGGTCTCCTGGAAAAACGATATTGATTCCAGTCTTGAACTGATTTCTAATGCCATTAATTAAGTTTTGCCTATTGACATCTTAAGTTTTTTACCATCCTCAAGTAATCAAAATGATTCCTAAATTAAACAATACATACATGCGTGCATTTAAATTAGAAACGCCTTTCAGCCCTCTTCCTCCATTGATCTGTTCAACTGCTCTTCACATGTTGCTTCAGCCAGCAACGGGCAATGGGTACACCCAGGGCACAAGTCCTAAAAAACACAAGCATTTGCAATCCAATATAGGTCTCGCATTTGCGAGAGTTGGAGCCATTGGCATTGTAAATGACAATGCCTTTTATATGTGGGTTGCTCTTAAAAATACATAAATAAAAGGCATTGTCATTTACAATGCCAATAGCTCAAACTCTTGCAAATGCGAGACCTATTGCACTGCAAATGCTTGTTTAAATATAGGAATTGTGTCATCAGTTTACTTTATGAAAACCCATGAGACAGCAGATGCAATGTTTTCTCTGATCTCCATTTCCACTTTTTTCAGCATGCAAACGGTGACTTTCCCCCTTTAAGTGCTCGTATTATTTAGTTGCTTTATAGTATGTTTATGCAACAATATGGTGTAAGGGACAAGGAATTCAATTCCCAACGAAAGAGTCTTCTAAATAAAGCTCTCTGTCAATGTGCAATGATCAGACGGCATGATGCAGTTTAAGTTGTGTGTCTTTTTATCGTTATTATGCTAGCTCTTGACTTTTATCTCCAATGTGTCTTTGAAAGCATCGGTCCTGTTTACATCTTTGCCGTCTCTGGCAGTGACCTTCACTTTCCAGAGGCTTCTGTGGGACCAGCACAAATGGAATCCATTAATGGACTACAGCAGGGGCATTCAAGGCAAAGAGAGGCAGACTTATTTGTCTGGAAGTTTAATTCAAAAGCAAAGCAGCGCCAAGGCTGTGTGAAGTAATTACCCCCGTTTATAGCGTTTCAACGGCGAGGCCGAAACATTTATCTTTAACTTTAGTAACTGTACTTGAGAGGAAAACACTGGTGATTTCAAATGGACTGCATTCGTGGGATTTGTAATAGCCCGCTGCAGCACAACACTAGAAGTAATAGTTGTTGACAAGTCACTGATAGCATGGCTGTCGTCCAGCATAGGTGTTCTCAAGGCATTGCTGTCAACAAAAGAGCTCTGCAGTGGTCTGATGTGGAATGTTAGGAAATATGGGAGTTAAAGTGCCATTCAAAATTTACCTGTGAGTT
Source organism: Triturus cristatus (assembly GCF_964204655.1). Classification (NCBI taxonomy): domain Eukaryota; kingdom Metazoa; phylum Chordata; class Amphibia; order Caudata; family Salamandridae; genus Triturus; species Triturus cristatus. The sequence goes on from NC_140581.1 coordinate 1,139,509,961, forward strand.
AATATGTGACTCAAAAGTAATGTTAGTAATTGCGTGAAATGCAGGTAGAATTTAGAAGATGGTGACCTTCTTGAACCAATAACTTTGACCTTGCCCCATTTAGAGGCATCATTTCTGCCTCTACCCAACAACACACTGCTGGTCACTTTTGCTAGATCTGATTCCAGCGGCGGGTCCTCGTTGAAGTGCTGCGGGGCGGTGGAGCAGGGGAGGGGCAGGGTGGGGTGTTCGGAGTTCAGTTAATAAATAAATAATTAAAACGAATGTCATTGCACGGGCGTCAATGCAGCGATGCAATGCAGCGAGCGCAATGAAATTCATTTTATTTATTTATTAACTGAACTCCGTTTGGCCTTAAGCCGGAGTTTACTACCCCCCACCCTGCCCCTCCCCTGCCCACCGCCCAGCAGCACTTCCACGAGGAGCCGCCATTGTCTGATTCATGGGTTAGATGAGGAGCCTATTGGTTACTACCATATTTACTTAGTGTGGTAGGTCTCCCCTCCCACCACTACTCCCCAAGGAGCAATTTGGATTTACCCCACCTAGCTCTGTGTTCTCCACCAGGCTACTAATTCTATGGGATGAAAAGCATTCAGAGGAATTACAACCAATGACTGAACAGTCCTAGTCATAAGTGAAGTAAAGTGGATGTATTGGAAATACCTACCAAAACAATACCAGCTCTAAGTTGTTTTGCAATTTTTCTGAGTTATTTTATGTTATGATTAGAGGATTATTGGCGTCATAAAAAGAAGGTTTGTTACATTGTCGCAGTCAAAAAGAAGTCACTTTTTGGGTGCAAAATGCAAGAAGCCAAAAATGCGATTTAACTATTCAAAAAATGGTAATGTGTTGAAGAGATTCACAAAGAATTCCATCTGAACCAGACATAAATTGCATTCGGCACATAATGCCCAACTAAAATCTATGCAACACACACAAAAAGTCAATGCCTTGCCCACAGATACAGTAGCAAGTCTCACATAGGGAAATTGCTCTTGGTGAAGACCCGTTACAAAGAAGCATAATTCATACTAAAGAGCATAACAACTGAAGGAGTGTTTCAGTATCAATAATTTGAAAAAGTTAAAATGGTAAAATTGACACTGGTCTACAAAACTCATGTACAGATAGAGTAACACATGGGCACACAGTATATAATTTACACCAGCACAATCTGTTGCATTTGTGTTAATCAGGTACGATTTGTACAAGCATAATGTGCACACCTTTATATGGGTAAACTTATTTGCAACCACAAGAAAAACTTTGTGAGGTAGACCTCTGTTTTCTTGTTTTTGCATAATTGGTGACCTGTGAAAACTAAATGAATTCCTTAATCCTCTGAATTAAAGATGTCAAACAATGTAATTTGTGTACACGTAAATCCCACATCAATTTAAAAGATTGATCTGTTGTCAGTTTACCTGTCAAAGCAAATAAATACCAACCACTGGTTCAAACAACAAATATCTAAACAAGCACCAATAAATGTTCTACTAGAACCGATGATGCACTGTGTGCTGTTGTTAAGGATATATGACTTTACTGGAAGATGAGTGGCATTCAGTTGTTCTTTGTACAACAAAGAATGGGCTGAAAGCAAGAGAAAAACATAGACAATATTAATCAAAACAATGAAACAGAAGAAAAAGTAAGTGAAGGGTTTAGAGATGACTTCACCTCAGAGGCAAAAGTGATTAGAGATTATGGGGCATATTATCAACGGGCAACGATAATTATCGCTGGCCGTGCTTATCGATGAATTTTTTATCGCAGGCTATCTCTGGAATTTATCGCCATGGTAGCGCATTATTAACAACGCATTTCTCCAGGGCGAGAAACATTCCAGAGATAGCAAGGTTATCGCCGTTTTGCAGGGAACATCGCTGGTTTTCCAGCGATGTTCCCAGCACCGGGCTTGCTATTCCCACTTCAGGCGGGGGGATGTTGGTTGTCTGCTGTGTTGGTACCGTCAGCCTGTGGGCAATGTGGGTCAGGATGCGGAGGATGGTTGTCCTTTTGAGCCTGTAGTGGGCAATGACATCCTCTGGCGTTAAGTCTCTGAGACTGGTGCGTTTTCGGAAGGTCCGCTGTCTTGTTCTGCACTGCCTTGGTGGTAGTCCAGGGGGGTGGATCTAGGGGTGGTGGCGGTGGGTGTTGTGGCCCTCTTGGGTCTCCAACTGCATGATTAGTAGCTCCATGGCATCTGTTGGTCTTCAGATGTGGCTCTGGGCTGGACTCCCTTTCTACTGCAGGTTTTCATCCTACTTAAGACCAGACAAAAAGCAAGTCTTAAGTCCCTGCTGCTAACGTGCCTTATCACCTGTTTTTGGACCGCATCGACGATCTGGCTGGTCGTTGAGAATATCGCGAAGTGGTGTTATCGTAAGTTTTGCACGGGAACGCCTACTCTGCATATGATTAGCGTTAGTTGTTGCTGCCAGCCTTGACTAAGTTTTTAGCAGCAGCTATCGCAGGTAAACTGACGTTGTCGGCTGTTAGCACATGCTTGGGAATAGGGTGATAAATCTATCGCCACTTTTGTGATGTAAAAGTGCTGCTAAATCGGCGATGAGTCCTTGAGAATATGCCCCTTTGTTTCTTAAATCGGTGAAGATAATAGGACATTACCAAATGAGCCACAATGGGATTTTACCAGCAATACAAGGCATATTGAAACTGCAAGCCCATTTTTCCACACCCCAGAATGTGTTTTTGGTAGATGATCAAATTGCTTCTTTGTTGCAGTCCCGTGATTGAGAAGTCAGCTTTAGTTAAAACTAACCTTTCTTAATTGCTGAGGAAACATGTTAATCCTTAAGTTAATAGCCATCACAATATACAGAACAACTTAAACCCATTGCAGCTGATTCACCATGAAATCCATTTTCGAAGATTATGGGGAGAAGCCAGCATTGTAATTTGGCGGAAGGTGCCTGCTAGGCACCACTACCATTTTACAGAAGCAGACCGCTCCGCCAGGCAACGGAACGATTGCCAGTGGCTGATCCATGGCGGGCGGTCTTTGCATCCGCCACGGTCGTGGTCCGATTCCCCCCACCATCCTAATTTGGAGGGCTTGGAATTGATGTCTGATGACAGAGGGCCAGCCACCGCACGGCTGGCGGTGGCAGGCAATCTGCCATCATAATCGGCTCCTTAATGCCCATGCACACATGATGAATACAGGCCCCAGCGAGGCCCGCAGGACACAAGGGTTCGCTCTCCTGTAAAGTAACCTATAAGGAAGTTGGCACGGAAACTGCAAAGTACAAAGACAGAATTTATTAACCCTTAAGGGTGGTCCTACAATCCATACAATACCCTTCAGTATTGCATAGAGTAGCACAAAGAACTTGCATACACGGTCCCCTTTTATACACAACAGAGGGGCTCATAAGTGGGAGGATACGACATGAGATAAAGAATGTTACCTTTTATGGACATTTTCAATACAAGATCAATATGTGGGCGGAGCTGACATACTCCTTAAGCCCGCGAAAACATGGTCAAGCAAGGACTAACTGATAACAGATGTGGCCAAGTCTGGGCATGCGCCAGGCGGACAAAGGAACTATTTATAGACAGTTACTAGGCAGATTACAAGAGCAACTAACACAAAGATAAGACTCTCCTCGTGTTGAGCACGTGGAGACATGACAATACAAAATGGAGTCCAAACTTCAGTCAACATAAGGAAAGAGACATGTGTAAGGCAGGAGAGTGCATGTCTTTAGCAAATGCTTAATCACATCGTAGTTTCAATTTACAACAGACGACCCTTTCAGCATTTACTGAAGACATCCGGTTTGTTAGGATAATCATCGTATATATCAATTATCATCATCTCTTCTACTTCCTTAGCTAAACGTTTCTGATAAGTGACATTGTCAATAGCTTTCTTATCGGGGATACAGAATGATACACATAAGGAACAGAGCAAAGGACCACATTGAACACAGATGCAACAAGAAAACAGAACTGCTATAATTATACAGAGACCAGTTAAAACCTTCCAACCCCAAGCAGTGATCAATGCCCAGAACCATCCAGAAAAGGACCAAGTGCCGTTTTCTGTATGGATTTCAGCTGCAATTTTATGCAACCTGTTAATTGCATTATAAACTGACGGTGTGTGGTCAGGAATAAACACACAGCAACTACTTCCGATAATTTTACAAGCTCCACCTCGATCAGCTAATGAATGAATGAAATAGATTTTATCACGCGCAACTTAGCCCAGTGGGCGTCAAGGCGCCTAAATCAAAATAATACAGCTCGCAGATCAGAACCAGCAGAATCTCATTGATAAGCCATAGTAAAAAAACCACGTCTTCAGAGCCTTTTTAAACAAGTCAATTGAGGGAAGGGTTTTAACCTCAATTGGAAGAGAATTCCAGAGCTTGGGGGCGACTACAGAAAAAGCTCTCGCTCCCCATCTGGCTAATCTTGTACGAGGCACTACCAATTGAGATAGCCCAGCCGACCGAAGTGATCTGGAAGGGATGTAACGAGTCAGCAGAGATCCCAATGCATCGTTAGAGCCAGCCATAAGGGCTCTATAAGCAAGACAGAGAATCTTGAAGGAAATTCTGTACTGAACAGGGAGCCAGTGAAGCTTTTTTCTAGCCGTCGTGGCTGAGGACGCCAAGGGAAGGGCTAGGACAAAGCGTGCAGCGGCATTCTGCACGATTTGCAGTCGATGTATAAGGCCCTTGTTGGACTCCACATACAGGGAGTTACAATAGTCGAGCCTAGAGCCAACAAGGGCAACTGCAACCTGCATGCGTGCCTGGGGAGAGAGATAGTCACGGATCCTATTCAGGATCCTGATAACCCCCCAACATGTGGCTATTGTCCTATTCACTTGAGGGATCATAGAGAGTGAGGTGTCAAAGATCACACCCAGATTCCTGGCTGATTGGGAGGGGGTGGGGCAAACACCAAGAGATGTAGGCCACCAATCACTCGACCAAACATCATGGTCTTTCCCAAAGACCAAGACCTCAGTTTTATCGCCATTTAGCTTTAGTGAGTTGATAATCATCCAGTCTGCAACAAGTTGCATGCAAGACCTAAAGCCAATGGCGGATGTATGAACAGAGGAATGAGCCAGAGACACCATGATCTGGGTGTCGTCAGCATAGGAGACCACCTCCATCCCCTGAGATTTTACTAGTCGGGCAAGGGGGGCCACATAGATATTAAACAAGGTCGGACTAAGAGCCGACCCCTGTGGCACCCCACATTGCAATGACTTTGCAGGGGAGAGAAAGTCTCCGAGCTTCACTCTCTGTTCTCTCCCAAGAAGGAAGGAGTTGAGAAGATCCAAAGCCTGCCCAATAATCCCCGCCTCCCTTAGCCGAGATGTTAAAATGGCAGGAGACAGGGTATCGAATGCAGCTGTAAGGTCCAACAGGACCAAGATCGTAGTTTGGCCGCCATCCACTTTACGACGGATGGTATCGACTACTACAGTAAGTGCGGATTCAGTGCTGTGATGTTTTCTAAATCCGTGCTGTGTGTGGTCGAGATATTCACTGGTCTGAAGAAAAGTGGAAAGATGGAGATTGAGATGAGCTTCCAATATTTTTGCAGGGGCAGGAAGCAATGAGATGGGCCTAAAGTTTTTAAGGAGGCCGGGATCTAAAGAGGGTTTCTTTAGAAGAGGCTTTACAATAGCCTTCTTCCAGATTGAAGGAAATAAACCCTGAGTAATGGCCCTGTTCATAACTCCCAGCATAAGCGGAACAATGCTGTTTCTGCATTCCTTCAATGATTTTAGCGGAAGCGGATCCATAGGGGAGGAAGATTTTGTCTTGTCAAGAAGAAGGTTAAATCCTTCTAACGACAGTAATGGAAACTGCCTAAGAAATTTAGAAGGTCCTTCATCCAAACTGTCCAGCCTAGCTATAGCGGGAGGAATGCTCTTGTCTAGAGAGCGGCATTGGGCTTCCAAAGCAATATGTATATCCGAGATTTTACTAAAGAAAAAGTCAGAGATATTATTGCAAAGATCTTGGGAGCGGACTACAGGATCCGGGAGTTGGAGAGAGCAAAGTGAGTCCGCAATTTTAAAAAGTTCACTAGATGAAATAAGGGAGCTTGTAAGATTAGAGAAATATTCTTTCTTCTCCACTAAAACTCTCTGTTTATATTCTCGTAGAACAGATTTATATGTCTCACGATCATTCAGGTCCCAAGACTTCCTCCAGCATCTCTCGCTACGCCTACATTTCTGTCTCAAAATTCTCAAGTGTTCAGAAAACCAGGGTGCAGTTGGTTTCTGTCGCGCTACATATCGGAGGGAGGCAGGGGCAAGCTCCTCCACTACTTTGATGATATAATCCGTGAGTTCTTGAGCTGCCTCATCAGCATCTTTCAAAGAAAAAGATTCTGATATCCCAATTTGAGAGCCCACAGTATCATCCGTGATATCTCTAAGATTTCTCCTAGGGATAAATCGAGAGTTGATACGCTTAGCTGAGGACAAGGAGGAGAACTCGAATTTAAGTGGGACAGCAAAGTGATCCGTCCAAATCAGAGGCAGAGGCAGTCCAGCAGATAGCCTAAGATCGCTAGAAAATACCCCATCAAGGGTATGGCCAGCTATATGAGTGGGGCTGCTCACCAATTGAGACAAATCACAGGCCCCAAGTGACTCTAGTAGTGTTAAAGTATCCTTGGAGTTGATTTCCTCAAGGTGGAAGTTGAAATCACCCAAAACGGAAAAATCCGTTCTCCCAAAGTAGGGCTCCAGAATTCGGAGCAGATCAGAAGGAAAACTGGCCCTAGGGCCGGGGGGTCGATATAGAAGAATCCCAGTAAAGGAGACGGATGGAGTGCAATGAATGCAAAAATAAAGTGCCTCAAAACAATCCCCGGGCAAGGATATAGATTTAACAGAGCATGATAAGGAAGATTTAAAAAGAACAGCAATTCCTCCACCTCTACGCAGTTGTCTATCCTGCCTCAGTAATGAGTAGCCATCAGGGATGGCCAGCAGTAGGTCATGGCCAGAAGAATCTGAAGCCCAAGTCTCTGTGATGAAAACCCAATCAGGCTGTCTTTCCAATACAAATTCATGAAAGACAACATTATGCTTAATCAACGATCTAGCGTTGATTAAAAAGCCAGTTTTAAGCTGCAGAACCGGCAAACGTCCAGAGTAAGAATGGGATCTGGTAATAGTAGGGGTAGGACAGCAAAAAGAAACCTTGCAAGTCCGGCATCGCTGAGAATGCAAAATACCTTCAGGAGAGAAGCGGTGAGCGCATCGCTGCGCTATAGGTCTGTAGGTCAAGAGTTCCGAGATGGAATAGTGTCTATACGCCTCATTAGATGAAGAACTACAATCCGCCGAGTCCAGCCCGCCCTGCAGCGCGTCCTCAACGCGGACGGGCGCAGACGGGCTGAACTCAGGCGTAACTCCGGCGGAAGTCAGGCGATGACGCTGCGCGATGACGCTGCGCGAGGGCATGGCTGCTATTTATACAGGTCGAGCCTCCTAAACGAGGACTAGACCAGGATCTATCTCACCCCTCACCCAATATGGCCGCCAACGAGACAGTGGCGAGGGACCCGCGAAATGCGGTGAAATCAAATTACTATGCAGGTGAGAGTGACTGCGTGAAGGTAAGCGAGGCCAGCACAGTTAAAAACAGGGTAAATAAGGGCTAACAAAAACACAAACCTAAATAGCAAAAACGGGATATTTTAAAAGCACAGCCAAAGCTAAGCAATGAGAAAACGCTGCAATGAAATGCGCGAGAGCCAAATGGAAGCTCGCCTCAAGATTGCCTACTATTTATACAGGTCGAGCCTCCTAAACGAGGACTAGACCAGGATCTATCTCACCCCTCACCCAATATGGCCGCCAACGAGACAGTGGCGAGGGACCCGCGAAATGCGGTGAAATCAAATTACTATGCAGGTGAGAGTGACTGCGTGCAGGTAAGCGAGGCCAGCACAGTTAAAAACAGGGTAAATAAGGGCTAACAAAAACACAAACCTAAATAGCAAAAACGGGATATTTTAAAAGCACAGCCAAAGCTAAGCAATGAGAAAACGCTGCAATGAAATGCGCGAGAGCCAAATGGAAGCTCGCCTCAAGATTGCCTACTATTTATACAGGTCGAGCCTCCTAAACGAGGACTAGACCAGGATCTATCTCACCCCTCACCCAATATGGCCGCCAACGAGACAGTGGCGAGGGACCCGCGAAATGCGGTGAAATCAAATTACTATGCAGGTGAGAGTGACTGCGTGCAGGTAAGCGAGGCCAGCACAGTTAAAAACAGGGTAAATAAGGGCTAACAAAAACACAAACCTAAATAGCAAAAACAGGATATTTTAAAAGCTAAGCAATGAGAAAACGCTGCAATGAAATGCGCGAGAGCCAAATGGAAGCTCGCCTCAAGATTGCCTACTATTTATACAGGTCGAGCCTCCTAAACGAGGACTAGACCAGGATCTATCTCACCCCTCACCCAATATGGCCGCCAACGAGACAGTGGCGAGGGACCCGCGAAATGCGGTGAAATCAAATTACTATGCAGGTGAGAGTGACTGCGTGCAGGTAAGCGAGGCCAGCACAGTTAAAAACAGGGTAAATAAGGGCTAACAAAAACACAAACCTAAATAGCAAAAACGGGATATTTTAAAAGCACAGCCAAAGCTAAGCAATGAGAAAACGCTGCAATGAAATGCGCGAGAGCCAACATAACATCTAACACCATACGATTCTGTAATGCAACAATTATGGTAATCTGTAATTCTTCCGTAAGATTCCCAAGAGCAGCAGCGGTTTGGTTTGTCACAGCCTCTACCACTCTTGTTAATCTTCGAACTTTCCTACTATTCAAGGCAGCTCCAACGAAGAAAAACAATCCTAAATTAAAATCAATATACTGCTGCAGACTGGTATCAGTCTGATCCACGTCATCAATTGATAGAGTACGTTTATACCTATTTACAGTCACATTATTTAACAACTTCAAATCCTTATGATAGGATGCAGGTGCCAAAAATACAGGAGGCAACAAAAATGCTACATAACATACTCCGGACCAACCGGCTGGCAAACGGTAATAACCTTTATTTCCGCATACGAAGTATGTATTATGGGATGCTAAGAAGGTACTGTTATTCAACCCATCGATGTTTAATATGGTAATACAATCGCTAACACCAACAGGAATATAACCCACACTTTGGACACACAGGTCCGCTTGAGCTTGCGCCACTTGAATCACAAATTTGTCTTTTCCCACAGTGTCTCTGGTGTTCTTGAAAACATATGGAATCGATTCATTGTCTGGTCGATACTCTTCCCATTCCCAAATTGTCCCATTCGCTTGCGGATATCCATCTTTATCCTGATGACATTCTTTATTGAGTCTGAAGAGTAATCGTCCCACTGTGGGTTTCCGAGTGGCAAAAAGCAAAGTGTACCATGCTCTACAAGAGCCATTATGAGAGAAAGGAAGAGGTATAAATGGCGTTCCTCCTTTCTTCTGATGAGCTGGCATCATACCACATATCCAACAGTTCGTAGCATTGGTGGCAACGTGGGTATGATGTAACATCTGGATGAAAGTGTTATTCAAATAGGACTGACGATGCTTCAATTCTTGATACGGAAGGGTATAGAAATAGTGCTCCGCAGGCACTGGAGTGGTCAACACAAGCAACTCTCGAGCAGGAGTCACATCCTCCACAAACCATGTGGTTATCCCAACAATAGCTACTGTGAGCATAAAACCTGTTACACAAAGGATCTTCTTTTTCTCCATGTCAGAATAGAGAATCAATATCTTCCTGAAACTAAAAGATTTGTCAGAACTCTTCCCCTTGGGCAGCGGTCGATTTCTTCACCAACGGGCCAAGACGGGTGTCGCTACACTAATGCAGGGCTGATCCCCCCCCCTTGCCTCATTGGCTCTCCGTTTCACTAACCCAAGGGCCGTTCTGACAACATGTCCCGATACTGAAGGATTCACTTTCTTGGCCTCAAATGATATCGCCTTCCTCCAGGAGCCGCGTGGTCCGGAAAGAGCTCCTCAGCGTCGTTCGATTCCACAGCACGGCCTTTCTCTGTGGTCAGAATCTCTCGTTGATCGGTCAATACAGCAGGCTCCACCAATCCGGGCGGTACTTTGCGGCAGTGAAGGGAATGGATCCAATTCTTCCTGTTGGAAACTCGCACAGCCGTCCTTGTTGCCAGTAAGACTTGCTCAGGGCCAACCCATCTCGGCTCCAGGCTGTTCGTCCTGTCAAAGATTTTCAGCATGACATAGTCTCCAGGCCGGAGACTATGTCCTTCGCCGATGGACCGATCGGGGAGCGCCTCCCGGACCTGTTGATGAATGGAAACCAAGTTATCCGTTAACTGTGCCAGATAATCATTCATCATTACACAAGGTACATCATACACAGTCTTAGGTTTTGGTGGACCCCAAATATTCATTGGACGTCCAAAGACAATCTCATACGGTGTAAGACCGATTCGAGAGTGCGGTACCGACCTAATTGACAACAATGCCAGCGGTAAAGCATCTGGCCAAGTCAAAGACGTCGAAGCTTGAATTTTAGCGATCTTGAGCTTCAGTGTACCATTATACTTCTCGACTAGTCCTGCAGATTGAGGGTGGAATACCGCGTGGAACTTCTGGGTGATGCCTAGACCCTTCAAAACATACTTTATAACATCCGCTATAAAGTGGGGTCCGTTATCACTCCACAGAAGTCTACAAACGCCATATCGAGGGAAGAACTCCTTCAACAGCATCTTAGCGGTAGTCATTGCAGTATTGTCCTTCGTAGGGTATGCCTCAACCCATTTGCTAAAGGCACACACCACTACTAGAACATACTTCAAATTGTTACAACGCTCGAGCTGGATGTAATCCATCTGCAAAACCTCAAAGGGTGCAGTAGGTGTTACGATTCCTCCTGCTGGGGTCCGAGTACCCTTTCCTGGGTTGTACCGCAGGCAAATCATACAGGTCTGCACCACCCTCTTTGCCGTGCTAGCAATCTCTGGATGCTCCCAGACTTGGGTAAGCAATTTTACAATTGCGGAAGCTCCAACATGTGCTAGCCCATGTGCCATCTGAACCATAGGTTGTACAAAAGCCGTGGGTAATTTCCATCTATCCATCTGCTTATTTCTCCAGCAACCCTCATCATCCAGTTCTCCCTCACTGGACCATTGCTCCCGTTCTTTGTCAGAAGCGGTCCTCTGTATTTCTCGCACCTCTTCCTTCGCATCATGCCATCTTTCTACTTGTGACTTCACTACATACATGGCAGTAGCACCGGGCTGCATCGCAGTCTCCCGTGCCACCCGGTCTGCTAACGCATTCCCTTCTCCAATTTTATCGACTACCTTCCTATGGGCGCTACATTTAACAATGGCAATTTTCTTCGGATATGTCAATGCAGTTAAAAGATTATGAACTAACTCCCCATGCATTATTTGTACTCCATGTGACGTTAAAAACCCTCTTTCCTTCCAGAGCAGGCCGAAATCGTGCGCTACTCCGAAGGCATAGCGGCTATCTGTATAAACATTCACACACAATCCTGTACTGAGCTCACATGCTCGTGTTAATGCTATCAGTTCCGCTGCTTGAGCTGATTTCTGTGGTATGCGTGCTGTCTCCACTATTGTTTGCAATGTGGTAATCACATACGCTGCTGAAGTCGTACCATCTGGTAGCTTCAGGCATGACCCGTCCACCCACAGTTCTCCATCTACATCTGAAAAGGGCGTATCCTGGAGATCAATACGACCCTTTGTTTGTTCCTCGGTCACAAGGATACAATCATGTGCTTCTCGTGCCTCAGACCGAGTCTCGAGGTATGGCAACAATGTGGCGGGATTTAACGTCACGCACCTCTTTAACGTAATATGAGGAGCCAAAAGCGTCAGCTCATATCCCGTTAAACTGGCACTGGTCAAATGCTGCGTCTTCGTCTGATTAAGCAGGGCATCAACAGCATGGGGGACTAATACCAACAGCTTATGAGATAACACAATTCCCTCGCTCTGGCGTATTGACACAGCTGTTGCCGCAACCGAGCGAAAACAACCAGGCAATGCTCGGGCAACAGGGTCAAGTACAGCCGAAAAATATGCACAAGGGCGCTGCTTGTCGCCGTGCATCTGCACTAAAACCGATAATGCACATCCATCTTTCTCATGCACATACAGCGAAAAAGGCTTGGTATAATCAGGAGTCCCTAACACTGGTGCCGAACAGAGGGCCTGTCGCAGTTTCTGAAAGGCAGTGTCACACTCATTCGTCCAAGGAAGCGGGATAGGTGTGTCTTTTGTCAAAAGGGCTAACAATGGCTTGGCTATGTGCGAAAACCCTAATATCCACTGCCTACAAAAAGAAACAAGACCCAAAAATGCGCGCACGTCCTTCTGTGTGGACGGCGTCGGCGTATCCAGAATCACTTGGACACGATCTGGTGTGAGTGCACGTCCCTCCTTAGACAAAAGGTGACCCAGATAAGTCACCTTTGGTCTACAGAATTGCAACTTTTTACGAGAGACTTTGTGATGGTGGGATGCCAGAAAGGAAAGCAAAGACAACGTACTCGTTTTACACAACTCCGGGGTGTCGGCCGCCAGCAAGATGTCATCGACATATTGAATGAGGGCGACACCCTCGGGCAGAACAAAGGAGTCCAATTGTCTTTTCAAAGCTTGACTGTAAATGCTAGGGCTTTCCGTGTAGCCCTGAGGGATTCTACAAAATCGGTAAGACCTATTATTTAGAGTGAAACCAAAAAGGTATCGACTATCGGGATGAATGGGAATTGAAAAGAAGGCATTTTTCAAATCAATAACTGAAAACGTGGTCACCGTAGGCGGGACCAAAGTAAGCAACGTCGTGATATCTGAAACCACTGGGTACTGGGGTATCACGATCTTGTTAACTTCTCTCAAATCAATAATAAACCGATAGACTTTGGCATCCGTATCCTTTTTCAGAATGGGTAGAATCGGGCTATTACAAACATTATAGGGAACTTCTTCCACTACTCCCACCTTAATCAAATCCTGCACAATCTGTATAAGAGCCTCTTCCCCCTCCTGCGAAATACGATACTGTGGAAGGCGTGGTAACACCGCCCCCTCCTGGACACTAATGTGAACATGCGGAATCACCATCTGTCCCACAACAGTATCCGAGGTGGCCCATAGAGCACAAGGGAGGGTAGCTAACACAGCATCTTCTGTAACCACACACATCCGTTCAGACAGGGGGTAATTGTCATTCAATATCACCCGCACTCCAGCAGGGGAACAGCGGATTGTAGCTCTGAAATGCTTCAGCATATCAAGGCCCATAATATTGTCCGGCGTGTTCGGGGCAAGCAAAAACGGACAGGGTGCAGAAAAAGAATCAACCTGAAATGTGAGGGGCTGCGAAAGAGGGCTTCGGGAGAGTGTACCATCAAACCCTACCGATGTAACCATTAAGCCAGATGGGGGAGCCCTCGGAACCAATTGTTTAGACAGCGCACTACGAGTCGCTCCTGTATCCACTAGGAACTGATCAGTAGAGCCCAAAACCTCAGCTAATACGTAAGGACCCTTCTGATCAACCGGCACCTCAACTGATTCTAACCCCCATCCAACGCATTCCTATGCATGCTGAGAATCATGGTACCCAGAACGGTCAATCCCCGACACTTGATACTGATTTTGTCGATCGAAAACATTAGACCTATCTCGTTGCTGCCCAGCAGGGTCAAACCGAGCGTGATCATTAGAATTCCCTCTAAAATTCGAGAAGCCCCCTCTACCTCTCGGGCCACCCTGATTGTGTCCCTGACTGTGTCCCTGACGCGAAACATGCAACGCTGGGCAATCTCTGGCCCAGTGTCCCGATTGCTTACAATACGCACATTGATTCCTATTTAGATCAGATCGGCCCGAGGGAGGACCATAAAATCCTCCCCTACCTCTATTTACACCCCGTCGGGGCGGACCATATACTTGTGCTAACATCACCTTTGTTTTTAAATCCTTCGATTTCTTCTCCTCCTGCCCCTTCGCTTCTTGCTCCTGGCGCTCATAGTACTGAGCTATAGTCAGGAGGGCTGTCGGGGTCGCAGTGGACCAAGAACTTTCACTCGCTTTTAGGCGAGCTGCAATCGCCGGTAATAAATTCGCCACATATTTATCAGCAAAAAGGTGCCGACCCGTATCATCCGTAAGGGACTGACCACTAAAATCATGAAACGTCTCCTCAAAGCGTGTAAAGAAATCTGCAACTGATTCATCGGCTTTCTGCTTGCACGAGGCTAGCATATTCCAGTCAATCTTTTTAGGGGGGATGATTGTCTTCAACTTAGTCAGAATAGCAGCGGGGAGATCTAAGATAATCTGAGGTGGTTTCTGCGCGGGCTTTCTCTCCCTATCCTCATCCTCAAGCTCAGACCATCGAGCCTTAAAAGTGGCAGCATCATCCACCTTCCGCACAGATCGCCACATATCTGGTGGTAGAATAAGCCCAAAGAACAAATCTATATCTGCTAAGGTCATAATACAAGAATTCAAGGCCCCCTCGACTTCTTCGTAAAAGGCCGCTGAATTCTTGCGGGGATCAGGCAACGCATTCTTTAATGCCATGACGTCAGCCCTGTGCCAGGGAGTATAAACCCAATTATACAAAAAATATCCCTTAGCATCGGCAGGGGTAATATCCGAGCTAGTCCCCGTTCCTTTAGGAGGAACATACAAAGGCGCCGCCTCTCGCATTGGTTTAGCATGCACTAGATCGCTCTTATCTGATTGAGAGGTGGATGAATGGCCGCCTCCGGTACGCGAATCCGACCGCTTTTCCTCCTCAAGGTGTTGGCGCATTTTCTCTTTAAGATCTGCCGCCGCATCCCGCAACGCAAACAGTCGCCGAACCGCCTCAGGCGCCTTAGAGGGAGAGAAAACACCATTACGCAATGCTTTAGCATCTAATACCACATCGTCAGGTTCAAAGACACTGCAATATTTCCGAAAGGCAGCAATCACTTCATCAGAAAAGTGTCCCAAGAAATACAACCTTTCTCTATCCTGCCACGACTCCCAAGAATCCAACAACTCAGTAAGGGATAACTTGCCCTTACATGCACGATAGGAAAACTGTCGAAGCTCACCCATTCGCTCAGCCGATAACATGGACCGCGTGTCTACCTTACTCGAACCCGATCCAGAATCTTGTGGCCTCGGGGCAGACGCGCCAACATAAGGAGGCGGAGAACGATCTAATAAATAAAAATCATCGTCATGATTATTAAGGACAGGATAGAGTGGCTGACGAACAGCATATTGACCCGAGACTTGTAACCTGCGTTCTTTTTCTTGCTTCTCCGTCTGTTCTCTTTCCTCCCGACGCTTTGCTTCCTGCGCTCTCACATGATCATTCTTTCGTTGCTCTTTATCAAACAGCGCTTTCTCACGTTTCTCTCGCTCACGCACTTCCTTCACCCATAATCGTACACATTCAAACATGTCTTGACGAGCACGCCGTTTACACATACACTGTTCCACATACTCAATCTTACGTATATCAAACGACCCATACAACGGCCACCGCAACTCAGGATCCTTTTTGGTATATTTCCTCCATACTGTGCTGTACATTATGGAGGAAAGACCATGCTTCACATACATATCCCTATTAGGAGTCCCCTCTGGGGGAGCTGGAGCAGATTCCTCGAGGTTTAACCGGTTTCCAAAGCGGCAGCACCACTTACGGAGTGCGCTAAAAGCAGGCATGCTCAAAAATAATGCAGAATATGCAGTATTATCAAAAAAATGGCACTTAAACGTTGTGCTGTTCAAAGTTACATAGTTCCGGAGAAATATCTCCACATTACCTGCCTATATGTGTTGCAACGCATATATTCTCACAATAATCAATACAAGATATGACCGGTCATCACAAATCAAACTCAAATAGCCAACCCAGGCTTCAAAAACTCAGAGCAAGTACCGTACGACGGTTCTTACCAATCAAGAGTCCAGATTCCAACTGCCAAGCTCCAAAATTCGCCCAAACGGCTGTCACGGCAGGACCGACAGAAGAGGTCTCAGTCGAGGACCGGCGCCACCCAGATGGTCAGGTCGGAAGGGAAGGAAGAAAAACCTCGGGATGCCAGGACTAAAATGCCTCTGGCAGTGATCACATCCCCGGCCAAATTCCTCACCTTCGTCGCGACCAATCCTTCGAGCATCCGAGTCGCCGATGAGCCCCACGTGACGGGCGCCAATTGATGAATACAGGCCCCAGCTAGGCCCGCAGGACACAAGGGTTCGCTCTCCTGTAAAGTAACCTATAAGGAAGTTGGCACGGAAACTGCAAAGTACAAAGACAGAATTTATTAACCCTTAAGGGTGGTCCTACAATCCATACAATACCCTTCAGTATTGCATAGAGTAGCACAAAGAACTTGCATACACGGTCCCCTTTTATACACAACAGAGGGGCTCATAAGTGGGAGGATACGACATGAGATAAAGAATGTTACCTTTTATGGACATTTTCAATACAAGATCAATATGTGGGCGGAGCTGACATACTCCTTAATCCCGCGAAAACATGGTCAAGCAAGGACTAACTGATAACAGATGTGGCCAAGTCTGGGCATGCGCCAGGCGGACAAAGGAACTATTTATAGACAGTTACTAGGCAGATTACAAGAGCAACTAACACAAAGATAAGACTCTCCTCGTGTTGAGCACGTGGAGACATGACAATACAAAATGGAGTCCAAACTTCAGTCAACATAAGGAAAGAGACATGTGTAAGGCAGGAGAGTGCATGTCTTTAGCAAATGCTTAATCACATCGTAGTTTCAATTTACAACACACAGATCAACAAAATAAATGATGAGCTAAAAAATGATGTACTTCAGCCCAGATCTCTGTGCTGGAGGGAATGTTTGACATTGTTAAGCATTTTGTTCATCAATTGTTCTTTTTGGGCATGTGAGGAAACAGCAGCTAAAGGACGTTGACTCTTTAAACATTGTTAGACTCCAGAAGGAGTGTAAAATAAGAAAAATAGGAAAATATAAAATGCATGGGAACAGTAAAATTAACAAAACTTCTTTTTTCAGCATTCTAATCAAACATGTTGCAATAGTTAGGACTCAATGCAAATTATAGTGCATAAAATGTATTAGGATATGTTCTTTTCTAAAATAAGGAAAATTTAATGTGTTAAAGAGGTTATTTCTTCATTATTTTAAGCTGATTAAATGGAACATTTTGTAGCAAAAGAGAAGAAGGAAACTATTGAATTGTTCATGTCTGATTGATTAGTGGCTTTGATTGCAACTGTCTGAGAGATTAGTGATTCCCTGGCTGCAAACCAAGAAAGATTCCCGTAAACGTAAAATAAAGTGTTTGTAATATGTACAGATTGAAAATAATACTTAACAAATCTTAAAATTGTTGTTGTGCAATGAATTTCTGCTTTTGCTTTGTGGAGCCACAACAAAGTTGGGACTCCAGAATTCAAAAAATATATATATATTTAAATGAATATTGCTTAATTTTTGGCCATAGGGTGGCTCTGAAGAGAGCCTTTTGTGTTCATAGTGAGTATGCGTGACCTACAGATAAGGGGTTTTAGGTTGCTGAAAAATACCCTATTGCCTTAATCTGTAAAGTGAACTCCATCACTTCTATAAATTACATGCATGTTAAAATGCAGGTTGTTGTTATAGATAGAGCCCATGTTATGGTCTCTGATGAATGCAGAAACAGCTTTATAAACAGGTTTCCTGGCTTTGTCAATCTGAGGACAGAATTGATTTGACCACTTCCATGTCTACCTTTGCCATATGTTGGAGTACACTAAGACAGTTTTTGAGGTAAAAGTGCCATTAATTGGCCAAAGGTTGCCTTTATTACAGTTTCTAAACCAACCCCAGTAAGTGTGCCTAGGTCATTGCCATCACAGTGCACTGTTAAGATGTCTGGATGGTGAAAATTTGCAATACGCCTAACCAAAGGCAGCAATTGCTGCCACTTTAAACCTGACAAATCCATTTAATGTTCAAATTAGGCAAACCGAAGTCTCTGTCAATGCCACTCTTTCTCACAAACTCTTTGGCCCAGAAAAAATAGCTTTGACCCAGAATGCACACTCTAACCATTTTGAAGGAAGGAGTTCTCACACATGAGAAGGTTGAAGCTGAATGTGACAGTTGGTATAATGAAAGGCAGTTCATTCATTCATTATAAATGTATTCGATCTTTTTGTGTTCAGATCATGAAAGTACATAAAATCAATCGCTCAACAGTAAAAATACAACCAATCACAATTCTTTCTTAATACGAACCCCCCATAATCAGGATTACAATTGATTTCCATAAGAAGTAATAAAACAGTGAACAAATAAAAGATCCTCATAGTTCATTAATAGAGCGTGCATTTCCTTTTACACATCCATGCCCATAAAAAAGATACAACTGCAAAACAGACAAACGGGGTCAAAAGAGATTTTAAAAAGTATAGTGTGACCCGGCATTGGCGAAATTTATGTCTCTTTAAAATTGGTACAATAAAAAACTTTCTTTCTTGGGCATACATGCTACAGAAAAATACCAAGTGCAAATCATTTTGTGTCAACTTAGAGCCGCAGGGGCACACAGGTAAATCAGAATGCCTGAATCTTCTGCCTGGATATACCAACATCAATGGGATAAAATTTAGACAAAATCTCGTTAGGATAAACTTGTGGTGTGAGAAAGGGACCTCTGCCAAATATGAGAACTCACCCTCCACATTTGGGGGTGTTAGTTGATACATCTGGACCATCTGCACACCATAATTCCTCTCGCTACGGACATATTGAGCCCTCAGCTTAAAAGTCTCGGCCAAACTCATCTTGGAAAAGTTCCGGCATGTCATAGGTACCTTAAAGAGATTTAACAAACATAAGGCACTAAACTCCTGCTCAACATAACTTAACCATCCACTCCTGCTATTGGTTCTCCATCCTAAGCAG
Source organism: Triturus cristatus (assembly GCF_964204655.1). Taxonomy (NCBI): domain Eukaryota; kingdom Metazoa; phylum Chordata; class Amphibia; order Caudata; family Salamandridae; genus Triturus; species Triturus cristatus. Next base: position 1,139,529,005 of record NC_140581.1, read on the forward strand.
GTCTGTAATAATCCCTTGGATTCGGGGGACTGTGTCCCTCCGCCAGATCGACAAACACAGCATGAGTGGAGCCAAGCGGATTGAGTCAGTAATATAAGGGAGGGCCGATTCTGTATGAGAGATGTAATTTGTGTGCGATTGTGGACGGGAGATCAGAGATTGCCCAAAAAATATTTCAGCTACCTGTAATGGCTCAATTGGAGCCATGCCCCATACACCTGCCCCGTACGCCACAGCTGAGACTGTTTTGGCCTGGTAAATCTTTTTTATGGGGCCCAGAGGTCTGGCACCCAACCTCCTAGTGAGTGTTTTCAATACAGCTAAGCTCCTATCCATCGCCAATGCTCTGCCTTCCACCAGGTTTGTCCAAGACTGTTTTTTGTCGAAAAGGACTCCTAGATAGAAAAATGTGTTGACCACCTCGATTTTATTTTAGTGCATATAAAATTGTGGTACTTTAGCTTTTTTCCCTGCCCCTGCAATTAATATAAATGTCTTAGTTTGATTGACTTTAAGGTCCAGCAAACTCATAAAAGCCGCATATGCTGTTATCAGACGCTGGAGACCCACACCTGTTCTGGAGAGAAGTACGGCATCATCGGCATATGCCAAGATAAGGAGCTGATGGGAGTCGCATATGGGGATGTCCAGGGAGACTCCCGCCAGTGCATCCTCCACACCATTTGAATAGATAAAAAATCAAAATGGTGCTAGTACGCAACCTTGTCTGACCCCTCTTGAGATCTTGAAGTGATGGGTCCGCTCCCCATTCCTTCCATATCGAACAGATGCAGAGGCATCTGAATACAATTGACGAATGAAGTCAATTAGAGGCTGATCCATTCCCATCTCTAACATAATGTCCCAGAGCTTCGGGTGGGAAACGCAGTTAAATGCTCCCGTTATATCCATAAAAGCTGAATATAGATTTCCACCCTTAACCCTCACATATGTATCCATGATGAGAGCGAGGTTCAGGCACTGGTCCACAGTGCCCTTCTCCTGTTGAAAACCATACTGGGTTTGCATTAAAAATTCCTATCACGCGCCCAATATTCGAGCCTAGACAAAAGGAGGCGACCCATCAGTTTAGCAGTTGTGTCAATAAGGGAGATGGGTCTGTAGTTTTAGGATTTTTTAAAAAACATTTTTACCTGTATCTCCCTTTTTAAAAATTGGAACTATTAGGCACATCTTCCATGATGGTGGGGGACCCAGTAGCGCTATCTCATTAGAGGCATTTGTCAACAGAGGGACCCAAAGATCTAGGTCCATCGGAAAAAAGTCTACTGGGACCCCATCTGGGCCCGGTGATTTCCCCTTGCTACAGGCCTCTTCACCTCCAGCAGGGTGAATACTAGGTTTACTTGGGGGTTCAGGGCTACTGGAGTGTGGGAACTAGGGTCAGAAGAGTTGATGGAAAAAATGCTTGAACAATGAGCCACCAGGTCACCTTCAGCTATATGTGAGTCTAAGGTAACATCTCCTTGAGTCTTAAAATAGGGCGCATTAATTATTGCCCAAAATTCTTTGCTGTTCCCTGATGCTGAGGCATCCTCAAGACTGGCCCATATTTCCTCCCTCCTTACCCTCTCCCTAGATTTCCTTGCTGACTTGTAGTCCCTACGTAACGAGGCAATTAATGTTGCATCCCTAGGTTGTATCTTTAATGCTGCGACTAAGGCCTTTCTAGATTTTGTGCAGGGAGAATCAAACCACCCATTGACCTTTTTGGGTCTATCAGACTTGTACCGAGTTAAAGCGTTTTTAATATGTCCAATAGGTTAGTAACGCCTAATAATGTTGCAGTAGGGGAACTATTTAGATACAGACATATTTCTATACTAAGTAGCGAATTACTAACCGTTTCAGGGATAATTTTAGCTCTATCAGGTAGGGCCCACTTCAGTTGATATCCGTTTCTTCTAGCAATTAAGGGTGGAGTTATTTCCTGCTGTCTAGGCAGTTCTCTAGCGGCAGAGCGGATTTCACATGTTAAAATGGCATGGTCACTATAAGATGTGAATAGGGTATTCGCATGGATACAGCTCACGTTTAGGTGGGTTGAAATCAGTTGTTTCATAGTGGAAACGACAAAATGTTTTCGGTAGGGATTCAGTGGTAGAAGGATAGTTAAGCACGATCACCAAGTCCCTATCCGAGAGTGATCGATTCAGACTATTGCCATAGGCACTATGAGTGAAATGGTGTAATGGGTTATCCATGAAGTCAGTCAAACCACATACCCTTTCTGAGCTGTGTTTACAGGGGTGGATATTAAAGTCTCCCAGCCAGATGATGAATAGAGGTTCTTTAAGCCTTTGAGTTTTAAGATTGGCAACCAGTTCCTTCTCTACCTCATCTACGGCTGAATGAATATTGGGCCCAAAATTCATAATATAAAAGTTACGTAAAAGCCAAGACCCTTGATTTTGCAGCTCAACGATAAGGATGTGGAATAGAGAGCTATTTCATATAAACATTTTTACTTTCAGATCCAATGTATTCGGGATCAGAGTTAACAAACCCCCCTTTGCCCTCCCTGATGGCGTTTGAACTGCCCTCGAGTGGAAGGAATGATAGCCATTTACAAAAATGGGGTCCGTAGCCCAGGCCTAAGAGCTTCACTAATTTTGGTCAGAGACATTTCTGATAGAAGGGGACCCTCTAGTGGAGGGGGAGACAGTCAATCACAGCAGTCCATACCTGAAAGAAGTACAAATCTGTTTGTAAGAGGTAAGCCAGGATTTCCTGCTGGGGTTGAATTTGCGTGGACCTCCCTATGCAGCAGCGATGTGCTTGGGGCCATTTGAACCATCCTAGGGGGAGAGGAATAGAAGTAGCCAAGTGTCATGGGGAGAATCTGGAAATCCTTAAGAGGGACTCTGTGTAATTGGGACAAAAGAGATCTCAATATTGATTGATTATTAAAGTTAATCACCACGCAGTCCTCCTCCAGTGTTTTGGGGGACAACCCCACCCACCATACCCTTCTTGCCATGATGATATGATTGGCTAACCATGACCCCTCTCCCATCATAGCTGGAGTATGGGAAGTCGGCCCATGTAGAGACTTATCAATTAGCTGAGTAGTGTTTTCGATTTGATTCACCCTCAAGGGGGGGAAGGTTTCCATGGACCAATACAAGTTGAGCCACAGTGGGTGGTAGATGCCGTGTTTGAAACCGGTCATAGACCTCCCCCATGATGTTATCTTTCTCCTGTATGATACCAACATTCCCCCCTCTGAATTAGCTATGTGTAACTTACTAGAGGGCCAGCCCACGGAGATGCTAGAAGAGGTAGGAAATGGGCGTCTCAGTTCACTCCGGATTGGGCGATTCACAGAACTTTGCAAAGTAGTCAATTGGGTCTGCTGATAAGGAGCAGGTGGATGGGTGGTTGTGTCCTTAGTGTGATCAAGTTCGGGTTGAAGTGGGTGAGATGGTTGGTGAGATGGGTGATCTTCGGCCGTTATTGTGGCTGATGGGGCCCTCTCCGTCTCCGTCTCACGTGATGTATGTGGTCTTACCAATACGCCCAAGCCCTCTAGCTTAGATAGTCTCACCTCAATTTCTGAGAGTTTGAGTTGGATAGGGGCTAATAAGACTGTGACCATATTCTCTATCCTGTTCCAGAATTCCTCTTCGCCAGACTGAGAAGGAAGTGTGGCCTGCTCATGGTTAAGTGGGGGCTGACTTATCCCCTGTTCCGGCTCTCCATTTCCCTTAGATTTAGATTTAGCAAGTCGGTACCCTTTTTGTTGTTGTTGTTTTACTTTCTGTGAGCCCGCTCCCCTCCACTGATGCGGAGTTGGTGCTGCACTGGTGGTGGCTCACTGATGAGGAGGTGGTGCTGTGTTGATACTGATGTGCTGTGCTGATGCTGAGGTAGTGCTGAGTGATGCTGAGGTGGTGGTCTGCACTGTTTCTGAGGTGGGGCTGTGCTGGTGATCAGGTGGTGCTGAGTGACGTTGAGCTGGTGCTGTGCTGAGAGGGTAGTGCGCTGATGCTGAGGTGGGGCTGCGTTGGTGGTAGTACACTGATGCTGAGATAGTGTTGTGCAGTGCGGATGTTAAGATGGTGCTGCGATAATGTTGAGTTGGTGCTACACTGGTGGTGCACTGATGAGGAGGTGGTGTTGTGTTTATGACAAGACGCTGCTTAGGTGATGTTGAGGTAAGGCTGAGTGATGCGGATTCCCTTACCACCACCCTTTAACAGTGTACCTTAAGGCTCCATAACCACTAATGTTCAGATGCATTTAATTAGTCATAAAGAGCCACACATACCAGTGTAGGGTGTCAGAGCACTTTGCATCACACACAAATTACACAGAGACAATCAATCATAAGTGTATAAATTGGCATAAACGAAATGTTACATAATACAGAGGACTACAGGGTGTAGGCGTCACAAGTCATGTATATTGGTATGCAGCATTGCTAAAGAGTGCTTGGGCCCCAGAAGCCCAAACACAGAATTGAAAACAGAACACCGTAGTTGGGGGTGCTCTTAAATGAAAAACAATCGATTTCCATCCAGATGAACCCTTTAGGCAACTTTAAAATCTCCTTTAATCTTTACTTTGCAGTGCATACAGTTCTTTGATGAAAGTAGAAATAAATTCACTGTTCTATACTAGGATTTTATTTTATAAGCTGCAAGTAACAGAAGAGCAGTAATCCATTGACCTATTTACATTTTATGCACTTTGTAATAGGCATGGTACACTTTCTTCGCAGCTGGCATATTAACCCTCTGGCTACCTTGCAATGAGTTAAAACTTCTCCCACTAGACAACTCTAATCTCTCCAGCAAGAACATCAATCTCCGGCGTTATCTTGGCATTTTTATTGTCTGGAAATTGCAGGAGGCCAGGAATGTGTGGAGTGCTTTTAAAAGTAAAATAAACTGGGAAACATTGCCTCTGAAGTCAGTATCCAGTGCAATGGATCACAGAGCCCTTGTGCTGGCCCTGTGTTCTAATTCTGCTTTTATTTAATATAATACATTCAAATGCACATTTAAAAGGGGACATTTTTCCAGAAGGAAACATTTTGTCCTCAGCGCAAAACCAATGAGGAGAAACTTCCAACTCCTCAGCCAGCAGCCAAACACAAGTCCTGGAGGAGAGGACAAAAACACAAGCAGCATTCATATTAAAGTATAATTTCAAGCTGTGTTTAAGTTTTGGTTTAACTTTTTACATGATTTAGAGCTGCAGTAGCTAGAAAGCATGGCTGGCCGCTGCTGACTTCGGAAAGGAAGGACAAGACGTGAATGCTGCAATAAAATGTAAGCAGTTACGACTGAGCACCCACAGTGTAACAAGAGGTTGAAAACATAATAAAATAGTCCCTCACGAGCAGATAAACAGAACAAAGTGTAATGATATTGTACTAAGTCCCTGCTCCTTTGAGGAAAATGGAGGGACAAATAGGCAGGACTAGCCACTAGTAAAGAAGGATGTTTAAAGGACATTGAAGCAAACAAATGAGAAGCAAGGAATGGCATTTGGCCCACAGAGATACATGTATACTAAAGTATACAAGAGGTCGTATGCTTACGCTCAACCTAAAAACCCATAGATGTTGTGCATGCCCAACTTTTAAAATATTTTACTAAAGAATATGATATGTGTGAAAGCATAGAAGACAACAATACGGATAGCAGATTTTTACAAATTACATCATCCATGCCAGGCCACCTAATGACATATTGCCTAAATTATCTAACTGCAGCTCATAAGTACTATTTCCTGGAATCGCCATATGGATCCATGTAGAATATATCTGTTTTATGAAGAAATATATAGATGCATGTGATGAGGTATAATTTTCAGTTTCTCTGTTATGTCTCTGTAACACTCCACTCTATAGTGCTTCAATCTGCAACACTCTACTCTCTGGCACTACACTATAACCCATTTCAGACTATGATATTTCAGTATACACCACTACACTGTACCTCATACCACTCTAAGCCAATCCACTCTACACTATTCCACTCTGCAACTCTCCACTCTATGCACTTCACTCTACTCCACTCCAGTATAGGCCACTCCACTCTACGCTCTTCCAATGTATGCCACTACACTGTACCTCACTCCACTCTCTGCCAATCCACTCTACAACACTCCACTGTACGCCACTACACTCTTTGCCACTTCACTGTACACCACTCTACTTTATGCTATTCCACTGTACTCCTATCCACTCTAATACACTCCACTGTATGCCACTCCACTTGGCGCTATTCCACTGTATGCTGTTTAACGGCACAACACTCCAGTCTAGGCCATTCCACTGAATGCTACTACACTGTCTGTCAACCCACTCTACAGTATTCCACTGAACACAGCTCCACTGGACAACACTTCACCCATAGGTATTCCACTCCATGCCACTCCACTCTATACCACTTCACTCTACAACACTCTAATATATGGTATTCCACTGTGTGGCACTCCATTCCGATCTAAGCCACTCCACTCTACCCCTCTCTACTCTATCACACTCCACTCTATGCCTCACCACTCTGTCTCCCCACTCTACTCCTATCCACTCTATGCCACTCCACTATACTCCACTCTAATCTACAACAATCCACTGTATGTTATTACATTATACATCACTCTATTCTATACCACTCCACTCTACAGCTCTCCACTCTAAGACAATACACTGTAATCTACTACACTGTATCCTATTCCACTGTATGACACTCCATTCTACGTCACTCTACTCTACACTGTTCCACTATATACCAATCCACTCTATGTCATTACACTATACGCCAGTAACACTCATTGTTATTCCATTCAAAGCCACTCTAATGGAGGCTACTCCACTGTTTGCCAGTCCACTCTATACCACTTCAACCAACGCCACTCTACAGTGTGCTATTACACTGTACACCACTACAGTCTAGCCCACTAAACTCTACCCCACTCTACTCTACAACACTCCAATCTACAGTATTTCACTCTACAACACTCTACTCTTCATCACTCCAGGCTATGTTTTTTCACTCAACAACTCTCCACTCTATGCCACTACACTGTAAGCCACTACCCTGTACCTCACTCCACTCTGCACCACTCTACTGTATGCTACTCCACTGTACACCCCTCCACTCTACGCTATTCCACTCTATGCCAGATAGATAGACCGAACTCCTGAGGCGGAAAGCCGGGAGCAACGAACAAGCACGCAGAAATCTGTATTTTATGGTGTATTATTTGTGTACTTTTAAAAATTAAACCTTTGGCAACACTCTCGCTACTTCCACTCCCCCGCACAGCCGATCTGAACGCTGTTGCGGGCCACCATTCACTGCCACGTCATTCTGGGGAAGCCTGATCAGGCCACGCCCCCTTCATAACGGGCCACGCCCCCCCGCCTTATAACGCGCCAATTCACAGGCGCCGGCAGATAGACCGAACTCCTGAGGCGGAAAGCCGGGAGCAACGAACGAGCACGCAGAAATCTGTATTTTATGGTGTACTATTTGTGTACTTTTAAAAATTAAACCTTTGGCAACACTCTCGCTACTTCCCCTCCCCCGCACAGCCGATCTGAACGCTGTTGCGGACCGCCATTCACTGCCACGTCATTCTGGGGAAGCCTGGTCAGGCCACGCCCCCTTCATCACGGGCCACGCCCCTTCCTGCTCCTCACTTACATAAACCATGTGCCTCCCACGGCCGCGCAGCGGACGGGCGCAGCGGGCGCGCCGGCGGCGCGCCAAAGGCGCGCCAAAGGCAAGCCCGTCTGCGCCCGTCCGCGCCAGGACGGGCCTGAGGGCATGCCATCCCGCTTTGCCTATTACATATTCCCCCCAAGCACTCAGGGACTTTCAGAACACTGCAATTTCACCACCTCCTATGGTTTTACATCGTATTATGTCGGCGGGCCTCATGCGCCCCAACCAACCCCTCCTCAAAGGCTGCACACCCCGAGCATTGGCACCAGCGAGCACCACATTCCTCAAGGTATCTTACCTTAACACCCGCTCACTGGTGAAGCACTCTGAGGATATTTTTATCCTGTTAACTAGCTCGAACCCCGATATGCTTTTACTCACAGAAACATGGCTCACATCAGAGTCCATGCCGGACATCCTGGCAGCCCTCCCCCCGACTACTACATCCTCTGCGCAGACCGCCCTGGCGACTGGCCTGGTGGTGGGGTGGCGGCCATTATTTCTAAGCGCCTTAAATCCATATCTTCATACTCCCTTCCTCTACCTGAGGTGGAGAACCTAATTATTAACGTGCAGACGGATGTTGATCCCCTCACTCTTCTTTTAATATATCGGCCCCCATATCCCATGCCATCTTTTTCCGCCACTCTTAGTGAACAACTATCCTCCCTTCTTATATCGCATTCCCATCTCGCCATTTTCGGCGACCTGAATTACTGGTTCGGCGACAGCCACGCCGGCTCTCATGCCACTGAGCTTTTTGAGACGCTTAAAAGCCTGAACCTTGTCCAACACGTCTCCCAACCTACTCATATCAAGGGACACGTCTTGGACCAGATCTGGACCTGCAACCTGGAGCTGTCCCCACCAGACATACGTCCGTGTACCTGGTCCGACCATCATTTGGTAGACACTATCATCACGGTTGCTGCTCAGACCCCCGCTCCCTTGATGGCCGGCGGCCATGCCCGTAAATGGAGCTCATATGACTCCCAGGGATTTCTAACTGCCCTGGCTGACACCTCCCCGGTGATTTCTGACTCCACCGACATGGACGGGCTGGAACAAAAAGTGGCCACCTGGCTCGAGTCGGCCAGCGATTTGTTTGCCCCTCTGGTTAAATTTCCCTGTACCAAACACAGGAACTCTCACAGGTGGTTCTCCGACGACCTCAAAGCCCGGAAACTTAAAACACGCCAGCTGGAACACATCTGGAGACACGATTATTCTGACCTAGCCAAACAATCTTATCTGACCGCTCGCAAAGAATTTAAAATAGCTATTCGTTTAGCTAAAACCGAACACTTCGCCAGTAGGATATCTCAGGCAGCTAATAAATCTAAGGAGGTGTTCAGAGTTATGAACGAGTTAACCACAGATGATAGGACCCTACCAGCCCAGACTCCCACGCAGGAGGCCTGTGACACCTTGAACTCGTACTTACTAGAAAAAATTTCCACTATCAAAAAATCCATTTCCTCACTCCACCAACTGCCACTACTGGATAACTCCCTCAATAATCCCCTGTCCTTCACTTCTTTCCCGGTTCTAGACTCCTCTTCTTTGGCGGAACTGGCCACTCGCGTATAATCTGGCTCCCCAAATGACTGCTGCCCGCCGTCCATTCTGCGGAACATATGTCTTAATCTACCTGACAGTATTCTACATCTACTTAATAGCTCCCTCAGCAGCGGCATTTGCCCCACTTCCCTCAAGGAAGCTATCCATGTACCCTTACTAAAAAAACCTGGCGCCGACATGACGGAGCCATCGAACTACCGCCCCATCTCTCTTCTCCCCTATTTTTCTAAACTCATGGAGGCCCATGTCACTCGCTGCCTGTCCGGGTTTATTGAATCCTCCGGCTATCTTGTACCTACCCAGGCCGGCTTCAGACCCGCCCATTCTACAGATTCTACAGAAGCTGTTATTCTGGCAGTCCTTGACACACTCAGAGGCAACGCGGACGCGGGAAACCCCCAAGCCCTCGTCTTACTGGACTTGTTGGCCGCGTTCGACACGGTGGACCATGACATCCTTCTCCACCGTGTCGGACAGGCGGGCATCCAGGGCGTTGCTCTCGAGTGGGTCAGGTCTTTCCTCACAGGGAGAACACAGGCGGTTCGCCTTGGTCCTTACACTGCAAAAAAAACTCTCACATCCTGTGGTGTCCCCCTAGGCTCTTCCCTCTCCCCGCTCCTCTTTAATCTTTACCTTCGGCCACTCATTCAATCGCTTCTGAAATGGGACATCGTCACCTATAACTATGCTGACGATCTCCAAATCATTTTCCCCCTTAATTCACCTAATGCCATCACAACTTTTCATGGAGCCATGACCCATATCCAACTCTGGATGAACCAGAACCAATTAAAGTTGAACCCCGGTAAAACTGAGCTCCTACTTCCCGGACTCAGTGCCACCTACTGGGGTCCACAGTTCTGGCCTCCAGAGTTTGGCACCCCCCCCCGTCCCAGCAAAATCAGTAAAAAGTCTGGGTGTCATTATCGACACCGAGCTTTCTCTTAGTGCTCAGGTGGGAGCGGTGGTTTCCTCCTGTATGTTCCAACTTCGGAGGATCCGCAAAATCCGCCACCTTCTCCCCCCGGCAGCACTCACCCAAACGGTCATTTCGCTGGTACTCTCCCGTTTGGATTTTTCCAATGCCATCTACCACGGTTTGCCACAATACCTGACTCAACGCCTTCAAATCGTTCAGAACCAGGCTGCCCGCCTGATCCATGGAACACCCAGATGGCAATCAGCTAAACCTTTGCTTACGAACCTGCATTGGCTCCCGGTTGACCGAAGGGCTGCCTTTATGGTGGCTTGTCTCACCTTTAAGGCACTTCATTGCCCTTCCCCTGCTTTCCTAAAATCTACCATCCGCCCTTACTGCCCCACACGTAATCTTCGATCTGCCCACCGCGACTTGCTGATCACCCCCAGGAGCAAAACTAAGAGATTCGGCGGACGCCGTTTCTCTCACCTAACCCCCGGGCTCTGGAACCTCCTCCCTTCCTCTATTAAATCTTGCTCCTCTTTTCTCAAATTTAGGAAAATGCTAAAAACTTACTTCTTTCCCACCCCCACGTAGACTCTGTTCCTCTACCTCCCCCTCACTTTGTTCTGTCTACCAGCGCCAGGAAGGTTCGGTGTCAGTGCGCTCTATAAGCAACACTTAACATAACATAACATATGCCATTCAACTACACCACTCCACTCTACCCCACTCCAGTGTACACTATTCCACTGTACGCCACTCCAGTGAACTCCACCCCACCCCACTCTATGCCACTCCACTCCATGCCATTCCACTGTTTGCCACTACACTCCACAACTCCACTCTGCGTAAGTCCGCTCTACCACTCTCCACTGTATGTCACTCCAATCTTTGCCTCTCCTTTGTATACCACTCCACTCTATGCTATTTCACTATTCGCCATTCAACTGTAACACACTCTACTGTATGCCACTGCACTGTAAGCAGTTCCACTGTATGCTGCACAACTCTACGACTCTCTGGTCTACGGCACTCCACTGTACGTCACTCCACTGTATGCCAATCCACTCTACACTATTCAGCTGTAAGCAACTCCACTATACAACATTCTAGTCTAGGCTGGTCCAATCTATGACACTCCATGTGTACCACTCCACTGTACGCCACTCTAATATATGGTATACCACTGTACACCACTGCTGTGTACGCCACTCCACTCTACACCACTCTAATTACCCCACTCTTCTTTACACCACTCCACTCTATATTGATCTACACTATGCCACTTCAGTCTATGCCACTGCACTCTACGCTAGTCCACTGTACACTACTCCACTCTACTCTATTCCACTGTATGTAACTCCACTCTCACCACTATACTCCCTGCTATTCCACTCTATGCAACTCTTCTCTAAGCCAATCCACTATATGCCACTCCAACGTAAGCTATGCCGGTCTACGCCAATACACTCTACGACACTCCACTGTTCAACACTCCATTATATGCCATTTCACTCTATGCCGGTCCCCTCAGCGAGACTGCACTCTACGCTATTCTACTGTATACCAATACACTGTACCTCACTCCACTCTATGCCTCTGTAGTCTATGCTACTCCACCATACGCTATTACACTCTACCACACTACAATCAACACCACTCCACTCTTCACCACTCCACTGTATGCCATTCCACTCTACTCCACTCCCTTGTACGCCACTTCAATCTACACCTCTCTATTATATGCTAATCCACTGTATGCAAATGCACTCTATGCCACTCAACTCTACCCTATTCGACTCTATGTCCTCCTACTCCACCCAACTCCAGTGTACGCCACTAAACTGTACACTATTCCACTGTATGCAGTGAGGAGTTACCCACAGAGACTGGCCTGCCACCTGGTCCAATGGCCAAACCCCCAGCTGGCAGCCAATCCCATGCTACAAACAGCCTTTGGCTGTGAGCAGTGGGGGTTGGCCACATGGCTTGGCCTGCCACAAGGCCCTGTGTCCAAACCACCAGCAGGCTGCCAATGCCACGCACAGCCTTTGTTGTGCACGGCATAGAGTTGGCCTTCAGACCCGGGAGACCCCATGCCCTGAGGCCAAAGCATATATATTAAGGGGAGGTGGGCATGCAGCCTTCTTGCTCAGCCTTGATTGACCCCAGGGACCCTATTCCCTGGGGCCAGTTCAATAAAAAGGGGAGGGGGCAGCATGGCCACTCTCCTCAAGCCTTAAAAGGCCCTAGGGACCCCATCCCCTGGGGCCAAATACAAAAAAAGGAAAGGGACCATGCAGCTTCCCTCCTGGGCATTTTTAGGGTTCTAGAGACCCCACCCACAGCCAAATTCTAAGGGCCCTGACCAACACTTACTATAACTTGCACACCCCCATACAGAGAGTTGTAGCTAGAATAAATTATCTATAACTCACACCTTCCCCTTGCACTGCTTATACCCTTTCATATTACATCACTTATAGCACATTAAATCAGAGTATTTATAACAAAATTCATGACATTTCAAATGACATTGATTATAAAAAGAGGGAGCATGGTGGAGGGCCGAGTTGGAGTTAATTTAGTCTGGCTAGCGAGTTATTTACATTCTGTGTGGAGGTGAGCGAGTTATAGTAAGTTTGGGCAAGGTGTTAATTATAACTATAAAGTTATAACCATAACTTTTCAATGTTTATGTAATCTAAGTTGGTTTTGTATGGAAATATTAAATTAGGTTTTTCTAACAATAACTAATCTTAAACCTTTGGTTTTTTCGTTGAATTTGTATTTAAAAAAAAATATGTTTCCAAGAAGAAGTGTCCCAGAGGGAAACATTCAGGGACTCCATTGTGTTGGATTGTTTTTCTTCAGCACCTGGAGGAAAAAAAGTTAATTTCAAACTTACTACGTGCAAAGTTATTTCACATTGGAACATTAAACAATATTCATTCAGAACCACACCAAAGCGAAAACTCCTGTAGGCAAATTATTTAATCAGGTTTGCCCATGTGAAAAAAAGGTGTAAGAAGGAGAAAGAAGAGGCTGAAGCAGGAAGATCGGCAGGGGACGCTTCTTCGGTTAATGCAACACCTTTGGCTTCTTCAGGTTTGCCAGCACCTCCCGCTGCATCTGTCCCTCCAGTACACCTTCTAATTATTCTACTCCATTAGCACCTCCACCAACACCTGGTGCATCAGTCCCTTCACCAGTACCTGCTCATGGTAGTGCTGTGCCAATACATCTTTTCAGGCAGAATTACAATATAATAGAGCAATATGGCAGTATAATCCGTTATGGTGGCTTCATCGTAGATGGTAATTTAATAATAGACTACTACAGTGAAATCTGATTGTATTTAGTAAACATAACACAAAGTCAACCCATCATTGTTTTCCTTTTTATGTGTTTTCAGACAAAACTCACATTTCTGTTACACTACTGTGTCATCATTTAGAACATTTACAGTTTAAGATTATCATAGGGTAGTAGACATCAAGAAACACTAGAGAAAAACAAAACACTTGGATTGTTAAAAAAATCATAGATGTTGTGCATGCCCAACTTTTAAAATAGTTTACTAAATAATATGATATGTGTGAAAGCATAGCAGACAACAATACAGATAGAAGATTTTTACAAAGGACATCACCCATGCCAGGCCACCTAATGACATATCCCCTAAATGATCTAACTGCTGCTCATAAGTACCATTTCGTGAAACCGCCATATGGATCCATGTAGAATATATCTGTTTTATGAAGAAATATATAGATGGATGTGATGAGGTATAATTTTCAGTTTCTCTTTTATGTCTCTGAAGACAAAATAGAGCTCTATTGCTAACAGTCAGCAGATTATCTATGGTTTTTAGTGTTATTTAGTAGTATTGGGCTTTGTCTATAGCCCACTTGTGGTATTAACCAATCGCATAATGCTTTCCTTCTCAATTTGATTTCTAACCTAGATTTCTATTAGCTTTGATTGTCAAGTGACCAGAAATGGGTGTTTCAAATGCCTTTTTAATAATGTCAAACCTCATTGCTTTACACTAGTTAATTTACTTGCCTCATTTTGGTTTTTCGTAGCATTCTTTTTTAGATTTCAATAACTGCCATGGTACTTTCCAGATACTTTCGAGAAAGTACCACGGTACGTCTGTTTAAAGGGTCTATGAAAGATACACTGAAGAAAAAAACCTCCTTAAATAATCACCACCAAACTTTGCATCATCAGTCGATGTAGAAAAAATAATAGGTCTGCAAAGTCTCCTGGAAATTCATCAAATGATGAAAAAGTTATATGCAAGCAATAATCTGAGGAATTCATATCTATTGGAGCCCTAACTATAACTACAGAGTGGCTATCTATCTATCTATCTATCTATCTATCTATCTATCTATCTATCTATCTATCTATCTATCTATCTATCTATCTATTGCTCGATCGCTAGATATATAGATATATAGTTAAATATATAGCTAAATATAGAGGGAGGTAGGTAGATAGATAGATAGATAGATAGATAGATAGATAGATAGACAGATAGATAGATAGATAGATAGATAGATAGATAGATAGATAGATAGATAGATAGATAGATAGATAGATAGATAGATAGATAGATAGATAGATAGATAGATAGATAGATAGATAGATAGATAGATAGATAGATAGATAGATAGATAGATAAACAGACAGACAAACGGATTGACGGACGGGCATACGGATGGATAGACAGGTAGATAGATAGATAGATAAATAGATAGATAGACAGACAGACAGACAGACAGACAGACAGACAGACTATGGCTATGTAGTGCCAGGTTATGTAGTGAATGCAATACTTGTGTAGGTCCTTATTTTGACTGCAATATAGTGTCACACAACCACTCGTATTCATACACTATTTGTGCGTTTGAATGGACACATCTGAATACTACATGTTGTGTATTACAATTGTATAGTGGCACATTCTTGAGCTGGTTTTATTATATTTGTTTTTATTACAGGCGACTTCGTTCTACAGTGCAGTACTATGTAGGGTCGGAATTGTACCAAAGCTCGAGGCAGCATGGCAGTGGCATTTTCATTTAAATTGATCCAATTTTTATGCTGGTACACCAGTCTAGTTGTAAAACAGTGTCATTAGTTACATTCAGGTTTACAAGACTTTCGTGTTCTTTGGGTAAAAGGTCACCTTGAATATTAACCATTGTAAAACACAGTGCCAAAATCATTGCAGTGCACTTCGTTCATTGTGTGGCATGCTACAAATCCAGCACAGGTTGATTTAACTTCGTTTAAAGCAATGCCATTAAGAATTAACTCTCGAAAATTTGCTAAAATTTAAAAAATGAAGTATCTATTGAAGAAAAGGATCAAACCACAAAAATCACAATTAAGGTCCCTCTAAAGTGCTTGTCATCATATAATGTGCATTTGGACGATTTGCAGAAGACCAAATGCATTATGGGATGATAAAGCTCACCTTGGAGAGGCTTAATGCTTAATTAAAAGGACGAGTGCTGCTATAAATGCACCGATGAGATAAAGCCCTACTCATTCTTAAATCTTACAGAGCCAAAGTGTCTGGCTGAGTTTTAATTAATAGAGTTCTATATGGGTTTCTCAGAAATAATAGTAAAACGTGGAAGAAGAAAACGATGCCCCTGAATAAAATCTATAGAGTGTTTTTTTCTAATATTTCACAAGAAATAATTTCAATGTAATGTAAGGGCTATGTATCCTAATAAAAGGAAGTTTGTGGAAGATGGAAGCTTTTACTCAATGCACCATTGTGACGTTCACTTTGTTCATCCCTTGACCACAGTTCAGGAGCGAATGTTTCTCTTTTATCTTGCTTAGTTATCTTCAAATTCTTTTACATCATCACAAAGTTATAAAAGTTGTGGCATGATTATATCATGAAGTGCGGAGAAACTCCCATCTATGCGGAACCATCTGCTGGTGTAATAAATGCAATAGCATGCGCTGGCAAAGCCACGAGGTCTGGCCTTGGCAAGCTGGTGCGATTTATTTTCCTTTTTTTTCATTGCACAAATATGACACAAAAAGAAAAAAACTGAAAACAAGGTGCCACCTAAAAGGTCTGCCATTTGTTTGCAGTCCAGATGTAAATTTTAGCAAGCAGGTCTTCTTACAACATGTATACAAACCCTATTTATTTTGAATGCATATGACAGGAAGGTACCATCCTTAATAATGGAACGAAAGATAATATTACCTTGCATTACTGTACCATGAAGGCAAGTGCGGTTATTTACTGATGGACTCATTTAGAGTTAAGTAAACTGGTGCTTTCTAAGACTTTTTGTATTCAATATTACAATAAGATATCCTGTCTGCCATGTTACAAGTGCATTGACATATAATGCACTTGAAATTAGCTGGATGGGATATCCGTCACCCTTGTGATAGAGTACCCATCCACCAATCTCTAAACCTGGCCCCAAGTCTGAGCGCAGGTGTCAGCGGGTGGAACAAGATCCAAAACATTACATTAATTTACTTAGCGTTATAAAAGCCTATGGGGGCAGGGAAAAGTGTGCCACATGAACCCTCACACAAACTTTAGTAAATGTAAATCAAAAATAAATGGGATAAAGGATGGGAAATGAAAAGTATAGGCAACTTAAAGTATTGGCCCTCTTGCCTTGGCCTTGCCATTGAATTGCATTTCTTTTTAGGTGCATGTGCACTTATGATCAGGAAAAATGCCATTCTCACAGTGGAAGAGAGCAAATAGCTGAGGTGAACTGACCCAATCACCTAATTGTATGACATGATGGCAGGAGCAAAATGTGCATGACAGTTAAACAGATCATTTGATGAAGAGGGCCTACCCATGCGTATTGATTTATTTATAAATTCTTTGGATTACATGATACTAGCAAGACTCTCTAGGCCAAACCTAAAAATGATCTTACCAGTGAAGACCCCCTACTAGGGACCTGCCAAAGAAGACACAGAGAAATGGAACAGAGACCATGGTCGTCATTAAAAAAAACAGTATATATGCATGGAATTAGCAAGCTAAGCACGTCTTGGATACATATTTTAATTTTAGGTCTGCAAGAGAGAGAAACGAAGAGACCAAAACGAAGTGGAATGGATTGTGTAGGAGTGTCGAGAAAATTCTACTTTGAAGAAAGAAAAAAGATTATGTAGGAACGTGAGAGAGAGAAAAAACAATTCCAGCAGCATGCTGAGATAGACAATATTATCCTTTACATAGGCCTTACCATCTAGATAACTCACCCAAGCTAAACGAACCAATAAATAGTCTCAGCCCGTTTCTAAATCTAAGAAGCACTGCATGAAACTTATCGTCAAATAAGACGGTCTGTTTTCTTTGTCACCTTGTATCTCCTCTCTTCTTAATCAAGCAGCTTTAAGTCTGGAAAAAGACGCATACATGACTTAGAAGAAACTCTCGATCCATTATTAGCCGGGCTGGCTTTGGCACTGGTGGCGCCCCCGCTGCAACAATCACTAGTGGCGCCCCCACACCCCATGACTGCCTCCTTGGATTCTCTCACTACCATCTGCAAAAGTGCTCCTCATCTCTCCTATCGTAAGATATTGCTAAACACAGCGCCTCCCTGAGGTCAGAGCACCCCCCTCCACAGGTCAGCGCCCAGTGCACCAGTTGCACTGCCCTAAAGCCGGCCCTGATTATTAGGATGGGAGTGACAATCTACATTTTTACCCTCTTTTCACACATAATAGGGTTACAATTTGAGAACAAACTGCAGAGGCTCCCACTGTATGTGGGAGGGGAAACCTGCTGCGAATTGTGGGAGCAGCGGGTTTCATTTCCCCGAGTTTGCATGGATCGGAAATGGTATAACACACGCTTAACCGTATTGTTCCCCATTTGGGAATGCCCAACTGGTAATATGGCTCAAATTGTGCACCACCCTTATTTGTGCACTGTGCAATATCACAAGATAGTGAGCGCGCAATTTGTACCCGATTATTTGCACCCTCATCGTGATGCCTTCTCAAATAAATGACAAAATGAATTAGCGATATTTCTACCTATCACTGAGAGTGAGTCACTTTAGAAAGTATGTTCAATACATTTCTTGCGGTGTTCTTTATGATAGATTCTCACCAGCTCTTTCCAAGAAAAAAAAACACTATCTACAATGCAAACCCAATGGCAACTTTCACAATATTAAAACAATCTTTAATAGTTACACAAGGACAAAAGCATCATTTGAGAAAAATGCTGGAGATGAAGGTGCAGTGGAATGACACTTCTGCAAACTGGGAATTCCAGTAACTCAGATAATCGGTTGCACGGAGCAGTTGTAGGTATGATATATCTAAGGTTGGAGAGACATATAAAAACGAAAACTGAAAGCCAGCAATAGCATGATCGACTGGATAGCCTGGGAAAAGAATTTGATCTTAACCACTTGACTGAAGGCAAAAGAGAAGATTCATCAGGCGCTAAGGAATACTCTGATGACAGTTATTTTTAATACAAGAAAAACAGAGTGACTGACATATAACTAGCTACAGGTTAAACTCCCAAACTCCGGATGTGGTGGCAACAACGGATCTATTAAAAACTCAAGAATAGCTAGTGAAAAGGATTTCATGGATGACTGTCAAGAAATTCGGGACAGTGATCTTCAACTAAACACAGTGAATGAAGACTGACAACTACAACAACAAACAGAGCAGTAAACTAGAGGCTTCTTAGGCATGAGTTAAAAACAAAAACTATTTTTCTCAAATGTGATTAAGATTAAAAGTAAGTGATGTTCAATTTTCCAAGATGCACTTGCCTTTACGACACATTAAACTCTTAGACATAACTCAGATTTCAAAAGTCATAAAAGATTCTGGCTATAGACTAACTCCTTTGGGGAGAAAATGTCACTTTGCCATGGGTTTTAATGTTCTTACAAGACAAACCAGTCTTCTATCTAAGAAAACCATGCCATCAAAAAAATCTCCTGTAATTTGCGTTACTCAAAATACACAAACGTTTAGAAATTTCGCCCACATTAAGAAAAACAAGTATCGTCCTAGGTTGCAAGGTAACAGGCGACATACCAAGAAAAAAAACACGGGTACAAGGAAACAGTTATGCAGGAGGTAGTGTCTTGACAGGCACAGCACTATGGCATGATGAGTAATTGAGCAGTAACCTCGGCTTATTCACAGAACTGATTCCAACAGCTCAGCTCAGCTGAGAGTTTCATGTAAAAGTATAGCTGCAAAAACACTTAGCAGTAGGTCAAGTCTGACATACTGCTCAGGTGTCAACAGGAATGTCAGAAAAAAGATGAACAATTCCAGTAGATTCCTAAGGAGTGGTGCCTGATGTATGGACTCATATCCGACAAAGAGACACACAACTCATCTTTGAGGATTCACTTTTATCCTATCTAGTGCACAGAGCTGGTGTATATTTAACTCGTTTCGACTTGTAATGCTACCAAGGTAAGTTTAATTTTCCATCACCAATGTCAGGTACCCACATTTTCAGCAGTTGTCTGAGCCCTACTACCATGAATGTGTTCTAACAATAAGGACTGCCAATGGCTCAGATGCCAGGAGCAGTACACTAAAACAAAAATAATGAATGCAAATAAAATGTAACATTTATTAAAACACATAATCATAATTGTAAATCTATCTCATAAATCATAAATTAAATGTATCTTTTTTTTAGAAACTGCAAACCTATCAGTATACATTCCATATAGCTGTGCACTTTCTTCCAATAGTCAAAAGTGTCAAAATTCCCATCAGTAAGGCCCTTTGCTTTACTCAGCAGTCAATAAACTGCTTCGACAAAGCCAGTGGGTCTCTCCTTTGATACCGGGTGTCGACCTACTGGCTTTTTTTCAAATACGTACACAAATGTATCACAGACATTATTTAATATTTTGTATTGTGTTTTATGAAAAACCACTACAAGTTACTCACTCTATAAGTGTGTGCAGGGCCGGACTGGCTACCGGGCGTTTTGGCATGCTGCCCAGCTGGGGGCTGATGTCACTGCGGTGGGGGCTAATTTCGTTGATGGAGACCTGTCTGTGCTTTGAAATAAACAAAGCAAAACTAATTTCGTTTAGCACACGCAGGTCCCCATCAACGAAATCAGCCCCCAGCTCGGCAGCATGCCAAAACACCCGGTAGCCAGTCCGGCCCTGAGTGTGTGCATGTCCACTGGAAATCTTGCAATGCTTTTTCATACAGTATAACAAAAACCATTACAAGGTGGCCACTATGTGTGCGTGGCCATTTTGAAATGGTGTCTAACCATTCAAAAACGTCTGCATGATGATATATTAGTCAGTCAGTCAAGTAATCTTTATTTCGGTCAAAGACCATCAAAGATACAAAATTACAGACAAGTAAATAACCAATACACAAGGATAAAAAACAAAATTTTAAAAATGTCAGTTATACAAATTATTTACAGATAAAAAGAAGGGAAAAAAAAAGTTTAAAACAAGAGGAGAAATATGAATTTCCCTGAATTGTCAGTAAAAGAACAGGGATCTCATGAATTTATGGGAAGGATTTTCTCCTACGCCACATGGCATTAATAAAACGTGAAACCGAGAAAACTATGGGCGTGGAGGTGTTGATTTTAAAGGTGTTGAGTGCCTGTTTATAGTTGCTAACCCCAAGATTTCTGCAAATGGAGACAAGCCAGCGATATCGCATTAGCTTGTACCCAGTACAGAAAAAAATACATGGGCGACAGACTCTTCCTTACCCTGGCAAGCCGGACAAACCAAAGATTTGTCGTTCGACCATTTGCATGAGAATGCCCTTAGTGGGTGTGTGCCGTATCTGAATTGGAGATACAGTTTCCTCGCACAGAGCGGCACTACCTCATCGAGAAATGGCTCTAATCTATTGACAGTTTTTTGATTAAGATAGTCTAGTATAAGTGAACCCAGCCCGGGATTACTGAGAATAGTCGAGATGTAATAGGTGCGGTGTAGATCGACTAGGTCGGCACGAGAAATCTCAGCACAAAATGAGGCTGGGTTCGACCACAAACCTGGGATACCCAGTTTCACACTTGCGTTCTTTATGAACGCAAACCAGGGCAATTTGTGGGTTCCCGCAAGTGACAGCAGCTCTTGAGTTTCAAGTCTGAAGTACAACAATTCCGGGGTAACCCAGAGTCTACGCCAGTATAATAGAGGGCGTAAGGTAGCTACTTCTTCAATAGATCTAATGCCCAGGTCCATTCTGATGGGAATGAGAGGGGTACTAGAAGGTAGAGCCAACAATGATCTATAGAATACGTTTTCCGCCCTGGAGATGTCAAGAATCGAAGAATGGCCCCAGAGTTCAGCGCCATTCAAAATGGCGCCACGTGCTTGACTTCTATATATTTCCACGACAGGAGTGACTGGCTTGATGGAAGACTCTCTATGGAGCCTTAATATACCCCCTGTGGTTTGTGCCAGTCTTAATTTGGCTTTAGCCAGTTGGGGACCCCACTCCATTCTGTCAGTCAGAGTGATGCCCAGATATTCAAACACGGTGACCCTATCGAGTACTATACCATTCAAACAGGGATTGGGACATCTGGTCTTTGGTGGATTGCAGACCATAAATTTGGTTTTTTGCGTATTGATCACCAAACCCCTTATGTGGCAGAAGTTGGCAAAACTGTCCAGGGCACGCTGAATGCCCATAGGCGATTTAGAAAGCAGGAGGGTGTCGTCTGCAAACATTAGTGCAACCACCTGATCATTGAGTAGTTTTGGGGCATCAATGTCTTTAACCTCTTTAAGGTGGGTGATGAGTGCGTTCACAAAGAGACAGCATAGAGTGGGGGCCAAGACACAGCCCTGTCGTACTCCTCTCGCTACTGGAAACCTAGGTGTTAGAGCACCCTGTTTGCCACTACTAACTTGAGTGAAGTTGTCCAGGTGAAGTCTCCTGATGATGTTAAGAAGATTAACGGGAACCGCTTAACCACAATTAAATTACTCTAACAGACCATAAGTGGTCAGTAGGGGTGCATGTTATGGGAAACTGTGACGTGCTACGTGAGGGGATATATCTTCCATCACCTGAAGGTGAGCAAGGAAAAAATTCCTTTTTATTTAGTTACCCTCACACACCCTAGTGGTGTCATGCTTCATCATCGGGTCACCCCGACGCCTATAAGTCGGGGTGGGCTCAACCACAGCGTTGGGAGCTCTTTGAAGAAGTATAAGACCTGGGGGGCTGAAAGATTAAAACACCTCAGACAGATCCCCGGTATCCCTTTATTTTTGGGTCTGCCTGGGTTATTAAAACAAAAAAGTATGGGTCTTATTGGAAGTCTTATGGTCCTAAGACCCTAGTGCCAACATGTTTCAGTCCATATATGGCCGTGAAGGTCCTGGACTTTCTTCAGGGCAAAGTAGGCCTCCCTAGGGGACAGGAGAGGGGAGTCCCTATCCTGTACGTAGTTCAAGGGCAGAGTAGCTGCTCCTTGTGTAAGTGATTGGTTATTTATCAATCACGCGCCATCCTCCATCTGAAAAGAGAAGAACAAACGACAAAGAAACAAACAACATACTTTTTTATGACTTCATAGTGGTATTTCCACAATGCTGTGTCCCCAAAAACGTGCTTTGGAAAAAGACCAAAACCACAGGTGCCAAAATGTGTCTATGACATAGTGGTGTTCACCTCTTTCCAAACATGTGCCACTCGTATCCGTATCTGTACATAATATTACTACGTGACAGATAAATAGTGTGGTGGCGAATTTGCTCATATCCTGACAAATAGTTCATGCCAGTAGGTCTATATTATCTCAGTAAAAACTCTATGTATCGCTCTCACTCATCACTCACACCGTGCTAGTGAATAAAAACAATGACAATGATCATGTATAATGATCGTTATCTTTCCTTTTAAAAAGGTTGTGCAGGATACATCAATAAACGTCCTTACCCAAATTCTGGAGGGTTCCTGTATCTCGGGGAACCGTAAGGCTTCTAAGGGTAGCTCTATAGTCAAACCCTGTCATAATGGCCCCGAGTGGGAAGAGGAAATGCGAAAAGGCAGGGTGAAGGGTAATATTCAGAATGGAGCTTATGTTCGCAGGCGCTCCCCATTTGGGGAAACATGATCATACTCGGATGTCTGTGTGTTCGCCCGTGACTTACTTCATCAAGAGTCCTGCCCCACCTGCAAACCTATTTGGCTTCGGTTCCCGGCTCTCGCGTCGATAGGACGGTAGCCGGTGGTTTTTGTACTTCCGTATTGTTCATTAGCTCGTAAATGTGCGCTCGTAGGCGCGTACTTTGTGACGTAGTGACGGTCACTACGTAGAAGGGGGAATGATGGGAATTGTAGTTTGAAATCTTACTAGCATCATTCCTTTGTTGCGATCAATGCTGATAAGAAGATATGTTATCATGGTCTTTATGATTATGTTATCCCAGATAGAATATGGGGCTGTGAGACGGAGATTTTTTACGCATTGTTTATCTATTTATTATTTGGCGCTGATAGGCGCGTGTTGCGTGATGACATAGCCGTCTCTGTATAAATGAAAGAATCATGGGACATGTAGTGTGTATTACCGAAAGAGAGTTAATGGCAATAAATGCTGATACGTCGATTAATGTATCAAGGCCTCTGTTGGTGTGTATATCCACATAAAATTATGTAGGATATAGGGCCCACAACTTTATTTAAAAACATGTTTTGAAAGTAAAAAACCTTTTTATAGATGACCTGTTGGCGTTTACAAATAAGGAGGTAATGTCTAACATTGTAATATCAACATACACGCAGAAGTGAGGTTGTCTTAGTACATGTATTTGATAAGGTATCAATAACATAATAAAGATCTATGTTTTTAGATGATACTTTCAGGGACACTATAATGGCCATATGGTTGTCTTCTCAAAAGGGTTTTTCACGTGAAATCAACCATAGTGGGACCAATCATAATGAATCGGAAAGAAGAGCAAAAAAGATCATGATTATGGATGGATCAGTGTTTATCCGATCAATTGATTCCACGGTATACAGTCGTTGAGGCCCCTCTCATGGGTCTTCAAACGGTGGACCCACCGTTGTTCTCGCTCCAGGAGTTTCCGTTGTAGGTTATTCGTGTTTTTAACCTTTTCTATAACCGTCCATTTAATTTCCGTGTCCTTGTGTTTTTTTCTCATTATAGTGTGCAGTAAGTCTGGTTGCTGTTATGGCACGCCGTATTGTGCTTCTATGTTCGCTAATGCGAATTTTCACTTTGCGGCTCGTCATTCCAATGTACATCAAGTTACATGGGCATTTGATCATGTAAATCACTGATTCTGAATTACAATTAGTATGTGATCTTTGTTCCCAAGGAGAGTATAGGCCCAATTCTATTGTCTTAGTGTGTTCTGTGAAAGGGCATGCTACACAGGATCCACAAGGATAGTGTCCAGTAACCTGGGGAGTGCTCCAAAGGGTCATTTGATTGGTAGTTTTGGGTGTAGATGTGTCGGTGTGTACTAATACGTCTCTCAAACTTGTGTTCTTTCTGAATGAGAACATTGGTTTCTCAAAGGATAGTGTGTTGGATGTTAATATGGGCCACTTTTTGTTTATTATCTTTTTCAGATCATTAGAAGATGAATTGTACGTGGTGACACATATAAATTGTTTGGCCTGTTTTTTTACGTGTGTTTCCAGAAAAGCCTCTCTTGGCATATTACGTGCTCTTTTATTCGCTCTCTCTATAATCTTGGTGGGGTACTTCTTTTGTTTTAATTTGTTGGTAAGGACAACTGCTTCTTTTTTGTATGTCTCAAGGTCAGAGCAATTTCTGCGTACCCTTAAGAATTGGCCTACTGGTACATTTTCTCTTAGGGAGCGTGGATGTGCGCTATCAAATCTAAGTAGACTATTCTTGTCCGTGGGTTTCGTATAAAGAGAGTTCTTAAGAGTGCCTTCTCTAGCTATAAAGATGACGTCCAGAAATGATATTCTTTCTCTGTGCATGGTCATTGTGAAATGAAGGTGGGGGTTCAGACTGTTGATCTTAATTCCAAAGTCATTAGGACTGGTCATATCTCCCTTCCAAATCAACAGTACGTCCTCAATATATCTGTACCATTTGTATATATTGATGGTGAATGGGTTCTGTGTCCATATATGTTGATCCTGAAAGAAACCCAAATACAGACAGGCCAGTCTCGGGGCGAATGTACTACCCATTGAAGTTCCGTGTACTTGAAGGTACACTTGATTTTCAAACTTAAAAAAGTTTTCTGTAAGTGCCAAATGTATAAGTGTAGTAATCCATTCAATTGGTGCTGCCCAAAGCCATTCTTCTTGTTTGAGAATTTCTTCAACCACTCTGATACTTTCAGCCTGGGGTATGTTTGTATATAGCGCTTCTACATCAAGGCACACCAGGATGTTCTCATCTGGGTTGTATTCCACTTGTTTAAGTAGATTGAAGAGGTGTTTGGTATCCTGAACATAAGACTTAATCTTAGTTACCAGAGGACGTAAGAACCAATCTGTGTATTTTGACAAGGGTTCTAGAAGGGACCCTATTCCTGAGACAATCGGTCTGCCTGGGGGAGGAGTTTTCCCTTTATGTATTTTTGGATCGTATAGAAGAATGGTGTTCTTGGATCCTCCTGATTTAGAAAATCATATTCCTTTTTGGTGATCCACTCTTTTTCTAAAGCATCCGCCGTGAGTGTCGAGATAGAAGTCTTGATCCGTTGTGTAGGATCTTTGTTGATTTTCTTGTAGTATCTTGTGTCTGCTAGTAGATTCATACAGGCGGTTCTATATGCATTAGTACTTTGAATGACCGTGGCTCCACCCTTATCTGCTGGTTTTATGATTATGTCCGTCCTGGATTGAAGAGTTGTCAAAGCTGTTCGTTCTTTCTTGCTTAGGTTGTGTTGAATACATTTTTGCTGATTTGGAGTGATTCAACTTCCTTAGTCACTGCCTCTTCAAAAGCGATTACTTCCGGGGGCATCATATTGGTGGCAGGACAGAAGGTAGATTTACATCTTAAATCAGTGTGGGTATCGTCCTCTGGAAGGCCTACTTTATCTCTAAAGAAGGTCTTTAAACAAATTTTTCTGAAAAAATCCCCCAGTTCACAGCGTATGCGGAATTTGTCCAGGTGGGTAGTTGGAACAAACCCCAACCCCTTCTCTAGGACCATTTCTTCTTCTGTGGTAAGGATGATGTCTGTCAGATTGACCACTAGTCCTTCGTGTTGCTCGTGCCTGGTTGTTGACCCCTGGTGTTGCTCCTTGTGTTCATGGAACTCCGATCCTCTTCCCATTGGACTCTTTTGTTCCCACTTCTTCCTCGTTTGCCTCTCCTTCCGCCCTGTCCTAAAAAATGCTGGTTAAACTCAGGCTGGTAGTACGGGCCCATAGGGAATTGGGGGGGGGGCATGAAATGGGATTGGGCCAAAAGGAGCTGGCCATGGGTACATCTGCTGATGTCCATATCTTTGATTGGAATTCCCTCTTCATGGTCTTCTTCCCCGGCCTCGCCAGCTTTTATTCGATCCATCACTAGACCAATCGTCATATTCAGAGTCAGATGATGCTGTCTGTTCACTATGTGTTGATCCAGAGTCTGAATTCTCCTGACTCTTATAATCGTCTCTGATATGTGGATAGACCTTCTCGTGGGTAAACTTTTTTAGGTCTTTCTGTAGTTTGTTAATTTTGCTTTGCATAAGGTAATCCTTATGTTCGCTTATCTCCTTATTCACTTCTTCAAGTTTCTTTTTATATAAGGTTAGTTTAATTTCAGTTATCAGCGAGTCCTCGCTTATTTTAATTTTGACCATTAGTGCGTCAGATAGGCGTTTGGCTGTATTCATAATTAAAATAAGCCAGTCGCGTGAGCATCTCCACGCGATAAGAGACCATTCTTTTTTGAATTGTGGATCTTCAAGGAAGATCCTAGGTGCATTAGTCACTATTAATCCCGTGGGGGCTGTATCACCTCTGAGGTACTCTGTCATAATGGCCCCATGTAATAAGATTTTCATTTGGCTCTGTTTAAGTTCTTTTAGTTCATCCCAGTTTTGGGCCTGGGAAAGGTTTTGACTGATGTTAGTGTCTGCTAGGAGCGATGGTCCTGCTAATATGGCAGATGCTATGTCATCTGAATAGCCAATTCCAAATTGTTCTGCCATATTTGTACAAATAGGTCGTGTATTATAATTATTCTAGGGGTGTGGCGAGCGTCGAGTAAGAACGGATACTTATGAGAGACACTAGAGAAATATAGTGAGTTCTCTTACAGAAACCTTCTGTTAGTAAACCCTACAGCTGTGCGCTGCGCTAATCATGTATTCACATCAAAGGCTAGTGAACCACTTGTTCAATGCCAAGAGGGTAAAGAGGATTCTAAGTCAGAGTAACTCCTCCTTAATGTAATCAGTTAACCACAATTAAATTACTCTAACAGACCATAAGTGGTCAGTAGGGGTGCACTGTTATGGGAAACTGTGTCGAGCTACGTGAGGGGATATATCTTCCATCACCTGAAGGTGAGCAAGGAAAAAATTCCTTTTTATTTAGTTACCCTCACACACCCTAGTGGTGTCATGCTTCATCATCGGGTCATCCCCCATATCCTCTAGCACTGCCCATAGAATGTGGCGTGGAACCAGGTCAAAGGCAGATTGGAGATCTACAAAAATTAGGTAGAGACTACCCCCCTCTACTTTGACAGTTTTCCAGTGTAAGAGTAAAAGCCTGTGTAACTGGTCTACCGTAGATATCTTATCCCTGAAGCCTGCCTGGTGGCAGCTGAGAATCGAATGGTCAGCCATCCAAACCTGGAGCCGATCGAGTAGTATACGTGAGAAGAGTTTCTGACTAACATTGATCAGGCTAATCGGGCGGTAGTTGACCAGGAGTAGGGGAGAACCCTTTTTAAAAATCGGAATGATCTCGGCTCCTAGCCAGGTATCCGGAAGTTTGGCACCCATAATTATGGCATTATATAAATAGCAGAGGTAAGTAACCCAGATTGCCGCCTGATCCTTATAGAGGTCACCAGGGATGTTATCGAGCCCGGGGGCCTTACCGACAGGAAGCCTCTTTATGGCAGATTCAACCTCTGCTAGAGTGACTCTAAAGTAAGAGGCTTCAGTAGGTAAGGGAGTAGGGCTAGGTAGGGAGCATACTGATATATTCTCCACATTCTGGGACGGAAACTGAGAGGAAGAATTGGTAGTTGGATGGGAGACAATTGGGGGAGAATACAGAAGTTGGTAGTGTTCAATCCATTTCTCTGGGGCTATATTAGAGTCGTCTGCTCTACGGCCAGTCCCACTTCCATTTCTGATTAGTGACCAGAATTCCCTCGTATCCCGGTTCCCGAGTGCAGATTTTATAGCATCCTATTTGTTGTTGACCCAGTTCTGTTTGGCCTCATTTAACACTGTTTTATAGTGCAATCTCTTTTGCCTAATCAGTGATCTATTCAGAGTTTTGATGGCGCCTTTGCGGTCTTGCAATTGTGATCGAACCATGTGAGGGGTTGCTTGGGCTTTCCGGGTTTGGCCAGAAGGGGATTTAGTAAGTCAGCGACGGCGGACACTAAACCCGAGTGAATACAATAAATCTGACAGGTATACGAATCGTGGCTCTGGTCTAAGTGGGCAGTCAGGTCTGAAAGTGCCCGATAAACTACTTGGTATAGATTGGCCATTTTATCAGGAGATCTTTTGACCATAGGCCATTTGAGCCTTCTTCTATCATTTGAGAGGAGAGGGGTGCCGCGGGTAATAGTTCTTTGCTCTGTAATTGGCCCAACTCAGGGAAACTTAAATCTAGTACAAGGGCATCATGATCGCTGTCATGGCGAGAAAGGACATTAAAATCCATAACCCTGGGCCAAGTCCGGGTCTCTACCAGGACATAATCGATACGGGAGGACTGACCAGGGCGATTGAAGGTTGGTCTGCCCTCCATGTCTGATTGGGAGCGGCCATTACAAGCTCTCAAGGAATGTACCAGAGTGATAGAATTCAGCTGGAGGGCAAGAGGTGACCAGGACTTTATCGGGGGGACTTGAAGGTCAGGAATAGACCAGAGTGAATCCTCCTCAGAGGTGATGGACTCTACGGATCCCAGCAGGGGTTCGTACTGGCAATTGAAATCTCCAGCAATAATCAAAATGGTCTCGCCCTGTACTGTTGAGATGAATTTATCTAGACTATCCAATAGTGGCGATTCTTTGCCAGGGTGAGTGGGCCGGGAATAGACATTGATGAGGGTCAGGATAATTTTAGAGGGGAACGAGAGTTTGACGCACTGTATATCAGGAGAGAAAGTGTCTACATGAGACCCGATACAGCCTAAGTGGGAGCCGATTAGGATGGACATACCCCCAAATGGTCTACCCCTCTCGGCGATTGAGGTCAAGTTGTTAACAGATAGAAAACCCAACCTGGTAAAATTCTCCCTAAGCCAAGTCTCCTGGAGCAGACATACATCGAACTGGTCGATGAAAGAACCCTAATCTGGTAAGTCCATCTTGTTACGGAGTCCCGCTACATTCCATGACAGAAAGGAGAGTTTGTTAACAGTTGCCAGAGGTACAAAGCCGTTGGTGTGAGGGGATTTTGGCTGCACAGGTGCTAGTAGAAGAGGAGCAATGGCCTTAGCATTCTCTGGTTTAGAAATATCCATCACCACTTGGGGGCCTACAACAGGGGATGATAAAAGATAGGAAGGACCCCGGGGAGGATCAGACCCACTGATGTCTGAGTTAAGGAGAATAACAGTGGGGTCCCCGACATTGGCCGTTGTACCCAAGTGGTGGCTATCTGGGGGCAGAACAACTGACCTAGTGAGTCAATCCACATCCTCCAGTAAGGCATATCGATTTGAAACAGGAAGGTTAAATAGGGTAGTGTGGTGTTGGGGATTAGCAGATAGAGGTTGGGTGGACAAAGCACGACTATCAAAGTTGAATAAAGGGTAGGGGGCACCCGTCCTCCGGGGACGGGGGTAAAAGAAGTCAAGGGTAAGTGCACAAATTTTCACGGAAGAATCCCTTGCTATTGGATGCTGCATTGGGATACTTCGAATAGTTGCTGGGGATCTAAAATTTATAATCACACAGTCCCCGGGAAGAGACTTGTGAGTAGGACCCACCCAAGCAACGCGCCTCACCGTCAAGATATCACCAGCCTTACTGTATGGGAATTGTTTGTTTTTGGCCAGCCAGAATAAACTCTTGTTGCGTAATTCCAGATGAGATTCTCTAGTGTTGCGCTTCAATTCAGGGAGTCCTGCCAGTATTAGTACGTAAGGGGCAGCTTCCGGAGGTAGATTCATTGTGGGAAGGTGAATTTGTGGAGGCAAGTGGCTATCCCCCCCTACATACCCTACAGAGGATGGCAAAAGACTATTGGGGTTGTCGGCTGCACTTCTAGATGGTGGTACATTGTGTCTTGCTGTTAGAGGTGCGTCAGAGTGAGTATTATTAGAAAAATGAGGAGATGGGCCAGCCGTTCCCTGGCCGTCCAATAGAGGAACATCGAAATCGTTGTGGGGGGCTACATATTTTAAGGGAAGTCAAGCTTGGGTCAGGTTAGGGTCTACGTGAGGCTGAAAAGCCGTGGATGGAAGTAAATTCGGTTGGGGAAGGGGCCCAAGATATGAAATGGGATCAGGGGGGGTTGGCGTGGGTTCCTGACTGGAGTGAACCTGTGGTGTTTTGTTGGTGGGCGTGTAATTTTGAAGTTTAAGTAAAACAGGGGCAATCTCTTCCCTCACCATCAACCGACACTGAGCAATTAAGTCCGCAAGAAGAGCATGAGCCCAGGGGGGATAGGACTGGGATTGGGGTGGTTTGGAGGAGGTAAAAGAAAAGCACACTCCTATTACCACTCATGTCTATAGATTGTCACTGTCACATTTATTCTGCACCATCCACATGTGAAAATTACCTCTTTTTGAGATCCAAAGACCTTTTCTGTCAATTACTCTTTGAGCTAGTTCACCCACAATAGTAATGATATTCCAACACGAAAAAGAGGAAGAAGTAAACCAATTTTCAAGTCTATTATAGATCGGGCAACTAGAACAGTCCAAGCACGAAACAAATAAGTTCAAAAGAGGAACAAGCCGCGGCGGGGGGGTCACTCACTTCATTCAACGAACGCATTCACATCCACATCCCTGTATAGTCCCTTATATCATGGGTGCGTTTACTAGTCCAATGTATTCTTTTTTGCTGAAAACGAAAAGAAACATAAAGAAACGTGGAGTTTCAATATTAAAAAACGAAAAGAACTATGCTGTTGCAGGGCCAAACGTGACATCATAGGGGTGGTACGTGTGTATGCTGTAACCTAACTATTGAAGGATCTTTGTTCACACATAACAACATCAACTGGAAACATGGTTCTTTTTCCAATAGTAAAACAAAAAATCTAGTCTACAGAATAATGTGTCCTTGCTCAAAACTGCACATTGGTAAAACAAACCAGTAAGTGAGACAGCAGATAACAAAACATAAATCCAGAATTCGCAAAAAGATACTTACTGCCCCATTAGTCATCCACTGGATTGGCCACAATCATGCTGAGAATGAGCTAAAATGGACTGTAATATCAAGAGTGGAAACAGACCCCCGTGGAGGGGACTGAGACCGACGACTAACTCAGAGAGAGGGTATGCTAATTGTCAAATTTAATACAGCAGTCAACAAATTCAATGAATTGTCAGAATTATACAATCTGTGAACTCCCTGCTGGGCCATTTTTGAGTTACAACATTGAAAACATTTTTAACAAAACCGTACATTATGACTTCATCTCCCAGAAGTTCTTTTGGCGGGAGGTATCCAACCCATGATGGAATAATTTCAACATACAGTCGCCCCAAAAAATATACTTGTGCTTTAAATTTTTGATAACAAAGGAGTGGCCTGCTGATAATATTCATCAATAATTTGGCACACTCTGCCACCCCCCATTCTTCAATTCGATGATTGTTATAATTTGACTACATTTCCCAGAAGTCACAGGAGTTTGCTTAATCCGGGAAGCATGACCTCAAGACACCGACAGTTCATGCTTATAGGTTACTGGCCGGATACCGGCATTTCACTAAGACAAGGAGGTACCGTCTCGGGCGCCCCGCAAGATGCAGACTAATCCGCAAGTTATTTGTAGAAGATTTTTCAACACAGTGTTTTGCTCATGAACAGCAGATGGCCTTTCAGAACCACTGACCGTGTGATTCTCTGTCCCTTCCTTTAGTAAAAAAACCTTTCAGTAGATGAAGGCTTGCGCCCAAGGACAGGCGTTTTGAATCCAGGAACGTTCAGACCAATTCTACACATCGCGTGATGACTCTGCAACAGCACAGTTCTTTGCATATTTGAATATTGAAACTTCACGTTTCTTTATGTTTCATTTAGTTTTCAGCAAAAAAAGAGTACAGTGGATAGTACACGCGCCCATGATATAAAGGACTGTACAGGGATGCGAAGGTGTTCGTTGAACGAAGTGAGTGTTTCTCCCCCCCAGCTAGTTTTGTGACTGTAGAGTGAACTCATTTGTTTCGCGCTTGGACTGTTCTAGTTGCTCAATCTAATATAGACTTGAAAATTGGTTTGATTCTTCTTCTTTTTAGTGTTGGAATATCACTACTCTTGTGGCTGAACTAGCTCCAAGAGTAATTGACAAAGGAGGTCTTTGGTTCGCAAAAAGAGGTAATTTTTATGTGTGCATGGTGAAGAGTAAATGCAACAGTCAGAACGTATAGACATGAGTGGTAATAGCAGTTTTCTTTTCTTTTACTTTTTCAGCTCTCCAGGAGATCTGAGGAGAACCCTGTTCTTGTGTTTGTTTGAAAAAACTGTCAAACTCTAACCTACAGGTTTTGCAAATTTTTCTCTTATGTTTACAAAAGAGAAATTTGTTTACTAAATACAGAACTCGAGCTCATTTTATTTGTTTTTTGAAGTGTCAAATTTGTTGTCAATTTTGTATCTATGTTGTGTCCAACAATGTAGTTTGTGGTGTTGAGTATTTTGTAATTTGATTCACTATGTTGCTTTTTGTTTTGGAGAACTGATGGGTAATTAAAAACAACCATTGAAATTGTTTTTACAAACAAAAGAAAAAATGTGAAAGAAATAAATACAAATATAATTTAAGGTCACATTAGGTGTCATATGTGATCATGTGAAGTGAAGAATAACTGATATCAGTACTGGCATGTGTGTTGTTGTGTGATTGGGTTTGTAGGCAATTAGCCAATTCTGCCCATGCCTTAAAAGATGAAACACTGTCATGCTTCAATAACCCTGCATCACACTGGTGGTTTGTAAGTGTCTCTTAACACATTTAGTGCAAACAAAAGAAATGATTTAAGCAATTTCATAAATTACATGCACATGTAATTGTTTCACGTAGATATTAAATGCTCTTATGAAAGGGCTGTGCAGTAATTTGAAGTGACTGTTTTGAATGTGAATTAAAAGAAACCAATGACTACTACAAGCAATGATGTTGAAACTGTTTTGCTCATGTAGATTTTATTTATGGAAAATATCTTGGGTAAATCTAATTTTACTTCTGTTCTTGGCAATACATTAAGGGCTTTTCACAGGAAAGCAAAGGCAGTTGTTATGACTACTGGTGTGAGATTGGACGTCTTTAAGTTAGGGGGTAGTGCTAATTAGAGTGTATATCTCCAACTCCTCATTATTTCCAGGGCTTCTCCCTTCTATGGCAAGTCCTCAACCTTCAAACAAATAAAGTGTCTGATTCAAACTAATCACCCATCTCAAAAGTGTTCCTTTATCTTCATGATATTTTTTATTTCGATTGATTCAAATGGGATCCCCGTCCAAAACCCCTCAATCACACTCTTCTTTGAGGTTTAAACATTTCAGGATGTGGACAGCCTTTCTCTCTACATATGCTAATTTTGGATGTGGAACCTTTGGCAATTCATCAGCATAGTAGTATCTTTTGGAAAATCCACTAGTTAGATAAGTTATATTCAGAGGGCATGTCATATCGAGAGAATACTGTGGTCCAAAAGGACCTGCTGAACAGGTATGGTTGCCTCTGGTCATAAATAAACTAAGGAAAATCAGGGGTTCTCCCAATTACACATTGCTGTATTAAGCAGCCTATTAAATCATTATTACTGGTTGATTACTTAGCAGAAATCTCATTACTTCAAGTCCAGGTATTTCGTCTCCCAGTCCTTACTTTCTGATGCTAATTGCCTGTTGAAAGGCACCCTTACAATTCAATTGATACTTTAAAATAAGGATATCTGCCCCAAACCAATCCAAACAAGCTTTATTCGACATGTAGTCATAAAAGCACATTACAAAAGCATTCAATATTTATATAAAAATGTTGTACATAGTTTATAAAATAAGCCTGTTTGAGAAGATATAAGTAAATATATATATCAACTTTCAATAAAAAGGAACATCGTTTTAGAAAAACTCTACATTTACAAATAACAAAAAACGTATACAGAGTTCACGATCAGAGGAACACAGTGAGAAAAACTTCATCTTAGATGGTT
Organism: Triturus cristatus; assembly: GCF_964204655.1. Taxonomy (NCBI): domain Eukaryota; kingdom Metazoa; phylum Chordata; class Amphibia; order Caudata; family Salamandridae; genus Triturus; species Triturus cristatus. Next base: position 1,139,563,795 of record NC_140581.1, read on the forward strand.
AAACCTAGGACTAGACATAAAACTAAATACATTTTGGTGAATAAAAATATTTGCATCACTAGATCGATAGGCTAACTGGTTACAGTTGGCATACACATATCATGAAGATAGTAAGTTCGACCTTATTGCCCACATCCACACAAGATATTTTGCAACTGCTGTAAAGATGGAAGATGAAGTACTAGTGCGTATAATTATTTCAGCTTCCGCACTCCTTCTAGTACCCAACAATTTTGCATATAGGCCTCAGCCAAACCTGACGAGGGGCAACATAGGCAGGGCAGACGAATAGCATGTGTGCAACCGATTCTTTATGGGACAGGCAAGTAGGACACTTATTATCACATGAATTGGACCACCTAGATGTAAAGGATCTGAAGAGCAGCGAACCCACCCTCAACTGGTAATACAATTTTCTATCAAGTGGTTTTGTTAAAATGTCCCAGTATGGTTCTAAGCTCGTGGTTTTGTTAAAATGTCCCAGTATGGTTCTAAGCTCGGGATATGTTTGAAGTCCAAAAAGGTTCCTGTCAATGAAGATGATTCACTAAGTCTCAAAGTGTTATAGGTGACCAACTCCCAATACTTTTCTTTTAAGATCTTTGAATTGATTTTATGAAAATGATCATATTTTATTATGTCCAGAAAACCATCAGAATATGGCATCAATTCTGGTGTTGTCCACAGCCTGCGCCAGTATAACACTGGGCGTAATTTTGCAATATCGGATAAAGACTTTCTACCAAGTTCATAAAGTAAGGGACACAATGGCGTACTTTGGGGAAGATTGGTGATACTACGTAGGAATTTGTTTTCTGATACACTAAGTTTAGACGTGTTCTCAAACCCCCATAGTTCTACACCATAAAGGGCTGAGCTGACCACTTTCATATCGTAAACCTGGAGCGCAGGTCTAATTGGTTTTGTAAGTGACTTTTTGTGCTCCAGGTATAATGCTCCGGACAATTGCCGGTGCTTAAGTGTGGCCAAGTCAATTTGCTGGTTCCACTTTAGGTCACTCTGTTTGTTTAACCCCTAATATGTGAATGCTCTAACTTGTTCCAGGGGTCGATTATTCATTAAAATGCTACCTTTAAAAGCTCTATGTGGTTAAAAGTAATAAATGTTGTTTTCGACACATTGACTTCAAGACTGCGAGTAGAGCAAAACTCTTCAAATTTTAATAGGGTTCGCTGGAGCCCACTTGGGGTCTCTGAAATTATCAATGTGTTGTCCGCGAACATTAAAATAGGGATTTTTACACCTGATAAAATCGGGGCGTCAGTATTCACGGATGACATACAATCAACTATTCAGTTCATAAACAACGAAAATAAGGTGGGAGCCATAGCACAAGTCTAAATATAAAGATGTATGCTGTTCCTAAAGGGTGTTATAAGACAAAGAAGGCCTACAATGATCTATAAGTCAGTGAAGTCAGGAGAAATTTCCTCCTTTAGGAAAAAGAACCTCACACATCCAGCCAGCTAGATGTCATGCTTCATCATCAGGTCTGCTCCGAATTGGGGCGGCGCTGCAATCCCCGATCGGCGCCCTTATCGGGGCCTTTTGATGGAGATCTTTTTTCCTTTATGCCGGCTGGTGTAATGCGGGTGAGGGCCCTAAGTGTAGTGTGTTCTAATGAAACTTTAAAACAAGTAGTCGGGGCCCAAAATAACAAAAGTTTAATAAGCAGGGTCCCACTCTTGACTAAAACCAAAAAGAAGCGCCTCCCTGCAGTAAGGTAGTTAGGTTGGCGCTAAAAGAGGTCAACATGTTTCTTGATATGGTTAGTTAAACCGCAATTCATCAGGACCAAACAAAAAAAGTTCACACACTTACTGGTAGTGATAGCACCTATTTAGCACTTACCACTCTTACAGCACCCTAATAAGTGGTTACTTTTGTTGGAGAAAAACCTAAATGCACCCCATAGTGATGCGTCAGGGGCTCCAACGAATCAGGGCCGGACTATAACACTGAATAGTACAGTGTTATGTTTTCTCGATGCAGGAAATGGCGACTCCTACCCTCCGTCCAGGCCGATTCGGGGGACCATAGCACAACCCTGGCGCACCCCTCGCTCTACCGGAAATGGACTGGTGACCAATCCTTTGGAGCCCCATTGAATTCTTGCATAATTGTATCTTCGTGCAGTCTCCTAATAAGTCTGGGGAGCTCTTTAGGCAACCCCATATCCTGCAGCGTCACCCACAAGCTGGAACGGGGAACAAGATCGAATGCTGACTTTAAGTCTATAAAAGTCAGTATATAAACTGCCTTTAACAAGGACCACTTTCTTCCAGTGTAATAGGATGAAATAAAACACCTGGTTGATGGTGCTATTGTATGCCTGAAACCAGTCTGCAGGGGGGACAATATGCTATATTCTTCTATCCAGTCCTGGATTTTGTTAAGGATCAAGCTCCCCACAATCTTTTGCAACAAGTCTATCAGGCTGATGGGTCGGTAATTCCCTCACAATGATTTATCTCCTTTTTTATATACTGGGATTATTTCTGCTCCTTTTCAGGAGTCCAGTATGGGGGCACCTTGAGCAACTGCGTTAGCCAACATCACAATATACCTACCCCATCTTGATTCGTCATATAGGAACACATCGGCAAGAACGACATCTGGGCCAGGCGCTCTGCCGCCTACCAGTGCTTCAAGAGCAAACTCAACATCACTAATACTAAAAGCCTCCTTTACATAAAACGCGTGGCTGGGTTCATCCTTGTGTTTCTCAATTGAACTTCAAGCATATTGTGGTTTAAAATGTTTAACCCAGTCTTCCTGCATGGCATAATTTTGCAGTTGTTCAGGTTGGCTCCCTCGGTCCCATTTTGTAATGCTCCAGAATAGTTTTCTATTATTCTGGGTGCTAGCCTCTTTGAGGTCCTGCCATCTTTTCTCATCCCAGGAGCGTTTAGCTTTATGCATAGAACTCTTACATGTCTGCCTGGCTGTACGTACCAGGACAGGCTCTCCATCTTTAATCACCTTCCCAAGAAAAACTCGTGCCTGCCTGCATTCCTTGTTATACCAGTGACAAAGCTTCTGATCTATTGGTTTCTTTGGCTTGCAGAGTTTAAAAAAATGAGTTCTCATGCGCATAAAGAATCTTTCATGAGACTGGGTAACGAACTCCAATTTCGCATTAGTGGACAGAATATTCTCTATCTCTTGCAGGGCACTGTCAACGTCCTTGGAAATACTATCCAAGGACTCAGGATTGTCAGCTAATCTTGACCATTTGAGCCATCTCATATCATTGGCAGGGGCTACATCCTGGGAATACAGCCTCCCTACCATGCAATGGCTCGTACCACCACCACCTAAAGGTTACACACAGGGGAATATGATCGCTTTCAAAACAATCCCTTACTACCAAGTCATCGATTGTATGTCAAAATGTTAAACTCATAAGAATAACATCTATTCTGCTCTTGCTATAACCATTAATAAATGTATTCACCCCCAGTCTATCTTGCGGCGTTCTACCATTCAGCGCCCTCAGCCCCTTTTCCAGACAGATGGAATTAATCTGGATAACCGCCTCCGTCCATTTCTTTACTGGATCAAGTTCCAGTTTCGGGATTCCCCACTGGGCATCTTCTTCATCAGTGAGGTGCCATTCATCAGTGGCAAGTGGCTCAAAGGTGGCATTGAAATCACCCGCAATAATAACATTGGTATCCATTGAGTATAACTTGAGTCGGTCGTCCAGAGCCGCTAAAACTTCAGACTTACCCCCTCTAGTTCCTCTCACTTAAATGTTATAGATATCAACGTTCTCTAGCGGCCTTAATTTTAGGATTAGCACCTGGATATCTTTGCTCTTGGAGGGAAGTTCCTTAATGCTGATATCTATTTCTTGACGAACCCATATAGTCAAACTACCTGAGGGGTGACCTTTTGCTCCTTTCACTGCCGGAACATAATAGTTTAGAAAACCTACATGATGTTGTGGTGTCAAGAGCCATGTCTCTTGGAAGAGACAAATATCAAAACGATTAATAAAAGCAAACCATTCCGGAGACATGATTTTTGAACTCATCCCTGTAATGTTCCAAACAAAGGCTTTAGTTTTTCTTCTTCAACATTCCCATAATTTCTCAATGGGCCAATCATAGGCCTATATGTAAAAGAATAGGTACCAATCCCTACATATAGGCCTATGATTGGCCCAATGGGGCGGGATGTGTCTCTTCCCACAGGTCAAGGAAAATGAATACTGTATAGTCTTTCTAATACAGTTCAGTCTGTACGATATAAAGTGTTTCGGTTTGCTTGATTTTAATGATTTAAATGATGATACAAGGTTTAGTTTGCATGGTTGATTCTATCCTTGCAATGATACTAATCCTTATATAAGCATATACCCAATGGGGCTTGATCGCTGAAGAGATCAATAAATCAGTGATTAACCACAGCCTGTGAAAGGCTTAACTAGATGTATGCCCAAATATTATTTGGTTTAAGGAAAGATATATGTAAGTGAATGCAAATCCAGCTCATGTGAGTACTTTTTCCATCCCTCTGGATTGTCGTAATCATTTTGCCCCGTGTCAGGGAGGTGGGTTCAAATGTTAAGAGCACCATGGGGAAGAGGAAGGGCGCACCAACATGCTTCCCACAGGATCCAAATAAGGCAACCATTGACTCATTTTTTGTAAAAGCGGTGGGGGCATTTACTAAAGAAATAGACAAGGCAGAGAGGTGCATCTCTCTGGAAAGGGGAGGGGCTGTATCATTGCTCCGGGGAGAGTTCTCGGGCCCAGAGGTTTAAAAGTCCTTAGAGGGAGCCCTGGGACAAGGTCAAAAAGAGGAGGATCCAGGGGTTCCTACACCTGACGCTAGCCTTATTAACACGTCTGCTGGTCAGAACACACGGAATAGGGCTATGATGACCCCTACCCATTGTGCGGATCTTAGTGGCTCCCTGCTCCCAAGAAACAACGGAAAATAACTATGAAAATAATTCCGGTAAAGAAAGGGGAAGGTACTGCAGGCTTGGACATTAAGGACACCAAGGTCTTTGAAGAATTAAGGGGACCCTTGAAACAAATAATTGTGGAAACTGACTGGTCTATTGAATAACTTTTGTGTTGAAATCTCAAAAGTTTTGGATGACACTAGAGTTACACTTGGTAAAATGGATAAAGCAGTGTCCCCCCTTAGCCAGGTTACGCAGAGCATAGTTTGCCATCACAAAGATGGTCAACCAGTAACTTCCTCTGAAGTGTTATACACTGAGTTCCAGATGCCTCAAGTAATCAAGTAATCCCTGGCGGAACAGGGTTTGTGACACAGACTTCAAATTGGGGATAAGTCTACCCAGACAGCTGTCAACACTTAATAGTGGGCCGATTCAAAGGGGTCATCAGCTACAACAATGGCCAGCCAGTAGAGATAGTGTGTTTGCCCCTAATACTCCAGACCTACCAGTCATAGATCTCCCACCAGCAAGCTGCCCTTATATCGTGGTCCTGGCAGGGGTACCAGGACTAAATAGTGCAAAGGATGAGTCCACTGACCAGTTGATTAATAAAGTAACACACTGGTTATGCAAATATGCAAGGTTTAATATGGCCGAGCACAGGCACATTCTGATGGCCAGGAGGGTAGCTTAGATTGGTAGGACCAAGAAAACATTTACAGGAGAGAGCGTGATTGTCACACTCAGGCACCCAGAACCGGCCAACAAGATCCTGTCTTACTCTCCTTTTCAGTAGAATCTGGGATTAAACCGTTACATTTGGTTTTTTTTATGGGCCACCTTTTAGCTCTATACCACACCAATGCCTTGTTGTGCATGAAGAGGGTTCTACCTTGGGCAGTGGACTCCAGACATTACGCAATGCATTCGCCCCCTTGAGGGATCTAAATGATATAGACTAACTACAAGTGGGGGAGCGAATGGGCAGAGTGACTGACAATTGGGTTGAACCCCCTGGTGAACCATGTGTGACGGAGGAGAACAATTTAGGGGAAATAACTGGAAGCTCTCCCGAGCTCAGGGACCAAAGTCAGATGGGAGTATGTAATGCAGAGATGGCTACCACTGCCCCCTCTTTCAACCAGGGTGGGTGCAGTATGGGTGATTTAAAAATAGTCTTGTGGAATGTGGCAGGCTTAGCCAGCAAGTTTTTGGATGAGCAGTGGCTTCAATACATCAGAGATTTTCATACAATATGTATTCAAGAAACGTGGGAGCCAGTTAATAACTTATTTATAGAGGGTTATAAAAAAAAAATCAGCCCAGCAATAAGGTTGAGTGCAGGGAGAGCAGGGGGGGGGGTAATTGTGTTTATAGACCTTAGGATACATAGTTGGTGGAAGACCCTGTTCTGGGACTCTGACGTCGTTCAGAGTCTCACACTATTGAGTAATACATATCGATTGATTCTAATGAATTTTTTATAATGCGAGATCACACTCACGGGGATTGGCTAGCCTTGATGAATTAAGTAGATGGCTTGAGCAAACCCGGTGAAGACCTGTCGCAGTCTCAATTAATTCTAGTGGGAGACTTCAATTGTCTTCTGTGTCCCAACCTAATGGTGACTCATCGAGATTGATCGACCTCGACCGGCACATTAAGTGAGGGACCACATATTGAACATTCTCAGGAAGGGCGGGATTTGAGTGTTCTCCTAAACACTTACGGTCTAACTCATTCTTTGGACCTGATCGCTACCCACTCTGATGCAGCTGTGCCCCCGACCTACAAAGGCAGAGGCCGCTCCACATTTATTGATTTCATATTTGTGTCTCTTATATTGAAGAGGTTTATATCCTTTTTTATTATTAATGATAATATTTATTTACTGCACCCACCCTGGTTGAAAGAGGGGGCAGTGGTAGCCATCTACTGCATTTTACAGATTTTTAAAAAGGGAGATAGGGACAGTCCACAGTGTTATCGCCCCATATCCCTTATTGACATGACAGTGAAGGTTCTTTGTCGGGTGCTACTGAATAGGTTGTTTGAATAACCAAATAATATCGGATGTACAATATGGGTTCCGAGCCGGTGAATATACAACAGATCAATGCCTCAATCTTTACCTCATAAATCCAAAATACACAATAGCTAAATTGGGGGCATTGTATCTAGCTTTTATGGACCTCATTGCAGCCTTTGATCAAGTGAACCGCTGTAAACTCTGGAAACTCCTTGGAGAGCTCGGGTGGATCTGGCAATAGCTAATACCCTAATGGCCCTACATTGTAATACTATAGCAGTAGTTAGATACACACAGGAGAGGAAAACTATGGATCAATTTAACTGCTCTAGTGGGGTCAGACAGGGTTGTATATTAGCGCAGTTTTTGTTTACATTTTACATTAATACATAGTAGGCACACATAGTCTAGGTAAAGTACCGGCCTTCTCATATCTGGGTATTTCGTTTGATGAGAAATTAAGTTTTAAACACTTACTAGAGGAGAAGTGTCTTGGAATGACAAGGTCTACTAGAGCAATTGCAAACTATGCTCCTAGATTCCTAGATTAGGCAACTGGTCACCGGGGACAATTTTAAAGTTATACAACTCCATATGTATGTCTAAGATTTTATATGGTGGTGAGGTATGGGGATATAAGGTGGTTAATAAATTACAAACTGAAGAAAATAAATATTTTAGGTGGATCCTGAAAGTTCCACATAACACCCCTGCGTAGTCTGTATATGAGAAATTGGGGTCTAGGTCTATCTCGGATATGGTGGCTGTTAAACCCCTCCTGTGTTGGGTGAAGATCTGGTCCAACAAGGAGGCAGGCTTTGACAGGCTGGTAATCCACGACTGCCTCTCTCTGGATTATGCATCAAAAACCCTGTGGTTAAAATTTTTAAAGCAGTAAGATGTTAACAGTTCCTTAAGAATAGAGTAAGAGAAGCTACCGGGTAGGTGATCCGGAGCACAGAAGAAGAGTACGCACTGCCTTCACTGGTATTTGGCGAAGCTGACGAGGCCTGTCCTGGAACTAGGGAGGGCCGCAACAAGGGACACGCAAAGACTACGTGTCTCCTATCTATCTTTTCAACTATATCTCCTATATTTAGGACTCATGGGTTTATAGGGTGTCTCCTTCCCGACTCCCATTTGACATACTTTACTCTTTTGGTCCTGATGAAGCGCCCCCAGATCCACTAGGGACTATTTATGGCGCGAAACATGTCGACCCCTTGACACACTCACACTATCCACCACACGGGTGAGAGAAGAGGGATTGTATTTTTTTCATTTTCCCTTCTCACACAGGCAACTGAGATTGATTCTCCATCCCCGTGATATATTTTATTCCAGACCCCTAGGACATCCTTAATAAATTGTTAGTGTCCTTGGGCTCTTTTTAGACCTCACTCACTACACCACTTCCATCTAGCCCCACACACCCCCATGCACAAATGCGGCAAACTCCTTGAAGATCTCCGACAAAGAGCCCCGTCAAACGGGCCCGTGAGGGACTGCAGCGCCACCCCCACGAGGAGCACCAGCCCGATGATGATGCTATACACCTGTTAGGGTGTGTGAGGGCACTTCTAGATCCACATAGGAGTACCTTCACTCTTTCTCGGCACACTCTAACCCTCTTGGAGACACTGCACATTCTTCTAAAGCCTAATTGGCTGTCTGAATTTCTCTTACTCTATTCTTAAGGAACTGTTACCATCTTACTGCTATTGCAATTAATTTGGGAGCCCTGGTACAGGACCTTTTCTAACAGCTCCTCGTCCCCCCTCCTTTGTTGATATAAAATTTTTAAAGGACACTCTCACCGCACTAGGACGTGAAGATCTGTTTACTAATCATGACAAGTTGGGTTCTCAGGACAAAGCGATTATCAGAGATTGTTTTTTGAACATTTCACTGCACACCGTGAGGATAGGGAGCTCAGGAAACCCATGGACAGAGAAAATATTCAAGTAAAGTCTGTGCAGGGCATGGAACTCTATTTATCCCTTGTAAGAAGTGCACATGATCGATTTTTAATTACACACGTTAGATTGAATTTATTTCATCACTTACTGGCTTTACCCTCCAGCTTCATGGCACACGAAGAACATAAAGAACCCTGTGGCTGTGACACAGGACAGCTTACATTTTGTCTTCCTTTGTCCATATTACTTACATCCTAGATGTGTGTTCCTACAGGGGCTTTTAAAAAAGCTTAGATTTAGGCAGGCACGTGCTGCCTTACTGTTTTCACAACTATCATCCAAAGTTTTTACACTTTTTTGTGTTTCTAACTTTTTAAGATCTGCTATAAAGATGAGAACCATTAGAAGTGACTGATGGTCACAAGAGTATTTGCAAATTTTGCACTGTGTGAGGCTGCTATAAAAGTTTAGAAATGTGGTTTACTTTTTAGGATCAGGTGTAGTTTTCACATGTTAAATTATTCTTAAATCAGGATTTTATTGATCATACTAATAAGTCAAGACAGGGCTGTTGAAAATACTATGAATTTAAGAGACCAATGGGGACAACAATATATCATGGATCTCATGCTATCTCACCTGGTACACTTTGGTGATTATGGAAAATGTTTACATTTGAGGTATGTGTATTTTAAAATGTCTCTTTTATGGTTGTAGTTTTATATACCGAATCAAGATTATTAATATCATTATTATTGAAAATGAGAATAATGTAGCAGTATTTTGCTCATTCCAAAATGGCCACTGTGTTTACTCACAAACATTGGAAGTTGTGAGTTCTTTTTTCATGTTGTGCTCTTGTTAAATGCAGGCTGTTGTAATACGCAGACGTCATGAGAAAGACTCTGCAGGAGCTGAAACGTGTCTGATGCTTTTATGTTTGCCATAAGATTTCAATAAATTGAATATTTAGCACTATGCGGAGTGCTGTTGCTCTGTGGATGCATACAGAGTATTTACTTTATTGAATACCACACCTGGGCATGGGCATGTCACGGGAACCCTATATATATATATATATATATATATATATATATATATATATATATTACGTACTGGCGGTCGCCAGTAGGTAGTTATAGTTAGGACCACGTTTCCATAGGAAATCCGCAACATTCTATTTTGAATAACTTTGGCGCCGGTCGACGAATCCTCGCGAATTTTTCAAAATAGGTGGGGCGCTACGCTCCGCTCCTACCCTGAAAGTCTCGGGGGGATTTGTCAAGCGGGGGCTGAGATAAAAGGGGGGTCCCAAAACGCGTTTTTCCCATGCATTTTTCCATAGGACCTTTAGACACAGCTACAGCCCGAACGGCTGAACAGAATTACTAGAAATTTGGCAGAGAGGTAGTCCTCAGGTCAAGGAAGTGCCTTTTGTAGGTTTGGTGTAAATCTGTTCAGTAGATTCTGAGAAAATAGCCTTTAAATCAATATATATATCTGAGCCAGCTTACGGTGTGCTTACGGTACGCTTACCGTACGCGTACGGTGGCGTGCGCGAGCGCGATTCTGATTGGCTCTTAGATCTTAGTAAACATTCGAATCGGTCGAAACCAGGAAGCGGCGGCCGCCATTTCGTGTGTTTCACTCAGAAAAAAAAGAGTGATATCTTGAAAAGGGGGCAAGGAGGAGAGTTACAGACCCCCTAACATTTGTCAAAGAAGGACAGAAAAGTACAAAGAAAACATTTATTGATTTTAAAAAAAATCGCGGGGTACGCGTACGGTACGCGTACGGTAAAAAAAAAAAAAAAAAAGAAATGAAATGCAGATTTAAGTGTTTAGATATAAGGGGGCTCTAAAAAGAGCCGTTGTGTTTATTAAGTGATTTTTTAGTGGTACCTACAAGTAAGTACCGATGCAGAGTCTAAGGTTCAAGAGGAAGACTCTGTTCCCTTCATCATTGAAGTGCACACCATCTCCTCTATAAATGTCTTGCATGTCGAAACGCAAGTTGTTGTGGTAAATGGAACCCATACCATAGTCACGGAGGAAAGCAGAAACAGATTTGTTGACGTGCTTTCTTGCTTTGTCAATCTGCGGACAGAAATGATTGGACCAGTTCCATTTTTGCCTTTGGCATATGTTAGAAAACACAAAGGCAGTTTTAGGGAAAAGTGAAAACAGTTGTGCAAAGGTGTCCTTCATAAACATTTCCAGACCTACCCCAGTCAAAGTGCCTAGGTCATTGCCACCACAGTGCACTATTATGAGGTCAGGGTGTTGGATTTGCATGAAGGATTTCACCAATGGCATCAATTGGTGCCACTTTAACCCTCTCTGACCAATCCATTTAATGTCTACATTTGGCAAAGCAAGGTCTCTCACCATACCTGTTTTCTCTGCATACTTTTCACTCCAGAAGACATAGCTGTGTCCTACAATCCACACTCTGAACATCTTCCAAGGAGAACTGGATGCACTCAGGAGGTGTATTTCAGTAGAATGGGAAAAAGAAATGAAAGACAGTTTGGAAATGGAGGCATACATATTTTTTTTTTAAAAAAGAACTGATTGGCTGTTTCATACCATTCTACACTAAAAACTAGGCTGTATGTGTAAATTTATAGAAGCATGTTTTGTATTGGTACAGAAAAATGTGTTACCAAAGAACAGTACTATGGATTTGCTGTTAGGTTTGAAAAGTCAAGCACTCCTGCTCTGTGGAATTGAAACATTGTTTGGTGAACTTCTGACCTAACTCCACACAGCAGTGTTCCATGAGCTGTTGCTATGGTAGCAGGCAGAAGTCAAGTTGGGGGAAGGGTACTAGGCAGAAGTCAAGTTGGGGGAAGGATACTTTTGGAAAAGGGTTGGTTTTCAACCAATAAAATGTGTGATTACATTTGAAAAAAAGGGGGAAGCACTGAGATTTGAAACTTACATGTATATGTGTGGAAAAATAGAGGGAAACTTTGCCATTCTCTGGTTCTGCTGAGAGGAGAGAGGTGTAGAGAACAGAGATCCTGGCTCTGATAATCTGCTGTTTGAGTGCCACATTTCTTTCACAACTAACTAATTTTAAAGGTGAGTTTAGAGTTTAAGAGGAGATGTATATCTTAAATTAAGAAATGAATAATCGAAATGCAATTCTTTTTGTTGAAGTTGTGTTTATTATTTTCTTTTTTGGGAGAAATTTAAATGTGAGGAACATGTAAAATAATATGGACTATGTTTTCACGATAAATTAAGGTGTACTGGTATAAATAAAGAATACTTTAAGGGTTTGAGGTTGGACTCAGTAATGCAAATACATACAGCATCAGTAAGGCTGGTTGCCCTTGCTGGAGTGTAGGCAGTCACCCAGGTTACAAATGGTGCTGGTCTGAAAAAGCAGTTTGGACATGTGCTTTTTTAAGAATCTGAAAAGTGGATTCATAATGTGTCAGTCTGTAAAAGTGATTATCACTTGCCAAAAAAAAGAGTAGTAAGTGTGCTTTCAAATTGGCAAAGAAATTTCGTTTTGTGACGAATGTGAAAACATGACTCTGTGTGCAAATAGGAATTACAGGCAGAGATTTATTGCGTATTGCTCTGGTGATTTCACAGTTGCATTAGATGGAAAAGGGGAGCCATTTTTTGGTGCAGAAGCAGACTCCTAGCACACACCCAGCTGCTTACCATGTGGAATCATGCACTGTATTCACAAGCGAGTGGGGTTTGAGGTTTCAGTCAGTAATGCAAATACATTCAGCATCACTAAGGCTGGTTGCCCTTGCTGGAGTGTAGGCAGTCACCCAGGTTACAAATGGTGCTGGTCTGAAAAAGCAGTTTGGACATGTGCTTTTTTAAGAATCTGAAAAGTGGATTCATAATGTGTCAGTCTGTAAAAGTGTTTATCACTTGCCAAAAAAAAGAGTAGTAAGTGTGCTTTCAAATTGGCAAAGAAATTTCGTTTTGTGACTAATGTGAAAACATGACTCTGTGTGCAAATAGGAATTACAGGCAGGGATTTATTGCGTATTGCTCTGGTGATTTCACAGTTGCATTAGATGGAAAGGGGGAGCCATTTTTTGGTGCAGAAACAGACTCTTAGCACACACCCAGCTGCTTACCATGTGGAATCATGCACAGTATTCACAAGCGAGTGGGGTTTGAGGTTTCAGTCAGTAACGCAAATACATTCAGCATCACTAAGGCAGGTTGCCCTTGCTGGAGTGTAGGCAGTCACCCAGGTTAAAAATGGTGCTGGTCTGAAAAAGCAGTTTGGACATGTGCTTTTTAAAAAATCTGAAAAGTGGATTCATAATGTGTCAGTCTGTAAAAGTGTTTATCACTTGCCAAAAAAAAGAGTAGTAAGTGTGCTTTCAAATTGGCAAAGAAATTTCGTTTTGTGACTAATGTGAAAACATGACTCTGTGTGCAAATAGGAATTACAGGCAGAGATTTATTGCGTATTGCTCTGGTGATTTCACAGTTGCATTAGATGGAAAGGGGGAGCCATTTTTTGGTGCAGAAGCAGACTCTTAGCACACACCCAGCTGCTTACCATGTGGAATCATGCACAGTATTCACAAGCGAGTGGGGTTTGAGGTTTCAGTCAGTAATGCAAATACATTCAGCATCACTAAGGCTGGTTGCCCTTGCTGGAGTGTAGGCAGTCACCCAGGTTACAAATGGTGCTGGTCTGAAAAAGCAGTTTGGACATGTGCTTTTTAAAAAATCTGAAAAGTGGATTCATAATGTGTCAGTTTGTAAAAGTGTTTATCACTTGCCAAAAAAAAGAGTAGTAAGTGTGCTTTCAAATTGGCAAAGAAATATCGTTTTGTGACTAATGTGAAAACATGAGTCTGTGTGCAAATAGGAATTACAGGCAGAGATTTATTGCGTATTGCTCTGGTGATTTCACAGTTGCATTAGATGGAAAGGGGGAGCCATTTTTTGGTGCAGAAGCAGACTCTTAGCACACACCCAGCTGCTTACCATGTGGAATCATGCACAGTATTCACAAGCGAGTGGGGTTTGAGGTTTCAGCCAGTAATGCAAATACATACAGCATCACTAAGGCTGGTTGCCCTTGCTGGAGTGTAGGCAGTCACCCAGGTTACAAATGGTGCTGGTCTGAAAAAGCAGTTTGGACATGTGCTTTTTTAAGAATCTGAAAAGTGGATTCATAATGTGTCAGTCTGTAAAAGTGATTATCACTTGCCAAAAAAAAGAGTAGTAAGTGTGCTTTCAAATTGGCAAAGAAATTTCGTTTTGTGACGAATGTGAAAACATGACTCTGTGTGCAAATAGGAATTACAGGCAGAGATTTATTGCGTATTGCTCTGGTGATTTCACAGTTGCATTAGATGGAAAAGGGGAGCCATTTTTTGGTGCAGAAGCAGACTCCTAGCACACACCCAGCTGCTTACCATGTGGAATCATGCACTGTATTCACAAGCGAGTGGGGTTTGAGGTTTCAGTCAGTAATGCAAATACATTCAGCATCACTAAGGCTGGTTGCCCTTGCTGGAGTGTAGGCAGTCACCCAGGTTACAAATGGTGCTGGTCTGAAAAAGCAGTTTGGACATGTGCTTTTTTAAGAATCTGAAAAGTGGATTCATAATGTGTCAGTCTGTAAAAGTGTTTATCACTTGCCAAAAAAAAGAGTAGTAAGTGTGCTTTCAAATTGGCAAAGAAATTTCGTTTTGTGACTAATGTGAAAACATGACTCTGTGTGCAAATAGGAATTACAGGCAGGGATTTATTGCGTATTGCTCTGGTGATTTCACAGTTGCATTAGATGGAAAGGGGGAGCCATTTTTTGGTGCAGAAACAGACTCTTAGCACACACCCAGCTGCTTACCATGTGGAATCATGCACAGTATTCACAAGCGAGTGGGGTTTGAGGTTTCAGTCAGTAACGCAAATACATTCAGCATCACTAAGGCAGGTTGCCCTTGCTGGAGTGTAGGCAGTCACCCAGGTTAAAAATGGTGCTGGTCTGAAAAAGCAGTTTGGACATGTGCTTTTTAAAAAATCTGAAAAGTGGATTCATAATGTGTCAGTCTGTAAAAGTGTTTATCACTTGCCAAAAAAAAGAGTAGTAAGTGTGCTTTCAAATTGGCAAAGAAATTTCGTTTTGTGACTAATGTGAAAACATGACTCTGTGTGCAAATAGGAATTACAGGCAGAGATTTATTGCGTATTGCTCTGGTGATTTCACAGTTGCATTAGATGGAAAGGGGGAGCCATTTTTTGGTGCAGAAGCAGACTCTTAGCACACACCCAGCTGCTTACCATGTGGAATCATGCACAGTATTCACAAGCGAGTGGGGTTTGAGGTTTCAGTCAGTAATGCAAATACATTCAGCATCACTAAGGCTGGTTGCCCTTGCTGGAGTGTAGGCAGTCACCCAGGTTACAAATGGTGCTGGTCTGAAAAAGCAGTTTGGACATGTGCTTTTTAAAAAATCTGAAAAGTGGATTCATAATGTGTCAGTTTGTAAAAGTGTTTATCACTTGCCAAAAAAAAGAGTAGTAAGTGTGCTTTCAAATTGGCAAAGAAATATCGTTTTGTGACTAATGTGAAAACATGAGTCTGTGTGCAAATAGGAATTACAGGCAGAGATTTATTGCGTATTGCTCTGGTGATTTCACAGTTGCATTAGATGGAAAGGGGGAGCCATTTTTTGGTGCAGAAGCAGACTCTTAGCACACACCCAGCTGCTTACCATGTGGAATCATGCACAGTATTCACAAGCGAGTGGGGTTTGAGATTTCAGCCAGTAATGCAAATACATACAGCATCACTAAGGCTGGTTGCCCTTGCTGGAGTGTAGGCAGTCACCCAGGTTACAAATGGTGCTGGTCTGAAAAAGCAGTTTGGACATGTGCTTTTTTAAGAATCTGAAAAGTGGATTCATAATGTGTCAGTCTGTAAAAGTGTTTATCACTTGCCAAAAAAAAGAGCAGTAAGTGTGCTTTCAAATTGGCAAAGAAATTTCGTTTTGTGACTAATGTGAAAACATGAGTCTGTGTGCAAATAGGAATTACAGGCAGAGATTTATTGCGTATTGCTCTGGTGATTTCACAGTTGCATTAGATGGAAAGGGG
Source organism: Triturus cristatus (assembly GCF_964204655.1). Lineage (NCBI taxonomy): Eukaryota > Metazoa > Chordata > Amphibia > Caudata > Salamandridae > Triturus > Triturus cristatus. The sequence goes on from NC_140581.1 coordinate 1,139,579,785, forward strand.
GAGCCATTTTTTGGTGCAGAAACAGACTCTTAGCACACACCCAGCTGCTTACCATGTGGAATCATGCACTGTATTCACAAGCGAGTGGGGTTTGAGGTTTCAGTCAGTAATGCAAATACATTCAGCATCACTAAGGCTGGTTGCCCTTGCTGGAGTGTAGGCAGTCACCCAGGTTACAAATGGTGCTGGTCTGAAAAAGCAGTTTGGACATGTGCTTTTTAAAAAATCTGAAAAGTGGATTCATAATGTGTCAGTTTGTAAAAGTGATTATCACTTGCCAAAAAAAAGAGTAGTAAGTGTGCTTTCAAATTGGCAAAGAAATTTCGTTTTGTGACTAATGTGAAAACATGACTTTGTGTGCAAATAGGAATTACAGGCAGAGATTTATTGCGTATTGCTCTGATGATTTCACAGTTGCATTAGATGGAAAGGGGGAGCCATTTTTTGGTGCAGAAACAGACTCTTAACACACACCCAGCTGCTTACCCTGTGGAATCATGCACAGTATTCACAAGCGAGTGGGGTTTGAGGTTGCAGTCAGTAATGCAAATACATTCAGCATCACTAAGGCTGGTTGCCCTTGCTGGAGTGTAGGCAGTCACCCAGGTTACAAATGGTGCTGGTCTGAAAAAGCAGTTTGGACATGTGCTTTTTTAAGAATCTGAAAAGTGGATTCATAATGTGTCAGTCTGTAAAAGTGTTTATCACTTGCCAAAAAAAAGAGTAGTAAGTGTGCTTTCAAATTGGCAAAGAAATTTCGTTTTGTGACTAATGTGAAAACATGACTCTGTGTGCAAATAGGAATTACAGGCAGAGATTTATTGCGTATTGCTCTGGTGATTTCACAGTTGCATTAGATTGAAAGGGGGAGCCATTTTTTGGTGCAGAAGCAGACTCTTAGCACACACCCAGCTGCTTACCATGTGGAATCATGCACAGTATTCACAAGCGAGTGGGGTTTGAGGTTTCAGTCAGTAATGCAAATACATTCAGCATCACTAAGGCTGGTTGCCCTTGCTGGAGTGTAGGCAGTCACCCAGGTTACAAATGGTGCTGGTCTGAAAAAGCAGTTTGGACATGTGCTTTTTTAAGAATCTGAAAAGTGGATTCATAATGTGTCAGTCTGTAAAAGTGATTATCACTTGCCAAAAAAAAGAGTAGTAAGTGTGCTTTCAAATTGGCAAAGAAATTTCGTTTTCTGCCTAATTTCAAAGCATGACTCTGTGTGCACACAGGAATTGTTTTTAGATATTTAATTGGTGAAGGTGTTATTGTGATTTACATTTATAGGAAAGGGGTTTATAGTATTTTAAGATTTCTAAAGAACATAAAAAATGTAGTAATATATTTAAATAAAATAAAGGATTTTTTTTTTTAGTTTTTTTCAGGTATTGCTGAAGAGCAGTGAACAAAATTTAAGATGCCTACAAAATCCAGAGTAAAGAAAAACCACAAAAAAAACCTTTATTTGAAGACAACTGGAGGACCTAAGTTAGTTGGAGATGCTCATGTTGGGAAAAAGAAAAAATCTTCTGGTAAGCAGACAAAAAATTTTCTAAAGAACATATTCAAAAAAAGGAAAAATGTACAACATGTCTGTACTGGAAAGAATGATTTCAATCGAAAAGGACAGGAAAAAATTGAGAATTTAGTTAATGCAAATATACCTTCTGCAACTAAAAAGATTAACTTAAACAGAAAAACAGCGTTTAAAGAGATACGTAGAAAAATGTTTCAGAGAAGAGTTATGTCCAATTTGATAAAGGATGTGAAGAAATATAAGCAAAAGGCTAAGTTTTATAAGAGAAAAAAAGAAATTGAAGCCATTGCAGCAAAGGCATTAGAATTAAAAAGGAAACTATTCATTTTAATTTTGAATAGGATGCGTACATTAGATAAAATGGTTAATGTACTGAAATCACAAAGCAAAAGGAAAAGAGTAGTGAACAGAACAAACTTTTCTAAAGTGTTTTTAGGAAAATGGATGCATAGTTCAAGTAGTGAACCTTTTTTTAATGAAGAGAGCTATTTTCAAAGTAATAGTTTGCTGCATGCAGTTGACACCAGAGATCGTGCTTACGAAGTGAAAAATGGTTGCATAATGGAGAAGGAGATAATGGTTCCAAGAGATGAGGTACAAGTGATGGCGGATGAGGCTATGGGGAGACATCCTAAAGCCCCAGTGTACACTTGGAATTGTAGTAGTATTTGCACTGTGCGTCAGGAATCTATTGATAAATTTCGTGAGTTTCTAAGAGAATATAGTAAAAAAAGTGTAAAACAGAAAATTAAGGTGCTTCAAAGTCTGGATCCATGCAGAGTGAGAGATAATACTGGTTTGCAGGGTCATTCTCTGGCTTGTCTATCTAGAAAAGTGTGTAATAGTGTTTTCCCTCATTTTAGGATGCTGGCTGTTCATCATACTGAAATGAGAAAGTTTGTGAGACGGTTGTATTTTGCTAAAAGTCCAGCAATAAAGATAGATGAATTGAATAGGGCTCTGTTCCGTGGATCGGTATCAGATGTAGAGAAGGTTGTTGATGAAATTCAGTTTTGTTACTTTGGTCCTGAACAAAACAGTGCAGAAAAGGACACAGTAAATGAGGAAGAAGTGGAAGAGAATGTAGAACCCTCTGTAAGTAAGACATTTAATGATCACATAACAAAATTTGCAATAATCTCTAATGAAAGACCAAATATTACTTGTATTTGTTGCCGCAGAACTCATTATAGAAAACAAACTAGGAATGTTGATCTCTACAGAAAGAGTGAAAATGAAGATAATTATAAGTGGAAGGATTTTGCCACATATATATTTCTTGAAAATTGTTTTGAATTGGGTGAAGATCAGCGTATTTGTAAATACTGTTACAACAAGTTAGAGGAAAATAGAATGCCGACCAGAGCTGTACATAATAATTTAGAATTGGATGCTATTCCTGCAGAACTTTCTGAATTAAATACATATGAGTCTATACTTATTCAATGTGTTCATCCGTTCCAGACCATAGTACGTATGGAGCCCAAAACTGGTAAATTACCTCCTTCAGATTTACTGAGAGGTTTAAAAGGAAGAGTGGTGTATTTGCCCTTGGATTTGAAAAAAAATATGGAAACTATTGATGCGGATACTTTGGAAACTGAACCATTAATTATTCTGGTTAATGGTGTACCTACAAAGAATAAGAAGATTTGGCAGGAGCTGGTAGATGTACGGAAAGTACAAAGAGCAAATTTGTATTTGAAAAGGAATAACAAATGGTATGAATCAATTTATATAGAAGAAGAAGAAGAAGAAGATTTACAAGAAGACACAGAAACACCAACTGGACAAATTGAAAAAGTGGACAAGTCAAAGGAAGAAGAAATGTATGAACATTTTAGCATACATCCTCTTCATTCAAAAGAAGTTATGGGAGACAATATTGATCTATTTCAGATGAAGAAAGCAAAAGGAACTCCCGTGAGTGTATGGGAGGAGAGCTTGGAAGCTCGATGTTTTCCCCAGCTGTTTCCTAAAGGAAAAGGAGGACGATACGATGAACGTCCGGAACAGATTCCAGTTTCTGAGTATCGGACTACAAGACTATATGCTGAAGATCCCAGATTTCGACAAAGTATTCCTTATTTGTTCCATCTTTTATTTGAAAGCGACTTGTCTGCACTGTCTTATGCAGTAAATCACATTTTAAAAAGTGGAGTACATTTACAAAATGTGTCTGCTAAGGATTTTATGGAGAAAGTGCAGCACCGAGATGATCATTTGGAAACACAACTGATCAATCTGATGGCTTGTCAGCGTGGGACAAATGAATATTGGTACAGACGCCATGGTGAATTAAAATGCATGTTACGGAATTTAGGAACACCAACATGGTTCGTTACCCTAAGCTGTGCTGAGTACGCTTGGGATGATTTACTCGATTTTCTACGAGAGGCAAATTCAAACATTAAACATCGAATACAAGACAGCAGGAGAACTGTGCTCATTGGATCCGGTTAATGTTTGCAGATATTTCAATCATAGATTTGAGGCTATGATGTCGTTCATCTGCAATAAAAAAAATCCACCTCTAGGAGAAGTAGTGGATTTCTTTTGGAGAAAAGAGTACCAGGCAAGAGGTGCTCCTCATATTCATATGCTGTTGTGGATCAAGGATGCCCCAAAGTTTGGAACAGATGCTGATGAAGCAGTGTTATCTTACATTGAAGAATATGCAACATGTGCTATACCAAAAAGCACAGAAGAGAAAAAGTTAAAGGAGCAAGTTTTACGTTTCCAAAGTCATCGGTGTGGAAAATACTGTCGACGGAAATACAAGAGCAAAGATAAATACTACACTAAATGTCGATTTGGATTTCCTAGACCTGTTCTTTCAAATGGAAGAGTAAACAGTTTTATGTCATCTGTGAGACATACTATCACAAGAAAATCACCTAAGAATACCTACAACATAAAAAGAAAAGAAGAATCAAAAAATATAAATGACTACAACCCAGTCATTTTATCCATGTGGAATGCTAACATGGATATTCAGTATGTAGCTGACAATTCCATTGCTGTTGCTCGATATGTAACGTCTTACATTACTAAATCTGAAAAAACAGAATTGAAGGAAATGTGGGAAGAGATTTCTCACGAGAAAACTGTCAGTAAGAAGCTGTACAGTTTCAGTTTGAAGATGTTATCGCATCGAGAAATTGGATCCTACGAATGTTCAGATAGGTTATCTTCTGCAAGTCTCTACTCGAAATCAAGAAGAATAATTTGGGCAAGTTTAGGCCTTGCAGTAATGAGAAATCGGGTACTGAAATCTGTTGGAGAAATTGAATATTTGGCCGAGAATGACCCAGAAAGTACAGATATTTTGAAATCAAACATGTTGGACACATATTATCCCAAGAGAAGTCATCATCTGGAGAACATGTGTCTCTATGAAGTGCTGCAGAACTACATTTATTCACGGAAAGCCACAGAAGACATCAACAATGGAAAATATAAAGTCATTGGTGAGGAAGGATGTTTGGTGAAGCAAACAAAAGGAAGTTTGATAAATCACAGGAAGCTGAGTTGCGACACTACTGACAAAAAGGAATTTTACTACTTGGCTCTTTTACAGCTGTTTAAACCATGGCGTACAGAGGATGAACTACTGGGAGAATTCCAGAGCTATGAAGATTCTTTTAATGCTTGCAACGACAGCATACAATGCAGTACATTCTCAACGTATCTGCAAATGTTAAATGAAGAAATTGAACAGGAAACTACAATTGCAGCAGAAATAGCTAGAGACAGTTCTCAGGACAGCCAAAGTTCAGGAACACTCAGTCAAGATCTCCTAGGACAACCAATCGTTGAAAATGAAGCATCAATAGCCATGAATGAAGTGGAAACGGCTATGAATCAAGCTCAAGAAGAATTTATAGACTTACAAAATTTGGAAAGACAACTGAACGAAGAGCAGCAACAAATTTATGAAGAGATCAGAAACAAAATTGATCACGGATTTCTACATGAAAAAAAAGAGTGCTCATGCACATCATTTCATCCAATCAGGATGTATGTAAGCGGACAAGCTGGAACTGGAAAAAGTCTCCTTATAAAAGTCATCAGAAGCCACCTACAGCAAAAAACGGATTCTACTTTGTCTTGTGTGGTTACTGCTCCAACTGGGTTAGCAGCATATAACATAAAAGGAATCACTTTACATCGTTTGCTAATGTTACCAGTGGAGCATGAGAACAAAATACAATACAACAAGCTAACTGGAGAAGCATGCTTGGAAGTTTCAAGAGTATTGAAGAAGATGCAAGTTCTCATTATTGATGAGGTGAGCATGGTATCAAACTTAATGCTTGCCTTTGTGCATTTAAGAATGCAGCAAATTCTAAGGACAGACTATGACGTGTTATTTGGTGGAAAACATGTCATAGTTTTTGGGGATCTTCTACAACTTACTCCAGTTAAAGGACAACCAGTGTTTAATACTGTGACACATGAAGACACAAAGAAGTCATTGGGAAGCATCGGTAATGCAAATATTTGGTCCTTCTTTGAGTACAAGGAACTTACTACTAATATGAGGCAAGCAAACGATGAAGAATATGGAAGTATTCTGAAAGTTATCAGAATTGGACTACTCACTGAAGCTGGCACGAAAGCATTACAGAGTCGGCTGCTACATAATTTATTTCCAAAGGAAGAAATAGTTGCAGAGAAGATATACAAGAACATTGCAGAAAAGAAAAGTGTCATCTGCTTAATGCCAACTCTACGTGAATGCTCAATATTCAATGAAGAGCTTTTGAAATTGGAAAAAGGAAGATATCAGGAAATTGGAAGCAGTGGACAAAATTGAGGATGGAAGAATTACTGTCACATTAACAGGCACACTGAAAAATAAATTGGATTCACTAGAGAAGAACATTTCCAAAACAGCTGGATTAGAAAAAAATCTATATGTTTGCATGAACTGTAGAGTATTTTTAAGGAGAAATTTGGATGTTGAAAAAGGTTTAGTTAATAGAGCTATGGGAAGAGTTGTGGGTTTTATTAATTATCAGAAAAAAGATGGAATTGAATGTTTAAAAATAAAATTTGATCAGATAGAAGAAGTTAAAGACATTTGTCGTTGTTCAGTTCGTTTCATGCTTGTGAAAGACTTATATGTACGTACGAAGCAGTTTCCGTTTTCTCTAGCATATGCTGTAACTATTCACAAGTCTCAAGGATTGACTGTAGATTGTGCATTTGTGAACATTGGTTCAACTGTGTTCAAAGAAGGTATGGCATATGTTGCTTTGTCACGAGTGAAAACATTATCAGGTTTATTCATGATAGACTTTGATGACTCAAAAGTTAGTGCTGATGCAAATTGTGTAAAGGAGTATAATAGATTAAGAAGAAGCTATGCTCCTCATTTAGGTCAGTATCCTGTGTTGGAGAAACGTGTAGTTTCTCGTAAAAGGAGAAATGAGAATATCTGTAATGAAGATGTAGAGAGGAGGAAAAAAAAGAGGAGTGATGTAATTGCAAGCAAAAAGAAAAAGGAAAATGAAGAACAGGTTGTAGGATGTCATTTTGAAAATAGCTCTGGTGTCAACTGTTACGCTAATGTAGTGCTGAATGTTGCATTTTATCTGGAAAGTGTGCAAGAGCAGATAATAGTAAATCAGGGAAAAAGATTCTGTTCTGAGTTGAGTCTCCTTTTTCAAAAGCTGAGTAATGATAAAACTCAAATAGAAAGTGCTACTGAAATTAGAAAACTTTTAGATGTATGTTCAGGTCGAACACAGTTTTCTCAAAATGTACAGCAAGACGCACAGGAATTCTTGTTGTTTTTTCTTCAGGTACTGGAAGAAGAAGGGGTTCCCATTGAAAATGTATTTGGTCTCTCTTATAAATGGGAACATAGTTGTGAAAACTGTTATAATATATGTGGCTCTAATGTTGATTCTGAAAGGTTTATTTATTTAACATTGCCAGAAAGTAAAACAGTCACTTTTGCTAAATTAGTTAAAGATGCTAATCATAGCATGGAATGCAGTGAGTGTCAATCTGACATGTTTTCAACGTTAATTTTAAAGGAATACGGACAGTATGTAATTTTAATGATGCAACGCTGTAAAGCTGATGGTTCAAAATTAGATACTTTAATAAAGAAGTTTACAGGACAGCAATTATCAATTTCAGGAAAAACTTTTGTAACAGTTGCAATAATTTTCCATGATGGACCTACTGTAACTTCTGGTCATTACACAGTTTATCTTAAATGTGAAAAAGGCAGGACACTGTGTAATGATTCCCAATTGATTTTTTTTTTTGTTTTTTTTAAAAACCTTTATTCGTATAAGGCAGAAACACAGCTATTCAGCCGACATCCCGGAGGTTCGGCAGCCAGTTGACCAACACATTGAGTCGTCCATAGCTCTAATACAGGATAATGACAAAGGTTCCGTTTTTGAAAACTACCTACAATAAACACAACAAGCAAGGCAGTATACACCATAAGTTCGTGCCAGTTCCCGATGACCCAATTGATTTTTAAGCGACGTTTGCCTTTTGATTTAGCAAATTCCTATCTAATCTTCCTGAAACCTAAATTTTAGAGAGATTTGACAACATCTGGACAAAACAATTTTACCATTTTATTGGATTACCATTGGAATTTTCAAAAAAAATGATTTTACAAATTATCATTTGGCCTAATGGAAAGGTAACCAATTGTAATGTGGACTTTATCCATTTTTTAATAAAACTTTGGAAAACCAAAAATTTTGAAAAAATCGGTAACATCTGCACAATTTAAATTTTGGAATGTTATTGGATTGCCATTGGAAATTTATTCAAAACAGATTTTTATAATTACTATTTGGCCATGAGGAAAGGTAACCAATTCTATTGTGGACTTATTTAATTATTAATTAATCTTTCGGAAAACAAAATGTTACAGAGAATCGGTGAGATCTGTACAATTTAAAATTTAGATTTTTATTGGATTACCATTGGAAATTTAATCAAAAAAGAATTTTAAAATTACTATTTGGTCTAAAGGAAATGGAACCAGATGTATTATGGAGTTATTTGAGATATATTTTTGTGATTATACTTCTGAAACAAAAATGTCAGACGGTATTATTTAAAAATAAATTTTGATATTTGTTGATATTTTTTAAAGAATATTATGCATTTCTATAATGTTATGTTTAAGTTAAAAGAGATCCTGGGCTTTTTTTATACAATCTTTGAGATTGGTATTTTTTTTTTGCCCGCTGTTAAATGATGAATGCAAATGCTTTCACAATTTATAGTGAAATGCAATATATTCTGAAAACAGCAAAAAAAAGGCAAAAAATTGTTTTTGAAAAATATGTAAATATGTGTACTGTATTATAAAATGTTTTTTTAAATATTAATACTTTTTTCTTTTTTTTCAGATTGAGATAGAAAATTTTCGAAAACTAGAACCATTTTTTAAGCAATTAAAAAAAAAATTAAATGAATAAATATTGTTTTGAGTGGCTATGGTAAGTCAAAAATTTCATGGTCCCTTTTTTCCACTTCTCCACAATCACATTTTCAGTTTTGCATTGTAGTCTCTCAAGGAACTTGTAATGTGATAATTGATTTTTAGTGTTTTTTTTAAAAAAAAATAATAATTACGCGTACCGTACGCGTACGGTAAAAAAAAAACAAAAAAAAGTTTAAAAAAATATATTTAAAAAAGTTGAAAGGTAAGGTTGGCTCTTAAAAGAGCCGTTGTGTTCATGCAGGGACAGAGGAAAGAAAGAATGGGAATATTAGACGGTACGACAAATGTGCTGATCTATTTTATTGTTCACTAGGGAAATACTGGTCTCCCTATAACAAAGTAGATCATGACAAGTGGCGCACCGTATTTCAACTCTCAGAAACCGAGGGTTGATTTCCAGAGGACGAGAAAAAGGAGATGCTCCCCCCACAGATGAAGGGCTCACCTGACCTGCCGAAGATGGACTCGGCACTGCAGATGATGGTCCAGGCTGAGCTGCTGTGGATGTGCTTGGTTGACTTACTGAAGGGTTACCTTCAGTATGTCGAGCATGTAAAATTCTGTGTACATCCTTAAGGTGTCTCAACATGGTGTGATTCCCGAAGGAATACTTCCTGTTGGGATTCCCTCTTGAAAGTACACGCTTACACAGCTTACAAGTCACTAAGGGTGCATTTACCTTTTGCTGGCCCTCTGGAAAAGAAAAATAATCCCATATGAAAGAGGTCTTCTGTTTCCTCGTTCTCTGCCTCAAGGTAGTGCTGCTAGCCTCACTCTCAGAAGGGCTCTGCTGTTCTGCCATCATATCACAAAGACAGCCCAGCTCCTTCTCCTAAGGGATCACAAGCAGAAATGAGGGGAATGGGTGTGGTGTAGGAGAGTTCTAGAACTGAAAGTTGTAAAAACCAATCAAAAGTCTTGTTTCTTGATCACATGACCTACCGTACGCTTACGGTACGCTTACGGCAAAAGTACGCATGCGCGTAGAAAAGACATGCGCACGCGCGCATGCGCAATACAGGCACGCCCCTTCACTTCCGCGTAACGTGCGCATACAGCGTACGCGTTACGCGCTGTGCGCGTGTGACGCGCGTCTACGCATATTGCGTAAAAGAACGCAAACAGCGTAAAAATCTAACGTAATTAAAGCAAGACGTGCGCTTACCGTACGCGCACGTTAAAAAAAACAAAAAAAAAGGTTATACTAATAAATCTTACCTGTTTATTTTATAAAAATGGTAAAAAATAACATATTGTAGAATTTTAAAAATTTAACCATAGACTTTAAAAAAGGATAGAAAATTAAAATAAAAATATGTAAAAAGAAAAAAGAAAAAAAAAAAAAGTTAGCATTTAAAAAACCTTGCAAATTCACTGAAAAAACCATGGGTTTCACTCACGTTATAGTTAGGAATTAGCATTTAAAAAACCTTGCAAATTCACTGAAAAAACCATGGGTTTCACACACGTTATAGTTAGGAATTAGCATTAAAAAAACCTTAGAAATTCAATGAAAAAAACCAAAGGTTTCACACATGTTATAGTTAGCTGGACATTTCACTCGTAAAAAACCATTGAAATTCCCCCGTTATAGTTAGTTCAGCTAACTATAACTCGCGCGCCCGCAATGCACTACTGATGACGTCACATATTACATCACTCATGACATGGTCATTGACATCACTCATGACATCACTGATGACATCTCAAATGACATCACTGATGACATCACTGATGAGATCATCCAGTGATTGTGTGTTTATCAGAAAATTAAATATTTTTTATATTTATGTATATCTCAAGGTCAAAGGAAGAATACATGGGTATATAAGTGTCTAAATGGATGCTTTTCTTTTGAACATTTTTTTGTGTAACTGACTGTTTAAGTGTATCATAGTGAATACATGGCTTACTGAGTAATCTTTAAATATTTAAATATCTGTATCAGTTTCTTACTTTGTGTATAAGTGGCTGCATGGGTTGGTGAGTAGCTACATGAGTGTCTATATAGGATATTAGTTGTTTTTTTATCACTATGAGTGTATGAGTTTCTGTATGGTTCGGTGGGGGGTATTACTTAGTGCATAGGTGCATGAATGAGTGACTCACTGTTTGTATGTGTTGAATACACCATTTGTGCAGGACTGTATGGGTGGATGAGTGTGTGCATGGGTGTGTTAGTGAGTGAATGACTGTCTCTATAGTGTCTTTATGAGTAACTACATATGTTTTAAACTAGTATATGTGACTATTGGTGTATATAAGTGAGTATATGTGAGAGTGAGAGATTGAAAGAGTTCCTGTATGAATAAGTATGTGTTTCTATAAGTGATTGTTTAAAAGACTAAGTATGTGTAAGTTTCTGTAGAAGTAAGTGTGGTGGTGTGTGTATAACTGCATATGCAAGAAAATGGATGTTTGATTCTTTATTAGCATGAGTGACTATGTGTGTGAGTAACTCTATGGATGAGTGGCATTGTGTAACAGGATGTACAGGTGTATGAGTACATATGATGAGTGAGTACATGTATGAGTGACTGGAGAGGACTGTTGGTGAATTACTGTATGTGTATGTGGTTCTTAGAATTACTAAATAGGTTGTTGTAACTGATATTGATATGTTCATTATTTTGAACATTTTAGTTTCTATTTTTGAATGTGTGTTTCAATGGTTATATTAGGGGAAGAGGAGGTCTGCCACTCTATCACAAGGATGATGTCATCAGTGATGTCATTTGAGATGTCATCAGTGATGTCATGAGTGATGTCAGTGACCATGTCATGAGTGATGTAATATGTGACGTCATCAGTAGTGCATTGCGGGCGCGCGAGTTATAGTTAGCTGAACTAACTATAACGGGGGAATTTCAATGGTTTTTTACGAGTGAAATGTCCAGCTAACTATAACATGTGTGAAACCTTTGGTTTTTTCATTGAATTTCTAAGGTTTTTTTAATGCTAATTCCTAACTATAACGTGTGTGAAACCCATGGTTTTTTCAGTGAATTTGCAAGGTTTTTTAAATGCTAATTCCTAACTATAACGTGAGTGAAACCCATGGTTTTTTCAGTGAATATATATATATATATATATATATATATATATATATATAATCTACTGGCGGTCGCCAGTAGATAGTTATAGTTAGGACCGTGTTTCCATAGGAAATCCGCAACATTCTATTTGGAATAACTTTGGCGCCGGTTGACGAATCCTCGCGAAATTTTCAAAATAGGTGGGGCGCTCCGCTCCGCTCCTACCCTGAAAGTCTCGGGGAGATTCGTCAAGCGGGGGCTGAGAAAAAAGGGGGGTCCCAAAACGCATTTTCCCCATGCAATTTTCCATAGGGACCTTTAGTCCAAGGTACAGCCCGAACGGCTGAACAGAATTACTTGAAATTTGGCAGAGAGGTAGTCCTCAGGTCAGGGAAGTGCCTTTTGCAGGTCTGGTGTTAATCTGTTTAGTAGTTCCTGAGAAAATCAAAAGTAAAATCATATATATATGTGGGCGGAGCCTAACCACACATCTCATCCTGAGATCTGATTGGCTGCCAGCACTTCATCCAAGAAGTGTTGGCAGCCATCTTGGGACCAATATACATGAAAGCACCTCATTAAAAAGCATTGCAGTTAATAGAAGGTTTTAAGACTTTAGTTACATTATAAATCATTTGTTGATGGTACCATACTCATTTTAGGAATTGTGGTATGTTCTAAGGTGATTTCACCATGTGAAAAAGCCTTCTGCTGGGATGTCATGATTGAGAGAAAAATATTTTCTCATGCTTTTCCCACAGAGGTTTGGAAGGTGATCTATAAGCTAAACTGAGAGCTTATTTTCTGTAAATTCACATTATCTTTCTCAGTCATGTGAGAATGAAGTCTGACATTCTCAGTAAAACATGTACATCCAACAAGGGCAGAGACTGTCAGTTGATTCCTTTGTGTTCTACTGCAGCTTCCCAGAGTGTTCCAAAGAACAACTAGAGCGCTAACAGTCCTACTTATGATAAACATATGGCACACCTGAAGCCATCTTGCTTGGATTAAAGTGGTAACTCTTAAAACATTTAATTTAAAAAGGAACAAAATGAGGGGGTTCATTTTTCCATAAAAAGTATGATTAGTGCTGCAGAAAGAAAAATTAGGGCACATTTTGAGTGACTTCTCAAATCCTCTTCTATTTCATTAAATAATTCTGACATGCAGACTGAAACATGCACTTTCAATACCAGCAGCAGTTTTCCCTGGTGAGCAGTAGCTTTACTACAGTGATCTAATGAGCAAAAATAGTGCTAACATTATGAATTTATGGCAAATGTGTGACACATCTGAATGCCTTCTTGATGGAATCAAAGTAAAAAACTGAAAGTATTTTCTACTGAGGAGACTGCAGTAAATGAGGAAATTAGGAAACTTCATAACAAATAAGTCTCCCAAGATGGCCACCAGAGACAAAAGAGCCCAAATGTAGCCCAAATATCACCCAGATGTAGCCCAAGTATAGCCCAATGACAGTGTCCCAGAGTGTTCTTAAAAACAACTAGAGCGCTTACTGTCTTCATTATGACAAAAGTATGGCACAACTGAAGCCATCTTGATTGGAATAAACTGGTAACACTTAAAACATTTAATTTAAAAAGGAACACAATGAGGGGGTTCATTTTGCCATAGAAATTATGATTAATGCTGAAGAAAGAAAATGAGGGCACATTTTGAGTGACTTCTCAAATCCTCTTCTATTTCATTAAAAAATTCTGACATGCAGACTGAAACATGCACTTTTAATACCAGGAGCAGACTTCCATGGTGAACAGTAGTTTTACTACAGTGATCTAATGAGCAACTAGAGTGCTAACATTCAGAATTTATGGCAAATGTGTGAAATAACTGAATACCTTCATGATGGAATCAAAGTAAAAAACTGAAAGCATTTCCTACTGAGGAGACTGCAGTACATGAGGAAATTAGGAAACTTCAAAACAAATAAATCTCCCAAGATGGCCACCGGAGACAAAAGAGCCCAAATGTAGCCCAAAATCACCCAGATGTAGCCCAAATATAGCCCAATGACAGAAGTGTGCAAAACACTTAGCACCACTTTTACGCCGCCGTTGCGTCACTTTTGTGACGCAGCGGCGGTGTAAACCCTGCGCCACGTTGCGCCATATTTACATCGTGACGCATCTATGGAGATGCGTCACGGTGTAAAGCCCTGCGCCACGTAAAACCTGCGTCAGGTTTCACGTGGGCATGTCGACAGAGGGGGGGGGCGTTCCGTCGCAGGAACGCCCCTGAAAAGTGACTCAGTCAAATCTATAAGATTTGAATGAGTCACTTTCCCAAAGCTGATGCGCCAAAACCCTGCGCCTGCTTGAAGCAGGCGTAAGGCTTGACGCACCATGTTAGGGATAGGGTAGGTTGGAGCAGTGCTGGAGTTGCGTCGCGCTTGCGACGCAACTGAAGCACTGCGCCAACCTTACGCCATCGGATGCGTCACGCATCTGTTTATTCCTGCGCCATGATGCGCCGCATTGTAAATGCGGCGCATCATGTGTGGCGCAAGGGTAAACTTGCGTGACGCATCATTCCTGGCGCATCCTTGCTGATTTGCAGGGATGCGCCAGGCAACATAAATCTGCCCCTTATTATTTTGTGTTTTTGCAGTGTTCTATAGTGCAGACTTGTCAGGTATTGGAGTGCTTTACATGAGCATTGGTTACATCACACAAGAACAAATTCATTTTGGTTGTAGACATGGGGAGACTAAGTGATTTGACCAGAATCACAGAATGTCGAGCTGAAGCAGAAATTTCAACCTGGTTCCCCAGTTGCAAAGTCTCCAGTTCTGGAAGTAACACCACATCCTCTCCCCTAAGTGCAACATTTAATCAAGTGGTCAACTGGATAAAAAAACATAGAGATAACAAATAATTTAAAAGTGCTTTGTCGCTATTTGAAAACTCAGAAAATATGTCCTTATTTTAGTCTTTTACAGCCTCATGCATCAAGCCAAAATCCAGTCGGTAAAATACCGATTCGCTAATAGCTCCCGGTATTGAGTTAAAAATACCCAATCCCAATGCATCAACACAAAAGCAAAAATCGCTATTTAAGGAATCCTTAAATAGCGATTCCTTAAATAGCGATAGCGTTTAAGGAATCCCAAATTGAGATTCCTTAATTTAGGGAATCTCTATTTGGGATTCCGTAAATGCAATGCATGAAAGTAAAAAAATTAGCGAATTCGCTAATAGGGGGAGCAAATTACCATGAAGATGAACTGCATGGTAATTTGCTAAAAGTTTGAAAAATGCACTTTTGTGCATTTTTCAAAGTTTCATGTTGCGCACACACATGCCCTTAGAGCATGTGTGTGTGCAACATATGTGCACATATCAATTTCAGGGGTGCAATAGGGTGTCATTTTGACACCCTTGCACCCTTGAAATTGCATGAGCAATTTGCGAGAACCTACTGGTACTCGCTATTTGCTCATGCAATCTCCAATTCATTCCTATGGGCCTGGAGGCCCATAGGAATGATTGGGATGGCATTCCTTAATTGCTACTCGCAATTTGCTAGTAGCAATTAAGGAAAGTTAAGGAATCGCTATTTGAATAGCGATTCCTACATGCATAGCCTTTTGCTATTCCTTATTAGCGATTCCTTATTTTTCGCTAATAAGGAATCGCAAATGCAAATGTTGATGCATATGCCCCATAGAGCACTAACCATAATTTTGATGCCAATAAGACCCTCTCATATATGTAATTTCTAAAGGAAATGCTCTAGGTATTACCGTTCTGATTACATCAAGATGACGTCAGGCGTTCCACACTTTTGTAATAAATATAGAATGTTAGCAATCTAGTTGTTCATTAGGATACTGTTGAGAGGCAGAGGCCAGGGGCACGGACTCTGAAAATTGAAGGCAGGTAGGAGGGTGCAAAGGCAACAATTTAACCACACTGAGCAGGCAGGAAGGGCCGTGGCAGCACAACAGACTATGGAGGGCAGTGGAAAGGGGGGCAGGGGCAACAAACCAACAATACAGGACTTGCAAGAGAGGCTGTGGCAATGTAATAGACCATTGTGGGCAGAAGGAAGAGGCAATGGTAGTACAACCATACATGCCAACAGACCCGATTCAGCCAGGAAACGTCCAATGTTTTTAAGCTCAAATGGGCTTTATTTGATCTGTCTCCTGTCTACAATCTCCTATTTTTCAATGTAACTCAAAGGGGAAAATCAATACCCCAGTTTTTTTTCAAAATCTTCCTCTTACCAAGTTCAAAATGTTCGCAAGTATGGTACATTGGATCATGGAAGGAAATGGGGTAGGGACATGGACTTGGATAACAGAGGACAGGAGGGACATGGAGAGGTGCACCAAACTGACCCTGCAGGGCAGGCATCAGGGTTTGCAGCAGCACAATACACCACACAGGGCATGCGGGACGGGAGTGCAGAACAACAATCCATAGAAAGCAAGAGGGAGGGGACAGGACCATGCACATGGACAACAGAGAACAGAGGGGCAAGAGGCAATGGTAGCTAGCTGACCATAATGGACAGACAGGAGAGAAAGCTGCAGCATAACAGACCATAAAGGGCAGGAGGGACAGATCAGGGTCATTACAATGGAACAGACAAGCCAGGAGGGAGGGAGTAGGGGTCTGCACATGTAAACAGAGGGCTAGGGGCAAGGGGGCAGGGCAGGAGCAGCAAGATAGCCATGGAGGTCAGGCAGGATGGGCACTAGAAGCAAGACACACCATGAAGAGCAACACTGAGACTGTGATGGCATACACACAGACCATGGAGGGAAGGTGGGAGGGGGTCAGGGGCAGCTAACTGACCACACAGGGAAGGTGGGAGGGGCCATGGCAGCACAGAAGACCATGCATGGCAAGTGGGAGGGTTAGTGGCAGCACAATGGCTATGATGGGCAAGAAGGAGGGTGCAGGGGCATGCACAAAGGACGATGGAGGATAGAAGGGAGGGTCAGGACCTGTGCACAGACAAGAAAGTTCAGGGGAAGGGGCCTCACAACAGACCGCACGGGGCAGGCAGGAGGAGCAGTTGCAGCACAACAGACCAGGGAGGGCAGAAGGGTGTGGCAGTACAATGGACCATGTAGGACAGGAGGAAGAGGATAGGGGCATGGCATGTGGACAGGCAGGGTGGAGGTGGCAGGGACAGGTTACAGTCATCTGACAATGCTAGGCAGGTGGGAGGGGAGTGGCAGCTCAACAGAACACTCAGAGGAGATAGGAGTGGCAGGTCCATCGAACATGGTGGGCAAAAAGGATGGAGCAGGGGCATGCACAAAGACATCGGAAGGCAGGGGGAAGGAGAATGGGGCAGCAAGCTAAGCACAGAGTTTAAGCAGGAGGTCAATGATGGGGCATAGAATTGGGCAATGGAGGGCAGGAGGAGTGGACTGGTACATCATACTAAATTGAGGGCAGTGGCAGCACATCAGACCATGCATGGCAGGAGGGAGGAGGCTAGTCCATGGATTCACACAACAGAGGATAGGGAGGAGGGGGATGGGGCAGCAAGCTAACTGTTCAGAGAAGGCGGGTATTAGGAACTTTATTGTTTTTAAAACACGTGTCTGTGCGAACTACTTAAAATATGAACAAGTATGCAGCATAATCTCACTTTTATTCAGGAAGAAGAGGATGTTTGTGACTGTGACTCCGGGCTAACTTGGCAGAAACACCCCCTGACCCTCCACCCCCTATCGCAAAATGTAATGCCCGTGAAAAGGGTAGGTGAACACAGTGTTATATAGAACATAGTCCTGAGAGCACGATTGAAAATGAAAACTAGATATAGTGTATGGTATAAACTATGCACCAAAAAGTGTGATATAAGATGAACCGGCGTGAAATATAATATGCAATACATTGTGCGCAATTACACATTCATTGGAGAGCGCGAGATAGCACAGGCACTAGCGCGTGCTATGCGATATGCGCCTTGGAGTGTAATATGCACAGGGCAGTGTTGTGTAACCTAACTAGTCTCTAAAGTTGTAATATAAAATATGTGTTGGGTAGTGTAACGTTGCATATGCACTGTGACAAAGATATGGATCCCAGATTGTAATATGTATGGCATAGCACTGTGCGTTATAACATAGGCATCGAAGAAGGCACGTTAGATGGGGCAATATAACCCGTGCGAAGACAAGTGTGGCATGACATATTCACGGGGTGGTGTTACAGTGCACATGGGCTAGAGAGTGTCATAGCATCAGTGATGTCATTTGAGATGTCATCAGTGATGTCATGAGTGATGTCACTGACCATGTCATGAGTGATGTAATATGTGACGTCATCAGCAGTGCATTGCGGGCGCGCAAGTTATAGTTAGCTGAACTAACTATAACGGGGGAATTTCAATGGTTTTGTACAAGTGAAAAGTCCAGCTAACTATAACACCCCTGAAACCTATGTTTTTTTCAGTGAATTTCTGAGGTTTTTTAAATGCTAATTCCTAACTATAACGTGCCTGAAACCTATGTTTTTTTCTGTGAATATATACATAGCCGCAGAGAGAGCCCCGATGCCGTTCCGGTATTCCTGCGATGACGCCAACCGACGCCATCGCCAAGGGGACAGGAGCCGGTTTTTGCAGGAATGAGATGTACAGCGGGGACTCGATGCCTTCCACCACAACCCACTGGGGTTTTATTGTTGACATTGTTAGCATCTACACGGGGGCTCACTGTAGCAAGACTCAAGCACTTCAACTTCCAGCATGCCATGAGGGTGGCCACGCCCACTCGGGCGGGATTTATCAAATTTAAAGAAGTGCTGTAAAACACCTGTGTTGGTGCTGATCCGGAGCCCATGAAGAAGTGACAGAATCACGAAACGCGTCGGCTCAAGTTGGACTTTATTTCTGTGCTGTTTGGCAATGCCCTCGCTGTATCCTGCATTAAAGAAGTTTGGCAATTTACCTACCTGTCGAGTGGCTCTATCTACAGCAGGCAGTCTTTTTCTGGATGTTAAGCGGCCCCGCCTGAGCCGCAGAGAGAGCCCCGATGCCGTTCCGGTATTCCTGCGATGACGCCAACCGACGCCATCGCCAAGGGGACAGGAGCCGGTTTTTGCAGGAATGAGATGTACAGCGGGGACTCGATGCCTTCCACCACAACCCACTGGGGTTTTATTGTTGACATTGTTAGCATCTACACGGGGGCTCACTGTAGCAAGACTCAAGCACTTCAACTTCCAGCATGCCATGAGGGTGGCCACGCCCACTCGGGCGGGATTTATCAAATTTAAAGAAGTGCTGTAAAACACCTGTGTTGGTGCTGATCCGGAGCCCATGAAGAAGTGACAGAATCACGAAACGCGTCGGCTCAAGTTGGACTTTATTTCTGTGCTGTTTGGCAATGCCCTCGCTGTATCCTGCATTAAAGAAGTTTGGCAATTTACCTACCTGTCGAGTGGCTCTATCTACAGCAGGCAGTCTTTTTCTGGATGTTAAGCGGCCCCGCCTGAGCCGCAGAGAGAGCCCCGATGCTGTTCCGGTATTCCTGCGATGACGCCAACCGACGCCATCGCCAAGGGGACAGGAGCCGGTTTTTGCAGGAATGAGATGTACAGCGGGGACTCGATGCCTTCCACCACAACCCACTGGGGTTTTATTGTTGACATTGTTAGCATCTACACGGGGCTCACTGTAGCAAGACTCAAGCACTTCAACTTCCAGCATGCCATGAGGGTGGCCACGCCCACTCGGGCGGGATTTATCAAATTTAAAGAAGTGCTGTAAAACACCTGTGTTGGTGCTGATCCGGAGCCCATGAAGAAGTGACAGAATCACGAAACGCGTCGGCTCAAGTTGGACTTTATTTCTGTGCTGTTTGGCAATGCCCTCGCTGTATCCTGCATTAAAGAAGTTTGGCAATTTACCTACCTGTCGAGTGGCTCTATCTACAGCAGGCAGTCTTTTTCTGGATGTTAAGCGGCCCCGCCTGAGCCGCAGAGAGAGCCCCGATGCCGTTCCGGTATTCCTGCGATGACGCCAACCGACGCCATCGCCAAGGGGACAGGAGCCGGTTTTTGCAGGAATGAGATGTACAGCGGGGACTCGATGCCTTCCACCACAACCCACTGGGGTTTTATTGTTGACATTGTTAGCATCTACACGGGGGCTCACTGTAGCAAGACTCAAGCACTTCAACTTCCAGCATGCCATGAGGGTGGCCACGCCCACTCGGGCGGGATTTATCAAATTTAAAGAAGTGCTGTAAAACACCTGTGTTGGTGCTGATCCGGAGCCCATGAAGAAGTGACAGAATCACGAAACGCGTCGGCTCAAGTTGGACTTTATTTCTGTGCTGTTTGGCAATGCCCTCGCTGTATCCTGCATTAAAGAAGTTTGGCAATTTACCTACCTGTCGAGTGGCTCTATCTACAGCAGGCAGTCTTTTTCTGGATGTTAAGCGGCCCCGCCTGAGCCGCAGAGAGAGCCCCGATGCCGTTCCGGTATTCCTGCGATGACGCCAACCGACGCCATCGCCAAGGGGACAGGAGCCGGTTTTTGCAGGAATGAGATGTACAGCGGGGACTCGATGCCTTCCACCACAACCCACTGGGGTTTTATTGTTGACATTGTTAGCATCTACACGGGGGCTCACTGTAGCAAGACTCAAGCACTTCAACTTCCAGCATGCCATGAGGGTGGCCACGCCCACTCGGGCGGGATTTATCAAATTTAAAGAAGTGCTGTAAAACACCTGTGTTGGTGCTGATCCGGAGCCCATGAAGAAGTGACAGAATCACGAAACGCGTCGGCTCAAGTTGGACTTTATTTCTGTGCTGTTTGGCAATGCCCTCGCTGTATCCTGCATTAAAGAAGTTTGGCAATTTACCTACCTGTCGAGTGGCTCTATCTACAGCAGGCAGTCTTTTTCTGGATGTTAAGCGGCCCCGCCTGAGCCGCAGAGAGAGCCCCGATGCCGTTCCGGTATTCCTGCGATGACGCCAACCGACGCCATCGCCAAGGGGACAGGAGCCGGTTTTTGCAGGAATGAGATGTACAGCGGGGACTCGATGCCTTCCACCACAACCCACTGGGGTTTTATTGTTGACATTGTTAGCATCTACACGGGGGCTCACTGTAGCAAGACTCAAGCACTTCAACTTCCAGCATGCCATGAGGGTGGCCACGCCCACTCGGGCGGGATTTATCAAATTTAAAGAAGTGCTGTAAAACACCTGTGTTGGTGCTGATCCGGAGCCCATGAAGAAGTGACAGAATCACGAAACGCGTCGGCTCAAGTTGGACTTTATTTCTGTGCTGTTTGGCAATGCCCTCGCTGTATCCTGCATTAAAGAAGTTTGGCAATTTACCTACCTGTCGAGTGGCTCTATCTACAGCAGGCAGTCTTTTTCTGGATATATATATATATATATACATATATATATATATATATATATATATATATATATATATATATATATATATATATATATATATATATATATATATATGTATATATATGTATATATATATATATATATGTATATATATATATATATATTCACTGAAAAAACCATAGGTTTCACACATGTTATAGTTAGCGGAAATTTTACTGATAAAAAACCAATGAAATTCCCCCGTTATAGTTAGTGCAGGCAACTATAACTCACGCGACCGCAATCCTCTGCTGATGCTAATACTGTATTTAGACACTTATTTGCCCATGTCTTCTTCCATAAATTTTTAGCTATACATATATTACAAATATTTTTTTTTCATAAAGACACATATGTCATCAGCAGAAGATTGCGGTCGCGTGAGTTATAGTTGCCTGCACTAACTATAACGGGGGAATTTCATTGGTTTTTTATCAGTAAAATTTCCGCTAACTATAACATGTGTGAAACCTATGGTTTTTTCAGTGAATTTGCAAGGTTTTTTAAATGCTAATTCCTAACTATAACGTGTGTGAAACCTATGGTTTTTTCAGTGAATTTGTACGGTTTTTTAAATGCTAAGTTACTTTACGCCATTCGTGGCGTGCGCGCCCACTTAACGCAGTTCGTTCCGTGCGCGCACGGTGCGCTTCGCGCACCGTGCGCGCACAGTGAGCACGCGGTGCGCTTTGCGCACCGCGCGCCCACGTTACACTAGATGGGCCATGTACGCACGATGCGCTTCGCGCACCGTACGCACATGGAGGACATATGATGCACTTCGTTTTGAAAGGTAATATTTTAATTTTTCACAACTGTTATGAGCCATGCACAAATGGTGCCCTTCGGGCACCATTTGCACACGGGGTGGGGAGAGTGTGGATAATTTTTTTTTTAAAATATTTTTTACCGTACGCGTACGGTAAGCGTAATCGGCGAAATTAGCGAAAAAATAAAAATTCTGTTTTTGGCCTTGGGGGATGTTTGGGGACTCCCTTAACATGGATAGGTGCTTTGGAGCTGTCCAAACAGCCCCTTTACATGTTTTTGTCCTTTGTTTTTTAATCCACACTCTCAGTGCGAGAGAGAAAATGGCGGCCGCCGCTTCCTGGTTTCGGCCGATTCGAATGTTTACTAAGATCTAAGAGCCAATCAGAATCGCGCTCGCGCACGCCACCGTACGCGTACGGTAAGCGTACCGTAAGCGCACCGTAAGCTGGCTCAGATATATATATTGATTTAAAGGCTATTTTCTCAGAATCTACTGGACAGATTTACACCAAACCTACAAAAGGCACTTCCTTGACCTGAGGACTACCTCTCTGCCAAATTTCTAGCAATTCTGTTCAGCCGTTCGGGCTGTAGCTGTGTCTAAAGGTCCTATGGAAAAATGCATGGGAAAAACGCGTTTTGGGACCCCCCTTTTATCTCAGCCCCCGCTTGACGAATCCCCCCGAGACTTTCAGGGTAGGAACGGAGCATAGCGCCCCACCTATTTCGAAAAATTCGCGAGGATTCGTCGACCGGCGCAAAAGTTATTCAAAATAGAATGTTGCGGATTTCCTATGGAAATGTGGTCCTAAGTATAACTACCTACTGGCGACCGCCAGTAGGTAATATATATATATATATATATATATATATATATATATATATATATATATATATATATATATATATATATATATATATATATATATATATATATATATATATATGTATACACTAAACAAGTTCAGATTTTACACACACACAACCATAGAAATTCGGCAGTTATAGTTAGATTTATCTCAAGCAACTCTGGCTCTTGCCCTAAGGTACATATAGCTCACACAGTGAATTTCTGTGGTTTTTTAATGCTATTTCCTAACTATAGCATCCCTGTAACCTGGGTGTGCGATTGGTTGTGTGGGTGTGTAAGTGGGTGTTGTGCTGGATGTGTCAGTGTATGTGTAACTGGATGTGTGGGTCTGTGAGTGGGTGTGTGTGATTGGCTGTAGGGGTCTGTGAGTGGATGTGTGAGTGGCTGTATGGGTGTGTACATACATGTGTAAGTGCCTCTATGAGTCTGTGAGTGAGTGTATGAGTAGTTCTCTGGGTCCCAATGTGGCTAGAGTATGAAGGCAGTACCATCTCTCCGCTAAAATAGATAATACATGAACATATTAGAGCTGTGCAAAACAAGATATCAGCTATGCTATTGCCAAGCACTTTCAACATCTCACTAATGGCTGGAAAATTATGCACTACTATGGGATAGCTTGTGTAAGACAGGATGAAAGAGGTGGAGAAATCAAACTGTGGACTAAGAACTCTTTTTGGCTCCACGTTGATGAAGAACTTCATATACATTTAAAAAATGTCTGCCTATATATTTCTATCTTTTTTGCACATTTCACCTTTTATTTTGTAGCACCAGTTGTAGTCTCAGAGTTGATTCACAGTCATAACATAACTTTCTCATTTGTATATAGATCCTGCATTGGACACTGAGCCAGCACTTATATTGATAAGGGTACATACCAAATTCCAGTGAAATTTCAAATTACTGGACACAAACTGTACATGTGTAATGAAAACAAGGGTGCCTACACCTAGAGTAAGTGTAGTCACCAGAATGTCTAATAGTAACAAGGGTGTCTACATCTAGAGTAAGTGTAGCCACCGCAAGACACCCAGAAATTACCCTCATACAAAACATTTATTAGGAATGCAGTAATATGCCAAAACACTGCCACTTATATCACTCAAGAGACATCAACATTATACAGCTATTCTCACACATACACTGAGCAAAGATTGAAGCAATATAATGTATAATAAGGGTTTAAAGTCTTTAAACACAAAAATATATTGTCTGGTCTACAAATACAGTGATGATAACTGTCAAAATTATCTGTATGTTCAAATTCCTCTCATTTGCTCAATTTGTTTTCATGTAAATATTGTTAATATATCTGATATGCTTCAACTTCCACAATGATGCACAATGGCAGCATTGTCTGTATATAAGCTGAAACTGAGAAAGGACTCACTAACCACGAGAAAATCATTTTGTCGAAACACGTATATATATATATATATATATGTAAAACCTACTGGCAGTCGCCAGTAGGTAGTTATAGTTACAACCTAGTTTCCATCGGAACAGCATTTTGTGATTTGCTAATAACTTTGGCGTCGTTTGACGAATCTTCACGACATTCTCCAAAACAAAATTCTATCCAGGTCAGCTCCTATCCTGAAACTTTGGGGGTGATTTGTCAAGCGGCGGCTGAGATAAAAGGGGGGTCCCAAAACATGTTTTCCCCATGTTAATTTCCATAGGAAATTTTGCGACGAGCTACAGCCCGAACTGCTGAACGGAATTACCCCAAATTTGGCAGAAAGGTAGAGCTTGGTTCAGAAAGCGACCTTTTTTTTAAATGGTGTAAGTCCGTTCAGTAGTTTTTGAGAAATTGAAAAAAGAAGAGTGAAAAAATCAATTTCCCATAGGAAACTTTGTGCAAGGCTACAGCCGGAACTACTGAACGGAATTACCCCAAATTTGGCAGAAAGATAGTGCTTGGATCAGAAAGCAACTTTTCTTTTGTAATGGTGTAAATCCGTTCAGTATTTGCTGAGAAAATTGAAAAACTAAAAGTTTTGATATCTGGGCGGAGCCTAATTCCCATGCACGAGCTTCACTGTGATTGGCTGTCAACAAACCAGAAAGTGTTGGCAGCCATCTTGTGACTCGGTAGAAGTGAGTCACCAGAAAACTATGAAACAAAGACATAAAACAAGAGAAGGGGGCAGGGTAGAAACACCCTGACCGTCAGGCCTGCTTAGGGGGTTCCAGAAGGACCCCCAGGGCCAAAAAAAGCTTTAAAAAAAAAAAAGATCGTCGCAATTCGTGCTGGGCTCGCGGGTTCTCGCGTTTTATTTTAATGAGGCCCCTGGGTGGACTAGGTCCCGGGGGTTTTTCTTACAAAAATAAAAGCGGGGGCTTGCTGGGGCCCCCGCAGTCCCGGTGCTTCACTTATGTTGGGAGGAGGGTTCAGAAGGCTGTGGAAATTATATAGAGAAAACAACAATGCGCCATATTGCGGCCTTCCTTTAATATAATGCGGAATAACGTTCACTTATTATGCAGTGTTCACTGTTATCACGGATAGAGTCACTTTGTTACAGGAAATTTTTTAATATGTGATAGAGAGTGTTCTTTATCCCGGGGGCATTTCTTAAAAAATATTAGCGGGGGCCCGCTAGGGCCCCCGCAGCCCCGGGGCTTCACTTATGTTGGGAGAGGGGTGCAGTAGGCTGTGGACATTATATTGGGAAAATAACAATGCACCGTATTGCGGCCTTCCTTTAATATAATGCAGAATAATGTTTACTTATTATGCAGTGTTCACTTTTACCACGGATAAGGTCACTTTGTTACAGGAAATTTATTAATATGTGGGAGGGCGTGTCCTGTATCTCTTTGTGGAACAAAATTAATGGTTAATTGGCTGTGGTGTTCTGTTGCAGGGATTCTGCTCATGCACAGAACTATGCGCAGGAAACCAGGACCTCAGTGAATTGTGGTGTACCAAAAACTCACCTCAGTACCCAGAACCCCTATCCGACCAGCATCAGTGTCCCATTCGTTATCCGTATTCTCTCAGAGGTCCCAATGTATAGACAACCCAGAACAAGCGACTTAGAGTACTCTCAGGAATGGTGGGAATCAGAAATACCTGTTCGGTATTATTCTCATATCAGTCCACAACAAGAGTAATCAGAGACACGGTAAAGTTTAAAAGGTTTATTTTATAAACTACGTGTCCTAAGATGCAGTACTTTGGCTAACATAAGCAGACAAATGATTAAAATTAAAACCATCAGCATTGTTACAATACCATAGAAAATGAAGGGAGAAATCATATTACAAATGACAGTGGAATACAGCCACCTTCCCTTCGCTAGTATGCTAGTATTATTATACTAATAGAAGGTCTCTAGGCTTGAATGGGGAACCCCATACCGTAAAGATCAGCTTAGGTGAATCACATCACAGGATCAGCTTTGCTCTGCGCCTGGAAATGTTCTTCTCCAGAATGTGTTTCTAACGCATGCAAACTGTAATATTGAAGGCTCTCGAGATTCAGGTATTTGCAGCTGTGTGCGTATTATGGCTAGAAAGTGGGCCGATCAACCTGAACTCAAAAACATACATTGTCTGGCGGCTCAGAGTGTTTTGCACTCAATGTTCAGACCAAGGGCGCAGTGCACGTCTAGGGATGTGAACAACAGACAGTTCTCATGTGAAGAAAAGGCAAGCAAGCAGTTTTCAAATAATAACATGTCTCTGCAGTGTCGTGTGCAAAAGCAGCAAAAGTGGCAAGATGGCTTTTCTAACATCTAACGCGCTTATGCTAACATAGCAATGTATGCATCTAAATCGCTGCCTTCACTACACCCCCCCTTGATTGGACCACGAACAAATAGGGATACAAAAAGAAACGCAGAGTTCAAGTTCGACAGAGCGGAACCAAGTGCATTGTATTGTAAATCCAAATAAAGAGGAGTGAAAGTTCGAAAAAAAAACGTAAAAAAAAACAAAATGAAGGGGAAAAAAGAAAATGGTAAGTCAATACATCATGCAAAGGCTCAACGAGCCCAGATGTTCGAACACACAAAAAAAAATGTGTGGTTTGTGCAAGGGAAGCTGGACGATAATCAAGTTAATCCATCAATGTGTAAGCACAGTACGTAGCCACAGCTTCCAAGAGGAAGTCATTGGAACAATTTGCAAATGTGTCCGCCATCCAGTCTAATAAGGTAAACAAACATACGTGTTCTTCGTCAACTGGGGCCTTGAGCACAATCAGAGGACAACTGGCGTGTTCTTCCAAATAACTTCTTGCCAAGAAGTCATACGCTGCCGTTCCGATGTCCCAATTCCCTAGGACTCCATGTGCCGCACCACAGGCCATAATCCTAACACCAGAACAGTCCAACTCATGAGCCACTAATGGACTCATCAGTCGATCATAATCCGGGGCAGGAGACACCGAGTTTGACAAGAACAAATCCAGAGCCCATTCCAAAGGACAATCTAGGCAATGAAAAACAGGTTGTACGCATGTAAAGTAGGCAAACCGGAAGGATAATCCATAGGCTATGCTCAGGGTAGCCAGTGGTAAAGTTCCATAATATTCAAGCATCCGGTTACGAAGCTGGAGCAGCCGGGACAGGCTGTCGCGTGACACAAATTGTGCAGCCATTGCGCAGTACGCAGACCAACTGCAGCACGCCAGCCACGAGGGCGAGAATCAACGGGAGCCCTCCAAAGACGCTGGAAAAAATAGAATGAAAAAAGGCCGGTATCACACCAAAAATAGTTTGGAAGGAGGACACGAGGCTGGAGCCCACAATTTTGAAAAAATGCACCAAGCCAGTTGTTGACGAGGCGTTAAATATAGTTTGAATCAGGGCACCAAAATGAAGTGGGAGACCAGTATTTAAAAGCGCCTGCACCTCGGTACGGGTGTTGGCTACGTGAAGGACAAACGTTTCACGGGACAAAGTCAGAGCGACTTCTTTTTGAGACAATAGAGCCCTAATTCTGCTCATCTTGTTGAACTCTGCTTTCAAGGTTGGAATGGAAGGCCAGATGGATACATCCAGCCGCCCATGCGGGGGTGGGAAAGGACATTTTTACAGCAGACTACTCTCTGTGATACAGTCACAATGTAAGGAATTCCCACTAGCACCCCACAGCAAGCCTCATTATTTAAAAGCAAATAACTACCGTTAGCTAACAACGTGAAAGAGGGTGTAATAGCTGGCACTGGAATCCCTTTCAGGACGCATACTAAATTAGGCGCTTGTACATTGCAGGCGCCTTGCAATTGGATGTGCCTACATACTACAGAGTGATCAGGTGTGGAAGAGCATTCCTCACCCTTCAAATAAACTTCTTTACCTTCTCTCATGCACCTGTATGTAAATGGGAGTGACCATACTTCATGCAGTAAAGCAGTACCCAACAGTTCATATCTGCCTAGGGCATAATGTTTCATGCACAAACTGAATTTAAACAAAGGAAATGGCAATGTGATTAACCCGTGGATAAGCAACACAGCCGAGTTCAATTCGGCCACTGAGAAAGGCAAAGGTTCTAACTTTTCAATATGCAGTAATGAGTATGTTGCATCTTTCATGGACATGAATTGTTGTTTCGCAGTTAGATTAAAGGGAAGGAATAAAGATGAAGTATTCATGTAGTCCCAGGGGACTTTCCCAGGCTTTAACGTTTGCAAAGTCCATGCAAACTGCATTATAGAATGCAATTGATTCTGACCATGATACAAAACAGACATAACATCCTGCACAATATCAACAACAGATGAAACAATATTATCTAATGTGTAAATTCTGGAAGAAAGGGTGTTAATGCTATTATCTATAACAGCTAGCACTTTTTCCATATTGGCTTGATCAATAGCTCTCAATCTGGAAGCCGCTTCAATTTGTGATAACTTCCAAACCTCGTTATAAATAGCATACACCCATCTTTTGGACCTGCCACCCACAGGCCCCTAACAAAATCATTCAAATCTATTTTGTCATGTAATTTTGATAAATGAACTTTAACAGTTGCCAAGGTGGAATGTTGCAGCCAAGACTGGCATAACTTCCCAACAGAGTAGGTAGTAACAGAATGAGAAGATTCAAAGCGGGGGTCTACGCGAACCTGCGTATACCCAGGCTGCAGACCCAAAAAACGATGTTGACAGGAATCTGAACTCGTCTGCCAAGTCAACCATCCTTCCGAATTTAATTTGGAAATATTGAATGATGTGTTAGTAATGTATGACTGCAACGCATCAAGGGACAGGTCTGTATGATTATCCCAATTTGGATAAGCACCCAGATCTGGAATAGAGGGGGAATTCAGCTTTTTAGAAGTAGCCAATCCAAAACAGGTGGTCTGAAAAATAGTTGAATTCAAAAATAATATGTGGCTCGGGATGAGGCAGGCACGATGCAAAACTTCTGTTCCTTGTACCTGCCATGGTTTAGAACCCCAAACAGATTTAAGATCAATAGTAGCTTTCCACAGATCACAGCCCCTGACCGCTAAATCATCCATAAAGGATTTTGAATACAATAATTTAGTGTGTGTCAGCCTAACCTTCGAGGCAGACTCCGCTGCCACTTTAAAATAAAAGGTGGCAGGTTTTGAAATACTAAAATCAGTAATATAGGCAAATTTGTTCACCAATGTGCTGGAGCTGCCTAACATTGGCGTTGGACAATGTTCCCATTGTGTATAATTCACAAAATTACTATACGTATTGGCTTTATGTAGGAAATGATTGCCATAATGTTGATAGCAAAACAGCTCCCCGTAGTTAGCAGTATCTAAATACAAATCTTCAGCATCAAAAGCGGCATAATATTTCAAATCAGAAAACAGTGCTTCTATGGCCTGAACGTCCCAATCATCAGAGCGGATGTTTTGTTTAACCACATCACCCATAGAAACACGAAATACATTCGGAACATTAATAACCTCAGTGGGTCCATGAATTTGAAATTTAACAGCATCCCACGCAATCCCATCTAACACAGGCCAGGCAGTAATATTCACAAAAGTCTGGTCTCTCTTCATGATGTGTGATGAGGAGTGGGGGGGCAAAGTTCCATCAATTAATCTAATTGTCGATCTTTCTTTTAGGTAGTGTCCGTTCACAAGATGAAAAAATCCCACCACAAATCCGATGGACATAAACAAAAAAATACATATGAGCATCAGCCAAATGTAAGTCCAAGGGGGAATCAAAAAATTTCTTTTAAACCAAACAGCAAAAATAGAAACTTTTGATGGGGCCCTGGAAGTCATAGAGTTAGTATCAAAGGAGAAACGTGACTGGGTAACTGTAGTGGATTGTAAAACAGGCAATGTTAAATCTGCAGGATAAGCATACTCAGTATCTTCAGGTAGACCATCAGTTGGTGGTAGCAACAAAGGATCAGCAACTGTATGCATCTCGATTGCAATATCAGGCATGGTTGTAGAAGTCGGAGATAAAACAGAATTTCTCAGCATCGCAGGGCACGAGACCGCTGGAGTCATACTAAGAAGAATCGGCCACTCGCTGTAGTTTGACATGGTCAATGGAGATGTACCTGTTATCCTTGCGACCAGGAAGTGGAGGTAAAATGACTGTTCTTGTACCCTGCACGCCAAGCACAGGAACCGGGGCACGATAAGAGGGGCCGAACTCCTACTTGTTCTCCACCTTCTCACGGACCAGGTCACCAACTCGAGGTAGCCAGCCAACTACCGGAATCTGAAGCGCAGCATCAGATGTGGAGGGCAAGTGTTCCTCTGCGAGACTGTCTCTGGTCTCTTGTAGACTCTGTAACACAGCACAGTGATCATCTACGTCAAAGGGTGCGGCAGACGCTGCCATGTCTAGACCATCAAGGTCCGGGACAAACATTTTTATGCCAAAGAGGATCATGTATGGGGTCCGCCCAACCAGAGACCTTCTAGGGAGATTATTAAGTGCACGTTGAACATTATACAGATGGGCAAACCAGTTCCGGCCAGTGCCTAAAACCATAGCTGTCAAGGATTGCTTTAAGTCACGGTTCATTCGCTCCACTACACTATTACCCTCAGGTCGGTATGGAGATGAAAATTTGACTTGGACCCCCAAGGATTTCATGGCTTCTTTGTATGCCTTAGAGGTGAATGCAGGGCCCTGATCAGAATGAAAGGTACCACACGCAAAAATTCCCACAAAGACACGCAGATCCCTTATGACAGTACGAGCATCAGCACTCCTTTGTGGCCATACCCAAAGAAAACGTGTGCACAAATCCACTGCAACTAAGATATACTTATACGCAGTATCAGAGGAGAAAGGACCTCAGTGATCTAGATAAACACACCCAAGTGGTTTATTAGATATGTACAACTGAGTTTATGGTGGGCGCGCAGCAGTTGAAGGTTTATTCTGCTGGCAAATGTCACAATCAAGGACATAAGTGCGAGCCTGTTTATATAACCCGCGCCACCAGTAACGTTGTTGTAACAGAGTAACAGTTGCTGCAACGCCGGCATGGTCAGATGCCATACCCTTGTGAGCCGCTGTTATCAAGGATGGTCTGCAGTCCACGTTGGGAATCAATCTGTCACCAACGTCATTAAGTCTCACCAATGGCACGTTATCAGGACTTAAGTGATAATGGTAACGAGAAGGGAAACCTCTCGGGTAATTACTTCCCTTCCCTTAGCTGCCAAAATGTCATCATCGATCTTACTTTTGGATCTTGTAACTGCTGCTACTAGATATGTCGCCACTGCTGTTTTCGCTGCCTCGTCAGCCATGCTGTTACCGACAGCGTGGACACCAACTCGTTGGTGACCAAGAGTGTGAATTACATTCACGAGAGGCAGATGTTCTTTAAGTTCTGCCACTCAAACCCAAAGCATTTTATGCTTAATTGTGCTACCTTTGGAATCACAATATTCATTTTGTGACCAAAAGAATAAATTGCCGTTAAAAGACTGAACACAGTAAAACGAGTCACTCACTATTAGAGTAGTAACCCGAGGATCAGCAAACTCCAGTGCAAGCACCAGAGCACGGAGCTCTGCCAACTGTGCGGTACAATCACCCAATGACTGTGTATGCACGACATCAGACTTGAATTCTTCATTCTCGAAAGTACCCGCTACAATTGCGCAGGTGGCTGAGTAAGCATTCTTCGATCCCGTCGCCGGTTGCGCTGAACCATCCGTATAAATGACACAATGGTAATCTTCGAGCGGGCGCAAAGACAAAAGAGCCGGATGAACGAATTCATATTGCAAGTACTCCTGCGTCTGCAAAGAGGCATCAAAGATATAGGTGACATCTGGCGATGTCAGAGAAGTGGCCCATTGTATCCAACATGGATGCAAAGCTTTTGAATTGGGTACACTGGCTTTCGTCACTGCCTCTAGGGCAGGATACGGGGTAACCACCAACATGCGTTTTCCTTGCGACAGTGCCCGTTCTTTAAGAATCGCCATCTGCACCGCAGTCAAAACTTTTTCGACTGAGGAAAAGCGCAATTCAGCCGAAGTGCACAAGTGTGATTTGTAGGCAATGGGGACTGTGTCGCCCTCATTGAACGTTAAGTACGTGAAACCCACTGCGCCTGGCACAATTCTTATTACCAGGTATGTGTGGTTATCGCGTGTCAGTAAGTATTTCGAAGTAAGAAGATCAGCCTGCAAAGATTGCAAAATAGCTGAATGCTCTGGCAGCCAGCCTGATTTGGAAAAGGTAGGTTGTACCAAGGCATATAGTGGCTTGATAAGCTGGGTATAATCAGGAATGTACGTACGACCGAAATTCAGAAAGCCCAAAAAAACTGTAATTTTTTCACTGTTGTAGGAGCACGCAGACATGCGCACTTCTCCAGAAAGTGGGGAGCTAATCCTCGACCCTCATTGTTGAGCTCGTAGCCCAAAAACAACACTGTATACTCTGCAATGTGAGACTTCGCAAAGTTGAATTTGTAACCGAAGTCTGCAAACATAACAATAATGCGATCAACGCAACACAGATGCGGCCACAACTCGTCGTCTGTGAGATAGATGTTATCAACATACGAGTACGCATCAGGGTCAATGCTCTCTAACAGAGAGACAACACCGGCGGCAAAGACACCAGGGCTGTTTTTATAGCCCATGGCTAATCTCTTAAATTGCTTTTGCTTGCCGCCAGAAGTAAACGCTGTCCACTGACTACTAATAGAGGACAGGTTATGGCTGTAAAAGCCATTGGATATGTCAAGTGTGGTTTTAAACCTTTTTCTCACGAGACTATCAACGAGAGCAGAACTGTGGGTATTCTGTACAGCGCACGTCCGGCAATGAGAGTTCAAATGCCGGTAATCCAAAACTAGGCGGTACGATCCATCAGGCTTCGTTACAGTGAATAAAGGATTATTTATTGGTGACACACATTTTTCAATAACTCCCTGATATTCCAATTGTTCAAGGATTTACATGACGTGAGATCTAGCTTCGCGGCGCATGGGATATTGGGGTTGTGGTTGAGGCATAGACCGTAAGGGAATCTCATGGCTGGGAGACAATTTATCCCAGCCCACCTGAGTACGATACAAAGCTGGTGCAAGCACCTGAGCCCACTCTTCGGCAAACCTTTTAGCATGCTCCTTTGGCACTGTGTGCGCAAAGGACGGGAGGATTACCTCCTCCCCTCTAGGAGCATCTAAAATGAAAGCCGGGGGCCAGTCCGCTTCTGCCAAGAGAATGTCATAGGAAGAGGTCAGAATATCCCAAAAAATCCCTTGTATTGTACGTTGTATGTCACCTTCAATTAAGAGGACTATGTCATATAGTCTGTCAGGGGGAGCCACTCTAGTGTCAGCAGTTTCTACAGTAATGAACGTGTCAGTTGCTGTCGCCTCCAGAAATGGACGCAGTGCTTGCCGCACTACTGTAACCTCCGCTGCGCTGTCGAGCAGTGTTAGTGCCCATGTCAGGTTCCGAAGCTGCATCCGCACTATCTGTGGCATACCTCGCTGTTAGCGCAGCAACTTTCTTCTTCTGAAACGGGGGACGTTGACGTGCAAACTCGTCCTGCTTGCCTTTACCGTCAGTCTGACGAGGTTGCTCACATCCTTGTTGGGCACCCCGACCTTTTCCACGTTCTACGCCAACGGACTGTGAGGCCGATGTTTCCTGTGAAGAACGAGGAGAACGTTGTTCAGTAACCTGAAATCTATCAGGTGACCTAATACTAGTGCAATCGCGCAAATAGTATGTGCGTTCACCAGTCGCCTGTATGAGAGAGGCAGGACGAGACCCCTGTTTCTTTTGCTGTTTACCCTGTTTCTTTCTTCGCCAATTTTGTTTAGGAAAAGTTGGACGATTGTCTTTGACAGACAAACTCACCTTAGTCTGCTGTATTATGTCAGGAATTACTATAGTCGGTTTAATCCCTAAGCTACTGCGGCCAATAGTTCTATATGCTTCCGCAATAATTTTAGGCAACTCTTTGGGCTTGTCGAGCTCATCGACGCGGGCTAAGCCATTAGCCACTTGGAATTGCACCGCATCTCCCTTGAGATTACCAAGGATGAGAGAGGCAACTACATCGAACACACCGACAAGCCGCATTCCCAACTCTACAGCAGCCTCCGGACCGTGGTTATCTTGAACACGTTTAATGACGGAGGGAAGCACAGCCATAGACGGGGTGCCAAAGCACTTCGAGTAGACTGCGGCAAAGACCTTGCCCCAGTTGTCACAATCAGACACCTCTGGGACTAAGTCCTTCTGCAAACTAATGGTGAGGATCCTGTGTTTCTCCACAGGGGTAGAATGCGGAAATACCACTTCCAGTTGGTCAAATTTCTCAGCAAGCCAATAAGGCAAATCATCCTTATTCTGGGGGCGCTTGCCAATTACTGAAATAACCATGACGGGACTAATAACAACCGCGGCTTGGCCAGCTGGTTGTCCCGCAACAGCAGGTGCCCCCACCTGTACGTTGCTTGAAACGTATTGCACTAAAGCCCTATATACTCTAATAAGGGCTGTATGGAGTACACACAACTCATCCACCGCAACAGTAAGATAGCGGGGATGAGGCGTAAATCCGGCCAGCACCGGCTATGTGGCCCCTGGAATTGACAAAGGGCCCATTCTAGCCGGTGTAACCGCATGGGGAAGGGCGCCATTAAACCAAATGCGATGCGGCCAGGCCGAAAGGGGAATCTCCTGCGTCCTATATGGTGTATAATTTGCTGGGACCCGTGTGTGAGTATATGAGTGAAACGTATTATCATCCACATTCACTGCCGGCAGTGTCACCCAAGAATAAAACAATTCGTAGGGGTAAGACGCATCGACACTACAAAAAAAATGGCCATCCCATCGTCCGGCACCCCATACTGCGTCAGATGACGTCGCAGAGGTGTACAGCTATGCGCTGCAATATTGACCGCCATAAGGACACAGAGAAGAACAACAATGGATTTTACAGTAGCACAAGGGTTCAGAAATAAAAAACCTTTTTAATTAACAAGCTTGAGGGAACCTATCGTACTAACAGGTAGGTTAAAACCGTCACTCCCGCTATCCGGAAAAAAGAGTGAGGGTGTCGTGGACTAATATAAGCACTACTAAGGCGTTTCAAATCAAAAGACCAAACGTTAGCTGGGCCATGTTGCAGGGATTCTGTTCATGCACAGAACTATGCGCAGGAAACCAGGACCTCAGTGAATTGTGGTCCCGGGGCTTCACTTATGTTGGGAGAGGGGTGCAGTAGGCTGTGGACATTATATCGGGAAAATAACAATGCACCGTATTGCGGCCTTCCTTTAATATAATACGGAATAATGTTTACTTATTATGCAGTGTTCACTTTTACCACGGATAAGGTCACTTTGTTACAGGAAATTTATTAATATGTGGGAGGGCGTGTCCTGTATCTCTTTGTGGAACAAAATTAATGGTTAATTGGCTGTGGTGTTCTGTTGCAGGGATTCTGCTCATGCACAGAACTATGCGCAGGAAACCAGGACCTCAGTGAATTGTGGTGTACCAAAAACTCACCTCAGTACCCAGAACCCCTATCCGACCAGCATCAGTGTCCCATTCGTTATCCGTATTCTCTCAGAGGTCCCAATGTATAGACAACCCAGAACAAGCGACTTAGAGTACTCTCAGGAATGGTGGGAATCAGAAATACCTGTTCGTTATTATTCTCATATCAGTCCACAACAAGAGTAATCAGAGACACGGTAAAGTTTAAAAGGTTTATTTTATAAACTACATGTCCTAAGATGCAGTACTTTGGCTAACATAAGCAGACAAATGATTAAAATTAAAACCATCAGCATTGTTACAATACCATAGAAAATGAAGGGAGAAATCATATTACAAATGACAGTGGAATACAGCCACCTTCCCTTCGCTAGTATGCTAGTATTATTATACTAATAGAAGGTCTCTAGGCTTGAATGGGGAACCCCATACCGTAAAGATCAGCTTAGGTGAATCACATCACAGGATCAGCTTTGCTCTGCGCCTGGAAATGTTCTTCTCCAGAATGTGTTTCTAACGCATGCAAACTGTAATATTAAAGGCTCTCGACATTCAGGTATTTGCAGCTGTGTGCGTATTATGGCTAGAGAGTGGGCCGATCAACCTGAACTCAAAAACATACATTGTCTGGCGGCTCAGAGGGTTTTGCACACAGTGTTCAGACCAAGGTCGCAGTGCACGTCTAGGGATGTGAACAACAGATAGTTCTCATATGAATAAAAGGCAAACAAGCAGTTTTCAAATAATAACATGTCTCTGCACTGTCGTGTGCAAAAGCAGCAAAAGTGGCAAGATGGCTTTTCTAACATCTAACGCGCTTATGCTAACATAGCAATGTATGCATCTAAATCGCTGCCTTCACTACAGTTCTAATAACAAGCTTAATGTTCATTGGCTGCGCACCATCAAAGGTAGAAGTTTTTTCTGCATTCCCTTACCCTCCGCAGAGTAGCAAGGACATCTAATTGCCTCACATGTTGTAAGGAGGACCTTCCAGAGCTTAATGTTGATTGGTTGCGAACTATTGAAAGTAGAAGTGTTGCTAGGTATTCCCTTCTCCTCCACAGAGTAGGAGGGACATCTGATTGGCTGACGTGTTCTAAGGAGGAGCTTCCAGAGCTTCATGTTGATTGGTTGCGAACTATTGAAAGTAGAAGTGTTGGCAGCCATTCACTTCCCCTCCGCAGAGTAGGAGGGACATCTGATTGGCTGACGTGTTCCAAGGAGGAGTTTCCCAAGCTTAACCCCTTCGCCGCTAGGCCTTTTCCCCTCCTGTGCTAAGCCTTTTTTGGGCTATTTGGGGTAGTGCGCGCTTAGGCCCCTGTAACTTTTTGACCACATTAGGTATCCATGCCAAATTTGCGTCCTTTTCTTCCAACATCATGCGGATTCTAAAGGTACCCAGGGTTTGTGGATTCTCCTAGAGGGTTCCCAGAATTTAGTCAAAATACAGCAACATTTTGTTTTTTTTTGTGAAAAATGGTGAAAAGTGGCTGCAAATGAAAGCGTCTGGGTTTTTCTCTGCAAATGATATCAAAAAAGGGTTTGTGGGACTGAAATCACCATTTCTCCAGCTTTTAGGGAATGACAGATTTTTGTCAGAAATCCAACTTTTTTTACACAGTTTTGACTTTTTTCTGGGACATACCCTATTTTTGCAATTTTTTGTGCTTTCAACCTCCTTCCAGATAATGGTAGAAATGGGTAGAAAAGCAATAATGGATCTTGGAAAGCTATACATTTTTGAAAAGTAGCAAAATTCTGAATTCAGCAAGGGGTCATTTGTGTAGATCCATCAAGGTTTCTTTATAGAAACTAACAGTTAAATATAGTAAAAATTAAAAATTAGTTGAATAAAGCAGCCTTTTGTGTCAACGTTTTCACCTGTAACTTCTTCTAATTATGACATCTCTTAGAATGCAATGTACCGTTACATCCGCTGGACCTTCCTGGTTGTGGGGATATATAGGACTTGTAGGTTCACCAAGAGCCCAACGAACCCAGAGTAAAAAACTGAGCAGCATTTTGTAATGGTTTTTTTTTTAGTTCCGGGTATATAGCAATTATAGTGTGAAAATGTATACATGGAAAAATTGGTATGAAAGACACCTATGTATTTCGGAAATGGGAACAAATTACAGAGTTTAGAAACAGTGCATATTTGCACATTTTCGAAATTGGGAATACTCATACTTGCATGAAAATTATTGGGCATTTTTCAAAATGACTTTTTTTTTACACAATGTCTTTCATTTGGAAGGGAGAAAGGCATCAAAAATCAATAGGTAATAACAGTTGCTTTACAAATCTGAACTACCCTCAGTCTCCCGATAAAAATGGTACCTCACTTGTGTGGGTAGGCATAGTGCCCACGACAGGAAGTGGCTCAAAATCTAAGGTGAACACACCACATTTTCACACTGAAAATTTACAAATTTTTTGCGAAGAGTCTAGCTGTAGTTTTTGAACCCTACCTCTGCCGGCACCTAGGGAAACCTAGCAAACCTATACATTTTTGAAAACTAGACACCCAGGGGAATCCAGGATGGGGTGACTTGAGTGCCTCCCACCATGGTCTGTTACCCAGAATCCCTTGCAAACGTAAAAAATTGACCAAAAAAACACATTTCCCCACATTTCTGTGATGGAAAGTTCTGGAATCTGCGTGGATCCACAAATTTCCACCCACCCCGCGTTCCCCAAAGTCCTACGAGAAAAATGGTACCTCACTTGTGTGGGTCGGCCTAGTGCCCGCGACAGGAAACGGCGCAAAACGCAACGTGGTCACACCTCAATTTTGCAGTGAAAAATGACCCTTTTTTGGCAAAGTGACTAGCTGTAGTTTTTGAACCCTAGCCCTGCCGGCACCTAGGGAAACCTAGCAAACCTATACATTTTGGAAAACTAGACACCCAGGGGAATCCAGGATGGGGTGACTTGAGTGCCTCCCACCATGGTCTGTTACCCAGAATCCCTTGCAAACGTAAAAAATTGACAAAAAAAACACATTTTCCCCACATTTCTGTGATGGAAAGTTCTGGAATCAGCGTGGATCCACAAATTTCCACCCACCCCGTGTTCCCCAATGTCCTACGAGAAAAATGGTACCCCACTTGTACGGGTCGGCCTAGTGCCCGCGACAGGAAACGGTGCAAAACGCAACGTGGCCACACCTCAATTTTGCGGTGAAAAATGACCATTTTTTGGCAAAGTGACTAGCTGTAGTTTTTGAACCCTAGTTCTGCCGGCACATAGGGAAACCTACCAAACCCACACATTTCTGAAAACTAGACACGCGGCGGCTTCCAGGGAGTTATGGCTTGCATGGATCCCCCAACGTTTCCTTACCCAGAATCCCCTGCACACCTCAATTTTAGCTGAAAAATCACTTTTTTCACACATTTTGGTGTGGGAAAGTTGTGGCATCACCGGGCTCACACAAATTTTCCACCACCCAGCGTTCCCCCAGGTCTCCCGGTAAAAATGGGGCCTCACTTGTGTGGGAGGCCCAAGTACCCGCGGCAGGCAAGGGCCCAAAACGTTGTGAGGCGACATCAAAATGGCCTATCGCAAAACCACCTGGTTTTGCAAGGGGGGTCACTTGGGTTTTTGGCCCGGTGCTCGGCGGCCATCTAGGGAAACCTACCAAACCCATGCATTTCTGAAAACTAGACACCTGGCAGCTTCCAGGGAGGTATGGCTTGCATGGATCCCCCAAAGTTTCCTTACCCAGAATCCCCTGCAAACCTCAATTTTAGCTGAAAAAATCACTTTTTTCACACATTTTGGTGTGGGAAAGTTGTGGCATCACCGGGCTCACACAAATTTACCACCACCCAGCGTTCCCCCTGCTCTCCTGGTAAAAATGGTGCCTCACTTGTGTGGGAGGCCCAAGTACCCGCGGCAGGCAAGGGCCCAAAACGTAGTGAGGCGACATCAAAATGGCCTATCGCAAAACCACCTGGTTTTGCAAGGGGGTCACTTGGGTTTTTGGCCCGGTGCTCGGCGGCCATCTATGGAAACCTACCAAACCCATGCATTTCTGAAAACTAGACACCCGGCGGCTTCCAGGGAGGTATGGCTTGTGTGGATCCCCCAACGTTTCCTTACCCAGAATCCCCTACAAACCTCAATTTTAGCTGAAAAACGTACTTTTTTCACACATTTTGGTGTGGGAAAGTTGTGGCATCACTGGGCTCACACAAATTTACCACCACCCAGCGTTCCCATAGCTCTCCCTGTAAAAATGGTGCCTCACTTGTGTGGCAGGCCCAAGTACCCGCGGCAGGCAAGGGCCCAAAACGTAGTGAGGCGACATCAAAATGGCCTATCGCAAAACCACCTGGTTTTGCAAGGGGGGTCACTTGGGTTTTTGGCCCGGTGCTCGGCGGCCATCTAGGGAAACCTACCAAAACCATACATTTCTGAAAACTAGACACCCGGCGGCTTCCAGGGAGGTATGGCTTACGTGGATCCCCCAACGTTTCCTTACCAAGAATGCCCTGCAAATTCAAATTTAGCTAAAAAATTCACCTTTTTCACACATTTTTGTGTGGGAAAGTTGTGGCATCAGCGGGCTGACACAAATTTCCTACCACCCAGCATTCCCCTGGGTCTCCCGATAAAAATGGGGCCTCACTCGTGTGGGAGGCCCAAGTACCCGCGACAGGCAAGGGCCCAAAACGTGGTGAGGCGCACTACGTTTAGGACCCTTGCCTGTTGAGGCGCACTACGTTTTGGACCCTTGCCTGTCGCGGGTACTTGGGCCTCCCACACAAGTGAGGCACCATTTTTACCAGGAGACCTGGGGGAACGCTGGGCAGTGGAAAATTTGTGTAAGCCCGGTGATGCCACAACTTTCCCACACAAAAATGTGTGAAAAAAGTGATTTTTTCAGCTAAAATTGAGGTTTGCAGGGGATTCTGGGTAAGGAAACGTTGGGGGATCCACACAAGCCATACCTCCCTGGAAGCCGCCGGGTGTCTAGTTTTCAGAAATGTATGGGTTTGGTAGGTTTCCCTTGATGGCCGCCGAGCACCGGGCCAAAAACCCAAGTGACCCCCCTTGCAAAACGAGGTGTTTTTGCGATAGGCCATTTTGATGTCGCCTCACTACGTTTTGGGCCCTTGCCTACCGCGGGTACTTGGGCCTCCCACACAAGTGAGGCACCATTTTTACCGGGAGACCTGGGGGAACGCTGGGGGGTGGAAAATTTGTGTAAGCCCGATGATGCCACAACTTTCCCACACAAAAATGTGTGAAAAAAGTGATTTTTTTCAGCTAAAATTGAGGTTTGCAGGGGATTCTGGGTAAGGAAACGTTGGGGGATCCACGCAAGCCATACCTCCCTGGAAGCCGTCGGGTGTCTAGTTTTCAGAAATGTATGGGTTTGGTAGGTTTCCCTAGATGGCCGCCGAGCACCGGGTCAAAAACCCAAGTGACCCCCCTTGCAAAACAAGGTGGTTGTGCGATAGGCCATTTTGATGTCGCCTCACAACGTTTTGGGCCCTTGCCTACCGCGGGTACTTGGGCCTCCCACACAAGTGAGGCACCATTTTTACCGGGAGACCTGGGGGAACGCTGGGTGGTGGAAAATTTGTGTAAGCCCAGTGATGCCACAACTTTCCCACACAAAAATGTGTGAAAAAAGTGATTTTTTCAGCTAAAAGTGAGGTTTGCAGGGGATTTTGGGTAAGGAAACATTGGGGGATCCACGCAAGCCATACCTCCCTGGAAACCCCTGGGTGTCTAGTTTTCAGAAATGTGTGGGTTTGGTAGGTTTCCCTATGTGCCGGCTGCGCTAGGGCCCAAAATCCACAGGTAGGCATATTGCTAAAAACAACTCTGTGCCCAGTTGACTTTCTGCCACCCGGGGGGGCATCGGGCATGGAGGGGGTTGCCCCGATATGCCCTCAAGGGGGGCAGCAACACTGTGGCTATTTTTTGGGGGTGGGGCATTGGTATGCCCATTCTGGGCAGCCCCCACCCCCACACATAAAAAAGCCAGCGTAATCGTTGGCGTCTAATGGGCTTTTTGCCCCCCAAGGGGGGCAGATTGAGGACTACTGCCCCATCAAACCCCCCGGGGGCAGAAGGTCCACTAGATCTGTCACCCAGGGGGGTAGGAAGGCTGTAATGTTTTCGGGGAGGGGGTGGGGGCATGGGCATGCCAGTTTTGGGCAATCCCCACCCTAATTCTAATTTTCCCCAAAACACTCCCTGGCGTCTAGTGGGCTTTCTGCCCCCCCGGTGGGGCAGATTGGGGGCTAATGCCCCCATATGCCCCCCAGGGGAGGCAGAAAGTCCACTAGGCGCCAGAGTGTTTTTTGGGTAAATTTTATTTAGGGTGGGGGTTGCCCAAAACGGGCATGCCAATGCCCCCACCCTAATTAAAATTTGCTCCGAAAAATCCCTGGCGTCTAGTGGGCTTTTTGCCCCCCAGGGGGGGCAGATTGGGGGCTACTGCCCCATCTGTCCCCCACGGGGGACAGGTAGGCTGTAACTTTTGCAGGGAGGGGGTGGGGGCATGGGTATGTCAGTTTTAGGCAACCCCCAACCTAATTAAAATTTGTCCCAAAATAATCCCTGGCGTCTAGTCGGCTTTTTACCCCCCCAACAGGGCAAATTGGGGGCTGATGCCCCAATCTGCCCCCCAGGGGAGGTAGAAAATCCACTAGACGCCAGGGAGTTTTTGGGGCAAATTTTAATTAGGGTGGGGGCTGCCCAAAACGGGCATGCCAATGCCCCCACCCTAATTAAATTTTGCCCAAAAAAATCCCTGGCATCTAATGGGCTTTTTGTCACCCGGGGGGGCAGATTGGGGGCTAATGCCCCATCTGTCCCCCACGGGGGCAGAAAGGCTGTAATTTTTGCAGGGAGGGGGTGGGGGCCTGAGCATGTCCGTTTTAGGCAACCCCCACCCTAATTCAAATTTGCCCCAAAATAATCCTTGGCATCTAGTTTGCTCTTTGCCCCACTGGCAGGGCAGATTGGGGGCTGACGCCCCCATCTGCCCCCCAGGGGAGGCAGAAAGTCCACTAGACGCCAGGGAGTTTTTGGGGCAAATTTTAATTAGGTTGGGGGCTGCCCGAAACGGGTATGCCAATGCCCCCACCCTAATTAAAATTTGCCCCAAAAAATCCCTGGCGTCTAGTGGGTGTTTTGCCCCCGGGGGTGGTAGACTGGGGGCTACTGTCCCAAGTCCCATCTGCCCCCCAGGGGGGCAGGAAGGCTGTAATTTTGATAGGGGCATGGAAATGCCCTTTTTGGGACCCTCCACCCTAATACAAATTTGCCCCCAAAAAATCCCTGGCATCTAGTGGGCTTTTTGCCCCCCCCCGGTGGGGCAGATTGGCGGCTAAAGCCCACTTCTGCCCCGGGGGGGGGGGTAGAAAGTCCATTAGATGCCAGGGAGGTTTTTGGGCAAATTTTTATTAGGTTGGGGGCTGTTCAAAACTAGGAGTGGGCGGAATTCGCGTAAACGCGTTACGCAAATCTCCGCAAAACGGTAAAAAATCTCCGCGAACATGCAGAAATTCCGCGAACACGCGGAATTGCTTGTTCGCGATGCTTTTTTCCTGTTCACAGCTGCTGTTTGCGTGCTCGGGGAGAAATATCTCGCGAACACGCATTTTGAGAACGCGAACAAGAAAAAATTTCGCGAAGTCGCGGAAAGCAGAATTTTGGGCAATTTCGCGTTCTCCGCGGAACGCGAAATTACAGAAATTCCGCAAATTCCGCGAGTGGAACGGAATTTAACGCTCAGGCCTATTCAAAACGGGCATGCCAATGCCCCCACCCTAATTACAATTTGCCTAAAGAAATCCCTGGTGTCTAGTGGGCTTTTTGCCCCCCGGAGGGGCAGATAGGGGACTACTGCCCCATCTGTCACCCGGGGGGGCAGGAAGGCTGTAATGTTTTCGGGGAGGGGGTGGGGGCATGGGCATGCCAGTTTTGGGCAACCCCCACCCTAATTCAAATTTTCCCCAAAACACTCCCTGGCGTCTAGTGGGCTTTTTGCCCCCCCCCCCGGTGGGGCAGATTGGGGGCTAATGCCCCCATCTGCCCCCCCGGGGAGGCAGAAAGTCCACTAGGCGCCAGAGAGTTTTTTGGGTAAATTTTAATTAGGGTGGGGGTTGCCCAAAACGGGCATGCCAATGCCCCCACCCTAATTAAAATTTGCCCCGAAAAATCCCTGGCGTCTAGTGGGCTTTTTGCCCCCCAGGGGGGGCAGATTGGGGGCTACTGTCCCATCTGTCCCCCACGGGGGGCAGGAAGGCTGTAACTTTTGCAGGGAGGGGATGGGGGCATGGGCATGTCAGTTTTGAGCAACCCCCAACCTAATTAAAATTTGTCCCAAAATAATCCCT
Source organism: Triturus cristatus (assembly GCF_964204655.1). Taxonomy (NCBI): domain Eukaryota; kingdom Metazoa; phylum Chordata; class Amphibia; order Caudata; family Salamandridae; genus Triturus; species Triturus cristatus. The sequence goes on from NC_140581.1 coordinate 1,139,624,245, forward strand.
GGCGTCTAGTGGGCTTTTTACCCCCCCAAACAGGGCAGATTGGGGGCTGATGCCCCAATCTGCCCCCCAGGGGAGGTAGAAAATCCACTAGACGCCAGGGAGTTTTTGGGGCAAATTTTAAATAGGGTGGGGGCTGCCCAAAACGGGCATGCCAATGCCCCCACCCTAATTACATTTTGCCCAAAAAAATCCCTGGCATCTAATGGGCTTTTTGCCACCCGGGGGGGCAGATTGGGGGCTACTGCCCCATCTGTCCCCCACGGGGGCAGAAAGGCTGTAATTTTTGCTTGCAGGGAGGGGGTGGGGGCCTGAGCATGTCCGTTTTAGGCAACCCCCACCCTAATTCAAATTTGCCCCAAAATAATCCCTGGCATCTAGTGGGCTTTTTGCCCCCCTGGCAGGGCAGATTGGGGGCTGACGCCCCCATCTGCCCCCCAGGGGAGGCAGAAAGTCCACTAGACGCCAGGGAGTTTTTGGGCAAATTTTAATTAGGGTGGGGGGCTGCCCGAAACGGGTATGCCAATGCCCCCACCCTAATTAAAATTTGCCCCAAAAAATCCCTGGCGTCTAGTCAGTGTATTGCCCCCCGGGGTGGTAGACTGGGGGCTACTGTCCCATCTGCTCCCCAGAGGGGCAGGAAGGCTGCAATTTTGGTAGGGGCATGGGCATGCCCTTTTTGGGACCCTCCACCCTAATACAAATTTGCCCCCAAAAAATCCCTGACATCTAGTGGGCTTTTTGCCCCCCCGGTGGGGCAGATTGGCGGCTAAAGCCCACTTCTGCCCCGGGGGGGGGGGGGGGTAGAAAGTCCATTAGATGCCAGGGAGGTTTTTGGGCAAATTTGTATTAGGTTGGGGGCTGCCCAAAACGGGCATGCCAATGTCCCCACCCTAGTTAAAATTTGCCAAAAAAATCCCTGGCATCTAGTGGGCTTTTTGCCCCCCTGGGGGGCAGATTGGGGGCTACTGCCCCATCTGCCCCCCAGGGGAGCAGGAATGCTGTTATTTTTGCGGGGGTTGTGGGTGGGAGCATGGGCATGCCCGTTTTGGGAGCCCCCACCCTAATTCAAATTTGCCCCAAAAAAACTCCCAGGCATCTATTGGGCTTTTTGCCCCCCTGGCATGGCAGATTGGGGGCTAATCCCCCCATCTGCCCACAGAGGGGGCAGAAAGTCCACTAGATGCCAAGGAGTTTTTGGGCAAATTTTAATTAGGGTGGGGGCTGCCCAAAATGGGCAGGCCAATGCCCCCACTCTAATTAAAATTTGCCTAAAAAATCTCTGGTGTCTACTGGGCTTTTTGCCCCCCTGGGGGGGGGCAGATTTGGGGCTAATGCCCCCATCTGCCCCCCAGGGGGGGCAGAAAGGCTGTCGTTTTTGCAGAGGGTGGGTGGGGGCATGGGCATGCCCATATTGGGCAGCCCCCATCCCAATTTACAACAAAAAATAAATCCCTGGTGTCTAGTGGGCTTTTTGCCCCCCCGGGGGGGGCAGATTGGGGGCTACTGCCCCAAACTGCCCCCCAGGGGGGGCAAAAAGACTAAATGGCACTAAAAATATTTTGGGGGAGCAAAAGCCCTTGCCTAAGGGGCCGCTCCCCCCTCCCTGGTGTCTAGTGGGTGGATCCCTGCTTGGGGATCGCCCTCCTGGGATCCCCTTTCCAATGATACCTCTCCCGTCTTTCTATGTGCCCGGGGGGCTGAGATAGCCCCCTGAGCACATACAAAGAGAAACTGAAATGAGCCTAAAGGCTCATTTCAGTTTCGGTTTCTATGCAATGAAGACAGCGCGACGTGCGCGCTGATCTTCATTGCACAGAAACCAGGGAGGGCGCCTCGGGAGCTGGGGAAGCTCTTCCCCAGCTCCCAAGGTCAAAGGCATTAAATAGAAATCCCTCTGCTGTCTGCAGCAGAGGGATTTCGTGCCCCTGGCCTCATGACGGAATGGTTCCGTCATGAGCACAGGGGCACCGATGCTCATGACGGAACCATTCCGTCATGAGCATCGAAGGGGTTAATGTTGATTGGCTGTAAACCATTGAAAGTAGAAGTGTTGTCAGCGATTCCTTCCCCCTCCGCGGAGTATTAGGGACATCTCATTGGGTAACGTGTTCCAAGCGGGACCTTCCCAAGCTTAATGTTCATTGGCTGTGAAGCATTAAAAGTAGAAGTGTTGGCAGCCATTCGTTCCTCCTCTGCGGGACAACACAGACATTTTATTGGCTAAAGTGTTCTGAGTACAAGTTTGCTCCTTGTTGGGTGGGAACGGTTCACTGTTGTCAGCCATTTTGTGACGTACTTCCAAAGGAGTACGGGAAAACAAAGTAGTAGAGGGGAGGGTAGGAACATTATTAACTCTGTACAATGGTCACAAGGTGGTGGAGAGGGATTGTGAAGGTAAAAATTGTTTTTTATATATTTTAAGGACCATTTATATAATTGCCGTGGGATGTGTGCAAATCATGGCGGAAAAATAACAGAGTGTGTTGCGATCTTCTTTTTATTAAGTTTGCAGGTGGGATACTTCCCAGGAGCACTATTTACTCATAATGTGGTGTTTACTTTTCTGACGGGGAGGTGTGGTTGCACGGCAAAAATTTCAGTTTAGGTTTCAAACTGTTTTTATTTAGCAATTACAAATGAACTTTCTTTGGATACAGACGCTGTATATATTAAAGGGGTGACAGATAAAAATGGGATTTCATAAAATATCACTTAAGCGTGGCCAAATCCTCCTTTTTTCTGCTTTAGTTTGTAAAAGTTTTGTCCCATATTCTTGATAATATAAGAGGGCATCAGTTACTTTTAGATAAAGTAGAAAAGAAGTGCAACAACAAACACTTCCGCACTACATAATCTGAGGTCAGAAGAACAAGTAAAAAATAGTTTATCACAAAGGACTTCATATTACATAGAAATGTATGCATAATCATTTTTCAAGTGTGTATTTTGTGTTATTCGGGAACGTTCTGTCGTAGTGCTTAGAGGTTGCACACTGTTCCGCTAACAAATCACGTACTCATTTAAGAATATATAGGATAGTACTATTATAATATACAGTACTGGTCTTATATATTCTATATAGAGAAGGTGAATAGGAACCGCAACTGAGAAAAATAGAAATTAGAAAATAACATTCAGAAATGTAGGGTTTATCAAATGTTTAAAGTAAGAAAGTATGTATGAAAGCTATATTTTTGTAGACTGCAATTTCGTAAAATATGCTCACTGAAAAAATATCTGATCAAGTATGTTATAAAGCTTAGTAAGCTGTATTTGAGAAGGAGCCGACAAATCTCCAATTCCTCTTCAGTAACAATAGGACAGTCTATTACAATATAATGAGTGACACCATTGTTACAGTAAAAAGAAAAGGAAAATAAAGTTATGAATACAACAGAAGATCAATAACGAAATACTTTCGAGTGGTGAATATTTTCAGAGCTTCTTTTCTCCTGTGACTTCGAAAAGTTTGAACTTCATGGCGACGGGTCATAAACTCCTCTGAGATCATTATGACTGTGAAAATTATAATATACATAGTCACAGTATATGATCAAAAGGGGGGAACAGACTAAAAACCGGAAGCTGGTGACGTTGCTTATATATCTTTACTCTTTAGGGTTTGCGACGACGGATCACCAACTCCTCTGAAGTGAAGTACAGTGTCAATATTATAATATAGATAGTCACAATATATAAGCTGAAAGGAGCCAGAAAAGGAGCAATGTTTGCTGTAATCTGTCTGTTTCTGAAACAAGCTACTGACGTTATAGAAAAAAGGCAAAAACATGCAATAACACTTTTTTCTAGATATAAATGTTTAAATATTGACAAATAGCTACGTATTATAAATATCTACAATGCCATTATCAAACAACTTACAACTCCGGAATATGATTTGTTGCCGCAAAACAAGAATCCGACGCTAGAAAAGGGAACCTGCATCACAGAATGGACACGGATAGATAACTCACGAAAACGAAACTAAGCGAACAACGGGTGTGGTTTATATACTTTGTGGTTATTGAGTAGTCTATGGGAGGGAGATGTGGCACCGCCTATTAAGATGTCACGTTGTATAGTTTACACGTACTCACGTTTTACCTGTTAAACTTGTGCACGTGTTGGGAAAAGTTACAAAATGTGAAGCTGTAAAGGTTTCGATTACCATCGTAACACGTATAAGGTCCTTAATATTTACATACGTTGGAGAATTTAAAAACTGTTACCCGGCAAACTGTGTCATTTGCATTCTCATGATTAAAAACATCTAAATAGAAGACATAAACAAAAATATCGTTCACAATAGAAGAAAAAAAAATATGTGCTAATATTTGTCATCCCTATGCTGTTAAATCAAAAAAATGACAGCATTTGTAAAGCGTACAGCTACCCCTGGAAAGGTGTGCTGGCGCTCGGGGGCGTTGGGAAGGTTAAGCAAAGTGATGCCCACGGTGAGATAGTGGTGGGCTAACATGCTGCTCGAGCTGGGAATCGAACTGTGAACACTGTTGTTCGAAGTCAGGTATTATAGGTGCCGCGTCACACTTTTACTACACTTATGTGTTAATTACTGCTAATTAAGTTGGAAACATTGTTAAATTATAAGTAGAGCTTCCTGTTTTCCGTTTTTACTGATTTTTACAGATAAATACAGACAGAAAACTATTTATTTTCCTCTCTGTATTTATTTTAAAATGTGGATAACAACGGAAATTGGGTTACTTTTTGAGCGATTCTAAATGCTGTCAATCATGACTACCAGGCCAATAGGTCTGTCGTTCTAAAAGTAAAAGGGTTAAAACAATAAAAGAATTTTAGTAAAGAGCCTTAAACAGCAATATATATGCTCATAAAAGAAAACATGCACATGTTAATATCAAGGTTGTGCATATTTTGTCATCTGAGAGTGTTTATATGACTGAAAACGGTCAGTCCTTCAGGCATGAGTGCATATTTATCAGACAAATAAATGTGGAAATATACTCATTTCAGATTCATTTTTACACAAAACCCAAAATATATATGGGTAAATACAGATACAATTATTTAAAAAAGAAATATGGATAAATACAGACGGAATTGCCCAAAAAATAAATACCATAAAACCAGGAGCCATAATTATAAGTTATAAAAGACTACTGTTAAGTTAGTTTTCACTATAAAAAGTATACACGTCTTTTTAAAATTTACTTAAAAAACATTATAGGTTATAGGGACATAGTAGTTAGAAATTAGCATTTAAAAAAACCTTTAAAATTCACTGAAAAAACCATAGGTTTTACAGAAGTTATATTTAGCAATTTGTATTTAAAAAACCTTAAAAATTCACTGAAAAAACCATAGGTTTCAGGGGCGTTATAGTTAGCTGGACATTTCACTCGTACAAAAACATAGAAATTCCACCTACAACTCGCGTCCCTGCAATTCACTGCTCATGATGTCACATATGACATCATTCATGGCATGGTCAGTGACATAAGTGATGACATCTCAAATGACATTACCGATGACATCACTGATGACATCATCCACGTGATAATCCTCCTCACACCTCCTCACACCCTAATATAACCTTTGATACACCCATTCTAAAATACAGACTACCATTTTAAAAACCATATAGACACCAATACCAGTTACTACATACCCACTCACTGATTCTTAGGTCTAACACACATCCACTCATTCACCCATACAATCACTTATACATGCAGTCACTCCTCAATACAACACTATCATATGCAGTCATACACCTATTCAAACAGTCACATACTGCCACTCATCCATGAAGTTACTCACAGACCTAGATAGTCATGTAAAGAATCAATCGCACTCCCATTTACTCACCTATACAGTTATACACACACCACCCCACTAATTCATACAGATAGTAATGCATACTTACTCTCTTATATAATCAGTGATACAAGTACACACTCATCCATACAGCCACTTTCGTAATTACTCACTGTCACATATAGTTATTTATATACAACATCACTCACATAAACTGTCTTTTACATATGTAGCTACATACATGTACCACTGAGATCTCCAATCACTCACAAACACACCCTCACCCGGTCATAGAGCTGTTTCCACATGCAGTCTTGAACCCATACACCCAGTGAATCAACTAGTCACACATCTATGAACAGTCACACACCTCCAACCCACCCACATACACACTCAGTCTCCCATACAAATACTCAGGCAAAGTGTCAATAACTCATGTAGCTACTGACTAACCTATGTACTAGCTTACACAACAACAGACACACTGATACAGACATTCACTCAGTTTAGTCACTATTGCATGCATTCAGTAAGACACGTTTAATCAGTCACTTATACAATCTGTCACACACCTCGTAAATCCTACATGCAGACACTAATTATTCAATACAGCTTGGCATATATATAAAGCATATTTAAACTTTACAGAAACACACAATCACTGGATGATGTCATCAGTGATGTCATCAGGGATGTCACTGACCATGCCATGAATGATGTAATATGTGACATCATGAGCAGTGCATTGTGGGGTTGCGAGTTATAGTTAGAACTAACTATAATGGTTGAATTTCTATGGTTTTGTACTAGTGAAATGTCCAGCTAACTATAACGCCCCTGAAACCTATGTTTTTTTCAGTGACTATATATATATATATTCACTGAAAAAAACATAGGTTTCAGGGGTGTTATAGTTAGCTGGACTTTTCACTTGTTCAAAACCATTGAAATTCCCCCGTTATAGTTAGTTCAGTAACTATAACTCGCGCGCCCGCAATGCACTGCTGATGACGTCACATATTACATCACTCATGACATGGTCAGTGACATCACTCATGACATCACTGATGACATCTCAAATGACATCACTGATGACATCACTGATTACATCATCCAGTGAATGTCTGTTTTTCTGAAAATTAAATATGTTTTATATATGTATATCTCAAGGTCGATGGAAGAATAAATGGGTATATAAGTGTCTAAATGGATGATTTGTTTTTGAAAAATTGATTGTGTAACTGACTGATTAAGTGTATCATAGTGAATACATGGATGTTTAAATATGTAAATATCTGTATCAGTCTCTCACTTTGTGTATAAGTGGCTGCATGGGTTGGTGAGTAGCTACATGGGTGTCTATATAGGTTATTAGTTGGTTTTTTGAGTATCAGTCTGAGTGTCTGCATGGTTCGGTGGGGGGTATTACGTAGTGCATAGGTGCATGAATGAGTGACTCACTGTTTGTATGTGTTGAAGACAGCATGTGTGCAGGACTGTATGGGTGGATGAGTGTGTGTATGGGTGTGTTAGTGAGTGAATGACTGTCTCAATAGTGTCTTTATGAGTAACTACATATGTTTTAAACTAGTATATGTGACTATTGGTGTATATAAGTGAGTATATGTGAGAGTGAGAGATTGAAAGAGTTCCTGTATGAATAAGTATGTGTTTCTATAAGTGATTGTTTAAAAGACTAAGTATGTGTAAGTTTCTGTAGAAGTAAGTGTGGTGGTGTGTGTATAACTGTATATGCAAGTAAATGTATGTTTGATTCTTTATTAGCATGAGTGACTATGTGTGTGAGTAACTCTATGGATGAGTGGCATTGTGTAACAGGATGTATAGGTGTATGAGTACATATGATGAGTGAGTACATGTATGAGTGACTGTATAGGACTGTTGATGAATGAGTGGATGTGTATGTGGATCTTAGAATTACTGAAGAGGTTGTTGTAACTGGTATTGGTATGTCCATTGTTTTGAAAATTTTAGTCTCTATTTTTGAATGTGTGTATCAAAGGTTATATTAGGGTGAGAAGAGGTCTGCCACTCTATCACAAGGATGATGTCATCAGTGATGTCATTTGAGATGTCATCAGTGATGTCATGAGTGATGTCACTGACCAAGTCATGAGTGATGTAATATGTGACGTCATCAGCAGTGCATTGCGGGCGCGCAAGTTATAGTTAGCTGAACTAACTATAACGGGGTAATTTCAATGGTTTTGTACAAGTGAAAAGTCCAGCTAACTATAACACCCCTGAAACCTATGTTTTTTTCAGTGAATTTCTGAGGTTTTTTAAATGCTAATTCCTAACTATAACGTGCCTGAAACCTATGTTTTTTTCTGTGAATTTCAAAGGTTTTTTAAATGCTAATTTCTAACTATGCCTACAGAGATAGGACATGTGAAGAAAGAAGAAAAAATGCACAGAAAGAAAAAAAAGAAGTGCAGAAAGAAGCAACAGAAGTCCTCAAAGACGAAGAAAAGTGCAGGAAGAAGGATAACGTGCAGAAAGAACAAAAAGAAGAGCAGAAAGAATCCTTGTTGCAAAATCATCCTGTACCCTCAACTTTTTCAGACGGATACTGGTGGTAACTGAGTCTGACTAACCAGTCCTAGAGCCAGTGCTATGTTAAAAGACACTTAGAATACAGTGAAAACACCTACATACACTAGGGAACATTATGCGTTGGGGTCCCCCTGTGATTAGCATGACCTCCTCTGTAAACCCCTAGTATATAATAGGGCAGGGGGATTAAAACTACCTCTTAAAACAGGCCACAGGGCGTTTTTGCACACGTTAACTCAGGCCCCGTCCCCTCCCTTCACCACTGTGTAAACACGCCCTGTGTCCGTTTCTAGTTGGGAGATTAAGTTCATTTGAATCCTGAGGGTCCCTAGGGTCCAACTAGCCCACTAGGTACCTCCAGTAAGTGCCACAGAGCTGCGTTGCAGAGAGGTGTAAAAAGTGGCACAGCCTGGACCCCCTCTCTGCAATGCAGCTCAGTGGCGCTTACTGGAAGCACTTGGTGGGCTAGTTAGCCCCCAGGGGCCCTCAGTATTGAAGGGAAATTATATCCCCAATTTAAAACGTGCCAGGGGGATTAAAACTACCTCTTAAAACAGGCCACAGGGCGTTTTTGCACACGTTAACTCAGGCCCCGTCCCCTCCCTTCACCACTCTGTAAACGCGCCCTGTGGCTGTTCTAAGTTGAGAGATTAAGTCCCCTTGAATCCTAAGGGTCCCTAGGGTCAAACTAGACCACTAGGTACCTCCAGTAAGCGCCACAGAGCTGCGTTGCACAGAGGTGTAAAAAGGGGCTTGGCCTCAGAACACCTGTCTGCAGCGCAGCTCCCTGGCGCATACTAGAGATGCCTGTTGGGCTAGTTGGCCCTCAGGGACCCTCAGTATTGAAGAGGAATTAATTCCCCAACTTACAACTCGCCAGGGGGCGCGTTTGCAGAGTGCTACAAGGAGGGGGCGTGGCCTCCGGCACGATGCCAGTCTTTTATTTATTTTAATTTTTTAAGAAGGGGGGCTGTGTGGTTTCCCTTCTTATTCTAATTTATTGGCCCTGACGACCCCATCCCCCAGGGCCTGTCTCCTAATTATATTTTTTTACCCCAATCCCCAGGGCCGGCCACTGTTTTTTATTATTTTAAAAAAATATATATTTATAGACACACCTAGGACATGCTGGACAAACCGTACATACCTATCACCATGACGATTTGAGTGATATTCATTAAAAGGCGACTATGCATACAATGAATCCACGTGGAATGTATTTACACCACTAGTGAAGATCTGACATGTCTGATGCTCTACCGTGCCTAATCCCGGTAGACACCCTTGTCGTTTATTTATACAAACATGGGTAGCTATTGACGGGCACATTTAATACACATGCACACCAAGCCATTCAAAGGGGATTCGACAAAAATTCGACCAAAACTATGTAAGAAACCCCCCTCACGGTTAATAAAACACACATCCACTGCCGGATGTGTAATACTTTTTATTTTACTCTCTGGAAAGGGGACGAACATCACTTGAGAGTCACAGCGCGCTAGTGCATATGCTATGACACTCTCTAGCCCATGTGCACTGTAACACCACCCCGTGAATATGTCATGCCACACTTGTCTTCGCACGGGTTATATTGCCCCATCTAACGTGCCTTCCTCGATGCCTATGTTATAACGCACAGTGCTATGCCATACATATTACAATCTGGGATCCATATCTTTGTCACAGTGCATATGCAACGTTACACTCCCCAGCACAAATTTTATATTACAACGTTAGAGACTAGTTAGGTTACACAACACTGCCCTGTGCATATTACACTCCAAGGCGCACATCGCATAGCACGCGCTAGTGCCTGTGCTATCTCGCGCTCTCCAATGAATCTGTCATTGCGCACAATGTATTGCATATTATATTTCACGCCCGGTTCATCTTATATCACACTTTTTGGTGCATAGTTTATACCATACACTATATCTAGTTTTCATTTTCAATCGTGCTCTCAGGACTATGTTCTATATAACATTGTGTTCACCTACCCTTTTCACGGGCATTACATTTTGCGATAGGGGGTGGAGGGTCAGGGGGTGTTTCTGCCAAGTGAGCCCGGAGTCACAGTCACAAACGTCCTCTTCTTCCTGAATAAAAGTGAGATTATGCTGCATTCTTGTTCATATTTTAAGTAGTTCGCACAGACACACGTTTTAAAAACAACAAAGTTCCTAATACCCGCCTTCTCTGAACAGTTAGTTTGCTGCCCCATCCCCCTCCTCCCTATCCTCTGTTGTGTGAATCCATGGACTAGCCTCCTCCCTCCTGCCATGCATGGTCTGATGTGCTGCCACTGCCCTCAATTTAGTATGATGTACCAGTCCCCTCCTCCTGCCCTCCATTGCCCAATTCTATGCTCCATCATTGACCTCCTGCTTAAACTCTGTGCTTAGCTTGCTGCCCCTATTCTCCTTCCCCCTGCCCTCCGATGTCTTTGTGCATGCCCCTGCTCCATCCTTTTTGCCCACCATGTTCCATGGACCTGCCACTCCTATCTACTCTGAGTGTTCTGTTGATCTGCCACTCCCCTCCCACCTGCCTAGCATTGTCAGATGACTGTAACCTGTCCCTGCCACCTCCACCCTGCCTGTCCACATGCCATGCCCCTATCCTCTTCCTCCTGTCCTCCATGGTCCATTGTACTGCCACACCCTTCTGCCCTCCCTGGCCTGTTGTGCTGCAACTGCTCCTCCTGCCTGCCCCGTGCGGTCTGTTGTGAGGCCCCTTCCCCTGAACTTTCTTGTCTATGCACAGGTCCTGACCCTCACTTCTATCCTCCATCGTCCTTTGTGCATGCCCCTGCACCCTCCTTCTTGCCCATCATAGCCATTGTGCTGCCACTAACCCTCCCACTTGCCATGCATGGTCTTCTGTGCTGCCATGGCCCCTCCCACCTACCCTGTGTGGTCAGTTAGCCGCCCCTGACCCCCTCCCACCTTCCCTCCATGGTCTGTGTGTATGCCATCACAGTCTCACTGTTGCTCTTCATGGTGTGTCTTGCTTCTAGTGCCCATCCTGCCTGACCTCCATGGCTATCTTGCTGCTCCTGCCCTGCCCCCTTGCCCCCAGCCCTCTGTTTACATGTGCAGACCCCTACTCTCTCCCTCCTGGCTTGTCTGTTCCATTGTAATGCCCCTGATCCGACCCTCCTGCCCTTTATGGTCTGTTATGCTGCAGCTTTCTCTCCTGTCTGTCCATTATGGTCAGCTAGCTACCATTGCCTCTTGCCCCTCTGTTCTCTGTTGTCCATGTGCATGGTCCTGTCCCCTCCCTCTTGCTTTCTATGGATTGTTATGCTGCACTCCCGTCCCGCATGCCCTGTGTGGTGTATTGTGCTGCTGCAAACCCTGATGCCTGCCCTGCAGGGTCAGTTTGGTGCACCTCTCCATGTCCCTCCTGTCCTCTGTTATCCAAGTCCATGTACCTACCCCATTTCCACCCATGATCCAATGTACCATACTTGCGAACATTTTGAATTTGGTAAGAGGGAGATTTTGAAAAAAAACTGGGGTATTGATTTTCCCCTTTGAGTTACATTGAAAAAGAGGAGATTGTAGACAGGAGACAGATCAAATAAAGCTCATTTGAGCTTAAAAACATTGGACGTTTCCTGGCTGGATCGGGTCTGTTGGCATGTATGGTTGTACTACCATTGCCTCTTCCTTCTGCCCACAATGGTCTATTACATTGCCACAGCCTCTCTTGCAAGTCCTGTATTGTTGGTTTGTTGCCCCTGCCCCCCTTTCCACTGCCCTCCATAGTCTGTTGTGCTGCCACTGCCCTTCCTGCCTGCTCAGTGTGGTTAAATTGTTGCCTTTGCACCCTCCTACCTGCCTTCAATTTTCAGAGTCCGTGCCCCTGGCCTCTGCCTCTCAACAGTATCCTAATGAACAACTAGATTGCTAACATTCTATATTTATTACAAAAGTGTGGAACGCCTGACGTCATCTTGATGTAATCAAAACTGTAATACCTAGAGCATTTCCTTTAGAAATTACATATATGAGAGGGTCTTATTGGCATCAAAATTATGGTTAGTGCTCTAAAAGACTAAAATAAGGACATATTTTCTGAGTTTTCAAATAGCGACAAAGCACTTTTAAATTATTTGTTATCTTTATGTTTTTTTATCCAGTTGACCACTTGATTAAATGTTGCACTTAGGGGAGAGGATGTGGTGTTACTTCCAGAACTGCAGACTTTGCAACTGGGGAACCAGGTTGGAGTTTCTGCTTCAGCTCGACATTCTGTGATTCTGGTCAAATCACTTAGTCTACAACCAAAATGAATTTGTTCTTGTATGATGTAACCAATGCTCATGTAAAGCACTCCAATACCTGACAAGTCTGCACTATATAACACTGCAAAAACACAAAATAATAAGTGTTTTGCACACTTCTGTCATTGGGCTATATTTGGGCTACATCTGGGTGATTTTGGGCTACATTTGGGCTCTTTTGTCTCTGGTGGCCATCTTGGGAGATTTATTTGTTATGAAGTTTCCTAATTTCCTCATGTACTGCAGTCTTCTCAGTAGGAAATGCTTTCAGTTTTTTACTTTGATTCCATCATGAAGGTATTCAGATATGTCACACATTTGCCATAAATTCTGAAAGTTAGCACTCTAGTTGCTCATTAGATCACTGTAGTAAAACTACTGTTCACCATGGAAGTCTGCTCCTGGTATTAAAAGTGCATGTTTCAGTCTGCATATCAGAATTTTTTAATGAAATAGAAGAGGATTTGAGAAGTCACTCAAAATGTGCCCTCATTTTCTTTCTTCAGCATTAATCATAATTTCTATGGCAAAATGCACCCCCTCATTGTGTTCCTTTTTAAATTAAATGTTTTAAGTGTTACCAGTTTATTCCAATCAAGATGGCTTCAGGTGTGCCATACTTTTGTCATAATGAAGACAGTAAGTGCTCTAGTTGTTTTTAAGAACACTCCGGGACATTCTGTCATTGGGCTATACTTGGGCTACATCTGGGTGAGATTTGGGATACATTTGGGCTCTTTTGTCTCTGGTGGCCATCTTGGGAGACTTATTTGTTATGAAGTTTCCTAATTTCCTCATTTACTGCAGTCTCCTCATTAGGAAATACTTTCAGCTTTTTACTTTGATTCCATCAAGAAGGCATTCAGATGTGTCACACATTTGCCATAAATTCAGAATGTTAGCACTCTTTTTGCTCATTAGATCACTGTAGTAAAGCTACTGCTCACCAGGGAAAACTGCTGCTGGTATTGAAAGTGCATGTTTCAGTCTGCATGTCAGAATTTTTTAATGAAATAAAAGAGGATTTCAGAAGTCAAAATGTGCCCTAGTTTTTCTTTCTGCAGCACTAATCATACTTGTTATGGAAAAATGAACCCCCTCATCTTGTTCCTTTTTAAATTAAATGTTTTAAGAGTTACCACTTTAATCCAAGCAAGATGGCTTCAGGTGTGCCATACGTTTATCATAAGTAGGACTGTTAGCGCTCTAGTTGTTCTTTGGAACACTCTGGAAAGCTGCAGTAGAACACAAAGGAATCAACTGACAGTCTCTGCCCTTGTTGGATGTACATGTTTTACTGAGAATGTCAGACTTCATTCTCACATGACTGAGAAAGATAATGTGAATTTACAGAAAATAAGCTCTCAGTTTAGCTAGCCAGTAGGTAGTTATAGTTAGGACCTATTTTCCATAGGAAATCCGCAACATTCTAATCCCAATAAGTCTGGCGACGGGTGACGAATGTTCGCAACATTTTCCAAACTTTTGACCAGCTCCGGTCCGCTACTATCCTGAAAGTTTCGTGGTGATTTGTCAAGCGGGGGCCAAGATAAAAGGGGGGTCCCAAAACACGTTTTCGGCCATGCAATTTCCCATAGGACCTGTTGACGCAGCTACAGCCCGAACTGCTGAACGAAATTACACCAAATTTGGCAAAGAGGTAGCCCTCAGTTCAGACTTGTGCCTTTTGCATAAATGGTGTAAATCCGTTCAGTAGTTCCTGAGAAAATATGAGTAAAAAAGATAGATATCTATGGCCCCGGAGGATCCGCGCACCCTATGCGCACCCTCTGCGCACCCTCTGCGAACCAAGTGCGCACCCTCCCGATCACGCGCTGAATGCTAATTGGCTGTCAAGTGTCTGTCTACATTCGAAACCAGGAACTGTTGGCAGACATTTTGTGCCTCGGTAGAAGCGAGGCTGATTAAGTAAGGGAAATAAGTGTGTGAAAGATGTAAAGGGGGCAGGGTAGAAATACTCTGACCCTCTAGTGTTGCTTAGGGGGTCCTAGAAGGACCCCCTGGTGCTCCCTTTTTGTTTTTTATTAAATGGCGAAATGCACGCAGGGTGCGCGGATCCGGCCGGAAAAAAAAACCTCGAAGCGCGGGCTTCCGCGCTTCATTAATAATTAGCCCCCGGGGGCAAAATCTGTAAAAAATTAATGGGGGGCCCAGGAGACTGCTACCCCCCAGGGATAGAAAATAGACAGGGTGGGGGGGCTGAACGGCCCCCCCAAGCCCCGGGGACCACCACCCCCGGGGCTTTATTGTTTGAGGGAGGGGGGCTGTGTGGCCCCCCTCCTGGAGCCCTTGAGGGCCCTGGGGACCGGCACCCCCCAGGGCTGGCTCCTACAGTGTCCTGGGGTGCCCACCCCCAGGACACTGTTTTTTGCTATGAGAGTGCGGGAGTGAAGCATTTTGGTACTAATGTGTAGTAGAACATTTTCTGTAATGTGTGCAGTCACCTTAGATCTTGTAGACTAGTAAATGTATTTTGTACAAGGGATAGATGGCTGTCTATAATCACACTGTGAGTCTGTGTGTATTTGGGTAAGCATTGTGAGAGAAGCATTTGGTAACATCATGTATTTGCTTGCATATAACTGTTTTAAAACCTGTCATGTTGTCAAGTTTTAGTAGCATTAGAAGCCAGTCTTTGCTTATGCATTGATAAAATGAGCCAGGCTTTGACACTAAAGTGCAGTACTGAAATATGTAGATTGGGTGCAGTCCCCCTACCCCTTTCACAGTAGTGAATGAGTTTTGTTAAACTCCTAGGGATAGTGTTGCTTGTCTAGAATCACACTGTGAGTCTGTGTGCATTTGGGTAACCATTGTGAGAGAAGCATTTGGTAACATCATGTATTTGCTGACAGATAACTGTTTTAAAACCTGTCATGTTGTCAAGTTTTAGTAGCATTAGAAGCCAGTCTTTGCTTATGCATTGATAAAAAGCGTCAGGGTTTGACACTAAAGTGCAGGTCTGAAATATGTAGATTGCGTGCAGTACCCTTACCCCTTCCAGAGTAGTGAATGAGTTTTGGTAAACTCCTAGGATAGTGTTGCTTGTCTAAAATCACACTGTGAGTCTGTGTGCATTTGGGTAAGGATTGTGAGAGAAGCATTTGGTAACATTGTGTATTTGCTGACAGATAACTGTTTTAAAACCTGTCATGTTGTCAAGTTTTAGTAGCATTAGAAGCCAGTCTTTGCTTCTGCATTGATAAAATGAGTCAGGCTTTGACACTAAAGTGCAGTACTGAAATATATAGATTGTGTGCAGTCCCCTTACCCCTTCCACAGTAGTGAATGAGTTTTGGTAAACTCCTAGGATAGTGTTGCTTGTCTAAAATCACACAGTGAGTCTGTGTGCATTTGGGTAAGGATTGTGAGAGAAGCATGTGTTAACATCGTGTATTTGCTGACAGATAACTGTTCTGTTTTAAAACCTGTCATGTTGTCAAGTTGTAGTAGCATTAGAAGCCAGTCTTTGCTTAGGCATTGATAAAATGAGTCAGGCTTTGACACTAAAGTGCAGTACTGAAATATGTAGATTGTGTGCAGTACCCTTACCCCTTCCAGAGTAGTGAATGAGTTTTGGTAAACTCCTAGGGATAGTGTTGCTTGTCTAGAATCACACTGTGAGTCTGTGTGCATTTGTGAACCACTGTGATAGAAGCATTTGGTAACATCATGTATTTGCTGACAGATAACTGTTTTGAAACCTGTCATGTTGTCAAGTTTTAGTAGCATTAGAAGCCAGTCATTGCTTATGCATTCATAAAATGAGTCAGGCTTTGACACTAAAGTGCAGTACTGACATATGTAGATTGTGTGCAGTCCCCTGACTCCTTCCAGAGTAGTGAATGAGTTTTGCTAAAGTACAAGGGATAGTGTTGGTGGTTTAGAATCACACTGTGAGTCTGTGTGCATGTGGGTAACCCTTGTGAGAGAAGCATTTGGTAACATCGTGTATTTGCTGACAGATAACTGTTTTAAAAACTGTCATGTTGTCAAGTTTTAGTAGCATTAGAAGCCAGTCATTACTTATGCATTCATAAAATGAGTTAGGCTTTGACACTAAAGTGCAGTATTGAAATATGTAGATTGTGTGCAGTCCCCTTACCCGTTCCAGAGTAGTGAATGAGTTTTGGTAAACTTCTAGGGATAGTGTTGGTTGTCTAGAATCACACTGTGAGTCTGTGCATTTGGGAACCACTGTGAGAGAAGCATTTGGGTACTTCATATCTTTGCATACACATAACTGCTTAAAAACCTTTCCTGTTCTCATGTTTTGGTACAATTAGAAGGCAGTCATTGTTTATGTATTCACCCAGGAACTGTCCGTGCAATACTGTAAACATTCAGTTATTATCCAAGTAGTAACGGAGTGAGACAGGCCTTAGCACATGCATTGAATCAAACACTTATCCACTATGCATATAGTCCTCTAACCATCTACACAGTTCTCTTTCACACCTTCAATTCCCCAGTCAGTATCCATACACTTCCAGCAAACACCCTGTCACTCCCCTTGCACTCCTCTAGTGACCCATTCAGCACCATGTACTAATCCATTCACTGCGCCAAAACCCAAACACTTATAAATTCATCCAGGCACTCTCCTTGCAGTACTCTAATCATTTAGTCAGTACCCAAGTACTCATGCAGTGAGCCAGGCCTTAGTACATGGACTGCTTCAAACGCCTATCCACTATGCATGTAGTCCTCTAACCACCTACACACTTGTCTTTCACACCTTCAATCCCCCAGTCAATATCCATACACTTCCAGGAAACACCCTGTCACTGCCTTTGTACTACTCTACTGATTGATTCAGCACCATGTACTAATTCTTTCACTGTGCCAAAACCCAAGCACTTATAAATTCACCCAGGCAGTGTCCTTGCAGTACTCTAATCATTCAGTCAGTACCCAAGTGCTCATTCAGTGACCAGGCCTTAGCACATGGACTGCTTCAAACCCCTATCCACTATGTATGCAGTCCTCTAACCATCTACACACTTGTCATTCATACCTGCCATTCAGCAGTCATTATCCATACACTTCCAGCAAACATCCTGTCACTCCCCTTGCACTCCTCTAGTGACTCATTCAGCACCATGTACTAATCCATTGACTGCACCAAAACCCAACCATTTATAAATTCACCGAGGCACTCTCCTTGTATTACTCTCATGATTCAGTTAGTACCCAGGTACTTATGTAGTGAACCCGGACTTAGCACATGGACTACTTCAAACGTCTATCCACTATGCATGCTTGCCTCAAATCACCTATACAATTGTCTTTCACACCTTCAATTGCCCAGTCAGTATCTATATACTCTAATAAACATCCTGTCACTCCCCTTCCACACCTCCAGTGATTCATCCAGCACCATGTACTAATCTATTCACTGCGCCAAAACCCCAAAACATAAAAGATTCATGCAGGCACTCTCCTTGCAGTACTCTAATGATTCAGTCAGTACTCAAATACTCATGCAGTGACCCAGGCCTTGGATAATGGACTGCTTCAAATGTCTGTCTAGTATGTATGCAGGCCTCTAACCACCTACACACTTGTCTTTCACACCTTCAATATCCCAGTCAGTATTTATACAGTTTCCGCAAATACCCTGTCCCTCCCCTTACACTTCTCCAGTGACCCATTCAGCACCATGTACTAATCCATTTACTGCGCCAAAAGCCAAACACTTACAAATTCACTGAGGCACTCTCCTTGTATTTCTCTAATGATTCAGTCAGTACCCAGGTACTTATGTAGTGAACCCGGTTTTAGCACATGGACTACTTCAAATGACTATCCACTATGCATGCAGGCCTCTAACCACCTACACAATTGTCTTTCACACCATCATTTGCACAGTCAGTATCTATATACTCCAATAAACACCCTGTCACTCCCCTTGCACACCTCCAGTGACTCATTCAGCAGCATGTACTAATCTATTCACTGCGCCAAAACCCAAAAACTTAAAAGATTTATCCAGGCACTCTCCTTGCAGTACTCTAATGATTCAGTCAGTACCCAGGTACTCATGCAGTGACCCACGCCTTAGCCCATTGAGTGCTTCAAACGTCTGTCCAGTATGCATGCAGGCCTCTAGTCACCAACACACTTGTCTTTCACTTCTTTAATTAACTAGTCAGTATCTATATACTTCAATAAACACCCTGTCACTCATCTTGCACTTCTCCAGTGACTGATCCAGTACCATGTACTAATCTATTCACTGCGCCAAAACCGAAAAACTTAAAAGTTTTACCCAGGCACTCTCCTAGCAGTAGTCTGATGATTCAGTCAGTTCCCAGGTACTCATGTAGTGAACCATGCATTATCAAATGTCTATGCAGTATGCATGCAGTCTTCTAACATACTATACACTTGTCTTTAACAGCTTGAATTCCCAAGTCAGTATCCATGTACTTCCAGCAAACACCCTGTCACTCCCCTTGCACTCTTCCAGTGACTTATTCAGCACCATGTAGTAATGCATTCACTACGCCAAAACTGAAACACTTATAAATTCACCCAGGTACGCTTCTTGCAATAGTCTAATCATACAGTCAGTACCTAAGTACTAATGGAGTGAGGCAGGCCTTAGCACATGGATTGATTCAAACGTGTTTCCACTATGGATGGAGGTCTCTAAGTACCAACACAATTGTCTTTCAGACCTTCAATTTCCCAGCCAGTATCTATGAACTCCAATAAACACTCTGTCACTTCAATTGCACACCTCCACTGACTCATTTGGCACTAAGTACTAATCTATTCACTGCACCAAAACCCAAACACATTAAAAGATTCACCCAGTCACTCTGTTTGTAATACTCTAATGATTCAGTCAGTACTCAGGTAGTTTTGCAGTGATCCAAGTGTTACTCTATGGACTGTTTCAAACGTCTATCCACTATGCATGTAGGTCTGTAGCCACCTACACACTTGTCTTTCACACCTTCAATATCCCAGACAGTATTCATACAGTTCCCGCAAACACCCTGTCACTCCCTTTATACGTCTCCAGTGACTTATTCAGCACCATGTACTAATGTATTTACCGCACCAAAATCCAAATACTTATAAATTCATCCTGGCACTCTCCTTGTAATACTCAAAACATTCAGTCAGTATCCAAGTAATATTGAACTGAGACAGGTCTTAACATATGGATGGATTCAAACACATATCCACTATGCATGTAGGTCTCTAATCACCTACACACTTGTCTTTCACACCATCAATATCCCAGTCAGTATCCATACACTTCTAGCAAACACCCTGTCACTCACCCAGTGTCTCTCCTTATAATACTGTAATCATTCAGTCAGTTAGCTTGTAGTCTTTTAGGGAGGCAGGCTTTAGGCATGAACTGCTTCAAAGTAGTATGCACTATGCATGTAGTGTTTTAACCATCGTCACACTTGTGCTTCAGGGCTATAGTTTCTTAGTCAGTATTTATATAAAATATGTTAGTACAGTAATAGAATAGTATACATTTGAAAGTTATTAATATACATTTATTTGTGATTATTTTTTACAGATAAAATACCGTCAAAATAGAGAAATCATGCCAGAAAAAAAAAGAAAAAGAAAAGAACAGAGACAGGAGAATTACTTGAAGAAACATCAACCACAAGTATTGAATAAACAACATAATGTGGCTAAAAAGAAAAAATCTTCTGGTAAGATCACAAAGCAATTTATTAAAAATGTTTGTAGGACCAAACAGAATGTACAGAATGCTGAAACCTCTGAGAATGCTTCAACTAGAAAAAAAATTCAAAATAAGAGGAAAAGCAAAAAAGCAAATGGACAGTCAAAGGAACAAAGTATGGTAAAAGAAGGCAAAATCAGTATAAGGAAATACGCAAAAAAATATTTTACAAGAGAGTAGTACATAACTTGCTGAAAGATGTGAAGAAATATAAAAAGAGAGCTCTATTTTATAAAAAGAAGAAGCATATTGAAACCATTGTTGAAAAGGCTTTTGAAGTAAAAAGGAAACTATTCATTTTAGTATTAAACAGAATTCAATCACTAGATAAACCAAACCATTTAATGAAGGCCAAATGTAGGAGTAATTAATAGAAAAAATCTTTGTAATGTTTTTTTGGGAGAATGGAAACACAGTTCCAGTTCAGAGCCTTTCTTTAATGAAGAGAGTTATTTACAGAGCAATACATTATTGTATGCAGTTGACACCAGTGGTCGAGGTTATGAGGTTAGAGATGGTTGTCCAATTGACAAAGAGAAAATGGTTGAAAGAAATGCAGAAGAAGTGATTGCTGATGAAGTTCTAGGGAGACGTCCTAAACACCCTGTGCACACTTGGGATTGCAGTAGTATTTGCAGTGTACGACAAGAATCTATTGATAAATTATGTAGTTTTTTATGAGCATATAGTAAAAAAGTGTTAAACAAAAGATTAAGGTGTTGCAAGGACTAGACCCATGCAGAGTGAGAAAAAATACTGGTTTGCAAGGTCATTCTCTGGCTTGTCTTTCTAGGAAAGTTTGTCAAAGTGTTTTTCACCATTTCAGGATGTTGGCAGTACATCATACTCAAATGCGGAAGTTAGTGAGAAGATTGTATTATGCAAAAAGTCCAGAACTAAAGTTAAATGAGCTGTACAGTGCTCTTTTGCGTGGGTCAGTATCAGATGTGAAGAAGGTTTGTGATGATATTGAGTTTTGTTACTTTGGTCCTCAGCAAGAGAGTGCAGAAACTGACACATTAGCAGAACAAAATGTTGAAGACAATGTAGAACCCGTGATTACAAAGAATTTTGAGGATGAAATCACAAAGTTTAAGGCAATTTCAGGTGAAAGACCAAATGTTTCTTGTATTTGATGTCGGTGAAGTCACTATAAAAATCAGACTAGGGGTGTCAATCTGTATTTAAAAAGTGAAATAGAAGATAATAATAAGTGGAAGGAATTTGCAACTTATTTGTTGGTAGAGGATTGTTTTGATTTGGGATCTGAGCAGCGTATTTGCAAATATTGTTATAACAAATTAGATGAGAATAAAATGCCTGCTAGAGCTGTTCATAATAATCTAGAGTTGGTTGCTATGCCTCCAGAGCTGATAGATTTAAATACGTACGAGTCTATTCTCATTCAATGTGTGCACCCGTTTCAGGCTATTGTTCGTATGGGGCCTAAAACAGGTAAATTGCCTCCATCAGAGTTACAAAGAGGATTGAAAGGAAGAGTTGTGTATTTACCATTAGATTTAAGGAAAAATATTGAAACTATTGGTGTAGACCATGCAGAAAATGAACCACTAGTCATTCTAGTTAATGGTGTTCCTACTAAAAATAAGAAAATCTGGCAAGAGTTAGTGGATGTTAGGAAAGTGCAAAAGGCATCTTTGTATCTGATAAAAAATAATGAGTACTATAGAAATGTGTTTGTAGGAGAAGAAGAAATAGATTTAGCAGAAGATACTGAAACATTAAGTGGACAAATTGAAAAAGTGGACATGTCCAGATGTGAAGAAATTTATGAACATTACAGTGTACATCCACTTCATTCCAAAGAGGTGATGGGGAATACGATTGAGTTGTTCCAAATGAAAAAAGCAAGAGGAAGTCCCATGAGTGTATGAGAAGAGAGCTAGGAAGCTCTATGTTTCCCGCAGTTGTTTCCAACAGGAAAAGGTGGACGATATGATGAATGTCCTGTGCAGATTCCTGCATCTGTATATCGGACAACAAGATTATATGCAGAAGATCCAAGATTTCGACAATGTATCCCTTATATGTTTCATATTCTGTTTGAAAGTGACTTGTCTGGACTTTCATATGCAGTAAATCACATTTTAAAAACTGGAATTCATCTGCAAAATGTAACTGCAAAGGATTTTATTGATAGAGTGCATCAGAGAGATGATCATTTAGATTCTCAGTTGATTAATCTGATGGCATGTCAGCGTGGGACTAATGAATATTGGTACCGTCGACATGGAGAACTGAAATGCATGCTACGGAACTTGGGAACTCCTACATGGTTTGTTACACTAAGCTGTGCTGAGTATGCTTGGGATGATTTACTTCAATTTCTTCGAGAGGCAAATTCCAATATAACAAATATTGAATACAAGACACCTGAAGAATTGTGCTCTTTGGATCCTGTCAATGTATGCAGATATTTCAATCATAGATTTGAAGCTATGATGTCTTTCATCTGCAATAAAAAGAATCCTCCTCTTGGAGAAGTTGTGGATTTATTTTGGAGAAAGGAGTATCAAGCAAGAGGTGCTCCTCACATACATATGTTGTTATGGGTCAAGGACGCCCCCAAATTTGGAACAGATTCAGATGAAACTGTTTTGTTTTTCTTGAAGATTATGCTACATGTGCTCTTCCAAATAGCAGACAAGAGAAAAACTTAAAACAACAAGTCTTAAGATTTCAAAGCCATAGGTGTGGAAAATACTGTCGACGAAAGTACAAGTCAAAGGATAAGTTCTATACCAAATGTCGTTTTGGATTTCCACGTCCTGTATTAGCCAAAGGAAGAGTGAACAGTTTTATGTCAGCTGTACGACACACCATCACAAGAAAGTCTCCGAAAAACACCTACAACTTAAGAAGAAGCGAAGAATCAAAATACATAAATGACTACAATCCAGTTATTTTATCCATGTGGAACGCTAACATGGATATTCAGTATGTTGCGGACAATTCCATTGCTGTTGCTCGATATGTAACGTCTTACATTACTAAATCAGAAAAGACTGAATTGAAAGAAATGTGGGAAGAGATTTCTCACGAGAAGACTCTAAGTAAGAAATTATACAGTTTCAGTTTGAAGATGTTATCGCATCGTGAAATTGGAGCATATGAATGTTCAGATCGGTTATCATCTGCAAGTCTATATTCCAAAAGTAGAAGAATCATTTGGGTGAGACGAGGTCTTGCAGGAATGCGAAATCGGGTACTGTAATCTGGTCAAGAAATTGAATATTTAGCAGAAAATGACCCTGAAAGTACAGATATTTTGAAAAACAATATGTTGGACACATACTATCCAAAGAGAAGTCATCATCTTGAGAACATGTGTCTCTATGAAGTGCTGTAAAACTACACTTTTAAACGGAATATTACAGAGAACATCAACGATGGAAAATATGCAGTGATTGGTTTTGAAGGATGTCTGGTGAAACAGAGGAAAGGAAATTTAATTAATCACAGAAAACTGAGTTGCGACACTGCTGACAAAAGGGAATTTTACTATTTAGCCCTTTTGCAAATGTTCAAACCATGGCGTTCTAAACTGGAATTACTTGGAGATTTTCCCAGCTATGAAGATTCATTTAATGCTTGTAAAGATAGCATACAATGCAGTGCTTTCGCAAATTATGTGAAAATGTTGAATGATGAAATTGATCAAGAAGCTACAATTGCAGCTGAGATTGCTAGAAACAGTTCTCAAGACAGTCAAAGTTCTGCTGCACTGAGTCAAGATCCACTAGGACAACCAATCGTTGAAAATGAAGCAGCGATTGCAATGAATGAGGTGGAAACAGCAATGTATCAAGCACAAGAAGATGCAATACAGTTAGGAAACTTAGAAGTGCAACTAAATGTTGAACAGAAACAAATATATCAACAAGTGAAAGAGCAGATTGACCTTGGATTAATTCATGAAAAGAAAGGGTGCTCATGTACATCATTTCAACCTATCCGAATGTATGTGAGTGGTCAAGCTGGAACAGGAAAGAGTTTCTTAATTAAAGTAATTAAAAGTTATCTGCAAAAAACAACTGAGTCGCATTTGTCTTGTGTTGTCACTGCTCCAACTGGGTTGGCAGCACATAACATTAAAGGAATTACTTTAAATCGTTTACTAATGCTGCCAGTAGAGCATGAGAACAAATTGGAATACCACAAGCTATCTGGAGAAGCTTGTTGTGAAGTTTCAAGAGTGCTGAAGAAAATGAAACTTCTCATTATTGATGAGGTGAGCATGGTTTCAAACTTGATGCTTGCCTTTGTGCATTTAAGAATGCAGCAAATTCTTAAAACAGAGTATGACGTGTTATTTGGAGGAAAACACGTCATAGTTTTTGGAGATCTACTGCAACTGACACCGGTAAAAGGACAACCGGTATTTAAAACACTTGCCCATGAAGATACCAGAAAGTCTCTTGGTAGTGTTGGTAATGTAAACATTTGGAGTAATTTTGAATACAAAGAACTGACAACAAATATGCGACAGGCAAATGATGCTGAATATGGAAGTATTCTTCAAGATATACGAATAGGAATTCTTTCAAAAAAAGGGAAAGAAGCTTTGGAGAGTCGATTACTTTGCAATGTCTTTCCAAATTAAAATGCAGTTGCTGCAAAAGTGTACGTGGAAATTGCTAAAAATAAGTCAGTGATTTGCTTAATGCCGACACTGCGTGAGTGTTCAATATTCAACGAAGAATTATTAAAATTGGAAAATGAAGAAATTGTAAAAATGGAAGCCATCGATAAAATACTACATGAAGGAATCACTATTATTTTGACGGGTAAGTTGAGATCAAAACTCGATTGTTTAGAAATAAAAATATCTAAAACTGCTGGTTTGGAAAAGGCACTGTATGTGTATGTAAACTGTCGGGTAATTTTATGGCGTAGTTTGGATGTAGAGAAAGGTTTATTTAATGGTGCAATGGGCAAAGTGGTGGAATTTGTGAATTATCAGAAAAAACAAGGAATTTAACTTTTAAAAATAAAATTTGATCAGATTGATGAAGTTAAAGAAATTGGTTGTTGTTCAGTTCGTTTTTTGCTTGCTAAAGATTTATATGTCCGTAAGAAACAATTTCCATTTTCTCTGGCATATGCAGTGACTATTCATAAATCTCAAGGATTAAGTGTAGACAGTGCTTTGGTGAACATTGGATCTACCGTATTTAAAGAGGGTATGGCATATGTTGCTTTGTCGCGAGTCAGAACATTATCTGGTTTGTTTTTGATTGATTTTGATGAGACAAAGGTTACTGCAGATGCAAACTGTGTAAAAGAGTATAATAGGTTAAGAAGGGTGTATGCTCCCAATTTAGGTCAATATGCTGTATTTGAAAAGAGTGTGGTTGGTCAAAAAAGAAGGTTTGAGAATATCTGTACTGAAGGTGTAGAGAAGGGAAAAGAACAAGGTAATGTTGTGATTGCAAGTAAAAAGGAAAAGGACACTATTGAAGTATTGTTGGTTATCAGTTTGAAAATAGTTCAGGTGTCAACTGCTATGCTAATGTAGTGGTCAATGTTGTTTTTTATCTTGAAGGTTTGCAAGAACAAATTATGCAGAATTGGCAAAAAAAGATTTTGTTCTCTGTTGCATTCTGTTTAGGAAAAATTGACCCCAGATACAAGTAAAATACAATCTGTTTCAGATGTTCGTAATCTTTTGGATGTGTGTTCTGGTTCTACACAATTTACACAAAATATCCAACAAGATGCTCATGAATTTTTCTATGTATATGCTTATCATTTTTGAAAATGAAGGTGTAGAAATAGAAAATATTTTTGGCCTTTCTTACAAAAGGGAACATCACTGTGAAAATTGCATGTATACATGTACCATTAATGTGGACACTGAAAGATTTCTGTATTTAACATTACCAGACTGTAAATCAGTGTCTTTCAATAAATTAGTTAAAGGTGCAAATCAAAACATGGAGTGTAGCCAATGTAAATCAGAAATGTTATCCACATTATTTTTAACAAAATATGGACAATACATAATTTTAATGATGCAACGTTGTACAGCTGATGGAAGAAAATTGGATACTTTAATAAAGCAATTTGTAGCAACACAACTATCAATATCAGGAAGGACTTTTGTAGCAATTGCAATAATTTTCCATGATGGTCCTTCCACAACATCTGGACATTACACTGCCTATCTATAATGTGACAAAGGCTGGACACTTTGTAATGATTCCCAGTTGGTTTTCAAACAACGTTTGTCTAGGGAATTACCAAATTTCTACATAATATTTTTAAAGTCAAAGTTTTAGGAAGATAATTCACTGTCTGAGGAATTTATTATTATAATTTAAAAGGATTACCATTGGACAATTTACATATAAAGAAGTGCAAAAATACCATTTGGCCTCAAGGAAAGGTATATGTTTGTATTATGGACTTTTTCGTGCTCATTGACTCGGTGAATATTTTAAAGCGACAACATTTACAGTTTTTATAAGTTAAAGTTATAAAATGTTGTTAGCCATAAGCATTTCATATATGTGTGATTTATATTTCTGCGATTTTACTGATAATAGCATGTTGTTTTTTTTTAAACAATCGTTTTGATTGGGTTTTTTTTGCCCGCTGTTAAGTGATGAGTAAGATTGAAATCACTATTTCTAGTGACATTCAATATATTCTGAGAACAGCAAAAAAGACAAACAAATGACTTTGTTTAAATTATGCTGTGTTGTAAAAAATGTATTATTACATGTTATAACTATTTTTTCTTTTCTTTCACAGATCCTAATTCTAAAATAAGCAATTTACCCCAATTTACATTACAAAAAAACATCTGAAAAAAATGTGTACTATTTTTAATTTCTATTACTGTGAAGGTAAGTTTAACTAAGTATTAATATGCAGAATGGGCAGATCTGCAAGAAGCTACAAAGTTTGAACACGTTTTTAAAAACTCTGTTTATACCTATGTAGTTTTGAAATCTCTCTGTTATCGGATATCATGTGAGCTCCAAAAAAACAGATTTGAGTGGTTCATAATATTTCCCATTGTACCTATTGAAGGACCGCAATCATTTCAATCATTCTTCTTTGAGCATCTTTGCAGACAAAACTCTGTGCTTACCTTCTATCATTCGCAAGCAATTTTAAAACAGAAATATGTCACTTTTTGTAACATAGTTATTGTGCAAGAGACTCTTTCATATTTACAAAGAGAGGAAAAGGCACTCTGTGTACTTTTTCTACTCCATGTAAATACAACCTCATCATACACACCACTTTGCGTTGAAAGGGTGTTCTATAAGTGTTGTTGTGCGTGATTGCTCTGAATACTCATAGAACAAGACACAACTCCAGATTTATCAGAAATCATAAATCTCGACATGTGTGTGAATGCTGCACCATTCTCCAATTGGTGTAGCAAGGCACAACAAGGAGAATTGTTTTCATTTCTCCTCATTTTTTAATCTTCAATGGATGCTAAAATGTTCAGCATACATTGAAGGAGAAAAATGTGTTTTTTGATTGTTTTTGTGCAGGAAGGTGTGTCTTCCTGCACAAAAACAAACACCACATGACACAGAGATCCTTGCACAATGGCGCAAGGGTGCTTGTGTCACCACATGGCTGCAGTTTAAGCAGCCGTGCAGAGAGAAGCATAGATTTGCAACATATTTATGTACATATGTTGCATCCCTGTGCTTTGGAAGTACTACAGCACACTGCAATTAAAGAGGTTACTGTGTGATGCTGCAGTACTTCCTCATAGCTCTGCACTTATACATTCACCATACACTACTAATGCATTCATTCAGTCAATTACATACTACACATACATTCATCTAAACTTTCATGCGCTAACAAACAAATATAGCTCTTTTTTTAAACCAGGAAAGTTAGTTCTTAGAAGAACTTTTTTTTTCTTCTTTTTTCTTTTATATTTTTTTGTGGTGTTTTGAACAATTTTTAAATTTTTGGGGTGTTTCTTGAAAAAAAAAAGGAAAAAACAGAACTGGAGGAACAAAACATTGAACTTCAGGGGGAAAAAAAAGAAAAAAATTAGCAATGATGACTCGGCAGATGCTTTCGGCAGATAAGATCTATTGACTGCTCTCCATAGCATAATACAGTATTGCATTGTATGCAGAGCACTTTTAGGGTTTGAAACTGTGTACGGATGTCCACATTTTGCACAGAAGGATCCACCCTTGAAGTGCTTGGCTGCGATGGATCTGATGGAGCAGGAACAACTCTCATTCTGCGGCATTCCTCCCGAGCAAGGTTCAGCGGATGGAGGGTCCTCAGATGCTTCATCATACCTGCTGTTCCGTAGGAATATTTTTTGTTCGGATCCCCACGGGAGAGCACTCTCTGGCAGATCTTGCAGGTTACTAAGGTGGCATTGGTTTTGGTTTGCCCCTCAGGAAAAGTGAACAATTTCCACACCACAGATGAATATCTTGGTGGTCGTGATGAGTCTTCCAAAAAATCATCCTCAGATGAATTAGGAGATCCTGGAGATGCCTGCTGCCCTGAAGCCATTGTTTTTTAAAAAAAAAGTCAGAGCTAAGTGTAAACTTAGTCCAAAAAAGGTTCTTCTCTGCAAAGAGATGCTCCTCCAAAGAAGGTCAAAGAAGAATGATTGAAATTGGTGGGGTCTTTCAATAGTTAGAATAGGAAGTGTAATGAACCAATCAAATCTCTTTTTTTCAGGTCACATGGGATCCCCGCAACATGCGCATAGGCAGCACGCACCGAGCGCGCATCCACGAAATTTAATTTAAATATAGGATTAGAAGTAAAAATATATTACTTTAATGAGTAGTTTAGAGTTTGTCTTTAATTAATATTCACATGAAATACATATATATATGTTTTTTTAAATGTAAAAGTTTTCGCGGGATTCACGCACCCACCGCGTCATACACGCACATGACGTATCGCGGAAGCACGCAAGCATCGCGTAACGTGCATCGTACGTGTTGCGTATAGGCTTGTAGTCGCGTACCGGTCGCATAGCAATCGCGCACCAAAATACGTACCCAACGCATACCGAACGCGGATGCTCTCGCGCAGGGATCGAGAAAAGTGCGCATAGGGTGCACGAATCCCCCCAAAAATGTAAAAAAAATAATAAAGTATTGAAAATATAGTTTAAAAAATGTTTTAAACAATATACAAATATATATTTTTTTAAATTACAATTTAAAAAAAAACATTAAAAACAAATATTTTTTAATTTTTAAAAGAATTAATTGAAAAAATAAGTTAAAAAGATGGTGAAAAAAAATATTTTAAAAAAACATAATTAAAGGGATTGACACACTGAAATAGAAAAATTCAGAAATCCAATGAAGATCATTAAACATCATAGCTTTAGAGATAAGTTATAGATAGGATTTAGCATTTAAAAACCTTTGAAATTCACTGAAAAAACCATAGGTTTCATGCACGTTATAGTTAGGAATTGGCGTTTAAAAAACCTTAGAAATTCACTGAAAACCCCATAGGTTTCAGGGGTGTTATAGTTAGCTGGACATTTCCCTCGTACAAAACCCTAGAAATTCCCCCGTTATAGTTAGTTCAGCTGACTATAACTCGCGCCCCCGCAATGCACTGCTGATGACATCACATATTACATCACTCGTGACATGGTCAGTGACATCACTGATGACATCACTGATGACATCTCAAATGATATCACTGATGACATCACTGATGATGTCATTCATGTGATCATTTGATGCTTCTTGTTACACCCTAATATAACCTTTGATACACCCACTCTAAATTACATACTGCCACTCTCAAAACCATAGACAATTCAACACCAATAAGTAGATACCCCATCACTGACTCATGTCTTAACACTCATCCACTCACTCACCCGTACAGTCACTCAAACTTATGGTCACTCAGTACAGGACTATCATATGCACTCATACACCTATATAGACACTCCCACACCGCTACTCATTCATAGAGTTACTCACACATATACTCAGTCATGCAAGTAATTATTCACACTACCATTTACTCACCTTTACAATTATACACGCACAAGCTCAATTACTCATACAAGTACTAGGAAATTCTTATGGTCTTATACAATCAATGATACAAGCATACACTCATCCATACAGCCAATCACACTATCACACACCCTCAGTTATAGTTATTTCTGTACTCCAACATACATATATACTGCTGTTCACATATGTAGTAAATTACACACTTACTAATGAAATATATATTCACTCACTAACACAACCATACATACACTCACCCACCCATACAGTCCATCACAGATGCACTCTTAAAATCATGCACCCACTGAATCACCCACTCACACATCTATGCACAGAGTCACACACACTCCACCCACACAAACACTCAGGCACCCATACAGATAATTAGAGAACCAATCAATAACCCATATAGACACTCATGTAGCTGTTCACAAACCCATGCAGCTGCTTACACACCAACAGACAGATACAGTCATTCACACAGTTTAGTCACTAGTCCGCACTTACATAGATTTAATTACTCACTTATAGAGTCAGTCACGCATCTACTAAATCATCCATTCACACACTTATACACCCACTCATTCTTCCATAGGCGTTTCCCTATAAATATATAAAACATATTTAAACTTTACAGAAACACACAGACACTGGATGATGTCATCAGTGATGTCATGAGTGATGTAATATGTGATGTCATCAGCAGTGCATTGCGGGGGCGTGAGTTATAGTTAGCTGAACTAACTATAACGGGGGAATTTCTAGGGTTTTGTACGAGGGAAATGTCCAGCTAACTATAACACGCCTGAAACCTATGGTTTTTTCAGTGAATATATATATATATATATTCACTGAAACAACCATAGGTTTCAGAGACGTTATAGTTAGAAATTAGCATTTACAAAACCTTAGAAATTCACAGAAAAAACCATAGGTTTCAGGGGTGTTATAGTTAGCTGGCCATTTCACTCGTACAAAACCATGGAAATTTCTCCTTTTATAGTTAGTTCTGCTAACTATAACTCGCGCGCCCGCAATGCACTGCTGATGATGTCACATATTGCATCATTCATGACATGGTCAGTGACATTACTGATTACATCACTGATGACATCATCCAGGGAATGTGGTTTACTTTGAAATTTAAATATGTATTATATATATACCAATCTGTATTGAAGATTGAGTGGATATATAACAGTCTGGATGGAGGATTTAGTAGCTGTCTGACTGTCTGTTTAAGTGAGTAATTAAAAGTGTCTCACTTAGTACATGTATTAGTAACTAAACTATGTGAATGTGTGCATCACTGTCTCTGTTGTTGTAACATGCTACATCAGTTGGTCACTAACTACATGAGTGTGTATATTAGTTATTGATTAGTTTGCTGAGTATTTGTATGGGACACTGAGTTAGAGTGGTGTTGGATGGTGTGTGTGTAACTCTATGCATAGATGTGTGAATGGTTGATTGACTAGGTGTATAGGTTTAAGAGTGCATGTGAAAACAGTTGTTTGGGAGAATGAGTGTATTTATTTGTGTGTTGGTGAGTGAATATATGTTTAAGTTGTACATCTTCAACAAAGTAAAAAAACTATAAGGCAATGTATGTGAGAGTTGGTGTATATAAATAAGTATGTGGAAGAGTCAGTGATTGTGAGAGTAAATATATGAATGAGTGTATAATTGTAATGGTGATTTTTTCACATATTAACTATGAGTTACTATGTGTTTGAATAAATGAGGTGTTGTTGTATAATTGTGTAAGTGAGTAAATGTAAGGGTGATTACGTTTTTTTCATGAGTGAGTAGGATGACTGCATAACCGACCAAGATGACTGCTGATGTGTCAATGTCTATATATGTGTATAAGTGCATTTGATAGTGTTCTATTAATTAGTGACTGCATGTATAAATGATTCTGTTGTAGAATGGGTAGTTGTGTGTGTAGACTTAGGAATCAGTGAGTCGGTATGTAGTAACTGGTATTGGTGTGTCAATGGTTTCAAATATGGTACAATGTATTTTACAGTGAGTGATGAAAGGTTATACTAGTGTATGAAGAGGTGTATCAGATTGTCACGTGGATGATGTCATCAGTGATGTCATTTGAGATGTCATCAGTGATGTCACTGACCATGTCATGAATGATGCAATATGTGACATCATCAGCAGTGCATTGCGGGTGCGCGAGTTATAGTTAGCAGAACTAACTATAACGGAGGAATTTCTATGGTTTTGTACGAGTGAAATGGCCAGCTAACTATAACACCCCTGAAACCTATGTTTTTTCTGTGTATATATATATATATATGTATATTTAAGAAAGCAACTCGGTAGCATCCCCCACCAAGATATCCACGGCACCAAGGAAGTCCACAGCACAGCAAGGTCAGTCAATAACGTTTATTTCATCTTCACCAAGTGCACAACAACAGGGATGGTATATATATATATATATATATATATAGTCTCCAGCTTACTGCGCAACAGGTTGTAAGCGCACACTCCTTGCCGCAAAATAAAGGCACAATCCAAATGTGCTTGGGATATATTGATGGTACCAAGCCGAATAACTCAACTCGTTTCGGCGTGAATAGGCCTGGGCAAAATTTCCGTTCCGCTCGCAGAAATTGCGATAATTTGACATTTTCGCGTTCCGCGGAGAGCGCGAAGATGTCAAAATTTCCGCATTCCGCAGCTTAGCGATAATTTGTTACTTGCTCGCGTTGTAAAATAATACATTCTCGCTCGCGCGCGATCGCCTTACCTGAATCCCCACGTTCGCCGACAAGTTTTCCCAATCCGGTCGCGTTCTCCACGAGATGTTGGATTGTTGGTAGCCATTTGCGCTGTCTCGCGACAGTTCGCGCCCGCAGTAATGTCATTGGTCGCGCGATAACGTCTTTCTTCTCACGATCATGCACCGCGAGAAGAGTAAAAACAAGATGGCCACGCCCGCGAGCAACCGCATGGGTAAGTTGGCGAGCCGCGACCACGCAGAAAATACCACGAACGGGCGGGAAAAAAGCTTCCGCATCTTCGCGATATTTCCGCGTGTTTGCGGAGATTTTTAACATTTTCGCGATAATTTGCGAAAGTCACTTTCGCAAATTCTGCCCACCCCTGGGCGTGAACGCCTTGAACACAGGTGGAATTACCAAGTTTTTGAAACACTTTTCATTTACAAAATTACGTGCAACGTGAAAACGTGAATAACATAAAACAAAGGACGGACTAACAAAAGAGCACCGTTCCAGATATAAGGAATCTGCCATTTTGTAATGATTCTATACAATGTTTAAAGCAATCAACATACAGATATGCATGTAAAATATGAAAGGACCATGGTAAAGGAGCAAAATTGGCGAATAGATTCTCACAAAATACTGAAATAAATTCAAAATAAGAAATCTCATGTGCCACAGTAGTGAAGCCAAATTGGCAAATAGAATCGCACAAAATACTAAAATAAATTCAAAATAACAAATCTCATGTGCCACTACCAGATTACATCTCAGTGGATTGTGCACGCCCAAATTTCATAAACATCATAGGCTGAAATGCTGTATGTGACACGAGTGCATCCCAAGTATAATAGAACTGGATATCAAACGTATGCACAAATATATGGATACAACCTGTTGTGCAGTGAGCCTGAGTCTAGTACACGGATTCCTCAGACCCTGGCGCGCACCGTAGCTGATGTGAGCCGGCTTTTGGCGAGGCTAGTGGAAAAGGTGTTTTATATTACATACTGGCGGTCGCCAGTAGGTAGTTATAGTTAGGACCACGTTTCCATAGGAAATCCGCAACATTCTATTTTGAATAACTTTGGCGCCGGTCGACGAATCCTCGCGAAATTTTCAAAATAGGTGGGGCGCTACGCTCCGCTCCTACCCTGAAAGTCTCGGGGGGATTCGTCAAGCGGGGGCTGAGATAAAAGGGGGGTCCCAAAACGCGTTTTTCCCATGCATTTTTCCATAGGACCTTTAGACAGGGCTACAGCCCGAACGGCTGAACAGAATTACTAGAAATTTGGCAGAGAGGTAGTCCTCAGGTCAAGGAAGTGCCTTTTGTAGGTTTGGTGTAAATCTGTTCAGTAGATTCTGAGAAAATAGCCTTTAAATCAATATATATATCTGAGCCAGCTTACGGTGCGCTTACGGTACGCTTACCGTACGCGTACGGTGGCGTGCGCGAGCGCGATTCTGATTGGCCCTTAGATCTTAGTAAACATTCGAATCGGTCGAAACCAGGAAGCGGCGGCCGCCATTTTCTCTCTCGCACTCTGAGGGGGGAGCTGATAAACAAATGCCAAAAACATATAAAGGGGCTGTTTAGACAGCGCCCATGCACATAACCATGTTAGTTGAGTCTTCAAAGATCCCCCAAGGCAAAAAACGGTAATTTTTTATTTTTCGAAAATTTCGCCGATTACGCTTACCGTACGCATACCGTACGCGTACGGTAAAAAAATATAAAACAAAAAAATCCCAGCTCTCTCAACCCCGTGTGCAAATGGTGGCCGAAGGCCACCATTTGTGCATGGCCCATTTGAGCACAACATTTCCCAAAAAAATTTCAACAGATTACCTATCACAAGGAAGCGCATAATATGTCCTCCATGTGCGCACGGTGCGCGAAGCGCATCGTGCGTACATGGCCCATCTAGCGTAACTTGGGCACGCGGTGCGCGTAGCGCACCGCGTGCCCACCGTGCGTGCATGGCACTAACTGCGTAAAGTGGGCGCGCGGTGCGCGAAGCGCACCACGTGCTCACTGTGCGCGCACGGTGCGCGAAGCGCACCATGCGCGCACGGAACGAACTGCGTTAAGTTGGCGCGCACGCCACGAATGGCGTAAAGTAACTTAGCATTTAAAAAACCGTACAAATTCACTGAAAAAACCATAGGTTTCACACACGTTATAGTTAGGAATTAGCATTTAAAAAACCTTGCAAATTCACTGAGAAAACCATAGGTTTCACACATGTTATAGTTAGCTGGACATTTTACTGATAAAAAACCAATGAAATTCCCCCGTTATAGTTACTGTAGGCAACTATAACTCACGCGACCGTAATCCTCTGCTGATGACATATGTGTCTTTATGAAAAAAAAATATTTGTAATATATGTATAGCTAAAATTTAATGGAAGAAGACATGGGCAAATAAGTGTCTAAATACAGTATTAGCATCAGCAGAGGATTACGGTCGCGTGAGTTATAGTTGCCTACAGTAACTATAACGGGGGAATTTCATTGGTTTTTTATCAGTAAAATGTCCAGCTAACTATAACATGTGTGAAACCTATGGTTTTTTCAGTGAATATATATATATATATATATATATATATATATATATATATAAAAAACACCTTTTCCACTAGCCTCGCCAAAAGCCGGCTCACATCAGCTACGGTGCGCGCCAGGGTCTGAGGAATCCCTGTACTAGACTCAGGCTCACTGCACAACAGGTTGTATCCATATATTTGTGCATACGTTTGATATCTAGTTCTATTATACTTGGGATGCACTCGTGTCACATACAGCATTTCAGCCTATGATGTTTATGAAATTTGGGCGTGCACAATCCACTGAGATGTAATCTGGTAGTGGCACGTGAGATTTGTTATTTTGAATTTATTTTAGTATTTTGTGCGATTCTATTTGCCAATTTGGCATCACTACTGTGGCACATGAGATTTCTTATTTTGAATTTATTTCAGTATTTTGTGAGAATCTATTCGCCAATTTTGCTCCTTTACCATGGTCCTTTCATATTTTACATGCATATCTGTATGTTGATTGCTTTAAACATTGTATAGAATCATTACAAAATGGCAGATTCCTTATATCTGGAACGGTGCTCTTTTGTTAGTCCGTCCTTTGTTTTATGTTATTCACGTTTTCACGTTGCACGTAATTTTGTAAATGAAAAGTGTTTCAAAAACTTGGTAATTCCACCTGTGATCAAGGCGTTCACGCCCAGGGGTGGGCGGAATTTGCGAAAGTGACTTTCGCAAATTATCGCGAAAATGTTAAAAATCTCCGCAAACACGCGGAAATATCACGAAGATGCGGAAGCTTTTTTCCCGCCCGTTCGTGGTATTTTCTGCGTGGTCGCGGCTCGCCAACTTACCCATGCGGTTGCTCGCGGGCGTGGCCATCTTGTTTTTACTCTTCTCGCGGTGCATGATCGCGAGAAGAAAGACGTTATCGCGCGACCAATGACATTACTGCGGGCGCGAACTGTCGCGAGACAGCGCAAATGGCTACCAACAATCCAACATCTCGTGGAGAACGCGACCGGATTGGGAAAACTTGTCGGCGAACGTGGGGATTCAGGTAAGGCGATCGCGCGCGAGCGAGAATGTATTATTTTACAACGCGAGCAAGTAACAAATTATCGCTAAGCTGCGGAATGCGGAAATTTTGACATCTTCGCGCTCTCCGCGGAACGCGAAAATGTCAAATTATCGCAATTTCCGCGAGCGGAACGGAAATTTTGCCCAGGCCTACTCACGCCGAAACGAGTTGAGTTATTCGGCTTGGTACCATCAATATATGCCAAGCACATTTGGATTGTGCCTTTATTTTGCGGCAAGGAGTGTGCGCTTACAACCTGTTGCGCAGTAAGCTGGAGACTATATATATATATATATATATACCGTCCCTGTTGTTGTGCACTTGGTGAAGATGAAATAAACGTTATTGACTGACCTTGCTGTGCTGTGGACTTCCTTGGTGCCGTGGATATCTTGGTGGGGGATGCTACCGAGTTTCTTTCTTAAATATATATATATATATATATACACAGAAAAAACATAGGTTTCAGGGGTGTTATAGTTAGCTGGCCATTTCACTCGTACAAAACCATAGAAATTCCTCCGTTATAGTTAGTTCTGCTAACTATAACTCGCGCACCCGCAATGCACTGCTGATGATGTCACATATTGCATCATTCATGACATGGTCAGTGACATCACTGATGACATCACTGATGACATCTCAAATGACATCACTGATGACATCATCCACGTGACAATCTGATACACCTCTTCATACACTAGTATAACCTTTCATCAGTCACTGTAAAATACATTGTACCATATTTGAAACCATTGACACACCAATACCAGTTACTACATACCGACTCACTGATTCCTAAGTCTACACACACAACTACCCATTCTACAACAGAATCATTTATACATGAAGTCACTAATTAATAGAACACTATCAAATGCACTTATACACATATATAGACATTGACACATCAGCAGTCATCTTGGTCGGTTATGCAGTCATCCTACTCACTCATGAAAAAAACGTAATCACACTTACATTTACTCACTTACACAATTATACAACAACACCTCATTTATTCAAACACATAGTAACTCCTTTTATAGTTAGCAGAACTAACTATAAAAGGAGAAATTTCCATGGTTTTGTACGAGTGAAATGGCCAGCTAACTATAACACCCCTGAAACCTATGGTTTTTTCTGTGAATATATATATATATATATATATATATATATATATATATATATATATATTCACTGAAAAAACCATAGGTTTCACACATGTTATAGTTAGCTGGACATTTTACTGATAAAAAACCAATGAAATTCCCCCGTTATAGTTACTGTAGGCAACTATAACTCACGCGACCGTAATCCTCTGCTGATGCTAATACTGTATTTAGACACTTATTTGCCCATGTCTTCTTCCATTAAATTTTAGCTATACATATATTACAAATCTTTTTTTTTCATAAAGACACATATGTCATCAGCAGAGGATTACGGTCGCGTGAGTTATAGTTGCCTACAGTAACTATAACGGGGGAATTTCATTGGTTTTTTATCAGTAAAATGTCCAGCTAACTATAACATGTGTGAAACCTATGGTTTTTTCAGTGAATTTGCAAGGTTTTTTAAATGCTAATTCCTAACTATAACGTGTGTGAAACCTATGGTTTTTTCAGTGAATTTGTACGTTTTTTTAAATGCTAAGTTACTTTACGCCATTCGTGGCGTGCGCGCCCACTTAACGCAGTTCGTTCCGTGCGCGCACGGTGCGCTTCGCGCACCGCGCGCCCACTTTACGCAGTTAGTGCCGTGCATGCACGGTGGGCACGCGGTGCGCTACGCGCACCGCGTGCCCACGTTACGCTAGATGGGCCATGTACGCACCGTGCGCACATGGAGGACATATTATGCGCTTCCTTGTGATAGGTAATCTGTTGAAATTTTTTGGGGAAATGTTGTGCTCAAATGGGCCATGCACAAATGGTGGCCTTCGGACACCATTTGCACACGGGGTGGAGAGAGTGTGGATTTTTTTTTTTTTATAATTTTTTACCGTACGCGTACGGTAAGCGTACGGTAAGCGTAATCGGCGAAATTTTCAAAAAATAAATTACCGTTTTTTGCCTTGGGGGATCTTTGAAGACTCAACTAACATGGTTATGTGCATGGGCGCTGTCTAAACAGCCCCTTTATATGTTTTTGGCATTTGTTTATCAGCTCCCCCCTCAGAGTGCGAGAGAGAAAATGGCGGCCGCCGCTTCCTGGTTTCGACCGATTCGAATGTTTACTAAGATCTAAGGGCCAATCAGAATCGCGCTCGCGCACGCCACCGTACGCGTACGGTAAGCGTACCATAAGCGTACCGTAAGCTGGCTCAGATATATATATTGATTTAAAGGCTATTTTCTCAGAATCTACTGAACAGATTTACACCAAACCTACAAAAGGTACTTCCTTGACCTGAGGACTACCTCTCTGCCAAATTTCTAGTAATTCTGTTCAGCCGTTCGGGCTGTAGCCCTGTCTAAAGGTCCTATGGAAAAATGCATGGGAAAAACGTGTTTTGGGACCCCCCTTTTATCTCAGCCCCCGCTTGACGAATCCCCCCGAGACTTTCAGGGTAGGAGCGGAGCGTAGCGCCCCACCTATTTTGAAAATTTCGCGATGATTCGTCGACCGGCGCCAAAGTTATTCAAAATAGAATGTTGCGGATTTCCTATGGAAACGTGGTCCTAACTATAACTACCTACTGGCGACCGCCAGTAGGTAATATATATATATATATATATATATATATGAATGTAAATTCGTCTGTATTGTTGCCTTAGTCAGGTAGACGAGGAACGGACCCAAAATCAGTGCCAATCACGGTAATTTTATTTTAAATGTTCCTGAGCCAGTCCGACATTATATATAGATAGATAGATAGATAGATAGATAGATAGATAGATAGATAGATAGATAGATAGATAGATAGATAGATAGATAGATAGATAGATAGATAGATAGATAGATAGATAGATAGATAGATAGATAGATA
This sequence comes from Triturus cristatus, assembly GCF_964204655.1. Lineage (NCBI taxonomy): Eukaryota > Metazoa > Chordata > Amphibia > Caudata > Salamandridae > Triturus > Triturus cristatus. The sequence continues at coordinate 1,139,664,041 of NC_140581.1, forward strand.
GATAGATAGATATAGATATATATATATGGATTTCAAAAAGCCTCCGAACTTTAGAAGTGCACTCCACAAGGAAATGATCATCAGAACTTTAATTTCAGGAAGCGGTTAGACAAACCTAACAGTTACTGTCCCTTACGCGTTTCAGTGCCCCCAGCACCTTAATCATAGGGTAGGCAAGTTGGAAAGTCAGAGCTGGATCACCGCATATTTTACCCTTTCAGGCATGCGTTCTCCAGTGAACGGCATTCTGGGAGCGATGGTCCCGATTATCCCCTTTGGTGGGGTCCGTTTTCCAACAAATAGTCCATCTGACAATATTTGATTGTTTTTAACACAGCCCTCCGGTGGGCGTCAGGTCCGTGAAACTGCTTCCCCAATTAATATATATAGTTAGGTGAAAATGTCAGATAAAATGTAATATTTTAACTCTAAAAGTCACTGAATTTCACTAGGTATAGTTAACTGAAGTAAATGAAGTCATAACTCACATCCCCGTTATGCACAGTGTTTTCCTCATTGATATCATTTCAGATGTCGAATTGATGTTACCAATAATGCCATGGATAGATTGTGTCATGAGTGATGTAATATGTCATGAGTGATGTAATATGTGAGGTCATAGGCAGGTCATTAGCAATGCATGGCGGGACGTGATTTATAGTTACTTCAATTAACTATGACAGGCTCATCCACATCAACACCTTCCTGGAAAGTTTCAGGGAGATCCATTGGGGAGATCTGTCAAGCAGTATCTGAGAAAAAGAGGGGGGTTCCTAAAACACAATTTTCCTATGCAATGTTCTCAATTTTTGAACAGTGCTACAGCTATGGGCGCACAAGGTATGATTGCTTAACACCTCAATTTATTTAAAAAAAACCTTGATAAGTCACATAAAAAATTACATTTAAAGTGGAGTTATCATTACATATTAAAACTGAAACACACTCAAACTAGAGAGTTATATTTAGGAGCTGGGGTTTGGGATTGGCCCCCCGCAAAGGGTTGGGCACAGGTCCAGATCCTGCAGCTAACACCCTGCTGCACATGGCAATGGTAACCTGCTTATCGACAGGTGGACACAGGTCCTGGCTGTAGGAGTCTTTTTGCTTACCTCCGGCTGTCTGAGAAGGCCTGAGCACAGGACTTGGCCTGAGGCCAGAACCTGCAGCCAACCTTTTGCAATACTCGACAGAAGTCTGTGTAGCTGGAGTGGGCCCGCTGTAGGCTGTGTGTAGGCTTTAGGCTGAGCCCTGTCACTAAATCCCAGGTGTGCACACCTGGGGGAGTAGTTATAACACCTTTACACATTTTTTAAAAAAGCCTCCGATATTCACCCAAAAATGACAATCAAAGGGCAGTTATGGTCTTGGAATAAAACAGAAGAGCCACAATGACTGGCTACATGCTAACCTCAATAACCCCTGTGTTTCCTTGGAACTATAATACCTTGAAAAATGCTCAGAAAAGTGTTACTTTTATTATATGGCACCCTGTGGTGGCATGGATAGCCTCCAGCCAATGAGACCACCCTGAGATGCTGGCAGCAAGCCTTGCATTGGACTAAATGGGACAAGGTTCTGATGTCTGAAACACCGCTTTGGAATGTCACTTGCCTCAGTCATTCGGTGGGGTTCGTGGGATTCAGATCCTGGAAATATTTTGCCATCTCTAAACTCAGAGACATCTGATAGAGATCTTACATGGCCCTGAGACTTATGATATGCATTGGTCTCAGTTTTATAGGTATCAGCAGCTGTGCCATGCTCTAGATGCACATATGAAAGACGTGTATACCCTCCCTGAGTTTAGCCCCCCCGAGGCAAAGATTACAATCACAGCTTGTAGTGGGAAGTGTGTATGCTAGTTGTACTGTGCTTTGGTAAACAATAAGTTCAATTAAAACTACGTTACAAGTGGGCACAAGATGTTGCCTCACTGGAAGAGGAAGAGTGGGTAGAGGTGAAGATGGATCCTAGAGTTCTTGCAGTGTCAATGAGAATGATGCTGGTTCAGCTAGAATATCTACATCATGTGTATTATTATAGCCCAGCCAAACTGGCCACAATGACAGGAGGCTGGGACCCTCGTTGCCTGAGATGTTGGGCCATGCTTGGCACCCTTAGCATATGCTCTGTGAAAGCCCTATACCCAGAGCTGGTCCTGCATGCACTTAAATATATCTCATATTGTGGGTATATCTATTATACAAGTCCCCAAAATGACAGTCTTTGGACTCCTAAATGAGAAATGTGCTGCTAGACAGTTGGTAGCTATTGGCCTACTAGTGGCAAAAATGGACATCGCCCTATATTGGCACAGCTCCCCCCCATGGGGAAATGACAAGAGGCATGGGCAGGTGTGCCAGGGCAGGGGAGTAGGTCTATTAGTCGAGGGTGTGCCCAAAGAAATATCAGAAGATATACAGAGTATGGTGAGTCCACTCACAAGCTCTAGAGACCAAATAAATGCTATAAATGTTATAAATTGGATGGTTGTGTATGTGAAATGTGACATAATTGTATGTGGCTCATATACACTAATTTATCAGTTGCTATGTTTAAAGCAATAAAATCAATAAAAACAGTTGTAAAAAAGCAGAAAAACTACTGAAACATACAGTTATGGTTAGGAGCATGATCCATTACTCATGCATCAGTACACCAAATGCAACACGTATGACCTTCCAATATTAGTAAACAACTATGTCTAAAAGTGAAATATAATTAAACCATAAAACATGATCATACCAAATACTTATATTACATTCACAGTCATCCCTGTAAGTGTTTCACATTTCAAGTTTATTTTGTTTTGCATGGTTAATTAAAACCGTTGCAATACATATAACGTTAAGTTAAAACAAATCTACATTTAAAAAGTAAATAATTTCATAGTTCATATACTTTTTAAGAACCATGTTATAACGAAAGTAGAAATTCTCCTTACCAAGTGCATTAGTACCACAACTGATGTAAATTCTTGGAAGCGTCCCATTGAACCTCCGTACTAACATTGCACTTGTTCCCGGTTATTGGGGTTTGAGGGTGCTTCGTTCCAGTCCATTACTTCCCTTCTCTCCTTATACCAAGCTTCAGAAAAAAGTGCATAAAAGTGCATTGGACTTTGGTAAAATACGCTAGTGCCACGACTGATGTAAATAAGTGGAAGCTTCCCATCAAACCTCTGTATTAACAGTGCACTTGTTCCCAGCGATTAAAAGAGTTATAACTGTTCAGTTGGCAATTTATTTTCAAATAACCTCAAGAAATTCACTAAACAGCAGTTCAGCTGTGGGTCATTAGGTGCAAAACATGCCAACACTGCTTGTCTCCTAGTACCTACTCCTAACTGATTAAAGTGGCATTTTAACAGTTGTTTTCATTCTTGTAAAACTTCTTTACATGTACATAAAAGGTGCAGCAGATCTTCTGGTGCTGAGCCGCATAAGTGGCACGTAGAGCCCGCATTTTCCTTTAACCAGTACGGAAGATGCTGCATACAGGGTAGCGGACAAAGTCTGTGCTTCAAGAACTTGATTTTAATGGCTTTAGCGTAGCCCAGATCAAAGTAATTTTGAGCGGCTGGTGCGGTATAGGTGTTCAGAGTCATCCATCCATGTGCCCTTTTCGAGAGAGATGCCTTTTCCTGCATCCACAAAAGATATTTGCCCATCTTCCAGACCAATTTTTTAAATGTGATGGTATTTGTGGGAGTAACCCAGAGCTGGTTCAGCCCCATATTGTGCAGGCTGCTATTGAGATATTTAGCGGCGGGTGAGGCTGTTTGTTGTTATAGCGCCTTCCACAGGTGTTCATTTAGAGTTCCTTGTGCGGATTTCCCCACTTTGTCCCAGGTGATAATATACACCCCTTGTCTTGCCAAAGACTGTTTCTGTATACCAAATTCTAGCCTGATTTGCGCTGGTGAGGTATGTTTGGGCACACCAAAAATAACCCTGTATGAAGCTGTAACTGTGATGTCAAGTGTTTTTGCATCTCTTCCTCTCTGTGCTTCGCTGCCATAGGCAATTGTTAGCAGAATCTTGGCACATGCCATATATTCCAAGGGCAGAATTGATGGACCATTCAATTTAATATTTAGTGTTTTTAAAGTGATTGCAAAGGCAAGGCCTTAACCTCTGATGCTGTTTTTCTGTGCAATTATATGGCCTCCTTTATCTATACACACCAAGATATTTGTATTCAAATGTGTCCTCAAATCGGGTCCTGCCCCACAACCAAGCTGCAGGTTTTTTCCTTTTTTTGCTAACTGTCATGGTTCTTGTTTTCTCAAGGTTTATGTTTGGTCCATTTACTTCAGAGTAGTCCTGTGTGATGTTCAAAAGATGTTGTAAGCCTACTTGTATGTGGCTGATGAAGACTATGTCATCCGCATAAAAGAGACATGGTAGTGTTAATCCTCCTGATCTTGGGCATGTGAAGTACAGCTGTTTAAAAGCGGGACAAGGTCGGCTAGAAACAAGTTAAACAGTGTGGGTGCTAAGACACACCCTTGTTAAAACACTTTTTCAGTTGGTATGCGACTTGACAGGAGTGACCCATCGCCCAACTTTATCTGATCCCATGTGTCCGTATGCAGATTGATCAGCAGATTTAACAAGGGCTGTAGAATCCCCCAGCTACTCAATTTGTACCATAAGCTGTTACTATTTACATGATCGAAGGCTGCCTTATGATCTATAGAACAAAGGTGCGGTGGCATCTTTGTAGATTCCGCCTGGAGCTCCCTCTCTTCTTCCCTTCCCTATTTGCTGTTTGATGGAGCTGATTTTGCTCCTTATATGGTCATCTATTGGTAGATGTCAGTCTGGTCTTCCTGGGGCTACGTGGATACCTGCTGCTCAGGCAGTGTTGGTTGTCATACCTCCTGGAGTGGTTTGAGTTCTTTGCTTCAAAGCTGTGAAATCAGTATCTTGATGGAAATTAATCCTGAGGTAGTTTACCCATACTTCCTCTGAAATGTTAGAAGAGATTTCCTCGTGGGCAAGACGGATGAATTGGTTTATAGTTCCCCAGAATCTAGCACTATTACTCTGTCTAATATCAGCATGTCATTTTGCCCAGAGGTCATCCTCCGACGATCTGTTAACATCTATTTTTGTTTTCTTAGCCGCACCTTTTGCTTTTGTAACATCCCTGGTTGTGATATGTCCGTTGGATTGCGTCAAAGCGGTCTTAACATACAATAAATTGATCCCAACCTTCTGTAGGTGGCTAACCTCTGCAGTGCACAGCCATCCATTGTTTCTGTGAAGGCCAGCCAATCAGACCATGGCAGATTCATTAATCTGCTGCTAGATTCCCAAATCCACAATGCAGAATAATTGTTTCATTGGATTTGTGAATCCACAGAGGATCAGGAGATTAATGGCTCAGATAGCTCTAAAGCTTAACCTCTTCGAGCCCAACGTGTGCACTTTTTTTGAAATATTATTGTTCAAGTTTATTTGGAAAATAATCACCTAGAATTATTTTTAAGCACAGAAAACTGGAATATTTTTCCTGGATATATAATTTTTTGTTACAGTACTTGCTGCATGGATTTGAAAAGAACCAAATGTCCAGCATACATGAGGACATTTATATGTGTACCCCTACCAAATAGACCTGGGGTTAAAAGTTTCTCCAAAGTTAAATGCTGTTCTTTCATGTACAGATTAGTGAGACCGAAACTCAGACAACTCCCTTCTTTTACACATTTCACATGAGTGAATTGATCTATTTTCTTGTGGTTAACTTTGATACAACATTTCCTAAATTATGTTGTATATGATTCCCATGCACCACTTTGTATCAATTTAACATTAGCCCTCTATGCCCTACATAATGTCTACTGTGTGCATTGCTTTAGTTTGTTCCAAATTTGCTTAACAGACAAAGTAGGTTGCAGCAAGCCGTTGCGGTGCCTTGCTGGTAGCAAGAGACACACACCCAGGCCAGAGGAGCAAAGGTATACAGCCAAGAGGACTCAAAGAGTGAGTAAGGAATGTAATGAGTCCTGAAGACAATTGTAATGTGACCATTTGTCTTCTGTGCAGGTCTGAACAGACCACTGGGAGGGGGGCCAATGCTCACAAGTCTCGTGAGCAACCTTGCTTAGCTTGAACTGAGGTATAATAATCGCACAGTCCACCGTTCCGTCAAGCTATTCTAAAAGTGCACATCTTTTTGATGCTGGAAATATAGTGTGGGGAGTGGGCAGCGGGGGAGCCTCCTCCACTAAGGCAGAGGAGCGTCACCCCACTGCTCTCAAAGTAGATTTTTTTTTATAATAACCTTGTTATCATCATTTTATTTTGTTTGCCTATGGCCTGGGTTAGGGCGGGGGCGGGGCTGGTGGCACAGAGGGAGGAGTGGTGTGCACACACTATGGGCCCGATTACGAATGCAGAAGGCCCATCACCGCCAGCCATGCGGTGGCGGTCCTTCTGGAATCGGACTGCGATATTCCCTCCGCCGCATTACGATGGCGGAGGGAATCACTCACAGACCGTGGCAGACGCAAAGACCATCCATCACTGAACTGCCAAAAGCAATCTCACAGATTGCTTGGGGGACGGACCACATAGCCTAAAATGGTGGCGGTGCCTAGCAGGCACCGTCCATCAAATTAGGATGCCGGCCAGTGCAGGCCTTTCCATGGCGGCGATGCCGCCATGGAAAGGCTGGTGGGAATTAGTGACAGGGGCCCTTTGCGGGCCCCCCTTGTGTTGGGGGATGTGAGGGTGCACTTGGGGAGTACAATTTCACAGCACTGCGTGGTGCCTGCCACTTAGTGCTGTGAAATGCACAACGTGGCATTTTAACATTGCGGCAGGTGCTGCTGTCAGCAGCATCCGCCGCACTGTTAAAATGCAAGATCTGACCGCCATGGTGGCAGTCACATCCTGATCTGGTGTGCGGGACTGCCGCATGCATGGCAGGCGGTCCCGGATTACACCAGTATGGCAGACGGACTCCAGTCCGTCCTCATCCTAATGAGCCCCTAAGTGTGCATGAATGCTTGGTCAGCTATCTTGACATGGCCAAACAGTCATGCACACTTTGCATGTTTCCCACCAGGCTTTTATACACAGACTGGTGAGGAACATGCACAGTCTACCCGTCCACGGCTCTCAGACCAATCACAACCCTACATTGCAGCATTGTGATTGGCTCAGGGGAGCGAGCCTGGGTGCTTCCTTTTTCCGGGACTGCCAGGAAGTGAAGCAACGACAGTGAGGTAGCAGCGGGTAAAAGGTAAGTGTTTTTTTCTTTATTGATCAACCCCCCTAACCTCCCTGCCACGCCACCCCCATCCGCTGCCAGCCACCACTGGTGGATTGGTCATATTCTCAGGCTATCAGTGTGTGAATCATTGTAGTTGCAATGCTGTCTTTGAAGCCTAGGTGCCTCAGACAGAAGGTTGGTGCAAGTGCCAGATGGCTTCTGTTGGTGATTGTACTGTAGAAGGAATGATGTGGAGCTGGTGTACTGCCTACGTGGGCACAGCTTCTCTGTTGGAGATGTAGCAAATAGTGCATTTAGCCTCTTAAAACAATTACCCCAGCTCAATCCGATATGTTGCAGGAAGCTAATGTATTGTAAATGCTGATCTGATGCAGAAGTGCCCCGCACCAGCAGGCTGAATGGAGCAGAACATCTTCCCACCCTGCTTTACAATGAAATCTTTCATATATAGTCAAATCATTAGATTCCTTTACTTCTGTGACTTGCAATGTACTACTGAGTGTGTAGGGCAGAATATCCAATGCTATAGCTACAGACGGCCTTGTTTTTCTCCCACATTTCCTTGTCTGGGTACAGTTTGACAACCACCAATCCACAGTGTAACAAAGAATATTTGAGGATGCATTTTAACGCTGAGTTTTCTCTGCCATATTGCTACATGTATTTCAGGTAACAGGAGATGAGGAACATGTATAATGGTATAGCAGCAAAGGTTTGCAGTAACAGAGTGTGTGTTGAGCAGTGGTTAGTATAATGCTGTGTTTTCCCTATTTAAAACAAGCATTTGCAAAGCAATTAGGTCTGGCCTTGGCAAACTGCTGTAATTGTTATTTAATGTTTGTATTACAAAGATATGCCACTAAAGTAGGAAGCACAAAATATGCTACTACTTAAACATGGCAGCCAAGTGCCTGCAATAAATATTTTAAATATAAAAAAACATTGAGGGATGTCGCTGTTTTACTTGCAAGGTTTTTTATCAAGACTTCCAGCTGCTCTGCGCATTTTTCAGGAAGACAAGAATTAATCACAACCTAACCAAGCACTCAAATTGCTGGCAGCTAAGCTACAATGTTACAGTGTTACTTAAACACTTTGGAAGAGCATCATAAAAAAGCAGATGGAAAATAAGTCACGATTTAGCTAAGGACCCAATGTAATGGCAAAAAAGTGTCTGGTATTAAAATTTTAAATAAACATATAATGGCAATAAAAAAACACACTTTGAAACAGTGTTTTGTCACTGAAAGGAAAGGAACTACTTTTAGCAGACTCTGTGCAGCCACTGAAAGTAAAGAGAGTAAATGAATAATGTGGGCTGACCACTTGCCTCATGATGTATGCTGTGGTGGGGGAAGCAACATATGAATGTCACTTTAACCAATAAAGGGATGAATCTTGCTGAAGAAAAAGCCCCTTTTTCTATCTATATTCTGTGTTAATTCTTTTAAAAAATGACAGTCTGGTGAGACATTAAAGTTGCCTCAAAAGCCAGACCTATAAAGGAAATAATTATTCTAAGAGAATCCAAATAAAACCCTTTTTGGAACTGTGGGCCTCGCTTGCTAGGGTCTGTACAAAAAGTAGGCTGCTATTTGTTTACCATTCCAAGCCTGCACCAACATGAAAACACAACACAGTGCAAAGTCTATTTAATGTACATCAGTCATTCATTTAGTCATGTTCCGGGCTAGTCAACATGATGTATGCAGCATACACTGACTGTGGATGCTAGTTCATAAATATTACCAGTTATTCCATAGAAACGTCAAGGTGACAGTCTCCTATAATATAAATGAAGGCACACAAAGCACTGACAGGTGGGAAAAATTAAAAAATTCTGTATGTTCCTATTTATTTTTTGCCTGCTTTTTAAAAGTATGGCATAGTGTTGTAAAATTCACAGGTGTACACCAACAATCATGAGGACAGAATCAGTGGCTGGGCGTCTAAGCCAGTATTGATCATACAAAAGTACTAAGATGACAAAAGGTTTTATTTAAAAACTTTCATAATAGGGTTTATGTGAGAGTGTCAATCATTGAGGAAGGAGATGAGAGCGAATGACCATAATTTCCGACTTTAGAATAGGATGAACCTAGTTCTAATCCTGCCCCCGGCTAAATATTGTGTGACTCAATGCAAATCACTTAGGTTTCGCTTTGCTTTGCTTTCATGCAGTGCAGAAAGCCACTTTGCTGCTCTGCGTGAAAGGGAAATGTGCCAAAATCCATGGGTGAATGCGTGGGAACACCCACGCTGCTCCCATGGATTGCCTCCCTGGGGCAGAGTCATGTAATGCCACGATTTACACTGCATTGCGTTACTCTAGATTTATCAAGCCACAAGGTTGCCTTGCGTGTCTTGATAAATCTAACTTAAGAGTTGTGTTGCTCTTGCGCACTATTGTGTGGCGCAAGAGCAATGCCACTATTAGATCAATCCGGCCCTTAATCCCCCCCGTGCCTTCAAAAAAAGATGTAATATAATCTGGTGCTCATGTAAAGTGTTCTGATGCCCTTGGACCAACTTCATGCTATATTGAATGGAAAAAAAAGAAAACTCTTTGTGTCAGTTGGAATATTTCATTTGCAAAAAAAGCAAAAACAAAACATCTGGGGATTGTGGTGGACAATAAGTTGTCCATGAAACCACAGATGACAAAAGTACGTGCTTTGCTACTTTAAAATGGTTCAGAAAAATCATCTGGCAGCTACAAACTCATGCTCAAAGAAAGGTGATTCAGGCACTAGTGATATCTAGGCTGGATTATGGGAACGTACTATATCTCGGAGAAGACAAAGCTACTATTAAACAACTGCAAGTAGTCCAGAACTCGGCAGCAAGGATGCTTTTTAGGTTACCAAAAAACGCCCCTGCGTCAGGTCTTTTGCAGCAATTTCACTGGTTAATAATAGAAAAAAGAAATCAGTTCAAGACCCTATGGGGCATATTATCAACAGATGGCGATCAATATCGCAAAGCGCATTTCCATTTATCGCCGGCTATCGCTGGATGTTATCGCCCGGTTAGCGCGTTATTAACAACGCTAATCTCCGAGGCGATAATTAATCCAGTGATAGCGGCGAAATGCAGGTATATCACTGGAAATCCAGCGATAACACTGCAGCGGTAGGGAATTCCTTGTTGATAGGCCATGGTGGACTTAGCCTGACGATCCACCTCTCTTTATACATATAGCTAAGTCAGAAATTTAGCAGACGTTAGCTTCCGGCGATAACCGCGGTTAGCGCGGCTTTTAATATCGCTATGGGTGTCCTGGGCCGGCTTGTTAATACCGCGAAGTACAGTCAGCGATCCTTTTTCATGTTGTTTTGTAAAGGAAAGCCTACTTTGCATCTCATTAGCGATGCGTGGGGAAAACGGCTGCTAACATGCGCTAATGCATGTTAGCGCCGCCTTGTTAATAGGGCGATAATATTATCTTTTTTTTCATCATTTTTTATTGAGCAGAACAGATGGGCATTAAAACATTGATCAGGAATAAAACAGTTGTAAAAACTTCAAGCAAGATTTAGTAAAATCCTTCGATTAATAGCATTTAGCAATTATAATTGATATTAGTTTTGATATAGAGCAGGAAACAAATAATAAGAAAGTGCTGAGTGCAATTGTTTCTGCAGTCACGGTTACAGTAAAGTGGTAGTAGTGCAAAGTGCATAAATATAGCACATATAGACAACCTTATGTTATAATTGTTATCGTTTACCTTTGCCCACCCAATAAAGATGTTTGTTTTTTTTAAGTTGTGGACATTCTACTTGAGCAAGGACCCAACCACACCGAAGTGCTAACGTGCCAGTCCTACACTTCTTGTATAGATAAAGTGTCATGTGCTAAAGTGCTAAATGGCGGCCATTGATTGATCGCTGTCAAAGAATTTCCAGTTTTTGGTAAACTTTTTCATCGCCCCAACTCTTTTGGTGTAAGCCTCTTCAAACTTTTTTGTCCTTCTCATTTTATTCACCCATTTTGAGTAGGATGGTGCCTCCTCTGATCTCCAATTTTGAAGGATTAAGGAGCAGGCAACTAAAGAGCAGATCGCCGTGTAGGTCTCTTCGGCTTTAGACAAGTCAGTTCTTTTTATAGAAATACCAAATAGAGCGACCTCGGCTTCGGGATCAAGCATCTTATCAATGGCCTGACTTATTGATGAGAAAATCTTGCACCAAAACATTTAGAGTTTCGGGCATGTAAAAAAAATGTGAAGCCAGTCACCCCCCATCACGAGGCTGGCATCGAAGCATTTATTTTCTACTCCCGGGAAGCGTTTATTTAAAGCTTTTTATTATTGACCCAAAGACCAAAAATATCATTAAAGATCAGGAAGATATAGCTCAAGTATTTATGGATCACTACTCACAGCTATATTACACAAAATACGAGGTAGGGGTAGACCTTGTTCATAAATATTTTGATGAAGTCAATCTCCCTGTCTTACCCGGCCCGTTATCTGATCAACTTGAGAGTGAAATTTTGGCCACAGAAATTTTAGACACAGTGAAATCAATAGCTGGGGCGAAAGTCTGTGGAGCAGATGGGCTCCCAATTGAATTTTATAAAATCTTTGCAAAAGAATTGACTCCTTTTTTAGCGAAATTATTTAATGTTGTTAGATCGGGAGGCATTGTTCCTCCGAGTTTCAAGGAGTCTATCATCGTTAGTTTTGTTAAAAAAGGGAAAAACCATAAAGACGTAAACTCGTATATGCCGATTAGCCTCCTTAAGGCTGATTTCAAGATTCTAACGAAAATATGGGCCCAACGTTTTACCCCGATTGCCCAGGCTTTAATCCACCCTGACCAGTCTGGTTTTGTGGCAGGGAGGTCCATGTTGTCAAACACCGGGTTTTTAATCCAGGCCCTTGATTTTGTTACTAACAATAAATTCCAACTTTAGTTTCAATGGACGATGCTGAAAAGGCATTCGACCTGGTAAACTGGGATGCACTATTCCGCGGTATGCAAAAATTTGGTTTTCCGGCCCAGATAATTAATATGTTGAATAACATTTATCAAGGTGCCCAAGCCAGGGTGGTAGTTAATGCTAATACGAGAGGGGCAATTAATATTAATCGAGGTACCAGACAAGGTTGTCCGATGTCCCCCATCCTGTTTATTTTTTTTATTGAGCCCCTAGTAATGAATGTTGATTGTAATTTCTTATTGTTAAATCTAAAATCCCAAGCCCTAAAAACAGAACCGATTAGATACTTGGGTATCTATGTCTCCAATTAGTTAGATCAACTATTTAGTTTGAATTATTTATCAATGCGTACTAAAATAAACATTTTGCTTGATAGATGGATTCTTTTACCATTAACTTTAAATGGCCATGTAGCACTTAATAAAATGTCAATACTTCCCTTATTGGTTTTTCTTTTTATAAATGTTCTGCTAAAGATCAATTCCCATTTCTTTCGAGAAATTGAGTCAATGATCAAGGATTTTGTTTGGAATAAGAAAGCTTCCATGGTTAAATTGCCTTTATTACAGTTGGGAACCGCTCAAGGGGGTTTAGCACTACGGAATATTCGTTCTTATTATATGGCAGCGATCATGGATCTCTCAGCACGTTTATTGGATCCTAATGGGCTGCTTGATATGTTTTTTTATCACAGAATGATACAAGAGGCAGGTTCGCAAGTTCCGATTTTTTTTAAAACAGCTAAATTACCCAAAAAGACCAGATACAAGACTATCCAGGATTTCTCCGATAGACTACAGTCTTTTTTTAAACAGGTAGCGTTTGGTGGTTTTCAATATTTAAAATTAGAGGAGTGTAAGATCTTTGGGCTTCAAATCCATTCTAGTAAGCTCAAAAAATTGAGAGATTCTGGTTTTGGTGATTTGGGCTCTTTTTTTTCATCTCTGAAACTCATCACCTGGCAAGAGGTCCTAGTTAGATCTAGTAATCAATTAAAAACGGGGTTTTGGGAATATCTGCAGATTATAAACCTTATAAATAAATATAATCTTTTGGCATGTGGGACATCACCACCTCTGGCTAATGCCCTTTATAAAGCGAAATTAAAAGGAGCGGGAAATTGGTACACCTTACTGAGGAAGGGCGAAGAGTCTCCTTTGGTTGAAGAACTTCTGGCTAAAATAACTTATGAAACTAATTGCTCCTTCTCGAGGCAGGAATGGGAGCAGATTGCCCAGTTAGGAGGCAAGGCCCTTAGAGCAGCCAATTTTAAAAGGATGTCTTTTTTATCCCGTTGGCTGGCCTACTTCACTCCAAAAGCTTTAAATAGGGCGATAATATTATCACCGTTTTTTGGCTTTTAAGGCTAAAAAGCAGAGATATGGCCCTTGATAACATGCCCCTATGTTTTATGCAGAAGGTTAGAGCTGGAAAGGGCCAAGGATATATACAAGGACTGTAAAAGTTTACAAACCATCCCAGACTCTACGTTCCAGTGAATGCTCTCTATGCGTGCTTCCCTTGATTACACGCATACCAAGGGCCAAAACTTTGGAACATGCTCCCAGAATTTTCGGAGAAACTGCCCATCATTTACGATATTTTGTAAGCAGCTTAAAACATGGGTGTTCTATTATAGTTGAACTGGAAGACACCGACCCTGTGTGGCATCACTAGAGCTGAACTGGAGGACAATCGCCCTGTTGTTGCAGCGCCGAGAAACCCCAATGAGCTATCCGAGTGCTTATCAAATTGCTATAAGGATATAATTTGTAGCTTTCTTTCAAAATTGCAAAAATACTGGAATGTAAATAAAGATAGGTTTCTTTTTACATTTACACTGTATAAAGATATTTCAAATGGTAGTAGCAAACTGTAGATAAATAGAGCTGTCATTTTTAAGGCGCCGCACTCGTGGCTTCAGAGGATTGCGTCACTGGCAGCCATCTTTCAATATATCCACTTGATGGTGAGTGAACGCTCCTTTGCTGGAGGTTTCCACCTGGGCGGGGTTTAACTGATCAATGAGCCGCGGAATCAATTTAACGATTCTTTTTTTTCTTCAAATTAGTGTTTTATAATAATTATTGTAAAACATGTTACTTTATTGGTCCTGTACAGAAAGGTGTATTTATGGATAATCTTTGGCCGATGTGGTTTTAATGCGGCACAGCATCTCTGTGTCCTGTGTATGTTTGGTTCATCACTTCTGTGTGTTCACAGCAGGCCGCCCTCTGTCAGTTACTGTCAGTTACGGCTGTCGGGAAGAGGTAAAGAGACACTCATGGTGTTTGACTTTATTGCAAGAGAAGTCACATCACATGCACGGACGCCGCTTCCTCAGATGTCTTTATTTCGTTTAAACTTGGGTAAAGCCTGGACGCTGGGATATTGTCTCATCATGCATTCTAAATCAGCCAGGTTAGAAAATAATGGGGAGTTAATCAGATCACTGAAAGTCTAATTCACTTGTTATTGATCGGGCAGATTCCTAATGGGACGGCAGACCAATTTCAAATTACAGTAAGCTGACTTGTCCTGGAATACCAATGACCAGCGCGGGGGAGAGCCGGGGAGCGTGGGCCGGCCATCTCATTACGGCACGTTCTGAACAGAATGTTTGAATGTATAATATGATGCAGCATTTAGCTAATTAATAGGGGATTGATGAAAGGTGCAGCTTAGGAAGCGACAATATTGCTTGGGTAAACGTGGGCTGGGGACCCCACTAGGGACAACGCTTGGAAATCTTTAAAAGGCCACATTAAAAAAATAAAACGAAAAAAAACAGGACTGCTGGATCTTAATGGAAGGTAATGCAATTAAACGAGCCTTTTAATTATATTAATCAGAGGCTTCACTGGGCTTTGATGTGTGTGCATAATTGAGCTGTTTCTCAGCCCAAATCTTTTGAAGAGGTTTGCATTAAATTAGGAGTGCGTAGACATGCTCCATTTACTCGGTGTATTTATTCGTGTACAGTGCAAACGTCAATGCCTTGATTATTGATATATTTTATAGTACCGACACCCAATGCACAGCAAGAGACTGTGGAAAATAACTATATATACCGACAGCAATAATTATCATTTGCATTACGTACCATGAAAGCAACGGGTACTAGAGAAACCAGTGAGCACATTCGAAAGTATCTGCCCACGATTTTATCCTCAATATCTAATTTATAGATTGATCTTTGTAATACTCATTATTGTTAAAAAATAACACTTTTGATACAGAAAAACAGCTGACAAAGCACAACTTTGTTATGGAATAGGAAAATCAGAAGTTGTTAGAGCTTTTCCATAGTTACATCAAAATGTGCATTATCAATAGTGTGCAGAACAATTAATTTACACTCGAAATCACATGTGTACAATTACTTAGAGCTATTAGAATTGAAACGAATTTGCTACAACAGGTTAAGTGTGTTATTCCTGGATTAGGTTTACTAGGCCTCAGTTGGGCCTTGACATAATATTGTCCAAAATGGATGCTGTATCATGTTCGTTCTCTATTTCTACCAGACAATATGTGCTGCAAGATGTGGATTATTTTTATTTCTGAATAAAACTCTTGTCCAAGAAAGCCTGCTAGAGAAAGTTTTTAGTAACACTTTCAAGAACATTACCCTTGCAAACTGTATTGTATTCATTCACTCTGTTTATCTTTATGTTTGTTCTGACACCTCAAGATGACATTGGGTCAGAAGGGCCAATCAACATTCTTGTAGTGGGCAGTGCTAAGGTGATAGGATTATATGAGGATTCATAATACTGTAAAGTGATCTGTTGAAAATGTAATTCTTTGCTTACACCATGTTGACTATCTAGTTTTCATTGCTTTCTTACGGCGTAAATGGCTATATAAACCCTTGAATTTAGGAGTGAGTCAGAGACACTTTACTTTCTACTTGGGATGCTGCCCGATTTCTTACTGATTTTGCTGCACATTGGAGAATTAATATACTTTTGATTTTACATATTATTCTGCAATGTTACTATTACCAAGGGCCTTCATGGCAGTCGCTCTCTGCATTTAAATCAGACAGTTGATGTATATGTACATTATTTTTTCTGTATTGTACGTTTGAATCTTGTAATACACCTTCATGGTTCTTTTGAGTTGTCTAGAACTCAGTTTTCGAGTCAGTCCTTTCTTTAGTAACTGTATTTTTAAATCCCTGATCCTATTGAGCATGCCATTGAGGTGTAAAATTTGTAGAACAGTGCACCCTCATAATGAAGGAAAGCAGATCTGCAATTATTTCATGCACAGCAAAACATGTTTTACAAAATGTCCAATTTATAACTGAATTGAAGAGATACCAGGATGTAAGATTATCCGGAAGATTACACAAAATAATCGACGTTGCTTGTTCTTATGATCATCACAAGTCGTAACAGCTTCTCAACGTTATAAAAAGCTGTAGGGTGATATTATCACATTACAATGAAGCAGACAGTTGTATACCTTTAAGGTAAAATGCATGGATTTAGACATAATTTTGCAAACAGGAAAAACATTGACAATTCCTTCATGGACAATTACACCTAACAGCCTCCACATCAGATACCCTACAGTGTGCCTCTATTTCTATGCAGTAGTACTTAATCACATTCAACATATTAATCACCACATTGGTCTTTTAAACATTTGAACTTTCTTTAAAGATCCTCCTCCTGCACGTTTCTGCACTCATGTTCTGAGGCTTCAAAACCGAAGCTGCAATCCGTGATAATGGTCAGGGGCACTCATGCCCCTTTGTTTTCCTCCTCCAGGATGCCTTACTTGTCGACCTCAAACTCTTTTTATATTAACAAAATACCAGACTCCTTTAAAAACTTAAAACTCTTCTGATGAAACTCCAGATTCAAACAACGTCAAACTTGTAAACCTCAAGGAAGACGTTCCTCAGAAAATTATCGTGTATGTCACCTCAAGAGTAAAAAATCTGCCTACTTGGCCAAGTCAACCCAACTGGCCTCGATGTGAGGCCCTGTGCAAGAGCAGAACCATCAAAGCATAAAGCAGAAATACACAAGATGCCTTCAAATTTAAGTCAATCCCTAACTTCCTCACTGAATTGTCCAACACCTAGCATATACAGAAGCAATTTGAGCTTCAATCTCACAGGGCCTTTTTGGCTTAAGGACTCACCCTATGATATCCTGGTATGTAGATAGCTTGTGTGACTGGAAGGGGCACCTCTTCAGTGTTAAACTGCTGACTCACTGGTTCTCAGGCCTTTGTGGTTCATGTTCGTGATTGGATTAGAGTGTGAGTTGACCCAGAAACAGAAATTGAAGTAGAAACCTGTGCATTGGCCTATGTGGAGGCGAAACGCTGTGTGGCACGCTGTGCTCACAAACTAGGGCTGCAGGTGGGCAGGGCAATCAGGTTTAAGGGGGTCAGGGGCATCTCACTGCACCATGCAGAGGATCTCGGAGCAGAGAATTGAGTGACGAGGGCTCCACTGCTCCCTTCCCCACTCTCGTTCATGCTCACTCTATGGTCAGCGCTCTGTTTCGTCAACACACTTGGTGCCCAGCATAAGAGGAATGAGAGAGCTTCAGGAGCTTGCTAGTTTGAGTCTGCTGATGCCTTGGAAATTGGCGGGACTTAGGGAGAAGACGCTTGCTCAGGTCGTAGAGCTGAGAATGCACAACATATCTCACTATACAGAATACTGTCCTCCTGATACTTTCCTGACACTTTCCTGACATGACCTGACATGCCTAGCTTGCTTGGTTGGTCTGGACTCAAACGGCTTGCCGGACCTGCTACTTGCTTGCTACTTTCTCACAGGTCTGCCAGTCTGTCAGTGCTGCCCTGACACCCGGCAGCTCTAGCAGTTAAGCAGCTAGACCAGCAGGATTAGCAGGCGATCTCAACAGTGAGAGTGGTAGTGAACAAACGCATCTGGAGGAGGTAGTTAAAAAGAGGTATCGCACAGGCCTCAGCTGCTTGTCTTGGACACGTCAAGGAGAGTTAACTTCCGTGACACAGGGTTGATATCCGTTAGGTACGGAAACGGCCAGAATAATGTTAGGTACAGCTTGCACTGATGGAGCGGGTAGTAAAGATTTTGTACACCCCACCCATTCTGCATGTTTATATTAATCTGAATAATTAACTAATAGTAATCTTATTAATTGGTTTGCAGTGAAATACTTATCAATTATACTAACAGAAGAATTACACGTGGGAATTGCACTTTGCATGGCTATATTAATTGTAAACTAACTTGAGTACGCATACTAATAGTAGAAAATTAGATATTGCATGGTATATGCTGCTTTGGTGATGTATTTGTGATTTGTGCTTTATTAAGTGAGTATAAACCGCCTTGAGTGTTGCTTTCTGCTAGATAATTACACACACATATGGGTATTAGCGAAGGGATAACATTTTATTAGCCATTTCTATGTTTTAATTACGTTTTTGTGTTTCTATTGCTTAAGTTGCCCATTTCGGCCTAGACAAGATGGCTGAACGAGACATTGAACGTGACTGCCCTGACAACACAAGGTTCTGGGTGAAGAGCGCAGGCGTCACCGCCAGCAGCAGTGGCCTGGACCTGACCCCGGGAGAACATGTACCCTTCAAGGTCTCTCCGGGAACTTCGCCAGCAGCAAAAACAATGAACTATTTAAAACCGGAACCAGCAAGTGCGATGAGTTCATTACATGGACACCCTGAGAACTTTAACCCGCGACCCCAAGCCGACCAATCAGGACTTTCTAAACCTCGATCTTGATACTTTTTGACATTATTTCCATTATAAAAGTAGGTAGGGAATTGAACTAAAAAACTTGCTCTTCTGTGACGAACTCGATTTCCTGACGTTATGCTGA
Organism: Triturus cristatus; assembly: GCF_964204655.1. Classification (NCBI taxonomy): domain Eukaryota; kingdom Metazoa; phylum Chordata; class Amphibia; order Caudata; family Salamandridae; genus Triturus; species Triturus cristatus. The sequence goes on from NC_140581.1 coordinate 1,139,683,096, forward strand.
CGGAGAGGACGGTAACACTGCTGGACAGCTGTTATCCTGAATCTTTGAGAGACTGAAATTGCGGCCTAACTTTGCTGAATAAAGATTTTTTCCCGACCTGACTGACTTAGAGGACGACTTTTAGCCAGATTAGGTAAATTTGATGTACTGCAATGCTGATGATGATTTCTAATGATTTTTGCAATATTTCTTAGATAAAGAATATTTGATTAATTGACAAATGTGTTGTGTAGATTATTTGAAGAAGAGAATTAGGATAAGAAGTAGTGTATAGATAGATGAGTTTAATCACTAAAATCATAGAGAACAACTAAATGATTCATCTCCTTTTGAGAGGAATATCTTAGGGTTGAAGTCAATGTATTTAGAGTAAGGTAAAGGTATTCCTTTCATGTCAGCATTTGGAAGCTTATTCCTCTAGGGAAGCAGATCAACAAAGTGTGAGTATTGGTGTTATCGGCCCCACCAATGAATGTATATGAGTAAATTTGCTGTTGAGGTATTTGGTCTGTGACGAAGGGGGAATTTGATGTTCCACGCTGCAACAGCACCATGGAGAACTCCCCTTACCCTGCTCCAGAAACTGCACTGTCCTCTACTGCCTCGCCCCAAGCCTGCCCCACCAGGATGCCTTCAGCGATCTGCAACTAGTGAGGCTAGTGAGGCTATATATATCGAACACTGCTCATCTGCCGTACATGATTAACATTCAACCAACCTGATTCACAGCCACAACCCTACAACCAAGCCCCCAGTCTGGGTTTTACTGCAGGAAAAAGGGCAGCACAGACTCCTCAATCAATGTCATCAATTGAAAGCATGGGGCCAGAGAGGCCTAAAGGCCCACCCCCTATGGCAGGTCGACAAAATGTAAATCTCAACCTGGATTGCCATCAATGGCATTAGTACCAATGACAGGCAGTAAAAAGCCATAGCTCACCATCCAAGAACCAAATACAAGCTCATCTTTCTTCCCCCACAATTGAAAAATGTCAACACAAAATCTTTACTGAATTCTTTTATCTTAAGAATCCGTACACCTCAATTTATAGAACAAATGCTGGTATACAATTGCTGCACTCCCCTCCTGAACCAACAGTAATTCAGCAAATCACCCTACAGGGCCCAGAGTATGCAACAATAGAGCTTAAGAGAACAACTTTTAGCACCAATCAAACCATGATGGAAGAACTGATTCAGTCCCTGGAGGCCAAGACCCAAGCCTCCACCATAGGCACCGGAATTGCAAAGGAAGGAACCTCAAGAGCAGCTCATAAGGAGACCAACACAAGTCCTAGTGCCACAAAAATGTCCATAAGGCCAAACAAACTCCATTGAACAACATCCCCCATGGGGATGAAGGTGCAGCCTCAATGAAGGGGAATATGGACCCTCAAACCAATTATCCGGTTGTGATGACTTATCCCTCATTATTAAAGTACTGGAAGGACAAATGGAATCAGCACAGGCTGCAGCAAGGAGCAGGTCAACTGCAAGTAACAACTTAAACAGGCTAATAACTATTGCTTCACTGTCAACCAGTTTCAGTAAATTAATAAAAGACAGTGCTACAGGAAACCAACAAGATCATCGGCGGAAAGTTCTTTCGCAAAAGACCCAGCAGATCTCCACCTCAAGACATTTTGGATACCAAAAGGATCATCAAGGGACCCATGGGCAATAGATGCCCTTATTGACCCATGAAAAATTGGAGGAGATGGGAACATAAAATGTTGGCAGAACACCGGACACTCCCCCAAAAGTTAATAACATGTCATCCAAAATCAAATCAAGTAACATCGAGACTGAGGACATCTGGCCACATTATTAAGAAAGTTTCAATCTAGTGTCAATGCCCTTAATTATCAATACAAAAAATGAACACTCAATTAACTCTTACAATTACAGTGTTTATATTTGGCATTGACACAAAAATACTGGATTTAAACAGCCTCATAATGTGAGCCCAACAGACAGCAGAAACACTTTGTCCCACTTGCACCTGTTCACCAATACTCTACTAGTTAGAAACATTTGACGCAATTACAAGGGAGTTACCCTAATACAAAGAAAACGGACGGGGTATATGTATAAATAGCAACAAAAGGATCCCTTTCAACCTCAGATATTAACCAATCAAAGTAACTTGTTCTACAAGACAGCAGTGTAGATGGCCGACCAGTTGTTATTGAAGTGTGGGATCCCAAAGGTAAACAATTATTTATCTATAAATAAAATAGAAAACATAAATACAAATGAACATCAAGTTGCAATATTTCACAATCCTCTCAATGAAAAAGCCAAAAATCTCATAAAACTATAAGTATATAAATGTACACATGAATGATTTATTTTTCAACAGCAGTTAAAAATCTTTGTTATTTACAAACACAGAATGCATATCATAACCCCTTCTGTGCCCATGACGTGCTGGACTCGTCATGAAGCACAGTCGCGCTGTGCTCATGACGAGTCCAGCACGTCATGAGGCATTCCCTGGGGAATCCCTCTGATGCGGGCACCAGAGGGATTCCCTTTCATTACAAATAGCCTCGGAAGCTGGGGAAGAGCTTCCCCAGGTCCCAAGGCCCCCCCCCCCTTTCAGTGTAATGGCGCCGACGTCTTACACTGAAAGCGAAACTGAAATGAGCCAAGAGGCTAATTTCAGTTTCACTTTCTACGTGCTCAGGGGGCTATCTCAGCCCCCTGAGCACGTAGAAAGACGGGAGAGGTATCGTTGGAAAGGGGAGAATCCAATGGTACCCCTCCCCAGTGGATCCCTGCTTGGGGATCACCACAGGAGGGCGATCCCCAAGCAGGGATCCACCCACTAGACACCAGGGAGGGGGGAGCGGCCCCTTGGCCAAGGGCCTTTGCTCCCCCCAAATTTAGTCTTTTTGCCCCCCTGGGAGGCAGATGGGGGCAGTAGCCCCCAATCTGCCCCCCCGGGGGGCAAAAAGCCCACTAGACACCAGGGAATTAAAAAAACAAAAACAAAATAGAGGTGGGGGCTGCCCAAAACGGGCAGGTCCATGCCCCCACCCCACCCCCCAATTACTACAGTCTTTCTGCCCCCCCGTGGGGCAGATGGGGCATTGGCCCCTAATCTGCCCCTTCGGTGGGGCAGAAAGCCCACTAAACACCAGGGATTTATTTTTAGATTTTCTTTAGGGTGGGGGCTGCCTGAAACGGGCACGCCAATGCCCCCACCCACCTGCCATCATTACAGCCTTTCTACCCCCCCTGGGGGGCAGATGGGGCATTGGCCCCTAATCTGCCCCTTCGGGGGAGCCGAAAGCCCACTTGACGCCAGGGATTTTTTTCGCGCAATTTTCTTTAGGGTGATGGGTTTTATTTAGGGTGGAGGCTGCCCGAAACGGGCATGCCAATGCCCCCACCCCTGCCACCATTACAGCCTTTCTGCCCCCCCCGGGGGGCAGATGGGGCAGTAGCCCCCAATCTGCCCCCCCCAAAGGGGCAGAAAGCCCACTATCCACCAGGGATCTTTTTTGCGCAATTGTTTTTAGGGTGTGGGCTGCCCGAAACGGGCACGCCAATGCCCCCACCCTCCCCCCCACAAAAATGACAGTCTTTCTGCCCCCAGGAGGCAGATGGGAGCTGTAGCCCCCAATCAGGCCCCCCCTGGGGGGTGCAGAAAGCCCACTTGAAACCATGGATTTTTTTGTTTTATTAGTGTAGGGGTAGGGGCTCCCCAAAATGGGCATGACAATACCCACACCCCACCCCCAGAGAAACTCCAGTCTTTCTGCCCCCCCCCGGGAGGGTAGTTGAGGGCAGCGGCCCCTGACCTGCCCCCTGGGGGGGCAGAAAGCCCACTAGGCGCCAGCGAGTACGCAGGCTTTTTTTATGCGTGGGGGCTGCCCAAAATGGTCATACCAATGCCCCCACCCCCACAAAAAATAGCCACAGTCTTTCTGCCCCTTTCTGGGCATATCGGGATGAAACCCCTTCCCCGATTCCCCCCCAGGGCGGCAGAAAGCCCACTGGGCTCCGGCTTTTTTTAGCAATGTGCATACCTGTGGATTTTGGGCCCTAGCGCAGTTGGCACTTAGGCAAACCTAGCAAAAATGTACATGTTTTTAAAACTAGACACCGAGGGGAATCCAGGATGGGGTGACTTGACTGGCTCTCACCAGGTTCTGTTACCCAGAATCCATTGCAAACCTAAAAATTTGTCTAAAATAACAAATATTCCTCATATTTCTGTGGTGGAAAGTTCTGGAATCTGCGTGGGTCCACTAAATTCCACCCACCCCGCGTTCCCCAAAGTCTTCCGAGAAAAATGGTACCTCACTTGCGTGGGTAGGCCTAGTGCCCGCGTCAGGCAAGGGCCCAAAACCAATTGAGGAGACATCAAAATTACCTATCACAAAACAACCTGGTTTTGCAAAGGTGGTCTCATGAGTTTTTGGTCCGGGCTTGGCGGCTATCTAGGGAAACCTACCAACCCCACACATTTCTGAAAACTAGACACCCGGGGGATTCCAGGGAGGTATGGCTTGCGTGGATCCCCCAACGTTTCCTTACCCAGAATGCCCTGCAAACCTCAAATTTAGCTGAAAAAAATCACTTTTTTCACACATTTTTGTGTGGGAAAGTTGTGGCATCACTGGGCTGTAACAAATTTCCTACCACCCAGCGTTCCCCCGGGTCTCCCGATAAAAACGGTGCCTCACTCGTGTGGGAGGCCCAAGTGCCCGCGACAGGCAAGGGCAGGGAGCCTGTGCCGGCGCATGGCTGCAGTTTGTGCGCCAGCGCAGGGGAAGCATAGAGATGCGAGATATTCTTGTAAATATGTTGCATCTCTGTGCTTCGAAACTAACACAGCACGGCACAGCAAAATTACTTGCTGCACCGTGCTGCGTTAGTTTGTTATAAATCTGCCCCTCTGTTTCTACCACTCCTCCTCTCTCCATCACTCATTTTCCATCTATGTTAATTTTTTAACCTTCTCCATCATTCTCCTTCCCTCACCTTCCCTAACTGTCACTATCCTTTACTCATAGTCACTCCTATTCTCCTACTTCACTTCCTCCTGTCTGTATCTCACACCCCTTCATCTTTTTGCATTCTTTCCTTCACTCTCCCTCACTCTGCTTTGCTCATTGAAATCCTCACTCCCTTTCTCTCACTCCAGTTTTCTAAATCCCTCCATCCCCTCACTCCCCATCTCTCACTTTCTGTTACCCCCTTTTTTAATCCTCATACCTGTTATCTCACCATCACTCCACTTCTCTTACTTTCAATCCCTTTACCCTGCTGTACTTCATCCGCTTCGTCTGTTACTCCCTTTTCCTATCTCCGTCCCTTACTCCCCTTTTCTCACTCCCCCCTCCCTCTCTCTCCATTACTCACTGCCATTCCCTTACTCATTCACTCTTCTTACCTGTATCCTCTACCCTTAGTCCTTTTGTTGCAGTCAGTCTTTCACTTCCCTTTCATGACTGATTATACTTTCCTTTTCTCACTCATTCTGTCAGTCCTTTCCTCCTCTTCACTCAGTCATTTCAATCATTTCAATAATTAATGTATACACTACACATTCATACTAGGTATATTAGGAATATAGCTCTTCTTGGAGAAGTGAAGTGAGTTCTGAAAAGAACTGGGTTTTTTGTCTTTTTTGTTTTGTATTTTTTTTTGTTTTTTAACAATTTTGTATTTTTTTTTCTTTTTTTAGAGCAGCAAAAAAAACAGGGAATGAAAAACTGTTCAACAGGAACAAAAACAAAAAATGAAAATAATTATGGGGTGGAGCATGTGTGCTGCTGTATTTTGTTCTCTATTAAGTTAATGCTGCTCTCACCATAACAGAGAACAACATTGCACACATTGCACCATATATGAACCTTCTGGAACAGAGGGTGGATATCCAGAGGTCTTGAAGCAGGTGAATCTGCGGCCGCAGATGATGTGCTCGGCTGAGCACCTGGAGGGTTGTCTCTTGTGGCTCTTCTAGATTCACGAGCATAAGCCAAAGGATGCACTGTTTGGAAGTGCCTCAACATAGAATGAATACTAAAGGAGTATTTTTTTTTGGGATCTCCTCTAGATATGACAACTCCACAAACAGTGCATGTGACTTTTGGGGCATTCACCTTCTTCTGGCCCTCTGGATAAGTAAAGAACTTCCATATGAATGAGTCCTTTTGTTTTCTCTGCCTTGGTGGCACAAAGGTCTCCTCTTCACTCCCTGAAGAAGTCTGCTGTTCTGCCATTTTCACCTACTGGAAAAGCTGTTCAGCTCCTTCTCCCAGGAAATAAGAAGAAATAATGAGGGAGTGGGTGTGGTGTTTGAAGATTCTGGAACTGAAACTACTATGAACCAATGAAAAGTGTTGTTTCATAATCACATGACTTGCACACGGAGCACGCACGGAGCACGCACACATGCGCACACGGAGCACGCACGCATGCGCACACGGAGACGGTGCTTGCACCGTGCTCGCACGGTGCGCGCACAGCGAAACCCCCCCCCCAAAAAAACTGTTTATAAGTTTATGGAAGATATTAACTATGCTGTTCAACTTTATCCAAATTAAAAAAAAAATAGCTGACCCATTCCATATTACAGGATACAGTCAATCTATAACTATATATATAGGTAGTTTATTGTGAAATAAATATATATAAAATATAATAATACATACATAAATTAGCATTTAAAAAACTTGCAAATTCAGTAAAAAAACCATAGGTTTCACACACGTTATAGTTAGGAATTAGCATTTAAAAAACCTTTGAAATTCACTGAAAAAACCATAGGTCTCACACACGTTATAGTTAGGAATTAGCATTTAGAAAACCTTGCAAATTCACTGAAAAAACCATAGGTTTCACACACGTTATAGTTAGGAATTAGCATTTAAAAAACCTTGGAAATTCACTGAAAAAACCATAGGTTTCACACATGTTATAGTTAGCTGGACATTTCACTCGTACAAAACCATTGAAATTCCCCCGTTATAGTTAGTTCAGCTAACTATAACTTGCGCGCCCACAATCCACTGCTGATGACGTCACATATTACATCACTCATGACATGGTCAGTGACATCACTCATGACATCACTGATGACATGTCAAATGACATCACTGATGACATCACTGATGACATCATCCATGTGATAAATTACCGCATCTTCTCACACCCTAATATAACCTTTGATACACCGACTCAAAATTTCAGAGTTCCATACTCAAAACCATAGATACTCCAATACCAATAACTACATACCCACTTATTAACTCTTAGGTCTACATACACCTCCACTCATTCACCTGTACAGTCACTCATACTTACAGTCACTCCATACAAGACTATCATATGCATTTATACACCTATATAGACACTCACACACCACCAATCATCCATAGAGGTACTCTCACACCTAGTCAGTCATGCAAATAATCACACTCCCATTTACTCACCTATGCGGTTATACACACTCAAGTTCACTTACTCATAAAAATAGTACCACATTCTTACGCTCTTTATAGAATCATTGATACAAGCACACACTCATCCATACAGTCACTCTCACAATCACACACTCTCACATCTACCCACTTATATACTCTTACACGCATATATACTGCCTTTCACATAAGTAGTTAGTCACAAATGTACCACTGAGATATACATTCAATCCCTAACACACCCATACATACACTCACTCAACCATATAGTTCATCACAGATGCACTCTTAAAACCATGCACCATAGAATCACCCACTCACCCATCTATGCACAGAGTCACACACACCCTACCCACACAAACACTCAGGCACCCATACAGATACTGAGACAACCAATCAATAACCCATATATACACATTCATATAGGTATTCACAAAACCATGCAGCCACTTATACACCAACACACAGACACATACAGACATTTACACAGTTTAGTCACTAGTCTGCAGTATGATACATTTAATGACTCACTTATAGAGTCAATTACGCACCACAGAAAATCATCCATTTACACACTTGTACACCCACTTATTCTTCAACAGGCCTTTCCCTATATATATTAAACATATTAAAACTGTTCAGAAACACATACTCAATGGATGACGTCATCAGTGATGTCATCAGTGATGTCATTTGAGATGTCATCAGTGATGTCATGAGTGATGTCACTGACCATGTCATGAGTGATGTAATATGTGACGTCATCAGCAGTGGATTGCGGGCGCGCGAGTTATAGTTAGCTGAACTAACTATAACGGGGGAATTTCAATGGTTTTGTACGAGTGAAATGTCCAGCTAACTATAACATGTGTGAAACCTATGGTTTTTTCAGTGAATTTCCTTTTTTTTTTTATATAATTTTTATTAGACAACTTCATTACGTACAATATATGCAAAACAGGATTAGAATAAGAAAATATGCAATACTAAAGATAATAGTTCAATTTCTAAGTACCTCCAAAAGATAATAGTGAGAGAGAAAAGATACAAAAGAATGCAATTCAGATAGTCTGATCAATAACAAAAATATCCCGAAATAATCGATACCAAACTAAACTAAAACCTATTTTTCCAAGAAATAATTGGCATCCAAATCTGAGCACCACGTTGTCTAGCCTTTTTGCCTTTAGCTGTGTAAATTGCCATTTCTTGATTTGCTATGCCCAAAAAGCGAGTTATCCAGACTTGGAAATTAGGAGGATCTATGTCTTTCCATCTAGTAGCTAATATTAGTCTATATACTGCCATACCCAAGAATAGACACATCTCTTCCTCCTTAGTATGATTCAAAGTATTGTCATATCCAATCACAAATAAAGTAGGAGACATCAGAACTTTGTGGGAAAAAACCTCTTCCCAAAAATCTGAAATTTTAGTTTTAAGCACTGTCAATTTATTACACTCAGAAAACATATGTATTAAATCTGCCGGGCCCATCCCACAACGCGGGCATTTATCGTCTGATCGTTTGCCCCATGTGAACAGTTTAGCAGGTGTAAAATATAGATTGTATACAGTCTTATAAGATTGTGCTTTAAGCGTTGCTGTGAGAAAAATCTTATCGGCGAGGGAGAGAATCTTATCTAAATCTAAATTTGGATTGTTCAATTTGGAAGCCCAGCATCTTTCAGTTCTTTCCATGTCATCTTGGCTTTGTTCCATCAGTAGCCTATATATTATACTTATACTGGAATTTTTTCCCCCCCCTCTATCAATATTTTCGAGGAGAGGAACAGTCTTCAGTGAAGTTAGTGCAGCCTTTGCAGAAAGAATAGAGTTTATTTGAATATATTTAAAAAGATCAGATATCGGGATATTAAATTTACGTTGTAAATTGGAGAATCTCGAGCTAGATGAATCATCCAGGAAATCCCCCACTGATAGTAACCCAAGAGCCGCCCATCTTTTAGCAATATCATCATTGATTTGTGGGGAGAAAAGGGAAGAGTGCCATAAGGGTGTGTATCTATTTATTTTTGTTATATGGCAATGTTTACAGATTTTTCTCCAAGCAATCGATGCGGTAACTATAATTTTAAATTTCACCTTCTTAAAGTAAGATGGTTCAATTTGTCGTAGTAGTAAGCCTTTTGCGTTCTTGTCAACAGCCAACTCATATATAGATGGGATAAATATAGTTGCTGTGCTAACGGGCCAAGGGCTGGCATTGAGTAGCGGGAACATCCCTTGTAAAAGGCAGGTCCAGGAATATAAGGTTATATTGGGAAGTCCAAGGCCACCTCTTTGCTGCGGGAGAGATAGAAATTTCGAGGACCTTCTGATCTTGCCGTATCCCCAGATAAATTTAGAAATTAGGGTTTCGGAGGTTTTAGTGATTTTGTCCTCAGCTAAGATGGGAACCGCACGAAATAAGTACAAGATCTTTGGAAAAATATTCATTTTGACAAAGTTAGTTCTTCCTATGATTGAGAGGTTAAGACTATTGACCCTCAGTAACTCCTTTTTAATATTTGCTAGCAGGGGGTCATAGTTGAGTTTGTTGATATTCTCCACCTGGGGGGATATACAAACACCCAAATATATAGCACTAGATGTCTTGCGGGGGTCATTAAATAAGGTGTTTTTAGTACATATAACAGCAGTTTTCCCAGTATTCAGAGAGTATCCAGACATATCTCCAAATGACCGAGTTATTTTTTCGATTTCTTCTAATGCCTCATATGGATCAGGTGTCACAATCGCCACATCATCGGCATAGGCCAGTACCTTGGTTTCATAGATGCCTGTTTTGATTGGTGTTATAGCCGCATTTGCCAATAATTTCTCAATCAAGGGATTTATGTATAGGGCAAATAGTATTGGGGAACATGGACATCCCTGTCTTGTCCCCCGTTGAATTTTAAATTGTCTCGATTCTAAGCCCATCGTTAAAACTTTTGCTACCGGATCTTGATACATGGCTTGTATTGCTTTGATAAACCCTGGCCCAAAGTTATTAGAGTCCATTATTGCCCAAAGATATCTCCAGGAAACTCGATCAAAAGCCTTCTCGGTGTCAAGGAGGATCATGGACATCTGACCCCCCGTTACCGTCATGATTTCGAAAAGTGAAATCACCCTACGGGTGTGGTCCGTGGTTCCCTTATGGGGAATAAACCCGTGTTGCCACGGAGAAACCAGATGTTCAACCACCCCCCTGAGCCGATTGGCCAAGACTTTTGCATACATTTTTGTATCTGAATTAATTAACGAGATGGGTCGATATGATGTAGGGTAAATTGGCGTCTTACCCTTCTTAAGAAATATCAATATATTAGTCTCTCTCCAAGACTCCGGAGTGATTCCATTCGTCTGTATCCCTATACAGAGATCTAGAATATAGGGTAAAATTGTTGGTCCCAAGCTTTTATACAGATCTATAGGAATCTTATCGGGGCCGGCTGCCTTGCCAGATGCAAGATCTTTTATCGCCCTTTGTACCTCCTCTTGGGTAATATCCTTTTCTAGCTCTGCTCTACTATTTGCATCGAGAAGGTTGCTCGGAGCCCAATCACATAGTCTCCCTTGTAATTTATCCCCTTCAAGAGAGTCTTCATTTTTATATAGCTCTCCATAATAACTCTTGAAGACATCTAGTATTTTATCGGATTCTGTATAAGACGTATCGTTTGCATGAATAGTGTTAATTTTGTTGAATGAATGCTTTTGGCGGGTGCGAAGGGCCAGTTGCTTTCCGACCCTTTCCCCGTCTTCATATAATTTGTTCCGATTAGATTGGAAAATTTCCGCGGCTTTCTGGTTAAGCTTACTATTAATCTCTGTTTTTAATATTAATAGCTTGCGTAGTGAATCTTGGCTATTATCTGCATTATTTATAGTATCTATATGTTCCTGCTCTGCCTTGGCTAAATCCGTCATTAGTTGCTGATTAACCAGGGCTGCCTTTCTCCTCAATTTGGTGACGTAGCTCATAGTTTCCCCCCTGAGACAGGCCTTAAAGCCGTCCCACACCATATTCCTTGTTGTGCTATATCGGTTGCAATCAAAATAGCCCTGTGCCCAAATCTTAATATGCTCAATATATTCTTCGCTTAACAAAAGTTTTCTATCAAAGGTCCAATTAAAAGGGGGTCTATATAATTTAGATGAGTTAATAGTGAGAATGAGCATGTTGTGATCAGAAAGTAATTTAGGGCTTTTGTCAATTTCTACTTCGCGTGACAACTCACTGGCTAACCACATATAATCGATCCGTACATATTTGTTATGCGGACATGAGAAATAGGTGTATCCGGGATCTAGTTGTTGTTTTAGAGCCCAAATATCTATTAAATCGAGACTACTTTTGAGTTGAGAAAGCGCCCTAAAAACATTAGGTTTCCTGCCTGTGTAGGTTGACATGTATTGATTATATGGTATTCCCAGATGATTGAGAGAAATATTAAAATCCCCACAGAATACCAACATCTTAGGCCATGTAGCCAACTCAAGTTCTAGCTCTTCAATTATTCGTGAGTCATCTAAATTAGGAGCATAGATCGAGCAAATTGTTATTCCTAAATCTAATTCAATTATAACCCACCTCCCAAAATCATCCACTAATTTACGTTTAGCCTGACCCAAGAACCCTCTAGCAAAAATTGCCACCCCACCAGTTTTAGTAGTTTGCGTAGTGTTTGCAAGCAAATTATAACCTGGCATTCTTAATAAATCCCTATCTTTCCATGCGATATGAGTCTCCTGAAAGCATAGGATATCATAGGATGTTTGTTTAACAAATTGATATATGGTGGCCCTTTTATCCCTATCATTTAGCCCTGCCACATTCCAGGTACATATCCTTAACTTCCCCATAATGACCAAAACTTAATTTCCGAGGTACATTCCTTATAGCAATGAGAAGATAACATATTAATTATATCTTTAGAAAAACATTGTGCGTATGAGGTTGTCTTTTTGCTCCCTGCATATTCCCCTTTTGGCCCCATGCCTACTCCCACCCCTAGAACCGTGTCCCACCCCCCCACCTCCCACCCCACACCCACAAGTCGGCAATTAGACTCCGTAAGAGTCTATGTGATGAAGTGCAATTAGTGACCAGTGCTGGAGTTTGCCTAGTATAGACCATTGGCCGATCTAGAATTAAATGTATCTATACCATTAGTGAAAGTGACCAATACACAACAATCCAATCATATTTTTAAGTGAGTCTAGAACATTAACCGACCAGATTTATGTCTACCCTACTCTGATCATGGACCTTCATAGACCATCCAAATACTCCTTGGCCTTGATTTCAGATGTGAAAAATGTAACTTCCCCCTTATTAATTATTTTAAGGCGAGCAGGGTTGTTTAAGTAGGCCATGACATTTTTGTCTTGAAACGGTTTGATCATTTGACGTAGGCGCCACCTCCTTTCCACCGTAGCATGGCAGAAGTCTGGGCGCACAAAGTAGGAAATATCACCACAAGTGCGTTTTGACTCTGGCCTTGCTTTATCCGAGATAGCCTGCCTCAAGAGGAAATTGCCAAAATAAACCAATATTGCACGGGGATACCCCCCTGGGCGTGCTGGTTCTTTTTGGTACATGGGGACCCGATGTGCCCTCTGTATTTCGATATCCCAGCTCCATGAGGAAAGTTCTGGTAGGGAGTCGCGAAATAATCTAATAATAAAGGAGCGTATATCATCTCCTTCTGACTTCTCCGGAACCCCCAGCACGCGGAGGTTGTTTCTTCGTAAGCGATTTTCAAAATCCTCTAGCTTCCATCTGACATCAGAGAGCTCCTCTTCGTGTGCCTCCGTTATTTCCTGATTACTAGCTATAGCTGTTTCATTTGCGACAGTACGAGACTCTAATTCAGTTATCCGACTCCCGAATGTAGTTACTGTTTTGTTTAGTCTTCGTACAGCCCCCTGCATTTTCCGGAGAGTATTCTGTACCTTGCGCCCATCCTGTGCTGTTTCTTCTCTGTGTGCTGCGATAGCCTGCAGAAGAGTTTCCATTACTGTGTTTAATGTCGCTGTTGAACCTGGAGGGATTGCTGAAGAGCTTGGGGCAGCCAGTTGGAGAGGAGGAGAAGGGCTCACTACGCCATCAATAATATGATCTGACTGTTTCAGGGTTGGATCCATAGTAGGGGAATAATCCCACGCCAGATCCGCCGCCCCATGATGGCCTTTTTTCCTCACTGTTTTCTGGGTTCCGTGGTCTTCGTCAATATCACTACCAGTAGAAATAGTGCTTGTCGCAGTTGAAGTTTGGTAGTCGTCAGAAAATGAATAAAAATCGCTGGGGTCCTTTTCTGCGTCAGTTTCATTCGCACCCTTGTTTACCTCCCCAGCTGTAATGCCCGCTTTACCCTTTAGATTTCCAGAGCTATTTGCCAGAGCACCCGTATTGACTTGGGCTTGATCCGTCGCATTTTTCTGTTCCCCGAGCTGTTCTGTGTCTAATGGTATTACCCCTTTGTTCTTAATTACAGCAGAGCTCAGATATTGGAGGGAAGGTATATCATACACTTTTTGTACTTGTATGAAAGTGTTTAGATTTGGAATAGAAACTGAATCAGCATCTGCTTCTGGAGCTAAAATAGAAGGGGGATCTTGAGAAAGTGCAATTGGTTTTGTTTTTAATAGCTCCTTAGCGACAATATCGACCTTCTTATTGAATTCATTAGGGGCAGAGCCAGTCACGCACGGGTCAGTACCTGTCTCTTGAAGTGTTTCTGAAGTCTCCTGAAATATCTGCTCATTCCCGGGTATGCTCTGCCTCAGATGACCTGGAAGTTGTCCCGTAGCCCGGCGAAGGAGGAGGTCAGCCACAGATGGAACGCTCACATTTCCTCTCCCCGTCGGGGCTGTTCGCTGTAGCCTCGGTTGAGCCGTAGCTCCGGGAGCGTTTAGTTCCACCTCTGATTCCCTTGCAGATCGTCTCGCAGTAGAGGCATCCTCGCGCTCAGTGAATTTCCAAGGTTTTTTAAATGCTAATTCCTAACTATAATGTGTGTGAAACCTATGTTTTTTTCAGTGAATATATATATATATATATATATTCAGTGAAAAAACCATAGGTTTCACACACGTTATAGTTAGGAATTAGCATTTAAAAAACCTTAGAAATTCAGTGAAAAAACCATAGGTTTCACACATGTTATAGTTAGCTGGACATTTTACTCGTAAAAAACCAATGAAATTGCCCCGTTATAGTTAGTTCAGCTAACTATAACTCGCGCGCCCGCAATGCACTGCTGATGACGTCACATATTACATCACTCATGACATGGTCAGTGACATCACTCATGACATCACTGATGACATCTCAAATGACATCACTGATGACATCATCCAGTGAATGTGGGTTTTTCTGAAAATTAAATATGTTTTATATATGTGTATCTCAAGGTCGATGGAAGAATAAATGTGTATATAAGTGTCTAAATGGATGATTTGTTTTTGAAAAGTTGATTGTGTTACTGACTGATTAAGTGTATCTCTCACTTTGTGTATAAGTGGCTGCATGGGTTGGTGAGTAGCTACATGGGTGTCTATATAGGTTATTAGTTGTTTTTTTGAGTATCAGTCTGAGTGTCTGCATGGTACGGTGGGGGGTATTACGTAGTGCATAGATGCATGAATGAGTGACTCACTGTTTGTATGTGTTGAACAGAGCATGTGTGCAGGACTGCATGGGTGGATGAGTGTGTGTATGGGTGTGTTATTGAGTGAATGACTGTCTCAATAGTGTCTTCAGGAGTAACTACATATGTTTTAAACTAGTATATGTGAGTATTGGTGTATATATGTGAGTATATGTGAGAGTGAGAGATTGAAAGAGTTCCTGTATGAATAAGTATGTGTTTCTATAAGTGATTGTTTAAAAGACTAAGTATGTGTAAGTTTCCGTAGAAGTAAGTGTGGTGGTGTGTGTATTACTGTATATGCAAGTAAATGTATGTTTTATTCTTTTTTAGCATGAGTGACTATGTGTGTGAGTAACTCTATGGATGAGTGGCATTGTGTAACAGGATGTATAGATGTATGAGTACATATGATGAGTGAGTACATGTATGAGTGACTGTGTAGGACTGTTGGTGAATGAGTGGATGTGTATGTGGATCTTTGAATTACTGATGAGGTTGTTGTAACTGGTATTGGTATGTCCATTGTTTTGAAATTTTTAGTCTCTATTTTTGAATGTGTGTATCAAAGATTATATTAAGGTGAGAGGAGGTCTGCCACTCTATCACAAGGATGATGTCATCAGTGATGTCATCAGTGATGTCATTTGAGATGTCATCAGTGATGTCATGAGTGATGTCACTGACCATGTCATGAGTGATGTAATATGTGACGTCATCAGCAGTGCATTGCGGGCGCGCGAGTTATAGTTAGCTGAACTAACTATAACGGGGCAATTTCATTGGTTTTTTACGAGTAAAATGTCCAGCTAACTATAACATGTGTGAAACCTATGGTTTTTTCACTGAATTTCTAAGGTTTTTTAAATGCTAATTCCTAACTATAACGTGTGTGAAACCTATGGTTTTTTCACTGAATTTCTAAGGTTTTTTAAATGCTAATTCCTAACTATAACGTGTGTGAAACCTATGGTTTTTTCAGTGAATTTCTAAGGTTTTTTAAATGCTAATTCCTAACTATAACGTGTGTGAAACCCATGGTTTTTTCAGTGAATTTGCAAGGTTTTTTAAATGCTAATTTTTTTTTTTTTTCTTCATTTTTTTCAAACATATTTTTAATTTAATTTTTTACCTTTTATAAAGACTATGCTTAATTTTTTAAAATCATTAAATATTTATTTTATATAAATTTTTTAAAATAAACAAGTAAAATTTATTTCTAGATTATTTTTTTTTTTTTTTTTTTTTTTTTTATAGTACGCGTACCGTAAGCTCACGGTAAGCGTACGGTTTACGCAACGTCCGTAATCTATCTACGCTGCTTGCGTATAGTTACGTACTTTGCGTAGCGCGCGTACTGCGCGTGGGACGTGTGCGCGCTTACGCAACACGCGCACGTTACGCGGAAGTGCCGGGAAATGACTGTTATGCGCATGCGCGCAAGCGCGTGTCTTTTTTACGCGCACGCGTACTTTTTGCCGTAAGCGCACCGTAAGCGTACCGTAAGCGTACGGTAGGTCATGTGATCATGAAACACAACTTTTGATTGGTTGAAACTACTTTCAGTTCTAGAACTCTCCTACACCACACCCATTCCCCTCATTTCTGCTTGTGATCCCTTGGGAGAAGGAGCTGGTTTGTCTTTGGGATACGATGGCAGAACAGCAGAGCTCTTCTGAGAGTGAGGCTAGCACCAGCAGCACTGTCTTGAGGCAGAGAGCGAGGAAAGTAAAGCCTTCTTATGTTTGGGATTATTTTACTTTTCCAGAAGGCCAGCAAAAGGTGAATGCACCCTTAGTTACTTGCAAGCTGTGTAAGCGTGTACTTTCTAGAGGTAATCCTGACAGGAAGTATTCCTTTGGGAATCACACCATGATGAGGCACCTCAAGGATGTACACAAAAGGACACATGCTCAACTTTTTGGAGGTAACTCTTCAGAAAGACGAGCCAGTACATCCACAGCAGCTCAGCCTGGACCATCACCTGCAGAGCTTACTCCTTCTTCTGCAGCTCAGGTGAGCCCTTCATCTGTGGGGGGAGAATCTCCTTTTGCTGGCCCTCTGGAAATGAACCCTCGATTTCGGAAGGTTGATATTCATTGCACATTTTGTAAAGCTCTAATTTGTTATAGGGAGACCAGTGTTTCCCTAGTGAATAACAAAATAGATCAGCACATTTGTAGCTTTGAATGATTTTCCCATGGTTCCTTTCCTCTGTCCCTGCATGAACACAACGGTTCTTTTAAGAGCCAACCTTATCTTTCATCTTTTTTTTACATTTTTTTAAAAAAACTTTTTTTTTTTTTTTTACCGTACGCGTACGGTAAGCGTACCTTTTTTTTTATTTTTTAAAAAAAACACTAAAAATCATTTTTCACATTACAAGGTCCAGAGCAAGACGCAATAAATTTCTGCCTATAATTCTTCTATGGACACAGAGTCATGTTTTCACATTAGTGCCAAAACGAAATTTCTTTGCCAATTTGAAAGCACACTTACTGCTCTTTTTTTTTTGGGTCAAGTGAAAATCTCTTTTTACACTTTGAAATCACTTTTACAGACTGACACATTCTGAAACCTTTTTTTTAAATTTATTTAAATGCACATGTCCAAGCTGTTTTTTTTTCAGACCACCACCGTGTGTATTCTCTGTGACTGCCTACACTCCAGCAGGAGCAACCAGCCTTAGTGATGCTGAATGTATTTGCATTACAGACTTAAACCTGAAAACCCCACTCGCTTCTAATTACTGTGCATGACTATACATGGCAAGCACATGGGTGTGTGCTAAGCCTCTGCTTCTTCCCCCAAAAATTCGCTCCTCTTTTCCATCTACTGCAACTGTGAAATCACCAGAGCAAGACGCAATAAATTTCTGCCTATAATTCTTCTATGGACACAGAGTCATGTTTTCACATTAGTGCCAAAACGAAATTTCTTTGCCAATTTGAAAGCACACTTACTGCTCTTTTTTTTTCGGGCCAAGTGAAAATCTCTTTTACAGACTGACACATTATGAATCCACCATGTGTAACTACAACAAAAACAATTCCCATTTCTATTGAAATTTCTTTGCCAATTTGAAAGCACACTTACTGCTCTTTTTTTTTTGGGCCAAGTGAAAATCTCTTTTTACACTTTGAAATCACTTTTACAGACTGACACATTCTGAAACCTTTTTTTTAAATTTATTTAAATGCACATGTCCAAGCTGTTTTTTTTTCAGACCACCACCGTGTGTATTCTCTGTGACTGCCTACACTCCAGCAGGGGCAACCAGCCTTAGTGATGCTGAATGTATTTGCATTACAGACTTAAACCTGAAAACCCCACTCGCTTCTAATTACTGTGCATGACTATACATGGCAAGCACATGGGTGTGTGCTAAGCCTCTGCTTCTTCCCCCAAAAATTCGCTCCTCTTTTCCATCTACTGCAACTGTGAAATCACCAGAGCAAGACGCAATAAATTTCTGCCTATAATTCTTCTATGGACACAGAGTCATGTTTTCACATTAGTGCCAAAACGAAATTTCTTTGCCAATTTGAAAGCACACTTACTGCTCTTTTTTTTTGGGCCAAGTGAAAATCTCTTTTTACACTTTGAAATCACTTTTACAGACTGACACATTCTGAAACCTTTTTTTTAAATTTATTTAAATGCACATGTCCAAGCTGTTTTTTTTTCAGACCACCACCGTGTGTATTCTCTGTGACTGCCTACACTCCAGCAGGAGCAACCAGCCTTAATGATGCTGAATGTATTTGCATTACAGACTTAAACCTGAAAACCCCACTCGCTTCTAATTACTGTGCATGACTATACATGGCAAGCACATGGGTGTGTGCTAAGCCTCTGCTTCTTCCCCCAAAAATTCGCTCCTCTTTTCCATCTACTGCAACTGTGAAATCACCAGAGCAAGACGCAATAAATTTCTGCCTATAATTCTTCTATGGACACAGAGTCATGTTTTCACATTAGTGCCAAAACGAAATTTCTTTGCCAATTTGAAAGCACACTTACTGCTCTTTTTTTTCGGGCCAAGTGAAAATCTCTTTTACAGACTGACACATTATGAATCCACCATGTGTAACTACAACAAAAACAATTCCCATTTCTATTATTCATTTCTTAAGTTACCACATACATCCCCTCTCAAACTGTAAACTCACCTTTAAAATTAGTTAGTTGTGAAAGAAATGTGTCACTCAAACAGCAGATTATCAGAGCCAGGATCTCTGTTCTGTACACCTCTCTCCTCTCAGCAGAACCAGATAATGGCAAACTTTCCCTCTATTTTTCCACACATATACATGTAAGTTTCAAATCTCAGTGCTTCCCCCTTTTTTTCAAATGTAATGACACATTTCTATTGGTTGAAAACCAACCCTTTTCCAAAAGTACCCTGCCCCCAACTTGACTTCTGCCTAGTACCCTTCCCCCAACTTGACTTCTGCCTGCTACCATAGCAACAGCTCATGGAACACTGCTGTGTGCAGTTAGGTCAGAAGTTCGACACACAATGTTTCAATTCCACAGAGCAAGAGTGCTTGACTTTTCAATCCTAACTGCAAATCCATAGTACTGTTCTTTGCTTACACATTTTTTTGTACCAATACAAAACATGCTTCTATTAATTTTCACATACAGCCTAGTTTTTTTTCTAGAATGGTATGAAACAGCCAATCAGTTCTTTTTGTTTTGTAAAAAATATGTATGCCTCCATTTCCAAACTGTCTTTCTTTTCATATTGCCATTCTACTGAAAGACACCTCCTGAGTGCATCCAGTTCTCCTTTGAAGATGTTCACAGTGTGGATTGTAGGGCACAGCTATGTCTTCTGGAGTGAAAAGTTTGCAGAGAAAACAGATATGGTGAGAGACCTTGCTTTGCCAAATGTAGACATTAAATGGATTGGTCAGAGAGGGTTAAAGTGGCACCAATTGATGCCATTGGTGAAATCCTTCATTCAAATCCAACACCCTGACCTCATAATAGTGCACTGTGGTGGCAATGACCTAGGCACTTTGACTGGGGTAGGTCTGGAAATGCTTATGAAGGACACCTTTGCACAACTGTTTACACTTTTCCCTAAAACTGCCTTTGTGTTTTCCAACATATGCCAAAGGCAAAAATGGAACTGGTCCAATCATTTCTGTCCACAGATTGACAAAGCAAGAAAGCACGTCAACAAATCTGTTTCTGCTTTCCTCCGTGACTATGGTATGGGTGCCATTTACCACAACAACTTGCGTTACGACATGCAAGACATTTATAGAGGAGATGGTGTGCACTTCAATGATGAAGGGAACAGAGTCTTCCTCTTGAACCTTAGACTCTGCATCGGTACTTACTTGTAGGTACCACTAAAAAAATGACTCCATAAACACAACAGCTCTTTTTAGAGCTCCCTAATTTCTAAACTCTTAAATCTGATTTTCATTTATTTATTTTTATTTTTTTTACCGTACGCTTACCGTGAGCTTACCGTACGCGTACCCCGTGATTTTTTTTAAAATCAATAAATGTTTTTTTTGTACTTTTCTGTCCTTCTTTGACCCCCTTACAATTGTTAGGGGGTCTGTAACTCTCCTCATTGCCCCCTTTCCTTGTTTTCACTCTTTTTTTTCAGAGTGAAATACACAAAATGGCGGCCGCCGCTTCCTGGTTTCGGCCGATTCGAATGTTTACTAAGATCTAAGAGCCAATCAGAATCGCGCTCGCGCACGCCACCGTACGCTTACCGTAAGCGTACGGTAAGCGTACCGTAAGCTGGCTCAGATATATATATTGATTTAAAGGCTATTTTCTCAAAATCTACTGAACTGATTTACACCAAACCTACAAAAGGCACTTCCTTGACCTACGGACTACCTCTCTGCCAAATTTCTAGTAATTCTGTTCAGCCGTTCGGGCTGTAGGTCGTTCTAAAGGTCCTATGGAAAAATGCATGGGAAAAACGCGTTTTGGGACCCCCCTTTTATCTCAGCCCCCGCTTGACGGATCCCCCCGAGACTTTCAGGGTAGGAGCGGACCGTAGCGCCCCACCTATTTTGAGAAATTCGCGAGGATTCGTCGACCGGCGCCAAAGTTATTCAAAATAGAATGTTGAGGTTTTCCTATGGAAACGTGGTCCTAACTATAACTACCTACTGGCGACCGCCAGTAGGTAATATATATATATATATATTACCTACTGGCGGTCGCCAGTAGGTAGTTATAGTTAGGACCACGTTTCCATAGGAAATCCGCAACATTCTATTTTGAATAACTTTGGCGCCGGTCGACGAATCCTCGCGAATTTTTCAAAATAGGTGGGGCGCTACGCTACGCTCCTACCCTGAAAGTCTGGGGGGGATTCGTCAAGCGGGGGCTGAGATAAAAGGGGGGTCCCAAAACGCGTTTTTCCCATGCATTTTTCCATAGGACCTTTAGACACAGCTACAGCCCGAACGGCTGAACAGAATTACTTTAAATTTGGCAGAGAGGTAGTCCTCAGGTCAAGGAAGTGCCTTTTGTAGGTTTGGTGTAAATCTGTTCAGTAGATTCTGAGAAAATAGCCTTTAAATCAATATATATATCTGAGCCAGCTTACGGTGCGCTTACGGTGCGCTTACCGTACGCGTACGGTGGCGTGCGCGAGCGCGATTCTGATTGGCTCTTAGATCTTAGTAAACATTCAAATCGGTCGAAACCAGGAAGCGGCGGCCGCCATTTCGTGTGTTTCACTCAGAAAAAAAGGGTGATATCTTGAAAAGGGGGCAAGGGAGAGAGTTACAGACCCCCTAACATTTGTAAGGGGGTCAAAGAAGGACAGAAAAGTACAAAGAAAACATTTATTGATTTTTTTAAAAATCACGGGGTACGCGTACGGTAAGCTCAACGTACGCGTACGGTAGAAAAAAAATTAAAAAAAAGAAATGAAATGCAGATTTAAGAGTTTAGATATTAGGGGGCTCTAAAAAGAGCCGTTGTGTTTATGAAGTGATTTTTTAGTGGTACCTACAAGTAAGTACCGATGCAGAGTCTGAGGTTCAAGAGGAAGACTCTGTTCCCTTCATCATTGAAGTGCACACCATCTCCTCTATAAATGTCTTGCATGTCGTAACGCAAGTTGTTGTGGTAAATGGAACCCATACCATAGTCACGGAGGAAAGCAGAAACAGATTTGTTGACGTGCTTTCTTGCTTTGTCAATCTGCGGACAGAAATGATTGGACCAGTTCCATTTTTGCCTTTGGCATATGTTAGAAAACACAAAGGCAGTTTTAAGGAAAAGTGAAAACTGTTGTGCAAAGGTGTCCTTCATAAGCATTTCCAGACCTACCCCAGTCAAAGGGCCTAGGTCATTGCCACCACAGTGCACTATTATGAGGTCAGGGTGTTGGATTTGCATGAAGGATTTCACCAATGGCATCAATTGGTGCCACTTTAACCCTCTCTGACCAATCCATTTAATGTCTACATTTGGCAAAGCAAGGTCTCTCACCATATCTGTTTTCTCTGCATACTTTTCACTCCAGAAGACATAGCTGTGCCCTATAATCCAGACTGTGAACATCTTCAAAGGAGAACTGGATGCACTCAGGAGGTGTAATTCAGTAGAATGGTAAAAAGAAAGACAGTTTGGAAATGGAGGCATACATATTTTTTTTTTTTTTAAACTGATTGGCTGTTTCATACCATTCTACAATAAAAACTAGGCTGTATGTGTAAATTAATAGAAGCATGTTTTGTATTGGTACAGAAAAATGTGTTACCAAAGAACAGTACTATGGATTTGCTGTTAGGTTTGAAAAGTCAAGCACTCTTGCTCTGTGGAATTGAAACATTGTTTGGTGAACTTCTGACCTAACTCCACACAGCAGTGTTCCATGAGCTGTTGCTATGGTAGCAGGCAGAAGTCAAGTTGGGGGAAGGGTACTAGGCAGAAGTCAAGTTGGGGGAAGGGTACTTTTGGAAAAGGGTTGGTTTTCAACCAATAGAAATGTGTGATTACATTTGAAAAAAAGGGGGAAGCACTGGGATTTGAAATTAACATGTATATGTGTGGAAAAAGAGAGGGAAAGTTTGCCATTATCTGGTTCTGCTGAGAGGAGAGAGGTGTAAAGAACAGAGATCCTGGCTCTGATAATCTGCTGTTTGAGTGCCACATTTCTTTCACAACTAACTAATTTTAAAGATGAGTTTAGAGTTTGAGAGGGGATGTATATGGTAAATTAAGAAATGAATAATAGAAATGGAATTCCTTTTGTTGAAGTTGTATTTATCATTTTCTGTTTTGGGAGAAATTTAAATGTGAGGAACATGTAAAATAATATGGACTATGTTTTCACGATAAATTAAGGTGTACTGGTAAAAATAAGGAATACTTTAAGGGTTTGAGGTTGCACTCAGTAATACAAATACATACAGCATCAGTAAGGCTGGTTGCCCTTGCTGGAGTGTAGGCAGTCACCCAGGTTACAAATGGTGCTGGTCTCAAAAAGCTGTTTGGACATGTGCTGTTTTCAGAATCTGAAAAGTGGATTCAAGATGTGTCAGTCTGTAAAAGAGTTTATCACTTGCCAAAAAAAAGAAAAGTAAGTGTGCTTTCAAATTGGCAAAGAAATTTCATTTTGTGACTAATGTGAAAACATGACTCTGTGTGCAAATAGGAATTACAGGCAGAGATTTATTGCGTATTGCTCTGGAGATTTCACAGTTGCATTAGATGGAAAGGGGGAGCCATTTTTTTGTGCAGAAGCAGACTCTTAGCACACACCCAGCTGCTTATCCTGTGGAATCATGCATAGTATTCACAACCGAGTGGGGTTTGAGGTTGCACTTAGTAATGCAAATACATTTAGCATCACTAAGGCTGGTTGCCCTTGCTGGAGTGTAGGCAGTCACCCAGGTTACAAATGGTGCTGGTTTGAAAAAGCAGTTTGGACATGTGCTTTTTTAAGAATCTGAAAAGTGGATTCAAGATGTGTCAGTCTGTAAAAGTGTTTATCACTTGCCTAAAAAGTAGTAGAAAGTATGCTTTGCAATTGGCAAAGAAATTTCGTTTTCTGCCTAATTTCAAAGCATGACTTTGCCTGCACACAGGAATTATTTTTAGATATTTAATTTGTGAAGGTGTTATTGTGATTTTCATTTATAGGAAAGGGGTTTATAGTATTTTAAGATTTCTAAAGTACATAAAAAATGTAGTAATATATTTAAATAAAATAAAGGAATTTTTTTTAGTTTTTTTCAGGTATTGCTGAAGAGCAGTGAACAAAATTTAAGATGCCTACAAAATCCAGAGTAAAGAAAGACCACAAAAAAAACCTATATTTGAAGACAACTGGAGGACCTAAGTTAGTTGGAGATGCTCATGTTGGGAAAAAGAAAAAATCTTCTGGTAAGCAGACAAAAGATTTTTTAAAGAACATATTCAAAAAAAGGAAAAATGTACAAAATGTCTGTACTGGAAAGAATGTTTTCAATAGAAAAGGACAGGAAAAAATTGAGAATTTAGTTAATGCAAATATACCTTCTGCAACTATAAAGATTAACTTAAACAGAAAAACAGCGTTTAAAGAGATACGTAGAAAAATGTTTCAGAGAAGAGTTATGTCCAATTTGATAAAGGATGTGAAGAAATATAAGCAAAAGGCAACATTTTACAAGAGAAAAAAAGAAATTGAAGCCATTGCAGCAAAGGCATTAGAATTAAAAAGGAAACTATTCATTTTAATTTTGAATAGGATGCGTACATTAGATAAAATGGTTAATGTACTGAAATCACAAAGCAAAAGGAAAAGAGTAGTGAACAGAACAAACTTTTGTAAAGTGTTTTTAGGAAAATGGATGCATAGTTCAAGTAGTGAACCTTTTTTTAATGAAGAGAGCTATTTTCAAAGTAATAGTTTGCTGCATGCAGTTGACACCAGAGGTCGTGCTTATGAAGTGAAAAATGGTTGCATAATGGAGAAGGAGATAATGGTTCCAAGAGATGAGGTACAAGTGATGGCGGATGAGGCTATGGGGAGACGTCCTAAAGCCCCAGTGTACACTTGGAATTGTAGTAGTATTTGCACTGTGCGTCAGGAATCTATTGATAAATTTCGTGAGTTTCTAAGAGAATATAGTAAAAAAAGTGTAAAACAGAAGATTAAGGTGCTTCAAAGTCTAGATCCATGCAGAGTGAGAGAGAATACTGGTTTGCAGGGTCATTCTCTGGCTTGTCTATCTAGAAAAGTGTGTAATAGTGTTTTCCATCATTTTAGGATGCTGGCTGTTCATCATACTGAAATGAGAAAGTTTGTGAGACGGTTGTATTTTGCTAAAAGTCCAGCAATAAAGTTAGATGTATTGAATAGGGCTCTGTTCCGTGGATCGGTATCAGATGTAGAGAAGGTTGTTGATGAAATTCAGTTTTGTTACTTTGGTCCTGAACAAAACAGTGCAGAAAAGGACACAGTAAATGAGGAAGAAGTGGAAGAGAATGTAGAACCCTCTGTAAGTAAGACATTTAATGATCACATAACAAAATTTGCAATAATCTCTAATGAAAGACCAAATATTACTTGTATTTGTTGCCGCAGAACTCATTATAGAAAACAAACTAGGAATGTTGATCTCTACAGAAAGAGTGAAAATGAAGATAATTATAAGTGGAAGGATTTTGCCACATATATATTTCTTGAAAATTGTTTTGAATTGGGTGAAGATCAGCGTATTTGTAAATACTGTTACAACAAGTTAGAGGAAAATAGAATGCCGACCAGAGCTGTACATAATAATTTAGAATTGGATGCTATTCCTGTTGAACTTTCTGAATTAAATACATATGAGTCTATACTCATTCAATGTGTTCATCCGTTCCAGACCATAGTACGTATGGAGCCCAAAACTGGTAAATTACCTCCTTCAGATTTACTGAGAGGTTTAAAAGGTAGAGTGGTGTATTTGCCCTTGGATTTGAAAAAAAATATGGAAACTATTGATGCGGATACTTTGGAAACTGAACCATTAATTATTCTGGTTAATGGTGTACCTACAAAGAATAAGAAGATTTGGCAGGAGCTGGTAGATGTACGGAAAGTACAAAGAGCAAATTTGTATTTGAAAAGGAATAACAAATGGTATGAATCAATTTATATAGAAGAAGAAGAAGATTTACAAGAAGACACAGAAACACCAACTGGCCAAATTGAAAAACTGGACAAGTCAAAGGAAGAAGAAATTTATGAACATTTTAGCATACATCCTCTTCATTCAAAAGAAGTTATGGGAGACAATATTGATCTGTTTCAGATGAAGAAAGCAAAAGGAACTCCCGTGAGTGTATGGGAGGAGAGCTTGGAAGCACGATGTTTTCCCCAGCTGTTTCCTAAAGGAAAAGGAGGACGATACGATGAACGTCCAGAACAGATTCCAGCTTCTGAGTATCGGACTACAAGACTATATGCAGAAGATCCCAGATTTCGACAAAGTATTCCTTATTTGTTCCATCTTTTATTTGAAAGCGACTTGTCTGCACTATCTTATGCAGTAAATCACATTTTAAAAAGTGGAGTACATTTACAAAATGTGTCTGCTAAGGATTTTATGGAGAAAGTGCAGCACCGAGATGATCATTTGGAAACACAACTGATCAATCTGATGGCTTGTCAGCGTGGGACAAATGAATATTGGTACCGACGCCATGGTGAATTAAAATGCATGTTACGGAATTTAGGAACACCAACATGGTTCCTTACCCTAAGCTGTGCTGAGTACGCTTGGGATGATTTACTGGATTTCCTACGAGAGGCAAATTCAAATATAAAAACATCGAATACAAGACAGCAGGAGAACTGTGCTCATTGGATCCGGTTAATGTTTGCAGATATTTCAATCATAGATTTGAGGCTATGATGTCCTTCATCTGCAATAACAAAAATCCACCTCTAGGAGAAGTAGTGGATTTCTTTTGGAGAAAAGAGTACCAGGCAAGAGGTGCTCCTCATATTCATATGCTGTTGTGGATCAAGGATGCCCCAAAGTTTGGAACAGATGCTGATAAAGCAGTGTTATCTTACATTGAAGAATATGCAACATGTGCTATACCAAAAAGCACAGAAGAGAAAAAGTTAAAGGAGCAAGTTTTACGTTTCCAAAGTCATCGGTGTGGAAAATACTGTCGACGGAAATACAAGAGCAAAGATAAATACTACACTAAATGTCGATTTGGATTTCCTAGACCTGTTCTTTCAAATGGAAGAGTAAACAGTTTTATGTCATCTGTGAGACATACTATCACAAGAAAATCACCTAAGAATACCTACAACCTTAAAAGAAAAGAAGAATCAAAAAATATAAATGACTACAACCCAGTCATTTTATCCATGTGGAATGCTAACACGGATATACAGTATGTAGCTGACAATTCCATTGCTGTTGCTCGATATGTAACGTCTTACATTACTAAATCAGAAAAAACTGAATTGAAAGAAATGTGGGAAGAGATTTCTCACGAGAAGACTGTCAGTAAGAAGCTGTACAGTTTCAGTTTAAAGATGTTATCGCATCGAGAAATTGGATCCTACGAATGTTCAGATAGGTTATCTTCTGCAAGTCTCTACTCGAAATCAAGAAGAATAATTTGGGCAAGTTTAGGCCTTGCAGCAATGAGAAATCGGGTACTGAAATCTGTTGGAGAAATTGAATATTTGGCCGAGAATGACCCAGAAAGTACAGATATTTTGAAATCAAACATGTTGGAATCCCAAGAGAAGTCATCATCTGGAGAACATGTGTCTCTATGAAGTGCTGCAGAACTACATTTATTCACGGAAAGCCGCAGAAGACATCAACAATGGAAAATATAAAGTCATTGGTGAGGAAGGATGTTTGGTGAAGCAAACAAAAGGAAGTTTGATAAATCACAGGAAGCTGAGTTGCGACACTACTGACAAAAAGGAATTTTACTACTTGGCTCTTTTACAGCTGTTTAAACCATGGCGTACAGAGGATGAACTACTGGGAGAATTTCAAAGCTATGAAGATTCTTTTAATGCTTGCAAAGACAGTATACAATGCAGTACATTCTCAACTTATCTGCAAATGTTAAATGAAGAAATTGAACAGGAAACTACAATTGCAGCAGAAGTAGCTAGAGACAGTTCTCAGGACAGCCAAAGTTCAGGAACACTCAGTCAAGATCCCCTAGGACAACCAATCGTTGAAAATGAAGCATCAATAGCCATGAATGAAGTGGAAACGGCTATGAATCAAGCTCAAGAAGAATTTATAGACTTACAAAATTTGGAAAGACAACTGAATGAAGAGCAGCAACAAATTTATGAAGAGATCAGAAGCAAAATTGATAACGGATTTCAACATGAAAAAAAAGAGTGCTCATGCACATCATTTCATCCAATCAGGATGTATGTAAGTGGACAAGCTGGAACTGGAAAAAGTTTCTTAATAAAAGTCATCAGAAGCTACCTACAGCAAAAAACGGATTCTACTTTGTCTTGTGTGGTTACTGCTCCAACTGGGTTAGCAGCCTATAACATAAAAGGAATCACCTTACATCGTTTGCTAATGTTACCAGTGGAGCATGAGAACAAAATACAATACAACAAGCTAACTGGAGAAGCATGCTTGGAAGTTTCAAGAGTATTGAAGAAGATGCAAGTTCTCATTATTGATGAGGTGAGCATGGTATCAAACTTAATGCTTGCCTTTGTGCATTTAAGAATGCAGCTAATTCTAAGGACAGACTATGACGTGTTATTTGGTGGAAAACATGTCATAGTTTTTGGGGATCTTCTACAGCTTACTCCAGTTAAAGGACAACCAGTGTTTAATACTGTGACACATGAAGACACAAAAAAGTCATTGGGAAGCATTGGTAATGCAAATATTTGGTCCTTCTTTGAGTACAAGGAACTTACTACTAATATGAGGCAAGCAAACGATGAAGAATATGGAAGTATTCTGAAAGATATCAGGATTGGACTACTCACTGAAGCAGGCACAAAAGCATTACAGAGTCGGTTGCTACATAATTTATTTCCAAAGGAAGAAAAAGTTGCAGAGAAGATATACAAGAACATTGCAGAAAAGAAAAGTGTCATCTGCTTAATGCCAACTCTACGTGAAGGCTCAATATTCAATGAGGAGCTTTTGAAATTGGAAAAGGAAGATATCAGGAAATTGGAAGCAGTGGACAAAATTGAGGATGGAAGAATTACTATCACATTAACAGGCACACTGAAAAATAAATTGGATTCACTAGAGAAGAACATTTCTAAAACAGCTGGATTAGAAAAAAATCTATATGTTTGCATGAACTGTAGAGTATTTTTAAGGAGAAATTTGGATGTTGAAAAAGGTTTAGTTAATGGAGCTATGGGAAGAGTTGTGGGTTTTATTAATTATCAGAAAAAAGATGGAATTGAATGTTTAAAAATAAAATTTGATCAGATAGAAGAAGTTAAAGACATTTGTCGTTGTTCAGTTCGTTTCATGCTTGTGAAAGACTTATATGTACGTAGGAAGCAGTTTCCGTTTTCTCTAGCATATGCTGTAACTATTCACAAGTCTCAAGGATTGACTGTAGATTGTGCATTTGTGAACATTGGTTCAACTGTGTTCAAAGAAGGTATGGCATATGTTGCTTTGTCACGAGTGAAAACATTATCAGGTTTATTCATGATAGACTTTGATGACTCAAAAGTTAGTGCTGATACAAATTGTGTAAAGGAGTATAATAGATTAAGAAGAAGCTATGCTCCTCATTTAGGTCAGTATCCTGTGTTGGAGAAACGTGTAGTTTCTTGTAAAAGGAGAAATGAGAATATCTGTAATGAAGATGTAGAGAGGAGGAAAATAAAGAGGAGTGATGTAATTGCAAGCAAAAAGAAAAAGGAAAATGAAGAACAGGTTGTAGGATGTCATTTTGAAAATAGCTCTGGTGTCAACTGCTACGCTAATGTAGTGTTGAATGTTGCATTTTATCTGGAAAGTGTGCAAGAGCAGATAATAGTAAATCAGGGAAAAAGATTCTGTTCTGAGTTGAGTCTCCTTTTTCAAAAGTTGAGTAATGATAAAACTCAAATAGAAAGTGCTACTGAAATTAGAAAACTTTTAGATGTATGTTCAGGACGAACACAGTTTTCTCAAAATGTACAGCAAGACGCACAGGAATTCTTGATGTTTTTTCTTCAGGTACTGGAAGAAGAAGGGGTTCCCACTGAAAATTTGTTTGGTCTCTCTTATAAATGGGAACATAGTTGTGAAAACTGTTACAATATATGTGGCTCTAATGTTGATTCTGAAAGGTTTATTTATTTAACATTGCCAGAAAGTAAAACAGTCACTTTTGCTAAATTAGTTAAAGATGCTAATCATAGCATGGAATGCAGTGAGTGTAAATCTGACATGTTTTCAACGTTAATTTTAAAGGAATACGGACAATATGTAATTTTAATGATGCAACGCTGTAAAGCTGATGGTTCAAAATTTGATACTTTAATAAAAAAGTTTACAGGACAGCAATTATCAATTTCAGGAAAAACTTTTGTAACAGTTGCAATAATTTTCCATGAAGGACCTACTGTAACTTCTGGACATTACACAGTTTATCTTAAATGTGAAAAAGGCTGGACACTGTGTAATGATTCCCAATTGATTTTTAAGCAACGTTTGCCTTTTGATTTAGCAAATTCCTATCTAATCTTCCTGAAACCTAAATTTTAGAGAGATTTGGCAACATCTGTACAAAACAATTTTACCATTTTATTGGATTACCATTGGAATTTTCAAAAAAAATGATTTTACAAATTATCATTTGGCCTAATGGAAAGGTAACCAATTGTAATGTGGACTTTTTCAATTTTTAATGAAACTTTGGAAAACCAAAAATTTAGACAAAATCGGTAACATCTGCACAATTTAAATTTTGGAATGTTATTGGATTGCCATTGGAAATTTATTCAAAAAATATTTTTAAAATTACTATTTGGCCATGCGGAAAGGTAAACAATTCTATTGTGGACTTATTTAATTATTAATTAATCTTTCGCAAACCAAAATGTTACAGACAATCGGTGAGATCTGTACAATTTAAACTTTAGATTTTTATTGGATTACCATTGGAAATTTAATCAAAAAAGAATTTTAAAATTACTATTTGGCCTAAAGGAAATGGAACCAGATGTATTGTGGAGTTATTTGAGATATATTTTTGTGATTATACTTCTGAAACAAAAATGTCAGACGGTATTTTAAAGAAATAAGTATTGATATTAGATGATATTTTTTAAGAATATTATGCATTTCTATAAAGTTATGTTTATGCAAAAAGAGATTGTGGGCTTTTTTAAAACAATCTTTGAGATTGTTAATTTTTTTTTTGCCCGCTGTTAAATGATGAATGCAATTGCTTTCACAATTTATAGTGAAATGCAATATATTCTGAAAACAGCAAAAAAAAGGCAAAACATTTTTTTGAAAAATATGTAAATATGTGTACTGTATTATAAAATGTTTTATTAAATATTAATACTTTTTTCTTTTTTTTCAGATTGAGATAGAAATTTTTCGAAAATTAGAACCATTTTTAAAGCAATGAAAAATAAATTTAAATTAATAAATAATTTTTTGAGTGGGTATGGTAAGTCAAAAATTTCATGGTCCCTTTTTTCCACTGCTCCACAATCACATTTTCAGTTTTTCATTGTAGTCTCTCAAGGACCTTGTAATGTGATAATTGATTTTTAGTGTTTTTTAAAAAAAAAAAAAAAATTACGCGTACCGTACGTGTACGGTAAAAAAAAAAATCAAAAAAAGTTTTTAAAAATATATTAAAAAAAGTTAAAAGGTTAGGTTGGCTCTTAAAAGAGCTGTTGTGTTCATGCAGGGACAGAGGAAAGAAAGAGAGGGAATATTAGTCTCTACGACAAATGTGCTGATCTATTAAATTGTTCACTAGGGCAACACTGGTCTCCCTGTGAGCAATTAGATCATGACAAGTGGCGCACCGAACTAAAACCCTCGAAAACCGATGGTTGATTTCCAGAGGACGAGAAAAAGGAGATGCTCCCCCCACAGATGAAGGGCTCAGCTGACCTGCCGAAGATGGACTCGGCACTGCAGATGATGGACCAGGCTGAGCTGCTGTGGATGTGCTTGGTTGACTTACTGAAGGGTTACCTTCAGTATGTCGAGCATGTGTCCTACCGTGTACATCTTTAAGGTGTCTCAACATGGTGTGATTCCCGAAGGAATACTTCTTGTTGGGATTCCCTCTTGAAAGTACACGGCCACAAAGCTTACAAGTCACTAAGGGTGCATTTACCTTTTGCTGGCCCTCTGGAAAAGAAAAATACTCCCATATGAAAGAGCTCTTTTGTTTCCTCCTTCTCTGCCTCAAGGTAGTGCTGCTAGCCTCACTCTCAGAAGAGTTCTGCTGTTCTGCCATCGTATCACAAAGACAACTCAGCTCCTTCTCCTAAGGGATCACAAGCAGAAATGAGGGGAATGGGTGTGGTGTAGGAGAGTTCTAGAACTGAAAGTAGTTTCAACCAATCAAAAGTTGTGTTTCATGATCACATGACCCACGTACGTTACGCTTACGGTGCGCTTACGGTGCGCTTACGGTAAAAGTACGCATGCGCGTAAAAAAGACACGCGCTCGCGCGCATGCGCAAAACAGTCACTCCACAACACTTCCGCGTAACGTGCGCATGCAGCGTACGCGTTACGTGCTGTGCGCGTGTGACGTGCGTCTACGCAAATTGCGTAAATGAACGCAAACAGCGTAGAAATCTAACGTAATGAAAGCAAGACGTGCGCTTACCGTACGCGCACGGTAAAAAAAACAATTTTTTAAAAAAAAGGAAAAAAAAACAATATGTTATACTAATAAATCTTACCTGTTTATTTTATAAAAATGGTAAAAAAAAAACATATTGTAGAATTTTTAAAATTTAACCATAGTCTTTAAAAAAGGATAGAAAATTAAAATAAAAATATGTAAAAAAAAAAAATAATAAAAAAAAAAATTAGCATTTAAAAAACCTTGCAAATTCACTGAAAAAACCATGGGTTTCACACACGTTACAGTTAGGAATTAGCATTTAAAAAACCTTGCAAATTCACTGAAAAAACCATGGATTTTACACACGTTATAGTTAGGAATTAGCATTTAAAAAACCTTAGAAATTCAATGAAAAAACCAAAGGTTTCACACATGTTATAGTTAGCTGGACATTTCACTCGTAAAAAACCAATGAAATTTCCCCGTTATAGTTAGTTCAGCTAACTATAACTCGCGCGCCCACAATGCACTACTGATGACGTCACATATTACATCACTCATGACATGGTCACTGACATCACTCATGACATCACTGATGACATCTCAAATGACATCACTGATGACATCACTGATGACATCATCCTTGTGATAGAGTGGCAGACCTCCTCTTCCCCTAATATAACCTTTGATACACACATTCAAAAATAGAGACAAAAATTTTCAAAACAATGGACATACCAATACCAATTACAACAACCTATTCAGTAATTCTAAGATCCACATACACATCCACTCATTCACCAACAGTCCTATACAGTCACTCATACATGCACTCACTCATCATATGTACTCATACACCTATACATCCTGTTACACAATGCCACTCATCCATAGAGTTACTCACACATAGTCACTCATGCTAATAAAGAAACAAACATACATTTATTAGCTTATACAGTTAAACACACACCACCACACTTACTTCTACGGAAACTTACACATAGTTAGTCTAAAAAACAATCACTTATAGAAACACATACTTATTCATACAGGAACTCTTTCAATCTCTCACTCTCACATATACTCACTTATATACACCAATAGTCACATATACTAGTTTAATAGATATGTAGTTACTCATAAAGACACTATTGAGACAGTCAATCACTCACTAACACACCCATACACACACTCATCCACCCATACAGTCCTGCACACATGTTGTCTTCAACACATACAAAGAGTGAATCACTCATTCATGCACCAATGCACTACATAACACCCCCCACCGAACCATACAGACACTCAGACTGATACTTAAATAAAGAACTATTAACCTATATAGATACCCATGAAGCTACTCACCAACCCATGCAGCCACTTATACACAAAGTGAGAGACTGATACAGATATTTTCATATTTAAACATTACTCAGTAAGCCATGTATTCACTATGATACACTTAATCAGTCAGTTACACAAAATTTTTTTTTAAAAAAAGCATCCATTTAGACACTTATATACCCATTTATTCTTCCATTGACCTTGAGATCTACATAAATATAAAACATATTTAATTTTCAGAAAAACACACATTCACTGGATGATGTCATCAGTGATGTCATTTGAGATGTCATCAGTGATGTCATGAGTGATGTCAGTGACCATGTCATGAGTGATGTAATATGTGACGTCATCAGTAGTGCATTGCGGGCGCGCGAGTTATAGTTAGCTGAACTAACTATAACGGGGAAATTTCATTGGTTTTTTACGAGTGAAATGTCCAGCTAACTATAACATGTGTGAAACCTTTGTTTTTTTCATTGAATTTCTAAGGTTTTTTAAATGCTAATTCCTAACTATAACGTGTGTGAAACCCATGGTTTTTTCAGTGAATATATATATATATTACACCAAGATACTCCTCCTGGTATTCCTAGCCCAGGGAGGGGTGGCGCAATGCCGGCGGAGAATACCGGTGTTTAATATTCAATGTCAAACGGAGTTCCACTCGCGCTCTCAGACCAAATCAGATATCAGGAAACCACAAAAGTTTTGGCAGCAAAGTGGAGGGTTTATTCAACTCATAAACCCGCCGTGTGATGCGTTTCACCCCCGAAAGGGCTTGTTCACACAGCAGTATTGATCGAAACTATGGCAATACATATGCTTCCTGCGGAAGTGATAAACCTAGTGAAAGGACTTCTCAAATCATTATTACATTCAAGTCCCGCTGGATGACATCTTTTCATGGCTTTGAACCAATGTTAAACAGTATACAATCAGTCTAATTCATTTGTATTCATGCATCTAATCCTGTATATCTTCGTACAAAGTTACATGTATTATATCCCAACAGAATTAGATACTAAAGTCAATTCGACCCGCAAACAACGAAAATTCGTTTTGCGTGTTATGTAGTGTCAAATATAGTAGTTTCAGCCACCCAGTTGGAATCACATGGCATGATTAATGCTTCTTTATATTGATGTCATCCAGTAGCTATGCATATTCTCTAGCGTACGTAGTCTATCCCCGTTTTTTTGCAAGGCATTGTGGTACTTGTAGTGAAATGCGTAGCCTAACGCATGCATTCAGGTCGCTGCTAAATTTTATGCACTGCGGCGATCATATATGAAATTGAGTAATACTCCCTTATTAGTGGGTGTACACTTCTTTTGATGTCGACAAAGTGCTCCATTGGCCTCTCCTTACTTACAATTCTTGTGATCTGTGTATAATACCCCAGTGGGGTGAATACTTGTGTTTGCTTAGTGCTTCTAGTGGGTGAACCCATAGTAGAAATCCAAGGTCATAAACAAGGTATATATCAACAGGTGAGGCTACGTCAACATTCCAAAGTTCATGTTGATTTTTTTCTAATGCAAAAAAACATGGTTATCATGAGATGGGAAGTCATTGTATTGTCCATTAAATTGCCAGGCTTGTTCACCCCCTGTAAAAAAAACCCTAGTGCTCTTGAAAATTTAATAATCAAATGTAATCAACACAAGTTAAAATCTTATCTGCATCTTGGTGTATGGTTGGAGGATGGTGTGAAGAAAAGGGTAGGGAGGGATCCCGTTGCCACTGGCTTGAGATAAATTCCCTTCCTTTCCTCCTATAAGAGAGAGATATATAGTACATAATGTGAGACAAATGCATTTTTCATATATCTTGTGTGAATAAATGTTAATATTACATAAACATTATAAACTAAAACGTTCCTGAAGAAACAATTATTCTCTGAATTGCAACACCACCCGCTATGAAACCACCATTCTTCTTGTAGGTGTATTGCCATCTCGTCATCCAAGTTATGTCCATTAGGGAAACGGGTGCACATACCTATGATGTGTCTAGATTCTCGCTGTTAAAGTCGTAGAACACGGTTTCCTCCTCTTACCATAGGTGAGACTTGTTCTATGGCATAGTATGACAGCTTCATGTAATCTGAGTAGTGATGGTTTTCAAAATGTCGGGTAATGGGATACTGCTTGTCTGCATTTGTAATGGCCCTCATATGTTCCAGGACGCGTTTTTTCGCCATATGTGTCGTACTGCCCACGTATCTGAGTTTACATGGACACTCTAACACATAAATGACGAATGTACTAGTGCACGTCAGAAATTGTGTTGGACTACTCATGGTTTTGGTACTCATGTTCCAAAATTCTTTAACCATCTGGCTATTTCCACAGGCCTTTCAATGGCCGCATGGGAATAAACCTTGTAGTTCAATTCCCCTGCTACCTATGTCTCTAGTTAAATCACTGTGCACTAGTAAATATTTTTTTAAATTACGTCCTCTTCTGTATGTTACAATTGGTCAATCTGGCAGGTTCTTACCTATGATCGGGTCACTTTTTAGCACATTCCAGTGGCGTGTGATAATCCTACGTATCTGGTTTGAATTGCCATTGAATGTGAGAATCATGCGAGTTGTGTTTCATCCCCATTGTCTGTGGTATCTGCTTGTGTTGTCCCTTATATAGGCATTATAATATGGGGGTTCCCAAGCCAGGATGGTCTCAGTCTTGGGCTGTAGGGGCGCCACCTGGCCGCTTCCGACCTGGTGTCTTGAGTATACCACAGAACCTGCCTGATCTGGGACTTTCTCACGTTGATCGTGAGGCCTGCTCCCCGCAGCACCATAAATACTTCCCAGAGGTGGTGCAGATGTTCTTCCCAACTGGTGCTGAACACTGCAATGTCATCCAGGTAGGCGGTACTGAAATCTTCCAGTCCGGCCAACACCTGGTTGACCAACCTCTGAAAGTTGGCAGGGGCATTCTTCATCCCAAAGGGCATAACCCGGAATTGGAAGTGCCCATCTGGTGTGGAGAAAGCTGATCTCTCTCTTGCCCCATCAGTCAAGGTGATCTGCCAGTACCCAGACATTAAGTCAAACGTGCTGAGGAACCGGGCAGCCCCTAACTGATCAATGAGCTCATCAGCTCTGGGGATGGGGTGCACGTCACTTCTGGTGACTGATTTGAGCCCTCGGTAGTCCACACTAGGGGTGGGCGGAATTTGCGTAGTCGCGCTACGCAAAGCTCCACGAAACGGTAAAAAATCTCTGCGAGCATGCAGAAATTTCGCAAACACGCGGAATTGCTTGTTCGCAATGCTTTTTTCCTGTTCACGAATGCTGTTTCCGTGCTCGGGGGGAAATATCTTGCGAACAAGCAAGAAATTCCACGAAGCCGCAGAACGCAGAATTTTGGGTAATTCCGCAAATTCCACAAGCGGAACGGAATTTACTGCCCAGGCCTAGTCCACACAGAACCGAAGTTCTGGCGTGACACCCGGTGCAGCAGCCTTCGGGACCATGACCACTGGGCTGGCCCAAGGACTGTTTGAGGACTCAACGCAAGCATCTTGGAGACCTCCTCCTTGATGCAAGCTCTCACCCTGTCAGTCACTCTGTAAGTTTTGTGCTTAACAGGAGGACAGTCCCCAGTGTCTACATCATGGACGCACTAATCAGTGACACTGGGAATCAGGGAAAACAGATCAGAAAACTGTCCCAACAACTGGTGGCAGTCATTCTGTTGCTCAGGGGTCAGGGTGGAAGAGAGGTTTACACCATCCACTGACCCATCTTGCTCTGTTGCAGACAGGAGGTCAGGAAGAGGCTCAGTCTCCTCCTCCATTCCATCATCTGTCACGAGTAGCATGCCCACTTTGGACCTCTCCAAGTGGAGCTTCAGGAGGTTTACATGCAGGACCGGCAAAGGGTTCCTTGGAGACCGCAAGTCCACCAAGTAGGTGACATCACTCTTGCGCTCCACCACCTCAAATGGGCTGGTCCACTTATCCTGGAGCACACAGGGCTCCACTGGGGCCATGACCCACACTTTCTGACCAGGCTGAAGCTCAACCAGAGTGGCATTCAGGTCGTACTACTGCTTCATCTCCTCCTCGCTGGCTTCCAGATTTGCCTGAGCAAGTTGTCTGAATCGCCTAGTCTGGTTTCTGAAGCCCAGCATGTAGCTATATACATCCTGGGGAGATTTCCTGGGAGTTTGCTCCCAGCCTTCCTTGACCAAACTCAGAGGTCCTCTTACTGGGTGACCATAGAGAAGTCCAATGGGGCTGAGCCCTAGGGACTTCTGTGGCACCTCACGGTAAGCATAGAGAAGGCATGGCAAGAGGACGTCCCACTTACGCCTCATAGGTTCCTCAAGACCCACAAATATGCCTTTAAGGGTCCAGTTGAATCTCTCAACCAGCCCATTACCTTGGGGTGGTAAGGAGTGGTGAACTTGTACGTTTCACCGGACTCCTGCCACAGGGACCTCATATACTTTGAAATGAAGCTTGTACCACGGTCTGACACCACCTCTCTGGGGAACCCCACGTGGAAGAAAATCCCCATCAGTGCACGTCCCACCACGGGGGCCGTCACAGTCCAGAGAGGGATGGCTTCCGGGTACCGGGTGGCATGGTCCACCAAGACCAGGATGAACCTGTTGCCCATGGCTGTCTTGAGATCCAGAGGCCCCAAAATGTCAATACCCACCCTTTCAAAGGGGGTGCTGACCACAGGGAATGGATGGAGAGGAGCCTTGTGCTTCCTCCCACTCTTTCCACTTGCCTGGCAAGTCTGACAGGTCCTGCAATGAGTGTATGAACTCTTGCACATTTGGGGCCAATAAAAGTGGGTGACAAGCCTTTCAAAGGTCTTGTCCTGCCCCAAATATCCTGCTAAAGGCACATCATGAGCCACCCCCAGTAGAAAGGCTCTGAAGCGCTGGGGTATCACCATCACACGGGCTCACCCAGGCTTAGCAACCTTAGGCTCACTATACAGAAGCCCATTCTCCCAGTAGATCCAATGTGATCCAGACTGATCATCTGCTGCCTGGTTTGCAACCTGTTGCCGCAAACCCACAAGAGAAGGGCACTTCCTCTGCTCCTCGCAGAACTCTTCCGTGGAGGGTCCTCCTTCCTGCTGCCAATGGGTCAGCTCAGGCAGGCCCCTCAGTTCAGCTACCTGCTCCCCTGTAGGTTCCAGGGCATCCCCTCAAGGTCTGCCTCCTCCTGGACCATGGGAACTGTGGGGGCGGGTTTCCCATGCCCCCGTCCTCTTCTCTTGAAGGCAGGTACCTGGGCCACTCTTCAGGCTCCAGGTCCTCTTGAACACCCTTACTGGCTGCCATGGACTGAGTGGTCACGCATGCCCACTCAGGTAAACCCAACATGCGCTGCCACCAGAGAGAGGAGCTTCTAAAGTCTTGGCTTTGAGTTCCAATTCCCTCAACACTCTCTCATTTTCAAAATGCATTTTCTTTTCCTCTAAGGCTTCTTCATTTGTAATTCCATCCCAAGCTCTATTTTCTTGCTCTCTGTGTCCTTCTGACCATCTATTTTGTGCCTAGCTAGCTCCAACTTATGCACACTCTCCCTGTCCTCCAGCTCTCCTGGGGACAGGCCCTTGGAAGAAACACTGCTGCCCGCCCTGGAAGGTACTTTCTCCCCGTTTGGGCCCAAAGGCCCCTCAAGCTGCCCATCTAAATTCTCTGCCTCCACTACCGGCTCCTCAGGATTCTCACTGGCATTCCTAGATTCTACCCAGGCCCTCAGCGCCTTTTGGTATCCCTCTTTCCTGGTGAGGCCTTTAAAAGAGATTTTATATTTCTTGCACAGAGCCTTGAGGTTTTGCACATTGTACGTATCAATTCTCTCCTCTTCCAATTCAATGTCAACAGATGCAATAGAAGTTGGCTTACTCATGGTAGAAAGACTGGCAGTTCTCAAGAATCTAAAATAGAAAAGAAGTTCCAAGGAAACAAATCTACCAAGATGTGTGTGGTTGCGTTATGGTCTGCACTCACTAATAGTGTACACCAATCACTGTATATGAGTCCCAAATTCAAGTCTAAATCCTCACCGCTGACCACCAATGTTAGATCCAGGGGTCTCTAGTTGGCAATGGTTGGCACCTTTGACCAAATAGGAACCCTCGTGTTTAGTCAGGGTAGGGGGCTACACTCATAAAATAACCCCTGCTCACCCCCTTGGTAGCTTGGCACGAGCAGGCAGGCTTATCTCATAGGCAGTGTGTAAAGCATTTGTGAACACATACAGTAATACATTGAAAACACTACAGATGGACACCACACAGGTTTAGAAAAATAAGTATTCTTTACTAAACTTAACACAAGACCAAATGACAAAAATGCACAATACTGTAATCAAAAAAATAGACTTTAAAATGGTAGGAAATAGCTTAGTTCACTTTAGATTGTAAATGCAACACTTTACTCTCAAAGTACCTTGGATGCGTAACGCAAAGCAAACAAAAGGGGCGCAGGGAAAGTGATGCGTCGGTTCCTTACACTCAGGGGAGTAGATGCATCGGTTCCTTACTGCTGCGCAGGGGAGTTGATGCCTGCTTCCTTACTGTGTGGGGAGGCGCTGCGTCGGTTTCTTACTGTGACCTGATGACGCTCCGATGCGATGCGACAAAATGGCTTCTTGGTTACGATGTGACAACGTTGATGCGATGCGTGCACGCCCGACGGCCGTGCAGCAATTCGATGAACTTCTGAGCCGCGACCCGCCCTGCGACACGCTTCTCCGGTGATGCAACGGCGACCTCTGCGGCGGCGGCATGCTTCTCCGGTGATGTGACGCGCTTCAGCGATGCAATGGTGACAGAGGCGGCACGTTTCCTCGGCGATGCGACGGCAACTGCTGCGGCTGCGACACACTTCTCGTCGTTGAGTCGCGCTTCCAGCTCCCAGCGACACACAGTCGCTCAGAAGGCCCAGTACAAAAGCAGGCACTTCAATTCCCAGCAAGGGAAATCAGGGGGGAGCTGGTGGTGAAGTGTTGTATCCCTGAGACTTCAGTCAGGAGGCAAGCACAGTTCAAGCCCTTGGAGATCTTTTTCAAGATGATGAAAGCACACTCAGTCCTTTTCTCCTTTCATTGGCAATGAAGCAACCACTGCAGGCCAACCCCCAAACACACAGCACAGGGGTAGTCTCCTCCTTCAGCTTCCAGGTTCTTCTCCTCAGCAAAGGTTCGTCTTGATTCCCAGAACTGATCTAAAGTTCTGGGGTCTGGGTCCCCCTTTTTATATCCACAAATCCTTTGTCTCTGAAGGCAGAGAGTGTCTGTACCTAGTCCAAACCAGTTCTGGGTGCATTCTGCCAGTGCACAACTCCTTCCTTTGTCAGTATGGGCCAGGGTCATCAGATGCACCACGGGAGGTGGAGCCAGCATTGTGGAAGGCAGGCACACTCCCTATTCAGGCCCAGGTGCTACTCCTCCCACCACTCCTCGTGCAGATAGGTCTATTCAGCCTTGTGCTGACTCACGCTGTCTCCTGGAGCCACCCCAGCCCCTGTCACTCACCAACCAGACATTGAATACACAACCTAGCAGAGGCAGGCTTGGATGGTTAGGCAAGAAAATACCTACTTTCTACACAGAATGTTAAAACCAACTTCACTAAAAGATGTATTTTATCATTCTGGGTTCAGGCATACTAAATTCGTTTTTCTACCATGTTCCCTGGGTCAGTTATGATTATAAGGTGTTATAATCAAACTGCCCATTCTGGCCTATGGGAACAGGTAGCCTTGCAATAGTGAAAAACGAAAATGGCTGTAATTCACTATCAGAACATGCCACACATATTAGGGCATGTCGTACCTTTTACATACAATGTACCCTGTCCTTGGGCCTACCTTAGGAGTGGCTAATATGTAGAAAAGGGAAGGTTTAGGGACTGGCAAGTGGGTGCACTTACCAGTCAACATGGCAGCACTAGGCTGCACACAGGCTCTGCAATGGCAGGCTTGAGCCACAGGTTACAAGCTGCTCCGGTGGGTGGCACAATCAGTGCTGTAAGCCCACCAGCAGCATTTAATTTACAAGCCCTGGGCACACACGGTGCACTGTACTAGGGTCTGACAAGTAAAACAAATAAGCCAATCATGGAGTCACTAATCCATTACATCAATTTAACATAGGGAGCACTTCCACTGTGGCACTGAATAGCAGTGGCACAGTGCCCAAAGCATATAAACCAGCAAAACAAATAGCAAAAACATGGGAGGCAAATGCAAAAAAAATGGAAGGGAGACCCACGCCAATGGTGCCAGGTCTAACATTGAGTCAGGGCCTTCCCATGGCAGCCTAAGCGAGTGGAGTGGTGGGCGCCTTTGGTACCTCTAGTGGACCTGGATGCGAGGAGGAGAAGCAACTCAACTTGAGCGGAGCTGGTTGCTGCGGTGAACATTCTACGTGACCCTTCCATTTCCCTCGCTTAGAGCATATACTCATTAATACAGTATGGTGGGCGGACAGGTCTGTGATTTGAGACTTGAGGGCCCATCCATATCAATTTCCCATCTGAAGTGCCTTCACAACACTTACGACGGGCACTGCTACCACTGTTGTTGACACTTTCCTGAATCATATGTAATGGGGAATCTCAAGGGCTGCTCTTGCCCTCAGTGTCCTGAATATACAGTCCCTGGGTGAGGCGGGCCTTTTGATGCTAATATAGATATTTTTTATAAACCTCGCCTGAGACCATAGTTGTTCCTTTTTACTCTTGACTATGACACACTGTGCCAAACTATTATAACCCCACATTGATAACATTTATATTTGAAGGGCTTTTCAAACAGCGATACATAGTATTCATCTGCACTTAGTGATATAGATAGGTAAGACACAAAACATGTGTAAAATGCAAAATGACAGTGATAACCACCAGGAAGCCTATCCTACCCTATTACACGCACAACAACCAGATTCATCTCCAGTAGGTATGCTTGGATCCAAGCATCCTCCAGACCAGTTGGATATGATTTGTGGTGGTATAGTGGATGCTCGTACAGTGGTGGAAGCCAAGGAGAAAACTTTGACCATTGACTTCAAGTTGCTTTGGAGAATCGCTTCAAATTATCTGATAAAGTTACTAATAATGAACAGACATAGAACAGTGCCCTCACACAGACACTCTTGCTGTCAAGTGCAGGATTTTTCTAAGCGAATAGGACAAATGGAGAACAGAATAGAATAAGAAAAGGGGCACTTCAGATACAATAATGTGCACATATTTGGTGTCCCCAATTGTCTGAAGAGAAACAACGCAACACTCTACATAGAACAATGGCTCAAAATGAATATTGCTCTTGAAATGGTTTCTCAGTACTTTGTGGTGGCGCATGTGCAAAAAGTGCCAATGAAATGGTCACCTCTATGATGGCCATCATGACCAATAGTCTCTCGAATTATGAATTTTTGAGATCGTGGTGCAATGTTGATGGTGGCCAAAAACCTTGGGTGCATTACTCTTGAAAACTTGCATGTGCTGCTATTTCCTGATTACAATGTTGCAGAATAGCATAAAATATCATTGTTCATACAACTAAAGAAGAAGTTACAGTGTCTGTGCTTGTGCTATGCATTACTATTACACACAAAACTATAAATAACCTCAAAACAACATTTGCATTTCTTTACAGAGATGACCAAGGCATGGGATTGGGAGGAGAGATGCACGGCAGGCAACATTGCACCGCCCGGGCAGTAACCATCTGCATCGCCTAATCCACAAAGAGAGAGCACCCAACAGGAGGCCCCCACTGTATCTGCCCATAAACAAGTGCCAAACCTTAATTCAAACACGTTGAGAATGACAGGATGCTGTGGTGACTGCCACAGCTCTGAATGGTTTAGCTGCTATCCCAGTGTTGTCATTTTATACATGACTTTAACCAATGACGCACAATCTACCAATGACGAGGACTTGTTATCACCCAATATGCCACTGATCACACCGCAAACAACTGATGAACTCATCTGATTCTACGGTTCCATTGGCTGTCAGAGGGGTCTGGCTCTGAAGATCAAACCATTACCCACACTGGTAACTATATGTAGTACCTTTCTGATCTACCCCATTACGCCTGCTCTTATATACCCAATCTTTTATGTCTTGGAGGCAACTGTGCTTGCCTCAGTGATAACTAGTGCTGAATATGGTTCAACTGCCTTACTAGATTGGTAGGTACCCTAATACAAAACCGCCACTTTGCATACTCTTTAAATACCACACTGTGGCTCCACTTCCATCCTGCAAATACAGGTCGACCGGATGAGGCTGACGTGGCTGCCCTCCAGTTATGTAGTTCCCTGCCCGTCAAAGTGAAGCATTGGAATGGATTATGTTTTTTGACAGTTTAGTTTGTATTGAACGGAAAATTTGGGGATCCTGACAAATTATGTAGACAACTTTTAGGGGCAGGGTAGTGATACTCTAACATCCTAAGACTGGTGATGGGAGAGTCAGGAGTAAAAACATAACTTTTTCTTTATCAGCACCGGCACCATGGTCCACATCGCCAATTTAAAAAAAATGTGGGCTCCCACCTTTTGTAAATATA
Organism: Triturus cristatus; assembly: GCF_964204655.1. Classification (NCBI taxonomy): domain Eukaryota; kingdom Metazoa; phylum Chordata; class Amphibia; order Caudata; family Salamandridae; genus Triturus; species Triturus cristatus. The sequence continues at coordinate 1,139,727,895 of NC_140581.1, forward strand.
AGCCTACTGGGGTAGGCAAGGGCCTGGGGGGTTGCCACTTATATTTTTTGAGGGGAGCATGTAGCCCCCTTCCTCAAGCCTTTCTTAGGCCCTGAGGACCTCATCCACCAGGACTGCTTTTATTAAAATTGGGAGGAGAGCATGTGACCCTTCTTCCTGAGCATTTCTATGCCACAGGTATACATCCCCTTGGGCCAACTGTTTTTATAGGGGAGGGGGCATGCAGACCCCCTTCTCTAAACCCAGAGAGGCCCGAGGAACACAATCCCATGAGAAAAAGATTACATTTTGGGGAGTAAGCATGTGGCTTCTTCCCTGAGCCCATCTGCTGGGGCCTGATGACTGCAGCAGCATCCTGGGGATCCTATCACTCGGGATTCTGCTGTGTTCCCTACCTGGTATAGTTCAGGAAGGGAATACAAACTTTATCCACTGCCTGCATTCTCCTTTGCAGGGAACACAACTCTGTTGCCACCCGGTTGGTTGCAGAGACAAATGGGCTCCTGCTAGGCAGGTACAAAGTGAAAGTGGTGGCACACATTGGTGCCAGAATGGGTACTGCCTGGGGACCCAGCAGATGACACAGATGACTTGGGGCCCTCCGTGGCCCCTAATGATTTTGGCTATGATGGGTGCCCCAGGTGGGCACAGGGGCACCCACTTTAAAAAAATAGCCAGCTCCCACTGTCACCCACTATGGGTATTTGCTGGGGCTACGGGGGCAGTGAAGCTCCAAGCTCAGCCACCAATGATTTTATTTGTTGCGGGTTCCACAGGTGGGCAAAGAACACCCCCTTTAAATAATTAGCCGACTATGGGTGCTGGCAGGGGCTCCCTTACAGCTCACACTGTGGCCCTCAACTTAAAAAATGAAAGGCGTCGAACCCCCAGTTGGGCACTGGGGCACCCATAAAAATAACAAAAAAAGAATAGGTAATGAAAATGAATGATAAACTATATTTTTGTCTTCCTGCTGGTGCCCTTAGAAGAGGCGGGGGCACCGCCAACCACTTTTTTTATGTTATGGAGTGCTGCAGGGAGCTCAGCAGCCCCTCAGCAACATTTAAAAATAAAACACAGTAAATCTCCTAGGGCACGGAGTATTTTTTTTTAAGTGCTTTAAGTTGGAGCTATATACTGGAGTGCAAGGACCCCCTTGTAGTTTATTATATAAGGGGGAACATGGTAGCCTAAATATGCTTAAAAAAGACTTGAGATGTTAAAGCAGTTGAAATTCACTGGAAAAAAATTGTTAAAGGGATGCTATAGTTAGGTGAAGATGTCAGTTAAACAATACTGTTTTAAATTAACAAAACCACTAAAATTCTCCAGTTGTAGTTATCTCAAGCAACTATAAGTCCTCCCTTAAGGTAAATATAACTCAAGCCTTCACCATGCACTGTTAATTACCTTCCATATTACATTACTCATGACATGTTCTATGACATTATTGAGAAGATCACTGTAATATCTGAAATAATATCATTGATAATAACACTGTGCATATATTTGTATATGCAAAATGAAAATTTTGCTGGACATTCTCATATTTTATGCAATTGTAATAATTTTGTTGTACTGTGCCTTGATCAAACCATCATACCATACTCTTAGAATTAGCCTTGACCGCAGCAAGAAGACACCTAGAGAGCCAGTTCTGCTTGGAAAGGCCAATTTCTGTCATAGAAAGAGTACTTTTGGCCCTATTACGAGTCTGGTGGTCCGAGGACCGCCAGACTCATGGTGGTGGATCCACCCACTGCCGCACAGGTGGTACGACTGCCCAATTATGACTTGGGCAGTCGGACTGCCTTCGGACTGCTGGCTCTGCCAGGGAATTGCCGTTCCCTGGCTTAGGAGTGGTGGTCAGTGGCTACAGTATGCTTGGCAGGACAGCCATGGCCCCGCCAAGCATATTACAAGTTTCTCCTCAGCCAGGTTTTTCATGGCGGTTCCACCCCCATGAAAACTCTGGCGGAAAGGAAACAAAACGGGCCCTACAGAGCCCCCCTGTGCCTCAAACATATGTGTATGCACAAAGGGGGGAATAGCATGTGCTCCCCTTTGTGCATGCACATAGATTCCTGTACAACGTGGACTTTCAAGTCCATGATGTGCAGTAACCTTGTAGTGTGGTCCCATTGCGGTGCCTTTGTTAATGGCACTGCTGCCTTTTAAAGAGGCACCGCCATGAGACTGCCACGCCGCCCACCAGTGGACTACGAAAAAGTGATAATCTGGAGGAGACAGCACAAGCCTTGGTAAAGCAGTGGCACAGCAGTTTGCACCGCAGCTCTACAGTTAGTCCAAAATGAGTGCTGTGTTAAAAGGTAAAGGTGGGGAGAATGTTAGTATGTATGGAGTTTGTGGGTGATTTCTAGAGTGGGCATGTAAGAGACTCAAGTGGGTCAGTGGAGTAAGTGCTAGTGTGAATAGGATGGTGTTTGACTAGATGAGTAAGATGTATACAAACTGATGGGCATGAGTGTTACCATGAGGGAGATGAAGGGGTAAGCAGTGAAATGAGTGCTCTGTCTGAATCTGTAAGTTAGTGGCTTGTATTCAGACATTTTATTCAAATGCAGAGACACTTCCATCTGCTGGAGAGGTAGGGTGTGGCAATTGGATACACCTGGCTGTTTAGAAGATAGTGAAGCATGTACAAAGTAAAAATAGTAGTTTAGCCCTCACCAAGGAGTTGATACAAATATTTATGTAGGCATACTTCTGGTGGGACTTGAAGGAGATGGCAAGTCTGGCCTAGTTTCCCACTGACCTCCATTTTTCTTTTCCTGTGGTCCTCCTAAACTGCGACCCTTAGATATTAGGACTCAGATGGCGAAGTTTCCAAGCAGTATTTATAGCAATTACTTACAAATGAGAAGGGGATATGGAGCATGCCAGTATCCGAAGCAGCCTGTCGGGCATGGCATTTTGAGAGCTTGAACTAACAGTTCGGTATACCCTGAAAGGCATCACTGAAAATCTGTGATAGGCAGGGTGGACACCAATCTAGCATTGTGGGCCTATACTCCATACAGGCCTATGTTACTGGTTCATTTGAAACTGTGAAATGAAAATTCCTCTCACTGGTGACAGCACCTCACAGTGATGAATGTTTGTGGGAAAATCAAGGGTGCTCTTTGGAAGGAGATTGCCCCTACCCACAAAGACAGTGGCAGGTTTGCACATCATCACTGAAGGCTGATGAGTGCTCTGTTGTAAATCGGAGGTGGTGATATCCTGTTAGTAGTGTGCTAGTAGGTAACCTCATAGTGGGTAAGCAAGTTTCAGAATGAGGAATCATGCACATGGAATTATCTACCAGCAAAACATGTGCATGACGCCACATGTACAGTGAGACTCTTAGGCAATATTACTTTTTTCACACTTTATCACCTCCAGAAATCTGCTTTCATTGTACCTTGATAAAAGTAGTTTGTACTAAGCAAGCAATTGCATCTGCCAAAAATATTTTAAGATCCAGACCCAAATTAAAACAATAGAAGATAAATAACTACAAGGCTGCTGCTGCTGATTCTGGGCAATTTCAGGGCGAACTACTTCTGGATGCCTTTCATCCCTGTGAGAAATCATCCAAGGACACTGCTTCTTGCAATTCATCAGACTGTGTAACATCATTTGCCTGCATGGGGAGAGTCGCTGAGACTGCTGGGGACTCAATGTCCCATAATCCCTACCTTGACTCTCAGCTGAAACAGATTTCCAACACCTCTTATGGCGTGCTACAGTCCAGTTCCTCGGGGGCTGCTGCTTCTGGACCATTTTGGGGCAAACTACTTCTATCTGCCTTTCATCCCTGTGGGGAATCCGCCAAGGACACTGCTTCTTGCAGTCCATCAGTGTGTGTAACATCGCTTGCCTGAATGGGGAGAGATGCTGTGGGAGACACCGCTGCTACTGAGTACTTAATGTCCCATAATCCCTACTGTGACCCTCAGCTGAAACAGATCACCAATGCCCCTTAAGGCACTCTGCATTCCTTCTAATGTTGATTGCACCACCTTGATTATGGAGCTGAAGGGCGAGGTGGGGGAGCTCAAAGCCTTTATCTGCCAGCTATCGATTACAATAAAGCAACTCCGGCTCACCTCAGATACCAATGCGCCTATTACTCAGGTTAATGCTCAGCCATTGGCTAATAAGTTCCCTGACGCGCCTCTTGCACCAGCCAGCACTGACAGCATTGCCACCTCGTGGGGACTTCAAGCCCCAGTGTGCCCTGCTCCCAGGAGGGAGGAGCCTACATCGCCCTCGCGCTAAAAAGTGCCAAGAACCACCGCGGCGCGGGACACGCCTCTTGCACCAGCCAGCACTGACAGCATTGCCACCTCTTGGGGACTTCAAGCCCCAGTGTGCCCTGCTCCCAGGAGGGAGGAGCCTACATCGTCCTCGTGCTAAAAAGCGCCAAGAATCAACGCGGCACAGGACGCGCCTCTTGCACCAGCCAGCACTGACAGCATTGCCACCTCATGGGGACTTCAAGCCCCATTGTGCCCTGCTCCCAGGAGGGAGGAGCTTATATCGCCCTTGCGCTAAAAAGTGCCAAGAACTACTGCGGTGCGGGACGCGCCTCTTGAACCAGCCAGCACTGACAGCATTACACCTCGTGGGGACTTCAAGCCCCAGTGTGCCCTGCTCCCAGGAGGGAGGACCCTACATCGCCCTCGCGCTAAAAAGCGCCAAGAACCAACACGGCGCGGGCCGCGCCCGTGCGAGGCCCGGGCCAAGGGCGGGCCCGTCCTTGCCCGTCATTGACAGGAAGAGGCATGGCAGGGCCAGACCCTTTACATCTGACTTCTGGGATAAAATCTTGAAGACACTTAAGGTACTGTATTGTCTAAGGACAGTGTAGTATACTTGGCCCTGTTGCAAATTATTTACCCTCAGGAGCTCGATTCGGTTCCCTTATCATCTTTGTATTCCAACTGCCCTATCGCTTTCCTCCCCTCATACATATAGACCCAAACTACTCACCTTTTGTTCTATAATGGGCAAAAGAAAAACTATGGAGGGTACGGGGGGCAAGTGGTTCCACTGGTGGGGCAGGAAAGGAGAAAAAGGCTAGGAAAATAGCTAAGAAAGTAGCCACGAATAACAACTGCGTCATGGATAGAATTGACAACCTTATTATAGAATGCGAAGGGATATTGGGAGTTGATCTCCCGGTTCCCTCCAATCCTGTCAAATCGACACCCTTAAGAGACCCTATTCCCCTACGCCCCACCATTGTCCCACCAATGTTCCAGTAAACACAACGCAAGGAAACAGCGGCTTGTCGAGAGACAATACAGTCTGGTTCTGCTCTGCAGATGCCCAACACCCCTCCCCAACTGCCCACCTCTCTTGCTCAGGACACTGCATGTCACATAGAACCCTCAATTATCTGTACAAATCGATTTACAGTTCTGGCCGGGGAGCCTGACTCCCATGAGGAAGTACAATCTCCACATCCCATTACAACTTTGGAGAAGAGTCTTATTGAGATAGACGATATTGGCTCTTCATCCCAACAGACCCTTCTCCACATTGTTAAATTACTTAGGGAGGAGGTTGGGTCTCTGAAAGTAACAATTGAGGAGCTAGTGGCTACTGTCAAACTCCTAGTTTCAAGTAACACATTCCATGCTCCAGTCACCTGTGCAGTATCCAACACTCACCGCACACCAACGCTAGGAGTCCAAAAAGACAGTGCTCCGTCACTAGCCCTCGCTGTTCCATCGCGGCGACCCGTTAAGGTTCAGCCTATTAAGTCAGTATGCCCTCTTGGAATTCTCCCCCCCAACACTTTGCAAAAACAACTTTATTCACAAGTAGCTGCAAACTGCAGAAGTCTAGTTAACGTTCCGCCCGTTCCTCCTTTGGGTGGAAATACACTCTTTCAACAATGTGCTAACCTTGCTCCACTAATCAAGCCCAGACAGTTTTTATGGTTAATGTCCCCAAAATTGGCACAAGAAATGAGAATGTTGAGTCCCTGATAAATAAGTCCATACACTGGCTGCGCCATGTCAGGGTTTGCCCCTTGTTGATCAGGGAAGACATAGTCAGAGCAAGGAGACGCACGTCCATTAACCAACCATCGGATTGCATCGAACTTACCCTGATTAATTCGGACCGAGCAGAAAATCTCTTGGCATTAGAGTATAGAACTTGCTCTCCTGATTTTTCATCTATTCCGGTTAGGCGTTTCCCCACAACTGCTATGGCCAGGGCCCACAACAGTGCGCAGTTATTATCCACACTTAGTGGGTCCCCGCTTGAGGCCGTGGATTGACTATGACAGGCCGATCAGCCTAGGCAGGAATCACAACTCAATATAACCACTAATATTCTAAATGTTCCTGGTACCTTTCGATCAAATGCCACCTTTGACGGTCCCCTTACTATTTTAAAACCTAACATTTATAGCAATGATTTAGACAATAGTCCAAGAGATCAGGGGGCTGCAATATTTATTAATACTCTTGCCCAATCACCTGCTCAATCTCATTTGATATGTCAAATCCCTATTTGCAACAAAACTCCAACACACCAGCTCAAGATTCTCTCATGGAACATTGCAGGTCTTTACAGCAAAATGTCGCTACCCGATTGGAACGACTTGATTGAGGAACATCACATCTGCATGTTCCAAGAAACATGGAGCTTAGTCCCATTATACAAATCTGGCTACACCTGCTTTTTTAAACCTGCTTCTACCATGGGGAGGGGTAGGCCTTCTGGAGGCCTTATTTTTTGGATCAAGATCGATATGGGCTGCCAAATTATTGAACATCATTGCGATAATCCAGATATCATGTGGCTTTCGATCAAGGGAAATAGATGCAGCAAAACCGTGGAACTGTTTAACGTTTATATAAGGGGTACACCAGGGGGCAAACTGTCAAATATCGTCCTGTCTTTAGAACAGGAGCTAGCCAATTGTTTACCAAATTCATGTGTTATAATTGCACGTGACTTTAATTGCACTTTTGAGCCATTGGACTCCGAGGACCTGATGGGGTTAGAGGAAGAAGACACCAAATGGGGTGTCCCAATACTAAATATTCCTCCCATCAAGAGATGGTCCCAAATAGCAATTCAGATCAGCGCACTTACACTAGAATTTGGCCTAAGGGCCGTGAATGGCAGAACCCCCTCTGACGCTATAGATGCTAATACATTTAATAGAGTTAACTCCCCCTCACAAATTGATTACATACTAGTAGATGTGAGACTATTGAAAATGATAATGGACATGGAAGTCCTCCCTTCCTCTGACAGCGACCATAACACACTAAGCATGACTATGGAAAGGCCTTGGGCTCCTCTTCCCTCCTGTAACCAGATTTCAGAACCCCTTATGATAACCAAAGAGCTAGTACCTTCAAATTGCAGAAGGGCCCTTAAATGGCGAAGAGTTCTTGCCCAAGAATCTTTGACAACTGGTATTAGTCATGCTTTGAGCGAAAATACTCGCTTATTATTATAGGCCACTCCAGAATTAGGAGGTCTAACAAAGATACCAGAATTGTATGATAATATGACAGCTCAGATAGGAGCATACTTTATAGTAAGTAACACAGGTAAACTAAACAGAAGAGGTAAAAATCTGCAATACCTGGTTTAATGGGGACTGCAGACAAAATAAAAAGGCTTTAATCCTAGCAATAAAGAATAAAAATTGTCTCCTAATCAGAGAAGCTAGAAAGAACTACAAAACTACAGTCTTTCGTGCGAAACTGGAGTGGGATGAGTCACATTGGCAAGATCTAAAAGATGCAAGAACAGCTAGAGATCCCAACCTTTTCTGGAACAAGGTCAGGCGGTTTGGTAACAAACACCCTGACACAATTTCTAACCATATTACATGCCAGGACTGGTTTAACCATTTTGAGAATCTCTATTCTGGATCAGATCTTACTCACCGAGGGAGGATATACGAACAAATAAGTTCTCATACTACTTTGAATCCCACTGATCTCTTCACACTAGAAGAAGTGGAGATGGCCATAAAGAAAATAGTCCTGGCAAAAGCCCCGGGACCCGATGGCCTCCCAGGAGATCTTTTACTCGCAGATTCTCGTACCTGGGCAAATTATGTTATGCTTCTAATTAATTCCATTGCAAGGGGCAGTGCAGTACCAGAGTCATGGAAAGGGGCAGCGGTGGTGCCTATTTTTAAAAAAGGAACAAGGGACGACCCCGCCAACTACCGTCCAATCAGCTTGATTGATGTTATGCAGAAAGTAGTTGGCAGGGTGTTACTGCAGAGAATCCATCATTGGGTGGATGAAGAGAATATCCTCTCCCAATATCAAGCTGGATTTAGGGCATGTACGGGGACGGTGGATCAAGCATTTAGGCTGTTTTTAATTTACTGGAAGGTGGTTCTAATTGGCAAGGGTAGTCTTTATTTGGCATTTATTGGCTTAAAGACTGCCTTTGACTTGGTTCCCCGTGATCGGTTATGACATCTATTAGTAGAAATGGGGATGCCTCTGTTAATACTGAACCTCTTGACTCGCCTACATGAGGGCAATTATGCCCAAGTGAGGTGGGGGCCCAGGGCCAGAAAACAAATAGGATCCCAGTGAATAGAGGTGTACGCCAGGGCTGTGTCCTGGCGCCCACCCTGTTCTCCTTATACATGAACGGGGTGGTCAGTCATCTGCAGGAGTCTCCATCTTATGCCCCAGCCCTGGCAGGAGACAGGGTTCCTACTCTTCTCTTTGCAGACAACACACTGCTTATTTCTAAAACACCAGCAGGGCTCCAAAAGCTCCTAGACAGATTTCACACCTTTTGTGAGTCTAGGGGTTTGAATGTGAATACCTCTAAGACCAAACTCATGGTGTTCAACCCCTACCAGCCATACAGAGGTAACTTCACTTTAGATGGAACCCGCTTGGAAACATTTTCAACGTTTGATTACTTAGGAATAAGGCTAGATAAGAAAATGCGATGGAGGCATCACATTGACAAAATGCTTTTAAACCATAAACGTGTCGCAGGCATATTAGCCAAAGAACATCGCTCCTTGCAGAGTAGACCTGTGGCCCCTGCCCTTACAATTTATGCAGCGAAAGCTGTTAGTTCAGCCCTTTATGGTGCCGAACTATGGGGTTTTGAGAATATAGACAGTATCTGCAGATCAGAACATAAGTTTTTAAGAGATTTAGTGATGCTCCCCCGAAATGTACCATTGAAACCACTGTTAAATGATATGGGTAGGCACTCTTTTAAAGATGTAGCCAGGCTACGGCCTCTGTTATTCTGGGCCCGTTTATGCCGGACCCCTGAGCTTACCAACTATGCCGCCCCGCTTACAGAAGTCATGGCCTTAGATGGTAACCAAAGAATTAGCTGGGTGCTCAATCTTAAAAAATCTCTCTTTGCACTCGGTTTTAAGGAAGCATGGGACACGCAAATCCCTCCCAGCAAGGTCGAGCTTAAAAAACGCCTGGGTTAACGCTCAAGAGCTTAGTAACTTAAAAGCAGGAAGGCTCACAGAAGAGTTTTACCTCCATAAACAACATACATCTTTAGAACCCTACCTAGATTTCATCCAGACACCACGAGACAGAGCACTCTATATACAGTTTAGGGTAGGCTCACTGCCGGTTAGAGAGCTAACTGCAAAATGGAGCACCCCATATCAAACACCATTAGGGAGCCTCTGTTGCAAAACACCGATCGAGAGTAAAGCCCACCTTATGTTTGCCTGCCCTGCCTATAAAAGTGCAAGAACGAGATGGCTTAAGCCCGTCTGCAGACAACTGAGCACGCGCGAATATCGTACTGCTCTACGTATTCTAAAGACTGATGCACAGACTTTTTTCACCTGTGGTGTAGCCAAGTACCTTGGCTGTGCCTGGATAGTAAGGTTCAAATTTCTGCATGGAGCACCTTAATGAATTACTATGTTTTTTATATTTTTAGCTTAATGGTTTGTATATAAACATTTTGCACTGTCACTTTTTTCCCTGAAAGAAAATCAAGAATAACTAAAAGGGGAAAGAAAATGTTTCTATAATGCGAAGAAGGGCTGGAATTGAATTTCTAAAAATGACAATTTAAGTTTCTACTTGTCACAATTAACTTTTGTAATTCTTTGAGTAATGATAAGTTGATTAATTTAATGTTCTAATGGATTTTTATATTCTTAATTGATGCCTCTTTTTAACATTTTTATTGTTCTTATATAATGATGTATGTATGTTCGTTAATGCTTTCAAGATACTTGCTATCGAAATAAAGCTTTTTTTGACTTGACTTTGACTTGAATACTATTAGCGAAAGGGTTCCTGGGGATTGAAGTCAAAAGTCTGCTGTCAACCTTAACTGTAGGTACAATCTATTTAAAAACAGAATTGCAATGACCAAGGCACCAAAACTCCCAACACAGGATAGATATGAATCTGATGATTATCTCATAAACAAGGTAATACACTGGATTAGACATTCTAGGGACTGCCGATTGGTAATTTGCAAAGATATTCTCAGCACTCGGAGGAGTCCCACATCCAATCAAATGTATGATATGATTGAGCTGACTCTAAAAGATGGGGGGATAGGGGACAACTTAGTGGCCCTTGATATCAGGAGCAGTCCACCAAAAAATCTGAATTTCCAGTTTAAATACAGTTTAAGTAGGGTGAGTTTGCAATCAGTGTTGACAGATGTAGATTGACTTAAGTCAGCCACTTACCCCTTATCACATACTAGGTGTCCACCAGCCATGGCTTTTGATAGCCAGTTTATGATTGGGCTTGATTGTGTTTTAACATGCTTACCTTGTTGCAATACCTTTGACATCAATTCTAATCTGCAAAATTTCCAAACAAATCCAGTATTACTAATACACCTAAGGTTACAAACATAATTCTATCAGCTGGGAATTCTATCACTCAAGAGTACACCCCTGCACTATGTGAAGTACTCTCCTCACAAGGGCATACCACAAACCATGTTTGTCCTGCTGTGAGGTTTTTCTCAATTGAAACAACTAGTGCTATTCCTGTCACCAACTCTCCTATCATAAATAATCAAGATCGGGAGCCTAGCAAAGCTAAACCTCAATATTGATGCTAACCGCTCTCCCAAAATTGTTTTTTTTTTACGTGCAACTGTGGTGGATTCTGAAGTTAAATCGAGCTTGTCCATAATCTCTCCAAATTTGGCACGTATCTATTCTAAATTTTCTAATCCTGGGTGTTTTTTTTATGGGACTGATGTCTGCATTTTCCAAGAGACATGGGCTGTGGATAGGGTATTTAATAATGGTTACTCCACATATAGCATTGAAGCAACAGCTCTGAAGAAATCAGGTAGAGCTAGTGGAGGCTTAGCCATCTTTGTAAAGAATACCATTGATTGCGCCCCCAATAGTTGTCAATTGATTCACTTGATTTAATGAGGATCCAGCTTACCTTTACCTCAGACTGTTTAAAATGTTTATGCTAGGTCTGTCCCCTCGGGCACTGACTCATTGGTTTTGACTATGCTAAATGATTAAATTGCCATCTTCCAGCAACAGACCAAAATTTTGGTAGCAGGGGATTTTAATGTTTAGTTTGACTATCCCCTCTAATTAACATTCTGATTGAGGAGGAAGATGAGTTCAAGGGAATCCCAACACTGTCACACAAAGCCCATTGCCAGCATTTTAGTAATGCACCCTTTCAGATTGCCTCTTTGGTGGTTGGGAAAAGCCTAAGGGCATGTAATAGTAGGACTCGTTCAGACTCAGATAGGCAGACCATGTTCAAGAGTGGTTCTAGTAATGGTGTCATAGACTACATCCTGGTATATGTTAGAATTTGGTCCCTGGTGGATGATTTGGCAACTACCCCTTGGTCTGATAGTGACCATAACCCACTGTTGTTAACTCTGGGGGGCATCCCTCTTGAAAGGGGTCTTCCTGGATATCGTTCAACAGCCCAGGAGCCCCTCCTAACAAATGGCTTTAGAAGAGTTACTTGGCTCAGGGTTTATGATGATAATGAATTGCACACAAAGATTCGTGATTTATTTGTGCATTTCTTTTCTAATTTTGAAAATGTCCTTCAAACACCTAAGTCAATCGTAGTAGCCCATGAACAATGTTATGAGGTATTGAAAGCTGTAAAATGACTGGGAAGAAAACTATTGCTGCGAGGAAACATGAGTGGTTTAACTTAAAATGTAAACAGGCAAAGAGCGAACTGAAGAGGACTATTAGAGAAGGTGGTTGCCCAGATGTAGTCCCAGTCTTATTTATGTATAAGACTGCTCTTGCTAGAGCTAAACGAGATTGGACCTATAAGAACCATAAGAAGAAGAATTGGCTGCTGCTCAGCGCAATGATAATCTCTCTTTCTGGCATATCATTGCTCATGGGAGCTTAGAGGGTGTCACTAACCCATGCTACCACATTCAGCCTGAGAAGTGGCTTTTAACCATTTCTCTATGTTATATGTTAAGAGAGCAGTTACTATTACCAAGGATGTTATTGGTGATCAAATTAAATGCCCATCTACTGGCATATCTCTTGGCGCTAATAACATTGATTTAGCCTTTAGCCTAAATGACACTCTTAAGGCCATAGTCAGACTAAAAATACCAAAAGCCCCTGGGCCTGACTGGATACCTGGTGACCTGTACAAATCTGAGCCTTTGGTATGGGCCCTTATATTAACCTTCTGTCTAACACAAACAGGGCTGGTGGAAAAATCCCAGAGACTTGAAGAGGGGCAGAGATAATTGCCATATATAGGAAAGGTGATGCCTCAGTTCCTTCTAGCTATAGGCTAATCAGGTTAATTGATAATTTGCAAATAAAATTTACAAGGCAAGTCCTGGATAAATTGCCAAAATCCAAATAAGTATGGATGGATGGCAACAAGATCTCGCCATCCTACCAAGCGGGCTTCCTCACCAAAACAAGTATATGCGACCAGGCCTTTAGGTTTACACTACTTACATGGAATTATGTATTGCCCACAAAAAACTAAAATTGTACATAGCATTTGTTGACCTGCGAGCTGCATTCAACCTTGTTCCCCGAGAAATGCTTTGGAAAGCTTTGCTAGGGCTGGGATCCCCCGTTAATCTGGTAAATTTGTTAGCGAGGATATATGTGTGAAATTATGTGCAGGTCGGGTGGGGGAAACATGGTGAACTAACCAGCAAGATTCCCATTCGATATGGGCTGCGCAAAGGATGCATACTCGCACCAACTTTATTCTCCCTGTATGTTAATGAAGTGGTCAATGAACTAAGGGATTGTGGGAATGATTCCCTGGTTCTGAATGGCATGAAGACACCAACCTTGCTGTTCGCTGATGACTCTACTAATTTCTGGGACACCCAATGGCCTCCAGAACTATTAGATACATTTTTAGCTTCCTGTGTAACTAGGGGCCTGGAACTGAATGTATAGAAAAACAAATTAATGGTCTTTGGAAAGGGTAAGATAAGAACACAAGCAGTGAAAATTGCCAGGAAACCCCTGCAGAGGGGAAAAAGCGTTGAATACCTGGGGGTTAGGTTGACAGATTAGCCGGAATTGGAATCGTTACTTGACAAAAGCTATTTCACTTTATGTCATAAATCTGAATCAATACTCCGATTCCACAAGCAGACCCAGACTCAGTCACAAACCTCTGCTTTGGAGGTCTATCTTGCGAAAGCTCAAAGCGCTGCACTTTATGGAGCAGAGATTTGCGGTCATGCTGACACCCACAAATTAGTGGCGTGCAAGAACACATATGTCAGCTCCCTTGTCTCCGTCCCGATCAGTACCCCACTGACCCCATTGTTTTTTGATCTCAGGATAAAGAAAATTGGGGATGTGGCTTCACCTAAACCGCTGATGTACTGGTTGTGCCTGTGGACCACGCCCAAGCTAAATGACTACAGTGAGACACTGAGGGATGTGCTAAAGAGGAGTGGTGCTAAAAGAATCTCATGGCTCCACCATGTTGCATCCTGGTGTAGGTCCTTGGGAATGGATAGTTTATGGGACAGTCCTGAGAGGATTAGCAAAAAGAATTAGCTAGTGTAAAAGTGTATGTGGCAGATTGGTATGCCATGAGCATGATCACTGGGCATTTAGCCACCCAGTTCTTAAGCTGTAAGCAATGCCCTAAGTTTGAGCCCTTTCTAGATCTGATCTTGCCACCACTAGTGAAAAGTTTGTATGTGAGGTTCCGTTTGGGCTGTCTACCAGTATGGTCATTTAGCACCTGAGCCTGTGATCAAGTTTTTTCAGTCAGGTGCCCTGCATGTGGCCTAGCCCCAGAGACAGGGGAACATATGTTGTTCTTCTGCACCTAATACCATCTTTTCCGAAGGAAGTGGATTTGACCAATATGCCTGAATTTGGTAGTCAGGCATTACTGGTTTGCTTGCAGGATGTTAAAGACTGATAAATCTCATTCTATTGCTATTGCTGTAAGCCACTCTTTACTGAATGTTTGTTTTTGGCAATAGAAGTTTGTGAAACAGACTGAATAGAAGGTCTATTATGTGATAATTTTTATTATGATTCACTATTGCTATGAGAATCATGTATTCAGTGTTTTATAATGCACAAAGTGTTTTATTTACTGTAAGTGAGAATATCTACTCTTGTGGTCTGTGTGATTGTTATATAGAGGCTCTGTATGTGAATTGCTTTTACTATCAAAATATTTTTTTATTGCTAAGTACTTACATTTAAATGTAGACTCTTGTGATCAAAGATAAATGAATTTGTATAAGAGTATTTCAATTTCTGATCTCTTCTTTGTAAAGTTTGATGGTTTGGAAAAAACGAATAAAGTTTCATGCTGATGAACTACAAGAAGTAGAGGAAAAAGTTGTAAGCCATCAGAGACGACTATGTTAACAAATGAACATATCTCCACCACTCATAGAATCAATTATTTATCTAAAAAATAAAACATAAAAAAAGATATGTGCATATTGCTGGAGCAGATTTTTAAACAAACAACAAACATTTTGGTGCATTGTTTTGTTGTCCTTAACAGTACAAATTACATAGTTGCCGCTAGCCTTGGCTTATCAGCTGAAATCTACCATTCTGCCCACTTGCTTCCATTTCTCACTCGGGTATCCTCCTAGCTTTAAAAATGTATAATTCCTTCCTTATCCATGTACTGAAAAATAACTTCTTGAGTAAGTGTATCAGTTGCAATTAACTACATCTTCCTATTACCTGCAAGTACAATATTGGCCCTTAATTCAAGACCATATCATCTGAAGGATACAAAAGCAAATTTGCAGTTGGGCTCCATTTTTACACCAAACACCAACTCATTTCACGCCCATTCTTAAGTCAAAGAATAACCTGTGCTGAGGTCTAAGGGGCTCATTTTACTTCTGGTGGTTGGCCCCTCATCTCTCTAGGTTAGTGTTTCTGCCCTCCTGGTGGGGGACCGTACACCTTACCTAGAGATCTTGCTTGCCAGGTGGGTGAGGTGAAGCCAAGGAGAGTAGCCTCAGCTAAACACTTAGGAAAACTAATAGGTAAATTCTGTCTGTTTAAAGATGCAAACCTCAAATTGTTAGGACTGTGAGGGAGAAGACCAGGACTTGCATTAATAAAGTTTGCTGAGAAACAACTAGGCCATTATCCCATTTATTTCCAACACAAATCATCATAATACACATTTATATAGGCATGCGACCGAAACTGGTCAAGATAAACCTAGAAGATCTAGATGATTGTGCTACTGTTAAAAAATCAATAAAATATGTAAAAAAAAAATAATACACATTTATATAGGCGAGATGGGATTAAGTGCACCGAGCCTCACCTAACACATACATACTTGCATTTTTTCTAAATAATAAGGTGTCCTGTTGACAGTCGTCCAACAAGACCCAGGCCCCCGATCGGATTGCCCCATAAAGACATCATGCACGTGTTCTGTCTCCCATCAACACGAAAACATGCCGATTTTGTGTTTGAGGTATTGCTTTTTTAACATAAGAAAACATCAGTGCTCGATAGGGAATCATCTTAGAAACCACGCTCCCAGAAATGATGATCCTTTAACCTAATTGCTATTGCTCGAATATTAGCACTGTTCCAGACAAACTACAGAGCTATCAATTCTAGATTTAAGGCGAGAGAAGCTTGAGGGCATTAAATAATACAGGCTACCTTCAAAGTAATAAATGTCTCCGTTGATCAACTATGCAGTCTGCATTTATGCATTTAAATTAATTTTAAATGTTTTCCTCATCTTTGTAAATAAACCGTGTCATTCCTAATTCAATTTGCAATTGTAATGCGATGTAAATTATGGAAATTAACATTTTCTCGCTTACGACTTAATTGATCCCCTGGTCAACACAGATACATTTGTCTATGTATCCGATATTGTCTTCCTCGCGACAGTCAATGCAGCTGTTCTCCAAGCTACTGCAAAAGAATAGGTGATCTCTCAAAACAAGGCACTTCCACTGGCCACTAATGGGCCATCTATCAGTCAGCACCAGGAACAATGGGCAGCAATCGAGGGCTATTGGATTGACAACAGATGGCCGTTAACGCCCATTGTTAGTGAAAAATATAGCTCTTGGGTGACATGTCCTAGCCTTCAATTTAAGACATTTCGAGTGAACTGTGGTCAAAGGTCAGTGTTAACTTTAACACCAGCTGCATCGTAATCTGCCAATCCCTAATGCAAGCAAAATTAGATCAGTAAATAAACAGAGGAACAACTTGTTGCAGATGTAGCCTTCTCTCACATCTGACAGAATTTGGATGGATTTAATGAGCCCCATGTCCAATAGGAAACAGGTTATTCCAAGGACAAAACACCCACCGTTCTCTCAAGACAAGAGGCGAACAATTGGTGCATGGGTCACTATATTCCATGCAAAATATCACAATGCAACATATCACAATGCAATAACTGTTCTTAGGAGCAACTCTGGACTTTTTAACACATGGTGACTGGAGGATCTTTCAGGCATAGATGTATTTGTGCTTACACTTTGTGCACACATAGTAGTGCATAGAAGCATTAGCTGCCTCTCTGTACGGCATGTCATGGAAAGCAGAGGACAGGCCATACTAGGGCAAAGCTTCAGGTCTATTATGATCCTAATAATAAAGTCACAAGCAAAGTCTTCGAATAAATTGCTGTTCTATCATGCAAATAAAGATAATTTTGATTTCTTTAAAGTATATTTATCTTCATACACACTATCTCCATATGTCTCTTTCACTGTTGAACGATTTTATGATGTATGATTAATTCAAAGCTGCTATTGTCATTTCTATCTTGAAAAAACCTGGTGCTGATCTGGCAGTCATGAATAACCATCAAGCGATATCCATGCTTCCTGTGGCAGCTAATCTATTGGAAAGTCACGCCTCAAAAGAGCTCTGGGAAACATACCAACTGCTGTATAATAAATGTTAATCAGAGTGAGTTTCAAATGCACCATAGTACTGAGCCTGTACTCCATCCTGTACTGGATGACTTCAGGGTGGCTGCTAAAGGTGATATTAGATCCATCAGTGACATTTGGCACTGCTTACTGTGCCATACTAATTGATCGCTTCAGTGCAGAGGGCATAACAGGATGTAGAATGGCAAGGTTTAGTTCCTTCTTGGCTAGCACAAGCCAATCTGTTGTTCCTGCTATTGGTGCCACCAATCTCTTTTGGTACTTTGGAGTGACCCTAGGTTCAGCACTCTCTCCGCATCTTTTTAGTCTCAATGTTGGTGTATTAGACAAGGTCATCCACTCCAGAGCAATCACCTCCTATGAGCTAACAATACCCCATTGACCCAAATGATGAAGCTGGCAAGAGGTGAAATTTGATGCAAAATCTCAAGCTTGCATGAGGAGAATTTGTGAGCAGATGGGCAATTATTGACTAAAACAGTGCAGATAATATAAAAGATAAAGTACCCCCTGCCGTACAATAAGGTCAGAACTCAACTGAAATAGATGTAATAAGAGAGTTCTGCCATTTTTGTTTATAATTGGCGACTGGGCGCAACACAAATTAGGGATTATAAAGAAAGCAGAGACTGCCATTTATACAGGGATTACAGAATCCCATGTACTATAATTTGATAAAGCCCGCTCCGATAGGTGGAAGGTGGTGGTGATGAATGGCTGCATTGGTCTCTAGCTGGAATCCAAATGGCTTGCAGAGATAGGGCCCATCCCTGTGCCTTCAAGGTCGGCTCGGAGATTGCAATCATAATTGATTCCACGTACCTCTATCCTCTCAACTCTCTGCTTTTGTATCTTCTTTTTCACAGCACATAAAACATTTATAAAAACCTCTTCCTTTCCTCACATTGGATGGTAAATGATGGCCTATTGCAGCTATCATAAATTCAAGGCTGGAATATGCTGCTATTCTTTATCTTGGCTTGCTGGAATCAGTGGCGGATCTAATAGGTGGTTAGAGGAACCATCACAACCCCAGAGTCACGTTGTTTTCTTAGCGGCACCTTTGCCGGGTGACCAGGCTAATTACTCGCAGTTTAAAATTGAAATGCAAGCATGTCATGCTAAAGCAGCCACACCAATATAGCACACCAGAGGACTCATTTTGCGAATTAATTGTTTGCATCTCAAATGTAAAATGCATCACAATGCATGCTGCTGATTTGCTTAAAGGGACCATGGTCAGGATTATTATCTGGGGCCCTGAATGGACATCCTGTGGGTACAATTGCAGGTCTAGGGAAAGATCTTTCTCCTGGTAGCAGAAGATTTTCGGTGTCATCCAAGAGATACGTTGGGGCAAAAGAGCAGGGTGCCTCTCAAGTGGCTTAGTGATCAATAATGCAACAGGTGCAGTAGCATTGGCGTGTGGGTTTGGTGGAGGTCCACTGCAGCCAACTTATCACTGTCTTTTATTATCCAACTGATTGACGGGGGTTATTTTCTTGCTTGTATCAGGGCTCATGCCACCCTTGCTAGGCCACTGGGCCTCTCTAAAGAGTAGTACATCAAGACGTGCCCTGGGAGCCATGTATGAGCCATCACTGTGGTGTCTGAAGGATTCTACCTCATTCATTTAATACTTATCTGTATATCTTATACCATGCAGCCCCCCTAATTTTGGAAGTAAGATTGTAGTTTCATTGTTTTTCAATGTGTGAATTTTCAAGCGAACACTTTCTAATCTAATGTGGTTTGTATGTACTTCCTTGACGGAAGGCAACAGCTTTATTAGAATGAAAAGATCACATTGAATAATTTCCAAAATTCATTACCTTCAATGTAAAAACAGGTGTTTGATCCCTCATGCACTATTATATTCTGCCTGAAGTGTGTGTATGCAACCATGCATCTCCATCACGGTTACTTCATTGAACGTGTGTGAAGGTGAATTGTGGATTTTTACAAAATGTTCCTGAAAGACTCTGGTAGTGAGTCGGTCGGGGTACATGGTGGCTGGCTAGCACGCTGGTTGGGAGTTCTCCGACATAGATCCCTGATAAATTATGGCAAGTCTTTGTCTATTCTTCTTCCTTAACAACACTAAATGGTAAGTGCAAAGATAATTAAGAAACGCACTTCTTCACGTCTTAAGGTCCGCTCCTGGAGCTCATGAGCCTGAAACAATCAGTATTCTTACCCGGCTGACCCCACATTGCCCTCCAGCTATAGGTGACAACAAGGATTGCATACCAGAGGAATTTGCGCAGAGTCAGCAACATTGTGGTCAGGGCAGAGGAAGCAGCACCCCGTACAAAGAATGCGCCGCTGCAATAGCCATGGAAGATGGTTAGAAGAACGTTGGCTGGTGACTCTCAGCACCAGTAACACTTCACCCTCACCAGGAGAGAGGAGGAAGTAGGACCACCGAGTCAACTAGCCAAAGGAAATCTATACCCCCAAATGAAAGTGGGAAAGTAGGACAGGCCTATATAAGTGAGTCCAATGGCAAACATGTTAAAACTATTACATTGAAAAAACACTTATTGCACAGGGAAGGTATCTGTTGCGCTCTGCATGCTGCCGGCAACAAGCAGGCGGTCGGGTGAAGAATGAGCAGCTTCAACCACAAAATTAACATATGCCAAATATAGGACATTTGGGACAGACTAGGCAGAGCAACTCTACACTATTGAAAAACACACAACTTCAGGGAAAGGAAAGAAAAACGTAATCTAATTCCAGGAAAACGGCAAACAACATAGTCCAAAAAGGGTAACAAGGTCTATGCCATTGGGGTAGAAAAGGAAAAGGTAGTCCCTGCAAATAATCCATTGACTAAGGTCATGCTTTTCGGTCACAGCAGACAATAATACCACAGCAAACAAAGCCACAACTAAAAAAATAAATAAACATTAACTCTAGTTGCCCAGCCAATGAAAGAGTGACTGGAGAAACAGAAAGCATGAGTGTAGTCAACGTGGCACAGACTCTTTCATCCTTTAGGCCCCCCTGATGTAAACCATAATCTAATGCAGAAAACATCATGCTCGGCACACATGACACGCATAGATCAGAGTCTAGCTCCATAATAGAAAATGAAGCCCAGGTCATGGTGGAGAGCCACCTTGTAATAACAACCACCAAGAGATTTGGAGTACTTGCTCACAAAGGGGGAGCTTGTCAAAGTAGATCTTTAGTTCAGGCTAAACTAGAAATTTCTAACTAAAACAGTGCAGTCAGTTGGCAAGGTATCACTGGGCCTTCAGAAAACTATGGCACCCACGGCATGGACAGGAAAACTTGTTACAAGATTTATCCACAGCAGGTTATAAATAGGTTCAAAACTTAATACAACTACCAGAAAGAAATACATCTTACATCAGTCATGCTCTGCACCCAGTGAAAAAGTTAGATATTCTGGCTGCCTGTAACCAAATACCACAACACAGAAATCTAGGGTTTCTGTGTTGTGGTATTAGTCTTAGAATTAAAGGGATTAGTCTTCTAGTGGTCGGTAAAAATTCCTCCTTTTGACCCTCCTTTGATATATTCGTATATCTTGTTGTATAGTGCCTGTAACCAAAGCCTTAGAAAGCTCTATGACAACAGTGTCTACAGATGTACAGAAACATTCACAAGAAATCTGTCTTCTAAAAGTGCAAAACCAAACAGTTTTAGAAAATATGGAAAGACTTAAAAATTATTTGATGCAAAATAACCTCAAGATTTTAAATGTAACTGAGTGGCATGAAGGAGGAGGCATACAATTCTTCGTTATGAACTTCCTTATGGTGGACCTTAAAGGCAGGCAATTAGTCCATCAATCTGGAATATTACATAGAAACCCCTTTAGATTGGATCCAAAACAAAAAAAGGACAATTTTAGTCAATCTCGCAACCTACATTATTAAAAAAGAAAATACTAGCAGTAGCATTAAATGAAAAGCATTTGAAGCGAACAACTGTAAGATCTGACATATGTCATGCAATTGAAGAACAACAGTAGGAATTAGGCAAAAGAACTGAAGCACTACACAAACTGGGTGAAAAGGTTCAGTTGAGAATTCCTGCAACGCTAAGGATTGTGTGGATAATTAAAATGTATAACCTGCAGAATATTGATGACATTGATGAATTAATTAAGGAAATGAAGTGATATTCCTAATCCAAACTATGTAGATGAAATGCTATTTAACTTTTGGTAGGAGAAAGATAGTTGAGGTTTGCTCAGGTTGGTTTAACTGGGTGGGGAGCATGTTGGAAAAAATACCAAAAATGTAAAGTCCTCTGTTCTCCAATTTTTGTACTAGGCCAGTGCAGTGAGAATTAAGGAAAATGGGCAATGTAGGTGGGGAACATGAGGAATAAACGACTAAGCAAAAAAAGCAGCAAATTATACTAGAATGCCTGCTGATTGTGGATCCCAATCAATGTCACTACAAAAATCTTGTGTAACTAGCTCAAAATGCAAAATTGTATTTAAGAATAAAAGACAGTGTCATTTTATTATCCCCAATGTCATATACGGTCTTTAATGTCGCAGCCTCTCCACCACGTGTCCTCCCTTGAGTTTTTTCCTTTCTTCTATTCAGTGTCACTTCAATGCACCGTTGTTGGAAAGTTTGTATGTATTGTTATGAGTTTTAAAACTTTAAAATAAAGTGTGGGGGAAACAGAATAAAGGACAGGCTTAATAAAGACCAGCAATGTATTTCTAAAGGTGTTGTTGTCTTGATTAGGCAACATGCAGATGTTGAACTTCTCGAATCCACAACAGAACACTCCGTCAGATTTTAAAATGAAAATCTGCCAATTAGTTCTAACTTGTGGGACACTAAGGTCTGAATATTGATGACCTTTAACCCCTGAAATGGCTCTTCAAAATGTCAAAATATTGAGGGGCATTTCAACACAATGGCAATGTCTCACACAGATCCACAATGCAACCTAGTATAGACACACTTTAAGTTTCCCAGTGTTTAAAAAATGTAATGTGGCATTTGAGATTATATGATACCTGGAAAATTCAGGTGGGGAAGCAGAGCAGCTAGCTTTTTCATGTTACATAAAAAATGTTTTCCAAGGTTGATTATATTCCCTGGGACACATCTCTGAAAGGTAAAGTACAAGAAACCAGATACATCCTAGCACATATCTCAGAGCGTTCTGCAATTTCATTTCCTTGTCAAAATAAGTCCCTAGATAGACTACAGTCAGAAAGCTTAACAGATTTATGTCAATGTTCCAATTCTTAGACAAAGCTCCAGCAACAGCTGTGCAGCTTCATTTCTGTGCCTCAAAACGATTTTTAAAAGAAAGAATGGTTCTGAAAATGGTACCCAAATAATTACATTCATATACAGCTTCTACCTGTTGGCCATTCAGCCACCATTTTGAATTTATCACCTGAGTGATTTTCCTAAAAAAACATTGTTTTTGTAACATTTATTGTTATTTCATTCAAGGCACAGTATTTTGCAAATTATTTCAGTTGTCTTTGCAAGCCAACTGGGTTAACATCAATTAAAATTCTGTCATCTGCATAAAATATATAGGACACTTCCAGTTTCGGAGAGAATATTGCTTTACGTGATCATACTGCACCTCTTCTTAATATTGCTGACAGGAGAGCTGTATTCTACCTCTTCTATTTAGAAAACAGCCATGTCTTCAGGATCTTCCGAAAGCTCAGCATGTTTCCAGTTGCTCTTAGGGAAATTGGCAGCTTGTTCCAAAATTGTGCTGCCTTGACTTGAAAGTATCTCCCACCAAGTCTTGTCTTTTTAAACCTAGGCACAGAAACCAGATTTGCTGATGACAATCTTAAGGACCTTGAAGGTCTATAGTGGCAGAATTTATTTTGTAAAAATACATCTTTCCTTAACAGTAAGCCAGTGGAGTTCTTTTAAGGTGCCTGAATCAAATCTTGTTTTATTCAATGATAATTTAGCAGCCATGACTTGTATCCTGTTGAGTGATTCAAACAGGTATTCTGGAGGTCTCTTTGAGGCCAAAATGGCAGCCATCAAGCTGTTTTGCCAACAAGCAGAATGTTAATTAATTCAATAGTACAAAACACTCAGCACAGTGGTCATTAATTCAATAAAAACACTTCCTCCTCTTTTTAAAAAGCACAATTTCTTTTCTTATTACAAACAGATCCCCCCGGTAATTCAGTTCAAATTGAGACTGAAAAATCTTAGCGTTTCTAATAATTCTTGCATGGTCTCACCACGATGCTGCTTAACTAGCCTTCCCTGCCTTGGGTCAAAACAAACCTTTGAGGTAAAATGGCAGCTGTCATGAGATTTTTGCCAAAAAACCGAATGGCAATGAATTGAATAGTGAAAAAAACTCAGAGTGGCGGTTATTAATTCAGTAAAAGAACTTCCTATTTTTTTTTTAATCTTACAATCCCCCTCTTATAAAAACAGTTCCCCCCGCAGTTCAGTGCAAATAGAGGCTTCAAAACCTTAGCGTTTCAGACAATTCTTGCGTGGTCGCACCAGGATGCTGCTTAAATAGCTCTCCCTGCCTAGGGTCAAAACAACTAGACCGCTCACTTGGACTCTATCAAGCAGTTTTGCCAAAGATATTCTTATAGAAATGTTTCATAATCGTCTAATATTTCCTTTGTATTATGACCACTATAAAGTAATAGAAGATCATGTACTGACCTTTCGCTTTATGCCTTAAATGTAGTTGACCAGATGACATGTTGGTTATTATTCTAGTGAACATGCTGACTATTCGCCTATTTTTTTCTTTTTCTTGCATTATATTGTTGACTAAATTCTATGTGATTATGGTCACTACCAGCCTACTCACCAACCACCATAATCTCAGTTAATGAAAAATCCTCCAAGGTAACAGCTGCATAATCAATAAGTGAAGATGTTCTGCTATGATCGAAAGTATTAGTGGGTTGATCACCAGGGTCTCTCCCAATAAATATGGTCACACAACGTTCCTTTAATATACGTTTTAATTTCTAGCCCACACCATCAGATTTCCTAGCCCTATAAACTTGGTTTTGTCACTTTTTATCATAGTCTTGCAAAGCCTCATCCAAGGAGTCTACAAATGTGGTTCTAGTGTTAAAAGCCCAGTAATAATATTGGAACTGTAGGATATCTGAAACCAATGCTCTCTCATAAGTTTTCTAGTTTTTTTACATTTTTAAAAATGGCCTTTATTTGGTTGCAAATACACATTAACTATAATCAATTAGTTCTGTTTAATGTTAGTACATATGTTTACCCTATTTGAGCATCCCTCAACCACTATTGTGATAAAATCCAAATATTCATTGAAAATACTCTTACTTGAAAGTTTATTTTTAACCGCTACACATGTCAGCAGATCTCCTAATAAATGCCCAAATTGCACTTTTCAGCTGCTAAATCATATACCAACTAGTCATCTAAGGCCACAATTTCACTTGTCTATGTTTCTTGTAATGCCGCTAATGTCACCTCCTTCTCTTTTAACTTTGCTTGTAGATGCCGCCAGTTTCTTTTGAGGCCAGAAATGTTCCAGGACCTCAAGTGAAAAGTTTTCAAATCAGAAACTGTTTGGTTTGATCAGGCCCTGAGTTAATTGCCATAGTAAACAAGTTCCAATTATCTAGGTCTTGCACAATCGCCCTTTTTGGTGGTGGACCTGTGAATATCCTTATTTCAGAACCTATTTTAGTAATAAACTTTGTCCTTGCCAGTCGCATTCCTTACTCTCGATTATTTCTCCTTGCTTTTCCCCTTGCATGTCACTTATACCTAATTTCGCCCAGACACCCACTATAACCTGCTGTTTATTGGTCTGATTCTGCTGCATTGATAATATAAATATGAAAGATTAGCTATCTTGCCCCATAGATTGATTTTAAATCTTGATTACCACAATTTGTGAATAAAAATGCACCATGACCTTTGGCCAGTCTGACCCTCTCACGTTACCTCTATGGATCTCAACCAAGGCGATGTCACATAGGGGCCGATTCCGATCCGGGTCGGAAAGCACTCCGACCGAGTCGGATCCGGAGTGTTTTCCGACCGAGCCGGACCCCCTACAGTCCGACCGAGTGAGTACGATGCGCACGTATGCTGTCGGACTCGGTTCGGTCGGACTCCCATAGAAGTCAATGGGAGCCAGTTGTAAGACGCGTACATGGGCTCCCATTGACTGAATGGGCACGTCTCGCACAAGGGCACCCCCTACAGTGGGTACGCGTCGGTGCCATCTGCGCCGTACATGCCTGTGTGGGGGAGACCCATGTGTCTCCCCCTGTGTGTGAGTCGTACGGCTGCGGGTGTCGGGGGGTCCGACGCGGACCCCCGAAGTCTGACTCTGGGAGCTTTTGCAAGCCGGACACTCCAGCTCGCACAGGCTGTCCGACGTGTGCATCGTACTGGCTCGGTCGTGAAACGCATCCATTGCACGCCACGGTTAGCTTACGACCGAGACATACGGAGCAGTTCGGACCGGGAAACGACTCGGTCTGTGAATTTCATGTAGCTCGCATCGTACTGGCTCGCTCGTACAGCTGTACGAGTCGGGCCGGAAAACATGCGTACGGCTCGTAGTTTTTCCGGCCGGATCGCGTTCGGTGCCTTCCGACCCGGATCGGAATCGGCCCCTTAATGTTATTTTCAACAACCTTGGTACCCTGTTTGGGATTGCCAAAATTTCATCCCAGTTGAGAAAATGACTAGAAGTCCAGTCTGCGAAGATGTCGACTCTTTGTAAGATCATGTGGTCCTCACTCACATCCCCACACTTTAAAGTATTAAACACTATTTTCTTGCAACCTCTGCAGTTGATAGAACGTTAACATAGGTACTAGAGAAAACTGATCACTCTTTGCTTTATTATTTGCCGTTTCAGTCTTTCCTGATTTAGAACTCACTGTTGACTCCAAAGTTTTCCACCTTTATATTTATGTCTTGTTCTACCTCACAATTCTCAGTTAAGCAAACATTTGAGGGAGTGTTTATATCTAATGTTAGGGATTACCTCCTCCATACAAGCATTACACAGATTATCCCATCATACTGTCCTATGTCCCTTTTAAAAAATCCTTCTCTTCTTAATTCTCTTCATTTTACTTTTATTTTTTTGACCTCCCTCCATTTGAGTTTCGACTTGAAAAAAGAGAAATAAATGTTGGTTTTCATTAGGGCACTTAGGGGCTCATTACGATGGCAGGCGGTCCTGAGTCCACCTGCCATCGTTGCGGTGTTTGGGACCGCCTGCCAGATATGCAGCAGTCCCACCACTGCAATTAGGATACCCCCGCCTCACTGGTGGGCGCATCCAGGGCCTTTAACATTGCGGGCGGTGCTGCTGACTGTAGGACCGTATGCAATGTAAAAATGGCATGCACTGCATTTCCCTGCACAACGTGGCAGGCACCACGTGGTGCCTGCCACGCAGTGCAGGGAAATGCAGGGGGGTACAATGGGTACCCCCCCAGTGCAGCAACACCTCCCCCCACAATAAGCGGGGCCCGCTACGGGCCCCCGAATCCCTTTCTGCCTGTCTTTTCGCAATGGGATGTACGCAGCGAATAGACAGGTGGAAAGGGTTATCGTAATCCCTATGGCAGTGCCTTGCAGGCACCGCCGCAATTCTGCCCTATCTTTTGGTTCCACAAGGCGGGTGGAACAGACCGCCTTGCGGAACCGTGGCGGAAGGTCTTTGCGTCCGCCACGCTGCCCTAAGGTTTCCTCCGCCATCATAATCTGGCAGGGGGAAAACTGCTGTCAGATGGAGGAAGGACCGGCCCAGCGGTGGTGGTCCTTCCGCCATCCTAATCGGCCTCTTATTTCCTCCTTCATGACCCTTACCATTTCAGTTTCCTTATTAACATGTGATGTTACATACCCCTCATCCATATTTGTTTGACCCATCTCTGCATTCTTCAGGGTTTTGACGTATGGACCAACACATCTTTAAGACCACTGCAGCCAACCCCACAAGCTATGCCCTCTGTCTGCATCACAACTTCCCTGTTTACCTACACAATTCAAGGGATCTGTCAGGGTTTGCATTCCTTTGTCAATTAAAGACAAACAACCCATTCTGGGTCTTTTTTTTATTAAGCTCCGCTGCATCAAGTTCTATAAGATTAAATATTATAGTTGAGGTGATCTCAGTATTGTTGTATGAATCCTTAACTACACTTTCCAGCAGGATGATGATGGATTCTAAAATATGTGATATAGCCCTCATAATATTAGAGCCAAGAGCTGAGCCAATACCTCCATTACATTTGGCTCCCATACCCCTATTAAAAGAATACCTATCAGTTTCCCAATGCAACATATCACCTTTACTCAAAGAGTCAGTAATGTAGGGGAACAAGAACGTTCTTTGTTTCAGGGAGCTGTTGACTTATTTTGTGCAGAGATTTAAATTTGCATATAGGACTCAATGAATTTATAACCTCCTTGAGTTCTAATTTCCCACACAGAATTAAACAAAGAGGCATTCCACAAGTTCTTTTCCACTGCGCCCTCCCACCCGGTATTTTGTCTAAAATTGATATCACTCATAAGATTTTAGCGCGGGGATACCATCCTTATATTACCTTCACCAGTTAGATTTGCCCCCTCATACCCTGTATTTTGAATGGGCCCATGCCTTTATAATACTGTAGCATTTAGCTTAGAGCCCTCTGGATTTCTCATTGAGTTATTTGAAAGAGGAGCATCCTTTCTACGGTGCGTATTAATCTAAGCATGCACCAACACTTGAATGGGTTGAACTGCCTGGTTATCCCCTAGGCACATACTCTCTTTGTAATCTGTAACAAATTATACTAAGATCCTCCTTGGTCTCTCTGTTTCCTAAAATATATGAATGGAGACCTTTGTGTGACTTCTAGAGAAGGTTTGTTTTTAAACCCTTAACATTTTCTCTCAGTCTTACTCTTCAAAGACTCTGTTGTCAGCATAGTTAGTGACCTTACAGACTTTGGTGTACTTCATAATGAAGCTTCTTCCTTGCAGGCACTGCTTTTGTGTGAGGACTTACATTTTGTTTGAACATTGCTCAGTGCCAATTTTGGATTGCCTTTCAATTTTCTTTTGGCCATATCGCTGCTTAACTTGACGAGTTAACCCAGGGAAGATTTGAGAATTTCAACTTTCAGACTGGTGAAAACAATTTCTTCCCCACAGCCAGCCATGTCAGCTGAGCAGTTCACTTAATTCACTTTCCAACCCCAGCAACTGATATGCCTTATTCGACCTCCCAGAACTATCTTGCACCGCTTTCAGTATACGCACTTGGTGTCCCAAATGATCACACTAGAGGTAACGTTCAGTCCAGTCCAAGCTTAAGTTGTGCGTCTCACCGTGCACCATGCCGCTTCAAATAAGTTTTGAAAATCCAACAATACTTGTAATCATTTACGTTAGTTGCAGTGTCAATGGCAAGTTCAATTAGCACGTCTTTACTCAATCAACTCAGCTAGTCTCCAGCCAGCTTCTGCACTTGGCTATTGCCCTTCAAATCAAACACCCTCATTGACCCAATGGTCAACCCCCTCCACTCCACGTCTACTCGTGCAGTTGTGCACTGGTCTTCTAGCCCGAGTTCACCATGGAACCAGAGACAGTCTTCAGCAGGAATACTAGAGTACCAGCAAGGGAAGCAGGTCAAAGCAGCAGAGCTGGGCACGAGCCCACCAGCTAATTCCATAATTTCATAATAACACTTCTGAGCTATTGAGTTCCGGGGATACGGTGATGTGACAGACCTGCTAGAGGATCATAGTTCATACTCTCACACAAAAACCCTCAAGAGGAATAGAACCAAGACAAGTGTCTGAGTGTCAAAGTCAGTTTAAGGGAATAAGTATGCTAAACACCGCACCACATGATTAGCCTTCTCCCATCATTACCTCACTGAATATGATTAATGATCATGATGAGCCTTGCCAGTCAAAACATGGAGAAATATGAGGAGGGGGCAAGGAGACTTGCTGACACAAGCCGCAGCGGTGCTTAAACTGGCTGCCTCCGCAACTCACAGAACGCTGCCTGGTGTGGATTACTAAACCCCTACGGCCCGCCTGTCCTGCAGACCCTCTCCTTCCACCCAATCAGACCGGCTCACATGTCATTCCTTTGGCCTGTGGTTTTGAGCAGATGGAGCACTGCACTCACCGCGCTTGCTGCTTCACTTCCTCTGTGCAGCCAACTGTTGATTTTTTTAGCTGGAGCAGTCAGAGTACTCCACTATAAGACCCCTAATGCTACATTATTATGTAATGGGAACTCGAGAGATACATGTAAAGTTAAAATTAAAACTAAATAGGGATGCTTGCATTCTCATGACAGTTTGTGTATAGAACCTCTGGCTCAGTTAATTAAAATAGATTGCATCGTCACTCTTTTCCTTTGTTAAGCCTTTCAGAAAAAATGTGGATTGTATGAGGATGATCTATCTGTATTTACATCAGACCCCATTAAGAATATTCCTTATGTCGAAGAAGTGATTTTTTTTTTTTAATGTTTACACCCATGCGTAGGTTTAAATACAGCAATATCTAGTAAGCAAGAACATCAGAATTATACATAGTAGATAAAGTGCTAGATGACAATAAATAAACGCATAGTATCATGTAACAAAATTAGCCAATTAATATCATCTAAGCATTTCATTATATATATATATCTCATTGGAGGAAGACAGGAGCGCACTACCAATACCAGCAGGCCACGCAGGTGGCCACGCCCACAGGAGCAGGTATCGTATTGAATCATGGTGCGAAAGGTTCCTCCACACTTCACTATCAGCCTATGACGAAGGGCAGAGGGCCCGAAACACGTTGGCTAAAAGGAACTTTGTTGATGTTGTCCTGCTCACCCATGCTGAAGTTCGCATTAAATCTGAGGCAAATCTACCTGTTGTCGGGCTCTTCTCTTTTGGGGAAACTCTTGCTGTATATGTTAAACGGCTCGCCTAGCCGTAGATGAGCCCCGCCATGCTTACGTGGACCCGGGAGGCGCAAAACAGCGTGCTCCACATCGGGACAGGTGCAGCGAATACGAACAATACTAAGTCAGCAGTCTGAAACAAGGCACCACAACGACCCACTTGGGATGGAATTTAAAGTGACATTGGTGTGAAGATTTCAAAAGCAACTCACTGGAGGAAGACAAGTGGGCACTCCCGATACCAGCAGGCCACGCAGGTGGCCACGCCCACAGGGGCGGGTATCGTATTTAATCATGGTGCACTTAAACGGCGAAAGGTTCCTCCACGCTTCACTATTAGCCTATGACGAAGGGCAGAGGGCCCGAAACGCGTTGGCGAAAGGAACTTTGTTGATGTTGTCCTGCTCACCCATGCTGCAGTTCGCATTACATCTGAGGCAAATCTACCTGTTGTTGGGCTCTTCTCTTTTGGTATAACATTTTATTTCATACCACAATATTTAGTGTGCGAAAGCAGGGGAGTTATACATATTAAATAACGTGCTACATTACACTAGACAAACACATAATATCTTATAACATTGCTAGCCAGTATATTTCGTCTGAGTACTTCACTAGATAAAAGAATTGACTTTCATATAAAGTAAGGTAAAGTGCTAAGTGACCATAAATACACAGTTAATTTCACATAGCAAATTCGGGTCCCCATTTAGACATTTGTGCAGGAATATAATATAAATTGAAAGCAGTCTTAAAGAACTGACTCTTAAGATTTGCTGTTCATAAAACTTTATCGCATATTTCTAGAGACTCCTGTAGGCATACTATTCCTCTGTCTAGCCTTATGCTCCACTTAAAATCTTGAACATCCAAATCATCCAGAAGTGGTTTGTAATGTTGGTTCATTATCTAGAAATCAGATCAACACTTTTACTTACTTTAAAATCTTTTTTCGATCACTTGTCAGCGATCATAAAAGCACAATTTCATTACTGGCACATTAAATATACAGTACAAACAATATTGTAAATCAGATAAAACTTTCAAAATCTTAATAAGGCTTTAGTTGTTAATGGGCCAGGGTTGCCCCGTTTACATTCGTTAAGTTCATGGTTACAGTGATTCATTAATTAAGTTCTCGTGCCACCCAGGGCATTTCTCTTTCGCATGCAAGCCCACAGAAAGGTGGCTACCAAGAAACAAACAAAAGGGTCTGAAAGGGACTTTAAAAAGTAAAATACCACCCTACACAGAATAAAATTATGGCGCCTTAAAATTGGGAGAATATAGGCTTCTCTTTCTGTTTGATAAAATTTGCAGAACAAAGCAAGGTGAAGATCTGACTGGAACAACTGATAATAACATGGGCATGGGATCAAATCCGAGTGTTTAAATTGCTTCTCAGGGAACCCTAGCATCAGAGGAATAAGGTTCACGCGAAAACACAGGAGAATGAATCTATGCTGTCTAGAGGTAATGCTGGATAGATATGAAAATCCTTCCTCTGTTCTTTGAGGGATAAGGTCATATGCAAGTGATGCCATTTGGTGCTGGTTCTTTTCTATACGGTCGAAATTAGCCCTCTACATAAATGCCTCGGTTATTTTCTGTGTGGAGAGCCTTCTAGAGGATGCAGGTTCCCTGAATAATTCTCACAGTCCGATTGCACTCTGTAGATTCTGCCTCTACATATCTGAGCCAGCTAATCACATTGTAATGCTCCAGCTTCAGGCAATCACCGATTGTATGCTGCGTTAAGTTAACAGTGGTCCTATGCCAAATAGAGATCCATAGCAAAATTGGTGCCAACCCGATTGAGTCTGCCATATAAGACAGCCCCAATTCGCTATATAACATGTAATTGGAGAAGGACTGGGGGAGCGACACCCTGTTTTAAAAAAAACTATCTTCTGTTGTTTGGAGTTTCTCAATCTGAGCCATACCCCAGACTCCTGCCCCGTAAATTGCCGCTGCCTTTGTTTTTGCAAGATTTATCTTTTTGAATGGGTCCAAGGGACTTACACCTAACTTTGTAGCAAAGCCCTTGATAGCGTGGAGACTTCTTTCCATACCTAGGGCTCTTGCAGTCACCAGGTTTGCCCAAGTTTGATTTTTATCAAATAGTACTCCCAGCTATGGAAAGGAGTCTACTACCTCAATTTTCTTTGATCCCAGATGGAAATAAGAGGGTTTCGAACCTTTGCTGGCACATGCTATAATGATGAAGGATTTTGATTGATTCACCCTTAGATCTAATGAGGCCATAAATGAGGCTTATGTTGTTCTTAAGCCTTGCAAGGCTACCCCTGTTCTGGCAATTAAGACAGCATCATCGTGGTATTCCAATATTGGGAGGGGAGTGCTTTAAAAAAGGGCAAGTCCCGGGGGGAGCCAGTCAGGGCAGACTCCACCCCATTTGTGTAGATGGAAAAAAGAAATGGGGCAAGCACGCATCCCTATCTGACTCCTCTCTCGATCTTAAATGAGAGTGTGCATTCCCCATTGATGCCATACCGGACACAGGCAGTGGCATTGGCGTATAGCTGTCAGGTGAAATTAATTATTGGTGGGTCAATCCCCATCCCCTCAATCACAGGCCACAGCTTATGATGAGATATGCAGTCAAAGGCTGCTGACAGGTCCATGAAGGCCATGTAGATCTTCCCGCCTTTGACTTTGGTATATTTATCAATACAAAGTGAGAGGTTGAGGCAATGATCGACAGTCCCCTCCCCCCTCTGGAAACCATATTGGGCTGGCATCAAGATGTTATGGTCCTGGGCCCAGTCCTCCAGTCTAACTAGTAAGATCCTTCCCATAAGCTCGGCCGTGGTAGCCAGTAGGGAGATGGGTCTGTAGTTCTTGGGGCTGCCTCTTTCCCCTATCTTTTACACAATACTTTTGAATACGTTGGTTAATACAGGGGCCCACATTTCATAATTGTCTTGAAAGAGGTCGATCAACACCCAGTCAGTCTGTCCCCCAGCCTTCCCTGGAACACAGGCCTCCAACCCTTTTATGACTTCGCTAAGTGAACATTTTTAAGTACCTAGAGGTGGATGACTTACTTCAGCTGGCGGGGGGCGGGAGGGGTATCGGCGCCGAAGATACCTTCGAAATATCCCACCCATGCGTCCTCGCTTACGTGAACATCCAGGGACGGATCTTTGGGGTCTTTAAAACAGGTTGCATTTATGACCTTCCAGAACTCACTGCTACTACCTGAGTTAGCAGCCTGCTGGAGGTCGTCCCAAGCTTTCTCCCTGATGTCCTTCTCTCTTTTACTTCTAGAGATCTTATAATCTCCGCGTAATGTTCTTATCTGTGCTGGATCTCTCAGATGGATTTTTAATGGGTTAACAAAGGCTCTTCTAGCTGCCGAGCATGGTGATTCAAACCAACCTCTGGCCATTGGACCGTTTGCACGCTTGAGACGGGTCAGTCCATCTTTTAGTTTCTCTATCAGGGCTCTGAACTCGGAGACTAGAAGTGCTGGGGTGGACTCCTCGGACAGACATAATAGAATATCATCCCTTGGTTGTGCTATGAATACATGTGCGAGGTTCTGCTTCACCACCTGCACCCACTTCAGTTGGTACCCATTTTTCCTGGTTAGCGATATGTTTCCTACTACCTGTTGTTGCTTGTTCAACTTATCGGGGATGCTTAGGTGGCTAACTAGAATTGCATGGTCACTGTAACAAGTAAAGGTAGTATCTATATGGGCAAATTTCCCACTTATTGTAGAGGAGACTAAAATGAAGTCAATAGTACACTCATAATTGATTGTCCTAAATGTTCTCCTTATGTAAAGGAGTCTATTAAGTCTATCACCGTAATCGTTATGGATGAAATGAAGAAGGAAATTGCCCTGATAATCTTCAAGCCCGCACAGCGTGGCATCTTTAAACTTATAAAGGTGAGCTTTAAAATTCCCCACCCAGATAATGTTTGTAGGGCCCTTTTTTGTAGAAGAGTTTGTTTTGTCTAGCTCCTTATTTAGTATGTCTACCACTAGCTTCATACGGCCCCAAGTTTCGTTGTTATAGAAATTAATTAAAAGCCAATGTCTATCATCTATACCTTCCAGTAAAAGCATGTGGAAATGTTTATTCTGGGATCCGACCATCCTTACGTGCAGAGACAAGGTGTCAGTTTTTAGGGTTATTCATCCCCCCTTCACTCTGCCTGACACTGAATCTACAGCAGCTGTGTAAAAAGACTGGTAACCCGAAACAAAGATGGGCTCCGTGGCCCATGTTTCCTGAAAGCAGATGACCTCCAGGGGATGCCAAAGTTTGTGCCACTGGTCATTGCCTAGCTTTGGGGTAATTTGTGCCACATTCCAGGAAGCTAATCTGGTCTTGCTAGTGTTGGTCAAACTCGAAGGTTGGGGATGCGGCAGGCTCCCCGGTATTATAGGGGCTGGGTTGTTTGGAAATTTGGTACTCTCAGTAGGAGAATAGGTAACTGGGGTTATCCAGTTGCAGGTTTCCAGATCTAAGAGGGCAGCATATCTATTGTGAAGCCCCACCCCCACAATGCTACTGTGGCTCCCCTTGTGACTCATTTGGTGGCCTGGTTTTTGCCTGTGGCCCATGCCCTGTGGTGTGCCCTGCATATAGAAGTGTTCCAGGGATAAGGGTATGATCTGAGTACTCCTGGCTGACATTCTATGGTGGTTACTTAGAAGTGAATTAACCACGTATACATTGTTGAAATTTACCACCACGCTTTAAGATTTAATAGAGCTGCTCAACCATCCCACTCTCCGGGCCATAATAATTTCACTGGACAACGGGTAGTTCCTCTTTCCTATGTCCATTAGGTGGTGTGAGAGCCAATGCAAACATTTGTCCATTAGCTGTGAGGTGTATTCAAGCTGATTGTCCCGCAGTGGGGGAACATTTGCCAGACCCAAGGCTAGGGGGGAAGCTGCAGGTAGAAAATGTAGGACTTGTTGCGCTTGTTTATCTGCTCTCACCCTCGGTCTGGCTTGTATTTGATTTGTCTGTACATCTCGACCTTTGTCCCCCATGACTCTGGATCCCTGGTGTGCTGGGCCCATTGTGCCCGGTGGTGGTAAGGTTTGGCCCTCCGTAGATATATTATGATGAGCGGTAGCTGTAGAAGATGACTCACCGGGCAGTGTGGCCGAGGTTAGTGATGAACATGCCGAAATCGGCCTGACACTCCCTGGTTGCTGTGGACCCGAGGTAGCGTCTTGTCCATGATGACAGATACCTGCTCCAAAAGCAGGGGCTCCGGGGGGCGGTGGACCGATGCACTCTGGGCCTCCAGGCCGGCTAGTCGCTCTCCAATGGCTGTCAGTTTGGTTACAATTGGCTCTAGCAAAGAGGACATCAGATTACTTACTCCAATCCAGAACGCTTCATTGAGTGTTACAGATGGGAATATGGTATTTGCACTGGATAGTAGTAAAGGATTCTCTCTGGGCATCTTGGAGTTTCTCTCCTTGGGTGTCTGGGCTCGAGTTGGCTTTGTTGGCTTGGACTTAGGCTTCGAAATTCCCTCGCCCCTTCCTTGCTTAGCTGGTGGATCGTTGGAAGAGTCAATAAGAGGGGAGTGCTCAAGCCCCCTTCTAATTACGACGGGTACGACTGGTGAGAATGACAGAATTCCCCCCCCTGTGCATGGTGGATTAGGGGATATTGTCAGATGTAAGGACTGAGTTTGGGGGACCTCCTCTAGTGCACTCCCTGTGGATGACCTCAGTGGGAGAAGAAGGGGTTCTAGGGATAGACGTCTCTGAGTGAGTTCAATTTTGTTGGTAAGTATGCTCGCCGCTCTGGACAAAAATGCGTCCAGCGTTGCTACTGCCCCTCCACCTGCTTTCTCCATGTGGCCTTTCCTCTTCACCATCGTGTCAATTGAAATCTGAAAAACAGTACCTTGGGTTGGGTGCTGAGTGTTAGAGGGGGGGCCCAGCCCAGCCTCCTCTGGGCTCTGATGTGCGTGGACGGGCTCACCCTTGGCCCAGGCTTTGCCCAAGCATGTCTCCACATGCGTCCTGTGCCTCAGGGCTCTTAGCACACTTTTGAGCGCAGCATTGGCGGCTGGCGGCACAAGGGCTGCTGGGACTCCGAATCCCTCAAAGGTAATGTGTTGCTCCCAGCGGGAGTGTGGCATCTGAGGTGAGGCTACTGTGTCGCGAGGCTCCTGGCGTGCTTTTGAGTGTGGCGTCGGAAGCTGGTGGCACAAGGGCTGCTGATACTCCTAGTCCTCCAAAGGTAATGCGTTGCTCCCAGCGGGATAGTGGCGGCTGAGGTGAGGCTACATCAACACTAAGTCAGAGGTCATGACATGGAATTTGGACGGTGAAGATTGGAATGTTTGCAAGGAAAAAGGTTTTTAGTCATAATGATCACAGAGGATATTTTTTTTAACTCAGCTCAAAACGTAAATAAAGCTATGAAAGTTATAGATAACATGTTGAAAAATGGCAGGACTTCCTCCGTACAATATATGGTAAAGTTAATCTGATTAAAGTGCCCATCTTACCTAAATCAATGTTTCTTATGTTTTTAGAAACCCATTAACGTTTGATGAAGAGTATTTCCAAAGTACAAGTAACATCAGTAGCTTACTTTAGGTGTTCAAGTTTGCTAGGCTCCTCTGGAAAAATGGAGAAACAAAATAGAATTACCTCTGCCAGACTTTCACTTACATTGCTGCACTTTTCAATTTAAAAATAGCAAAATGCAAATTTTCCATCCCGCCCAACCTAGCAAGGGTGTAATATCCCCTGCTCTGCTGAGAAATACCCATCAGGTGAATTTCCTATATAAGTTTGGAGTCCCAAGAGTTTTCTAAGATAATGTTTTAACTCATGGTTTAACATCAGGCAAAAAATAAATGACGTAAAAAGGATTCATACTACAGCAAAATGGCCTCCATGTGGGGTTACCAGTTAGTCATGAGAGTATGAAAGATCACTTGTGCTTTCCTTTGAAACAGGCAGGGAAATATTAATTGGTGATGGCCTTATGAGATACAATACTACATTCTTGGAATTATTTGGAAGAGAAAACATTAGGTACACCCTTCAGATTTAAACATACACAGTTATCAAATCGGTTTTCAATGTAAAAATAGAAGGTGCAAAAAACTTGAGCTGGAAAAAGACTTGCAAAATCTAAACGACAGAGAGAAGGAAATGTGAAAATAATATTAGGTCCTGTGCACCACAGATGACAACAACTTAATACCTCCACATTGGATCTGGGAAGGATTTTTGACAACGCAGGAGTTAAAGAATTTATGGCAAGTAAATATCTTTAAACACTTTGTATTTTTATATCAAGATCGAAGTCCTCATTATGGGCCCCACACCTGTGCCTGGGATGACTCCTTGTGACCCGCAGGGCTCAGAATCCCCCTCAAACGCACGAAATCTCAGCATCACCCTGGACCCCTGGCTCTCAATGAACTGCCAGATCAACGCCGTCTTTTCCTTCCACACACTCCACCTGATCTGGAAAATCTTCATGTGGATCCTCACCAAGTCCAGGGAAACGGTCACCCACACACTCATCATCAGCAGACTCGACTACAGCAACACACTCTATGCCGGCACCATGCCTAACCTCCAAAAGAAGCTGCAAAACATCCAAAACACCTCCACCAGGCTCATCCTAAACATCCCCTGGCACATCCAGATGACCGGCCACCTGAGAGACCTCCACTCACACCCAGTCAACAAAAGGATCACCTACAAACTCCTAACACATGCCTACAAGGCTCTCCACAATGCCGGACCACCATACATCAACCATCGCCTCTCCTTCCACACTCCCACCAGGCATCTCTTCTCTGCCCAGCAGGCCCTGGCCACCATTCTACTGATTCACAGGAATACTGCTCTGATTCACAGGAATACTGCTGGAGGAAGATCCTTCTCTTACTTCACTGCAAACAGCTGGAACTCCCTGCCTCTGCATCACAGGCAATCTCCATCTCTGCCTCAATTCAGGAAGGACCTCAAGACCTGACTCTTTGACTGAACGGCAGATCCCCTCCCCCTCAGTGCCTTGAGACCCTTACAAGAACACTGATTGATTGATTGATCGATTAATTGATTGATTGATACTGTATATGCCACTGACTTACAGAAAAAAACACCTTTCTCAATTTACGTTGGGTCTACAAGACCACACAGACATTTACAAAGTTGGCAAACTGTTCTGTGACCCAATGCAAGCAATGTGAAATTCTAGAAGCAAACAACATACATATGTTTGTAAGTTTGCCAACTTGGTGTTCTTTTTGAACAAAGGGAGTTAAATGGAGTAAAAACGTAACTTCTATCATTCTCTGATCATATGATATAAGACCGATTCTTATCCTTTTTGAGATTGATGAAACTAATGAGTGCATCAATACGCAACAAAAAAACGCTTTTTTATTTAATACTTTTGGCAAGGTTTGAGATCTGCAAATAATAGGAGACACCAAGTCCACCCTTATTCAAGATTCAAGGAACCTGGGAATCAGTAGCTGTGGACGTGTTAACCGGGGGTTGTTTCTCCCCTCCAAAAAAGAAGTCTCTTGATCACACTGCAGAGTCTTGGTCTTCCTAAAAGTGGCGAAGAGCGGTACCTAGCTGAAGTCTGCGGAAACGACCACCTACTACGTGATCAAGAAACCTTGAGGCCCCTGGAAACGAAACTATGCGAAAGGACTC
Source organism: Triturus cristatus (assembly GCF_964204655.1). NCBI lineage: Eukaryota > Metazoa > Chordata > Amphibia > Caudata > Salamandridae > Triturus > Triturus cristatus. Next base: position 1,139,766,958 of record NC_140581.1, read on the forward strand.
CAAGTTTCATACATTTTAATAACCGGCGAATGCTAACATTCAGTTGCAGTGAGTAGCGCTGGCGATTATGTGATCGGTACCCGTATCAAGGCAAAGTGTTAAAATGAATGCAGATGTCACCTGCCTTAGTGCGAGCTGGCATTCAGCAGTTTTAGTGTGAGTGAGGAAAGGATTGGAGGTACAATCGAGCCTCGTGCTATGCAGCATGTGCATCCACAGCAAAGAGCGGCATGGCAACCCAGATCGCGCGCAGCTAGGTGGCTCACCTACATGTCAGCCATCTTCACAGCGCAGCTCACCTTCGAGATTCGACGCATCATGACCTCGTTGTGCGCATGCCTATCTACTAAATATGGCATAGCGAGGCAGCATCACGACGCAACCCATGTGTCTTTACTGACCAGAGTGTGCGCGGCAGCACCACCGACAATTTTCTGCATAAAATCACAATAAACGGATGAAAAGTCCCTGGTTGGTAATGGCGCTTGCCTTTTGCCAGTACTATAATAGGTATGAATTATCTTATAGGTGCTCAAGGGAAGAAGGGTCACCGACCCCTCCCAATTCGTAATCCCTAGGGATTACACACAATATTGTATCAAAGCCCGAGCACAACTATCATATCACATACTGATGTATTGTCCACAAATAATGTAAACAGAACAATTTCATGATTTTTGCAGTTTAATTGTATCTTCTCTTTTTTTCTCTTTCGTTGGTCCAGCCAACACGTGTTTCGTCGCACGGGAGTGCCCGCGACTTCCTCAGGGCTGGAAGATTATATATTAGATTAAGATACTGGTGGAGCTCAAAATTACAAAGTATATGTATCAAATCAGTGAACAACGTTCAAACAAATTGTTGGTATAGGTAAATCACAATACGGCAAGGGAAAAGAACAGACCCACGTTGCTGAAAAAGAGTGTATATGAGGTTAATGAGAATCCAAATTAGCCTCCATAAGAGTGAGAAACCAGTGCTGAAACCTGAGTCCCTAAATACACCAATATTATTAAGTGATGGTGAAAGTAACCATGCTTAAGAGAAGACAAATTGAAACATACCAAGGCGGTGAATATGGATCAGGACTATGGCCTAAAATGGTGGAGGAACACAGAGATCAGTACATGAGTCCCCAATACCGGAGTAACTCATGAGAACCAGTTATATTTCCGTCCTGGCCACTAGAGCAGGAAATACGGTGTATCAGTCTGGAAGAGCATATGTGGTCTATCTGAAATAAAGATATGGCATGAGGCCAACATCCAACCAGTATTGTATAAAGGCAACCAATAATAAAATGATATCAACATGAACCTAATGAGTACCAAATCTATAATTCTATCTCGTAAACAAGTACCTATCAGGAATCATGTGTCTTCTATAGTGAGCTATGTACCTAATCATGTCTCTCAATTCCAGAATAGAGATATACTCAATATCCATTCATGGAGAAAATTGGGTCATGCATCTATTATCAATATTCCAAATTTGAAAATGAATATGTATATACATCATAATCTTTAGTCACAATATACCATGCAGTGTAGAATTCAAATATATCAAAAGTATCAAAAGCGATGATATGAGATCAACAATCATCGCTATGTAGTGTGAGTCCCGATTCGGGATATTCTAAAGTATCCTCCATCAGTAAATAGTAGCGCTAGTAGATATCCACTTTCCCAATTTATATATCTATTATATATCTGTCACCAGAATCAAATAAAATACTCTTTATATACAGTCACGTCTTGCTTCTACTATCTAATTACATTGTGGATGACCGAAGTCAATTCCAGTATAGTTCATAAATATTAACATTTAGTATACAAATTTAACTGGAGTCAAACGTAAAAGCCACTCACAAGATATCGGTGAATCGCGACTTCCGTATCCAGCTTCAAGGATCTAATGTGGATAAAGATACGGTTTAGTATGTCTCCAATGGAGACCTGAGTATATATCAGATCTCAACAGTCCCTATCCCGTGGCCAAAGCCCTTACATTTAGTTGTGATGACGTGAGTATACGTCTGAATCTCGGTCCCCGGTATGGCCGCGGAGTAAAATGAGCCGGAAACTCAATCCATTTAAATCCGGTTTACTATCGGCATACCTGTACCGCTAACCTCCATTGTCAGCTCTACCTCAATACTAACACAGCGGCCATGATGGAACTGTGAGGTATATTGTGTTAAGTTGTAAATAACTTCAAGAAACACTAAAATATGTGCACAACGATCAAAGTAATGAGATTCATATTCCACATTGATAAATTCATCTGATGCGGACGAGACACATAAGTGGCAATGAGAGACCTGTATTCGGTTCTCATATTAATGACACTCGACAAAACACTAGAAAACACTATACGTAATAAATCCATGTTGTTTACCGCTCTAATTCATAGGTTTCCCTTCTTCAAATTATAGTAATCTGGGTCCCATATAAATATATCTATATAATGTGATAAATGTCAATCCCCAAGTAGTATTAACGTCAGAATAATATTGTATATCACTCTGTTTCAGCAGCGTGATCGTATCAAGAGAAAGACCTGATAGAGCTAGCGTGCTTAATCTGGAGCAAAGCAAAATATGAGGTGATATCATTAAAACAGCATATACAGCAAGTTATGTGTATAACTAAATGAGATTATACGGCAATGCCAGACATTAGAAAATATGTACAACATAGTACAGAAATATGTGAAGTATAATTGTGTAAACAAACTGCAAAATACAATACATCATACTAGGTCATATGTTGTCTGGTAGACAAAGCAAACATCCATTAATGCTGGAACATATTATTCAGAGGGTGTCAATCTAAATTCAGTTGTTGGTAGTTGGTGGTATGGTAATCTCTCTTTAGGGATGACCAGCTAATACCTTATAAAATGTATAAGCATGGTATGCTTATAATTGTGTTAGAGATCATATTAAAGTATAGAAACTATATACAATGGTCAGTGTGTATCACAAGTTAAATACTTGTACAGAACTTCTCAAACATCCTCAGTCACCCAAAAAGTAATGTAACTCATGATCTAAATTGAGGCCGTGTTCAACCTCTCTCATTTTCATGATCCAGGTTGCCTCTCTGCGTCTTAATCGTAGCTCTCTGTTACCACCCCTGGGATCCATGCTCGATCTTCTCAATTCCACAGAAAGTGAATGTTTTATGTGTGCCCTGTGCATTACATTCATTTATGTGTACTGCAGTGGGATATCTTGTATCTTTGTATTTGGTAGCTCATCCATGTTCACTAATCCATTCTTTGTTGCATTTGCATTTGAGCATATATACAACAAATTTACTATTACAGTCAATCATTTGTCTGATTGTGAAGCTTCTACCTACAGGGTTTGTGAATTCTTTCTTCTTATCCATAGCCTTATCACAAACCCTACAGCTACCACATTTATGAAAACCCACACAACTTTGAGATAACCAGTTGATCATGGGTTTCCGTTTTGGATAGCTGGGACGTAGTAGTGACCTGATAGTTTGACCCCACCTGTAAGAAATCAACGAAACATCTGCTATCTGTTTCTCTAGATTTTTGTCCGCTCTTAGTATGTGCCAATGGCGTTTCATACTATTTCTTAGTTCCAGGGAAATCTCATTCGAATCCGTCACCATTCTAAGAACCTGAGATTGTTTGGTTCTGACTGATTTGTCTTTCAGTGTCTCCGCTCTGTTTATTATCAGTATCCTATTCTCTGCTTTGTCAATTGTACGTGTATCATACCCTCTGGCACTAAAGCGTTTTTTCATATTCCCCACACAGGTTTTGAAATTAGCTTCATCACTACAGTTTCTTATAGCCCTTACTACTTCCCCATATGGAATTTAATCTTTTTGATGCTTGGGATGTGCACTGTCTGCATGTAGCAGTGCATTACATGAGGTGGGCTTACAATGTAGTCTGCTATGAATATGATTGTTTTCAATAAATAAGACTACATCCAAAAATTCTATTTCTTTGTCGCTGCAGTTGGATGTAAATCGTATTCCCATGTCATTGGAATTCAAGAAATCACAAAACAGTTTAAGAGTTTCCATTTTGCCAGACCAGATCAAGATGCAGTCGTCAATATATCTTCCCCAATAAATAATGGAGTAACACCAATTTGTCCCTTTTGGGCCCCAGATCCACTCCTCCTCAAACTAACCCATAAAGAGATTGGCATACGAAGGAGAGAACCTGGAGCACATCGCAACTCCTTGAATCTGTCTGTACCATTGTTGTTCAAATATAAATACATTGTTGCTGAGAATAAGTTTAATCATTGTCAGCAACATTTCCACATGTTCCCATTGTTTGGCTTGTCTAGTATTTAGAAATTTTTCTGTAGCTTTGATTCCTAAATCTTGTCTGATACATGTGTAAAGAGATGTCACATCTAATGTTGCCAGGATCATGCCCTCTTCCCAAACCACATCCGCCAGTATACCTAAGATGTGCTTGGTATCGCGTATAAAGAAAGGGAGATTTTTCACTAATGGTTGTAGAAATAAATCCACATAGTGTGACAAATTTTCGGTTGGCCCACCTATACTTGAAATAATGGGTCTGCCTGGTGGAAATTGTTAATTTTTATGTACTTTTGGTAAAGTATAGATACAAGGGAACCTAGATCTGTCAACTTTCAGATATAGAAACTCATCTTGATCAATGAATCCCTTGTTACGACATTCGATCAGAAGAGTGTTTATTCTGATCGTGAGTGAATTGATGGGATTCTCCTTAAGTTTTGTGTAGCAGATGGGGTCATCTAGTTGCGACTGTATCTCCTGATTGTAATCCTTAGTGTTCATAATTGAGGCGGAAGCCGGGGCTACTAGACTGCAACGTAACCTCTGTTGAGTTTTAAATTTGCTTATTTGCACATTTCTTGAACTGTTTTAAAATCGATCTTTTTCCCCTTGTGTAACATCGCTAGCGTCGCTAATCACGTGACACGAGGCCACGCCCCCCTCGCTAGCCACGCCCACTCCAGGAAGCTCTTGAGCGCTGTGCCTGCCAGAAGCCAGTGCTGACCAGCTAGAGCCTTGAGGCGGAAGCCGGGGCTACTAGACTGCAACGTAACCTCTGTTGAGTTTTAAATTTGCTTATTTGCACATTTCTTGAACTGTTTTAAAATCGATCTTTTTCCCCTTGTGTAACATCGCTAGCGTCGCTAATCACGTGACACGAGGCCACGCCCCCCTCGCTAGCCACGCCCACTCCAGGAAGCTCTTGAGCGCTGTGCCTGCCAGAAGCCAGTGCTGACCAGCTAGAGCCTTGAGGCGGAAGCCGGGGCTACTAGACTGCAACGTAACCTCTGTTGAGTTTTAAATTTGCTTATTTGCACATTTCTTGAACTGTTTTAAAATCGATCTTTTTCCCCTTGTGTAACATCGCTAGCGTCGCTAATCACGTGACACGAGGCCACGCCCCCCTCGCTAGCCACGCCCACTCCTCTCTCCTCTCATAACTATGCTCATTACTCGACAGCGCAGCGGTCGAGCGCAGCGGGCACACCCTCAGCACACCGAAGACACGCCAAAGACTAGCCCGTCTGTGCCCGTCCGTGTCAGGACGAGGCACGAGGCCGAGGCTCTCCCCCCAACTGCACCTCCCAGATTGGTAAGAACGTCCTCCGCTCTGAGAGCACTGCGCCCTACCCCGAAACCGAATTGCTCTCTACCCAACCTACACATAGTCGGAACCCATGTTTGCTCGGAGTGTAAACTATCCACTGACGTCCATAAACCTTACTCCGACCCACCTAGGAGAAGCAGGAAATGTAAAATCCTACGTCATAATGTACAGCCAACATACGTATTTTACAGTACTAACTGCAGATCACTGCCAAAGCACAAGCATGAAATTTTTAATCTCCTCACTGAAGAAAGCCCCAGTGCTATCTTCCTAACCGAGACCTGGCTACATGACAGCGCTGGCCCAGACGTTGCTATTGCCCTCCCTGACAATTACGCCATTGTCAGACTCGACAGGGAAAAACAGGTTGGGGGTGGGATTGCCATCATTTTCAACAGAGAATACAAATGCACCCTGGAATCCGTTCTAATTCCAGATTGTGAAGCGGGTCTTTTTAAAATAACCTTAAACCCCAATTTCACTATGTCAGGCCTTCTAATTTATCGTCCACCAGGTAACCCCTCTCAATGGGTATCAAACTTCGCTAATCATATTACCCCCTATTTAATGTCATCTAGCAATTTCTCTCTGCTAGGTGATCTTAACCTACACCTGGAAGATCCCACCATCCCATCATGCTATAATTTTCTGGAAGATCTAGCTGTAATGAACTTATCTATTATCAACTCCGGCCCTACCCATATTGCTGGCCACCTGTTGGACCCCATAATAACGAACGTCAGTGAACTCACGTACATTGCTACCGTTCCTTCTGGATGGTCCGACCATCACCTCATCAATTTTAGCATCTCTTTTCCACCCCCCCCTAGAGTAAAACAAAATACTATTGCTACTAATAGAAGGAACTGGAAGTCAGTCGACATAGGTGCCTTAAATGCGGCACTCAAACAAAACCCTCCTAGCTTAAAACCCAACATGAACCACGCAGCAACTGAGACGCAAAATTGGCTTACTAATGCTGCCAACAGCTGTCTGCCTTCTACTCACACTAAAAGGAGTAGGCATCGTCCCCCGGCTCTATGGTTTAACGACAGCCTCAAAACTGAAAAGTCAAGATGCAAAGTATTAGAAAGAAAATGGCGTAAAAAGTACGACCCTTATGCAAAAAAATGCTACCATGAAGCCAGAAATAAATATCATACGGCGTGCACAAAGGCAAGAGCTGCCTTCGTCTCAAAAACAATCATCGAAGCAACAAATATGCCCAAAACCCTCTTCTCTACAGTTAAGGAATTGGCAGGCGCAAATACTGCAGCCACTGCACCCCCTCTAAGCACTCAACAATGTCAGGCATTAGCTTTTTTTTTTACTGAGAAAATTGACAAAATTATCTCTGACATTAACACCAAAATATCTAATGCTGACCCACCCCTTCCATCAAACCCCTGCCTACTTCAACCCACTGCTGCTGACATAAACCTGCTGGAATCCTGGCCGAATCTCTCACTGGAGAATCTCAAAGGAATCCTTAAATCTGTCAAGTCTGGCTCCCCTAGGGACCCCATCCCTATTAAAATTATAAAACAATTGGATGACCAGTCCCTGAATATCATTGCCAATATTTTAAATTTGTCCTTCGACCTCGCCACTGTCCCGGCCTTATGGAAGCACGCTATGGTGACACCCCTCCTGAAGAAGCCTAATGCAAACCCAGAAATACTGGCCAATTATAGGCCTATATCTCTGCTCCCTGCTTTCTCTAAGTGCCTCGAGAGACACGTACATTCCACGCTAGCCACTTTTGCAGAAGAAAACTGTTTACTCCACCCTTCGCAATCTGGTTTCAGGGCTGGTTTCTCGACGGAGACCGCCCTGTTAGGTGTCACCGAAAATATCCGACAACTCCTTGACCAAGGCCAAACGGTAGCACTTGTGCTATTGGATCTAAGTGCGGCGTTCGATACCATCTCCCACGAAACGCTCCTTAGAGAACTACACACAAATGGCATAAGAGGAAAGGCTCTGGAATGGATTAAATCCTTTCTGGCAAACAGAACCTTTCAGATCGCATCAGCACAGGCCGAGTCAGACTCTCTACCTGCAGCTCATGGAGTGCCACAGGGGTCCATCCTGAGCCCTCTGTTTTTTAATATTTATCTAAAACCATTAGTAGAACTTGTTGAGAAGCTAGGGCTAACGCTCATGAACTACGCCGATGACACCCAAATCATTTTTTCCCTGTCTAACTCTTGTCCCCACTCCCCGTCGCTACTCAAGGAAGGACTACTAAAAATACTGAATTGGATGACAGCTAACCAGTTAAAACTGAATGGGGACAAGACGGAAATTCTGATTTTGGGAAAAGACAACGAACTCTGGAACCCCGCGCATTGGCCAGAACAGATGGGCACCCTTCCTACCCCGGTGCCCCATGCTCGTAATCTGGGCTTTCTACTAGACAACGCCTTATCCATGGATAAGCAGGCCAGCAAAGTTACCGGATTGTGCCTCACCATAATTAGATGGCTGAGGAAAATCCTGTGGATGTTGCCTTCGTCAACACAGAAGACCGTAGTCAATGCCCTTATTACATCCAGGCTTGACTACGGCAACATCCTTTACTTAGGCGCAAATAAATCAGTCATTGGACGCCTGCAAGTGGCACAAAATGCCGCAGTCAGACTCCTATGCAAGATTCCCAGGAACGCTGGAGTCTCGAACCACCGCCGGGACCTACATTGGCTCAGGATTGAGAACAGAGTTCATTTCAAGGCTTTGAACTATATGTTCAAAATAAAAACTGGTGGAGCCCCAAAATACCTCCAATCCCTTGTCTGCCTCTACACACCAAAGAGAAACCTCCGGTCCCAGACAGCAGCACGGTTCTGTATACCTAGGTTCAAACGTGCAAGATCAGGGGGCAGATCCTTTGCCTATCTTGGACCGACCCTATGGAACTCTCTTCCTCCAAACATTCGGAAGGAAGATAACCACTTTAGCTTCAGAAAGCTTGTAAAGACCTGGCTATATGATCAGTAACCACTCAAAATCCCCCCCCCGTCTTTTGCCTTTTCTTTTTCTAGCTGTGTCTAGGCGCCGGGAAACCCTTCTTGGGTAGCTGTCGCGCCCTACAAATTGACAAAATAAATAAAAAAATAAATAATAATGTTGCCCCCTTATCTGCTTCCCTGATGGTAATATTTGTCATGTGTGAAAGTTCATGTAAAGCCTGTCGTTGTTTTATTGTTAAATTATCTCTGTAATACCTGTTCCAATTGTTTTTTGGTTCCAGCATTTTGTTAAGATCTTTAGTAACTAGTTTATAGAATACATCTATGTTGTTATCACTAGCTAGTGTCGGAGTCAAACCAGATTTTCATTTAAGTCCGCTGGATAAACTAAAATCTGTTTCAATATCATGATCCATAAGCAGTTCATCAATACACATGTGATCACGGTCATCATCAGTTAATGACAAAAGCAATTCTGCATCTCTAATATCCTGAATAGTTGTTCACTCAGGAAAAACATCATTAGGATATGTTTTCACTGTTTTATTCATTACAGGCATACTTGCAAAATGTTTTTTTAATTTCAGATTTCTCACAAATTTGAATAGATCTATCATTGTATTACAAATGTCACCATTATTTTGAGGACAAAAGCCCATCCCTTTTTCCAGAAGGGAGGCTATGTCACTTGTGAGTATTATAACACTCACATTTATGACCTCTACCCCCTTATATTGGCTGCTGATTAATTCTTTTTGTCTGATGATCTCAGTTTCATGCTCATCTTTTCTTCTGCCCAACCCTCCTCTCTTGCCCTCCTGGTCTTTTTTTGTACGGTATCCGGACGTCGAGGCTGATCCCTGTTTCCTCTTTTTATTCTCTTTACTTCCCGTAAAAAACGGTTCCCAGTATTGTTAATGGATGATAATGATTCCGCCTCACTCTCATTGGAGGGTATTGTATTTAGAGAGGTGGAACTCGAGCTACTTATTATCGTTTGTTGAGGGGTTTTATCTGTATCCCTATTGTCTGTGTCTACCAGATGATCATACTTCTTAGCAAATGTAAAGATTCGCCCCTGTTTATAATCAATTTCATCCCTTTTTAGCTTTGTAGCCTTTCTTTGTTTGATGTCATCCTGCTGTTTTTTTATTATTTCATTTAGGATAACATAATTTTTATCTGTTGCCTCCTTCAAATCCAATTCTTTAATTTCCAATTCTAGTTTACTAATTTCCATTTGTAGGTTCCTCACTTTACGGTCTGCATTTTCTATAAGAATTTCCATTAACCTGTTGGAGTTGGAAGTTAGTTCCTTCTCCCAAGTATGGAGTAAATCCTCCTCCAGATCATCGTATGTTGGTAAGATCGGGGATCGTAGGCCTCTAGGCATTCTACCTAATTTCAAGTATTGTCTAAGTGTGGCCCCGTCCCACCATTTGGAATTTTCCACTTTCTTCAGTTTTTCAAGTTTGATTAATTTATCTCTTAGACCCTCATTATTACGTGGGGGGGTCGCCAATTTGAAGAGAGTGCCCCACCGTATCGCCTCATACTAGGCTATCGAATACATCTTCTGCTGCTTTTTCTCTATCCATTTTGTAGAACTGAGGGAGCTGCCCCACCAGGTTGAGAAGAATAAAATCACAATAAACGGATGAAAGTCCCTGGTTGGTAATGGCGCTTGCCCTTTGCCAGTACTATAATAGGTATGAATTATCTTATAGGTGCTCAAGGGAAGAAGGGCCGCCCACTCCTCCCAATTCATAATCCCTAGGGATTGCACACAATATTGTATCAAAGCCCGAGCACAACTATCATATCACATACTGATGTATTGTCCACAAATAATATAAACAGAACAATTTCATGATTTTTGCAGTTTAATTGTATTTTCTCTTTTTTTCTCTTTCGTTGGTCAAGCCAACACGTGTTTCGTCGCCCCGGATTGTCTGTGACTTCCTCAGGGCTGGAAGAGTAAATATAAAGTTTGCTTGTAACATATACACCTCTAAAATTATATATTAGATTAAGATACTGGTGGAGCTCAAAATTACAAAGTATATGTATCAAATCAGGGGAAAAGAACAGACCCACGTTGCTGGAAAAGAGTGTATATGAGGTTAATGAGAATCCAAATTAGCATTTAAAAAACCTTAGATATTCACTGAAAAAGCCATAGGTTTCAGGGGTGTTATAGTTAGCTGGGCATTTCACTCGCACAAAACCATTGAAATTCCTCCGTTATAGTTAGTTCTACTAACTATAACTCGCGCGCCCACAATCCACTGCTGATGACATCACATATTACATCTACTGGATGATGTCATCAGTGATGTCATCAGTGATGTCATTTGAGATGTCATCAGTGATTTCACTGACCATGTCATGAATGATGTAATATGTGACATCATCAGCAGTGGATTGCGGGCGCCGAGTTATAGTTAGTAGAACTAACTATAACGGAGGAATTTCAATGGTTTTGTACGAGTGAAATGTCCAGCTAACTATAACACCCCTGAAACCTATGGTTTTTTCAGTGAATTTCAAAGGTTTTTTTAAATGCTAATTCCTAACTATAACATGTATGAAACCTACGTTTTTTTCATTGAATTTCAAAGATTTCTTAAATGACAAATTTTAAATGTAATAATAGTTATATTTATTTTTTTGATACTGATTTTCTACATTTTTTTAACTATTTATTTTTACATATTTTATTTTTTAAATTACATTATATATTTTTAATATGAATGGAAAACATTTTATTTTATATTTTTTTAATACATTTATATTATTTTCTTTATTTTTCAAATTTTTTTGGGGAGTCACGCACCCAAAGCGTACCTTTCTCGATCGTTGCTCGAAACCTAGCCGCCATTTTAGGATTGTTGTGTAAGATCCGCGTAGGATGTGCGATGGGTGCGTATTTTCGTGCGCGATCGCTATGCGACCGGTACGCGACTCCAGTCCATGTTAAACCCTCGTGGGTCCGGAAACACAAAACATGCTTAAATTTCAAACTGCATACTTTTCTTTTTATTAGCATTAAATGTACATTCATTTAAAATTGTTCCCAAAGTAAAGCGCAACTTGTTGCTCCCATGTTGCGCTTTAGATCTGCATGCCGCAGGACTTTTACTGATTCCTACAATGGTGCAATCCCCGACCTGGCTGGCCGTTTTTTATACAGTCTCACAAGTTGCCTTTAGTAGAATGCACTCCCAACAAGTCTTTCAAAAGCGCAGGAACAACTTCAGAGAAAGACAGATAAAATAATCATCGCATGCCTTGCCTGACGTGTTTCAGAGTAAATCTCCTTTCTCAGAGGCAGCATGCCAAGCCATGTTCATTTCGTAATCACCCCAACTGAAATAACCCCTCTGATTGAAAACCTGCCCAGGTGGGCCTCTAATTGTTAAGCATCACGGGAGTTAGAGTCCCTATTATACTTCTTGGGAGTTGGAGTCCATGTGAAACCCTTGTGGGTCCGGAAACACAAAACATGCTTAAATTTCAAACTGCATACTTTTCTTTTTATTAGCATTAAATGTACAGTCACTAAAAATTATTCCCAAAGTAAAGCGCAACTTGTTGCTCCCACGTGGTGCTTTACATCTGCATGCCACAGGACTTGTACTGATTCCTACAATGGTGCAATCCCCGACCTGGCTGGCCGTTTTTTATACAGTCTCACAAGTTGCCTTTAGTAGAATGCACTCCCAACAAGTCTTTCAAAAGCGCAGGAACAACTTCAGAGAAAGACAGATAAAATAATCATCGCATGCCTTGCCTGACGCGTTTCAGAGTAAATCTTCTTCCTCAGAGGCAGCATGCCAAGCCATGTTCATTCCGTAATCACTCCAATGGAAATACCTCCTCTAATTGAAAACCTGCCCAGGTGGGCCTCTAATTGTTAAGCATCACAGGAGTTAGAGTCCCTATTATGCATCTTGGGAGTTGGAGTCCATGTTAAACCCTCGTGGGTCCGGAAACACAAAACATGCTTAAATTTCAAACTGCAGACTTTTCTTTTTATATGCATTAAATGTACAGTCACTAAAAATTGTTCCCAAAGTAAAGCGCAACTTGTTGCTCCCACGTGGCGCTTTACATCTGCATGCCACAGGACTAGTACTGATTCCTACAATGGTGCAATCCCCGACCTGGCTGGCCGTTTTTTATACAGTCTCACAAGTTGCCTTTAGTAGAATGCACTCCCAACAAGTCTTTCAAAAGCGCAGGAACAACTTCAGAGAAAGACAGATAAAATAATCATCACATGCATTCCCTGACGCGTTTCAGAGTAAATCTCCTTCCTCAGTGGCAGCATGCCAAGCCATGTTCATTCCGTAATCACTCCAACTGAAATAACCCCTCTAATTGAAAACCTGCCCAGGTGGGTCTCTAATTGTTAAACATCACGGGAGTTAGAGTCCCTATACTGACTGTATAAGTTAGTGATTAAATGTGTCTTACTGAATGCATGGGTTAGTGACTAAACTGTGTGAATGTCTGTATCAGTCTCTCAGTTGCTGCTGCATGGGTTGATGATTAGGTACATGACTGTCTATATGGGTTACTTATCAGTTGCATGAGTATCTGTATGGGTGCCTCAGTGTTTGTGCGTGTTGGTGGGTGGGTGGTGTGTGACTTTCTGCCTACATGTGTGAGTGGATAATTTGCTGGGTGTATGGGTTCAATAGTGCATGTGGAAATAGCTGTATAGGTTAGTGAGTGTGTGTATCAGTGTGTTGGCGAGTGAATGTATGTCTCATTGGTATATATGTGAGTAACTACATATGTGAAAGGCAGTATATATGAGTGTTGGAGTATATAAATGACTACATGTGAGAGTGAGTAATTGTGAGAGTGGCTGTATAAATGAGTGTGTGCTTGTGTCAGTGATTGTATAAGAGGGTAAGTATATGTTAGTATCTGTATGAATAGGTTAGATAGTGAATGTATTACTGTATAGGTGAGTAAATGGCAGTGTTATTGATTCTTTACATGACTAGCTAGGTGTGTCAATAACTCTATGGCTGAGTGATGGTGTATGAGTGTTTGTATAGGTGTATGAGTACATATAATAGTGCTGTATTGATGAGTGACTGCATGGAGGAGTAACTGTATGGGTGAATGAATGAATGTGTGTGTATAGCTAGGAATTAGTCAGTGGGTATATAGTAACTGCTATTGATTTGTCTATGGTTTCGAAAATGGTAGTCTGTATTTTACACTGGGTGTATCAAAGGTTATATTAGGGTGTGAGGAGGTGCTTTACATTATCATGTGGAAGATGTCATCAGTGATGTCATCAGTGATGTCACTGACCATGTCATGAGTGATGTAATATGTGACGTCATCAGCAGTGCATTGCGGGGGCTCGAGTTATAGTTAGCCCTACTAACTACAACGTTCAAATTTCTCTGGTTTTGTACGAGTATAATGTCCAACTAACTATAACGTCCCTGAAACCTATGGTTTTTTCAGTGAATTTCAAAGTTTTTTTAAATGCTAATTTCTAATTATAATGTTCAATAAACCTATAGTTTTTTTCAGTGATTTTAAATTATCATTGCATTCTCAACCTGGTGAAAACAGCCGATACGCCAGTTTTCCAGCAATAGCTTTCGCAAACAAAAATCACCACAAATGAGAACAACTACTAACACTAATAATATGCGGAGTAGTCGTTCCTATGCAAAAATAACACAAAAACACCAATTCCCGATATTTTCAACAAGCAGCCAAATCTGCGGTGCGATCCAAAAACAGGCAATAAGCTGCGTTAGCAGTAGGAATGTAACATCTGCCTTTTACTGTTGCAAAGTAGGACGACTACCTACAGTGTGAAAGGGAGCCCAGCCCAGAATCACATCTGAAGACCAACACATGTCATAGAGCTCCTGATCATGCACCTCCCACACCCAAGAAGGCCACAAAACCCACTGCCACCTCCCTCAGGACCTCCCCTCTGGACCACACACCCCTACCACCACCGAGGCAGCGCACAACTGGACAGCGAACCTTCCAAAAACGGCATGGCCCCTCAGCCACACAATACCTGAATGTTGCAAGATGTGGCAACCAAACATGTGTGAAGGACGCAAGTCACCACCAATAATAATGCACACAATACCAAGTGTAGCGGTGATGTGCTGGACAGACCTCACTATGCAGAGCACAAACCTCTCCATGTGTACATATACTGCTTGTTCTTGTAGTTTTGTGGACAGTGGACGCAACCATGTTACCTCAGGCAGTGGGGAAGACCTCGGTCACGTACCCATGTCGTCGTCCCCTGTAAGCGGAAGTGCGGTGGGCTGGTCCAGCGTATGCCACTCCAACATAGAAGTGTGAATAACTAGTCCGTGGCTCTGGGCATGGTTCACTTGTGTGAGGGCCGATGCGTCTGCCAGAGCGGCGGCCCTCACCCTGCCACGTGGCTGCTGCCATGACTGCGGACCTCCTCAACACAGGCCCCCTGTGAACACAGTGGCAGAGCACCGCAGAGTTATGTCTGTACACACTACTGCCTTCGATCTACACTGCAGACAGCAGGGCTCCAAACTCAGATGGAGTCGCTAATGCAGATGACGCACTCAAGTAGGCAAGACACATTGCTCGCAGTGCGGCCTGCCCGGACCCCGCATCATTACAGGCTGCGTACGCGCTGAGTGCCAGAGGTACCACTAACTCAGTGCACCAAAAGTCAACGCCACGTGGCCTTATTAAGGCAGAATTCATTAGACAAAAGACATTGCTACCAGTGCGGCCTGCCCAGACCACGCATCATCGCAGCGTGCGCACACGCTGAGTGCTTCAGGTGCCACTAACTCAGTGCACCACAAGTCACCGCCACATGGACTTACTGAGGCAGAATTCATTAGACAAAAGACATTGCTACCAGTGCGGCCCACCCAGACCACGCATCATCGCAGGGTGCAAACACGCTGGTTGCTTCAGGTGCCACTAACTCACTGCACCACAAGTCATCACCACGTAGCCTTATTAAGGCAGAATTCATTAGACAAACAACATTGCTACCAGTGAGGCCCACCCAGACCACGCTTCATCACTGCCTCTGCACATGCTGGTTGCTTCAGGTGCCACTAACTGTGCAGCTCAACTCAATGCCACGTGGCTGTTGGCCCTTGCTGACCACTGCCTCAGGCCTACACTGCGGTCAGCACGGCTCACAATTAAAATTGAATCTTGATTCATTATTTACAGAGTCCAGTAGGCAACTAACTACAACGTCTTCGAAACGTACACAATATCCTTTTAGTATCCTTGCTTCAAGAACTTTTTTTATATCAATTATAGCTTTAGTACAATGACCAAATTCATCTTGCAAGTCCAAAGGAACACTGAATGGCAGTCTACACTGCGGCCAGCAGAGCTCACAGTTCGAATTCAGTCTTGATTCATTAATTGCAGAGTCCAGTAGGCAACTAACTATAACATCCCTGAAACCTACACATTTCAACAATGTATTTCATACATATTTCATCTTTTGTTACCTACACTGTGGTCAGCAGAGCTCACAATTTACATTGAGACATAATTTATTAATTGCAGACAGAATTGTACTCTATGTCCTCAGATTTTGTCAAGAGGAAGTGACAAAAAGCATTCCTCGATGTCTGTGCTGACTACTGCCTTCCATGTACATTGTGCACTGCAGGGCTCACAATTCAGATCGAGTTGCGATTGCCGATGACGCAGTCCAGTAGGCAACAGACATTGCTACCAGTGCGGCCCTCCTGGACCACGCATCATCGCTAGCTGTGCACACGCGGAACGATTCTGATGCCCCTACCTCAGTGCAACACAACTCATGGACCCTTTATGACAGAATCTTTTGTGTATGATTTCAGATCTGCTGCCCCTTCCTCAGTGTACCACGAGTCATGAACCCTTTTCGATAGAATCTTTTGTGTATTATTTCACATCTGCCGTCCCTACCTTAGTGCAGCACAAGTCATGGACCCTTTATGATTGAATCTCTGTGTGTGATCTGATGATTACTATTGTACTTGTTACCAGCACCAACCATTCCCTGAGTGCTGGCTTACACTCACCCCACACACATCCAGCACAGACATCACTGGACATGTGACCCTGGTAATAAAAAGGGGCCGAGCGCACATGCCTGTTCCCAGTTCCACTATCTATCTAACTATGTCTGTGTATTCATTATGTATGCATGATGCTGCCCCTGGGCCCTACCACATTACATTTGCTGTGGACAGTGCTCGCAACCATGTTACCTCTGGCAGTGGGGAAATCTTCGGTTATGTAACTTTGTCTCGGTCATTGTATAAGTACATAGGTAGAGACTGGATCATTAGTGTACTGCAAGGAGAGTGTATAGTGAATTTGTAAGCTCTTCATAATTGGCGGAGTGATTGGATAAGTACATATGTTAGTGGAGCCTAACCCCGAGCATGAGCTTGGCTTTAATTGGCTGTCCTCCATGTGCCATAAACGGAAATTTGTGATTTGCATGGCCCTGTATTGCTATAGCTGCAACACTCCACTGAATGTGCAATAAACATTCATATCCACACAGATATGTCATGTGCACGATATTTCATGTGTGGAAATATGGATGAATGTAGGGTCAGTGATTACCCCTACCTTCCATGTTGGCCATGTTTTAGGACTTGGGTCATAGGGTGACACATTGGCACTTGCGGCATGGGTGGCGGCAGCACTGCAACAGAGACTTCCTATCAGTTGATTCCTCATACAGCCCAGGATGGAACCACGCCCAGAGCTCTGGAGTCATTGTTCACAGCCTCACGCAGGACTGGCATATGCCAGGCCAGCCAACTCCGCTTATGCATACAGGGAGGAACAACAACGCTACATTGCCCAGATTTTCATTGTAGTGATCTGCTGCTCACAGGTCTAGTTGTCAGTACACCACAGCCACTCCCTGACAGACGGTTTACACCCACACCACACCCATCAAACACAGGCGTCACAGGACACGTGACCCTGCCAATAAAAAGGACCAGGCGCACGGGCTCCACACCATTTCCATTTCAGGCTTGGTGGTACAGGATGCACTGTGGCCGGCACAGGCACACCACCATGGGACGGAGACTTTTGGTACACTCAGGTTGGGGCACTGTAAGTGCTGAGCGAGTGTGCAGCCTGCGATTATGCCCCGTCCTAGCGGTCCAGACAGGTCAGGTTTTGTGAGCCCTGCTGGACCGCAGTGTAGTCCTGAGCCATCGACCAGCGGGGGCCTACCGCCATGTGGCGTGGCCTCACTGGTCACAGCAGGGCTGAGCGGGTGTGCAACCTGCGATGATGACGGGTGCACTGGTATGTCCTCTGCCATGGTAAAATCAAGACGCAGCACCAAATGTGAGGCCTGGTGGCCAGCGGAGCGGGGCTGCATGATGTGGAGGGTGCCCTGTCTGCGGAAGGTGAGCACTGAGGCCTGGGTGCGGAGGGACGGGCAGACACCTCTGGGTGGAGGGAGTGGATGGGGTGCAGCAGCCTGGGTGCGCAGCTGTCGGCAGACACCTCTGAGCAGTGAAAGTGGATGGGGTGCAGCAGCCTGGATGCCATTACTGATTCTGTACTATGTTTCAGATGAGTGAGCTTGAGGGCTCCACTATGTCCCGGCACGTGGTTGGAGACACACCGGTGGTGGAAAGGTGAGCTGTGAGGGTTTTGTCCACAGTGTGGGCACTCACTGTCCCTCTCCATCTCTTCCTTTCTCTCCCTCACACTCTTCCTCTCTCTCACACTGTTTCTCTTTCTCTCTCTCTTCCTCTCTCACTCTTCCTCTCTCTCTTTCTCTCCCTCTCACTCTTACTCTGTTTCTCTCTTCCTCAAACTGTTTCTCTCTGTCTTTCTCTCTTCCTCTCTCTCACTGTTTCTCTCTCTCTTCCTCTCTTTCTCTCTGTCTTCCTCTTACTCTTTCTTTCTTCCTCTCTCTCTCTTCCTCTCTCTCACTCTTTCTCTCTCTCTCTCCTTTGATGGATGCATGACGCACAATCTTATCTTACTTTTTGTCTACCAGGCCTGTGATGATGCGTGCCCATCCTGCAATCAACACCCACCCTGAATTGTGAGCTCGGCTTGACCGCGTGTACACAACAGCTGAGGAGGCTGCTTCGGCATGTGGTGGACTCTCTTACACAAAAGCCGGTGGCGGAAGGTGAGCAGAGAGGCTTGTTTCCGCAGTAGCGGGCAGTCACCTCTGGGCGGTGGGAGTGGATAGTGTGCAGCAGCCTGGGTGCACAAGAGCGGGCAGATACCACTGAGCATCGGGAGTGGATGGGGTGCAGCAGCCTGGGTGCACAGGAGCGAGCAGACACCTCTAGGCAGTGTGAGTGGATGGGATGCAGCATTCTCGGTGCACAGGAACGGGCAGTCACATCTGGGCACTCGGAGTAGATGGGGTGCAGCAGCCTGAGTGCACAGCAGGGGGAAGATACCTCTGGGCATTGGGAGTAGATGAGGTACAGCAGCCTGGGTGCGCAGAGGCGGGAAGACACCTCTGGTCGGCATGAGTCGATGGGGTGCAACAGCCATAGTGAGCAGGGTGGACAGACACCTCTGGGTGGCGGGAGTCGATGGGGTACAGCAGTCTGGGTGCGCAGGGGCAAAACAGAGAATTACACATGTGCAGTTGTATGTACTCTGCATTACTGATTCTATACTATTTTTCAGATGACTAAACTTGAGGGCTGCACTATGTCCCGGCATGTGGTTGGAGACACACTGGTGGCAGAAAGGTGAGCTGTGAGAATTTTCTCCACAGTGTCAAAACTCCCTCTCCCTCTCTATCTCTTCCTTTCTGTCACTCACACTCTTTATCTCACTCTCTATCTGTTCCTTTCTCTCTCTCACACTCTTTCTCTCTTTCACTGTCTCTTCCTCTCTCTCTCTCTCTCTCTCTCTCTCTCTCTCTCACTCTTTCTTTCTCTCTCTCTTCCTCTCTGTCTCACTCTTTCTCTCTCTCTCTTCCTCCCTCTCACACTGTTTCTCTCTTTCTTGTATCTCACTCTTTCTCTCTTTCCCTCTCCCTTCCTCTCTCTTTCTCTCTCTCTCAATCTTTCTTTCTTTCTTTCTCTCTCTCTTCCCCTCTCTCACTCTTTCTCTCTTTCTCTCTCTCTCTCCTTTGATGGACGCATGACACACAATCTTATCTTTCTTTTTGTCTTGCAGGCTATGATTCACAAATTGTCGAGGGATGACACGCCATGCCTGTACCTACTTTTATTTTGTTGTTTAGTTTAAATAAAATGTATTATATGTAAATCCATAGATGACTGAGATTCTTATTTGTCCGACCTCACATGCATGTTCTTAATTCTAATTGTGCGACATCACCCAATTTGTTATGTTCCAGACTTCCTAAGGTTGCTCTCACATTTGTTTGTGGGGGGTGGCAGTGAGGGGGATGGCGGACAAGGGGCTGGTGGCAGGGGGTATCGGAGCAGTGTTGGGTGTCTGAGCTGCATGATCGTTGGCTCCATTGCATCTGTTGTCATTCAGGTGTGGGTTTGAGCTGGGCTCCCTTTCATGTTGCAGGTTGTAGTCTGACTTTACACCAGCTCAGAGCAGGTGTAAACTTCCTACTACTAACACACCTTATCGCCTGTTTTGTACTCTCTTCGATGATCTTGCTGGTGGTTCAGAAACTTCCGAAGTGATTTGTTCGCTGCTTTTTGCACGGGTACGCCTACTCTACATCTCATTCGCAATATTTGCCGGGCTCATCCGTGATGATGCTTTTTGAGGCTGCTATTGCGGGTTAACTGGTGATATGGGCTGTTTGCTCCAGCTTGTGAATGGTGTGGTAAATTTATCACCATTTTGTTTGCGATATAGTGCTGTTAACTCGGCTATATGTCCTTCAGAATATACCCCTCAGTGTTTGAAAGAATTAAGAAGTACTCGAGTGCCGTGCTGAGAGCCGCACAAAAATTAAACGAGAAAAGGGCCGTGTCGGCCCCCCTCCCATGGCCAATTCCAGCCTCGAGGACCCCATCCCCCGGGGCCTGGCCTCACCATTGGAGACTATTGGGGGAGCCCCAATGCCCCCACGGTCTCGCCAGCTTCCCGCGTCCTGCGGGAGCCGGCATTGCTTTTCCACATGGGGAGCTACTGACATGCACCTCCCCGTGTGGAAAAGCAATCAATTTTGGATTTTGGAAGCGAGAGCAGGTTTCCCAGCTCTCGCTTCCAAAATCCAAAGCAAGTTTGCTATGACAGGGTGGCAGCTGCGCGGCTCCCGCCCTGTCATAGCAAACAGCAGAGTCCCGGGGGTGGGCACCCCGGGACACTGCAGGAGCCGGCCCTGTAGGGTGGTGGTCCCCAGAGCCATCACGGGCTCCAGGAGGAGGGCCACGCACCCCACTCCCAACATGAGTGAAGCCCCGCGGACATGGTGGTTCCCAGGGCTGCAAGGGCCCCCATGGGCCCTAGCCCACCTAGGGGCCTCATTAAAATAAAACGTGGGAACAGGCGCTTCATTGTTTTTTCACAATTTTGGCGGAATTCGCGACCCCAGCAAAAATTGCGCCGTAATGTTTTTTTTAATGCATTTTTTTGGCCCTGGGAGTCCTTCTGCGACCCCATGAGCAGGCCTAGGGGTCAGGGGGTTTCTACCCTGCCCCCTTCTCTTGTTTTATATCTTTGTTTCTCTGTTTTCTGGTGACTCACTTACACCGAGTCACAAGATGGCTGCCAACACTTCCTGGTTTGGAGTGTTGACAGCCAATTACAATGAAACTCGTGGTCATGCCAGCCAATTAGAATGAAGCGCGTGGTCGGGAGGGTTCGCGACTCCACCGCTGCCCTAGATATCGAAACTTTTATTTTTTGAATTACTCAGTAACTACTGAACGGATTTACAACATTTTTTAAAAAAAAGGTCGCTTTCTGAACCAAGCACTACCTTTTTGCCAAATTTGGGGTAATTCCTTTCAACAGTTTCGGCTGTAGCCTTGCCCAAAGTATCCCATGGGAAATTGATTTTTTGACTCTTATTTTTCTAATTTTCTCAAAAACTACTGAACGGATATACCCCTTTTAAAAAAAGGTTGCTTTCTGAACCAAGCTCTACCTTTTTGCCAAATTTGGGGTAATTCCGTTCAGCAGTTCGGGCTGTAGCCCGTCTCAAAATTTCCTATAGAAATTAACATGAAGAAAACTTGTTTTGGGACCCCCCTTTTTTCTCAGCCCCCGCTTGACGACTCACCCCCAAACTTTCAGGATAGGAGCTGTCGTGGATAGCCATTTTTTGGGGAACATTTAGTGAAGATTCCTCAAACGACACCAAAGTTATTAGGTATTCAAAAAATGCTTTTCCTATGGAAACTAGGTTCTAACTATAACTACCTACTCGCCAGTAGGTTACATATATATATATATATATATATATATATTAGCTCCGACTGCACCTCAGACCGGCGCACTCACGGACGGGTGCTTCATACGCGGAGGTGCATTCGCGTTCAAATGATCGCTCACTCCTTCCTCCTTCCAGAAACAAGGCAAGCACTCGTAGGGGGATTATTATTTCAAATTTATTCAATTCTCCGCTCTTAAAACATGACGCGTTTCGGCTGACGCCTTAGTCTTATGTTTTTAAGTTTCGCGCCACAACACGGCTCACCTTTAAAATTACGGTATAGGTCACATGATGCACTTTACATTTTGCATGGAAATCAAAGACAGACCATTGAACTTGTATGTCTTAACGCCATATTGGAGTATGCAATTCCTCAATGCGCCCGATATACGGGACAAACCTCACTAGATAATTCGTAAAGCGAAGCCAACAATGTATGTATACATTCTTAATGGGTAAAAGGTTATGTTAAACCTCATTCTCATCTCAATAGTGATCATGCCGTGTATCGGCTGAGACCTGAGTTCAATGCTTTTATCATGCCGTGTATCGGCTTACATTTCGCATTTCCATAGTACATCCCGACCCTAGTCATAAAACCAATCACCATGAGTACATCAATTACACTTTGAATATTAAAAAATATCTGATAATCATAGCATTTTTTGTTGACACAGAAATTAATTAATTAATCACCCAAATGCACAGCCAATTCTTCTCCTATGTTCAATCCGTTTGGTATCTTAGTGCTCAGGTCAATGATATACCTCGATTCAAGTCTACGTAGTTGTTTGATCCTGTCTCCTCCTCTAACATTGGCAGGTACCTGATCTAGCCCAAAAAACCTTAGCAGCTCTCTGTCGCTACCATGTTTCTCAGAGAAGTGTCTTGCCATTGAATAGGTTGCATCCTTTTTAGCTATCGCTCTCATGTGTTCTAGAATTCTTATCTTCACTGGATGAATAGTGCTGCCGATGTATCGCAGTCCACATGGGCATACAAGACAGTAGACCACATAGGCGCTATTACATGTGAAAAACTTGTTTATGGTTTTGGGCTTTTTAAGACCCATAACCTGATACGTTAGAGTTCTTCTACTGTGTACACAGGCCTTACATTTACCACAGGGGAAAAAACCCCTGAGATCCCTCAAGGACAAGTGTGTTTGGTTTTGAAAAAAAGTGACTTTGAACAAGGCCATCTTTTAACGATCTGGCCTTTCTAAAAGTTAACAAAGGAGTAGATGGAATGTCTGGACCTATGATGCTATCAGTTTTGAGGATATGCCAATTTCTTCTCATAATAGCTCTTAATTCGTTGGCATCACTCGAAAAAGTAGTTATCATCCTAAATTTGTTGATTCCCATTTCGTTTTTTCTCCTTCTTTCATTGGTAAATAGATCTTGTCGGGACATACTCCTCACATTATTAAGGGTCATGTCCAGAAGAGCTCTATTATAGCCTCTGGCAAGAAACCTGATAACACTAGCCTGAGCAGCTATTTCAAAGTCTACTTCTCTAGTGCTGTTACGCTTCAATCTTAAAAATTCCCCATAGGGGATACTTTTAATTAACCCTGATGGATGGTTACTAGTCGCGTGTAACAATGAGTTACCTGCCGTTGGTTTACGGTATAGTGACACATGTATTTGGTTGTTGTCTATACTAATTTTAAGATCCAAAAAGTTCACTGACTCTGAACTAATAGTTCCACTAAACTCCAAATTCACTACATTCTCCTTTAGATCATCAATGAATTGTCTGGCTGATTGTTCTGAACCATCCCAAATTATACAGAGGTCGTCAATATAACGATGCCAGGAGATTACCTTTCCCATGATGGCATCATTAGACGCTCTGGACACCTGCTCCTCCCACCAGCCCACGAATAAATTCGCATAGCTGGGAGCAAAGCAGGTGCCCATCGCTGTACCGGAGATTTGCCGGTAGAAATCCTCGCCAAAAACAAAGATATTATTCTTCAGACAAAATTCTGTGAATTGGAGAATCATAAAGTTATGCTCAGTGAATTTTAATGGTTTCTTTTTCAAAAAATGTGTCACTGCCTCCAAGCCATGTTCATGTTGGATTCGAGTGTACAAACTAGTAATATCTAGTACAATCAATTTGTATCCCAGACTCCACTGTTGTTTCTCGATGAGCATGAGGAAGTCCTGTGAGTCTTTGATATACATGATAAAAGCATTGAACTCAGGTCTCAGCCGATACACGGCATGATCACTATTGAGATGAGAATGAGGTTTAACATAACCTTTTACCCATTAAGAATGTATACATACATTGTTGGCTTCGCTTTACGAATTATCTAGTGAGGTTTGTCCCGTTTTGAGGGCGCATTGAGGAATTGCATACTCCAATATGGCGTTAAGACATACAAGTTCAATGGTCTGTCTTTGATTTCCATGCAAAATGTAAAGTGCATCATGTGACCTATACCGTAATTTTAAAGGTGAGCCGTGTTGTGGCGCGAAACTTAAAAACATAAGACTAAGGCGTCAGCCGAAACGCGTCATGTTTTAAGAGCGGAGAATTGAATAAATTTGAAATAATAATCCCCCTACGAGTGCTTGCCTTGTTTCTGGAAGGAGGAAGGAGTGAGCGATCATTTGAACGCGGATGCACCTCCGCGTATGAAGCACCCGTCCGTGAGTGCGCCGGTCTGAGGTGCAGTCGGAGCTACTATTGAATTACCAGCGACACCGCCTTTGGGAACGCCATATCCGGAGAAGCGGCAGTATCGGAGTGTCGGAGGACGCCCGAGACAAAGCGACGAGGATTGGTAAGCGGGTTTTATAGTTTAACTCGCAGTTCTGTAATATCTTCTGGCAGGACGAAGGGGGTTTATAACAAGATATAAATGACACTCCGTCTCTGAATCATGTTCAATGTATCGGAACGCCGCGAAGCGGCAGAAGGCATGTTTAAAAGGAGTACATCAATGAACTCACAACGAGTCGGCAGTAAAGTGGTACCAGCCAATACGAACTTAACATCTAAATTTACAGCATTAGAACGATTATATGAGCGAGAACACAGAAAGTGGTGGGAGGCTACCTCCCTACAAAGTTACATCGACGTGGATCGGGTACCGAGAGGTTTACGTATTTACACCATCCCGGCTTACGAAAATCCGGACCCCAAACTTCTAGATGAATGGGCTGCCCACACAGCCGAGTCAAGTAAGGGGATGCTGCTCATACTAGTTAAGTTCGCATGGAGTGATAGAGATAAAGCATTATTGGAAATTGAAAAGATAGAAACAGATATAGAGAAAGAGGAGGATAAGAAGAAAATCGAGGAACTAAGAGAACAGATGAAAAAAAGACTCATTAAATATGAAGCCAAAATCAAGCAAAGAAAGCAAGAAAAGTTTGAAAGGCACGAACGTGACTATGCCCAGGGTAGGGTACTCACCTTTGCGAAAAAGTTCGAAGGGCCTCGTAAAGAACTGAGAGCCACTGGGAACACACCCACAGCAGTAAGAGTCGATACCTCTGAGTCCGAAGTAACAGGTGGGGAGTCTTCGGATGATGGAAGCAATCAGATGTTGGCGAAGACCCCTTTTCAAGAGGAATTTCGCATCATGAGACAAACCTGGCTGCGAGGTGGCAAAAGCAGACCGCCGGAGGCAGAAAAAGACAAACAAGGAGGGGCGGCTGGAGCAGGAGGTTCAAATGCCTCAACCAGGGCAACCCGCAACAGGAAAGGGAAGAAATGGATGTAGACAACCTAACCATCGTGAACCTGACCTCCAAGACTCTAACTAACACAGAAGAACAAGTGTTAAAATTAGGTCTTACCTTTTGCCCTTCCAATAAAATGGAATATACGCAAACACGTATCGACCTCTTCAAACTTACCCGCAAACTAAAGCTTCATAAATACTTCAAGTCTAAACCAAACTTTCTCAAACAAAGAAAGAAATTGAATGAACCATCCACAATGGATGTCTTAACCGGTGAAGATTTAGCAGCCTTGGAAGTCATGGAATCGCTGAGAGCGGACAATCAAGTGAATATTGTCCAGGACAAAACAGATCAATTACAGAGAACATTGCTACTGGGATTTGACCAGGAAAAAGATATAAGCAATTTCAAACCTACGTCTCAATTTTTGCCTCAGCTACCTCCGGATGCAATTGACGTCTTTGCAGAGGCAGTCAATAAAGATCTCACACGACTGCGGAAACGACAACCGGATTTGAAGAAAACTCAGAATCTAACTAAAGAGCAACGTGAGGCCATAGAAGGCCTAAGCAAGGACAGCACGATCATCTGTAAGCCTTCCGATAAAGGCGGAAACATAGTCTTGCAAACTAGAGAAGACTATCAAATCGAAGCACTGAGACAATTATCTGACACCAACTGCTATCAGAAGATTTCCAAAGATGTGTACTTGGACAGTATACAAAGATATCACTAAATGATCAAACTATGGCTGGACAAATCGATGCTGGACATGGAGGAATATTTATTTCTCTGTTGTCTAAATCCAGTAGTGCCTACTTTTTATCATATCCCCAAGATTCATAAAAGCTGCACGAAACCACCAGGAAGACCTATTGTTTCCTCACAAGGAGGACTCACTGAACATTTGTCATCCTTTATTGATTTCTTCCTTTTTCCCTTGATTAAGACATTGCCCGCGTATATCAAAGACTCACAGGACTTCCTCATGCTCATTGAGAAACAACAGTGGAGTCCGGGATACAAATTGATTGTACTAGATATTACTAGTTTGTACACTCGAATCCAACATGAACATGGCTTGGAGGCAGTGACACATTTTTTGAAAAAGAAACCATTAAAATTCACTGAGCATAACGTTATGATTCTCCAATTCACAGAATTTTGTCTGAAGAATAATATCTTTGTTTTTGGCGAGGATTTCTACCGGCAAATCTCCGGTACAGCGATGGGCACCTGCTTTGCTCCCAGCTATGCGAATTTATTCATGGGCTGGTGGGAGAAGCAGGTGTCCAGAGCGTCTAATGATGCCATCATGGGAAAGGTAATCTCCTGGCATCGTTATATTGACGACCTCTGTATAATTTGGGATGGTTCAGAACAATCAGCCAGACAATTCATTGATGATCTAAATGAGAATGTAGTGAATTTGGAGTTTAGTGGAACTATTAGTTCAGAGTCAGTGAACTTTTTGGATCTTAAAATTAGTATAGACAACAACCAAATACATGTGTCACTATACCGTAAACCAACGGCAGGTAACTCATTGTTACACGCGACTAGTAACCATCCATCAGGGTTAATTAAAAGTATCCCCTATGGGGAATTTTTAAGATTGAAGCGTAACAGCACTAGAGAAGTAGACTTTGAAATAGCTGCTCAGGCTAGTGTTATCAGGTTTCTTGCCAGAGGCTATAATAGAGCTCTTCTGGACATGACCCTTAATAAGGTGAGGAGTATGTCCCGACAAGATCTATTTACCAATGAAAGAAGGAGAAAAAACGAAATGGGAATCAATAAATTTAGGATGATAACTACTTTTTCGAGTGATGCCAACGAATTAAGAGCTATTATGAGAAGAAATTGGCATATCCTCAAAACTGATAGCATCATAGGTCCAGACATTCCATCTACTCCTTTGTTAACTTTTAGAAAGGCCAGATCGTTAAAAGATGGCCTTGTTCAAAGTCACTTTTTTTCAAAACCAAACACAGGGGGGACCTTGAGGGATCTCAGGGTTTTTTTCCCCTGTGGTAAATGTAAGGCCTGTGTACACAGTAGAAGAACTCTAACGTATCAGGTTATGGGTCTTAAAAAGCCCAAAACCATAAACAAGTTTCTCACATGTAATAGCGCCTATGTGGTCTACTGTCTTGTATGCCCATGTGGACTGCGATACATCGGCAGCACTATTCATCCAGTGAAGATAAGAATTCTAGAACACATGAGAGCGATAGCTAAAAAGGATGCAACCTATTCAATGGCAAGACACTTCTCTGAGAAACATGGTAGCGACAGAGAGCTGCTAAGGTTTTTTGGGCTAGATCAGGTACCTGCCAATGTTAGAGGAGGAGACAGGATCAAACAACTACGTAGACTTGAATCGAGGTATATCATTGACCTGAGCACTAAGATACCAAACGGATTGAACATAGGAGAAGAATTGGCTGTGCATTTGGGTGATTAATTAATTAATTTCTGTGTCAACAAAAAATGCTATGATTATCAGATATTTTTTAATATTCAAAGTGTAATTGATGTACTCATGGTGATTGGTTTTATGACTAGGGTCGGGATGTACTATGGAAATGCGAAATGTAAGCCGATACACGGCATGATAAAAGCATTGAACTCAGGTCTCAGCCGATACACAGCATGATCACTATTGAGATGAGAATGAGGTTTAACATAACCTTTTACCCATTAAGAATGTATACATACATTGTTGGCTTCGCTTTACGAATTATCTAGTGAGGTTTGTCCCGTATATCGGGCGCATTGAGGAATTGCATACTCCAATATGGCGTTAAGACATACAAGTTCAATGGTCTGTCTTTGATTTCCATGCAAAATGTAAAGTGCATCATGTGACCTATACCGTAATTTTAAAGGTGAGCCGTGTTGTGGCGCGAAACTTAAAAACATAAGACTAAGGCGTCAGCCGAAACGCGTCATGTTTTAAGAGCGGAGAATTGAATAAATTTGAAATAATAATCCCCCTACGAGTGCTTGCCTTGTTTCTGGAAGGAGGAAGGAGTGAGCGATCATATATATATATATATATATATATATATATATCCAAATGCAACACTCCAACAGTTGAGACGCCACACGCAACGTGATTTCTTCCTTTTATTCAGTAGGTTAACAGTGCATATAACATCACCCTTCCCTCACGATGATGTTCACCAAACGCGTTTCGGGCTACTCAGCCCTTGCTCACTGGTATCTTCACGGGGGAGTCGCGACCATGTTCTTGCCGCCCTTGCAGCAATTGTTTATAGTCCCGCCTCAGTGGGCGTATCCATTCATTGCATTCTGGTCATGGTGGTTCTTAAGCATGGGCTTCCTCAGGTAGATATCGCTCAACCCCCAAGTGTCTTAATCTTAAAAAATTCTTTGCTGGAGACAGGTAAGGTTGCAGCACTGTTCATAAAACCTCACCGAAACGGTCACGTTGCTCCACTTGCACCCTGTAGTGATGGGTACTCAGGATTCGCATCATCCGCGATGGGGCGTCTCGCGACCAGGAGCCCGGCCGCTATACATCCAAATGCAACACTCCAACAGTTGAGACGCCACACGCAACGTGATTTCTTCCTTTTATTCAGTAGGTTAACAGTGCATATAACATCACCCTTCCCTCACGATGATGTTCACCAAACGCGTTTCGGGCTGCTCATCCCTTGCTCACTG
Source organism: Triturus cristatus (assembly GCF_964204655.1). Lineage (NCBI taxonomy): Eukaryota > Metazoa > Chordata > Amphibia > Caudata > Salamandridae > Triturus > Triturus cristatus. The sequence continues at coordinate 1,139,796,375 of NC_140581.1, forward strand.
GTATCTTCACGGGGGAGTCGCGACCATGTTCTTGCCGCCCTTGCAGCAATTGTTTATAGTCCCGCCTCAGTGGGCGTATCCATTCATTGCATTCTGGTCATGGTGGTTCTTAAGCATGGGCTTCCTCAGGTAGATATCGCTCAACCCCCAAGTGTCTTAATCTTAAAAAATTCTTTGCTGGAGACAGGTAAGGTTGCAGCACTGTTCATAAAACCTCACCGAAACGGTCACGTTGCTCCACTTGCACCCTGTAGTGATGGGTACTCAGGATTCGCATCATCCGCGATGGGGCGTCTCGCGACCAGGAGCCCGGCCGCTATACATCCAAATGCAACACTCCAACAGTTGAGACGCCACACGCAACGTGATTTCTTCCTTTTATTCAGTAGGTTAACAGTGCATATAACATCACCCTTCCCTCACGATGATGTTCACCAAACGCGTTTCGGGCTACTCAGCCCTTGCTCACTGGTATCTTCACGGGGGAGTCGCGACCATGTTCTTGCCGCCCTTGCAGCAATTGTTTATAGTCCCGCCTCAGTGGGCGTATCCATTCATTGCATTCTGGTCATGGTGGTTCTTAAGCATGGGCTTCCTCAGGTAGATATCGCTCAACCCCCAAGTGTCTTAATCTTAAAAAATTCTTTGCTGGAGACAGGTAAGGTTGCAGCACTGTTCATAAAACCTCACCGAAACGGTCACGTTGCTCCACTTGCACCCTGTAGTGATGGGTACTCAGGATTCGCATCATCCGCAATGGGGCGTCTCGCGACCAGGAGCCCGGCCGCTATACATCCAAATGCAACACTCCAACAGTTGAGACGCCACACGCAACGTGATTTCTTCCTTTTATTCAGTAGGTTAACAGTGCATATAACATCACCCTTCCCTCACGATGATGTTCACCAAACGCGTTTCGGGCTACTCAGCCCTTGCTCACTGGTATCTTCACGGGGGAGTCGCGACCATGTTCTTGCCGCCCTTGCAGCAATTGTTTATAGTCCCGCCTCAGTGGGCGTATCCATTCATTGCATTCTGGTCATGGTGGTTCTTAAGCATGGGCTTCCTCAGGTAGATATCGCTCAACCCCCAAGTGTCTTAATCTTAAAAAATTCTTTGCTGGAGACAGGTAAGGTTGCAGCACTGTTCATAAAACCTCACCGAAACGGTCACGTTGCTCCACTTGCACCCTGTAGTGATGGGTACTCAGGATTCGCATCATCCGCGATGGGGCGTCTCGCGACCAGGAGCCCGGCCGCTGTACATCCAAATGCAACACTCCAACAGTTGAGACGCCACACGCAACGTGATTTCTTCCTTTTATTCAGTAGGTTAACAGTGCATATAACATCACCCTTCCCTCACGATGATGTTCACCAAACGCGTTTCGGGCTACTCAGCCCTTGCTCACTGGTATCTTCACGGGGGAGTCGCGACCATGTTCTTGCCGCCCTTGCAGCAATTGTTTATAGTCCCGCCTCAGTGGGCGTATCCATTCATTGCATTCTGGTCATGGTGGTTCTTAAGCATGGGCTTCCTCAGGTAGATATCGCTCAACCCCCAAGTGTCTTAATCTTAAAAAATTCTTTGCTGAAGACAGGTAAGGTTGCAGCACTGTTCATAAAACCTCACCGAAACGGTCACGTTGCTCCACTTGCGCCCTGTAGTGATGGGTACTCAGGATTCGCATCATCCGCAATGGGGCGTCTCGCGACCAGGAGCCCGGCCGCTATACATCCAAATGCAACACTCCAACAGTTGAGACGCCACACGCAACGTGATTTCTTCCTTTTATTCAGTAGGTTAACAGTGCATATAACATCACCCTTCCCTCACGATGATGTTCACCAAACGCGTTTCGGGCTACTCAGCCCTTGCTCACTGGTATCTTCACGGGGGAGTCGCGACCATGTTCTTGCCGCCCTTGCAGCAATTGTTTATAGTCCCGCCTCAGTGGGCGTATCCATTCATTGCATTCTGGTCATGGTGGTTCTTAAGCATGGGCTTCCTCAGGTAGATATCGCTCAACCCCCAAGTGTCTTAATCTTAAAAAATTCTTTGCTGGAGACAGGTAAGGTTGCAGCACTGTTCATAAAACCTCACCGAAACGGTCACGTTGCTCCACTTGCACCCTGTAGTGATGGGTACTCAGGATTCGCATCATCCGCAATGGGGCGTCTCGCGACCAGGAGCCCGGCCGCTATACATCCAAATGCAACACTCCAACAGTTGAGACGCCACACGCAACGTGATTTCTTCCTTTTATTCAGTAGGTTAACAGTGCATATAACATCACCCTTCCCTCACGATGATGTTCACCAAACGCGTTTCGGGCTACTCAGCCCTTGCTCACTGGTATCTTCACGGGGGAGTCGCGACCATGTTCTTGCCGCCCTTGCAGCAATTGTTTATAGTCCCGCCTCAGTGGGCGTATCCATTCATTGCATTCTGGTCATGGTGGTTCTTAAGCATGGGCTTCCTCAGGTAGATATCGCTCAACCCCCAAGTGTCTTAATCTTAAAAAATTCTTTGCTGGAGACAGGTAAGGTTGCAGCACTGTTCATAAAACCTCACCGAAACGGTCACGTTGCTCCACTTGCACCCTGTAGTGATGGGTACTCAGGATTCGCATCATCCGCGATGGGGCGTCTCGCGACCAGGAGCCCGGCCGCTATACATCCAAATGCAACACTCCAACAGTTGAGACGCCACACGCAACGTGATTTCTTCCTTTTATTCAGTAGGTTAACAGTGCATATAACATCACCCTTCCCTCACGATGACTTTCACCAAACGCGTTTCGGGCTACTCAGCCCTTGCTCACTGGTACGTTGCGTGTGGCGTCTCAACTGTTGGAGTGTTGCATTTGGATGTATAGCGGCCGGGCTCCTGGTCGCGAGACGCCCCATCGCGGATGATGCGAATCCTGAGTACCCATCACTACAGGGTGCAAGTGGAGCAACGTGACCGTTTCGGTGAGGTTTCATGAACAGTGCTGCAACCTTACCTGTCTCCAGCAAAGAATTTTTTAAGATTAAGACACTTGGGGGTTGAGCGATATCTACCTGAGGAAGTCCATGCTTAAGAACCACCATGACCAGAATGCAATGAATGGATACGCCCACTGAGGCGGGACTATAAACAATTGCTGCAAGGGCGGCAAGAACATGGCCGCGACTCCCCCGTGAAGATACCAGTGAGCAAGGGCTGAGTAGCCCGAAACGCGTTTGGTGAACATCATCGTGAGGGAAGGGTGATGTTATATGCACTGTTAACCTACTGAATAAAAGGAAGAAATCACGTTGCGTGTGGCGTCTCAACTGTTGGAGTGTTGCATTTGGATGTATAGCGGCCGGGCTCCTGGTTGCGAGACGCCCCATCGCGGATGATGCGAATCCTGAGTACCCATCACTACAGGGTGCAAGTGGAGCAACGTGACCGTTTCGGTGAGGTTTCATGAACAGTGCTGCAACCTTACCTGTCTCCAGCAAAGAATTTTTTAAGATTAAGACACTTGGGGGTTGAGCGATATCTACCTGAGGAAGTCCATGCTTAAGAACCACCATGACCAGAATGCAATGAATGGATACGCCCACTGAGGCGGGACTATAAACAATTGCTGCAAGGGCGGCAAGAACATGGCCGCGACTCCCCCGTGAAGATACCAGTGAGCAAGGGCTGAGTAGCCCGAAACGCGTTTGGTGAACATCATCGTGAGGGAAGGGTGATGTTATATGCACTGTTAACCTACTGAATAAAAGGAAGAAATCACGTTGCGTGTGGCGTCTCAACTGTTGGAGTGTTGCATTTGGATGTATAGCGGCCGGGCTCCTGGTCGCGAGACGCCCCATCGCGGATGATGCGAATCCTGAGTACCCATCACTACAGGGTGCAAGTGGAGCAACGTGACCGTTTCGGTGAGGTTTCATGAACAGTGCTGCAACCTTACCTGTCTCCAGCAAAGAATTTTTTAAGATTAAGACACTTGGGGGTTGAGCGATATCTACCTGAGGAAGTCCATGCTTAAGAACCACCATGACCAGAATGCAATGAATGGATACGCCCACTGAGGCGGGACTATAAACAATTGCTGCAAGGGCGGCAAGAACATGGCAGCGACTCCCCCGTGAAGATACCAGTGAGCAAGGGCTGAGTAGCCCGAAACGCGTTTGGTGAACATCATCGTGAGGGAAGGGTGATGTTATATGCACTGTTAACCTACTGAATAAAAGGAAGAAATCACGTTGCGTGTGGCGTCTCAACTGTTGGAGTGTTGCATTTGGATATATATATATATATATATATATATATATATGATAGATAGATAGATAGATAGATAGATAGATAGATAGATAGATAGATAGATAGATAGATAGATAGATAGATAGATAGATAGATAGATATCACTCCAATTTCTTCATTGAGCATCCAGGAGCAGAAAATGACACAGACCGTCCAGGATGCTGTAAATGGTTATTTGGCAGTCGCACAAGTCAAACATGACGCATTTCGGCAGCAGCTGGGGCCTTGATCACACAATTGCAGCGGCGCCATGTTTGGAGGCTTTATACCTCAGGTAAGTATAAACATAAACAACATACTTACTCATGTTTACTATCTTCCTTTTTTCCTCACCCCTACCTCTTTTTTTTAAATAATATGTAAATTGCTAAATGCCTTCTATTGCACATGTTGTTCCCAATACATTTAAAATTTCCAATTTACAAGTAGGTAAAATATAATGAATTATTGTCACATAATATGGCGCTAACTTTATAGGATTAATTAATCCATAATAATACTTTTCACTGTGACATCACTACATATACTCCTATGTTTCTTGAATATGTATTGGGATAGATCACACTTGCAACTTGGTAGTTGTTACTTACAAAGTTCTTATGTGTTTATCACCTCATATCGCAGAATCAAAATATCATGAACTTTTCACACTGTTATATATCTTATAATATATATCACTGCAAATTATACAAAACCACCTTGTCAAAGCTTAAGTTAGACCGAATTAGTGAAGTTAAATAATATAAAGAAAACAACCACCCTTATGAGTAGCTACAACAAATCATGTGTTGCATGTGTTGCATTATGTAGATCAATGTTGAGTATATTTTCTATTATTACTTCGTAGAAACTTATGTAAATCCTCTTCTGTATTTAATTCATTGGGATGTTTGGAATCTAGGTTAAGGATATACATGCTCTCCAACTGTCAGAGGGCTTTAACTCAATCACAAAAAGGACATGTGTGTTACATCACTCTGATGCACATCAGCATAGTGTCTAGCTACTGGGCATGACAAATCCTTGTTCTTTATAGCACACGTGTTGTAAGATGTGTTTATGTACTTGTAAAGTCGTGCTACCTATATATCTTTTGTTACAGGTGCAAGTTAGCACATAGATAGAAAAATCGCTCTTCCATGTATATCTGCCCTTGATAGGTATTGGTTTATGAACAAATGGGGAAATATATTCCTTAGTGATTTTACTTATTCTGCCTGCTTTGCATTTAGAACATTTGTAAAACCCCTTCAGACCAGTCAACCAGTAACCAGATCTTAACGTTTCTGGACTATATTTAACCAGAATATCTCTCATTGATTTAGCTCTACAATACAGTGATACAGGGTCTGATTGGTACCTTCATACCTATAACTGGGTCAGCACACACAATGTGGCAATTTTTCTTACCTGTCCTTTCAAACTGATTGTGTTGATTACTGTATGTGCTAACTAACCCCACACCTTAATCTTTTCCCTCCATTTTCTTTCTTCCAAATATAATAACTCACTTAAACAGTCAGTCACGCACCTACAAAATCCTCCATCCAGACACTTATACACCTACTCATTCTTCAATACACCTTGGCATATATATAATACATATTTACACTTTAAAGAAAAACACTGTCACTGGATGATGTCATTTGAGATGTCATCAGTGATATCATCAGTGATGTCACTGACCATGTCATGAATGATGTAATATGTGACGACATCAGCAGTGCATTGCTGGTGCGCGAGTTATAGTTAGCTGAGCTAACTGTAACAGGGGAAATTTATTGGTTTTGGATGAGTGAAATGTCCAACTAACTATAACGTCCCTGAAACCTATGGTTTTTTCAGTGAAAAAATATATATATATATATCCAATTAAATGCAAAAATCCAGTATGCTCTCAGTAAAGTAAGACAGAATCCCAGAAGTAGTGAATGGTCTAATGATTTATTTCACACAACGCGTTTCGGCACGCAGCCTTGTTCATGTGTGAAAACAAATGCGAACAGCAGTTTACATATCTTTGCGGTCATTCAAATGAAATCAACATAGGACTAACTCAGCAGGACAGATAGACGAACCGCAATCGGCGGCCATCTTGGACTGTGCAAGAACAATGACTAATCAAAAGAAAATATAACAACAGGCAATAATCAAAATTCATTATGTACATAGAAGAGATGAGTAAAATGAATGAGGTTGCACATTGTCATGTATAATCCATAGTGGATAGAAGTCGCTGCACTGAATAAATTCATGGATATCTGACATGATGCATACAACTTTATCAAAGTAGACCGCTTTCGGCAACATAAGAGTCAATGGTGTGAAACAGTTGCAGATGGAAGTAAAATATATAAGTATTAAAGCTCTCTAATGTTATAGTACGAGCGTGTATGTGGCAGTGATCATAGTTCCTGCATAACCAATGGGTCCGTATGGTCATGGTTATAACCGAAGTGAAGATTGGAGTGCAACTACCAAAAACGTGGTGTGCGTATAAATTCTGCAACTAGACACAAAACAATAGTATTAGTAGTGTAGGGCTAATTCACCGTAGGATAATCTTGTTGCCCAAGTGGGCATAGAACACGAAATGTGTCCTCTACAATGTGTTCCTACTGTCAGCAGGATAATGCTTCCACAGTAAAAGGTTAGGTAATTACATACACAAATCACAGTCAAGGAGATAATTATTAAGGTGTCACACCTAAGACTATTAAAAGGACTGCTGAACGGAAATGCAAACAGTGAGACGTATGGAAAGTGCATATCAAATCAGAGGAAAAGGGTAGGATGCCCGTGCAGGTGCTGTCAAGTGGTGGGGCCCCTTCCTTCTCTCCTGTAAAGAATACAAAATGATAAAAAACTAGATTAAAACCGTGAAATACAGAAATGACAATACACATTCTAAATAGGAGGCTGAACAAGTTAACAGATGTATCTACAGCTTAAGATTAAATAAATTCAAAGGTTTCCAAAAAGTTTGTACCATTGCTGTCATCACATTTACAGATTCGTCATCACACACACTCTGAGTTGGAGGCTATGATTCAGTTTTAAGGTGAATTGACATTTCCTCATACATGTTCAGCCCTCCATTGGTCTTGGTTTGGAACTCTATGATGTATCTAGATTCTCTTTGTCTTTAGGGCCAGTACTCTATCCCCACCTCGCGGATTCTTGGGAATATGTTCCAAAATCAAGTAACTCATTTCTGCTACATTGGAATAATGTCGATCAAAGAAATGACGAGCAACAGGATATTTGGGATCATTGTTAGTAATGGCTCTCTGATGTTCTAATATCCTCTTCTTAGCTGCACATGTGGTGCTACCAATGTACCAAAGATTACATGTACATGCAATAGCATAAATTACAAAGTTAGTACTGCATGTCAGAAAGTTACTTGATTTTGGAACATATTCCCAAGACAAAGAGAATCTAGATACATCATAGAGTTCCAAACCAATACAGATCACGGCTGTTATATTTTCTTTTGATTAGGCATTGTTCTTGCACAGTCCAAGATGGCCGCCGATTGCGGTTCGTCTATCTGTCCTGCTGAGTTAGTCCTATGTTGATTTCATTTGAATGACCGCAAAGATATGTAAACTGCTGTTCGCATTTGTTTTCACACGTGAACAAGGCTGCGTGCCGAAGCGCGTTGTGTGAAATAAATCACTAGACCATTCACTACTTCTGGGATTCTGTCTTACTTTACTGAGAGCATACTGGATTTTTGCATTTAATTGGATATTGTCGCCGGCTGGCTCCGCCGGAGTGTATGCCAACCTTCAAGGGTCCCGGTAATCCAGAAGGAGCAACTTCGCTGTTTGGAACATTAATTGAGGATTACAACTTGGACCGGCTGCAGTAGATGAAACAGTACCAAAGTGCGGGTTCGTAACGTCTGAGAGATCGTTCCACAGCTGATCCAGAGGTAAGCCTGCCCGTTGCATGTTCGTCCTGTCGGGTGAGGGACTGCAGTTTTGACGCTGGAGGGCGTGTAACTACAGCATACCACCTCGGGTTAACGACTAGCAGGGTGACTATGCCGGATGGGTCTAGCTTACATGATATTACCGCAGCACAGAGTACTTGGAGAAGTACGAATATACTGTAACTGGTTATTCCTAACAGAGGACTTCCGTTCTCATTACCGACTATACAGTTTTATTCCATACCCGTGATGTGTTAAGCAACACTCCGGGTCTTCTCTTTACATAATTTTTGTGGCAGCAAAGGTAACTTCCGTATTCATAGGAAGGGCATTGTAAGACAGTCCCTATTTTGAGATTTTTTGGTCTAGTGCCAGATAGTATGGAGGAGGAGGCGGACAGGAGAGCAGCAGCACTCACGCTATTCAGCAGAAAGAATACATCAATCAACAGACAGGATATGATTAACAAAAATGATCCACCAACTCAAGCTTTGGAAGAAAAAATAAAAAAATTGGAAAAAATCAAGAGAGCAGAAGTATCTAAATGGTGGGAAGCCATATCCCTTCAGAACTATGTAGACCAAAATATGGCACCAAGAGGATTACGGATCTTTGTTACTCCCACCTATGAAGCCCCGAACCCCAAAATGTTAGAGGAATGGTCACAACATTCAGCGCTGAGTTCGAAGGGGATGATGGAAATATTAATTAAATATGCGTGGCAAGACAGAGACGATTTACTTAAGCAGATCAAATTACTTATGGCAGAATTACAACAACTAATGGAAAGTAATGCCCTCAACAAAATCCTTGAATCTATGAAAGAACATCTTGGAAGACATGAGGAAGAAATAAAAGCGAGGAAAGCCAGAAAGATGAATCGAGATTATGCTGACTATGAAAGCGGAAGAATTCTAACTTTCAGCAAAAAATATGATCATCTCTATAAAGCACAAGAAACTACCATGGCATCCAATGTACCCACGACCAGCAATCCTACCAATTTAACTAATGACAACATTCTGATAAGTGACACTGAATCAGACATTTCTGGAGGAAACACATCGGGAGAAGAACGCAACTTAAAACAAGTCAATTTTTTAGACGAATTTCGGGTCCTGCAGAAGGATCGTCAAACAACACGAGAGAACCAACCACCGAGAACACGGGGACGTGGACGAGGAAGAGGCAGGGGAAACGCAGGAACAGAAAAAAGAGACTCGCACAACGCTGGTTCAACAGACAGAGGAAGGGGTACCATGGGAAACCGCAGAACCCGCTCAAACAGGAACTATTAATGGATATGACAACGGTAAATCTGACAGTAGTTAACCTCTCGAAAAGACCAATGAGTGATATTGAAAAAAGAACTTTATGTCTGGGTTTGTGCTTTTGTCCCTCCTCTTCCTTTAAGTATACTGAAACCAGGATAGATCTATTCAAATATGTGAGAAAACTGAAACTCAAAAAATGGCATATATTGAAAAGACAAAGCTTTAATAACAACAATAGAGCGAATATAGTCTACAATAATGAAAATTTGGCTATTGGGGACATAGATACTCTGATTACCATGACGGAATTAGCCTGTAACGATATTGGTGAGCAAACAGAGGTCAATGTGACACAGGTATTAGATGATATGGAAATTGATACAGCAGCCATAGCTAAAACAACTTTTAAAATCAAGTCAACCTTTGTACCTACCCTACCACATGACAACATTGATACTTTTCAAGAGTGTATCATCAAATCACTTACTGAACTCAGATTTAGCAAAAACAAAAAATATTCTACCAATGCTAATAACTTATCTTGGGCGCAAAGACAGGAACTTAAATCTTTAGCTTCAGACACTGAAATAATTATATGACCGGCAGATAAGGGTGGGAACGTAGTGATTCTGGACAGAGAGGAGTACATCCAGGAGGGGTTACGTCAACTTGAAGACACTAATTTCTATATACATGTAAACTGGGACATCTATCATCAAAGTATAACCACCATTTGGGACAAACTGGTCACCTGGAAAGACAAGGGCATTCTAGAGTGGGAAGAGTTTTGTTATTTGAAAAAAGATCATCCTAGGGTACCTATTCTATACCTCTTACCCAAATTGCATAAAAGTAACATCAAACCTCCAGGACGCCCTATTGTGTCTTCCATTGGGTGCATTACTGAAAACATCTCTAAATACGTTGACCATTTCTTGAGGGAATTTGTGACATCACTGCCCAGTCACCTAAGAGATACCAAAGACTTTTTAGGTAAAATTGATGATTTGACATGGCAACCCAGCTATCTCTTTATTGTTTTAGATGTACAATCACTCTACACGATAATTGACCACGTCCAAGTTCTCAATGCATGCGAATTCTTTCTCAAACAGAGACCTCTGAAATATCGTGATCACAGTCTCATGATTTTGGAGATGATTAAATACTGTCTCCAAAATAATATTTTTCCTTCAATGGCGCCCTCTACAGGCAAGTGAACGGTACTGCAATGGGTTCTTGCTTTGCTCCCAGTTTTGCCAATCTCTTCATGGGATACTGGGAGCATGAGAACTTAAGCAAGAGCACATTGCAGGAACATCTCCCCAAAGTCATCATGTGGCTACGCTACATAGATGACTTGTTCATTGTCTGGAATGGTAGCAAAGAAGAAGCTGACATCTTTATTGACAAACTCAATGCCAACGAATACAACATAGTCCTGTCTGGGAGTATTGATGCCAACAAGGCAGAGTTCCTTGATGTAAGCCTAAAAATAGAACATGGGAAGTTGGGTACTACCCTGTTCCACAAGGCCACTGCGGGCAATAGTGTCTTACACGCCCTCAGTAGCCATCCAGAGGCACTCAAGTGGAGTATACTGTATGGTGAGCTACTGAGGGCTAAACGTAATTGCAACAGCCTTGAGTCTTATTTTGAGGAAAGAGACAACATCACTGCCAGGTTTCTTAATCGGGGTTACCCACGTTGGGTCCTCAATAAAGCAAGAGATCGGGCAGACAAAGTAGAACGCAATGAGACTCTACGGGACACCACTGAGGGGGATGAGAAACTAGGAGAGGCGGGGACCCGCCTCATCCTTACTTACAACAATGACTCACAGAAAATAAAGCACATAGTGTCAAGACACTGGAGTATTCTAAAGGCAGATAACACATTAGGGGATCTCATCACCGATAGGCCTACTATCACCTACAAGAGAGACAAGAACATACGCGACTGGGTTGTGAGAAATGATATCATGAATTATCCCACCATTACTGACCATGGCCTCGTAGGATTCTTTCCATGCGGCCATTGTATAGCATGCAAGTACAGCAAATATAAAGCATCATTGGATTACAGAGGGGTGACTAAAAAGATTTTCTAATTTCTGACATGCAGTACTAACTTTGTAATTTATGCTATTGCATGTACATGTAATCTTTGGTACATCGGTAGCACCACATGTGCAGCTAAGAAGAGGATATTAGAACATCAGAGAGCCATTACTAACAATGATCCCAAATATCCTGTTGCTCGTCATTTCTTTGATTGACATTATTCCAATGTAGCAGAAATTAGTTACTTGATTTTGGAACATATTCCCAAGAATCCGCGAGGTGGGGATAGAGTACTGGCCCTTAGACAAAGAGAATCTAGATACATCATAAAGTTCCAAACCAAGACCCCTGGAGGGCTCAACATGGATGAGGAAATGTCAATTCACCTTAAAACTGAATCATAGCCTCCAACTCAGTGTGTGTGATGACGAATCTGTAAATGTGATGACAGCAATGGTACAAACTTTTTGGAAACCTTTGAATTTATTTAATCTTAAGCTGCAGATACATCTGTTAACTTGTTCAGCCTCCTATTTAGAATGTGTATTGTCATTTCTGTATTTCACGGTTTTAATCTAGTTTTTTATCATTTTGTATTCTTTACAGGAGAGAAGGAAGGGGCCCCACCACTTGACAGCACCTGCACGGGCATCCTACCCTTTTCCTCTGATTTGATATGCACTTTCCATACGTCTCACTGTTTGCATTTCCGTTCAGCAGTCCTTTTAATAGTCTTAGGTGTGACACCTTAATAATTATCTCCTTGACAGTGATTTGTGTATGTAATTACCTAACCTTTTACTGTGGAAGCATTATCCTGCTGACAGTAGGGACACATTGTTGAGGACACAATTCGTGTTCTATGCCCACTTGGGCAACAAGATTATCCTACGGTGAATTAGCCCTACACTACTAATACTATTGTTTTGTGTCTAGTTGCAGAATTTATACGCACTCCACGTTTTTGGTAGTTGCACTCCAGTCTTCACTTCGGTTATAACCATGACCATACGGACCCATTGGTTATGCAGGAACTATGATCACTGCCACATACGCGCTCGTACTATAACATTAGAGAGCTTTAATACTTATATATTTTACTTCCATCTGCAACTGTTTCACACCATTGACTCTTACGTTGCCGAAAGCGGTCTACTTTGATAAAGTTGTATGCATCATGTCAGATATCCATGAATTTATTCAGTGCAGCGACTTCTATCCACTATGGATTATACATGACAATGTGCAACCTCATTCATTTTACTCATCTCTTCTATGTACATAATGAATTTTGATTATTGCCTTAACCAATACAGATCATGGCTGTTATATTTTCTTTTGATTAGGCATTGTTCTTGCACAGTCCAAGATGGTCGCCGATTGCGGTTCGTCTATCTGTCCTGCTGAGTTAGTCCTATGTTGATTTCATTTGAATGACCGCAAAGATATGTAAACTGCTGTTCGCATTTATTTTCACACGTGAACAAGGCTGCGTGCCGAAACGCGTTGTGTGAAATAAATCACTAGACCATTCACTACTTCTGGGATTCTGTCTTACTTTACTGAGAGCATACTGGATTTTTGCATTTAATTGGATATTGTCGCCGGCTAGCTCCGCCGGAGTGTATGCCAACCTTCAAGGGTCCCGGTAATCCAGAAGGAGCAACTTCGCTGTTTGGAATATATATATATATATATATATATTTTTTTTTTAAAACAATGGCCCTTACGCTTTGGGAGATCACTCGATGGCGCTCGTGTGCCATGCAGCTTGCCTTCTTAATTCACGAATTGTTAGTTGTGCCCAACGCGTTTCAAGGTGAAAACCTCTTCCTCTGGGGCTGCAAATTATACATCTGAGGCTCGCATCATGTATACCACATCCGATTTTATTGCATTCTCACAGCGCCCTCCAGTGGGCGTGTGCACAGTGCCTGTTGTTATGATGCATGATGGGACATTTAGTCCTTGATACGAGAGTCAATATACATTTTGGTAATTTCAAATGTTCATTTGCACATTTTTGATATACATTATTTCCTTAGTAGGTCGTTTTTCATTCCGGCAGGCTAAATTTGCATATAGAGCGTCGTGCTCAGCAAGTTCAAACCGTGCAAACCTGCAGCCTCGCTCGTCTGGTAAAGCGTAAGGGCCATTGTTTTAAATATATATATATATATATATATATATATATATATATATATATATATACATATATATATCAAGAAGACTACTTCCAACAGCCTTGAAGGTCCTTCAACTGCCAAAGGAAAAAGTACACGAGCCTGGAATTGGTGCTGGTTTCTTTTATTTGCCCAGAGCGACGGCCATAACGTTTCAGCTCCGTGGAGCCTTGATCACATGACAGCAATTTGCTCGTGAGTTTACAAATTTAAAGCAAAAAAGTAGGTCACATGGGGGGAATCACTTACGTTTGCGGTCATAGACATAGACAAGGATATAACACCATAGGTCACAAAAGAAGAAATATCCAATCACCAATTTACAAGTGATCATATATCAACAAGTAAAATAATAAATAAATATATAGGCAAGTAATAATTTACAATGTCGGCATAAATGCTTAGAAAAACTGGATAGGATGGGAGCAATTGTCCATTGTGTGACCTGGAAATAAAAATAACCAGTTGCTCATGATTACCAAAGTTCCAATCGGTTGAATCACACCGTACTTGTCAGACCGTAATGCCTTAAAACTGTTTATCACATGTAAGTAAATATATAAATATATATTAAAAACATTTAAGGCATAAAAAACATTGATGAAGGTGGTTAATCCAAGTTGACCCATGGACCCCTCTTAATGGAAAAGTGAATAGTGCAAGAAAAAAGATTTATAAATAAATAAACTAATAAAATAAAAACATGCAAATAAGCATGCTATTTAAAGTGCCTGAGTTCTAATGCTAAGGGATACTGCATAACCCAAGTAATGGGGAAAAAATAAATAAATGCAGATCCCATCTGGATGTAGTACAGGGATAGGGTAAATGAATGGGTGAACACGACATGGGTGGAATGGGTGGCATAAAAGACAAATTCATGGATAACGAGGACTCCTTATTGAGAGAATTAAACTAATACTTGATTGGTTCATTCAACGTGATAGGACCGCAGAGGGTCTCAGTTGTTATACCAGTATAAATAGGCTATCATGGTCGAATGGACAGCATATGGGCGGTGGTGGGTGCGGAGTTAAATCTCAGGCTGGGGAACATTACAATCTATAATGGGATCAGGATGTGCAAAACTCGCAAATTTTACATGGGAAAAAGTACAAAATGTCAACAATAAATAGTAAAATACTAAATAAATAACCTAAAAAAACATATTAAATAGGATTATGACAAATGACTAAAATCCGTAAAAAATAGCTAAGAACACATCAGATAAAAAGGTTTCCCATTAAAAAACAGTAAAAGAGTGTAAAATCAACCCAAGCATGTATGCATGTCCTCTGTCATGTTTAGACCTGTGGGGACCTTGGTGTTCAGTTGTAGGATGTATCTTGTTTCTAATTTGCGGAGATTAGACTCGCGATCCCCACCCCTTCTACTGGGTTCAATACAGTCAATAACATAGTAGCTCAAGCCCCTATTGTCACTACTATGTACTTCCCTGAAGTGGCGTGCCACGGGGTAGGTATTGTCTTGATTGGTAATCGCACGCAAGTGTTGTAAAATGCGTTTGTGTACCGCTAGCTTAGTGCTGCCTATGTACTTCAGGTTGCATGGACAAGTGAGGACATATATGGCGAATTCAGTCTTACAGGTCAACAATTTATTGATCCTGAGCTGTCTCATGCTAAAAGGATCAATATACGTTTTAGTGTTGACACCGTGTGAACAAGCTTTGCAGGTTTTGCATTTGTAAAAACCGCTGTTGAGTTGAAACCAAGACGTTTTGTCAATTGTTTCAGGATTCGTATTGACTAATGCTTGTCTCATAGTGGGGGCTCGGCTGTGTGTAATAGTAGCCTGATGCGGAAGCAAGGAACCTAAGATAGGGTCACTCCGCACAATGGGCCAGTTTTTGTTGATGATTTTGCGCAAATCAGTATGTTGTTTGCTGTAGCCCATGATGATCCTAAAATTGTGACATGAATTTTTATTGGCCTCCTCAAAATTAGAGGGCACCAATGTGTTACTAGATACTCCACTGATGGGTTTTAGCAGATCTTCACGATTCAAAGCATTGGATCGAACTATGGCACTATCAATGATGTTTGCCGAGTAACCCCTCGCCCTAAACCTAAGTTTACTGAATTCTTGAGCTATCCGGAGATCCTTGTCATTGCTACATATTCTCCTCAGTCGTACCATCTCCCCATAAGGAATACTCTTTATGAGGTGGGGTGGGTGTGCACTTGTAGCATGTAGGGTTGTATTACCTGCTGTGGGTTTACGATGTAGCCTAGTTTCCAGTTTGCCCGCATGGGTATATACCTCGGTGTCTAGGAAAGTGACATGTTTTTGGCTACATGTGGCAGTGAAATGGAGGTTGAGATTGTTCACATTTATACTCTCAATAAACCTATGCGCCTCCTCTAGTGACCCTTTCCAAATTACAAATAAATCATCGATAAATCTTAGCCATAAGACAACATTATCTGCGAGGCACTGTGCATAGTCATGGCGGAGGGTAGTTTCCTCCCAGTAACCCATATGGAGGCAGGCGTAGCTAGGGGAAAAGCTAGCCCCCATTGCTACGCCCCTCAATTGTCGATATAACAAGCCGTTAAACATGAAGTTGTTATTGAGGAGGCAGAGTTCAAGCATCTCGGCTAGCATGGCATTGTGGCTCTCAAATTGAGTGGGTTTGCGTGCCAGAAAGTATTTAGTGGCCTGGATGCCGTCATCATGGCTAATGCTGGTGTAAAGAGATGTTACGTCCAAAGCCAACATCCAATAGCCATCCCTCCACTGGACTCCATTGATCTTCTGTAAGAAATCCCCAGTGTCCTGTATATATGAATCCAATGATCTAACAAAGTCTTGTAAAAAATAATCAATGTATTGGGACGTTTTCTCATACATACCCTCACGTGCTGAGATTATAGGTCTGCCTGGGGGTTTAGCAGGATCCTTATGAATCTTGGGGATAAAGTACAGCGTGGGAATTACAGGGTTATCTTTCTTCAGGAAGTTGAATTCCGCTTCCGTAATGAGCTTGCGTCCCCTCCAGTTGACCAATTTGTCCCGAAATTCTTTGTTGGCAATTTGGATGGCAGCTGCCGTTGTACGTGTGTAACAGTTCCTGTCATTGAGTTGGATGGAGGCTTCTTGATCGTAAAGTTCCTTGGTTAATAGAACGATATTGCCACCTTTGTCGCTCTGGCGAATGATGATCTTTTTGTTGTTTTTGAGTTTGCTGATAAGTTGACTGTATAGCCGAGATTGTCGGTTGTAGCGTGGCTTCCTAGATTGAATTTTAGTATGCAAGGCTTTTATCTCCGTTGTCACATTGTCATAGAAAATATCGATGGCATCGTGGGGCATGATAGGAGTGTACGTGGACTTGGGTCTGAAGGGCGTGGTGGGCCCCTTGGAGCTTGAGCCATCCGGACAGTTTGCACTGACTCCTGCTCCTTCCGTGTCCCAAAGATCCTGGATTGCCTCCTGCAAGGCGTTGTCATTGACATACTCGGGAGGATTGCGTTTGTTGCTGCGCATCGCAAATGATTTCTTAAGCTTGAGCTTCCGAACAGCTTTGTAAACATCGCATCGTACAGAGGCATAATCAAAGTTGATTTGAGGTGCAAACGATAAGCCAAGTGCAAGTATTCTCTTGTCTTCATCGGTGAGCTCTAGGGATGTCAGATTGATAATGGTATTGGCATTCTCACTCTTTATTGATTCTTTGTCCAATACCCCCTCCCTCTTCTCCTGTTCGGATTTGCAGTGTTTCTTCCTTGCCCTCTGCCTCTGCCGGGATTTGAAGTTTGAATGCTTCCGGCTTGGTTCGTCATTGCCGGTCTTGGTCGTAGGGTTTGCCTTCTCTCCTCGCATAAAAAATTCATTTCTTGTGCTGGAGATGGTCTCGGTATCGTACCCGCTGCCAGGTTATCTCGTAGCTCCGATTCGGAATCGCTACCACCCATTGAGCTGAGATCTGATTGTGTTGTATCGTTGGAGGCAGTTCCTTTGTTGGGGCCCCGACTGGTGGGAGCCGCTTTGAACTTAGAGATCCGCAAAGCATCGTATCTTTTTGAAAAAGTAAAAATTTGGCCCAATTGATAATCATTGCGGTCGCGCTGGAACTTAAAAGCTTTTCTGTCCATGATTATTTTCTCCTCTTTCTTGAGCCTCTCTGTCATCTCTTTCCTTAGTTTGGTTTTCTCGTCGGAGTCCTCGATTTTGTCCAGTTCCTCATTTAGAGCATCAATTTCCTTGAGCAGTGTAGCTCTGTCGATGTCAGCATATTTTATCAATATTAGGACCATCTTACGGGAGGATTCCAAGTTCGCCTCTGCCCATTCACGCATTAGTTCGGGATTCAGGCTCTCGTAGCTGGGTGCCGTAAGGATACGCAGCCCTCGGGGGATGCGATTAACATCAATGTAACTTTGTAGCGATTTCGACTCCCACCACTTGCTCTGTTCGTTTTTGAGTTTTTTCTCCAATGTTTTGAATTTGTCCTTTAAAGCGTTTCCCTGTGTGGCCCCATCCGTGATGGGATCGTTGCGAATGGTAGCAGGCACAGGTAGGCTGTCTGAAAACATCGATAGTGCCGCAGCCTCCCGTTCACGAACGCTGTCTGCCGTCATGCTCAAATCAGGGCTCAATTGGTTAGCTCGTGGGGGCTGAATGGACGGGTCAAACTTTCATCCACAACCTCCCACTGCTGCACAATAAACTCGCCAACCCCCGATACCTCACAAAATCACTCGACGGAATCTCCGGTTCTTCTCCTGTCGTGTCGTCCGATCACGGCCTCGGTAGAATCACCCTATTCACAGTTCGACGCCGCCTGTGTCCACAGGTACGCCAGTCGAGGTATCCAAGGGGGGTCAGGCGCCAACTCCTCCTTCCAGAGGCAAATACATCCGGTGCGAACCAGAAAACAGTTTCACTGCTTGGCGCCAACCTTTCAATGGCGAGGGCTCCGTGTCAAGATCGCATGAAACTGATTGGCGATCTAATATATCAAGAAGACTACTTCCAACAGCCTTGAAGGTCCTTCAACTGCCAAAGGAAAAAGTACACGAGCCTGGAATTGGTGCTGGTTTCTTTTATTTGCCCAGAGCGACGGCCATAACGTTTCAGCTCCGTGGAGCCTTGATCACATGACAGCAATTTGCTCGTGAGTTTACAAATTTAAAGCAAAAAAGTAGGTCACATGGGGGGAATCACTTACGTTTGCGGTCATAGACATAGACAAGGATATAACACCATAGGTCACAAAAGAAGAAATATCCAATCACCAATTTACAAGTGATCATATATCAACAAGTAAAATAATAAATAAATATATAGGCAAGTAATAATTTACAATGTCGGCATAAATGCTTAGAAAAACTGGATAGGATGGGAGCAATTGTCCATTGTGTGACCTGGAAATAAAAATAACCAGTTGCTCATGATTACCAAAGTTCCAATCGGTTGAATCACACCGTACTTGTCAGACCGTAATGCCTTAAAACTGTTTATCACATGTAAGTAAATATATAAATATATATTAAAAACATTTAAGGCATAAAAAACATTGATGAAGGTGGTTAATCCAAGTTGACCCATGGACCCCTCTTAATGGAAAAGTGAATAGTGCAAGAAAAAAGATTTATAAATAAATAAACTAATAAAATAAAAACATGCAAATAAGCATGCTATTTAAAGTGCCTGAGTTCTAATGCTAAGGGATACTGCATAACCCAAGTAATGGGGAAAAAATAAATAAATGCAGATCCCATCTGGATGTAGTACAGGGATAGGGTAAATGAATGGGTGAACACGACATGGGTGGAATGGGTGGCATAAAAGACAAATTCATGGATAACGAGGACTCCTTATTGAGAGAATTAAACTAATACTTGATTGGTTCATTCAACGTGATAGGACCGCAGAGGGTCTCAGTTGTTATACCAGTATAAATAGGCTATCATGGTCGAATGGACAGCATATGGGCGGTGGTGGGTGCGGAGTTAAATCTCAGGCTGGGGAACATTACAATCTATAATGGGATCAGGATGTGCAAAACTCGCAAATTTTACATGGGAAAAAGTACAAAATGTCAACAATAAATAGTAAAATACTAAATAAATAACCTAAAAAAACATATTAAATAGGATTATGACAAATGACTAAAATCCGTAAAAAATAGCTAAGAACACATCAGATAAAAAGGTTTCCCATTAAAAAACAGTAAAAGAGTGTAAAATCAACCCAAGCATGTATGCATGTCCTCTGTCATGTTTATATATATATACACATGTGATCAAGGCTGCGGAAGCAGTTGAAACGCGTCGTGTCAATAAACCTGGTTGTTTTCATTCCGGATGGTGTTTATTGCTGTACCTGAGAGTGCACGGACTTGTGGTTGAATCGTTTTGGATTATTGCCAGCGTGCTCCGCTGGCGTGTGCGCCACCCTCCTAGGGTGTCAGCTGGTCAGAAAGGAGCTCTTTGAAGTATATATATATGAAATAAACAAGATGCCCTGTAGCATTGAGAGAGCACTCGACAGTACTCTGCCTTCCAGCAGTATCACGCAGCTTCACCTCCCAACTCCGCTGTTTCATTTAAAACTGCCAACGCGTTTCAGATCCAGAGCCCCTTCTTCCTGGGCGCAAAAACCAGACATGAAGCCTGCATTGTTCATTAGCGGTTTTATTCAGGCCAAGACCCACCCTCCCGTGGGCGTGTACTGAAGTCAATCCCCCGCGGTGTATTGTGGGGCATGGAGTCCTTAATGCAGGCAAAAAATTCCCTTTGAGTAAGTTCATGCGTGGTTTTGCCATTTAATAGTTCAATTAGATCCTTTAGTAGGTAGCAGAGCGTGAAGGAAAGCTCAGTATGCGTCTGGAGCACTGTGCCGATTTCAGCCGGGACTCGTTCAGAGCGCCAGCCTCTCCCAGCGAGTGATTGCAATGTTCTCCAGCTGGTGATGGTGCTCCCTCCGCGGCCAGGCTGCCGTGTGGAGAAATTAAATAAACAAGATGCCCTGTAGCATTGAGAGAGCACTCGACAGTGCTCTGCCTTCCAGCAGTATCACGCAGCTTCACCTCCCAACTCCGCTGTTTCATTTAAAACTGCCAACGCGTTTCAGGGCCAGAGCCCCTTCTTCCTGGGCGCAAAAACCAGACATGAAGCCTGCATTGTTCATTAGCAGTTTTATTCAGGCCAAGACCCACCCTCCCGTGGGCGTGTACTGAAGTCAATCCCCCGCGGTGTATTGTGGGGCATGGAGTCCTTAATGCAGGCAAAAAATTCCCTTTGAGTAAGTTCATGCGTGGTTTTGCCATTTAATAGTTCAATTAGATCCTTTAGTAGGTAGCAGAGCGTGAAGGAAAGCTCAGTATGCGTCTGGAGCACTGTGCCGATTTCAGCCCCGACTCGTTCAGAGCGCCAGCCTCTCCCAGCCAGTGATTGCAATATTCTCCAACTGGTGATGGTGCTCCCTCCACGGCCAGGCTGCCGTGTGGAGAAATGAAATAAACAAGATACCCTGTAGCATTGAGAGAGCACTCGACAGTGCTCTGCCTTCCAGCAGTATCACTAAGCTTCACCTCCCAACTCTGCTGTTTCATTTAAAACTGCCAACGTGTTTCAGGGCCAGAGCCCCTTCTTCCTGGGCGCAAAAACCAGACATGAAGCCTGCATTGTTCATTAGCGGTTTTATTCAGGCCAAGACCCACCCTCCCGGGGGCGCGTACTGAAGTCAATCCCCCGCGGTGTATTATGGGGCATGGAGTCCTTAATGCAGGCAAAAAATTCCCTTTGAGTAAGTTCATGCGTGGTTTTGCCATTTAATAGTTCAATTAGATCCTTTAGTAGGTAGCAGAGCCTGAAGGAAAGCTCAGTATGCGTCTGGAGCACTGTGCCGATATCATCCCCGACTCGTTCAGAGCGCAAGCCTCTCCCAGACAGTGATTGCAATATTCTCCAGCTGATGATGGTGCTCCCTCCACGGCCAGGCTGCCGTGTGGAGAAATGAAATAGACAAGATGCCCTGTAGCATTGAGAGAGCACTCGACAGTGCTCTGCCTTCCAGCAGTATCACGCAGCTTCACCTCCCAACTCCGCTGTTTCATTTAAAACTGCCAACGCGTTTCAGGGCCAGAGCCCCTTCTTCCTGGGTGCAAAAACCAGACATGAAGCCTGCATTGTTCATTAGCGATTTTATTCAGGCCAAGACCCACCCTCCCGTGGGCGTGTACTGAAGTCAATCCCCCACGGTGTATTGTGGGGCATGGAGTCCTTAATGCAGGCAAAAAATTCCCTTTGAGTAAGTTCATGAGTGGTTTTGCCATTTAATAGTTCAATTAGATCCTTTAGTAGGTAGCAGAGCGTGAAGGAAAGCTCAGTATGCGTCTGGAGCACTGTGCCGATTTCAGCCCCGACTCGTTCAGAGCGCCAGCCTCTCCCAGCCAGTGATTGCAATATTCTCCAGCTGGTGATGGTGCTCCCTGCACGGCCAGGCTGCCGTGTGGAGAAATGAAATAAACAAGATGCCCTGTAGCATTGAGAGAGCACTCGACAGTGCTCTGCCTTCCAGCAGTATCACGCAGCTTCACCTCCCAACTCCGCTGTTTCATTTAAAACTGCCAACGCGTTTCAGGGCCAGAGCCCCTTCTTCCTGGGTGCAAAAACCAGACATGAAGCCTGCATTGTTCATTAGCGATTTTATTCAGGCCAAGACCCACCCTCCCGTGGGCGTGTACTGAAGTCAATCCCCCACGGTGTATTGTGGGGCATGGAGTCCTTAATGCAGGCAAAAAATTCCCTTTGAGTAAGTTCATGAGTGGTTTTGCCATTTAATAGTTCAATTAGATCCTTTAGTAGGTAGCAGAGCGTGAAGGAAAGCTCAGTATGCGTCTGGAGCACTGTGCCGATTTCAGCCCCGACTCGTTCAGAGCGCCAGCCTCTCCCAGCCAGTGATTGCAATATTCTCCAGCTGGTGATGGTGCTCCCTGCACGGCCAGGCTGCCGTGTGGAGAAATGAAATAAACAAGATGCCCTGTAGCA
Source organism: Triturus cristatus (assembly GCF_964204655.1). Taxonomy (NCBI): domain Eukaryota; kingdom Metazoa; phylum Chordata; class Amphibia; order Caudata; family Salamandridae; genus Triturus; species Triturus cristatus. Next base: position 1,139,819,157 of record NC_140581.1, read on the forward strand.
TTGAGAGAGCACTCGACAGTGCTCTGCCTTCCAGCAGTATCACGCAGCTTCACCTCCCAACTCCACTGTTTCATTTAAAACTGCCAACGCGTTTCAGAGCCAGAGCCCCTTCTTCCTGGGCGCAAAAACCAGACATGAAGCCTGCATTGTTCATTAGCGGTTTTATTCAGGCCAAGACCCACCCTCCCGTGGGCGTGTACTGAAGTCAATCCCCCACGGTGTATTGTGGGGCATGGAGTCCTTAATGCAGGCAAAAAATTCCCTTTGAGTAAGTTCATGCGTGGTTTTGCCATTTAATAGTTCAATTAGATCTTTTAGTAGGTAGCAGAGCGTGAAGGAATGCTCAGTATGCGTCTGGAGCACTGTGCCGATTTCAGCCCCGACTCCTTCAGAGCGCCAGCCTCTCCCAGCCAGTGATTGCAATATTCTCCAGCTGGTGATGGTGCTCCCTCCACGGCCTGCACAAAGGACTCCATGCCCCACAATGCATTCGGGGAGAGTGTAAGATCCAAACGCCCATGTAGGGCGGGCATGTTTAATAAATACCGGAAATGAAATGTGCAGGCTTCAGGTGTGCTGTTTTTTGCCCAGGAAGAAGGGGCTTGAGGCCCTGAAACGCGTAGGCAGTGTGGAAAGAAACACGCGTTTGAAAGGCTGGCTGCATTTATTAAGCTGGATGGCAGAACATCGTGAGTGCTCCTCCAATGCTTCAGGGCAATTTGTTGGTTTATAAAGTTGCACAGCTGCCCGGCCGTGGGAGGAAGCACCGTCATCGGTTGGGACTGAATGCACTTTCCAGCCGATGTAAGCCGTAGCTCTGAACTTATCGGGACTTGTACAGGCACGATGTTCTATATGCAAATAGAGCTGGCTCTTCAAGTGCGTGACTCACTCAGAGGTAACAATGTAAATATAATTGAAAACGCACGCATGAACTTACTGAAAGGAGATGACTTACCTGCACAAAGGACTCCATGCCCCACAATGCATCCAGGGAGAGTGTAAGATCCAAACGCCCATGGAGGGCGGGCATGTTTAATAAATACCAGAAATGAAATGTGCAGGCTTCAGGTGTGCTGTTTTTTGCCCAGGAAGAAGGGGCTTGAGGCCCTGAAACGCGTAGGCAGTGTGGAAAGAAACACGCGTTTGAAAGGCTGGCTGCATTTATTAAGCTGGATGGCAGAACATCGTGAGTGCTCCTCCAATGCTTCAGGGCAATTTGTTGGTTTATATATATATATATATTCACTTAAAAAACCATAGGTTTCACACATGTTATAGTTAGCTGGACATTTCACTCGTGAAAAACCATTGAAATTCCCCCGTTATAGTTAGTGCAGGCAACTATAACTCACGCGACCGCAATCCTCTGCTGATGACGTCAGATATTACATCACTGTATTTAGGCACTTATTTACCCATGTCTTCTTCCATTAATTTTTAGCTATACATATATTACAATTTTTTTTTTTCAGAAAGACACATATGTCATCAGTGATGTAAAATCTGACGTCATCAGCAGAGGATTGCGGTCGCGTGAGTTATAGTTGCCTGCACTAACTATAACGGGGGAATTTCAATGGCTTTTCACGAGTGAAATGTCCAGCTAACTATAACATGTGTGAAGCCTATGGTTTTTTAAGTGAATTTGAAAGGTTTTTTAAATGCTAATTCCTAACTATAACGTGTGTGAAACCTATGGTTTTTTCAGTGAATTTGTACGGTATTTTAAATGCTAAGTTATGTATTTTTATTTATTTTTTAAGGTTTTTCATCGTGCGCGCACCGTACGCGCACGGTGCGTTACGCAGTTCGCAGAATTTTTCCGTTTCTACCGTACGCTCACGCTACACGTACTTCGCGATTTTTTGTACAAAAAATTAAAAGATATTTTGGCCCTTGGGGGTCCTTCTGGGACCCCCTGACAAAGGCTAGGGGGTCAGTAACTGTCCACCCTGCCCCCTTTTCACATTCTCCACCTTTGTTTTTCACCCCCTCAGACTGCGAGAGACAAAATGGCGGCCGACACTTCCTGGTTTCGACCGATTCGAATGTTTACTAAGATCTAACAACCAATCAGAATCGCGCTCGCGCACGGCAGCGTGCGCGTACGGTAAGTTTTACCGTACGCGCACGGTGCGCGCCTATAGATATATATATTGATTTAAATGCTATTTTCTCAGGAAATACTGAACAGATTTACACCAGATCTGCAAAAAGCACATCCCTGACCTGAGGACTACCTCTCTGCCAAATTTTAAGTAATTCTGTTCAGCCGTACGGGCTGTAGCTTGGACTAAAGGTCCTATGGAAAAATGCATGGGGAAAACGCGTTTTGGGACACCCCCTTTTTCACAGCCCCCGCTTGACGAATCCCCCCGAGACTTTCAGGGAAGGAGCGGAGCGGCGCGCCCCAGCTATTTTGAAAATTTCGCGAGGATTCGTCAATCGGCGCCAAAGTTATTCCAAATAGAATGTTGCGGATTTCCTATGGAAACACGGTCCTAACTATAACTATCTACTGGTGACCGCCAGTAGATTATATATATATATATATATATATATATATATATATATATATATATATATATATATATATATATATATATATATATATATATATATATATATATATATATTACCTACTGGCGGTCGCCAGTAGGTAGTTATAGTTAGGACCCTGTTTCCATAGGAAAACCGCAACATTCTATTTTGAATAACTTTGGCGCCAGTCGACGAATCCTCGTGAAATTTTCAAAATAGGTGGGGCGCTCCGCTCTGCTCCTTCCCTGAAAGTCTCGGGTGAATTTGTCAAGCGGGGGCTGAGATAAAAGGGGGGTCCCAAAACGCGTTTTTCCCATGTATTTTTCCATAGGACCTTTAGACACAGCTACAGCCCGAACGGCTGAACAGAGTTCCTTGAAATTTGGCAGAGAGGTAGTCTACAGGTCAAGGAAGTGCCTTTTGTAGGTTTGGTGTAAATCTGTTCAGTAGATTCTGAGAAAATAGCCTTTAAATCAATATATATATCTGAGCCAGCTTACGGTGCGCTTACGGTGCGCTTACCGTACGCGTACGGTGACGTGCGCGAGCGCGATTCTGTATTGGCTGTTCGATCTAAGTAAACATTCGAATCGGTCAAAACCAGGAAGCGGCGGCCGCCATTTTCTCTCTCGCACTCTGAGGGGGGCAGCAAAAACAAAGACAAAAAACATCTAAAGGGGCAGTATTTTCAGTTCTTAACCAGACAGCATCGATATAGGTGTCCCCAAACAACCCCCAAGGCCAAAAAAACAATTTTATTTTTTTTCGAAAAATCGCCGATTACGCTTACCGTACGCGTACGGTTAAAATTATTAAAAAAAAAAAAAATTATCCACACTATCCCCACCCCGTGTGCAAATGGTGCCTGAAGGGCACCATTTGTGCATGGCATATGATTTAATTGAAAAGTACAAATGAATACCTTTCACAACGATGCGCATAATATGTCCCCCATGTGCGCATGGTGCGCGAAGCGCATCGTGCGTACATGGCCCATCCCGCGTAACGTGGGCACGCGGTGCGCGCAGCGCACCGCGATACCACCGTGCGTGCACGGCACTAACTGCGTAAAGTGGGCGCGCGGTGCGCAAAGCGCACCGCGTGACCACCGTGCGTGCACGGCACTAACTAAATGCATAGCCTGGACTTGGTGGTTAATAACGGCAAATCTCACGCTATGTCGTTAGGCCTTGCGAAAAATAAGGTAAAGCCTTTTTATTGTAGGGGAGCCGTAATCTCAAGAGTAAAGACTTTCACCTATTTGGGAGTAGTCTTTGACGACAAGGGCTCATGGTCCCCCCAGCTCTCTATAAAGATAAACTCAATAAAAATCTCAACTGCGGCTGTACTTGGCTTTGCAAAAAGGCTGGGGGGTAAACCGACAGAGGCAATACTAACAATTTACAAAGCCAAAACAGTTTCCATTGTAAGGTACGGGGCGCCAATCTGGGGTTACATTAAACACGATGCGATCCAAACGGAAGAAAATAAATTTCTTCGCACCCTCCTCGGCCTCCCACAATCTACTGCTTCTTTCTCAGTCCATTTGGAACTCGGGTTAGGATACATAGCAGACATGATTAAATTAGCCCCATTATTGCTATGGATTAAAATTTGGCTAAACCCGAAACTTACTCTAAACCATAAAATACTAAAGGACAGTACTCGACTTGACAACATGAATAAAATTCCATGGTTGTCAAATATCGAGAGGTTATCTGCCTACATTGGGAGACCGGAAATTTTTTCTAGCCCTGACACTCTCTGTAAGGCAGATCTTGACTGGGTAAAATCCAATTTCACGAAGTTAAGGGAGGCCGAGCGGGAAGAAGTTGAACTACGTAAACCTTCCGTCAGGGGACACGTCCTGGTATCTCAATCCTCAGGGTTGTCTTTATATCTTACAGTGGTAACCCATCCCTTTCACAAATGGTTGTTGTCTAAATTCCGGTTCAACCAATTACACCTTGTACTTTGGGATGTGGCTGGCTGGCATAAGCCTGAAAATGTTGCACCTTGCAAGTGCGATGATATTTCTCCACAAGACACTACGCACTTTATGTTATTCTGCCCCTTTTTCAAACATGCCAGGAAGAGGTTTATTATTCCCTTGCTAAAGAGTAGGAATTTTACTCAGTATAAACCAGCTTTATTGTTCCTAAGCATGCTTGATTGTCCATTAATTATGTTCTGTGTCGCTAGTTTTCTGGTGGCAGCTGTTAGAGAAAGGAGGGTGAGACTAAAACCTATACAGGATGTGGAGCCTATCTGATATATGGAATTTGATTCTGTATTATTGATTGCACGTTGTTTATGGTCTTTTATGCATTTTTATTAGGACTTGTTTTTAACTGTAGATTTGTGAATCGCATGATTTTATGTATTTATTTGTGTAGTATACTTTTATGATTTTAAGTAATCGAATAAAGTGGTTTTGACTTGACTTGAACTGCGTGCACGAGAGGATTGCGGTCGCGTGAGTTATAGTTGCCTGCACTAACTATAACGGGGGAATTTCATTGTTTTTTTACGAGTGAAATGTACAGCTAACTATAACTTGTGTGAAACCTATGGTTTTTTCAGTGAATATATATATATAGATAGATAGATAGATAGATAGATAGATAGATAGATAGATAGATAGATAGATAGATAGATCGATAGATAGATAGATAGATAGATAGATAGATAGATAGATAGATAGATAGATAGATAGATAGATAGATAGATAGATAGATAGATAGATAGATAGATAGATAGATAGATAGATAGATAGATAGATAGATAGATAGATTTGGTGATGGGGGGCGGAAGATGGCGGATGTTGATCTGCCGCTGAAGGACGCCTCTTAGAGCCCTTCCCCCGTAGCTCCGACTGACGGCTACTATCTGCCTCACCAAACGCTATAAAGACTGTAATAAGGAGCAGGAATGCTGAGAATGCTGTGAAAACACCAGCGACTCGAAAAACTAAAACTTAAGGAGACAACGTGGCTTGAGGAATACTTACTTTTGCTTAAATTGCTTAAATTGCATAAAAGTAACATCAAACCTCCGGGACGCCCTATTGTGTCTTCCATTGGGTGCATTACTGAAAACATCTCTAAATACGTTGACCATTTCTTGAGGGAATTTGTGACATCACTGCCCAGTTACCTAAGAGATACCAAAGACTTTTTAGGTAAAATTGATGATTTGACATGGCAACCCAGCTATCTCTTTATTGTTTTAGATGTACAATCACTCTACACGATAATTGACCACGTCCAAGTTCTCAATGCATGCGAATTCTTTCTCAAACATAGACCTCTGAAATATCGTGATCACAGTCTCATGATTTTGGAGATGATTAAATACTGTCTCCAAAATAATATTTTTTCATTCAATGGCGCCCTCTACAGGCAAGTGAACGGTACTGCAATGGGTTCTTGATTTGCTCCCAGTTTTGCCAATCTCTTCATGGGATACTGGGAGCATGAGAACTTAAGCAAGAGCACATTGCAGGAACATCTCCCCAAAGTCATCATGTGGCTACGCTACATAGATGACTTGTTCATTGTCTGGAATGGTAGCAAAGAAGAAGCTGACATCTTTATTGACAAACTCAATGCCAACGAATACAACATAGTCCTGTCTGGGAGTATTGATGCCAACAAGGCAGAGTTCCTTGATGTAAGCCTAAAAATAGAACATGGGAAGTTGGGTACTACCCTGTTCCGCAAGGCCACTGCGGGCAATAGTGTCTTACACGCCCTCAGTAGCCATCCAGAGGCACTCAAGTGGAGTATACCGTATGGTGAGCTACTGAGGGCTAAACGTAATTGCAACAGCCTTGAGTCTTATTTTGAGGAAAGAGACAACATCACTGCCAGGTTTCTTAATCGGGGTTACCCACGTTGGGTCATCAATAAAGCAAGAGATCGGGCAGACAAAGTAGAACGCAATGAGACTCTACGGGACACCACTGAGGGGGATGAGAATCTAGGAGAGGCGGGGACCTGCCTCATCCTTACTTACAACAATGACTCACAAAAAATAAAGCACATAGTGTCAAGACACTGGAGTATTCTAAAGCCAGATAACACATTAGGGGATCTCATCACCGATAGGCCTACTATCACCTACAAGAGAGACAAGAACATACGCGACTGGGTTGTGAGAAATGATTTCATGAATTATCCCACCATTACTGACCATGGCCTCGTAGGATTCTTTCCATGCGGCCATTGCAAAGCATGCAAGTACAGCAAATATAAAGCATCATTGGATTACAGAGGGGTGACTAAAAAGATTTTCCAATTTCTGACATGCAGTACTAACTTTGTAATTTATGCTATTGCATGTACATGTAATCTTTGGTACATCGGTAGCACCACATGTGCAGCTAAGAAGAGGATATTAGAACATCAGAGAGCCATTACTAACAATGATCCCAAATATCCTGTTGCTCGTCATTTCTTTGATCGACATTATTCCAATGTAGCAGAAATTAGTTACTTGATTTTGGAACATATTCCCAAGAATCCGCGAGGTGGGGATAGAGTACTGGCCCTTAGACAAAGAGAATCTAGATACATCATAGAGTTCCAAACCAAGACCCCTGGAGGGCTCAACATGGATGAGGAAATGTCAATTCACCTTAAAACTGAATCATAGCCTCCAACTCAGAGTGTGTGTGATGACGAATCTGTAAATGTGATGACAGCAATGGTACAAACGTTTTGGAAACCTTTGAATTTATTTAATCTTAAGCTCCAGATACATCTGTTAACTTGTTCAGCCTCCTATTTAGAATGTGTATTGTCATTTCTGTATTTCACGGTTTTAATCTAGTTTTTTATCATTTTGTATTCTTTACAGGAGAGAAGAAAGGGGTCCCACCACTTGACAGCACCTGAACGGGCATCCTACCCTTTTCCTCTGATTTGATATGCACTTTCCATACGTCTCACTGTTTGCATTTCCGTTCAGCAGTCCTTTTAATAGTCTTAGGTGTGACACCTTAATAATTATCTCCTTGACTGTGATTTGTGTATGTAATTACCTAACCTTTTACTGTGGAAGCATTATCCTGCTGACAGTAGGAACACATTGTAGAGGACACAATTCGTGTTCTATGCCCACTTGGGCAACAAGATTATCCTACGGTGAATTAGCCCTACACTACTAATACTATTGTTTTGTGTCTAGTTGCAGAATTTATACGCACACCACGTTTTTGGTAGTTGCACTCCAATCTTCACTTTGGTTATAACCATGACCATACGGACCCATTGGTTATGCAGGAACTATGATCACTGCCACATACGCGCTCGTACTATAACATTAGAGAGCTTTAATACTCATATATTTTACTTCCATCTGCAACTGTTTCACACCATTGACTCTTACGTTGCCGAAAGCGGTCTACTTTGATAAAGTTGTATGCATCATGTCAGATATCCACGAATTTATTCAGTGCAGCGACTTCTATCCACTATGGATTATACATGACAATGTGCAACCTCATTCATTTTACTCATCTCTTCTATGTACATAATGAATTTTGATTATTGCCTTAACCAATACAGATCATGGCTGTTATATTTTCTTTTGATTAGGCATTGTTCTTGCACAGTCCAAGATGGCCGCCGATTGCGGTTCGTCTATCTGTCCTGCTGAGTTAGTCCTATGTTGATTTCATTTGAATGACCGCAAAGATATGTAAACTGCTGTTCGCATTTGTTTTCACACGTGAACAAGGCTGCGTGCCGAGACGCGTTGTGTGAAATAAATCACTAGACCATTCACTACTTCTGGGATTCTGTCTTACTTTACTGAGAGCATACTGGATTTTTGCATTTAATTGGATATTGTCGCCGGCAAGCTCCGCCGGAGTGTATGCCAACCTTCAAGGGTCCCGGTAATCCAGAAGGAGCAACTTCGCTGTTTGGAATAAATATATATATATATATATATATATTTTTTTTTTAAACAATTGTCCTTACGCTTTGGGAGATCACTCGATGGCGCTCGTGTGCCATGCAGCTTGCCTTCTTAATTCACGAATTGTTAGTTTTGCCCAACGCGTTTCAAGGTGAAAACCTCTTCCTCTGGGGCTGCAAATTATACATCTGAGGCTCGCATCATGTATACCACATCCGATTTTATTGCATTCTCACACCGACCTCCAGTGGGCGTGTGCACAGTGCCTGTTGTTATGATGCATGATGGGACATTTAGTCCTTGATACGAGAGTCAATATAAATTTTGGTAATTTCAAATGTTCATTTGCACATTTTTTAGAAACATTATTTCCTTAGTAGGTCGTTTTTCATTCCGGCAGGCTAAATTTGCATATAGAGCGTCGTGCTCAGCAAGTTCAAACCGTGCAAACCTGCAGCCTCGCTCGTCTGGTTTCCATTTCGCTGCCAGATGACGATGGTGCCTCTCCCCACGGCCAGGCTGCCGTGTAACAATCTTTAAAACAATGGCCGTTACTCTTTGGGAGATCACTCGACGGCGCTCGTGTGCCATGCAGCTTGCCTTCTTAATTCACGAATTGTTAGTTTTGCCCAACGTGTTTCAAGGTGAAAACCTCTTCCTCTGGGGCTGCAAATTATACATCTGAGGCTCGCATCATGTATACCACATCCGATTTTATTGCATTCTCACACCGCCCTCCAGTGGGCGTGTGCACAGTGCCTGTTGTTATGATGCATGATGGGACATTTAGTCCTTGATACGAGAGTCAATATAAATTTTGGTAATTTCAAATGTTCATTTGCACATTTTTTATATACATTATTTCCTTAGTAGGTCGTTTTTCATTCCGGCAGGCTAAATTTGCATATAGAGCGTCGTGCTCAGCAAGTTCAAACAGTGCAAACCTGCAGCCTCACTCGTCTGGTAAAGCGTAAGGGCCATTGTTTTAAATATATATATATATATATATATATATATATACACGTGATTAAGGCTGCGGAAGCAGTTGAAACGCGTCGTGTCAATAAACCTGGTTGTTTTCATTCCGGATGGTGTTTGTTGCTGTACCTGAGAGCGCACGGACTTGTGGTTGAATCGTTTTGGATTATTGCCAGCGTGCTCCGCTGGCGTGTGCGCCACCCTCCTAGGGTGTCAGCTGTTCAGAAAGGAGCTCTTTGAAGTATATATATATATATATGAAATAAACAAGATGCCCTGTAGCATTGAGAGAGCACTCAACAGTACTCTGCCTTCCAGCAGTATCACGCAGCTTCACCTCCCAACTCCGCTGTTTCATTTAAAACTGCCAACGCGTTTCAGATCCAGAGCCCCTTCTTCCTGGGCGCAAAAACCAGACATGAAGCCTGCATTGTTCATTAGCAGTTTTATTCAGGCCAAGACCCACCCTCCCGTGGGCGTGTACTGAAGTCACTCCCCCGCGGTGTATTGTGGGGCATGGAGTCCTTAATGCAGGCAAAAAATTCCCTTTGAGTAAGTTCATGCGTGGTTTTGCCATTTAATAGTTCAATTAGATCCTTTAGTAGGTAGCAGAGCGTGAAGAAAAGCTCAGTATGCGTCTGGAGCACTGTGCCGATTTCAGCCGCGACTCGTTCAGAGCGCCAGCCTCTCCCAGCCAGTGATTGCAATATTCTCCAGCTGGTGATGGTGCTCCCTCCATGGCCAGGCTGCCGTGTGGAGAAATGAAATAAACAAGATGCCCTGTAGCATTGAGAGAGCACTCGACAGTGCTCTGCCTTCCAGCAGTATCACGCAGCTTCACCTCCCAACTCCGCTGTTTCATTTAAAACTGCCAACGCGTTTCAGGGCCAGAGCCCCTTCTTCCTGGGCGCAAAAACCAGACATGAAGGCTGCATTGTTCATTAGCGGTTTTATTCAGGCCAAGACCCACCCTCCTGTGGGCGTGTACTGAAGTCAATCCCCCGCGGTGTATTGTGGGGCATGGAGTCCTTAATGCAGGCAAAAAATTCCCTTTGAGTAAGTTCATGCGTGGTTTTGCCATTTAATAGTTCAATTAGATCCTTTAGTAGGTAGCAGAGCATGAAGGAAAGCTCAGTATGCGTCTGGAGCACTGTGCCGATTTCAGCCCCGACTCGTTCAGAGCGCCAGCCTCTCCCAGCCAGTGATTGCAATATTCTCCAGCTGGTGATGGTGCTCCCTCCATGGCCAGGCTGCCGTGTGGAGAAATGAAATAAACAAGATGCCCTGTAGCCTTGAGAGAGCACTCGACAGTGCTCTGCCTTCCAGCAGTATCACGCAGCTTCACCTCCTAACTCCGCTGTTTCATTTAAAACTGCCAACTCGTTTCAGGGCCAGAGCCCCTTCTTCCTGGGCGCAAAAACCAGACATGAAGCCTGCATTGTTCATTAGCGGTTTTATTCAGGCCAAGACCCACCCTCCTGTGGGCGTGTACTGAAGTCAATCCCCCGCGGTGTATTGTGGGGCACGGAGTCCTTAATGCAGGCAAAAAATTCCCTTTGAGTAAGTTCATGCGTGGTTTTGCCATTTAATAGTCCAATTAGATCCTTTAGTAGGTAGCAGAGCGTGAAGGAAAGCTCAGTATGCGTCTGGAGCACTGTGCCGATTTCAGCCCCGACTCGTTCAGAGCGCCAGCCTCTCCCAGCCAGTGATTGCAATATTCTCCTGCTGGTGATGGTGCTCCCTCCACGGCCAGGCTGCCGTGTGGAGAAATGAAATAAACAAGATGCCCTGTAGCATTGAGAGAGCACTCGACAGTGCTCTGCCTTCCAGCAGTATCACGCAGCTTCACCTCCCAACTCCGCTGTTTCATTTAAAACTGCCAACGCGTTTCAGGGCCAGAGCCCCTTCTTCCTGGGCGCAAAAACCAGACATGAAGCCTGCATTGTTCATTAGCGGTTTTATTCAGGCCAAGACACACCCTCCCGTGGGCGTGTACTGAAGTCAATCCCCCGCGGTGTATTGTGGGGCATGGAGTCCTTAATGCAGGCAAAAAATTCCCTTTGAGTAAGTTCATGCGTGGTTTTGCCATTTAATAGTTCAATTAGATCCTTTAGTAGGTAGCAGAGCGTGAAGGAAAGCTCAGTATGCGTCTGGAGCACTGTGCCGATTTCCGCCCCGACTCGTTCAGAGCGCCAGCCTCTCCCAGCCAGTGATTGCAATATTCTCCAGCTGGTGATGGTGCTCCCTCCACGGCCAGGCTGCCGTGTGGGGAAATGAAATAAACAAGATGCCCTGTAGCATTGAGAGAGCACTCGACAGTGCTCTGCCTTCCAGCAGTATCACTCAGCTTCACCTCCCAACTCTGCTGTTTCATTTAAAACTGCCAACGTGTTTCAGGGCCAGAGCCCCTTCTTCCTGGGCGCAAAAACCAGACATGAAGCCTGCATTGTTCATTAGCGGTTTTATTCAGGCCAAGACCCACCCTCCCGTGGGCACGTACTGACGTCAATCCCCCGCGGTGTATTGTGGGGCATGGAGTCCTTAATGCAGGCAAAAAATTCCCTTTGAGCAAGTTCATGCGTGGTTTTGCCATTTAATAGTTCAATTAGATCCTTTAGTAGGTAGCAGAGCGTGAAGGAAAGCTCAGTATGCGTCTGGAGCACTGTGCCAATTTCAGCCCGACTCGTTCAGAGCGCCAGCCTCTCCCAGCCAGTGATTGCAATATTCTCCAGCTGGTGATGGTGCTCCCTCCACGGCCAGGCTGCCGTGTGGAGAAATGAAATAAACAAGATGCCCTGTAGCATTGAGAGAGCACTCAACAGTGCTCTGTCTTCCAGCAGTATCACGCAGCTTCACCTCCCAACTCCGCTGTTTCATTTAAAACTGCCAACGCGTTTCAAGGCCAGAGCCCCTTCTTCCTGGGCGCAAAAACCAGACATGAAGCCTGCATTGTTCATTAGCGGTTTTATTCAGGCCAAGACCCACCCTCCCGTGGGCGTGTACTGAAGTCAATCCCCCACAGTGTATTGTGGGGCATGGAGTCCTTAATGCAGGCAAAAAATTCCCTTTGAGTAAGTTCATGCGCGGTTTTGCCATTTAATAGTTCAATTAGATCCTTTAGTAGGTAGCAGAGCGTGAAGGAAAGCTCAGTATGCGTCTGGAGCACTGTGCCGATTTCAGCCCGACTCGTTCAGAGCGCCAGCCTCTCCCAGCCAGTGATTGCAATATTCTCCAGCTGGTGATGGTGCTCCCTCCACGGCCTGCACAAAGGACTCCATGCCCCACAATGCATTCCGGGGAGAGTGTAAGATCCAAACGCCCATGTAGGGCGGGCATGTTTAATAAATACTGGAAATGAAATGTGCAGGCTTCAGGTGTGCTGTTTTTTGCCCAGGAAGAAGGGGCTTGAGGCCCTGAAACGCGTAGGCAGTGTGGAAAGAAACACGCGTTTGAAAGGCTGGCTGCATTTATTAAGCTGGATGGCAGAACATCATGAGTGCTCCTCCAATGCTTCAGGTCAATTTGTTGGTTTATAAAGTTGCACAGCTGCCCGGCCGTGGGAGGAAGCACCGTCATCGGTTGGGACTGAATGCAGTTTCCAGCTGATGTAAGCCGTAGCTCTGAACTTATCGGGACTTATACAGGCACGATGTTCTACATGCAAATAGAGCTGGCTCTTCAAGTGCGTGACTCACTCAGAGGTAACAATGTAAATATAATTGAAAACGCACGCATGAACTTACTGAAAGGAGATGACTTACCTGCACAAAGGACTCCATGCCCCACAATGCATCCAGGGAGAGTGTAAGATCCAAACGCCCATGGAGGGCGGGCATGTTTAATAAATACTGGAAATGAAATGTGCAGGCTTCAGGTGTGCTGTTTTTTGCCCAGGAAGAAGGGGCTTGAGGCCCTGAAACGCGTAGGCAGTGTGGAAAGAAACACGCGTTTGAAAGGCTGGCTGCATTTATTAAGCTGGATGGCAGAACATCGTGAGTGCTCCTCCAATGCTTCAGGGCAATTTGTTGGTTTATAAAGTTGCACGGCTTCCCGGCCGTGGGAGGAAGCACCGTCATCGGTTGGGACTGGATGCACTTTCCAGCCGATGTAAGCTGTAGCTCTGAACTTATCGGGACTTGTACAGGCACGATGTTCTATATGCAAATAGAGCTGGCTCTTCAAGTGCGTGACTCACTCAGAGGTAACAATGTAAATATAATTGAAAACGCACGCATGAACTTACTGAAAGGAGATGACTTACCTGCACAAAGGACTCCATGCCCCACAATGCATCCGGGGAGAGTGTAAGATCCAAACGCCCGTAGAGGGCGGGCATGTTTAATAAATACCGGAAATGAAATGTGCAGGCTTCAGGTGTGCTGTTTTTTGCCCAGGAAGAAGGGGCTTGAGGCCCTGACATGCGTAGGCAGTGTGGAAAGAAACACGCGTTTGAAAGGCTGGCTGCATTTATTAAGCTGGATGGCAGAACATCGTGAGTGCTCCTCCAATGCTTCAGGGCAATTTGTGGGTTTATATATATATATATATTCACTTAAAAAACCATAGGTTTCACACATGTTATAGTTAGCGGGACATTTCACTCGTGAAAAACCATTGAAATTCCCCTGTTATAGTTAGTGCAGGCAACTATAACTCACGCGACCGCAATCCTCTGCTGATGAAGTGAATTTGCAAGGTTTTTTAAATGCTAATTCCTAACTATAACGTGTGTGAAACCTATGGTTTTTTCAGTGAATTTGTACGGTTTTTTAAATGCTAAGTTATGTATTTTTTTTCTTTTTTTTTTTTAAGGTTTTTCACCGTGCGCGCATCGTACGCGCACGGTGCGTTACGAAGTTCGCGGAATTTTTCCGTTTCTACCGTACGCTCACGCTACACGTACTACGTCAGGTTGTGCAATAAATTGCGTACCTCCAGAGAAGGAACCCTGGAGGCTCTTTTGTGGGTGGAAATCTCAGCCGGCTATCCTGGCAGTTCATTCCGGCGCTACCTGCAAGATTCTTTAAAACTCTTGGATATAGAAGAAATTTGGTCCTCTAATCCATCTCAGCAGGCTCTTAAAATTTACATCAAAAGAAACGTCCGCCTTTGGTCTTTTCATTCGGATAGAGCCCAACTGGTGCATCGTAAGCACGCCTGGTCAATCATATCAGGATTCAAGCCAGGGATTATGGCACACTACCTGTCATGTACCTACTCAGCGCTGTGGAAAAAAAGATTTCTGGCCCTCAGAATGGGCGAATGGCCATTCCTGTACCATTTGCCAGGATGGCGCCGCACAAATTCCAACGTAACATGCAGGGGGTGCGGGAGCAGCCCAGAAACAATCGAGCATGTGTCATGTCTATGTCCTGCAGTCCTCGACGATCGAAAGTTCTTGTTAAAGAGCGAATGGAACAAACTTGGAATTCGTACGTGCCGGCAAGCCATCCTTGCATCAATGAACCCGGACAATCCACAGCTCAACATCCGGTTCACTAAGTTTATCACAGGAACAGCAAGAAAATTTATACACAGCGAGAGCCAGTATGCCATTAACGGTTAACTATCAAAGGACAGATTAAACCCCTTACTGCTTTACCGGATTTGTACATCTGTCAGCATCCCCCAATTGCAGCAGAACATGGCCTGTTGCGTACGGACCATCTTGTTTTCCTGTGTAATCTTGGAACCCTCAAATATTGTACGCAGGGACCCTACAATATAAATGGACTCGCACCACTAGGGTCTTTACCACAAAATCTGACTTAATTACAGTGTTATTGATTATCGCCTTTTAAAAATCAATGTCCGTTTGCGGCCCTAATAGACGAAAAAATCTGAACGGAGGATTATGGCCCTTTTTTAAATCACTTTCTCTTTTTAAAAAAAGGGGGTTGCACCGTTTAGATGAGTTAAATACTTTTTATCACTATAAAAAACAGGCCTCTAGGAGTTTTTAAATTATTTTATGACGTATATTTACTTATTGTGATGGTATAAATGTAAATATTTTAATATCTATTCTTGATACACGTTCTCACTATGGTAGCATATTCATCATTGTAATGATTTTTATTAATCAAACAATAAAGTATTCTTCACGCTACACGTACTACGCGATTTTTTCGTACAAAACATTAAAAGATATTTTGGCCCTTGGGGGTCCTTCTAGGACCCCCTGACAAAGGCTAGGGGGTCAGGAACTGTTCACCCTGCCCCCTTTTCACGTTATCCACCTTTGTTTTTCACCCCCTCAGACTGTGAGAGACAAAATGGCGGCCGACACTTCCTGGTTTCGACCGATTCGAATGTTTACTAAGATCTAACAACCAATCAGAATCGCGCTCGCGCACAGCAGCGTGCGCGTACGGTAAGTTTTACCGTACGCGCACGGTGCACGCCTATAGATATATATATTGATTTAAATGCTATTTTCTCAGGAAATACTGAACAGATTTACACCAGACCTGAGGACTACCTCTCTGCCAAATTTTAAGTAACTCTGTTCAGCCGTTCGGGCTGTAGCTTGGACTAAAGGTCCTATGGAAAAATGCATGGGGAAAACGTGTTTTGGGACCCCCCCTTTTTCTCAGCCCCCTCTTGACGAATCCCCCCGAGACTTTCAGGGAAGGAGCGGAGCGGAGCGCCCCACCTATTTTGAAAATTTTGTGAGGATTTGTCAATCGGCGCCAAAGTTATTCCAAATAGAATGTTGCAGATTTCCTATGGAAACACGGTCCTAACTATAACTATCTACTGGCGACCGCCAGTAGATTATATACATATATATAAATATATATATATATATAAATATATATATATATATATATATATATATATATATATATTCACTGAAAAAACCATAGGTTTCACACACGTTATAGTTAGGAATTAGCATTTAAAAAACCTTGCAAATTCACTGAAAAAACCATAGGTTTCACACATGTTATAGTTAGCTGGACATTTTACTGATAAAAAACCAATGAAATTCCCCCGTTATAGTTACTGTAGGCAACTATAACTCACGCGACCGTAATCCTCTGCTGATGCTAATACTGTATTTAGACACTTATTTGCCCATGTCTTCTTCCATTAAATTTTAGCTATACATATATTACAAATATTTTTTTTTCATAAAGACACATATGTCATCAGCAGAGGATTACGGTCGCGTGAGTTATAGTTGCCTACAGTAACTATAACTGGGGAATTTCATTGGTTTTTTATCAGTAAAATGTCCAGCTAACTATAACATGTGTGAAACCTATGGTTTTTTCAGTGAATTTGCAAGGTTTTTTAAATGCTAATTCCTAACTATAACGTGTGTGAAACCTATGGTTTTTTCAGTGAATTTGTACGGTTTTTTAAATGCTAAGTTACTTTACGCCATTTGTGGCGTGCGCGCCCACTTAACGCAGTTCGTTCCGTGCGCGCACGGTGCGCTTCGCGCACCGTGCACGCACAGTGAGCACGCGGTGCTCTTCGCGCACCGCGTGCCCACGTTACGCTAGATGGGCCATGAACGCACGATGCGCTTCGCGCACCGTGCGCACATGGAGGACATATGATGAGCATCGTTGTGACAGGTAAAATATATGTTTGGTTTAGTTCAAATAAGCCATGCACAAAAGGTGCCCGTCGGGCACCTTTTGCACACGGGGTGGGGAGAATGTGGATATTTTTAATTTTTTAAAATTATTTATTACAGTACGCGTACGGTAAGCGTAATCGGCAAAATTTTCGAAAAAATTTAAATTGGTTTTTTTCACTTGGGGGACAGTAGGGGACTCCATCAACATGTCTAGGTGCTTGGGAGCTGTCTAAACAGCCCCTTTACATGTTTTTGCACTTTGTTTTTCAACCCCCTGTCAGAGTGCGAGAGAGAAAATGGCGGCCGCCGCTTCCTGGTTTCGACCGATTCAAATGTTTACTAAGATCTAAGGGCCAATCAGAATCGCGCTCGCGCACGCCACCGTACGCGTACGGTAAGCGCACCGTAAGCGCACCGTAAGCTGGCTCAGATATATATATTGATTTAAAGGCTATTTTCTCAGAATCTACTGAACAGATTTACACCAAACCTACAAAAGGCACTTCCTTGACCTGAGGACTACCTCTCTGCCAAATTTCATTAAATTCTGTTCAGCCGTTCGGGCTGTAGCTCTGTCTAAAGGTCCTATGGAAAAATGCATGGGAAAAACGCGTTTTGGGACCCCCCTTTTATCTCAGCCCCTGCTTGACGAATCCCCCGAGACTTTTAGGGTAGGAGCGGAGCTCAACGCCCCACCTATTTTGAAAATTTCGCGAGGATTCGTCAACCGGCGCCAAAGATATTCAAAATAGAATGTTGCGGATTTCCTATGGAAACGTGGTCCTAACTATAACTATCTACTGGCGACCGCCAGTAGATAATATATATATATATATATATATATAGATAGATAGATAGATACATATATAGATAGATAGATAGATAGATAGATAGATAGATAGATAGATAGATAGATAGATAGATAGATAGATAGATAGATAGATAGATAGATAGATTTGGTGATGGGGGCGGAAGATGGCGGAAGTTGATCTGCCGCTGAAGGACGCCTCTTAGAGCCCTTCCCCCGTAGCTCCGACTGACGGCTACTATCTGCCTCACCAAACGCTATAAAGACTGTAATAAGGAGCAGGAATGCTGAGAATGCTGTGAAAAAAACTTGTCATGAGTGCTGTCATGAGTGATGTCACTGACCATGTCATGAGTGATGTAATATGTGACGTCATCAGCAGTGCATTGCGGGCACGCGAGTTATAGTTAGCTGAACTAACTATAACGGGGAAATTTCAATGGTTTTGTACGAGTGAAAAGTCCAGCTAACTATAACGCCCCTGAAACCTATGGTTTTTTCAGTGAATTTCTAAGGTTTTTTAAATGCTAATTCCTAACTATAACGTGCCTGAAACCTATGGTTTTTTCTGTGAATTTCAAAGGTTTTTTAAATGCTAATTTCTAACTATGCCTACAGAGATAGGACATGTGAAGAAAGAAGAAAAAATGCACAGAAAGAAAAAAAAGAAGTGCAGAAAGAAGCAACAGAAGTCCTCAAAGACGAAGAAAAGTGCAGGAAGAAGGATAACGTGCAGCAAGAACAAAAAGAAGAGCAGAAAGAAGCCTTGTTGCAAAATCATCCTGTACCCTCAACTTTTTCAGACGGATACTGGTGGTAACTGAGTCTGACTAACCAGTCCTAGAGCCAGTGCTATGTTAAAAGACACTTAGAATACAGTGAAAACACCTACATACACTAGGGAACATTATGCGTTGGGGTCCCCCTGTGATTAGCCGTGACCTCCTCTGTAAGCCCCAAGTATATAATAGGGTAGGGGGATTAAAAATACCTCTTAAAACAGGCCACAGGGCGTTTTTGCACACGTTAACTCAGGCCCCGTCCCCTCCCTTCACCACTGTGTAAACACGCCCTGTGTCCGTTTTTAGTTGGGAGATTAAGTTCATTTGAATCCTGAGGGTCCCTAGGGTCCAACTAGCCCACTAGGTACCTCCAGTAAGTGCCACAGAGCTGCGTTTCAGAGAGGTGTAAAAAGTGGCACGGCCTGGACCACCTCTCTGCAATGCAGCTCAGTGGCGCTTACTGGAAGCACTTGGTGGGCTAGTTAGCCCCCAGGGGCCCTCAGTATTGAAGGAAAATTATATCCCCAATTTAAAACGTGCCATAGTGCGTGTTTGCACACGTCACCTCAGGCCCCGTCCCCTCCCTTCACCACTGTGTAAACGCGCCCTGTGGCTGTTCTAAGTTGAGAGATTAAGTCCCCTTGAATCCTAAGGGTCCCTAGAGTCAAACTAGACCACTAGGTACCTCCAGTAAGCGCCACAGAGCTGCGTTGCAGAGAGATGTAAAAAGGGGCTTGGCCTCAGAACACCTGTCTGCAGCGCAGCTCCCTGGTGCATACTGGAGATGACTGTTGGGCTAGTTGGCCCCCAGGGACCCTCAGTATTGAAGAGGAATTAATTCCCCAACTTACAACTCACCAGGGGGCGCGTTTGCAGAGTGCTGCAAGGAGGGGGCGTGGCCTCCGGCACAATGCCAGTCTTTTATTTATTTTAATTTTTTAAGAAGGGGGGCTGTGTGGTTCCCCTTCTTATTCTAATTTATTGGCCCTGATGACCCCATCCCCCAGGGCCTGTCTCCTAATTATATTTTTTTGACCCCAATCCCCAGAGCCGGCTACTGTTTTTTATTATTTTAAAAAAATATATATTTATAGACACACCTAGGACATGCTGGACAAACCGTACGTACCTATCACCGATTTGCGTGATATTCATTAAAAAGCGACTATGCATACAATGAATCCACGTGGAATGTATTTACACCACTAGTGAAGCTCTGATGCCCTACCGTGCCTAATCCCGGTAGACACCCTTGTCGTTTATTTATACAAACATGGGTAGCTATTGACGGGCACATTTAATACACATGCACACCAAGCCATTCAAAGGGGATTCGAAAAAAATTCGACCAAAACTATGCAAGAAACCCCCCTCACGGTTAATAAAACACACATCCACTGCCGGATGTGTAATACTTTTTATTTTACTCTCTGGACAGGGGACGAACATCACTTGAGAGTCACAGCGCGCTCCTGGCAGAGCCCAATGCTGTATTACACCCACCATTGCCTGCTGAGTGCCACACACCTCTGTGTTGTATTCCACTAGCTAGTGCATATGCTATGACACTCTCTAGCCCATGTGCACTGTAACACCACCCCGTGAATATGTCATGCCACACTTGTCTTCGCACGGGTTATATTGCCCCATCTAACGTGCCTTCCTCGATGCCTATGTTATAACGCACAGTGCTATGCCATACATATTACAATCTGGGATCCATATCTTTGTCACAGTGCATATGCAACGTTACACTCCCCAGCACATATTTTATATTACAACTTTAGAGACTAGTTAGGTTACACAACACTGCCCTGTGCATATTACACTCCAAGGCGCATATCGCATAGCACGCGCTAGTGCCTGTGCTATGTCGCGCTCTCCAATGAATCTGTCATTGCGCACAATGTATTGCATATTATATTTCACGCCCGGTTCATCTTATATCACACTTTTTGGTGCATAGTTTATACCATACACTATATCTAGTTTTCATTTTCAATCGTGCTCTCAGGACTATGTTCTATATAACACTGTGTTCACCTACCCTTTTCACGGGCATTACATTTTGCGATAGGGGGTGGAGGGTCAGGGGGTGTTTCTGCCAAGTGAGCCCCGAGTCACAGTCACAAACGTCCTCTTCTTCCTGAATAAAAGTGAGATTATGCTGCATACTTGTTCATATTTTAAGTAGTTCGCACAGACACACGTTTTAAAAACAATAAAGTTCCTAATACCCGCCTTCTCTGAACAGTTAGCTTGCTGCCCCATCCCCCTCCTCCCTATCCTCTGTTGTGTGAATCCATGGACTAGCCTCCTCCCTCCTGCCATGCATGGTCTGATGTGCTGCCACTGCCCTCAATTTAGTATGATGTACCAGTCCACTCCTCCTGCCCTCCATTGCCCAATTCTATGCCTCATCATTGACCTCCTGCTTAAACTCTGTGCTTAGCTTGCTGCCCCTATTCTCCTCCCCCCTGCCCTCCGATGTGTTTGTGCATGCCCCTGCTCCATCCTTTTTGCCCACCATGTTCCATGGACCTGCCACTACTATCTACTCTGAGTGTTCTGTTGAGCTGCCACTCCCCTCCCACCTGCCTAGCATTGTCAGATGACTGTAACCTGTCCCTGCCACCTCCACCCTGCCTGTCCACATGCCATGCCCCTATCCTCTACCTCCTGTACTACATGGTCCATTGTACTGCCACACCCTTCTGCCCTCCCTGGTCTGTTGTGCTGCAACTGCTCCTCCTGCCTGCCCCGTGCGGTCTTTTGTGAGGCCCCTTCCCCTGAACTTTCTTGTCTGTGCACAGGTCCTGACCCTCCCTTCTATCCTCCATCGTCCTTTGTGCATGCCCTTGCACCCTCCTTCTTGCCCATCATAGCCATTGTGCTACCACTAACCCTCCCACTTGCCATGCATGGTCTTCTGTGCTGCCATGGCCCCTCCCATCTACCCTGTGTGGTCAGTTTGCTGCCCCTGAACCCCTCCCACCTTCCCTCCATGGTCTGTGTGTATGCCATCACAGTCTCACTGTTGCTCTTCATGGTGTGTCTTGCTTCTAGTGCCCATCCTGCCTGACCTCCATGGCTATCCTGCTGCTCCTGCCCTGCCCCCTTGCCCCCAGCCCTCTGTTTACATGTGCAGCCCCCTACTCCCTCCCTCCTGGCTTGTCTGTTCCATTGTAATGCCCCGATCCATCCCTCCTGCCCTTTATGGTCTGTTATGCTGCAGCTTTCTCTCCTGTCTGTCCATTATGGTCCTACCTCTTGCCCCTCTGTTCTCTGTTGTCCATGTGCATGGTCCTGTCCCCTCCCTCTTGCTTTCTATGGATTGTTGTGCTGCACTCCCGTCCCGCATGCCCTGTGTGGTGTATTGTGCTGCTGCAAACCCTGATGCCTGCCCTGCAGGGTCAGTTTGGTGCACCTCTCCATGTCCCTCCTGTCCTCTGTTATCCAAGTCCATGTCCCTACCCCATTTCCTTCCATGATCCAATGTACCATACTTGCGAACATTTTGAAATTGGGATGAGGGAGATTTTGAAAAAAAACTGGGGTATTGATTTTCCCCTTTGAGTTACATTGAAAAAGAGGAGATTGTAGACAGGAGACAGATCAAATAAAGCCCATTTGAGCTTAAAAACATTGGACGTTTCCTGGCTGAATCGGGTCTGTTGGCATGTATGGTTGTACTACCATTGCCTCTTCCTTCTGCCCACAATGGTCTATTACATTGCCACAGCCTCTCTTGCAAGTCCTGTATTGTTGGTTTGTTGGCCCTGCCCCCCTTTCCACTGCCCTCCATAGTCTGTTGTGCTGCCACGGCCCTTCCTGCCTGCTCAGTGTGGTTAAATTGTTGCCTTTGCACCCTCCTACCTGCCTTCAATTTTCAGAGTCCGTGCCCCTGGCCTCTGCCTCTCAACAGTATCCTAATGAACAACTAGATTCCTAACATTCTATATTTATTACAAAAGTGTGGAACGCCTGTCGTCATCTTGATGTAATCAAAACTGTAATACCAAGTGCATTTCCTTTAGAAATTACATATATGAGAGGGTCTTATTGGCATCAAAATTATGGTTAGTGCTCTAAAAGACTAAAATAAGGACATATTTTCTGAGTTTTCAAATAGCGAGAAAGCACTTTTAAATTATTTGTTACCTTTATGTTTTTTTATCCGTTTGACCACTTGATTAAATGTTACACTTAGGGGAGAGGATGTGGTGTTACTTCCAGAACTGCAGACTTTGCAACTGGGGAACCAGGTTGGAGTTTCTGCTTCAGCTCGACATTCTGTGATTCTGGTCAAATCACTTAGTCTCCCCATGTCTACTACCAAAATGAATTTGTTCTTGTGTGATGTAACCAATGCTCATGTAAAGCACTCCAATACCTGACAAGTCTGCACTATATAACACTGCAAAAACACAAAATAATAAGTGTTTTGCACACTTCTGTCATTGGGCTATATTTGGGCTACATCTGGGTGATATTTGGGCTACATTTGGGCTATTTTGTCTCTGGTGGCCATTTTGGGAGACTTATTTGTTATGATGTTTCCTAATTTCCTCATTTACTACAGTCTCCTCAGTAGGAAATACTTTCAGTTTTTTACTTTGATTCCATCAAGAAGGCATTCAGATGTGTCACACATTTGCCATAAATTCAGAATGTTAGCACTCTAGTTGCTTATTAGATCACTGTAGTAAAGCTACTGCTCACCAGGGAAGTCTGCTGCTGGTATTGAAAGTGCATGTTTCAGTCTGCATGTTAGAATTTTTTCATGAAATAGAAGAGTATTTGAGAATTCACTCAAAATGTGCCCTAATTTTTCTTTCTGCAGCATTAATCATACTTTCTATGGCAAAATGAACCCCCTCATTTTGTTCCTTTTTAAATTAAATGTTTTAAGAGTTACCACTTTAATCCAAGCAAGATGGCTTCAGGTGTGCCATACGTTTATCAAGTAGGACTGTTAGCACTCTAGTTGTTCTTTGGAACACTCTGGGAAGCTGCAGTAGAACACAAAGGAATCAACTGACAGTCTCTGCCCTTGTTGGATGTACATGTTTTACTGAGAATGTCAGACTTCATTCTCACATGACTGAGAAAGATAATGTGAATTTACAGAAAATAAGCTCTCAGTTTAGCTTATAGATCACCTTCCAAACCTCTGTGGGAAAAGCATGAGAAAATATTTTTCTCTCAATCATGATATCCCAGCAGAAGGCTTTTTCACATGGTGAAATCACCTTAGAACATACCACAATTCCTAAAATGAGTATGGTACCATCAACAAATGATTTATAATGTAACTAAAGTCTTAAAACCTTCTATTAACTGCAATGCTTTTTAATGAGGTGCTATCATGTATATTGGTCCCAAGATGGCTGCCAACACTTCTTGGATGAAGTGCTGACAGCCAATCAGATCTCAGGATGAGATGTGTGGTTAGGCTCCGCCCACATATATATATGATTTTACTTTTGATTTTCTCAGGAACTACTGAACAGATTGACACCAGACCTGCAAAAGGCACATCCCTGACCTGAGGACTACCTCTCTGCCAAATTTCAAGTAATTCTATTCAGCCGTTCGGGCTGTACCTTGGACTAAAGGTCCCTATGGAAAATTGCATGGGGAAAACGCGTTTTGGGACCCCCTTTTTTCTCAGCCCCTGCTTGACGAATCCCACCGAGACTTACAGGGTAGGAGCGGAGCGGAGCGCCCCACCTATTTTGAAAATTTCGCGAGGATTCGTCTACCGGCGCCAAAGTTATTCCAAATAGAATGTTGCGGATTTCCTATGGAAACACGGTCCTAACTATAACTATCTACTGGCGACTGCCAGTAGATAATATATATATATATATATATATATATATATATATATATATATATATATATATATATATAGATAGATAGATAGATAGATAGATAGATAGATAGATAGATAGATAGATAGATAGATAGATAGATAGATAGATAGATAGAAAGATTTGGTGATGGGTGCGGAAGATGGTGGATGTTGATCTGCCGCTGAAGGACGCCTCTTAGAGCCCTTCCCCCGTAGCTCCGACTGACGGCTACTATCTGCCTCACCAAACGCTATAAAGACTGTAATAAGGAGCAGGAATGCTGAGAATGCTGTGAAAACACCGGCGACTCGAAAACTAAAACTTGTCATGAGTGATGTCATGAGTGATGTCACTGACCATGTCATGAGTGATGTAATATGTGACGTCATCAGCAGTGCATTGCGGGCGCGCGAGTTATAGTTAGCTGAACTAACTATAACGGGGAAATTTCAATGGTTTTGTACGAGTGAAAAGTCCAGCTAACTATAACGCCCCTGAAACCTATGTTTTTTTCTGTGAATTTCTAAGGTTTTTTTAAATGCTAATTCCTAACTATAACGTGCCTGAAACCTATGGTTTTTTCAGTGAATTTCAAAGATTTTTTAAATGCTAATTTCTAACTATGCCTACAGAGATAGGACATGTGAAGAAAGAAGAAAAAACGCACAGAAAGAAAAAAAAGAAATGCAGAAAGAAGCAACAGAAGTCCTCAAAGACGAATAAAAGTGCAGGAAGAAGGATAACGTGCAGAAAGAACAAACAGAAGAGCAGAAAGAAGCCTTGTTGCAAAATCATCCTGTACCCTCAATTTTTTTCAAACGGATACTGGTGGTAACTGAGTCTGACTAACCAGTCCTAGAGCCAGTGCTATGTTAAAAGACACTCAGAATACAGTGAAAACACCTACATACACTAGGGAACACTATGCGTTGGGGTCCCCCTGTGATCAGCACGACCTCCTCTGTAAGCCCCTAGTATATAATAGGGCAGGGGATTAAAAGTACCTCTTAAAACGCGCCACAGGGCGTGTTTGCACACGTCACCTCAGGCCCCTTCCCCTCACTTCCCCACTGTGTAAACACACCCTGTGGCCGTTTTAAGTTGGGAGATTAAGTCCCCTTGAATCATGAGGGTCCCTAGGGTCCAACTAGACCACTAGGTACCTCCAGTAAGCGCCACAGAGCTGCGTTGCAGAGAGATGTAAAAAGGGGCACGGTCTAGACCACCTCTCTGCAACGCAGCGCAGTGGTGCTTCCTGGAAGCACCTGGTGGGCTAGTTGGGCCCCAGGGTCCCTCAAGATTGAAGGGGAATTATTTCCCCAACTTAAAACGCGCCACAGGGCTTGTTTGCACACGTTAACTCAGGCCCCGTCCCCTTCCTTCACCACTGTGTAAACACGCCCTGTGGCCGTTTTTAGTTGGGAGATTAAGTCCCCTTGAATCCTAAGGGTCCCAAGGGTCAAACTAGCCCACTAGGTACCATCAGTAAGCGCCACAGAGCTGAGTTGCATAGAGGTGTAAAAAGGGACGTGGCCTCATAACACCTGTCTGCAACGTAGCTCCCTGGCGCATACTGGAGATACCTGTTGGGCTAGTTGGCCCTCAGGGATCCTCAGTATTGAAGGGGAATTAATTCCTCAACTTACAACTGGCCAGGGGGCGCGTTTGCAGAGTGCTGCAAGGAGGGGGCGTGGCCTCTGGCACGATGCCGGTCTTTTATTTATTTTATTTTTTTAAGAAGGAGGGTTGTGTGGCCCCCCCTTCTTTTTCTAATTTACTGGCCTTGGGGACCCCATCCCCCAGGGCCGGCATCCTAATTTTTTTGTTGAAAAAAATTAATTTGGCCCTCCCAAGGCCTTAATCGGCCCCGGGGACCCCAACCCCCGGGTCATAGCCTTTTTTTTTTTTAATTCTTTAAGAGGGGGCTGCGTTGCCCCCCTCCTCAGGCCACTTATGGCCCCAGGGACCCCATCCCCCGGGGCAGGCCTTTGTTTTTTATTATTTAAAAAAATATATATATTTATAGAAACACCTAGGACATGCTGGACAAACCGTACGTACCTATCACCATGACGATTTGTGTGATATTCATTAAAAGGCGACTATGCATAGAATGAATCCACATGGAATGTATTTACACCGCTAGTGAAGCTCTGACGTGTCTGACGCCCTACCGTGCCTAATCCCGGCGCCCCCGCTGGTGGGTACTCTCCAAGTAGACACCCTTGTCGTTTATTTATACAAATATGGGTAGCTATTGACGGGCACATTTAATATACACGCACACCAAGCCATTCAAAGGGGATTCGACAAAAACTCGACCAAACTATGCAAGAAACCCCCCTCATGGTTAATAAAATACACATCCACCGCCAGATGTGTAATACTTTTTATTTTACTCTCTGGAAAGGAGACAAACCTCACTTGAGAGTCACAGCGTACTCCTGGCTGAGCCCAATGCTGTGTTACACCCACCTGTGCCCGCCGAGTGCCTCACATCTCTGTGTTGTATTCCACCAGCTAGTGCGTATGCTATGACACTCTCTAGCCCATGTGCACTGTAACCCACCCGTGAATGTCATGCCACTCTTGCCTTCGCACGGGTTATATTGCCCCACCTAACGTGCCTTCCTCGATGCCTATGTTATAACGCACAGCGCTATGCCATACATATTACAATTTGGGATCCATATCTTTGTCACAGTGCATATGCAACGTTACACTCCCCAGCACATATTTTATATTACAATTTTAGAGACTAGTTAGGTTACACAACAATGCCCTGTGCATATTACACTCCAAGGCGCATATCGCATAGCACGTGCTAGTGCCTGTGCTATCTCGCGCTTTCCAATGAATCTGTCATTGCGCACAATGTATTGCATATTATATTTCACGCCACGGTTCATCTTATATCGCACTTTTTGGTGCATAGTTTATACCATATACTATATCTAGTTTTCATTTTCAATCGTGCTCTCAGGACTAAGTTCTATATAACACTGCGTCCACCTACCCTTTTCACGGGCATTACATTTTGCGATAGGGGGTGGAGGGTCAGGGGGTGCATCTGCCAAGTGAGCCCGGAGTCACAGTCACAAACGTCCTCTTCTTCCTGAATAAAAGTGAGATTATGCTGCATACTTGTTCATATTTTAAGTAGTTCGCACAGACACACATTTTAAAAACAATAAAGTTCCTAATACCCACCTTCTCTGAACAGTTAGCTTGCTGCCCCATCCACCTCCTCCCTATCCTCTGTTGTCTGAATCCATGGACTAGCCTCCTCCCTCCTGCCATGCATGGTCTGATGTGCTGCCACTGCCCTCCATTTAGCATGATGTACCAGTCCACTCCTCCTGCCCTCCATTGCCCAATTATATGGCCCATCATTGACCTCCTGCTTAGCCTCGCTGCTTAGCTTGCTGCCCCTATTCTCCTTCACCCTGCCCTCCGATGTCTTTGTGCATGCCCCTTCTCCATCCTGTTTGCCCACCATGTTCCATGGACCTGCCACTCCTATCAACTCTGAGTGTTCTGTTGAGCTGCCACTCGCCTCCCACCTGCCTAATATTGTCAGATGACTGTAACCTGTCCCTGTCACCTCCACCCTGCCTATCCACATGCCATGCCCCTATCCCCTTCCTCCTGTCCTCCATGGTCCATTTTACTGCCACACCCTTCTTCCCTCCCTGGACTGTTGTGATGCAACTGCTCCTCCTGCCTGCCCCGCACGGTCTGTTGTGAGGCCCCTTCCCCTGACCTCTCTTGTCTGTGCCCAGGTCCTGACCCTCCCTTCTATCCTCCATGGTCCTTTGTGCATGCCCCTGCACCCTCCTTCTTGCCCATCATAGCCATTGTGCTGCCACTAACCATCCCGCTTGCCATGCATGGTCTTCTGTGCTGCCATGGCCCCTCCCACCTTCCCTGTGTGGTCAGCTAGCTGCCCCTGACCCCCTTCCACCTTCCCTCCATGGTCTGTGTGTATGCCATCATAGTCTCATTGTTGCTCTCCATGGTGTGTCTTGTTTCTAGTGCCCATCCTGCCTGACCTCCATGGTCATCTTGCTGCTCCTGTCCTGCCCCCTTGCCCCCAGCTCTCTGTTTCCATGTGCAGACCCCTATTCCCTCCCTCCTGGCTTGTCTGTTCCATTGTAATGCCGCTGATCCATCCCTCCTGCCCTTTATGGTCTGTTATGCTGCAGCCATCTCTCCTGTCTGTCCATTATGGTCAGCTAGCTACCATTGCCTCTTTCCCCTCTGTTCTCTGTTGTCCATGTGCATGGTCCTGTCCCCTCCCTATTGCTTTCTATGGATAGTTATGCTGTACTCCTGTCCCGCATGCACTGTGTGGTGTATTGTGCTGCTGCAAACCCTTATGCCTGCCCTGTAGGGTCAGTTTGGTGCACCTCTCCATGTCCCTCCTGTCCTCTGTTATCCGAGTCCATGTCCCTACCCCAATTCCTCCTGCCTACCATGATCCAATGTACCATACTTGCGAACATTTTGAACTTGGTAAGAGGGAGATTTTGAAAAAAAACTGGGGCATTGATATTCCCCTTTGAGTTACATTGAAAAAGACGAGATTGTAGACAGGAGACAGATCAAATAAAGCCCATTTGAGCTTAAAAACATTGGACATTTCCTGGCTGAATCGGGTCTGTTGCCATGTATGGTTATACACCACTGCCTCTTCCTTCTGCCCACAATGGTCTATTATATTGCCAGAGCCTCTCTTGCCAGTCCTGTATTGTTGGTTTGTTGCTCCTGCCCCCCTTTCCACTGCCCTCCATAGTCTGTTGTGCTGCCACTGCCCTTCCTGCCTGCCCAGTGTGGTCAAATTGTTGCCTCTGCACTCTCCTACATGCCTTCAATTTTCAGAGTCCGTGCCCCTGTCCTCTGCCTCTCAACAGTAACCCAATGAACAACTAGATTGCTAACATTCTATATTTATTACAAAAGTGTGGAACGCCTGACGTCATCTTGATGTAATCAAAACTGTAATACCTAGAGTATTTCCTTTAGAAATTACATATGTGAGAGGGTCTTATTTGCATCAAAATTATGGTTAGTGCTCTAAAAAACTAAAATGAGGACATATTTTCTGAGTTTTCAAATAGCGACAAAGAACTTTTAAATTATTTGTAATCTTTATGTTTTTTTTATCCAGTTGACCACTTGATTAAATGTTATACCTAGGGGAGAGGATGTGGTGTTACTTCCAGAGCTGCAGACTTTGCAACTGGGGAACCAGGTTGGAGTTTCTGCTTCAGCTCAACATTCTTTGATTCTGGTCAAATCACTTAATCTCCCCATGTCTACAACCAAAATGAATTTGATCTTGTGTGATGTAACCAATGCTCATGTAAAGCACTCCAATACCTGACAAGTCTGCACTATATAAAACTGCAAATATACAAAAAATAAGTGTTTTGCACACTTCTGTCTTTGGGCTACATGTGGGCTACATCTGGGTGATATTTGGGCTGCATTTGGGCTCTTTTGTCTCTGGTGGCCATCTTGGGAGATTTATTTATTATGAAGTTTCCTAATTTCCTCATTTACTGCAGTCTCCTGGGAATACTTTCAGTTTTTTATTTTGGTTCCATCAAGAAGGCATTCAGATGTGTCACACATTTGCCATAAATTCTGAATGTTAGCACTCTAGTTGCTCATTAGATCACTGTAGTAAAACTACTGCTCACCAGGGAAGTCTGCTGCTGGTATTCAAAGTGCATGTTTCAGTCTGCATGTCAGAATTTGTTTATGAAATAAAAGAGGATTTGAGAAGTCAAAATGTGCCCTAATTTTTCTTTCTGCAGAACTAATCATAATTTCTATGGCAAAATGAAACCCCTCATTTTGTTCCTTTGTAAATTAAATGTTGTGTTACCACTTTATTCCAATCAAGATGGCTTCAGGTGTGCCATACTTTTGTCATAAGTAAGACTGTTAGCGCTCTAGTTGTTCGTTAGAACACTCTGGGACATTCTGTCATTGGGCTATACTTGGGCTACATCTGGGTGATATTTGGGCTACATTTGGGCTCTTTTGTCTCTGGTGGCCATCTTGGGAGATTTATTTGTTATGAAGTTTCCTAATTTCCTCATTTACTGCAGTCTCCTCAGTAGGAAATACTTTCAGTTTTTTACTTTGGTTCCATCAAGAAGGCATTCAGATGTGTCCCACATTTGCCATAAATTCAGAATGTTAGCACTCTAGTTGCTCATTAGATCACTGTAGTAAAGCTACTGCTCACCAGGGAAGTCTGCTGCTGGTATTCAAAGTGCATGTTTCAGTCTGCATGTCAGAACTTTTTTATGAAATAGAAGAGGATTTGAGAAGTCAAAATGTGCCCTAATTTTTCTTTCTGCAGCACTAATCATAATTTCTATGGCAAAATGAACCCCCTCATTTTGTTCCTTTGTAAATTAAATGTTTTAAGTGTTACCACTTTATTCCAATCAAGATGGCTTCAGGTGTGCCATACTTTTGTCATAAGTAAGACTGTTAGCGCTCTAGTTGTTCGTTAGAACAATCTGGGACATTCTGTCATTGGGCTATACTTGGGCTACATCTAGGTGATATTTGGGCTACATTTGGGCTATTTTGTCTCTGGTGGCCATTTTGGGAGACTTATTTGTTATGATGTTTCCTAATTTCCTCATTTACTACAGTCTCCTCAGTAGGAAATACTTTCAGTTTTTTACTTTGATTCCATCAAGAAGGCATTCAGATGTGTCACACATTTGCCATAAATTCAGAATGTTAGCACTCTAGTTGCTTATTAGATCACTGTAGTAAAGCTACTGCTCACCAGGGAAGTCTGCTGCTGGTATTGAAAGTGCATGTTTCAGTCTGCATGTTAGAATTTTTTTATGAAATAGAAGAGGATTTGAGAAGTCACTCAAAATGTGCCCTAATTTTTCTTTCTGCAGCATTAATCATACTTTCTATGGCAAAATGAACCCCCTCATTTTGTTCCTTTTTAAATTAAATGTTTTGAGAGTTACCACTTTATTCCAACCAAGATGGCTTCAGGTGTGCCATACGTTTGTTATAAGTAGAACTGTTAGTGCTCTAGTTGTTCTTTAGAACCCTCTGGGAATCTACAGTAGAACACAAAGGAATCAACTGACAGTCTCTGCCCTTGTTGGATGTACATGTTTTACTGAGAATGTCAGACTTCATTCTCACATGACTGAGAAAGATAATGTGAATTTACAGAAAATATGCTCTCAGTTTAGCTTATAGATCACCTTTCAAACCTCTGTGGGAAAAGCATGAGAAAATAGTTTTCTCTCAAACATGATTCATGATATCACAGCAGAAGGCTTTTCACATGGTAAAATCGCCTTAGAACGCACCACAATTCCTAAAATGAGTATGGTACCATCAACAAATGATTTATATTGTAACTAAAGTCTTAAAACCTTCTATTAACTGCAATGCTTATTAATGAGGTGCTATCATGTATATTGGTTCCAAGATGGCTGCCAACACTTCTTGGATGAAGTGCTGACAGCCAATCAGATCTCACGATGAGATGTGTGGTTAGGCTCCGCCCAGATATATATGTGATTTTACTTTTGATTTTCTCAGGAACTACTGAACGGATTTACACCATTTAAGCAAAAGGCACATCCCTGACCTGAGGACTACCTCTTTGCCAAATTTAAAGTAATTCTGTTCAGCCGTTTGGGCTGTACCTTGGACTAAAGGTCCCTATGGAAAATTGCATGGGAAAAACGCGTTTTGGGACCCCCCTTTTTTCTCAGCCCCTGCTTGACGAATCCCCCCGAGACTTTCAGGGTAGGAGCGGAGTGGAGCGCCCCACCTATTTTGAAAATTTTGCGAGGATTCATCAATCGGCGCCAAAGTTATTCCAAATAGAATGTTGCGGATTTCCTATGGAAACACGGTCCTAACTATAACTATCTACTGGCGACCGCCAGTAGATTATATATATATATATATATATATATATATATATATATATATATATATATATATATATATATATATATATATATATATAGATAGACAGACAGACAGACAGATAGATAGATAGATAGATAGATAGATAGATAGATAGATAGATAGATAGATAGATAGATAGATAGATAGATAGATAGATAGATAGATAGATAGATAGATAGATAGATAGATAGATAGATAGATAGATAGATAGATATTACCTACTGGCGTTCGCCACTAGGTAGTTATAGTTAGGACCAAGTTTCCATAGGAAGATTTTTTTTTGTTTTGCTTATACCTTTGGCGTCGTTTGATGAATCTTCATGAAAATTTCCAAATTAATTATTTGTTCATATCAGCTCCTATTTTGAAAGTTTGGGGGTGATTTGTCAAGGAGGGGCCGAGAAAAAAGGGGGTCCCAAAACATGTTTTCTCCATGCAATTTCCATAGGAAACTTTAGACCAGGCTACAGGTCGAACGGGTGAACGGAATTATTCCAAATTTGGCAGGGAGAAGGGTCTTGGTCTTGAAAGCACGCTTTTGTTATTTGGTGTAAATCCATTCAGTAGTACTGGAGAAATGTTCGAAATTTACAGATATTGACATTTGGGAATTCTGCCATCTGATTGGCTGAGGCATTACGAGCACGAGCTTGCTGCTTATTGGCTGCGAACGGTTGCAACTAGAAAGTGTTGGCAGCTATTTCGTGATTCAGTTGAAGCGAGTAAGGGGAAAAAAGGGTGAAAAAAGTAGGAAAGAGGAGGGTAGGAGCGCTATGAGCTCTGTGGGGGTGGTTAGGGTGTGCTATACAGGGAGTGTGAAGTGAAGTATTCACCCCTACCGGTGTGAAAGTGCTGTTTTGCCCAGTGTGAGATGGTGCTGAAGTGAGGTGCCGGTACACTCTGGGATGAAACCGTGCACCTAAACCGTGAGCTGATTGCTGTAAACTGATGTGCTCTGGGCGCTGTAGCATAGCTGTGCAAGTGGTGTTAGTATGCGTTTAGACTATAGCGGGAGTGAGAAGCAAACTACTCACTCCTACCGGTCTGAAGACTCAGGGATCAAACTGTGAGCCTGAGCTGTGAGCTGATTGCTGTAAAGTGATGTGCTGTGGACGCTGTAGTATACTGGCAGCTGTAGCATACCTGTTTAAGTAGTGTTAGTATGTGTTTATACTATACAGGGAGAGGGAAGCAAACTACTCACCCCTACCGGTGTGAAGACTTGAATGCAGTATTTTAGCAAGCAGGAATAAAGAAATAATCGCGAAGAATATAATGCAGAATGTTGTAATGCCACAGAAGACAAATGGTGAAATCAGGTGTGTCTAAGAAAGTGGCTGTGTGTAATAAAGCGATGGAGTCTGCAAGTTATATAAAAAGTGTCTTTATTTAAGTGTCATAAATGGACCCACTGGTGCAAGAGCTAAGGCATCCAGCTGAGGCAAACTCCAACCGCTTCTGCTGTATTCAAACCTAAGCTCCTGCATCAGTGAATTCCACATTACATGTTACAGTTCCATGTGACATAAACAATACCTATTAGACATGAATGACTCTAAATTCTATAATGAAAATAAAGGTAGGATACGATTACCACATGTATCCTTTAAGAAAAAAAAATATATATATTCCAAAATGTATTCATCAAACTTCTTAGGAACCCTGGTACTCCTTTTTTGTAACACAAAATTATCAACAGCAGAACAGTCAGCAATTTCTTCTGCAGTAGATTCAATCGGTGCGTGTCAGAATTGGTAATAGTTCTACTCACATCAGAACTTTGAGGAGGAACACAAACATTGCGCTTCTCAGAAGCACATTGGGTACCCCTCTCGTCAAACCATATATTATTGTCTTCAGCCCTTTCAAAAAACCATTCTTGTGCAAGAGCTAAGGCATCGAGCTGAGGCAAACTCCAACTGCTTCTGCTGTATTCAAACCTAAGCTGCTGCATCAGTGAATTGCACATTACATGTTACAGTTCCATGTGACATAAACAATAGCTGTTAGACATGAATGAGTAAATTCCAGAATAAAAATAAAGGTAGGATACGATTACCAGACTGTACCAACTAGTTCCTAAACAATGTTGTGTTTTTTGATCTTGATCGCCAGCTTGTGAGCAGAGGCTGAGGATGAGCTAATTTGTGTGAAAGGGCTTCATGGATAACAGGCAGGCAGAGAGACGTGTGCACAAAAAATAGACATGGTTTAAAAATGGATGTCGGGTTTAGGCTAATTTAGCAAGAAAATAGTATATTTGCATAGGCCATACATCACCCATCCCTGGTTAGGCTGGAGACAAAAGGGTCAATAATGAAAACAGAGTTCAAATGCCTGAGTATACTTAGAAAGTTATTATATAAAAATAGTTCAATTGAAGTGTATTAAAAAAAATTATAGGAAAAGGTCAAAAAAGTTGGAAAAAATCAATCCAAGGATAACGTTAATTTCTTACAAGTCTTGGAGATTGCAGTCCGGAAGTTCTTCAGCGGCTTGAGATGCGTAATGTTCCAAGAGGCGATTGTTGCCATTGTGTGAGAAAAGCGAAGCTATCCAATTCATATCCTCGAAGGGACAGTAATGTTCCTCGAATGTTGGAGCAGCAATTTGAATTGGCAGGCAATCTGTGATGTTGTCAAAGGTCGCACGTTGTAGGAGATCTTTCGTGGCTGCGCAGAAATCCCATTCCACTGGGATACCTTTTTGCGTTGCATCCGCCATTGCTCCACTGCCTGAATAATCAAGTTCATGGTTTTCAAGATACTCCATTACCTGCTGGATATCGGGAGCGATTGTTAGGATGTTGGCAAGGCATAGATCCATTCGCCAGTCGAATGCGCAAGTTTTGCAATAAAAAGATGGTTGCACGCAGATTGCATATGTGTAAATAAATGTTATGTTGTAGCTGGCTCCGATAATAGATAGAGGCAGGCAGCCGAAAAGTTGTTCAATTTTTTTCACGATAGAGGCGTATTCTGTCGGACATGATTGTTACCACAGGGAACGCAGCCATTTTTTACAAGCAAAAATAGTAGTAGGATGGTCGCAAACAGAGCGAGAATCATGGGCACTTTTCCTGTTATTCCAGAGATGATCGAATGAATGAAGTCTGGTATTATACCAAAAACAGTTTGAAAGCCTGTGACAAGGCCGGAGGAGACAGTGTTAAAAAATGTGCTAGACCTTGAGTGTCAGACGTGTTGAAAATTGTGTAACAATTCAAAAATTGTGATGGGAGGTTCGTATTTAAAAGGGACTGAATTTTACTTGAAGTTTGTGCTATCTGCTGTCGATACATTTCTTTTGCAGAAGTGAGGGACACTTCTGTTTGAAACAAAAGCGCTTTCACTTTGCTCATTTTAATGAAATCTGTTTTCAAAGTAGGTATTAAAGGTCAAGTTGAACTGTGGGAGTTACTTTGTGTGGGTGGGAATAGACATTGCCACAGGAAGTTACTCGGTTTGAAACAGTAAGGACATACGGTATGCCAGCTCACATTCCATAGCAGTCTATGTTATTAAGAACCAGATAACTGCTGTTAGAAAGCTGTGTGAATGTTAGATTGTGGGAGTTGGCGTGCTTTAAAGAAAGCACGCAAGATTGGGGCTGTAAGCTTAGAAGCATCGCGCAGTTGGACATTCTTACATAGTAATGAATGACTGCCGTTGTGGTCGCACTTTTCACCTGTGAGAAAAACTTCTGTATCCTCTTTAAGACAGCGATATGTAAATGGGAGAAACCACTGCTTGTGAATAAACGCGCTACCTTATATAATCACAAACAACATGACAAACAACATGTACACCTAGCAGACACAACAACACTACGTACTGTGGGAACCGTGGCTAGCCATGTACACAAACCAAACATGGCATGGCACCTCTGCCACACAATGCAGAATGCGGGGAGAGATGGGAGCAAGGTATGTGCGAAGGTGGCAAGTGATTCTCGATTATAAAAGTATACAATGCAAAGTGTTGAGGGGATGTGCTGGAGAGACTTGAGTATGCAGAGCACAGAAATGTACATGTCAATATACATTGATGGTCTATTGAGTGAAGTGGACAGTAGAATCAACCATGATAGTACAGTCAGTAGGGAAGATTACGAAAACATAGCGCGTACGTGCCCCCTCCCACCTCTAAATCTTTAGCGTAGTGGGCTGGGTCGGCGTACGCAAGGCTAGCGTAGGGGTATGAATAAAAGGCACGTTTCTCTGGGTGTGGTTGTCTTCCGGAATGGCAACCGTGTCTTCCAGGTCTGTGCAGATTACACCACCACGAGGCTGACGCCGTGAGCGAAGGTGGGTGCGTGAATGATGCTCTCAGCCTGCTGGTACCCAGAAACCGTCATGGCCGCTGCGACGCACACATGCCCCACAGTTCACCTTTCGACACCGTCGTATGTGAAAGAGGGCCCACCACGTGCCGGCGGAAGCTCCTGGGCCAAGGTCTGCGAGCTGGGAAGCCTTCTGAGATCAACGCTGGCTATCGCGACACAGGCACACAGCACCCAGCCTGAGGCCCAGCACCGTGGAGTTCTGTGTATACTACTAACACAGTAGTCCAACAGGTACCAACAGTGGAACAGTGTCTTCATCCCCCAATGGACGATGTTAGAACTGCATCTGAGAGTGGAGATGAAGGTACTGCCTTCAACCAGGTGCAACCAACTCTAGGTCCCAACAATAGAACGGTGTCTTGATCCCACAATGGACGATGTCCGATATTACCTGCTGCTTGGTTTTCACAGAACTTCCTCCGTTGAGGTGCATCACACTCTGTGCTTCCGTAGCTAACTGCTGCACATGATTATTGGGCTTGGTTGACTACAGTCGCTGGAGTACACCACGGTACAGCAGGTCCAAACAGTGAAACGGGTCTTGTTTCTATGATTGAGGATGTCAGAAGTTAAAGTCTGTGATGATTTCTGTTTACCCCCTCCGATCACGTGCAACCAACTCCGTGCTTCCGAATCCAACGGCACGAGGCTGTGAGGTGTTAATGACCACTGCCTCTGGCCTACACTGTGGTCAGCAGGTCTCACAATTCAAATTGAGTGGTGATTGTTAAATTACGAAATCCAGTAGGCAACTAACTACAACGTCTATTGAAATATACACAATATCCTTTTAGTATACTTGCTTGAAGAACTTGTTTTAGATGAGTTATAGGTATAGTACAATGACCAAATTCTTCCTGGTAGTGGTAAAGAACACTGAATAACAGTCTACACTGTGGACAGCAGAGATCGCTATTCGAAAGGTTTTGATTTATTTATTGCAGAGTTTTTTGTAAGTTATGTTGTTGTATTTTGTGAAGAGGAAGTGAGAAAAAGTATTCATGGATGTTCTGTGCTGACTACTGCCTTCAATTTACACTGCAGATTGCAGTGTTCACAATTCAGATCGAGTCGCTATTGCAGATGATGCAGTCCTGTAGGCAACAGACATTGCTCCTAGTACGGCCCGCCCGCAGCACAGATCATCGCTTTCTGTGCACATGCTGAATGCTTTAGATGTGGCTATCTGTGTGCACTAGAACTGATGGACCCTTTATGATACAATCTTTTTGTGTATTATTTCAGATCTTCTGCCTGTATCTCAGTATACCACAAGTTATGGTTGTTTTACGATAGAATCTTTTGTGTATTATTTCACATCTACTGTCCCTACCTCACTGCAGCACAAACTATTGACCCTTTTATTATTAAAATCTCTGTATGTGATTCAATGATTACTGTTGTAGTTGATGCTAGCAGCAACCATTCCCTGAGGGCTGGTTTACACTCACCCCACATGCATTCAGCACAGACGTCACTGTATATGTGACCCTGGAAATAAAATGTCGAGCGCACATGTCCATACCCACTTCCACTATCTATCTGTGTCCGTGTGTTCATTATCTATGCATGATACTGCTCCTGGGCCGTACCACATTACATTGTGCTGTGGACAGTGTATGCAACCATGTTACCACTGGCAGTGGGGAAAACTTTGGTTATGTAACTTTTAGGTGCATGGCTATCACAGGTGGAAGGCTATGGTACAGACCATGAATATTGATCAAGATGATCGTTGCATATTGTGTGTAGTATGAGATATGTGTACACAGTAAAAAACTTTTCAAAAAAGCTCTCTAAGCAGAAGAGGTGTCTCTCATCAAACGCTGTAGAGAGAATGACTAAAATGGGTGGGGTCCTCCAACTGTTACAATGGGAAATGTTATGAACCAATCAAATGCTTTTTTTAAGGTCACATGGCAATCGTGCACCAAGCACGCAAGGAGGACACACCCGACACCATTTTGAGAAAATATATTTACCATAATATAAGTTTATTACAGTTAGAAATATATAAATGTTTAAAATATTTTAGATTACCGCTTGCTCTCATATACACTTTTAACTTATTTAGATATAGTTTTGAGACATAAAAGAAAATTAGGAAATGGGGTACCCGGAGCGACACCACATGTCTATGACGTAACACAGGGCCTGGCAGCGTGCACTCGTGCCATACGCAATGCGCAGCGAGCACGACCCCATACGTACATGACATAATGCGCGGCTTGGTACTGCGTACTCGTCGCATACCAAAGTAGCAGCTGGCGCAACCTCATACGTATATGATGTTACACAAGACGCGGTGCCATGAACCCGTCGGATACAATATGCACATTTACGAGTTTAAAATATGGCGGATAGGATTAGTGTGCTGATGCAGCTTGGTATACTACCGGTACGGGACTCCAGTTTTCAAAAAAAAAAAAATATATATACATAATTTTTTTGAAGATATAAAACATTACATAATTTTAAAAAAAGGATAATAGAGTTCCAAAATATTACAAAAAAAATAAAAAAAATATAGGCTTAATAAGTTTTAAAATATGAAATTAACTTTTAGAAAACCTTTACAGACGTTATAGTTAGGAATTAGCATTTAAAAAACCTTTAGTGAATATATATATATGATATATATCGTGGCTGCCGTGTGTTTTTGTTGGTTAAAATATAACTTTAAATCGCTGTCATTGTGGTCTGTGCTCCATTTGTTTAAAAAGATGAAAGAAGGTCATGGAGTTCCAGTAAGATATAGATATGTATATATCACTCCATATTCTTCAGGGCGCATCCAGGAGCAGAAAATGACACATATACATATATATATATATTCACTGAAAAAACCATAGGTTTCACACATGTTATAGTTAGCGGAAATTTTACTGATAAAAAACCAATGAAATTCCCCCGTTATAGTTAGTGCAGGCAACTATAACTCACGCGACCGCAATCCTCTGCTGATGCTAATACTGTATTTAGACACTTATTTGCCCATGTCTTCTTCCATACATTTTTAGCTATACATATATTACAAATATTTTTTTTTCATAAAGACACATATGTCATCAGCAGAAGATTGCGGTCGCGTGAGTTATAGTTGCCTGCACTAACTATAACGGGGGAATTTCATTGGTTTTTTATCAGTAAAATTTCCGCTAACTATAACATGTGTGAAACCTATGGTTTTTTCAGTGAATTTGCAAGGTTTTTGAAATGCTAATTCCTAACTATAACGTGTGTGAAACCTATGGTTTTTTCAGTGAATTTGTACGGTTTTTGAAATGCTAAGTTACTTTACGCCATTCGTGGCGTGCGCGCCCACTTAACACAGTTCGCTTCGCGCACCGTGCGCGCACAGTGAGCACGCGGTGCGCTTCGCGCACCGCGCGCCCACTTTACGCAGTTAGTGCCGTGCACGCACGGTGGGCACGCGGTGCGCTGACAAAGCAAGAAAGCACGTCAACAAATCTGTTTCTGCTTTCCTCCGTGACTATGGTATGGGTGCCATTTACCACAACAACTTGCGTTATGACATGCAAGACATTTATAGAGGAGATGGTGTGCACTTCAATGATGAAGGGAACAGAGTCTTCCTCTTGAACCTTAGACTCTGCATCGGTACTTACTTGTAGGTACCACTAAAAAATCATTTCATAAACACAACGGCTCTTTTTAGAGCCCCCTAATATCTAAACACTTAAATCTGATTTTCATTTTTTTTTTCTACCGTACGCTTACCGTAAGCTTACCGTACGCGTACCCCGTGATTTTTTTTAAAATCAATAAATGTTTTCTTTGTACTTTACAGTCCTTCTTTGACCCCCTCACAAATGTAAGGGGGTCTGTAACTCTCCTCATTGCCCCCTTTTCTTGTTTTCACTCTGTGAAATACACAAAATGGCGGCCGCCGCTTCCTGGTTTCTGCCGATTCGAATGTTTACTAAGATCTAAGAGCCAATCAGAATCGCGCTCGCGCACGCCACCGTACGCTTACGGTAAGCGTACGGTAAGCGTACCGTAAGCGGGCTCAGATATATATATTGATTTAAAGGCTATTTTCTCAGAATCTACTGAACAGATTTACACCAAACCTACAAAAGGCACTTCCTTGACCTAGGGTCTACCTCTCTGCCAAATTTCGAGTAATTCTGTTCAGCCGTTCGGGCTGTAGCTCGTTCTAAAGGTCCTATGGAAAAATGCATGGGGAAAACGCGTTTTGGGACCCCCCTTTTATCTCAGCCCCCGCTTGACGGATCCCCCCGAGACTTTCAGGGTAGCTCCTACCCTGAAAGTCTCGGGGGGATTCATCAAGCAGGGGCTGAGATAAAAGGGGGGTCCCAAAACGCGTTTTCCCCATGCATTTTTCCATAGGACCTTTAGTCCAAGGTACTGCCCGAACGGCTGAACAGAATTACTTGAAATTTGGCAGAGAGGTAGTCCTCAGGTCAGGGAAGTGCCTTTTGCAGGTCTGGTGGTAATCTGTTCAGTAGTTCCTGAGAAAATCAAAAGTAAAATCATATATATATGTGGGCGGAGTCTAACCACACATCTCATCCTGAGATCTGATTGGCTGTCAGCACTTCATCCAAGAAGTGTTGGCAGCCATCTTGGGACCAATATACATGATAGCACCTCATTAAAAAGCATTGTAGTTAATAGAAGGTTTTAAGACTTTAGTTACATTATAAATCATTTGTTGATGGTACCATACTCATTTTAGGAATTGTGGTATGTTCTAAGGTGATTTCACCATGTGAAAAAGCCTTCTGCTGGGATTTCATGATTGAGAGAAAAATATTTTCTCATGCTTTTCCCACAGAGGTTTGGAAGGTGATCTATAAGCTAACTGAGAGCTTATTTTCTGTAAATTCACATTATCTTTCTCAGTCATGTGAGAATGAAGTCTGACATTCTCAGTAAAACATGTACATCCAACAAGGGCAGAGACTGTCAGTTGATTCCTTTGTGTTCTACTGCAGCTTCCCAGAGTGTTCCAAAGAACAACTAGAGCGCTAACAGTCCTACTTATGATAAACATATGGCACACCTGAAGCCATCTTGCTTGGATTAAAGTGGTAACTCTTAAAACATTTAATTTAAAAAGGAACAAAATGAGGGGGTTCATTTTTCCATAAAAAGTATGATTAGTGCTGCAGAAAGAAAAATTAGGGCACATTTTGAGTGACTTCTCAAATCCTCTTCTATTTCATTAAAAAATTCTGACATGCAGACTGAAACATGCACTTTCAATACCAGCAGCAGTTTTCCCTGGTGAGCAGTAGCTTTACTACAGTGATCTAATGAGCAAAAATAGTGCTAACTTTCTGAATTTATGGCAAATGTGTGACACATCTGAATGCCTTCTTGATGGAATCAAAGTAAAAAACTGAAAGTATTTCCTACTGAGGAGACTGCAGTAAATGAACAAATTAGGAAACTTCATAACAAATAAGTCTCCCAAGATGGCCACCAGAGACAAAAGAGCCCAAATGTAACCCAAATATCACCCAGATGTAGCCCAAGTATAGCCCAATGACAATGTCCCAGAGTGTTCGTAAAAACAACTAGAGTGCTTACTGTCTTCATTATGACAAAAGTATGGCACACCTGAAGCCATCTTGATTGGAATAAACTGGTAACAC
Source organism: Triturus cristatus (assembly GCF_964204655.1). Lineage (NCBI taxonomy): Eukaryota > Metazoa > Chordata > Amphibia > Caudata > Salamandridae > Triturus > Triturus cristatus. Next base: position 1,139,861,615 of record NC_140581.1, read on the forward strand.
TTAAAACATTGAATTTTAAAAGGAACACAATGATGGGGTTCATTTTGCCATAGAAATTATGATTAATGCTGAAGAAAGAAAATGAGGGCACATTTTGAGTGACTTCTCAAATCCTCTTCTATTTCATTAAAAAATTCTGACATGCAGACTGAAACATGCACTTTTAATACCAGGAGCAGACTTCCATGGTGAATAGTAGTTTTACTACAGTGATCTAATGAGCAACTAGAGTGCTAACATTCAGAATTTATGGCAAATGTGTGACATATCTGAATACCTTCATGATGGAATCAAAGTAAAAAACTGAAAGCATTTCCTACTGAGGAGACTGCAGTACATGAGGAAATTAGGAAACTTCAAAACAAATAAATCTCCCAAGATGGCCACCGGAGACAAAAGAGCCCAAATGTAGCCCAAAATCACCCAGATGTAGCCCAAATATAGCCCAATGACAGAAGTGTGCAACACACTTATTATTTTGTGTTTTTGCAGTGTTATATAGTGCAGACTTGTCAGGTATTGGAGTGCTTTACATGAGCATTGGTTACATCACACAAGAACAAATTCATTTTGGTTGTAGACATAGAGAGACTAAGTGATTTGACCAGAATCACAGAATGTCGAGCTGAAGCAGAAACTCCTACCTGGTTCCCCAGTTGCAAAGTCTGCAGTTCTGGAAGTAACACCACATCCTCTCCCCTAAGTGCAACATTTAATCAAGTGGTCAACTGGATAAAAAACATAAAGATAACAAATAATTTAATAGTGCTTTGTCGCTATTTGAAAACTCAGAAAATATGTCCTTATTTTTGTCTTTTAGAGCACTGACCATAATTTTGATGCCAATAAGACCCTCTCATATATGTAATTTCTAAAGGAAATGCACTTGGTATTACAGTTTTGATTACATCAAGATGACGTCAGGCGTTCCACACTTTTGTAATAAATATAGAATGTTAGCAATCTAGTTGTTCATTAGGATACTGTTGAGAGGTAGAGACCAGGGGCACGGACTCTGAAAATTGAAGGCAGGTAGGAGGGTGCAAAGGCAACAATTTAACCACACTGAGCAGGCAGGAAGGGCCGTGGCAGCACAACAGACTATGGAGGGCAGTGGAAAGGGGGGCAGGGGCAACAAACCAACAATACAGGACTTGCAAGAGAGGCTGTGGCAATGTAATAGACCATTGTGGGCAGAAGGAAGAGGCAATGGTAGTACAACCATACATGCCAACAGACCCGATTCAGCCAGGAAACGTCCAATGTTTTTAAGCTCAAATGGGCTTTATTTGATCTGTCTCCTGTCTACAATCTCCTCTTTTTCAATGTAACTCAAAGGGGAAAATCAATACCCCAGTTTTTTTTCAAAATCTCCCTCTTACCAAGTTCAAAATGTTCGCAAGTATGGTACATTGGATCATGGAAGGAAATGGGGTAAGGACATGGACTTGGATAACAGAGGACAGGAGGGACATGGAGAGGTGCACCAAACTGACCCTGCAGGGCAGGCATCAGAGTTTGCAGCAGCACAATACACCACACAGGGCATGCGGGACGGGAGTGCAGCACAACAATCCATAGAAAGCAAGAGGGAGGGGACAGGACCATGCACATGGACAACAGAGAACAGAGGGGCAAGAGGCAATGGTAGCTAGCTGACCATAATGGACAGACAGGAGAGAAAGCTGCAGCATAACAGACCATAAAGGGCAGGAGGGACAGATCAGGGGCATTACAATGGAACAGACAAGCCAGGAGGGAGGGAGTAGGGGTCTGCACATGTAAACAGAGGGCTGGGGGCAAGGGGGCAGGGCAGGAGCAGCAAGATAGCCATGGAGGTCAGGCAGGATGGGCACTAGAAGCAAGACACACCATGAAGGGCAGCACTGAGACTGTGATGGCATACACACAGACCATGGAGGGAAGGTGGGAGGGGGTCAGGGGCAGCTAACTGACCACACAGGGAAGGTGGGAGGGGCCATGGCAGCACAGAAGACCATGCATGGCAAGTGGGAGGGTTAGTGGCAGCACAATGGCTATGATGGGCAAGAAGGAGGGTGCAGGGGCATGCACAAAGGACGATGGAGGATAGAAGGGAGGGTCAGGACCTGTGCACAGACAAGAAAGTTCAGGGGAAGGGGCCTCATAACAGACCACACGGGGCAGGCAGGAGGAGCAGTTGCAGCACAACAGACCAGGGAGGGCAGAAGGGTGTGGCAGTACAATGGACCATGTAGGACAGGAGGAAGAGGATAGGGGCATGGCATGTGGACAGGCAGGGTGGAGGTGGCAGGGACAGGTTACAGTCATCTGACAATGCTAGGCAGGTGGGAGGGGAGTGGCAGCTCAACAGAACACTCAGAGTAGATAGGAGTGGCAGGTCCATGGAACATAGTGGGCAAAAAGGATGGAGCAGGGACATGCAGAAAGACATCGGAGGACAGGGGGAAGGAGAATAGGGGCAGCAAACTAAGCACAGAGTTTAAGCAGGAGGTCAATGATGGGGCATAGAATTGGGCAATGGAGGGCAGGAGGAGTGGACTGGTACATCATACTAAATTGAGGGCAGTGGCAGCACATCAGACCATGCATGGCAGGAGGGAGGAGGCTAGTCCATGGATTCACACAACAGAGGATAGGGAGGAGGGGGATGGGGCAGCAAGCTAACTGTTCAGAGAAGGCGGCAATTAGGAACTTCATTGTTTTTAAAACGTGTGTCTGTGCGAACTACTTAAAATATGAACAAGTATGCAGCATAATCTCACTTTTATTCAGGAAGAAGAGGACGTTTGTGACTGTGACTCCGGGCTCACTTGGCAGAAACACCCCCTGACCCTCCACCCCCTATAGCAAAATGTAATGCCCGTGAAAAGGGTAGGTGACCACAGTGTTATATAGAAAATAGTCCTGAGAGCACGATTGAAAATGAAAACTGGATATAGTGTATGGTATAAACTATGCACCAAAAAGTGTGATATAAGATGAACCGGCATGAAATATAATATGCAATACATTGTGCGCAATTACAGATTCATTGGAGAGCGCGAGATAGCACAGGCACTAGCGCGTGCTATGCGATATGCGCCTTGGAGTGTAATATGCACAGGGCAGTGTTGTGTAACCTAACTAGTCTCTAAAGTTGTAATATTAAATATGTGCTGGGGAGTGTAACGTTGCATATGCACTGTGACAAAAATATGGATCCCAGATTGCAATATGTATGGCATAGCACTGTGCGTTATAACATAGGCATCGAGGAAGGCACGTTAGATGGGGCAATATAACCCGTGCGAAGACAAGTGTGGCATGACATATTCACGGGGTGGTGTTACAGTGCACATGGGCTAGAGAGTGTCATAGCATATGCCCTAGCTAGTGGAATACAACACAGAGGTGTGTGGCACTCAGCAGGCAATGGTGGGTGTAACACAGCATTGGGCTCTGCCAGGAGTGCGCTGTGACTCTCAAGTGATGTTCGTCCCCTTTCCAGAGAGTAAAATAAAAAGTATTACACATCCGACAGTGGATGTGTGTTTCATTAACCGTGAGGGGGGTTTCTTGCATAGTTTTGGTCTAATTTTTTTCGAATCCCCTTTGAATGGCTTGGTGTGCATGTGTATTAAATGTGCCCGTCAATAGCTACCCATGTTTGTATAAATAAACGACAAGGGCGTCTACCGGGATTAGGCACGGTAGGGCATCAGACATGTCAGAGCTTCACTAGCGGTGTAAATACATTCCACGTGGATTCATTGTATGCATAGTCGCCTTTTAATGAATATCACGCAAATCGTCATGGTGATAGGTATGTACGGTTTGTCCAGCATGTCCTAGGTGTGTCTATAAATATATATTTTTTAAAAATAATAAAAAACAGTGGCCGGCCCTGGGGATTGGGGTCAAAAAAATATAATTAGGAGACAGGCCCTGGGGGATGGGGTCATCAGGGCCAATAAATTAGAATGAGAAGGGGAACCACACAGCCCCCCTTCTTAAAAAATTAAAATAAATAAAAGACTGGCATCGTGCCGGAGGCCACGCCCCCTCCTTGCAGCACTCTGCAAACGCACCCGCTGGCGAATTGTAAGTTGGGGAATTAATTCCTCTTCAATACTGAGGGTCCCTGAGGGCCAACTAGCCCAACAGGCATCTCCAGTATGCGCCAGGGAGCTGCGCTGCAGACAGGTGTTCTGAGGCCAAGCCCCTTTTTACACCTCTCTGCAATGCAGCTCTGTGGCGCTTACTGGAGGTACCTAGTGGTCTAGTTTGACCCTAGGGACCCTTAGGATCAAGGGGACTTAATCTCTCAACTTAGAACAGCCACAGGGCGCGTTTACACAGTGGTGAAGGGAGGGGACGGGCCCTGAGGTGACGTGTGCAAACACGCACTATGGCACGTTTTAAATTGGGGATATAATTTCCCTTCAATACTGAGGGCCCCTGGGGGCTAACTAGCCCACCAAGTGCTTCCAGTAAGCGCCACTGAGCTGCATTGCAGAGAGGTGGTCCAGGCCGTGCCACTTTTTACACCTCTCTGCAACTCAGCTCTGTGGCACTTACTGGAGGTACCTAGTGGGCTAGTTGGACCCTAGGGACCCTCAGGATTCAAATTAACTTAATCTCCCAACTAAAAACGGACACAGGGCGTGTTTACCCAGTGGTGAAGGGAGGGGACGGGGCCTGAGTTAACGTGTGCAAAAACGCCCTGTGGCCTGTTTTAAGAGGTAGTTTTAATCCCCCAGCCCTATTATATACTAGGGGCTTACAGAGGAGGTCATGCTAATCACAGGGGGACCCCAACGCATAATGTTCCCTAGTGTATGTAGGTGTTTTCACTGTATTCTAAGTGTCTTTTAACATAGCACTGGCTCTAGGACTGGTTAGTCAGACTCAGTTACCACCAGTATCCGTCTGAAAAAGTTGAGGGTACAGGATGATTTTGCAACAAGGCTTCTTTCTGCTCTTCTTTTTGTTCTTTCTGCACGTTATCCTTCTTCCTGCACTTTTCTTCGTCTTTGAGGACCTCTGTTGCTTCTTTCTGCACTTCTTATTCTTCTTTCTTCACATGTCCTATCTCTGTAGGCATAGTTAGAAATTAGCATTTGACAGTTGGATCTAAGCAATTGTTGCTTAGATCCAACTGTCAAATGCGTTGTACTACACACTAACAGCTGTAATATACGGATAACTGACGCACATGCATAGCACTTAGAGTACAATATTAATATATTGCTTCACTTTGTTGTTACAATACCATAATTGCTTATTGATTGCTATGCTAGTCTGTGATTGGATACTACTACAATCAAACTCCTAAAATGCCGGTGTTCATATAACCCCATAATTTTATATAATTTTTTTGAAGTTAAACTGTCACAAGGTGTTCTGTTTTAGATACATTGCGAACTACAAATCCCAGAAATCCCTGGGTATTGTTTTGGTCACACAGGAAATGACATAAAAACAGTTGCGGAAAGTAGTGCCACCTACCGTGAGCAAGGCCGTTAGGCTGAAACGCGTTGGTGTGACAGACTGGGCTCTGTTAAATAAATAACTTACAAGGTTCCAGAGTGCGGGTGTCTTTTGCTTGAAAAAAAAAACTAATATATATATATATATATATATATATATATGCCACAAAGCTTCCTTCCATCAAAGAGAAGAGAGGGACACAGCGGGGCTCATCAAGACATTTATTTGAAAAGCGATCGGCATGACCGGTTTCGGCGTTGAGCCTTCTTCAAATGCCACAGTTCGCCCAAGGTTTTCCCATCCAATCTATATAGGGCTCCTCCTACACAATGGTGAAAGGCCCAGCTGCAGCTCATTATTGTGCCTATTCCTCAGCAGCCTCTGCCACGGACTGCTGATCCCATCAAGCACCTTGCTGGTATTCAATGCGCTGCAGTGGGAAAAGTCTTGCGAAAATACTGGGAATAAATGTCCTTGGGTCCCCTACTTTCCGGCCTCCTAATACTGATTTTCCAAGACTGGAGGTGCAGTAACAGTGCATGCGCCTCTCCGAGAAATCTCAGACTGCCGGCTGGCAGCAGCTACTTGAAGAACACAGGCAGGCAGGCGGGCTGTGCAGATCCGATACCTCGGGTGAAAGTGAGTCAGTTCCCTGACGTCCTGTAAACTTCACAGCCACTTGTAGGAAGGTTCCCCCTTAGCGTGCCACAGGATGGGCACGCAAAATATGCCACAAAGCTTCCTTCCATCAAAGAGAAGAGAGGGACACAGCGGGGCTCGTCAAGACATTTATTTGAAAAGCGATCGGCATGACCGGTTTCAGCGTTGACCCTTCTTCAAATGCCACAGTTCGCTCAAGGTTTTCCCATCCAATCTATATAGGGCTCCTCCTACACAATGGTGAAAGGCCCAGCTGCAGCTCATTATTGTGCCGATTCCTCAGCAGCCTCTGCCACGGACTGCTGATCCCATCATGCACCTTGCTGGTATTCAATGCGCTGCAGTGGGAAAAGTCTTGCGAAAATACTGGGAATAAATGTCCTTGGGTCCCTTACTTTCCGGCCTCCTAATATATATATATATATATATATATATATATATATATATATATATATATATATATATATATATATGTGTATATATATATATACATATTTATATATATGTATATATATATATACACAAATAACGCTCCACAGACATCAAATCCGGGACACAGACTCCAACTTATCAGTGCCAATTTTCGAAATTACGAGTAGAATAAGCAACCTGCCAATTTCAATGCTTACCACAGCGTGTCTTGCTCTGTTGACTGTGTTCTGAACTCTAAAACTGCACTGCTGGTTTCTTGCAGTGGCAGGGGTCTCCTAGGGTTCTCTTTCCTCCAAAGATCAAACACCAAACTCAACTTCCATCGATCGAGCTGATTGCTGCTCCACAACAATCAGAGAGGGTGTCTGGGAAGACAAAGGCAGTCGTCCTCATAATTAGGGGTGGGCGGAATTTGCAGAATTCACTTTTGCAAATTATCGCGAAAATGTTAAAAATCTCCGCAAACACGCGGAAATATCGCGAAGATGCGGAAGTTTTTTTCCCGCCCGTATGTGGTATTTTCTGCATGGTCGCGGCTCGCCAACTTACCCATGTGGTGGCTCGCGGGCGCGGCCATCTTATTTTCAGTTGTCTCACGGTGCATGATCGCGAGAAAAAAGACGTGATCGCGCGACGCATGACGTCACTGCGGGCGCAAACTGTCGCGAGACAGCGCTAATGGCTACCAACAATCCAACATCTCATGGAGAACGCGACCGGATTGGGAAAACTTGTCGGCGAACGCGGGGATTCAGGTAAGGGGATCGCGTGCACGCGAGAATGTACTATTTTACAGCGCGAGCAAGAAACAAATTATCGCTAAGCTGCGGAATGCGGAAATTTTGACATTTTCGCGCTTTCCGCGGAACGCGAAAATGTCAAATTATCGCAATTTCCGCGACCGGAACGAAATTTTCGCCCAGGCCTGCTCATAATACTATATACACCAATCCCATTCCATAGACAGTAACATCAAGTCCGGGACACAGACTCCAACATATCAGTGCCAATTATCTGTATTGCAAGATATATATATATATCTTCACTGAAATAAATAAAGGTTGCCGTGCCACTATTGTTAGGAAATGGAATTAAAAAACTTACAAATTCATTGAAAAAACAAAGGTTACAGGGACGTTATAGTTAGGCTTATATTTTACTCATACAAAATGAGTGAAATTCTGCAGTTACATTTAGCTGAGCTAACTATAACTCGCACTCCTGCAATGCACTGCTTATGACTTCACATATTACATCACTCATGAGATGGTCAGTGACACCACTGATGATATCACTGATTACATCATCCAATGACTGTAAGTATTTTTAAAATGTTTATGAGTGTAAAATATATATATATATCAAGGTGTCTTGGTGAATCAGTGGGTCTATGAGTTCCTATATGGATGATTCAGTGGGTGCGTGACTGACTGTATACGTGAGTTATTAAGTGTCTCAGTAAATGTATGGGTGAGTTAGTGGTTGTGTGATTGTATCAGTCCATCAGTTGGTGTCGAAGTGACTGTGTGGATATGTGAGTAGGTTTGTGACTGGCTGTATGGGTGAGTGATTGGTTGTCTGTGTACCTGTATGGTTGTTTGAGTGTCTGTGTGAGGGCGTGTGAGACTGACTGTATGAATGAGTGAAGGGCTGTATGGGTAAGTGAGTGCATGTGTGAGGGGCTGCATGGGTGAGTGAGTATGTATGGCTGTGTGATTTAGTGAGTGGATGTGTCACTGGTATATGGGTGAGTAACTGCATATGTGAAAGGTTGTATTGGAGAGTGATGAGGTATATAAGTGACTTTATGGGTGAGTGAGTGAATGGGAGAGTGGCTTTATGGTTGAGTGTGTGTTAGTGTCAGTAACTGTATAGGAGAGTGAGTATGTGCTAGTATCTGTAGAAGTAAGTGAGTGGAGGTATGTGTGTATCTGTATGGGTGAGTTAGTGACTGTGTAATTGACTATATGGGAGAGTGACTAGGTGTGTGAGTAGCTCTATGGGGGACTGACTCAGTGTGTGAGCGGCTGTGTGGGTGTATGCATGGATATGTCAGTGGCTGTATTAGCGAATAAGTGGGTGTGTGACTGGATGTATGGGTGAGTGAGTGGATGTGTGAGTAGATCTATGAATCAGTGAGTGGGTATATACGTACTAATATGGGTCTGTGAATTGGTTTGTGAATGGTTGTGTGGGAGTGGGAGCGGGAGTATGAAAGGTTCTATGAGGGTGTGAGTGGGTGTGTTAGTGATTTTATGGATGATATCATCCGTGATGTCACTGACCATGTTATGAGCAATGTAATATGCAATATACATATATCATTCGATGTCAAAAAGGGTGTAAAACGCACACTCAGGATACAGTCTTGATTTGTAAAGGTGTAGATTTAATCCAAAGTTCTCATAATGCGTTTCGACAGCACAGAAGTCTTGATTTCAAGAGATGGTACCCAGAAGAAGTGTTGTTACATAGCTTGCATGTGTAGACATCAAAAACTGACACATTTTTCAATTCTTACAAAGTAGGTGCTGTTACTGGTGGCCATATTAGAGCGATGGGTCAATAGTGTGCATGTATACAATGCCACATTTCTGTGCTCCTTATGATCTGAACAGAGGTGAGTATTTGGATACTAGTGAGATAATAATAAACAATATAATGTATAAATCCAAACATAATCTCAAGGTAAAACAGATGTTCTGAAAAGGTACTGTTCGTGTTGTCATAGTATATCGTGCCGCACGGTGGCGATGTACACACAAACGTTCCCTCAGTTAAAGACTACTTAATGATATGAATATCAAAAGCTGAACCTGATCTCATGGGTGCCAAATTCCACGAAAAAATATATAGCAAAAGATATGAAAAGTAATATTAAAAATATATATTTTGACAAAAATAAATTAATACTCTTCAGATAGTTGCAGTACAATGGTACGTATGGTGTCAGTAAACATTTCGAAAGAGATATGCTTACTAATCTGCACAAGAAATTCACTTCCATGTTGCGGTAGCCGATTCAATTGAAATATACATTCTGGTCATACCAAGCCAGTGAAGTTCAGCAGTTAAAGTCACCTGAGCTAACTATAACTTACACCACTGCAGTACACTGCTTATGACCTTACATATTACATCACTAATGACATGGTCAGTAACATCACTCATGACATCACTCATAACATCTCAAATTACATCACTGAGGACATCATCTAGTGAGCGTAAGTGTTTCAAAATGTTTTTGAGACTTAGGGCCAGATGTACGACCCTTCACTTTTGCTAGTCGCAAATTGTGCCGAATTGTGACTCGCAATTTGCGATTCGCAAAAGTGAATGTACACCAGTGTCTCAGACATTGGTAGCAATTCCCAATGGGTTTGCAAATTGCATGCCTCATTACTATTCATGAGGCAAGTGCAATTTGCGACTCCACTGAGAACGGATAGCACTCCCAGGGCTGGTGGCCTGCTGGGGTCAGCAGACCACCATGTCTGGGACTGCTTTTGCATGCATTTAACCCCTTGCATGCGCAGGACGGCCGGGGGCCATCTTGCACCACGGTGCTCGTGTGTGCAGGACGGCTCCCGGCTGTCATGGCACATGGCTTCGGAAATCCCTCTGGTGCAGGCACCAGAGGGATTTCTTTTTCTCCACTAAAGCCTCAGGAACTGGGGAAGAGCTTCCCCAGCTCCCGAGGCCCCCCCGTTTCTGTGAAATGACTATCAGCGCACACATCGCGCTGAAGTCATTTCACAGAAACCGAAACTGAAATGAGCCTTTAGGCTCATTTCAGTTTAACTTTCTACGTGCTCAGTGGGCTTTATCAGCCCCCTGAGCACGTAGAAAGACAGGAGAGGTATCACCAAAGGAGAGAATCTTCCCTTTCCAATGATACCCCTCCCCAGTGGATCCCTGCTTGGAAATCCCCAAGCAGGGATCCACCCACTAGACACCAGGGAGTGGGGGAGCGGCCCCTTGGGCAAAGGCCTTCGCTCCCCCCAAAACATTGCCCAAATTCAGTCTTTCTGTCCACCCTGGGGGGCAGAAAGCCAACTAGATGCCAGAGATTTTTTTTTGGGCAATTTATTTTAGGGTGGGGATGCCCAAAATGGACATTCCAATGCCCCCACCCCGCCACAATAACAGCCTTTCTGCCCCCCCTGGGGCAGTAGCTGCCAATCTTCTCCCCTGATGGGGCAGAAAGCCAACTAGATGCCAGGGATTTTTTAGGGGGAAATTATAATTAGAGTGGGGGCTGCCAATGCCCCCACCAAAATTACAGCCTTTCTGCCCCCCCGGGGGGCAGATGGGGCAGTAGCCCCTCAACCTGCCCCCCCCGGGGGAAGAAAGCCCACTAGATGCCAGGGATTTTTTTGGGGACAATTTAATTAGGGTGGGGGCTGCCCAAAACGGGCATGTCAATGACCCCAAATCAGCCACAATTACAGCCTTTCTCCCCACCTGGGGGGCAGATGGAGGCAGTAGCCCCAATCTACCAACCGGCTGGGGCAAAAAGCCCACTAGACACTAGGGATTTTTTGGGGGGCAATTTGAATTAGGGTGTGGGCAGCCCTAAACAGACATGCCAATTCCCCCACCTCCACAACAATTACAGTCTTTCTGCCCCCCCGGGGAGCAGATGGGGGCAGTAGTCCCCAATCTGACCCCCAGGAGGGCAGAAAGCCCACTAGAAACCAGGGATTTTTGGGGGGGCAATTTTAATTAGGGTGGGGGCTGCCCAAAATGGGCATGCCAACGCCCACACCCCTGCCAAAATTACAGCCTTTCTGCCCCCCTGGGGAGCATATGGGGCAGTAGCCCAATCTGCCCCCAGCGGGGTCAATAAGCCCACTAGCCGCCTGGGATTTTTATTTGGGCAATTTGAATTAGGGTGGGGGCTGCCCAAAACGGGCATGTCAATGCCTCCACACCCCACAAAAATTAAAGTCTTTCAGCCCCCCCGGGAGGCAAATGGGAGCTGTAGACCCCAATCTGCCCCCTAGGGGGGCAGAAAGCCCACTAGAAACCAGGGATTTTTTGGGGTAATTACAGTTAGGGGTGGGGGTGCCCAAAATGGACATGCCAATGCCCCCACCCCTCCCCCAAAAATTACAGCCTTTCTGTCTCCCCTGGCGGGCAGATGGGGCAGTAGCCCCAAAAGCCCACTAGACACCAGGGATTGTTTTTGCCAATTTGAATCAGGGGTGGGGGCTGCCCAAAACAGGGCCCACCCCCGCTGACAAAAATTACAGTCGTTCTGACCCCCTGGGGGGCATATGGGGGCAGTAACCCCAATCTGCTCCCCCAAGGGCAGAAAGCCCACAAGAAACCAGGGATTTTTTTTATTCATTTAGGGGTGGGGGCTGCCCAAAATGGGCATGGCTATACACCACCCCCTAGAGAAATTCCAGTCTTTCTGCCCCCCCAGGGGGCAGATGGGGGCAGTGGCACCTGATCCGACCCCCAGGGGGGAAGAAAGCCGACTAGGCTCCAGCGATTACGCTGCCTATTTTATGCGTGGGGGTGCCCCACAACCCCACAAAAAATAGCCACAGTCTTTCTGCCCCCCTTAAGGGCATATTGGGGCAAAACCCCCTGACTCCCCCACAGGGTGGCAGAAAGCCCACTAGGCACAGACTCTTTTAAGCAATGTGCCTACCTGTGGGTTTTGGGCCCTAGCAGAGCTGGCACTTAGGGAAACCTAGCAAATCTGTACATTTTTTAGATCTAGACACCAAGGGGAATCCAGGATGGAGTGACTTGTCTGACCTTCACCAGGTTCTGTTACCTAGAATCCCTTGCAAACCTCAAACTTTGTAAAAAAAAACATATTTTCCTCACATTTATGTGGTGGAAAGTTCTGGAATCTGCATGGATCCACACAATTCTACCCACCCCAGATTTCCCAAAGTCTTCCGAGAAAAATGGTACCTCACTTTTTGTGAGTAGGCTTAGTTCCCGTGACAGGAAACAGCCCAAAACGCAACATGGACACACCACATTTTCACAGTGAAAACTGACTCTTTTTTGCAAAGTGCCTAGCTGTAGATTGTGAACCTAGCTCTGCCGGCACCTAGGGAAACCTAGCAAAGCTATACATTTGTGAAAACTAGACACCCAGGGGAATCCAGAATGCGGCGACTTGTCTGGCTTTTACCAGGTTCTGTTACCCAGAATCCCTTGCAAGCATCAAAATTTGTAAAAAAACAAACAAACATATTTTCCTCACATTTCGGTGGTGGAAAGTTCTGGAATCTGTGTGGATCCACAAAATTCCACCCACTCCGCATTCCTCAAAGTCTTCCGAGAAAAATGGTACCTCACTTGTGTGGGTGGGTCAAGTACCCGCGCCGCGACAGGGAAGGGCCCAAAACCTACTGAGGTGACATCAAAAATACTTATCACAAATTAACCTGGTGGGTTCCATGAGTTTTTGGCCCCGGGGCCAGCGGCCATCTAGGGAAACCTACCAAACCCACACATTTCTGAAAACTAGACACCTGGGGGCTGCCCAAAATGGGCATGGCTATACCTCACCCCCAGAGCAATTCCAGTCTTTCTGCCCCCTCAGGGGGCAGATGGGGGCAGTGGCACCTGATCCGACCCCCAGGGGGGAAGAAAGCCCACTAGGCTCCAGCAATTACGCTGCCTATTTTATGCATGGGGGTGCCCCCCAACCCCACAAAAAATAGCCACAGTCTTTCTGCCCCCCTTAGGGGCATATTGGGGCAAACCCCCCTGACTCCCCCCAGGGTGGCAGAAAGCCCACTAGGCACAGACTTTTTTTTAGCAATGTGCCTACCTGTGGGTTTTGGGCCCTAGCGCAGCTGGCACTTAGGGAAACCTAGCAAACCTGTACATTTTTGAGATCTAGACACCAAGGGGAATCCAGGATGGAGTGACTTGTCTGACCTTCACCAGGTTCTGTTACCTAGAATCCCTTGCAAACCTCAAACTTTATAAAAAGAAACATATTTTCCTCACATTTATGTGGTGGAAAGTTCTGGAATCCGCATGGATCCACACAATTCTACCCACCCCAGATTTCCCAAAGTCTTCTGAGAAAAATGGTACCTCACTTTTTGTGAGTAGGCTTAGTTCCCGTGACAGGAAACAGCCCAAAACGCAACATGGACACACCACATTTTCACAGTGAAAACTAACCCTTTTTTTGCAAAGTGCCTAGCTGTAGATTGTGAACCTAGCTCTGCCGGCACCTAGGGAAACCTAGCAAAGCTATACATTTGGGAAAACTAGACACCCAGGGGAATGCAGAATGCGGTGACTTGTCTGGCTCTCAGCAAGTTCTGTTACCCAGAATCCCTTGCAAGCATCAAAATTTATAAAAAACAAACAAACATATTTTCCTCACATTTCGGTGGTGGAAAGTTCTGGAATCTGTGTGGATCCACAAAATTCCACCCACCCCGCATTCCTCCACATCTTTCGAGAAAAATGGTACCTCACTTGTGTGGGTGGGTCAAGTACCCGCGCCGCGACAGGGAAGGGCCCAAAACCTACTGAGGCGACATCAAAAATACTTATCACAAATTAACCTGGTTTTGCAAGGGGGGTTCCATGAGTTTTTGGCCCGGGGGCCAGCGGCCATCTAGGGAAACCTACCAAACCCACACATTTCTGAAAACTAGATACCTGGGGGCTGCCCAAAATGGGCATGGCTATACCCCAACCCCAGAGAAATTCCAGTCTTTCTGCCCCCCAAGGGGGCAGATGGGGGCAGTGGCACCTGATCCGACCCCCAGGGGGGAAGAAAACTCACTTGGCTCCAGAAATTACGCTGCCTGTTTTATGCATGGGGGTGCCCCCCAACCCCACAAAAAATAGCCACAGTCTTTCTGCCGCCCTTAGGGGCATCTTGGGGCAAACCCCCCTGACTCCCCCCCAGGGTGGCAGAAAGCCCACTAGGCACAGACTTTTTTTTAGCAATGTGCCTACCTGTGGGTTTTGGGCCCTAACGCAGCTGGCACTTAGGGAAACCTAGCAAACCTGTACATTTTTTAGATCTAGACACCAAGGGGAATCCAGGATGGAGTGACTTGTCTGACCGTCACCAGGTTCTGTTACCTAGAATCCCTTGCAAACCTCAAACTTTGTAAAAAAAACATATTTTCCTCACATTTATGTGGTGGAAAGTTCTGGAATCTGCATGGATCCACACAATTCTACCCACCCCAGATTTCCCAAAGTCTTTCAAGAAAAATGGTACCTAACTTTTTGTGAGTGGGCTTAGTGCCCGTGACAGGAAACAGCCCAAAACGCAACATGGACACACCACATTTTCACAGTGAAAACTGACCCTTTTTTTGCAAAGTGCCTAGCTGTAGATTTTGAACCATAGCTCTGCCGGCTACTAGGGAAACCTAGCAAACCTATATATTTTTGAAATTTAAACATCCAGGGGAATACAGGATGGGGTGACTTGTCTGGCTCTCACCAGGTTCTGTTACCCAGAATCCCTTGCAAACCTCAAAATGTGTCCAAAAAACACATTTTCCTCACATTTCTGTGGGGAAAAGTTATGGAATCTGCGTGGATCCCAAAAATTCCACCCACCCCATGTTCCCTAAGTCCTCCGAGAAAAATTGTACCTCACTTGTGTGGGTAGGTCTAGTGCCCGTGACAGGAAACGGCCCAAAACGCAACGTGAACACACCACATTTTCACAGTGAAAACTGACCCTTTTTTGCAAAGTGTCTAGCTGTAAATTTTGAACCCTAGCACTGCCGGAACCTAGGGAAGCCTAGCAAACCTATGCATTTCTGAAAACTATACGCCCTGGGGAATTCATAATGGGGTGACTTGTCTGGACCTCACCAGGTTCTGTTACCCAGAATCCCTTGCAAACCTCACAGTTTTGTGGTGGAAAGTTCTGGAATCTGCGTGGATCCACAAAATTCTACACACCTGTGTTCCCCAAAGCCTTCTGAGAAAAATGGTACCCCACTTGTGTGGGTAGGCCTAGTGTCCGCAACAGGAATTGGCCCAAAACGCAACGTGGACATACCACATTTTCACAGTGAAAAATTACCCTTTTTTTGCAAAGTGCCTAGCTGTAGATTTTAAACCCTAGCTCTGCCGGCACCTAGGGAAACCTAGGGGAATCCAGGATGGGTTGACTTGTCTGGCTCTCACAAGGTTCTGTTACCCTGAATCCCTTGAAAACCTCAAAATTTGTAAAAAATAAAACAACACATTTTCCTCACACTTTTGTGGTGGAAAGTTGTGGAATCTGTGTGGATCCACAAAATTCCACCCACCCTGCATTCCCCAAAGTCTTCCAAGAAAAATGGTACCTCACTTGTGCTGGTGGGTCAAGTACCTGCGACAGGCAAGGGCCCAAAACCTATTGAGGCGACATCAAAATTACTTATCACAAATCAACCTGGTTCTGCAAGAGGGGTCCCATGAATTTTTGGCCCCGGGGTCAGCGGCCATCTAGGGAAACATTACAAACCCACATATTTCTGAAAACTAGACACCTGGGGGAGTCCAGCAAAGTATGGCTTGCATGCGTCCCCCTACATTTCCCTACCCAAAATCCCCTGCAAACCTCAAATTTTGTTGAAAAAATAATTTTGTTCTCACTTTTCTGTGTGAGAAAGTTGTAGGATCACCGGACTGACACAAATCTCCTACTACCCAGCATTCCTCCAGGTCTCCCGATAAAAATGGTACCCCACATGTGTGGGTAGGCATAGTGGCTGCAACGGGTAATGGCCCAAATTTCACTGTGGCGACTTCAGAATTACCTATAACAAAACAACCAGGTTTGGGGAGTACCTGGTTTTCTGGCCACGGGCCCGCTGCCATCTACGGAAACCTACCAAACCCACACATTTCTGAAAAGGAGACACTTGGGGGAGTCCAATGAGGTATGGCTTGCATGGATCCCCCAACGTTTCCCTACCCAGAATCCCCTGCAAACCTAAAATTTAGCTGAAAAAACCAAATGTTCCACATATTTAGGAATCACCGTGCCGGCACAATGTCCGACCCACAGCATTCTCCTTAGTGTCCTGAGTAAAATGATACCTCACTTGTGCGGGTGTCCAATACAGAATTGGCAAAAAAAAATAAAAATGTAAATGTAGCGCTTAGAATTGTCGGTGCTATACTCTAAATCCCTATGTTTTGGGCTCTTCCCAGTCACAAGCCCTTGCCCCACCCACACAATGAGGTATCATTTTACTTGGGAGACTAAGAGGAACTCTGTGGGGCAGGACATTTGTGCCGGCACAGTGATTCTACCCAAAAATATATGGAAAATGTGTTTTTTCAGCTAAATGTGAGTTTTGCAGGGCATTCCGGGTAGGGAAACATTGGGGGACCCATGCAAGCCATACCTTGCTGGTCTCCCTCGGGTGTCTAGTTTTTGGGGACAAATTTTGAGGTTTGCTAGGGATTCTGAGTAACAGAACCTGGTAGGAGCCAGACAAGTCACCCCATCCTGAATTCCCCTGGGTGTCTAGTTTTCAGAAATGTATAGGTTTGCTTGGTTTCTCTAGGTGCCAGCAGAGTTAGGGTTCATAATGTACACCTAGACCCTTTGCAAAAAAAGGGTCAGTTTTCACTGTGAAAATGTGGTGTGTCCACGTTGCGTTTTGGACCGTTTCCTTTTGCGAGCACTAGGCCTACCCACACAAGTGAGGTACCATGTTTCTCAGAAGTCTTTGGGGAATGTGGGGTGTGTGGAATTTTGTGGATCCACACAGATTCCAGAACTTTTCACCACAGACATGTGAGGAAAATATGTTTTTTTTTTTTCTTTTTTACAAATTTTAAGGTTTACAAGGGATTCTGAGTAACAGGACCTGGTGAGACCCAGACAAGTCACCGCATCCTGGGTGTCTAGTTTTCACAAATGTATAGCTTTCCTAGGTTTCCCTAGGTGCTGGCAGAGCTAGGTTCAAAATCTACAGCTAGGCACTTTGCAAAAAAGAGTCCGTTTTCACTGTGAAAATGTGGTGTGTCCACGTTGCGTTTTGGGCTGTTTCCTGTTGCGGGCACTAGGCTTACCCACACAAGTGAGGTACCATTTTTCTCGGAAGACTTTGGGGAACTTGGGGTGTGTGGAATTTTGTGGATTCACACAGATTCCAGAATTTCCACCACTGAAATATGCGGAAAATGTGGTTTTTGGACACATTTTGAGGTTTGCAAGGGATTCTGTGTAACAGAACCTGTAAAAGCCAGACAAGTCACCCCATCCTGCATTCTCCTGGGTATCTAGTTTTCAAAAATGTATTGGTTTGCTAGTTTCCCTAGGTGCTGGCAGAGCTAGGGTTCAAAATCTACAGCTAGGCACTTTGCAATAAAAGGGTCCTTTTTCACTGTGAAAATGTGGTGTGTCCACGTTGCGTTTTGGCCATTTCCTGTCGCGGGCACTAGGACTACCGACACAAGTGAGGTACCATTTTTCTCTGAAGACTTTGGGAAACATGGGGTGTGTGGAATTTTGTAGATCTACACAGATTCCTTAACATTCCACCACAGAAATGTGAGGAAAATGTGTTTTTTTTTACACATTTTTAGGTTTGCAACTGATTATGGGTAACAGAACCTGGTGAGAGCTAGTCAAGTCACCCCATCCTGGATTGCCCTGAGTTTCTTGTTTAAAAAAATGTATAGGTTTGCTAGGTTTTTTTAGGTGCTGGCAGAGTTAAAGTTAAAAATCTACAGCTAGGCCCTTTGCAAAAAAAGAGTCAGTTTTCACTGTGAAAATGTGGTGTGTCCACGTTGCGTTTTGGGCCGTTTCCTGTCGCGGGCACGAGGCCTACCCACACAAGTGAGGTACCATTTTTCTTGGAAGACTCTGAGGAACGCGGGGTGGGTGGAATTTTGTGGATCCACACAGATTCCAGAACTTTTCACCACAGAAATGTGAGGAAAATGTGTTTTTTTGACCAAATGTTTAAGTTTGCAAGGGATTCTGGGTAGTAGAACCTGGTGGGAGCCAGTCAAGTCACCCTATCATGGATTCTTCTGGGTGTCTAGTTCTCAAAAATGTATAGGCTTGCTAGATTTCCCTAGGTGCCGGCAGAGCTAGGGTTCAAAATCTACAGCTAGGCACTTTGCAAAAAAAGGATCAGTTTTCACTGTAAAAATAAAGTGTGTCCATGTTGCGTTTTGAGCTGGTTCCTGTCACGGACACGAGGCCTACCCATACAAGTGAGGTACCATTTTCATTGGGAGACTTAGGGTAACATATAATTGTAGAGCATCTGTTATTACCTATTGACATTTGATGCATTTCTGCCTTCCAAATGAAAGACAATGTGTTAAAAAGAAGTCATTTTGAAAAATGACCTATAATTCTCATGCTAGTATGGGTACTCCCAATTTTGGAAATGTGCAAATTTCTACTGTTTCTAAACTCTATATTTTTTTCCAATTCCAGAAATACAATACAATATGTGGTCAAAAAGTTACAGGGGCATCAGCTCAAACTACCCCAAATAGCCAAAAAACGGCTAAGCACTGAGGGGAAAAGGCTTAGCGGCGAACAGGTTAAAAAAGAAAAATTTAACTTTTCAGTTTACATTTTTAAGGTCAGGCAGTGGTCCCTGGGACCACTGACTGCTCGTAAAAAATATTTACACACCCATTCACAAAGGAGAAGGGGTCCCCTGGTGACCCCTTCCCATTTTCTAGTGCTTTACCACCTACTTGAAGTTTAGGTGGTAAACTGCGAGTATTATGCAACTGCAAATACTGTCTCAAAGCAATAGTAAATGCATTGAGTCTCGCTATTAGGGA
Organism: Triturus cristatus; assembly: GCF_964204655.1. Lineage (NCBI taxonomy): Eukaryota > Metazoa > Chordata > Amphibia > Caudata > Salamandridae > Triturus > Triturus cristatus. Next base: position 1,139,880,959 of record NC_140581.1, read on the forward strand.
TTCCCCTTCCTACTAGCGAGAGTTGTAAATGCTATTTTGCGAGTCTGTGACTCTCAAAATAACATTTGTACATGCCATGACCCTTTTTTACGGTCACAAACGGGCTGATCTCCCATTTGCGAGCGCAAAAAAGGGTCATACATCTGGCCCTTAAAGATATATACTAAGCTACTGCATTAGTTAAATTACTGTTGTTTCTTTACTACTGAGTGATACTATTTCTATTATATGTCATCTGTGTGGCTGTGACTGAATCTATGTGTGAGTGGCTGTTTGAATGAATGTATGGGTGCGTGAGTGCTGGTATGTGTGAATAAGTGGGTGTGTGAGTAGCTGTATGGGTTAGTGAGTGTCTGTATTGGTTAGTGAGTGGGTGTGGGAGTAGCTGTATGGGTGGGTGAGTAGCTGTATGGGTGAGTGAGTGGGTGCATGAGTGGTAGATGGGTAAGTGAATGGCTGTATGGGTGAGTTAGTGGTTGTATGAGTAGCTGTATAGATGAGTGAGTGGTGTGATGGAGCTGCATGGGTGGGTGAGTGGCTGTGTGAGTGGCTCTATTAGTGAGTGAATGATTGATTGTGATTGGTTCTATGGGTAGGTGAATGGGTGTGTGAGTGCCTGTATGGGTGACTAGGTGGTTGTGTGAATGGCTCTATGGGTAAGTGAATGGGTATGTAGGTGGGTATATGGGTGAGGGAGTGGCTGTTTGAGTGAGTTTATGAGTAAGTGAGTGGATGTGAAAGTGATTGTATTGCACAGTATGTTTCTGTGCAAGTGGTTGTATAGGTGACATAGTGGGTGTGAGAGTGTTTGTATTGATGTGTGAATGGGTATGTAAGTGGTTCTATGGATGAGTGAATGGGTGTCTGAGTGGCTGTATGAGTAAATGAGTAGCTCTGTTAGTAGCTGTATGGCTGATTCAGTGACTGTATGAGTAGCTTTATGGGTGAGTGAGTGGGTATATTAGTGTCTCTGTGGATGAGTGAGTGTGTGTATTAGTTGTTGTATGAGTCACTGGATATGTGAGAAGTTGTGTAGAAGATGTTATCAGTGATGTCATGAGTGATGTCATTTGAGATGTCATAAGTGATGTCACTGATCTCGTCATGAATGATGTAATATGTGAGGACATATGCAGTGCATTTTAGGGGCATAAGTTATAGTTAGCTCAGGTAGCTATAACTGCTGATTTTCACTGGTTTTGTATGAGTGAAATGTTATACTAACTTGAACTTCCCTGTATACCTTTTTTGTGTGAATTTCAAAGGTTTTCTTAATTCCATTTCCCAACTATAACTATAAACTTTACTTTCTAATTAAAAAATAAAATATTTCCTATCTGTAACAGGTAGCCTTTGAGTGTGTGAGTGAGTGGATGAGTGTCTCAGTTGGCCTGTGAGTGGATATGAGAGTGTTTGAGTCTGTCTGCCAGTGGGTGTGTAAGTGTCCGAATGGATCTGGGGTAGCTGTATAAGTGTTTCAGTGGGTGTGTGAGTGGGTATGTGAGTCTCTCAGTGGGTCTGGGAGTGGGCGTGTGAGTCTGGGTGTATCTGTGAGTTGGTAGGTGAGTGTGTGTCTGTCTGTGAGTGAGTGCATGAGTGACTGAGTGGGTATGTAAGTGTGTATGCATGTCTCTGAGTAAGTCAGTGAGTGGGTGTGTGAGTCTATGAGTGTGTCTGTAAGTGAGTACATTTGTCTCTGAGTTGGTCTGTGAGTAAGTGTGTTAGTCTTTGAGTGGGTGAATGACTCTCTGAGTGGGTTTGTAAGTGGGTACATGTATCTCTGTGGGTCTGTGAGTGGGCACGAGTCACTGAGTAGTTATGTGAGTGTCTAAGTGGGTCTGTGAGTGGATGTGTGAGTGTCTGAGTGTGTCTGTGAGTGGGTGTTTAATCTATGAGTGGGTCAGTGATTGGGTGTGTGAGAGTCTAAGTGGGCATGTGAGTGGGTATATGAGTGACTCTGTGGGTCTGTGAGTGAGTGTGTGAGTCTCTGAGTGGGTCTCTGAGTGGGTGCATGAGTCTCTGAGTGGTTTTGAGAGTTTCTGAGTGACTATTCCCCCCCTCCCCTGGCTGTGTTACCTGGGTGCCCTGGGCACCCAGTGTGCATAATGGGGACCACAGGGAAGCTGTAATTGCGGCTACATGGAGGGAGCTTCTCAAAGGCAGCTCCCTATATGCAGGAGCAATCATTTTATCTCTTTCAGGCAAAGAGATGAAACCTCTGCTTCCAGCGGGCAGGAGCAGTTTGACAGTTTCCACCTGCTGGAGCCAGAGTGTTTGCTTTTGCTTGGCAGGAGCTGTCAAAGCTCCTGCTAAGCAAAGCAAACAGCTATGTCCCAGAGGTGGGCACCCCAGTATAAAGCACGGTCCCTGGAGCCATTAATTACTCTAGGAGGAGGGCCATGTGGCCCCCCTACTTTTCAGAGTCAGCCCCAGGGGCCCTATGTGTCCAGGGAGGGGAGCTGTGTAGCCCCTCTCCCATTCTTTCACAAAATATTTGGCCCGAGGGTCCACAAGGCCCCTAATTTTGTGTTATTTAGCCCTGGGGAGGTGGTGGTCCCCAGGGTTCAGGGGGTCTGCACGGCCGCCCAACAATGTTTTATTACCACTGGAAGGTCCCTAGGGCTTATAGAGCTAGATGATGGGGCCATGTGGCCCCCTCCTTTTCTTTAAATAAAGCCACTGGGGAGGTGCAGTCCCTGGGGCTCAATGAGCCTTAGGAAGGGGCCCCCATGCACCTCCCTCCTATTTTTCCTGTGGCTTCATGGCTCTGTCACGTTTTGGCAGCAAAAATAACCCAAAAAATGTTTTTTAGCACATGTAGGGTCATGGTATTCCTACCCTGTCCTTTTTCTTTTTTAAAACTTGTTTTGTGGGACTCAGCTGTAGCCATGTCCCCATATGCCTGTCATCACTTCCTGGTTGAAGTGTTGGCAGCCAATCAGACTTTGAGCACGGGGACTGTGGGATCCTCACAATACCCCAGTCCCTATATATACAAATTTGGATTTCTTTTAATAAGTCAAAAATGACTGAACGTATTAACACCAAATAACAAAAAGGTTGCTTTTGAACAAGTAGCTATCTTTCTGTCACATTTAGGGTAATTCCATCCGGCTATTCAGGCTGTAGTCGTGTCTAAAATCTCTATGTAAGAAAACATTGGAAAAACACTTTGTTTTGAACCTCCCCTTTTCTCAGGCCCCACTCGACAGATCATCCCAAAGCATTCCATGAGCAACAAGAATCAGCAGTGCACTTTTTGGGGGATTTTTTTTGAAGATTCATCATATGGCGCTAAAGATATGGGTAAGTTAAAAAAAAATGCTTATCCAATAAAAACATGGTCCTAACTATAACTACCTACTGGCAACCGCCTAGATGGAAAAACAATCTCTATATATAGATATATAAATAAATATGTATATATATTTTGAATAAATCAATCCACTGTGATGCGCTTTCCTGTGCAGAATTGAGCACAGACAAAAAATGATGCTCCACAGATTTTTATCAAATTTTCATGTTCGCCATTAGGTGTTTTTGCTGCAGCCGTGGCCTTGATCGCATGAACACAGTGGTGCCATTTTTTGGGATTATATATTCAAAGTCGGTACAAACATAAACAAAATGCTGTTACCACATCATATTTGCACACTGAAAGCCCACTCAGCTATCTAAATTCTGCTATTGCTATGGTTGTTACGGACCAATATTTGTTGTACCACCATGTGAACTTTTCTTTGGATTTAGTGCTATTGGGAATAATGATCTAGAGATAACTTCGTTTATACGTGGCATACAACATAAAACTCATGGGGGCATATTCACAAGGAACTATCGCTGAGTCAACGGCACTTTATCGCAGCCAAAGTTGCGATAAATCTATCGCCCCATTCACAAGCTGGTGCTAACAGCCCAGAGCACCAGTTTACCCACGATAGCAGCCGCAAAAAACACCGCCACAGGGGCCCCCCGCAACTATCGCTAATGAGATGCAGCGTGGGCGTTCCCGTGCCAAAAGCCGTGATAACATCACACCTCAACATTCTCAACGAACAGACAGAACTGCGATAAAAACACAAAACAGGCGATAATGCGAGTTATCACCAGGAAATCTAGACCTGCTCTGACCTGGTGTAAAGTCGGACAGCAGCCTGCACAACAAAAGGGAGCGCAGCCCAGGGCCACATCGGAAGAACAACAGATGCCATGGAGCCACCCAACATGAGGCCTGGACACCCAAGAGGGCCACAACACCCACCAACACCACCCCCAGGACCACCCCTCCCTGGCACCCCCGACCAAAGACATGCCACATCAGATAAACCCAAACATGTACAAAATAATCCGCCTGATGTCGCACAATCACAACTGGTGACATGCATGTGTCAACACAGAAATGAGCAGCACACATTCACTTTCGAAGCGACAAATTAAACTTTATTAAAATGAACACTGAAATGAAATGAAGACACATGGCCGCTCCCCTCGGGACAATTCGTAGGTCCCAGCCTGCAAGACAAAAAACAGGATGAGAAGGAGTGTCCTGCGCACATCAAAGGACAGAGATAGAGCGAAGGGGAGAGAGAGGAAGAGAGGGGGATTGAGAGAGAAAGAAGAAGAGAGGGGGAGAGAGAGAAGAAGAGAGGGGGAGAGAGAGGGAGGGAGAGAGAGAAGAAGAGAGGGAGAGAGAGAGAAAAAGAGAGGGGGAAGAGAGAGAGAGAGAAGAAGCTCAGCAGCTTAAGGTGCCACTGGCTCAGTGGACCCAAAGTCACCGTCCTGTGGCGGGGTGCCTGTGCCGTCCGCAAGGCCTCAGATGCCACTAACCCTGTGCAACCCCAGTCTGTGCCACGTGGCAGTAGGCCCGTGCCGTGCGCCAGGCCTTGGATGTCACCAACCCTGTGCGCAACAACTCATAGGCCCTTTATGAGTGAGAAGTGTGGAGCGCCCGTCATCCAGTCACTATCGGAAGAGGGAAATGTGATGTCGTCGGCCCCTTATGTTGGCAGAGTCACATGGCCAGTGACGCCTGTGCCAGATAGGTGTGCTATGTGTGCAAACCTGCCCTCAGGGAGTGGCTTTGACATGCTGACGACTAGACCAGTGACCTGCACACCACCAGCGAGTACATCTGCGACAAGTAGCAATGATGGCCCCCATCAGTGCGTCATCGGAGTGGTCTGGCCTGCCGTATGTCGGACCAGTGCAGGGCTTGCCACAGTGCCCCCAGGGCTCGGGGCATGGTCCAGTCCATGTCCATACAAGGAAGTGACTGATGCGTGTGTCCCTGTTGAAGTGTTCACAGGACCAGGTACACAAAATGCAATGTCGCACCCTCTGACTTGCATCCCACAGGATAAACATCATTGCCGCAAGGGAAGGCACTGTCCCCACATTCATCCACACATCCATACCTGAATGATGTAAGACATGACGCAGCAGTGCGTCACTGGATGTTTATTTGCACATCCAGTGGAGTTATGCAGCTGGAGCGGTACAGGGCTATGCCGAACACTCTACACAATATGGGCCCGTGGAGGGTCAGCCAGAGTCCATCTGGGGATGACATGTACTGCGGAAGAGGAAGGGTACAGTCTGCAGTCTGTCTGCTGTGTAATTGGTCGTCGAACAGTATGTGGCAGTCCATGTCGCTGTCCAAGGTGAGTGCAACAGAGTGTATCGGGGGTTAGTGGAAGGTCATGAGGCCATGTGCGGCACCAAGCATAAACAGGCCAGGTGGCGGAAATGAATGAGTGCCTCCTGATTACAAACCCATCCATGTCCTCGTCCCCGGATGTGTGCTCTGCCCTACCTGTGGGTGTTGCAGTACCGGCTGTGGCACTCTGTGCCACTGACACATCTGGGGCCGGAGTGGGATTGTCAGCAGCACTGTGTGCCACTGACGCATCAGGTGCCTGAGTGGATATGCCTGCCACACTGGGAGGCACTGACACACCAGGGGGCGGTGATGTGGATGGTGTGGGGGCAGCAGCCTTCATCAGCGCCACGCCTTGTGGCGGCAATGCCATGATGGAGGTCTGCAGGGCATGATAGATCCCAGCTACATTTCGATGATGTGCAGCGGTGGCTGCCATCCTTTCCGCCTCCATACGCACCATGTCCTCCATGAGCCTCCGCATGTGTGCTAGCTCACGGCTGGTATCTCTGGAGCCACTCTGAGCGGACAGCTGTTCTACTCTCCGCGTCATGACTCTGGCGATGTCAGTCAGGGCTCGTTGGAGACCATGGGGCAGACATAGACACCCAAGGATGGCGTCCAGTTTGGCAGCCATGATTTCGAACCCCACCCGCACCTGCTCAGCCATCTCCTTCTGGCCCTCCAGCACACGGCGTTGGAAGGCCATTTGTTGTTCCTGGGAGACTTGGGAGGGTGCCAGGGTTGTGGTTGCCTCCAGCTGGCTGGTTTGGGTAGTGTCTTCTCGATGTAGCTGGGCTGCCCTGATCCTGGAGGTGAATCTCGGATGAGGTCAATGATGTCTAGGAGGGCTTGTGCGTTGATGCTGGTATTTTCCTTCTTGTCATCAGTGAAGAGTGGCTAAGACTGCTCTGCAGGAGATGTTGACGATGCCCCTGCGATGTGAAGGGGAGATGGTGTATTACAATGTGTCCATATGTATGTAGCCCCATGGTACAGGTTGACATTCTGACAGCATGGCATTGTATATTGTAACATTCTGTGGGTCCGGGCGAGGTGCCAGGGTCATTGTGGGCGTGTACTGTGCATTGCTTGATTGTGCATGTGTGCCATCATGCCCATCTCCACCAGTCCCCCCAGTATCTGGTGGTCACTCACCCTGTTGTGGTTGTGCTGTGTCCTGTCGAGTAGTGTCTGGTCCCCCGACTCCGGCCACAGTATCCACACTGATGACTGTCAACACTAGCTCCTCCATGTCATCCAGCACGAGCTGAGGCGCTGGGTACCCACCTCCGGTCAGCATTGCTGCCTTCTGGTTGGTGGAGAGTTTCTCCTTGGTCTTCCGCTTGATGTCATTCCATCGCCTCTTGACCTCGTCCATTGTCCACTTGTGCTCTCTGACGGCATTCACCTAGTCGACGATGTCCCGCCATATTCCTATTTTGGTGCCCAATGGCACATTAGAGGTGATGAACAGTTGTTGATGGTGTTCCATCACCTCCGTGACTATGGTCCTGTTCGCCTGCAGACTGAACTTCGTCTTCCTCGTCTTTTTGTCCTTGCCCTTCCCTGTCCCCGATGTCCTGGGCTGGTCATCCGGGGTGCTTGTGGGGTTGCGCTCGTCCTCTGCGCCTGCTCCGGTTGCCTCCGTGGTGCTTGGGTGTAGGTCAGTTTGTGTGTGGGTGTTTTTTCTACTTTTATGGTGATTTTTTCAGCCTGCCAGGTGTGTGTTGCAGGCCTGGCGCTGCTTATCGCTGATTTCATCATCGCGCTTTGGCCCATTGCGTGTTTTTTTGGTGTTGTGGTTTGTGGTTTTATCTCCGTGGTGGTGGTTGTATCGCAGACATTGTCCGCGGTGTCCCCAATCAATTGCTTATATCACCCTCCAATGGATCACGTTTACTGAGTGCCTCTGGGACTCCTAGTCCTGCCATTTTAATTTGACCCTTCGTGGGTTCTGCCATCCGATTGTCATACTGGGTTCATTTATTTACACAGCCAAGTGAAAGTTTTTCCTGCATATTGCTCAAATACCTTGTCCGCCTTGCGAAAATGCCCCGATTCCAGCATGATCAGAGTGAGAGGTTCTCCCACTCTGAATCCCTTCCTCAGCCATTTACACTGTTGCACTAATAGCATCCCTTGTTAGGCTTGTATTGGCAAGTGGGTCTTGCTCCCATTATTAAATCCAAACAAACAGCCTCCGAGCATAGGAGCCCTGACCCTTCAAGGCGGGCTCTGTATATGGACATGGAGCAGCCCATCAAATAACCATCTGCTACACACCACATAGAGGCTCAATACAGGAGTTTAAGGCATTTATTCACAGGTTCAGCAGCGCGTTCCACTCCCTATTTCCTTACGCGTTTGGGTGTCAGTTGCCTTGCTCACAGGTGGGGACCATTGAATGAATAATTCCATGCGTGCCTCTTGAATCAAATAGTCAGCACTTGCAAAAATAAATGGTGTAAATCTGTTCAGTAGTTGCTGAGAAATTAGAAAAATAAAAGTTTTGATATCTGGGCGGAGCCTAAGTCCCGTGTACGAGCTTCACTGTGATTGGCTATCAACACTCCAAACCAGGAAGTGTTGGCAGCCATCTTGTGACTCGGTAGAAGCGAGTCACCAGAAAACAGAGAAAGAAAGGTATAAAACAAGACAAGGGGGCAGGGTAGAAACATCCTGACCCCCTAGGCCTGCTCAGGGGGTCCCAGAAGGACCCTCGGGGCCAAAGAAAGTTTTTTGTTTTTTTGTTTTAAATAAAGGCGAAATTCGCGCTGGGTTCAAGGGTTCTCGTGTTTTATTTTAATGAGACCCCGGGGTGTGCTTGGTCCCGGGTGTATTTCTTAAAAAATAATAGTGGGGGCTCACTGGTGCTGTGGGGGCCTGCTGGGGTCCCCCAGAGATTCACTCATGTTGGGAGGGGGGTTGCGCGGCCCCCTCCTGAAGCACTCCATGTGCTTATAACTGTGGTGTTGCTTGACAAATCTTTACAAAATTTTCCAGAAAGTTTCTCTTTTTGGATCAGCTCGTACCTTGAAAGTTTAGGGGTGTATTAAGGACGTACAAGGTTGGTTGTTGATTGAAAGCAAGTTTATTGCGAGATATTTGCACCCACGACCGGAGCCATCCAGCTGCGAAGACATATTACAGGGTGATTGGTCAAGGGGGGACTGAGAAAAAAGGGGGGTCCAAAAAAGTGTTTTCTCAATGCATTTTCCATAGGAAACTTTAGACAAGGCTACAGATCAAACTGCCAAACGGAATTACGTCAAATTTAGCAGGGAGAAAGGTCTTGGTCCAGAAAGCACGCTTTGTTGAAAATAGTCTGTTTTTTTACTGTTGTTCATTTTTTAACATTCTGTATTCTGTATGTATGACCATGTGTTCTCTGTCACTAGCGTGCATACCTCCAAACATGTTTATGTTTGAAGGTGCATTGCTCGTGGTACTGCCTTCGTTGAAGCACCTAGCAGTTGAATTCACTATTCAACTGTTATGCTTCTTTGAAGAAGGACGTACTCCCGGCACACTTTACAGCAGGTTGGACACCCAACACTGCTCCGACATCCCCTAGCAGGAGCTCCTTGTCCGCGAGAGAGAGGAAGAGAGAGAAAGAAAGAATGAGAGAGAGAGGAAGAGACAGAGAAAGAGAGAAAGAGTGTGAGTGACAGAAAGGAAGAGATGGAGAGGAAGAGTGAGTGTTGACACTATGGAAAAAATCCTCACAGCTCACCTTTCTGCCACCAGCGTGTGTTGAAGAGGGTCCACCATGTGCCGAAGAAATCTTCTCAGCCATTGTGTACATGCGGCGCAGCGGAGCTCAGAATTCAGTTAGAGTGTTGATTGCAGGATAGCCACGCATCATTGCAGGCCTGCTAGACAAAAAGCAAGATAAGATTGTGCATCATGCGTCAATCCAAGGAGAGAGAAAAAGAGAAAGAGAGAGAATGAAAGAGTGACAGGAAGAGAGAGAGAAAACAAAAGAAAGAGTGAGAGGAATACAGAGAGAAAGAGAGAAACAGTGAGAGTGAGAGGAAGAGAGAGAGAAAAAGAAAGAACGAGTGAGAGGAAGACAGAGAGAAAGAGAGAAAGAGTGAGAGAGACGAAGAGAGAGAGAAACAGTGAGAGAGAGGAAGACAGAGAGAGAAAGAGTGTAAGAAAGAGGACGAGAGAGAGAAAGAGAGAAACAGTGTGAGAGGAAGAGAGAGAAAAAAAGTGTGAAGGAGAGAAAGGAAGAGATGAAGAGGGACAGTGAGTGCCCATACTGTGGACAAAACCCTCACAGCTCACCTTTATGCCACCGCTGTGTCTCCAACCACGTGCTGGGATCCAGTGGAGCCCTCAAGCTCCCACATCTGAAACATAGTACAGAATTAGTAATGGCAGAGTATATACGACTGTGTACGCCTAAATCGCTGCGCCGCCGCTGCACACCTAGTCTGCCGCACCCCATCCACTCCCGCCGCCCAGACGTATTTGCCCACCGCTGCACACCCAGGCCTCAGTGCTCACCTTTTCGCAGACTGTGCACCCTCCACATCATGCAGTCGCACTCCGCATGCCTACAAGTGTTACATTTGGAGCTGCATCTTAATTTTTCCATGGCAGAGGACATACTAGTTCACCTATCATCAACACAGGTTGCACACCCGCTCAGTCCTTGCGGTGCCACTAACTCAGTGACCAGTGAGGCCACGCAAGTGGCGGTAGGCCCCCCTGTTCGATGGCTCAGGTCTACATGAGGTATCCGGACCACCGGGACGGGCCATCATAGTGCATGCTGTGGGAGCAACTCTAAAATGGCGTAGAGCACATATGCCCTGTCTTATTTATTGGTAGGGTCACATGTCCTGTGACGCCTGTGCTAGATGGGTGTGGTGTGGATGTATACCAGCCGTGAGGGAGTGGCTGTGGCATAATGACAACTAGACCTGTGCAGATCACTACAATGAAAATCTGGGCCATGTAGCATTGTTGTCATTTCCTGTAAGCTTAAGCAGAGTGGGCTGGCCTGGCGTATGCCAGTCCTGCGTGAGGCTGTGAAGAAAGACTCCGGAGCTATGGGCGTGGCTCCATCGTGAGCTGTATGAGGAATCAACTGATGCAGCACAGTTGCCTGATTGGGCTAGATCACGCACAATTGGGCTACATTTTTCCCGGTTGTGCGATGAAACTTTGGTTGGTGCTAGTTGCCAGATTAGAAATATATATACAGCGCTCTAGTAAACTAGTATGTTAAAGCACTTAATTAGACAAATATTTACTTGGTAGCCTGCTTGCTGCAACATCAATTCCAATGCATTCACCGCCTGCTTGACGATGTCCCTGCCCCTCCTTCCTTAAAGTAGCAATATTGGGCTATATTGGGCTACTTTTTGGTTGGCTTTGGGCTAGAGAATGCTGAAAAAATCTGGCAACACTGCGGGGTGTTCTTGTTGTAGTGCTCCCATCACCCGGGTCGCAAGCGTCAATGTGTCACTCTGTGAGCTAAGTCCCACAACATGGCCAACATGGAAGGTACGGGGAATCACTGACCCTACATGAAATGAAATGAAATTAAATTAAATGAAAGTGGCTTTTATATAGCGCATGGCTACCCGGGAGCATCCCAGCGCTGCGGAGTGTGACTAGAGGAGGATGCAGTTACGGGAATAGCCAGGTTTTCAGATGTTTGCGGAAGGTGAGGTGATTGGGTTCCTTGCGGATGAATAGAGGGAGGGCGTTCCAGAGCCTTGACGCATTGTATGAGAAGAGGCGTCCGCCCGTCCGTGCCTTTTTGATTCTGGGTGTGTCGGTCAGGAAGAGATCGTCTGAGCGCAGATTTCTGGTGGCTTTGTATGGTTTGATCAGGTTCTTGATGATCGGGGGCCCCTTGCCCTGCATATTTTTGTGTGTAATGCATAGGGCTTTAAAGTGTATTCTCTCCTGTATTGGGAGCCAGTGAAGTGTTTTTAGGGCGGGCTTGGCTGAGCAGCGTTTGCTTGTGTTAGTGAGAAGTCTTGCTGCTGAGTTCTGGACCATTTGGAGCCTGGCGACGACCGATATGGGGGCGCCTAAATATAAGGCATTACCGTAATCCAGCCGGGAGAGAACAAGCGACTGTATCAGGAGCTTTCTTGAGTGGTCGGGTAGGAGGGGCAGTATTTTACGTGTAGTTCGAAGGAGGCCATAACAGGTGGCAGCGGTTTTTCTGGCTTGGGTTCTGAAGGTGAGCTCGTGGTCGAGCCAGATGCCAAGGCTTTTTATTTATTTTTTTGCTGTGGGAGCTGGTCCCATGCAAGTGGGCCATAGCGAGTTGGGGTTGTGGATGGTTGGTTCCCGAGTAGCATGAGCTCTGTTTTTTCGCCATTGAGTTTAAGGTGTGAAGAACTCATCCAACTATGTACTTCTTTTAGGCAGGTGCACAGATTCGTCGAGGAGTGTTCCGACTGATTGAGTGCCACAATTAATTGTGTGTCATCTGCGTAAGTGACTATTTTGACTCCGAAGGGGGTTACTATCTCAGCCAGAGGGGACATATATACATTAAAAAGTTTGGGGCTTAGGGACGAGCCCTGGGGGACCCCGCATTGAAGCGGCACTGGTTGGGATCGGGTGTTGCCTTCGAACACTTGGAAGGTTCTTTCTTCCAAGAACTACTTCAGCCATGCTAGGGCTGTGCCAGTTACTCCTGCTTTTTCGAGACGGTGAGCCAGCGTACTGTGGTTCACCGTGTCGAAGGCTGCGCTTAGGTCCAGGAGGATAATGGCTGAGGATCCTCCGGAGTCTAAGATCTTTCTGGCCTGCTCCACTACTACTATTAGTGCGGTTTCTGTGCCCTGGCTGGGGCGGAAGCCAGTTTGAGAGGAGTGAAGCCTTCCGGAGGATTCAAGATGAACAGAGACATATTTCTCTGCAATCTTGCTGATTCCTGGGAGTAGGGAGATGGGGCGGTAGTTAGCCATCTCTGTGGGATCAAGGTGGGTTTTGTTTAGTGGGACCAGGCCCTGTGATAGAGAGGCATTGATTAGTTTAATGATGGGGAGGATAATGGTGGGTGTTACTAACTTCAGGATGTTGAGTGGAGCGGTGTCAAGCGTGGAACCGCTCTTTATTGAGTCTAGGATAGGGGGAAATAGATCTTCTGTGAGTGGTTTGAAAAATTCCAGGAGATGGGGAGCATCCTGAGAGATTGATATGTAGGGTTCGAGTTGAGGTTCGTTGTTATTGAGTGGAAGATGTTTAAGAATTTTTTGAATTTTGGTGTGGAAGAATTTTGCTAATTCTTCACATCGCAGGCCCGATGGGTCAGGGGGTGGAGGAGGATCGGGGACTATCAGGAGTTTGTGTACAATTTGGAAGGTTTCTCTAGCGGAGTTGGATGAGGAGAGGATTTTTTCCTCGTAGTATGCGGCTTGGGTTGATTTTATTGCCGTTTTATAGGCGGTGATAGAGGATCTGTATATGTTTTTTTTTCACAGGCATAGTCTTTTCTCCAAGCTCTTTCAAGCTTTTTGCAGTGTTGTTTTAGCTTTTGGAGTTCTGGGGTGAACCAAGGGAATTTGTTTGGTCTAGTTTTCTTTTGTATCTCTTTTTTTTGGAAGTACTAGGTCTAACGTATTCGCGATCCATGAGGAGAATTTTTGATTTGCGACTAAGGGGTCGGGGTCATGGACGGGTTCGGATGCTTCAAGTGCATGCGTCCATTCTTCTATATTTAGTTTTGGCCAGAGACGAGCTTGGGTACGGGATAATGGTTGATGTGTGCTTGTGATAAGTGGGTGCCAGAGGAGCGGGACTAGAAAATGGTCTGACCAAGGGAGGGGGGTGGGAGCCCTGCATTCTAGCTGAGTTATGTTGGAGAAAATTGGGTCGAGGAGGTGACCTTTGATGTGTGTTGCCTGATGGGTCTTCAGATGTAGCTGGTATGCTGCTAGATCTTGTGTGAGGTTGTCAGCTACGGTGGCTAATGGATCCTCAAAGTGGAGATTAAAATCTCCAAGGAGGTTAAAATTAGGTGAGATACTAGCAAGGGAGAAGACAGATTCCAGTAGGGAAGTGCGGAATAGGCCTTGTGCTCCGGGGGGGCGGTATATGAGGATGCCAGAAAAAGAGAGTAAGGGGGTAAATTCAATATTGAAATGGGCGTTTTCGCAGTCTAGGAGTGGGCTGTCCAGGAATCGGCAGAGAAAGTGGTCTTTAAAGATAATTGCAATCCCGCCGCCTTTGCTGCTGGTTCTGTCTAGGCACTGAATCAGGTATCTCGGGGTAGGGCCTGCACAATGTCAGGGTCTGAGCATGGGGTTAGCCATGTTTCAGTGAGAAACAGGACGTCAAAATCTGAGTCTTGTAATAATAGATTTATTTCTGAGGTGTGTTTTGGTAGGGAACGGCAGTTTAGTAGTGCCATTTTGAATGGATTCATTGAGTGGGGGGTAATACTCTCTGTGAGTTCAAACGGGCAGTGGGTGCATTTGTGATGTGAATTCTCAAGTGTGATGGAATGGGAGCATGAAGGCTTGGGGGTGTTTGATAAGTGGAGTAAGTGTTCCCTGGAGTATCGGAGGAGGGGGGAGGGAATGGAGGCATTGGGGCTGGCCCCTGGGCCCGGTCTGGCGCGGACGGACGCAGACGGGCTTGCCTTTGCCGCATCTTCGGCGCGCCGGCGGCGCGCCCGCTGCGCGCGTCCGCTGCGCGTCGAGGCGTGCATGGGTTTTTATGCGAATGGTTTGGCAGCTAGACCGCTAACCTTCACAGTACTGATTTGCAGCACTTCCGGTCTGCGTTATCCTTCCCTCCACTCAACCGGAACAATCCGTGGTGGACCGGGGAAGACACTGACCTGTGCTGTTGTGCAAGTGTGGTTGGGGACTGGGTAAGTGCTTTGTTTTAAAATTTGCTTCACCAAATATGCGGTGACAATTTAAAATACACAAAGTTACGTTTATGCAAGTGCAAGCAGATTCAAACTGTGAGCATCGCAATGTTTTCCACAAGTATTGTAAGTAAAAGGCAGTAATAGAATAACAGAATTAGGAGCCCTTTACCAGGTGCTCCGTTCGCTTCAGGGTTACCGTCTAATGTCCTCTAGAGCGTCCGCTGCGCGTCGAGGCGTGTATGGGTTTTCATGCGAATGGTTTGGCAGCTAGACCTCTAAACTTCACAGAACTGATTTGCAGCACTTCCGGTCTGCGTTATCCTTCCCTCCACTCAACCGGAACAATCCGTGGTGGACCGGGGAAGACGCTGACCTGTGCTGTTGTGCAAGTGTGGTTGGGGACTGGGTAAGTGCTTTGTTTTAAAATTGGCTTCACCAAATATGCGGCGACAATTTAAAATACACAAAGTTACGTTTATGCAAGTGCAAGCAGATTCAAACTGTGAGCATCGCAATGTTTTCCACAAGTATTGTAAGTAAAAGGCAGTGATAGAATAACAGAATTAGGAGCCCTTTACCAGGCGCTCCGTTCGCTTCAGGGTTACCGTCTAATGTCCTCTAGTGCGTCCGCTGCGCGTTGAGGCGTGCATGGGTTTTTATGCAAATGGTTTGGCAGCTAGACCGCTAACCTTCACAGTACTGATTTGCAGCACTTCCGGTCTGCGTTATCCTTCCCTCCACTCAACCGGAACAATCCGTGGTGGACCGGGGAAGACGCTGACCTGTGCTGTTGTGCAAGTGTGGTTGGGGACTGGGTAAGTGCTTTGTTTTAAAATTGGCTTCACCAAATATGCGGCGACAATTTCAAAATACACAAAGTTACGTTTATGCAAGTGCAAGCAGATTCGAACTGTGAGCATCGCAATGTTTTCCACAAGTATTGTAAGTAAAAGGCAGTGATAGAATAACAGAATTAGGAGCCCTTTACCAGGCGCTCCGTTCGCTTCAGGGTTACCGTCTAATGTCCTCTAGTGCGTCCGCATTGATCCACAGTTCCACACAAGAGGTGGACATGACACATCTGTGTGGATGTGAATATGTACATTCAGTGGAGTATTGCAGCTGTAGCAATACAGGGCCATTCAAAGTCCAAATTTCAGTTTTTGGGACATGGAGGGCAGCCAATTAGAGACAAGCTCGTTGTCGGAGTTAGGCTGCGCCAACATATGTACTTGTACCCACGCACTTATAAATTCACTATACACTCTTCTTGCAGTTCTCTAATTATCCAGTCTCTACGTACGTACTTGTACAATGACCGAGACAAAGTTACAAAACCAAAGTTTTCTCCCATTGTCAAAGGTAAGTTGGTTGCATACGCTGTCCAAAGCACAATGTAATGTGGTAGGGCCCAGGGGCAGCATGTTGCATACATAATGAACACACGGACACAGATAGATATTGGAACTGGGTACAGGCATGTGTGCTCAACTCCTTTCTATTACCAGGGGCACATGTCCAGTGACGTCTGTGCTGGAAGCATGTGAGGTGAGTGTAAGCCAGCCCTACGGGAATGATTGGTGCTGGCAACAAGTACAACAGTAATCATTGGATCAGACACAGAGATTCAATCATAAAGGGTCAATGATTTGTGCTGCACTAAGGTAGGGACACCAGATGTGGCATGATACACAAAAGATTCTATCATAAAGGGTCCATGACTTGTAGTACACTGAGGTAGCGGCACCAGATGTGAAATTATACACAAAATATTGTATCATAAAGGGTCCATGAGTTGTGCTGCATTGAGATAGGGGCATTAGAAGCATTCAGCGTGTGCGCAGCCAGCCATGATGCGTGGTCCGGGCGGGCTGCTCTGGGAGAAATGTCTCTTCCCTACTGGACTGTGTAATCTGCAATTGCGACTCGATCTGAATTGTGAGCCCTGCAGTCCACAATGTAGATGGAGGGCAGTAGTCAGCACAGACATCGAGGAATGCTTTTTGTCACTTCCTCTTGACAAAATCCGAGGACATAGATTACAATTCTGTCTGCAATTAATAAATCATGTCTCAATTTGAATTGTGAGCTGTGCTGACTGCAGTGTAGGTAACAAAAGATGAAATATGTATGGAATACATTGTCGAAATGTGTAGGTTTCGGGGACATTATAGTTAGTTGCCTACTGGGATCTGGAATTAAAGAATCAAGACTGAATTTGAACTGTGAGCTCTGCTGGCCGCAGTGTAGACAGCCATTCAGTGTTTGTTTGGACTTGCAAGATGAATTTGGTAATTGTACTAAATCTATAATTCATATAAAAAAGTACTTGAAGCAAGGATACTAAAAGGATAATATTTAGGTTTCGAAGACGTTGTAGTTAGCTGCTTACTGGACTCTGGAATTAATGAATAAAGACTCAATTTTAATTGTGAGCCCTGCTGACCGCAGTGTAGGCCAGGGGCAGCGGTCAGTAAGGGCCCACAGCCACGCGGCGTTCAGTTGTGCTGCACAGTTATTGGCAATTCAGCGTGTGTGCAGCCAGCGATGATAAGTGGTGCACTGAGTTAGTGGCACCTGAAGTGACCATCATGTGCAGAGCCTGCGATGATGCGTAGTCCGGGCGGGCTGCACTGGTAGCAATGTCTTTTGTCTAATGAATTCTGCCTCAGTAAGGCCACTTGGTGATGACTTTTGGTGCACTGAGTTAGTGGCACCTGAAGCACTCAGCGTGTACGCACCCTGCGATGATGCATGGTCCGGGCAGGCCGCACTGGTAGCAATGTCTTTTGTCTAATGAATTCTGCCTTAATAAGGCTACGTGGCAATGACTTGTGGTACAGTGAGTTAGTGGCACCTGAAGCAACCAGCGTGTGCCCACCCTTCGATGATGCGTGGTTCGGGCGGGCCGCACTGGTAGAAATGTCTTTTGTCTAATGAATTTTGCCTTAATAAGTCTACGTGGCGATGACTTGTGGTGCAGTGAGTTAGTGGAACCTGAAGCACTCAGCGTGGGCGCACCCTGCGATGATGCGTGGTCCGGGCGGGCCGCACTGGTAGCAATGTCTTTTGTCTAATGAATTCTGCCTCAGTAAGGCCACGTGGCGATGATTTGTGGTGCACTGAGTTAGTGGCACCTGAAACACTCAGCGTGTATGCACCCTACGATGATGCGTGGTCCGGGCAGGCCGCACTGGTAGCAATGTCTTTTGTCTAATGAATTCTGCCTTAATAAGGCTACGTGGCAATGACTTGTGGTGCAGTGAGTTAGTGGCACCTGAAGCAACCAGCGTGTGCCCACCCTGCGATGATGAGTGGTTCGGGTGGGCCGCACTGGTAGAAATGTCTTTTGTCTAATGAATTCTGCCTCAGTAAGGCAACGTGGCGGTGACTTGTGGTGCACTGAGTTAGTGGCACCTGAAGCACTCAGCATGTGTGCACCCTGCCATGATGCGTGGTCCGGGCGGGCCACACTGGGAGCAATGTGTCTTGCCTGCGTCATCTGCAATCGCAACTCCATCTGAATTGTAAGTCCTGGTGTTCGCCATGTAGATCGAAGGCAGTAGTGTGTACAGACGTAAATCTGCAGTGCTGTGCAGCTGTGTTCGCAGGGGGCTTGTGTCGGGGAGGTCCGCGGTCATGGTGGCAGCCACGTGGCAGGGTGAGGGCCTACGCTCTGGCAGATGCGTTGGCCTTCACACAAGTGAATCACGCCCAGAGCCCCGGCCTATTTATTCACACTTCTACGCTGGAGTGGCGTACGTTGGACCAGCCCACTGTGCTTCCGCTTACAGGGTACGACGACACAGGTACATGACCAAGATCTTCCCCACTGCCTGAGGTAACATGGTTGCGTCCACTGTCCAAAACACTACCAGCACCAGCAGTATATGTACACATGGAGAGGTTTGTGCTCTGCATAGTGAGGTCTGTCCAGCACATCACCGCTGCACTTGGTATTGTGTGCATTATTATTGGTGGGTGACTTGCGTCCTTCACACATGTTTGATTGCCACATCTTGCAACATTCAGCTATTGTGTGGCTGAGAAGCCATGCCGTTTTTGGAAGGTTCGCTGTTGTGTTGTGCGCTGCCTCGCTGGTAGTGGGGGGGTGGTCCGGGGCGAGGTCCTGAGGGTGGTGGCAGTGGGTTTTGTGGCCTTCTTGGGTGTGGGAGGTGCATGATCAGTAGCTCTATCACATGTGTTGGTCTTCAGATGTGATTCTGGGCTGGGCTCCCTTTCACACTGTAGGTAGTCACCTTACTTTACACCAGTAAAAGACAGATGTTACATTCCTACTGCTAACGCAGCTTATTGCCTGTTTTTGGATCGCACCGCAGATTTGACTGCTCGTTGAAAATATCAGGAAGTGGTGTTTTCGTGTTATTTTTGCATAGGAACACCTACATATTATTAGCGTTAGTTGTTGCTCTCATTTGTGGTGATTTTTTTGGGCGGAAGCTATCGCTGGAAAACTGGCGATGTCGGCTGTTTTCACAAGGTTGAGAATGGAATGATAATTTAAAATCACTGAAAAAACTATAGATTTAATGAACGATATAATTAGAAATTAGCATTTAAAAAACCTTTGAAATTCACTAAAAAAACCCTAGGTTTCAGGGACTTTATCGTTACAAATTATCATTTAAAAAACCTTTGAAATTCACTGAAAAAAAGCATAGGTTTTAGGGACGTTACAGTTAGTTGCACATTTCACTCGTACAAAACCATAGAAATTCGGCCATTATAGTTAGTTGAGCTAACTATAACTCACGCCCCAGCAATGCACTGCTGATGACGTCACATATTACATCATTCATGACATGGTCAGTGACATCACTGATGACATCATCAACGTGAAAATCTGATGCACCTCCTCATACCTTAATAAAACCTTTGATACACCCACTCTAAAATACAGACTACCCTTTTTGAAACAATAGAGACACCAATACCAGTTACTACGTATGCACGCACTGATTCCTAGGTCTACACACACATCCACTCATTCACTCCTACAGTCTCTCATACATGCAGTGACTCATCAATACAACACTATTATAGGCATTCATACACTTATACAAACACTCACACACCCCCACTCATCCAGAGTTACTCACACATCTAGTCAGTCATGCAAAGAATGAATCACACTTCTATTTACTCAGCTATACAGTTATACACACACAGCCTCACTTATTCATAGTGATACTAACATATACTTACTCTCTTATACAATCACTGATAGAAGTACACACTCATCCATACAGCACTCTCACAATCACTGACTCTCACGTATAGTCATTTATATACTCCAACTCTCTCATGCACTGTGTTCTATGTATGTAGTTACTTGGACATGTAGCACTGAGATATCCATTCACTCACCAACACACCCATACACACACTCACCTATCCATACAACTGTTTCCACATGCAGTCTTGAACCCATACACCCAGTGAATAAAGAACTCACACATCTATGCACAAAGTCACACACCTCCCACCCACCCACACACACACTCAGGCGCCCATACAAATACTCAAGCAACCAATCAATAACCCATGTAGACACTCATGTAGCTACTCATCAACCAATGCAGCAGCTTACACAGCAATATACAGACTGATACAGACATTCACACAGTTTAGTCACTAACCCATGAATTCAGTAAGACACATTTAATCACTCACTTATACAGTCAGTCACGCACCTACTAAATTCTCCATTCACACACTGAAACACCCACTCATTCTTCAATATACCTTGGCCAGTAGATTTATAAAACATATTTGAACTTTACAGAAACACACAATCACTGGATGATGTCATCAGTGATGTCATCAGTGATGCCATTTGAAATGCCATCAGTGATGTCACTGACCATGTCATGAATGATGTAATATGTGAGGTCATCAGCAGTGCATTGCGGGGGCATGAGTTATAGTTAGCTCAACTAACTATAACGGCCGAATTTCTATGGTTTTGTACGAGTGAAATGTGCAACTAACTATAACGTCCCTGAAACCTATGGGTTTTTTCAGTGAATATATATATGTATATATATATATATATATATATATATATATATATGTGTGTGTGTGTGTGTGTTCCCGAGTGGTATTCACCACTAGGTAGTTAGAGTTAGGTCAGCATTTCCCTAGGAAATACATTTTTTGTGTTGCCAATAAGTTTGGCAATGTTTGATGAAACTTCACCAAACTTTTTATTTTAAAGTTTCTTTTGTGTCTAGTTTGTGCATGGAAAGATTTGGAGTAATCAAATGGGTGGCAAGAAAAAGGGGGTCCAAAATGCAAAAGCCCCATGCATTTTCAATTTTTTTTAAGAAGCACTACCGCTGAAACTGCTGAAAGGAATTACAACAAATTTGGCAGGAAGCTAGGTCTTGGTTTGCAGAATTTGCTTTTTTGTTAATCTAATAAGTTGTTTTTGAGAAATTAGGCACCAAATGTTTTTGTATATCTGGATGGTTGGATTCGAGGGACTCTCATGAGAGTCTTGCAAACCCAATTAAAAAAAAAAATACCGTGTTCTGATTGTGCCATGGAGCTTTTTTCCCCTTGGGCCACTTTGCTCCCATGGGATACATGCTCCCAAAGGAGCAAGTGCTCTGATTGGCTGCCAGCAACATGCGATAAATGTTGTGGCCAACCATTACAGGACTCAGAGATTTAGTCCTGAAATTTACAAAAATAATATGAGGATGCAGGGTAGGGATATCCTGCCCCCCTGGCCCTTTAATGGGGGCCCAGATGACCCCCCTGGGGTACAAATACAAAAGGATTAGCAGTTTTTAATGTGATTCAGCAGGAGTCCAGCAAAAATTGCAGAAAACCCCCAAAATGACAGCTATCATTTTTTATTCATGTATGTGGAGGGGATTTCCAATCTCTGAGCCTAATTTGAGCCCAGGGGTCCCCATCCCCTAAACCTGTATGTTATTGAAGGGGAAGGGGTGTGTATGGACCCCCTCCCTAAGCCATTTTTGGCCCCAAGGATTCTATCCTCCTAGGCTCAATATATTGATAAAGTGGAAAAAGGCCATGTAGCCCCCATCATGAGTCATAAAATGGCACTTTAATTAAAAGGGAGGGAAGCCAGTCTCCCTCCCTGAGCCTTTAGTGGCTCCGGGACCCATCCCTAAGGGTTGGCTCACTTACTGTGTCCAGGGGAGTCCACCTTCTGCACACAGTAGTTTCTCTGCCTGCATGGGCAGAGAAACGTTTTGCTCCCATCTGGCAGGAGCATTTTTAAATCTTCCACCAAATGGGAGCAAACGCTGTGTGCCCCCAGTAGGTGGGAGATTTACAAATGCTCCTGCCAGCTGGGATCTGGCTTGCATTCTGTTTTCCTGCCTGCACTTATGTGGGAAGGGAAACAGAACACATATTGCTCCCATCTGGAGGCAAAAGACACACAAATGATTGACGGAATGCAGAGCAAATCAAGCATTCACTCCCAGTCAATAAATCTGGGTTAAATCTATCATACCTTTGCTCACCATGCCACCCCAGTTTAGACCCAGCCATATACAAATCAGTCTTGGCCCTGTGCCTCATGGGAACTGCCCAGCCCAAACTGCCAAGCCGGGTCCTCCCTGGACCGGAAACAAGCATCCTGAGACCGGTTTCGGGGGATCACCCCTCATCAGCCAGGCTAGTTTGAATCCGTTGGCACAGTGAGACCTGAACCCACATCTTGCTTACTTTGCCACTGGATTCAAGCTAGCATGGCTGGTGAGGGGTGTTCCCATGAGGCACAGGGTCAAGACTGATTTGCATATGGCTGGGTCTGAACTGGGGTGGGGAAGTGAGCTAAAGAACGATGATGGATTCAACCCAGATCTGTGACTGGGGGTGAGTGTCTGAAAAGATTTAGCGCTCCGTCCATCATTTCCTTGTGTTTGCTTCATTCACCCTAAGTTGGAAGGGAATGCCCAGACATGGGTCCCTTGCTCAGTTTGCCATCGGATTTGAGCTAGCCTGGCTGCTGAGGGGTGTTACCCCAAAACCTGTCCCAGGATGCTGGTTAACGGTCCAGGAAAGACCTGGCTTGGCAGTTCGGCTAGACTGTTCCCATGAGGCACATGGTCAAGACTGATTTGCATATAGCTGGGTCTGAACTGGGGTGGCAAAGTGAGCTAAAGTAAGATGATTGGATGTTTGAAAAGTTTCAGTGCTCCGTCCATCGTTTCTTTGTGCTTACCCCATCTGGTGGCAGCAGCATAAATAGCTACTACAACTGGGTAGGCGCAATGCTGTCCCATGCACCATGCAGGGAGCTGCTGGGGTCCCTGGGACCTTGGGGCTCCCCTTGCATTCCCAAACGTGTGCTTGGTGGGGACTCTGGGTGGGCATCGGGAACCCACTTATGTGTAATACAAGGGATGGGTCCCCTGGACCAAAATAGGCTTGGGGAGACATGCAGCCCGCCTCCCCTTTAAAAAAATGCACAGAGTCCCCGGGGCCTGAGAAGACTTGGGGAGGGAGGCCACACAGCCGCCTCCCCTTTATCATGTACTGTGGCCCCAGTAATATTATCCCCGAGGCACAATAAGGCTCGGGAAGGGGGGGCACATGCCCCCCTTTATAATGTAATGCAGCCCCAGGGAATGGGGTCCTTGGGGACTTATAAGGCTCAGGGAGGGGGGCCAGCCACCCCTTCCTTATTTTATTGAATGTGCCTGCATGTAATGAAATGAAATGAAATGAAATTATATGAAATGTAGACTTATAAAGCGCAAATTGCTGCCCTGAGGCGTCCAAGCGCTACCTGGAAAATGTAGTCAATTGTCAGAGGCAGTCAGCTGGGGGTTAGTTATGGACATTAAAAAGAAAGGTCTTTAATTGCTTACGGAAAGAGAGCAGATTAGGGTTAGACCTGAGTTGAAGGGGGAGGAGGTTCCATGATTTGGCGGCATTATAGGAGAACATCCTGCCACCAGCTCTCGCTCTCCTGATTCTGGGAACTGTAGCCAAAAAGGCCTGGCCGGAGCGAAGGTGTTTCCTGGGGTGGTACTGTGTGACTAATTCACGGCTAATTGCCGGGCCTTTAATGCCAGAAGGCTTGATGGGATATGCACATTGCCTTAAAGGCAATTCTTTGCCGAACCGGAAGCCAATGCAGGCTACTCAGCCCAGGTTTGGCTGACAGTCTCCGTGGCAGCTGGAGCAATGTGCGAGCAGAGCAGTTTTGAACAATCTGCAGCTTGCGCAGTGTGTAGTCGGGGGCACCGAGATACAAGGCGTTGTTGAAGTCCAGATGAGACTGGATCAGGCCTTGGACAGCAACTTGCCTGGCCTCCATAGGTAGAAGTGGGAGCACTTTTTTCAGCATCCTGAGGAGGCCAAAACAAGTTGCAGAAAGCCTGATGGCCTGGGTGTCAAAGGTTAAGGCTTTATCCAGCCATACCCCCAAGCTTTTTATGTTGTCCTTGGGTACAGGAGGGGAGCCTAGGCATGGAGGCCAGAGGGAGTCAAAATGCGTTGGAACAGCGGGGCCCATGAGCATCAGCTCAGTTTTATCCCCATTAAGCTTAAGGGAAGATCTCGTCATCCAGCTTTTTACTTCCTCCAAACATTTCCTTAGTCCCATTTGTGCAGATTGGCCGTCCTCCTGTGCCAGGGATACCACTAGCTGGGTGTCGTCCGCATATGAAATTATCTTAATACCAAACGGACGAACAACCTCAGCCAGTGGTCTCATATAGATGTTAAATAACGCAGGGCTTAAAGAAGAGCCCTGCGGAACCCCACAGCTCAGGGGTTTGCTAGAGGAGACTGTATTTCCCTCAAAGATCTGAAAGGACCTGTTGCTCAGAAAGGATTTGAGCCAGAGTATTGCCCTGCCTGAGATTCCAACCTCAGAAAGGCGACACAACAGCACATCGTGACTAACCGTATCGAATGCTGCGCTCAAATCGAGGAGGACCACTGCCACTGACCCCCCTCGATCCAAGATCCTTCTGGTTTCCTCGGTGACAGCTAATAAGGCAGTCTCCGTCCCATGTCTAGGTCGAAAGCCCGTTTGGGTGGCATCCAGCAGCTGGTTATTCTCCAGAAAATCCATCAGGTGTGTATTGATGTGCTTCTCTAGAATTTTACTCACCCAGGGAAGCAGGGAGATGTGGCGGTAGTTGCTAAAGTCGCCAGGGTCAAGGTTCGGTTTCTTCAGCAGTGCACGCACCATAGCCTGCTTCCAGGGGAGTGGAACTATGCCGGAGGTAATAGAGGCATTGAGGAGATTCCCGATAGTGGGGAGAACAACCTGAATTACCGAGATCATTGCCTCTGGTGGGGCTGGATCACATGGTGACCCTGATTTTACTTGGCGAGCTAGAGATTCCAGGGAGTCCTGATCTAACAAGGGAACACTTTCCAAGGTTGCCGTGGGTTGAGGGGGAGCCTCCACCGGACTTGGCCATGTATGAGCTGCGGGGTTAATATCCATGGCAGGAAATGAGGAGTAAATTTGGAGGACTTTTTGATGGAAAAATTCTGCCAGGTCGTTACAGTGAACTAACGTTTTACATGGATGCGTAGGGGGTGGTGGAGGTTTTGTGAGGCTCTTTACTATCTGAAAGATTTCTTTAGGTTTAGATTTTGCCCGCATGATTTGTGTAGAGAAATAGGTTGCTTGGGCAGTTTTTACCTCATCTTTGTAGGCTCTAATCGCCTCTCTATATTGGATTTTATCGTCCAAGGAGAAATCCAGACGCCACCGTCTTTCTAGTTTCCTGCAGTGCCGTTTTTTCTCCCTGAGTTCCTTAGAAAACCAGGGGGCAGTTTTTTGTGAACGCTTCGTAGTGATTTTGCGGAGGGGGAGTGTAGCCTCCAGAGAATTCGAGATCCACTCTTCATAGTCCTGATTAGCTGCGCAGGGATCCACGTTAGGGGGGGACGGGAGGTAATAAGGCTGTTGGACCAAGACTCCACTGTCCCCCATACAGCTCAGCCAGAGCCTGAGGTACCGACGGAGAGGGTAGGGCCTCCTATACCTGAGTTGGGACCGGGTGAGGTGAGGTATAATCCTCATACAAAACAGGGGTCAATACGAAGGAACAATGTCATATAAGGTTGTATTTATTCCAACTTTATAGTTTTCTATTCACTTTTTCACTTTTTTCACTCAATTGTGAATTGTAGATGCAGTAGCTATACAGTTTGTTGTTAAGGTCCTGAAGAAAGCCTATGACCAACAGTTACATCAGGCTGAAACATGTCGACCACACTGTGAGGCAGCCTATTTGTTCCAAACTGCTTTTTACACGTTTTTTAATTACATTTCAAACTAAACCACATTGGATGATGTCAACAGTGATGTCATCAGTGATGTCATTTGAGATATCCCCAGTGATGTCATCAGTGATGTCACTGACCATGTCATGAATGATGTAATATGTGACATCATCAGCAGTGCATTGCCGGCGCGCAAGTTATAGTTGGCAGAACTAACTCTAACAGAGGAATTTCTATGGTTTTGTACGAGTGAAATGTCCAGCTAACTATAACACCCCTGAAACCTATGTTTTTTTCTGTGAATTTCTAAGGTTTTTTAAATGCTAATTTCTAACTATAATGTCTCTGAAACCTATGTTTTTTTCAGTGAATTTCAAAGCTTTTTTAAATGCTAATTTCTAACTATAACGTCTCTGAAACCTATGGTTTTTTCAGTGAATTTCAAAGGTTTTTTAAATCCCAATTTTTAAGTGTAATAGTAGTTATGCCTATTTTTTGTACTGATTTTCTACAGTTTTTTAACTGTTTATGCATAAATATTTTATTAATTAAATAACATTATATATTTTTCTGAATATTGCAAAAAAAAATAAAAAGTGAAAACTGAAATATTGTTTAATTTGTTTGTTTTATTTTTTTATTTTGATATAGTTATAATATTTTCTTTTTTCTTTTCCCAATTTTTTTCGGAGTCGCGCACCCAAAGCGTACACATCACGGTGGGTGCGCGGATTCTAGCTGCCATTTTAGAAAAGACGTGAAGGATCCGCGTACGGTGTGCGACGGCTGAGTGTTTTTCAGTTACATCATATACATTTAATATTACGTGATGTGCGCGATTGGTATGCGACCAGTCTACGACTCCTGCTCCCACGCATTCGCGACACATGCGCATTATGGTATGCGATGCTTGCGCAGTGGCGGATCCCGCATGACGTCAAATACGTGCTGGGGCACGCTGGGTGCGCGACTCCCGCAAAAAAATGTATGTTCTAAAATATGTATGTGTCTTTAATATACATATTTCTAAGATATTCATAAAAAGAATATATTTGTACTTATAGTAAACTTATATTATTTTAAAATATATTTTCGCGAAGTCGCATCGGAGTGCGCGGATCCCATGTGACCTCAAAAAAAAAGATTTCATTGGTTCATAACATTTCCCACTGTAACTATTGAAGGGCCCCACCCATTTTAATTATTCTTGTTGGAGAATCTTTAGAGAGACATCTCTTTTCCTACAAGAACCATTTTTGCTTGTTTTTTTGGTGTTTTTCAAAAAAT
Source organism: Triturus cristatus (assembly GCF_964204655.1). Lineage (NCBI taxonomy): Eukaryota > Metazoa > Chordata > Amphibia > Caudata > Salamandridae > Triturus > Triturus cristatus. The sequence goes on from NC_140581.1 coordinate 1,139,908,021, forward strand.
ATCAAACAAAATGGCATCTGGACAGCAGCAGCAGGAGGAAGTATCTTCTGAAGAATTCTTGCAGGAGGCACCACGTCCACAGAGGCCGGAATCTGTTGTGTGGAAATTCTTCACTTTCCCACCTGGAGAGAAGAAAGTAAATGCGAGAAAGGTGACGTGCAAAATTTGTGACCGAGTCCTGTCAAGAGGCAGTGAAAAAAAATACTCTTTTGGCACTGCTTCTATGTACAAGCATCTCCGGACCACACATCCTCTCGATCTTGCTCCAGGGGAAATGAGGCGAGCTGCTTTGAACCCCTCACCTGCTGTGGCAAGTACGTCTGGAGTGTCCTCAGGACCACCTGCAATGGACATTAGGCCAGAATTTGCCTTTCTCGAGCAACACTGCGTGAAGTGTAAGAAACTTATATGCTTCGGTGAACAGTCGGTGCATGCAGTTTGTGCTGCGCAACGCAATAATTTTTTTTTGTTTTTGTTTTCAGAATGATAAGTAATTCCAAAAGTTTCCTGTTTTATTCATTTTTGTTCACTTTTTTAAAAAACACCCCAAAAAATACACAATTGTTAAAAAAAATACAAAAGAAAAATGATTGTACCTACACTTGTGTTAGTGGCTAGGCCATTCCTTAAGTATATGACTAATAACTGGAGTAATTTCAGTGCTGCAAAGAGAGTGCATGCTAAATGTATTAGTGCTTATTAGGTATTGGCAGAGTGATAGGATACATAGATAGTGCTGGATGGATGAATGGAGAACTGCATGGGACAGACAGAAGTATTCCTAGACTGTATAGGTACTAACTGAGTATTTAAAAGACTGTTTCAATGCTACATAGCTGATTAGAGGTCGGCATGCATAGTGCACAGAATATTGTAGCTGTACTAGTTTTTCTGGCTAGGCCATTCCTTAGGTACATGACTAGTAACTAGAATTAGTGCTGGATGGGTGATTGGAGAAATACATGGCACAGGCAGAAGGATTCCAACACTGCATAGGTATTAACAGGGTATTTAGAAGAGTGTATCATTAGTATGTAGCTTGTTAGAGATCTGCATGCATAGTGTACAAAACATTGTACCTGTACTTGGGTTAGTGGCTAGGCCATTCCTTAAGTATATGACTAATAACTAAATTTATATGTCCTTAGGTATTGGCAGAGTGATAGGATACGCACATAGTGCTGGATGAGTGAATGGCCAAGTGCATGGGACAGACAGTAGGATTCCTAGACTGCATAGGTACTAACTGAGTATTTAAAAGACTGTATCAATGCTATAAAGCTGATTAGAGGTCTGCATACATAGTGCACAGAATATTGTAGCTGTACTAGTATTGGTGTGTCTATGGTTTCGAGAATGGTAGTGTCAGGACTGTCAGACCGTATTTATCTTACAAGCGTTCTGTGGTAAAAAAACCCCTCTCATCCTATCATCTAAGCACAAGGCAGAAAACTGATTCCATCCAAAATGGCCGCAGGGTGGGTCGCGCGAATTGCAGGTTAGCGCTCTAGTTTTCTTTTTCCAATCAGTGAGATCCAGGTGTCAAGCCTGAGGAGCGGCGCACTTCACTGAAGTATCTGAGGAGAGAAGTTGGAAACCAGAGAGCGACGCGCAGTGTTGAGGGAAGAATTTTTGTCGCGTTTTTTCTTAGATATAGCGAAACAACAGAGTTGCTGATTCATGACAATTCAAGTAAGACTGTGACATTTTGTGAAACACAAATTGAAGAGTAATTAAGGAACCGGTATGGTGCTACTTTTCTGGCAAGCGCCCTGTACAAGTGTAAATAGACTGATAAGAAGAATGTTACCACAGCGAAGAGACATTACATTGTGGTAGCGTCACTAAAAGAATTGTGTTCACGCCTGACAGGAATTATACTTAGTGTAAATATCATAAATACAAGGCAATATAAGGAACTAGGTGTGGAGAAAAAGTAATGAACATTGGAGCGGAGTACTTATTCCCTTAACAGGAGGTTAACTGAAAACTAGTCAATAACAGCGCTAGGCATACGAAGGGAAACTCTTTCCACATAAAGAAAATAGCGAGTACAAGCAGCAAAAGAAATTCCACTTACCTTAGAGACTCCAGTTCAAGGCATCCTTCAGGAAGATAACTGGTGAGGAAAACTGAGGGAAAGACAAGAAAGAAAGCGTAGTAAATGTAAGGTAACTAGCTAATAATTGTGATGTTTTAGTTTACAGTACCAGAAGGAAGGCATACTTAAGGCACGAAAGAAATACACGAAGAGAGGCATTGGTCACTCACAGACAGGGTAGGTTTACAGAATGAAAAAACATATATACCCAAATTAGTAATAAAGCTAAGATATCATTTTAAGGCTAACGTGAAAATTTGCTTTCAGTGCGTCTACCAGTCTACCAGAAGAAAAGCTGAAGATAGAAAGACGTCCTGGCTAGCGAAAGAAGAACTGCTGAGTGGCTGTCTCTTCTCTGTCCCATCCCCATTCCCCCATTGGGTTTCTTCAGCGGCGCGTATACCAAGCGGCCGCTGGGAAGACCAAGGGAGGCACTGGGAACTTGCGACGTTTTGCTCCTGTGTGTAGAGAAGAGCACAGATCTGACAGGTAGTCTGTATTTTAGGGTGTGAGGAGGTGCATCAGATGATCACGTGGATGATGTCATCAGTGATGTCATTTGAGATGTCATCAGTGATGTCACTGACCATGTCATGAGTGATATAATATGTGACGTCATCAGCACTGCATTACGGGGGCGCAAGTTATAGTTAGCACAACTAACTATAACGGCCGAATTTTTCTTGTTTTGTACGAGTGAAATGTCCAACTAACTATGACCATCCATGAAACCTGTGGTTTTTTCAGTGAATTTCTGAGTTTATTTAAATGCTAATTTCTAACTATAATGTCCCTGAAACTTGTGTTTTTTTCAGTGAATTTTATATATATGTATTTAATCTCCTCTCACTCTTACAAGGAAGGAATCAGCACTCAGGTTGTAGTTTGGAAGTATTTAATCTGCAAAGGACGTGATCCACGAGTTTCGGCTCGTCCGAACCTTGATAACGATACAAGACGTCATTGTAGCATCCTTATTTAAATGTACAAATACCTCCAGTTGCCAACATTAACAAAGGACTACATATTACTTTAATCCAAAAAGCTGGCGGCCTTATTGGCCTGGTCATGGTGTAAAAATTCAGGAATTGATACAATAAAGAAAAGAAAACAAGTGTTAATATGCACATAATGTCATTTCAGCATATCTTGCCCCATGACCGCCATACCTGTATGTTCGTCAATGTGACTTATTCATAATAAACATACTTAGGATTGCAAACATCAGCATAAACAATGGACTACACATCACTTTAAAGTGAAAGGCTATCGGCCATATTAATCTGGGCACGTTGCGTATTATAATGGTTCATACACGAAAGAAAAGAAAAAAAAGGGGTGTTAATATACACACACTATCCCTAAATAAAGTTCTATCGATTATAGTTCTATTCCATTCACAGCTCATTTGAGATGTCATGAGTGATGTCATGAGTGATGTAACTGACCATGTCATGAATGATGTAATGTCTGAGGTCATTAGCAGTACATTGCGGGGGCAAAAGTTATAGTTAGCTCACGTAACTATAACTGCTGAATTTCACTGGTTGTGTATGAGTGAAATCTGAGTCTAACTATACCGTCCCTGTAATCTTGGATTTTTTCTGAAAATTTCTAGTTTTTTTAACGCTAAGTAAGATGCATATCACAATGGATGGTGGGGGGTTGAAAGCAGGGCTTGGCATTGTGCTGCCCCCACCCAAGCTTGCTGCTCCTGCCTTCCCTCCTCCTAGCCATCCATTGTCCAAGTCCATGTCCCTGCTCCCTTATTACAGCCCTGTGTGGCCATTTTTCTGCCACTTCCCGCATTCTCTGAACAGTTAGCTTGCTGACCCATCCACCTCCTCCGTATCCTCTGTTGTCTGAATCCATGGACTAGTCTCCTCCCTCCTGCCATGAATTGTCTGATGTGCTGCCACTGCCCTCCATTTAGCAGATGTACCAGTCCACTCCTCCTGCCCTCCATTACCCAATTCTATGCCCCACCATTGACCTCCTGCTTAGCCTCTGTGCTTAGCTTGCTGCCCCTATTCTCCTTCCCCCTGCCCTCCGATGTCTTTGTGCATGCCCACGCTCCATCCTTTTTGCCCACCATGTTCCATGGACCTGCCCCTCCTATCTACTCAGTGTTCTGTTGAGCTGCCACTCCCCTCCCACCTGCCTGAAACCTGTCCCTGCCACCTCCACCCTGCCTGTCCACATTCCATGCCCCTATCCCCTTCCTCCTGTCCTCCTGTCCTCCTGTCCTCCATTTTACTGCCACACCCTTCTGCCCTCCCTGGTCTGTCGTGCTGCAACTGCTCCTCCTGCCTGCCCTGCGTGGTCTGTTGTGAGGCCCCTTCCTCTGAACTATCTTGTCTGTGCCCAGGTCCTGACCCTACCTTCTATCCTCCATGGTCCTTTGTGCATGCCCCTGCACCCTCCTTCTTGCCCTTCATAGCCAATGTGCTGCCACTAACCCTCCCACTTGCCATGCATGGTCTTCTGTGCTGCCACGGCCCCTCCCACCTTCACTGTGTGGTCAGCTAGCTGCCCCTGACCCCCTCCCACCTTCCCTCCATGGTCTGTGTGTATGCCATTATAGTCTCACTGTTGTTCTCCATTGTGTTTCTTGCTTCTAGGGCCCATCCTGCCTGACGTCCATGGTCATCTTGCTGCTCCTGCCCTGCCCCCTTGCCCCCAGCCCTCTGTTTCAATGTGCAGACCCCTATTCCCTCCCTCCTGGCTTGTCTGTTCCATTGTAATGCCCCTGATCCGTCCCTCCTGCCCTTTATGGTCTGTTATGCTGCAGCTTTCTCTCCTGTCTGTCCATTATGGTCAGCTAGCTACCATTGCCTCTTTCCCCTCTGTTCTCTGTTGTCCATGCGCATGGTCCTGTGCCCTCCCTATTGCTTTCTATGCATTGTTGTGCTGCACTCCCGTCCCGTATGCCCTGTGTGGTGTATTGTTCTACTGCAAACCCTGATGCCTGCCCTGTAGGGTCAGTTTGGTGCACCTCTCCATGTCCCTCCTGTCCTCTGTCATTCGAGTCCATGTCCCTACCCCAATTCCTCCTGCTTTCCATGATCCAATGTACCATACTTGCTAACATTTTTAACTTGGTAAGAGGGAGAGTTTGAAAAAAAACTGGGGTATTGATTTTCCCCTTTGACTTACATTGAAAAAGAGGAGATTGTAGACAGGAGACAGATCAAATAAAGCCCATTTGGGCTTAAAAACATTGGACATTTCCTGGCTGAATCGGGTCTGTTGGTATGTATGGTTGTACTACCAGTGTCTCTTCCCTCTGCCCACAATGGTCTATTATTTTGCCACAGCCTCTCTTGCCAGTCCTGTAATGTTGGTTTGTTGCCCCTGCCCCACTTTCCACTGCCCTCCATAGTCAGTTGTGCTGCCACTGCCCTTCCTGCCTGCCCAGTGTGGTCAAATTGCTGCCTCCGCACCCTCCTACCTGCCTTCAATGTTCAGAGTCTGTGCTCCTGGCCTCTGCCTCTCAACAGTATCCTAATGAACAACTAGATTGCTAACATTCTATATTTATTACAAAAGTGTGGAACGCCTGACGTCATCTTGATGTAATCAAAACCGTAATACCTAGACCATTTCCTTTAGAAATTACATATATGAGAAGGTCTTATTTGCATCAAAATTATGGTTAGTGCTCTAAAAAACTAAAATGAGGACATATTTTCTGAGTTTTCAAATAGCGACAAAGCACTTTTAAATTATTTGTTATCTTTATGTTTTTTTATCCAGCTGACCACTTGATTAAATGTTGCACTTAGGGGAGAGGATGTGATGTTACTTCCAGAGCTGCAGACTTTGCAACTGGGGAACCAGGTTGGAGTTTCTGCTTCAGCTCGACATTCTGTGATTCTGGTCAAATCACTTAATCTCCCCATGTCTACAACCAAAATGAATTTGTTCTTGTGTGATGTAACCAATGCTCATGTAAAGCACTCCAATACCTAACAAGTCTGCACTATATAAAACTGCAAAAACACAAAAAATAAAAAGTGTTTTGCACACTTCTGTCATTGGGCTACATGTGGGCTACATCTAGGTGATATTTGTGATACATTTGGGCTCTTTTGTCTCTGGTGGTTATCTTGGGAGATTGATTTGTTATGAAGTTTTCTAATTTCCTCATTTACTGCAGTCTCCTCAGTAGGAAATGCTTTCAGTTTTTTACTTTGATTCTATCAAGAAGGTATTCAGATATGTCACACATTTGCCATAAATTCTGAATGTTAGCACTCTAGTTGCTCATTAGATCACTGTAGTAAAGCTACTGCTCACCACGGAAGTCTGCTGCTGGTATTAAAAGTGCATGTTTCAGTCTGCATGTCAGAATTTTTTTAATGAAATAGAAGAGGATTTGAGAAGTCACTCAAAATGTGCCCTAATTTTTTTTTCTTCAGCACTAATCATAATTTGTATGGCAAAATGAACCCCCTCATTGTGTTCCTTTTTACATTAAAATGTTTTAAGTGTTACCAGTTTATTCCAATCAAGATGGCTTCAGGTGTGCCATACTTTTGTCATAAGTAAGACAGTAAGCGCTCTAGTTGTTCTTAAGAACACTCTGGGACATTCTGTCATTGAGCTATACGTGGGCTACATCTGGATGATATTTGTGCTACATTTTGACTCTTTCGTCTCTGGTGGCCATCTTGGGAGACTTATTTGTTATGAAGTTTCCTAATTTCCTCATTTACTGCAGTCTCCTCAGTAGGAAATACTTTCAGTTTTTTACTTTGGTTCCATCAAGAAGGCATTCAAATGTGTCACACATTTGCCATGAATTCGGAATGTTAGCACTCTAGTTGCGCATTAGGTCACTGTAGTAAAGCTACTGCTCACCAGGAAAGTCTGCTGCTGGTATTCAAAGTGCAAGTTTCAGTCTGCATGTCAGAATTTTGAATGAAATAGAAGAGGATTTGAGAAGTCAAAATGTGCCCTAATTTTTCTTTCTGCAGCACTAATCATACTTTCTATGGCAAAATGAACTCCCTAATTTTGTTCCTTTTTAAATTAAATGTATTAAGAGTTACCACTTTAATCCAATCAAGATGGCTTCAGGTGTGCAATATGTTTGTCATAAGTAGGACTGTTAGCGCTCTAGTTGTTCTTTAGAACACTCTGGGAAGCTGCAGTAGAACACAAAGGAATCAACTGACAGTCTCTGCCCTTGTTGGATGTACATGTTTTACTGAGAATGTCAGACTTCATTCTCACATGACTGAGAAAGATAATGTGAATTTACAGAAAATATGCTCTCAGTTTAGCTTATAGATCACCTTCCAAACCTCTGTGGAAAAAGCATGAGAAAATAGTTTTCTCTCAAACATGATTCATGATATCCCAGCAGAAGGCTTTTTCATATGGTAAAATCACCTTAGAACACACCACAACTCCTAAAATGAGTATGGTACCATCAACAAATGATTTATAAAGTAACTAAAATCTTAAAACCTTCTATTAACTGCAATGCTTTTTAATGAGGTGTTATCATGTAGATTGGTCCCAAGATGGCTGCCAACACTTCTTGGATGAAGTGCTGACAGCCAATCAGATCTCACGATGAGATGTGTGGTTAAGCTCCGCCCAGATATATATTTCTTTTTCCATTACTATTTAAAAAACTACTGAACGGATTTACACCATTTAACAAAAAGGGCTCTTTCTGAACCAAGACCTATCTTTTTGCCAAATTTGGTGTAATTCTGTTCAGCAGTTCGGGCTGTAGCCATGTCTAAATTTTCCTATGGAAATGAACATGGAGAAAACATGTTTTGGGAACCCCCTTTTTTCTCGGCCCCTGCTTGCTGAATCTCCCGGAAACTTTCAAAATAGGAGCGGACCGGAGCGCCCCACGAGTTTTGAAAATTTCGCGAAGATTCATCAACCGGCGCCAAAGTTATTGGGAATAGAATGTTGCAATTTTCCTATGGTAACTAGGTCCTAACTGTAACTACCTACTGACAACCGCCAGTAGGTAATATATATATATATATATATATATATATATATATATATATATATATATATATATATACATATATATATACATATATATATATATATCCAATTGCTTTGTGATAAGGCGGGTCGGGGCTTGTGGGCGACGTCACCGCCAAAACACAACATCAGATATCCACGCAAGATCCGCAGCGCGAAAACAAGCCCTCCAGTGAGACCTAGGTAGGTAATTTTATTCTTCAATTGACAAAGCACTCAGGATTGCAGTAAGAGAAAGATTTATTGACTGACGCGTTTCAACCTCACGGTCTTTGTCAAAGTCTATATATATATATATACACATATATATAATCAGTTTACCTAATTAGAAAATTATTTCTGATATTTTAACAGGCAGATCATATTGATCCCTAGATAAGATCGGTCATCTTCAAGTAGTGCATTAAACCAAGACCATTAACTCATCCAAAATCACACCCAATTGGGCTCAACCTAAAACATACTTCTATTCACCTGGTAATAACACTTCATATGTTCTTCAAGGAAATCACATGTAGGTATGGAGTTCATTATAGCATTAAACTCAATAGCATGTAATCAGCTCTATTTCTTTTTTAAATTGAGAGAATACATTGAGCATTATGTTGGAACAAGTCAGCCTTCACAATAAAAGTTAAAAAGAAATCAAAGGCAAAGAAAAACAGCAATCTTCAAATGAGTGCAACTTATCAAGACAACTCTCAACGTGTAGCTTCTGTGTTTGTAAATGTACCACTATCTCCGCATTCATTTTTAAACTGTCCATTTCACATATCTCAAGACTCACAATATATCATGACTCTAGTCCTGTAGTTCACCCTCATGATTACTTTCACTGAGATGTTTATTTACACTGCAATGCGAACACTCCATTTTAGGATTGCCCTATCTTTTTATGTGCAGAGACTTCACACTTGTAATGTTATCACTTGTAAATCCCTTTGTGGATTGCAAACATTCATAAACTTACAAAAAAGTGTAAATTTACCTTTGTGAATAAGGCACTTTCTTTTTGCGTACATGGACACACTATGAGGAACACAGTGTAGGCTGGCTGGCAGTCTGTATTCTTCATGAATTTATGTGATGTAGTGTCATACAGAATATCATAGTCTCCTATGTTGAACCTGTTCTTATAAGCTTTACACTGGCTACAAGCAGAGAAACCTATTGGTTCACTCCATAACCATGTTTTAGGTTTATGTTATGAGAAATGGCTTCGGACAAACAGGACTCTTTCGTACAGTCTTACTTCTCCTGAAAGTCAAACTGGGTATGTTCCGCAAATATTTGGTGATGATTTTATTATTTTTGAGTACTTCCCAATTGCATGATTGATATTTGTGTATAGGGTCTGAACATCTAGTGATACCATAGATTATGTCACATCCTAAAACAGTGCTATCTCATAGGTAATGTGTTTCTACAAATGAGAGCAGAAATTGGTCCACGTATATGGAAGTTCTAAAAGATTCCCTATTGAGGATAATATCGGTCTTGCCGGAGGGATTATTATATCTTTCAGGACTCTGAATAATAGATAGAGAATGATGATCCCCTGATTAGATATCTATGATAACTAATGTCAACCTTAGTATATTTTGAAGATGGTTGTGTGTCTCTTTCACATATTTGTCTTTGACCATACAGAAATATGTATATGCGTGCTATTTTGTTATGCTAGTCTCTTACTATGAGAGGCATCCCAGCACCCTGAAGATGTTCTGTTAATATTACTAACACAACTTTACATACATTTAAATGTATTTATTAATTTAATGATCTCTGAAAAATAATACCCTTCCTCTAATAGTCTTTAATGTGTTAACATAAACCAAATTTCAGTTTTCCTTACTCACTATGTAAATGCACAATATCAATATTACTTATTGTAACAATATACCCTATTAACCCTATATGAGTGACGCTTCCCTGAAGTGATTGACTGAAGACTTGACCAAACTATGGACTGTCTCCACCTTAATAAATAAGCCTGCCCTGAAAATTCATGGAAAAACCTAGACTATTTTCAATACACATGGACCATTCCATTTTTAGCAAGTACTCTTAATGCTGTTTTTTAAAAGGAAAAGAGGAGTATATTATACCATTAGTTTCTATTATAGAATGTGCATTTGTGGAGTTTGCCCTCAGTTATGAAGGCATTCAATGTCGTTGTCAGTAGTTGCAGCGGGAATTATTCATATGTGATGTGAAATATACTCTATGATATTACAAGATGTTGTGTTTGAGGAGCATAGTCATACATGGTTCACCACTGTGGTAATGAAGATCTCTGGCTTTATCAAGGCCCATGCATGAAGTTATCCATAAACATTATATTAAATAAAAGTTATTCCATCAGGTTTGTGAATATAAATCTGTAACTCTGCCTGGTAAGAACTCCTTTTGGTACGTGTGGCATCTTCTCATATCTACTGTGGTTGTCGATCTCGCTGCATTTTAGGATGGCACAAATTATTAGACTGGGTATTATATCTTGAAAACTGTTGATGCCTTCTACTACTATAACTTTAAAAATGGGTATTTAGTTGTGTATTAGGGCCAGTCCAGTTGCTTTAATGAACTAATTGCACTGTATTTCTTATTGAGTATAAAAGTTGACATTACTGGTAGACACTTTAGTGGGCTTCCGTAGAGTTTCTAACATTTGATATAGGATTTGAAAAAATACAAAGTACAATAAATTGTCATAATCACAGTGAATCACATTTTTATATAAGTTAATTAATAAAGGTCAGCATCCTGAAACCACATCCCAATTGCCAGAAGTAACTACGAGACATACTCTTCCTTCTTGCATGCTAAGAAAATTATATAGGGCCTCATTACGATGTTGGCCGGAAAGCATTTAGACCGACTCATTGTCGGAATCGTTTCCGACCGACTCGGTTTGGGGAGTCCGAGCAACCGATTACGATGGTTCCGAATACCGTTCAGTCAAACTTCCATTGACTTCAACGGGAGCCTGTGTTCCAACCGACATAACAAGCTCCCATTGAAGAAAGGGGTGGTTTCAGAAAACCTTGCACCCTGTGACGGGCACCCCATGATGCCTGCCACACTGTACATGGTTGCAAAGAGTGCTTCCATGGGTATCCCCATGGGCCCCAACTGGATGGCTCCGGGTGAAGGGGGGGCCTGCTACAGGCCCCCAAAGTCAGTTTCTGAAAGCCTTCTTGTGTCGACAAACCGATTCGGAAAGGCTGTGCTAATCCGACATCATAATACGTCGGTTGGAAATGCGGTCCACAGAGCTGTATGATTCAACACCAACCAACTAGGAGTCTCTGAGTGCCGGTCGGAACAGAGTCGGACAGACCAAATGGTTACCTTCCATCGTAATCGGTCGTTCAGAAATGTTTACGAGTCGGTCAGTAACATGGCTCCCGACTCAGGTTGGAAAAATCCGAAAGACGTTCGGAGCCTTTCCGACCGACATCGTAATGAGGCCAATAGTTGTGCACAGTTGCCCATACCACCCTCAAACTACTAGTCCCATAGAAAAATGCATCACTGGTGCCAGAGAGGTCAGAACAATTTTCTAGAGTTCACATGTGATGATCCATTCTCCTTTGAGATCACAGCAGCACTGGAGTGTGCACTGACCCATCTTCAGTACAGTCACAACACCAGCCTTTGCTAAGCCATACATATAATGACACCCTAATAATCGAGAACAGTACAGGATGCCACAGGTAAGGCAGTCACATTACGAACCTCAATGGGTCTTTCCTAAAAAGCAACCCTTATGCAAGCAACCCTCATAATCCCACACTTCAGGACAGATCGTAGTTTCCTTATAGAACTAGCTCACCCTCTATTTAAGGTCAGGTCCATATTGCAGCATTACCTGCAATGCTGTGTCAAACCTGCAATAACTGGCCTTACTAATGGATTTTATAATGAATATCTGCAGGGAAAAGCAGCTTGCATTCAGAGACAGCGACTTTGATTTTGTAATCAATACATATAACCATGCAACTAATATTTGCCGTTGATAGCATTATATTGCTTGACTCTGGCTGATAAATGGATACTTACATAGAGCCTTGCATAAACAGTGATAGAGCACAAAACAAAGATCTCCAGAAGATCTCTGTGGAATGTGAAGGCAATAGTGTAAGTCACTTTCAATTATGTATTTAATATCTCCCCAGAAGTCTGTTCAAATAGAGATGCATGGAGTGCAACGGAGTCATAAATCTACTGTCGGGGTAATCGATTTCTGTCCTGTTCTTTTATTTCCAGTAAATAATGATCTTCAAACGTTTCATGTGCTGCTACAGAAAAGTTTCCCAGTAACATTTCTTTCCCCCGTTGCCATTTTTCCCCTTCACATGGAGATGGTACCATTAGCAAGATCTAAAGAAAATGACAGAGGGCACCCAGGCGACAACCTCCATCAAATCAGGAATTGTTGTGATCAATAGCGCCATTTTCTTCCAGCGCGGGGCATGACAAGGCGAGAGATGTCGCTCTGATTTCTTTTCTCGCTCTGAGGAGCGTTTCTAAAGAAGAATAAAACAAACAACTCCGGGTACAGCAATAGCAGATTACAGTTTTTATTTATTTACTTTCAATATTTTGTAGGGCGCGAACTATGCCCTAGCGAGCGTCACAGCACTATTCTTATGTCATTGTAATGGGGTTGGTGCATGAAGACAAAATAATGCCTAACAGTGCAAACTCAATAAACTTGGTAAACCAAAACACCTGCCAGTGGTTCTCAACCGTTTGACTTCGGGGGACCCCCAATTAATCATTACTGGAACCTGGGGACCCCCACGCCTGAATCTTTATTGGAATCCGGGCATCCCCAACAGAGTCATGACTGTTAGCTGTGTGCCCCAGGTTAAGCGTTGTCGATCATTTGAACGGCAAAGCAATACAGAAAAAATACAGAAAAAAACATTCAAATACACAAATGATGACACATTTTATTTAATTCGCAAACACATATAAAGAAATACAAAATCAACAGTTTAGTTTTAATATGAAGGTTGGAGCTTTTCTAAATTCATTTGAGGCCATCATCCATACTATGGGCCTCATTTACAAGAAATTAACGTAGCGCAGTGCGGTTAAATCCAAAGCACAGGGATGCGTCATATCCACAACAATAAGATGGATCCCTTTGCTCTCCCCTGCGCTGGCACACAATTTGCTACTATGCGCCGACGCAGGCACCCTTGCATCATAGTGCAGGGGTGCCTGCATTGAGGGGAATGATTGTTTCTGTGCAGCAAGGTGTCCCTTCTTGCACATAAACAATCTGAAATGGCGTTTTTAAACATCTATGTGTGCTGCTTAATACAGCACACATAGAAGTTGTTGAAAAACAGCATTTTTTTCAATGGTGGCTTATGTGCAGAAAGGGACACCTTCCTGCACATAATCAATCACATCACACATAGAAAGAGAAAAAAAACAAGGAAACAATTCTCCTCATTGAACCTCCATACACCTCCCCTGAGGAGGTGTAGCATTCTGACTCATTTCCAGGTTTACGATTTCTCGCAAATCTGGAAATGTGGCAGAAGCCATAGGTGTTGCGTGGGATCACCCACAGCAACATCCATGGCACGCCAACTTTCACGCAAAGTGTTGGTTGTAAAGGGCCAAATTTACAAGGACACAAAAAGCCACGCAGGGTGGCTTTATGTGTCCTTGTAAATAACAAAAAGTGATTAACCGGTGCACAAGAGGCTTGTAAATGAGCCCCTATATTCTTTATGATGCACTTGCACTGCTCCCACAAATCAATCTGAGGATACTAATTAAAATTATATTCTCCAATTTCAAATTCCTTCACATTTACAATACATTTCAAAATCTTCAGTTGTACATTTCACAGTTTTAGTTTCTTGATTTATATGCACTTTATTAATCTGTTATTATTATTTTAATTTTCAAAGTAGTCGCTGACCCCCTCAGGTGGTTTAATAGACCCCCAGGGGTCCCCGGACCACAGGTTGGGAACAACTGCATTAGGCAGTTACAAAGGAGATCTATAAAACAAGAAGTAAGGAAAAGAAATAACACATAGTTATATAACTATTAACATCATATTCACGTAATAAGAGTCTTGGGGCCCTTGCTAGGCCTTTACTGTATAGTCTTGAATAGAACAAGTACTGTCAAAGCCAAAAGGCCTTGCTTTTATTTTTAAATGAAAATTCTTCTTTATTGTTTAGCAATTTTGATGGTGAGTGAATGTAAGAATAAGTTAAAGGATGGATGAAGGGATGAATAAGTGGGGGTATTGATAAACGAAAGGATGAGTGACAAAGCGCATAGGTGGATGAATATTTGGGTGAGTGTATAGAAGGACAATAGAAAGATAAGAGAATCAGTGCATGAATGGTTGAATAGGTACCGGCACGAGTACATTATTTAATGGTTACTGGTAGGGCGCTGGGAGTGGCAGTGTTCCATTGGTGGCAAGAGGCTGCAGCCTCTTCCACATTTGCAGATCAATCACTTATTCATGTGCTTACTCATTTGTTCATACAACCATGCACACATGCAGGGATGTGTAACATGGCAGCTCCAATAATTCCCACATGAAAAAGTAATCTAGAAAACTTTGAGCTGTATTCCTTTGTTTCCATAGAAACAGTATAGCACAATGACTGATATACAATCTGAGAAAACCCGGTAGACATAAATGAAAAGAGAAACCACAAACTACTGGCCCTCCTGGACTACTGCAGTCTTTGATACCCATGAACATGCCATCTTTGCACCATACAATGGGGCACAAGGGTTATGCAAAGCCTCAGTCAGATTTAGCAAGCCTTGTAAGGCCACCTTGCATGGCCCTGAGTGGCTTGATAAATCCAGAGTAATGCAACGCAGCGAAAATGACTGCATTGGGTTACTCTGCACCAGGGAAGCGTTCCATCAGTGGCAGCTGCCACAAACTAAAAGTGGTGCGGCAGGGGAGGGAGCAGGGGGGATGGGAGCACGGGATGGAGAAGCATGAGGGGAGGGAGTTTAATAAAAAAAATAAAGGAAAACTTACCTCTAGCATCGCGCCTCTGTCTTCTTTGTCCTAGCAGACACTGGGACTACCTCACAGACTCCCTGTGCAATCCCTGCGCTGCTCTCAGACTTTGAAATCAGTGCAGGGATTGGCCTGAGCGGGCTGAAAAGATGCCCCTCTCAGTATAGGGAGGATGTGCTGTTTCTCCAGCCTGGCTGTTCAATGCAGCCGGGCTGGGGAAACCTAAGAGCGCATGAGTGTTCGACCGGCCTGAGACTGCCGGCCAAACACACATGCCCACTTAGAGAGTGCACATAGAACTCCTCCTCCCCCCTGCAATTGGTCCTGGCCCCACCCGTCCCTGCCTCATGCTAGCTCAGCCAACAACGAAAAAATAAAACAATGAAGTATATTGTTTTATTTTTCAGGTGCTGGCTCTGAGCCAGTGGGGTGATGCTCCTCCGCCATTGGTGAGAGAGCCGCCCATGCGTCCCATGAGTGGATCGTGTTTGACACATTAGCAGATTTACCATTAGTGGTAGACCTGCAAATGCACCAAAAGGCTAGGCCTCCCCAGGTGAGGTGCAACAAGGAGAAATGTCTTTATTTCTTCTCATTACTTCCTCTTTCTATGTGTGCTACATCCTGCAGTACACCTAGAAAGTGGAAAATGCCTCACATGATAGTTTGTGTGTGAGAAGGTGTCCCTTCCTGCACAAAAACAATCCTGCTTACAATGTAGGCACCTTTGCACTATGCTGGAGCTAGGCAGCACATTGTGCGCCAGTCCAGGGAAAAGATAGGAATGCACTGTATCATGCAGTGCAGCAAGGTGACTTGCTGTGCTGCGTTGTTTGATATCTCAATAATTACGCTCCCAAATTTCTAGGACCTGGAGAATATTCTGCTGCTTTATCAGAAATATAATCTGGAGTTTTGTAGTGCTTCCCAAATATGTAAGACACTGAAAGATTTTATACATTATAACAGGTATGGATTGCACTGTGCATTAGTTTAGTTTCAGTTGAAAAAACAGGCCAGTTTTCTAGCACTGAAATACATCTTTAAACTTTATGGCTCTCATCTCTTAAAAGAAAGTTGAATCATGTACCTTTAAGGGCTTCATTTTTACTTGATGTAATCAAGATCTGTATGGTGCTCCTTACATGAAGGCATTTTGGGCCTGAGATATTCCCTATTATGTCTACTCTGTCACCGTCCACCCGCCTCCCTCCTCTAATCACCATCAGGAGAGAGGGACCAAGTCTCCCTCTGGAGTAGCTTGATGAGCAAGTAACAATTCTAATTAAGGCATTCGTCAGGCTATTGACACTGAAAGGAGAAAAGACACCAAGGGCTAGATATACCAAGCACTGATCACTAAAAACTGTTCGCAATTTACGATCAGTATTTTTGTGACCAATTAGCTATTTTATGACCTAGTCTATGTATTAATGGGTCAATTCGCAATACACCAATTTTTAGTTGCTCGCATTTCAATCTACCTCATGAATATTAATAAGGTAAGTCAAGAATCAAAAGAGGGAGGGTGAAGTTAAAGTTCCACTCAACTTCCCTTAAATTAACATGTAACATCAAAAGAGGTGGAAGATTTGTGTTGAAATGGGGGGAAGGCAACAGCAAAAATTTTTGAGATCCTCAACAGGTTTGTTCCGTCAAAGGTATGTCTCCCGTTGACGTACTTTGCCACTGATTGTTACATCAATGGGTATTTTCCTCCACCAGAAGAGATTGTCTCTTGAATCTGAGACCATATGGGATCCACCATGTGATAAAAAAAGGTTTAAAAATACCTCCTACCTTTATAAAAGGCACATCAGAAGTAGTGGTAACGATTAAAAAATGTGAGATGTGAAAAGAGAGGTATTAGGTGTCTCTCATTTCTATCTCTAGAAGAACCAGGTCAAAATATTTCTGCCAACTTTGTTCCCTATGGATCGGTGGCTTTCATCAGGACCAAAAGGTTGTTTTTTAGGATCCCTTCATGAAGTTAAATTAAATTAAATAGGACACTTTCCCTCCAATTTTTGAAGTTTGTTCTTCTTTTTTGGTCATGTGAAACTCTTTGTCCAGTCCTAGAAGGAGGCAAAAAAACATGGAGAACAATGTGTTATGTATTTGAATCTATTACTGATGTTGTCCCATATTTCTAATAATGCATGCACCCAATGATTTCTATAAATGTGTATATTTGCTCCATTAAATGCGAACTATTCAACCCTTTTGGGGTTGTTTGTCTATGTGAGCAAATGTAATATTTGCTCACATAGAATTCTATACTAGGATGGATCTTTCTTAGGGGAGCTCTATTATCAAAGCCTCCTCTATGCAAATTTGAAATTATAAGGAGTTTGAGTCTAGGTAGATGTAACCATAGACATTGCTTTGAAAAGGAAAGTAAGGGTAAAGGAATCTGTGACCACAATGTTATGTACATATTTTTGTAAGGGAGTGAAGTAGTAAAGCATTTCCAATAAGTGCCCCTTTGGAAACCGGTAAAAAACTGTCTTGTAAGGCTTCTGTGGCGTTCCTTATTATCTGTTTTAGAAGGTCTTCATAGGTCTGGGCAGAGGTGCTGTATTACTATCCCTTTCATTAGAGAGAAGATATCAAAATGGAGATTGGAGGGTTATAAATAGATGAAGGAGTGAAAGGGGTTTCAAAATTACTACGCCTATTGCAGAGACATTTAGAGAGTCACATTACAGTTGTAGTTTCCCTTTTACCTTAGTCCTTCAGTGTGCACTCCACGACACATCCTCTCTAGCCTGCATCCTAAAGCAAGTGGGGGAAGCTGCCAGGTTTTATAGCAGTGTTCCTCGGCAGGTGTTCCCAAACAGTAAAGCAGGAAGGCAGGAGTGCTTTTTTAATCGTGACCCCGGGGCACTAAAAGTGGTTTTGTCATGCTCCCGGGGGACTTCCAATGATGTTATCTGATCTTGAAACAGAAGTTGATGTTTGCTGGTGTCCCTGGGGTATCAACAATAGCGACTACCTCATGTACTATTCAAAAGTTATTAAGATTTTACTTTTGTCTAATCATTCGGTTCTACAGGTATAATGGAATCTGTTTATTTGATAGAATAATCATAAATTCAATGCGCAAGAGAAAGAGAAGGTAAAGGCAGAAAAAACAGCACCATTTACAATGACGCACTATGTCTACAAATAGTAGTATAACCTAGGTGCAGTAAACCCAAGATGTGACCTTCCTACGTCCTGTGAAAGATTGGTATAACCCATCAAACATGAAACTCCAACAGAATGGTTTTGCACTCTGGGTATCATCATCATCATCATCAAAACCACTTTAATCGATTAATTAAAATCATAAAAGTACATCACAGTATTACACATTGTTAAAAACACAAGTACAATACAATAACAACATTATAAAAATCCATCCCGACAAATACAAATAACACTAAATTCATAAGGTAGGCTGTACATCAAATTTTTTTCCTTGCGCGAGCTGCAGCAACCAGGAAGTTAGCAATGTTAAAAATAATCCAGGGGTATCAAAAATGTATGATAAGTAGCAAATCTGAGTGTCCAACAGTTCACACACAAGAACAAATTCAATCTTCCAGGGGGGGAAATTAGTGGTCCATACAATTTGATTGTAGTCAAAAGTTCATTTTATTCTTTTATTCTTTCAAGGAATTTTTCATAAAAACACTTCAAGCTATGGACAAGACTGCTGATGTATTTCGTCACCTTGGGACTTCTTCAGGGCTAAAATATATACAAACAAAACGATATTTACAATATGAATATAGATTAAAACCAGCAAATCAATACAGAGAAGACCGGACACAAAATATTGTACTTAATCATGTGTATACATCAAAAGGGGAGATCACTGGAAGATTGTTAAATTACATAAAGAATGTTTATGACGAAGGGAACAACATTACTTTTTTCTTTTACTTTACTAGACAGGAGGAAGCCATGATTTAAAACATAGTGGGTTTGCAATTGTAAAATCTGGGTGTGTACCCAATAGTTCCGTTCTAGCACCATTTATAATTTGATAGCAATTACATTTTAATGAACAGTGAGCAATTAATAAGAAAGTGAGCATCATGCAATAACAGACACTATTATAAAAGAGAGGAGAGAAAACAGATACAGTGCCAAAGTTAAGTGAACAATGAACAATTGATAATGATTTCATTTGGCGAGCAATACACAAATAGTAAATTGATCTAGTGTTGCTTAAAAACAGAAATTGTTATAAAAGTAGAGAGAACAAACAAATGCAAAACTTTGGTTAATCTAAAACAGGTTGTCAAATAAAAGAAAGCATACCTTAGCGTATAGTGCATGTATGACAAGTATTCTTATGCAATATTAGCAATCCAAGTTAATCTGTATGGAATGGAGCAAAATGTAGTAGAAAAAATGATGTTTTTTGTTAAGGTTGTCATTAATGTCTCATACATTACGTTCATCTTTATGAATATATATTTTGTCATTTGAGCGATTCTGCTTCGACTTAGGTATGTCTAAAGCAATCCTCAATCAATTTTTATCAAAAAGTAGATACAAAAAGTCATTGTCCGCATTATCAAAGAAAAGCAAGCACTCGCATGCGATATTTAAGACTCTGAAATAATTCAACACTCGTAAATGCTTAAATTTTCAATTCAGTCTACATGAAAAAATTCTATTGTGAAAATACCTAATAAATAAAACTCCTTATAGTATCATTTGGATGCTAATAACAGAACATGTTGGCGGCTTATAAAAAGAGTGCCAAATGCTACCATAATGTGACACGTGAGCCAAGCACATGCGTTATACTTGCAATGTATTAGGAGAATAGACGCAATGATCATCTAATATAATTCAAGCACAAAGAGTGTCTCAAAGAGGAAGTTAATTATAACTGCTAGAGATATTACAACGGCCAAAGTGCATATTAAGCCAGTCCTCCTTGTTGCACAATCTTAAGTTGAAAAACAGAAATTATTGTCTAAATGCAATGGCAAATTTATCAAATGTTACCATCAATGTGCACACAAACCAATCTCCTGCATTCTTATGATACAAATTTGAAGGTTTGCACTACAAGATTTTAATTTTGTGCGCCAATAGAATGCCTTTTTGCGTGCTTTTCCTAGGGATTTCTCAAGCTAAATAAAAAGAAATATATCCGACCGCAATTAATATTTTATCAATTACGATCTTTCTAATAATGTATGCATGCATTTATGGGTTATTTCATTTCAAACTAAAATTGTCAAAACCAGTCATGCTGTCATAAATGTGAGAGATTCACAGAATCAAAGTAGGCGTGTCAAGGCTAAACTTTATGCTCGAATAGAGTGCCGTTTACAAGCGCCATCTTAAGACATTGTGATCAAAATGTAAGTTTGATTTTGTACACAAAAAGAATGTCTTTAGCAAGCGCCATCTTTGAATATCTCGAATGGGAGTATGTCTCTCTGCACTTGCTCTTTTACAAAACGGGTGCCAAGAATGCAGCTTTGAAGGAAGTGTGTCAAAGTAAATAAAACCACAAAAACCTTTAAAAAGTGGCAATTGTTACAATTGTACAGTATGGTATCAGTCAAATTAAGTAAGAGCGTACCGCGCACTAGAATCATGCCTCAAACTTACGAGAATAGGTTCTCCCAGAGAATCACAAGTACCATCCGGTTCAAGTTGCAAAGCGAACCGAACACCCAACAAACTTGGTTTATATACTCTTTCTAAATGCGGACACCTGTGCAGCATTATACGTGATAGTACGTCACAGAGTCACATGTGGTGCAAACCTCACAGATGTGCCATCTAAGAGTGGAGTTAAGGATCATAATAAAATGCCATTCTTATGTCGGAAAGCACTGAAAGGTCACATGAGGTGCAAGCCTCACCGACGCGCAATCTTAGAGTAGAATTAGCGATAATCCAAAAATGTCATTCCTATGCGGAAAAGCGCAGAAAAGTAACTTAAAGTGTGACCCTGACAAGCGCGCCATCTTGGAGTGTGTTTGGCGGTAACCAAGAAAAGTCACAATAGGTATGAGCCTCACGGACGAGACATCTTGGAGTGTAGTTAATGGTAATTGCAGATTGCAATGCCAACACAAAAAAGGGCTACTTACAATGTGAAAACAACAGAAAATAAGCAATCAGAGGATGCAGATCTACCCCGATTGTAACTGAAGTAATTCTTTAAACAGCAATATCTACCATTATAATGAGTTCGAGAAACCTGTACTGAACAATATGTATATCAAATACACATACAGGGGCCATAGTTAGGTGATAGTTCATCAGCAACTCAGTCTTAGGAGACCCAAAAGGTACAAAGACACCCGACGTACCACTGGAATGGATATGTGAACAAAAGTAACAGCCGAGATACTGTGGCCAAGAGATTAGTCTCAGCCAAAGTTTTGAACAGGTTTACATACACGAACCATCAATATGTCAGAGTATAGTCAGACCTAGTGTTACAGCAATATTAGTGTCTACAACTGTTTGCTAATATCTCATTATCAGCTCAGTCTTAATGGAATCCATGGGATACAAATATGTGCACTTCACCACTGGAAAGATTGTGTAATCAGAAAACAGTCAATATGTTTATGACCAGGGATAAAACAAAGGCAAAATGCACAAGCACAAATCCACAGATAGACAAGAAAGAATCAAACCCAATAATGCAACAAAAAATGTGTCTTCAATTTAAATTGTGCTGAGAAATGTCTATTCTCAAAACAAGTTACAAAAGCTCCAAACACAAAATTGCCTTTTTGGACCAGGGGCTATATGTTGTTGGAGACATTATACACAGTGACACTTTTAGGAAAACCACTTTCCTGTAACAGCATGCTTCATGCCACTAGCTGCCAACCTAAATCGACCATTTCGGCCATACCATATGGGGAAATGGTTCGGGCACATCGCAATTGCAGCCTAGATCATGATTTTGAAAAAAACATTAATAAGATCAAGAGAGATTTTACTGCATGGGGTTATAACACAAGTTGCCTAAAAAAGCTGAACGGAGGATTAGGACACTTGATAGGAAGGACACTCTCACTTCTAGGGTTCATGACAGCA
This sequence comes from Triturus cristatus, assembly GCF_964204655.1. NCBI lineage: Eukaryota > Metazoa > Chordata > Amphibia > Caudata > Salamandridae > Triturus > Triturus cristatus. The sequence continues at coordinate 1,139,930,250 of NC_140581.1, forward strand.
AAAACACCCATGAGTCCCAATTGTCTTTTATAACTGAGTACAATACATACAGTGGTCACATTTACAACATACTAAGAAAGAATTGGCATCTATTGAAGTCAGATACCCTACCCGCTGATGTTGTACTGCCCAGACCCAAGGTAATTTATCGGCAAGGCAAAACCATTAAAGATATGCTGTGTCCTAGCCATGTCAAAGAACTGAAGCAAGCTCCCTGTACTTGGCTGCCTGAAAAACCACATGCTTTCTATGTATGTGGGAACTGTTGTATTTGTAGTTTAGGTGTCAACAAACTTACGAGCTTCCAATGCAATGGTTCAAAGGAATTCAAACTTAGATCCTTTATGAACTGCAATACGACGTTTTTTGTCTATTTGGTCAAATGCTCATGTGACAAAATATATGTTGGCAGTAGTATAAGGAGTCTAAAGACCCATATACAAGAGCATGCAAGAAGTATAAAGAACAGGGATGAGAGATACCCTGTAGCACTGCATATAGACCTCTCATTCGGATAATCATAAAATCACCTTTCATGCAATAGATCATGTGAAAATCAATGACAGAGGTGGAGATAGGGTTACCTTTCTTAGACAGACAGAAGCTCTTTGGATATGTTTCCTTAGGGCTGTGAATTGTGGCTTGAACATTAATAATGAGTTTCATCACTTTTTGTAACTTGTTTTGAGAATAGACATTTCTCAGCACAATTTAAATTGAAGACACATTTTTTGTTGCATTATTGGGTCTGATTCTTTCTTGTCTATCTGTGGATTTGTGCTTGTGTATGTTGCCTTTGATTTATCCCCTGGTCATAAACATATTGACCGTTTTCTGATTACACAATCTTTCCAGTGGTGAAGTGCACATATTTGTATCCCATGGATTCCATTAAGACTGAGCTGATAATGAGCTGTTAGCAAACAGTTGTAGACACTATTATTGCTGTAACACTAGGTCTGACTATACTCTGACATATTGATGGTTTGTGTATGTACACCTGTTGAAAACTTTGGCTGAGACAAATCTCTTGGCCGCAGTATCTCGGCTGTTACATTTGTTTACATATCCATTCCAGTGGTAAGTCGGATGTCTTTGTACCTTTTGAGTCTCCTAAGACTGAGTTGCTGTTGACCTATCACCTAACTATGGCCCCTGTATATGTATTTGTTATACATATTGTTCGGTACAGGTTTCTGGAACTCATTATAATGGTAGATATTGCTGTTTAAATAATTACTTCAGTGACAATTGGGGTAGATCTGCATCCTCTGATTGCTTATTTTCTGTTGTTTTCACATTGTAAGTAGCCCTTTTTTTGTGTTGGCATTGCAATCTACAATTACCACTAACTACACTCCAAGATGTCGACCCGTGAGGCTCATACCTCATTTGACTTTTCTTGGTTACCGCCAAACACACTCCAAGATGGCGCGCTTGTCAGGGTCACACTTTAAGTGACTTTTCTGCTCTTTCCCACATAAGAATGACATTTTTGGATTATCGCTAATTTTACTCTAAGATTGCGCGTCAGTGAGGCTTGCACCTCATGTGACCTTTCTGTGCTTTCTGACATAAGAATGGCATTTTCTTATTATCCAACATAAGAATGGCATTTTCTTATTATCCTTAACTCCACTCTAAGATGGCGCATCCGTAGGTTTGCACCTCATGTGACGCTGTGACGTAATATCACATATAATGCTGCACAGGTGTGCGAATTTAGAAAGAGTATATAAACCAAGTTTGTTGGGTGTTTGGTTCGCTGTGCAACTTGAACCGGACGGTACTTATAAATCTGTGGGAAAACGTATTCTCGTAAGTTTGAGGCATGAATCTAGTGCGTGGTATGCTTTTTGTTAATTTGACTGATACCATACTGTACGATTGTAACAATTGCCACTTTTTAAAGGTTTTTGTGGTTTTATTTACTTTGTGTGTTTGACACACTTCCTTCAAAGCTGCTTTCTTGGCACCCGTTTTGTAAATGTGCAAGTGCAGAGAGACATACTCCCGTTCGAGATATTCAAAGATGGCGCTTGCTAAAGACATTCTTTTCATGTATAAAATTAAACTTACATTTTGATCGCAATGTCTTAAGATGGCGCTTGTAAACGGCACTCTATTCAAGCATAAAGTTTAGCCTTGACACGCCTACTTTGATTCTGTGAATCTCTCACATTTATGACTTCATGACTGGTTTTGACAATTTTAGTTTGAAATGAAGTAACCCATAAATGCGTTCATACATTATTAGAAAGATCGTAATTGATGAAATATTAATTGTGGTCAGATATATTTCTTTTTATTAAGCTTGAGAAATCCCTAGGAAACACACACAAAAAGGCATTCTATTGGCGCACAAAATTAAAATCTTGTAGCGCAAACCTTCGTGTATTTTATCATAAGAATGCAGGAGATTGGTTTGTGTGCACATTGATGGTAACATCTCATAAATTTGCCATTGCATATAGACAATAATTTCTGGTTTTCAACTCAATAAGGAGGACTGGCTTAATATGCACTTTGGCCGTTGTAATATCTCCAGCAGTTATAATTAACTACCTTTTGGAGACACTCTTTGTGCTTGAATTATATTAGACGATCATTGCGTCTATTCTCCTAATACATTGCAAGTATAATGCATGTGCTTGGCTCACGTGTCACATTATGGTAGCATTTGCCACTCTTGTTATAAGCCGCCAACATATTCTGTTATTAGCGTCCAAATTATACTATAAGGAGTTTCATTTATTAGGTACTTTCACAATATAATTTTTTCATGTAGACTGAATTTAAAATTTAAGCATTTACGAGTGTTTAATTGTTTCAGAGTCTTAAATATCACAACCAAGTGCTTGCTTTTCTTTGCTGAGGCGGACAATTACTTTTTGTATCTACTTTTTGATAAAAATTGATTGAGGATTGCTTTAGACATACCTAAGTGGAAGTAGAATAGCTCAAATGACAAAATCTATTTATAAAGAAGAACGTAATGTATGAGACATTAATGACAACCTTAACAAAATGTATCATTTCTATACTAAATTTTGCTCCATTCCATACAGATTAACTTGGATTGCTAATATTGCATAAGAATACTTGTCATACATGCATTATCCACTAAGGTATGCTTTCATTGATTTGACAACCTGTTTTAGATTAACCTAAGTTTTGCATTTGTTTGTTATCTCTACTTTTATAACAATTTCTGTTTTTAAGCAACAGTAGATCAATTTACTATTTGTGTCTTGCTCGCCAAATGAAATCATTTTCAATTGCTCATTGTTCTCTTAACTTTGGCACTGTATCTGTTTTCTCTCCTCTCTTTTATAATAGTTTCTGCTATTTCATGATGCTCACTTTCTCATTAATTACTCACTGTTCATTAAAATATAATTGTTATAAAATGATGAATGGTGATAGAATGGAATTATTGAGTACACACTCAGATTTTAGAATTGCAAACCCACTATGTTTTAAATCATGCCTTCCTCCCGTCTAGTAAAGTAAAAGAAAAAAGTAATGTTGTTCGCTTCGTCATAAACATTCTTCATGTAATTTGACAATTTTCCAGTGATCTCCCCTTTTGATGCATACACATGATTAAGTACACTATTTTGTGTCCGGTCTTATCTGTATTGATTTGCTGGTTTTAATCTATATTCATGTTGGAAATATCGTTTTGTTTGTATATATTTTAGCCCTGAAGAAGTCCCAAAGTCCCAAGGGGACAAAACGCGTCGGCAGTCTTGTCCATAGCGTGAAATTTTTTTATGAAAAATTCCTTGAAAGAATAAAAGAATAAAATGTACTTTTGACTACAATCAATTGTATGGACCCCTAATTTGCCCCTCTGGAAGATTGAATTTGTTCTTGTGTGTGGACTGTTGGACACTCAGATTTGCTACTTATCATACATTTTTCATATCTAGAGTGCAAAACCATTCGGTATCACTTATTGTGATTGAATAAGCAGAAAGATAAGAGCAGTTTTTAATCATGACCCTGGGGGAAATAGAGCAGTTTTGGTATGCCCCCGGGGGACTTAGAATGATGTTATCTGATCTAATAACTGAGGTTGGTTGTTCACTGGTACCCCCGAGGTATCGGTATAGGCGACTAACTCATGTATTATTTTAAAGTCATTCAGATTGTTTTTCTGTGTAATCATTCAGTACTAAAGGTGTATTGGAACCTTTTGATCTTAAAGAGTGATCAAAACTAACTGATGGTTGAATGTTGGTATCACTAATTGTAATATATGTGTGTACTCTTAATGTTGTAAAACAGCGTTTTCTTGGCAGACGGATACATTTTTTGAGTCTCTTGTTGACTTTATACTTATAAACTCTCAGGGAAGTATATAATCTAGATAGGCGCCCATTTCAAATTAGTCATGCCCACAGAATATTGTCATTGAGTCCTTTGTGGGCTGCACCTAGACGGTAGATCCAACACTGCACTTTTTGTAGTAAGTTTCTTTCAACATTTGTGTCAACATAATCTAGGGTTTCCAAAATCACCCATCCAAATCCTCAGTTGAGTGGATTGTGTCGATGAAATGGTTGCTCATTTTTGTTGTCGCTCTGTTGCACCTTATGTTGCTTCTGTGCTCACAAATGCGTATCTTGACTTTTCTACATGTCATGCCTAAATATCTTAAGCCGCAAGGGCAGGTGATCATGTAGATAGCGTGTGATGTATTACAATTTGTGTGCCTCTTCAAAGTCCATATGAAATTTAGTGTGAACTGTAGTACTTTCGTAGTTGTTGTTAGAGGTGAAACTGAGCAGGTGTCACATGGATAGTGTCCTGTAATAGGAGGAAGTCCTAGCATTGTTGAAATTGTTTCTTCTTTGGCCGGGTGTGAATTAGATGATCCCTAAGGTTCTTTTGTCTTTTATGGGCAAAGCGTGGTATAGGCCAATTCAAACTGCCTGAGTTTGCTATTCTCCAGTTCTTATGTATTAGGTTTTGTAAGAGATTAGATGATTCATTAAAGGTTGTTAAACATGTCAGTGTTTCCTGTTCTTGAGGTTTCTTTTTATTTAGCAGAAGTACCTCTCTATGTTCGTCCTTTGCCCTTTTATAACTTTTTGTTATGATCCGTTTAGGATAGTTTCTAGATTCTATTTTTGTATTTAGGGCCTCCGCTTGGCTTTGAAAATCTGTCTTCTTAGTACAGTCACGTCTCAGGTGAAGGTATTAGCTTTAAGGCAGGTTTTCTTTTAACGACCGAGGGTGGAAACTGTTATATATTAACACAGTGTTCTTATCTGTTCATTTATAATATGTCCTGGTGCTGATGTGGTGATTCTTGGCAAAGAGAGTGATGTCTTGGAAGGGAAGAGTTGTGTTGCTTATCTGACTAGTGAACTTTAAAAACCGATTGCATGTATTCTGCCAGGCTACAAAATCATGTGCAAATGTTGTATCTCATTCCCAGATGATTGAAATGTTATTAATATAACCTTTCCATAGTTTTATCCTATGTTGGTATGGATTGGTGTTTGTTAGGACATTCATGCCTAAAGATCTCTGATGTAGAGTCCCGCCAGGCTTAGGGCAATGGTACTGCCCATTGAAGTCTCATGGACCTAAAGGTATAGTGTGTTTTCGTACTCAAAGTAGTTTTCAGTTAATGCCAGTCTACAGCATTGCAAGACAAACTGTCTTGGAGCTCTTTATTGCCATTCTGCTTTGTACAGTATTTGCTCTATGGTCTCTAATGTGGTCATCTGTGGCCAACTGGTATACTAGCTTTCGATGTCAAGTCCAATGAGTAAATTCATCTCTGGGTCAATTAGGAAGGTCTTGTGGTATCCTCAGGACATCTGAAGTATCTTTTTGATACGTGGGTGTCTTTTGGACTATTGGCCTGAGAAAATGGTCTGTGAATACACTGTTGCGCGGATTCTGCTCATGCACAGAACTATGCACAGGGAACCAGGACCTCAGTGAATTGTGGTGTACCAAACAACTCACCTTAGTACCTAGAACCCCTATCCGACTAGCTTCAGTGTCTCATTCATTCTCCATACTATAGCGAAGCTACCAATGATTAGACAACCCAGAACAAGTGACTTAAGGTACTCTCAGGAATGGTGGGAATCAAGAACACTCTTTTGTTTTCATTCTCATATAAGTCCGCAACGTGAGTAATCAGAGACACAAAAAAGTTTCTAATGTTTATTTTTAACTACGTGCTCTAAGAGTCAGTATTTTCGCTATCATAAGCAGGAAAATGATTAGAAATAAAACAATCAGCATTGTTACAATTCCATAAAACACAAAGGGAGAAATCATGTTATAATGATAGTGGAAACAGGTCTGATAGCGCCTTGTGTACCACCCTCCCCTGGCTAGAAGCTAGTTTTATAATAATAGAAGGTCTCTAGGTTTGAATGGGGAACCCCACACCTCCAAGATCAGCTTAGGTGAATCACATCACAGGAGCAGCAACGCTCTCTGCAGATGGAAAGGTTTTCTCCAAGTGCCAGCATCATGCATGCAATGCAATATTAAAGGCACCCGAGTTTCAGATATTTGAAGTTGTGTGCGTGTTGTGTCTAGAGCATGGGCCGATCAACCTGAAGCAACAGCATACATTGTTATTTGATCTTGAAGACTTCTGCACACAGTGTACAGACTAAGGTCACGGTGTTAGGCTAGGGATGTGAAAAACAGACTGTTCTCATGCAAAGAAAAGCCAGCAGTTTAACTTACAATAACAGTTACCTGTAGTGTCGTGTGCAAAAGCAGCCAAGTGGCAAAATGGCGTTTAAACTTCTAATACGCTTATGTTAACATAGCAATGTGTGCAAACAGAATCTTGTTCTTCACTACATCCTCCATTGATCGGACCACGAAAAAAATAGGTAAGCAATTTAGGAACGCAGATTTCAAGTTCGAGTGAGACAGAACCAAGTTCATATTTTGCTAAATCGGATAATTGGAAGTGATAAGTCCGAAGCCGTGAGGTAAAAAATAAAAAATAAAAATATCAGTACGAGTTGAAGATGGACAATTGCCAATTTAATCCATCAGCGTATAGGCACAGTATGTCGCAACAGCCTCCAAAAGGAAGTCATTGTTGTCGTCAGTAAAGGATTCAGCCATCCAATTTAGTAAAGTAAAAGAACATACATGTTCTTCGATAGACGGAGCCTCTAGCACCATCAGAGGACAACTTGCGTCGAGAAAACTTTGTTCCAGGAAGTCATGTGCCGCTGCACATATATCCCAATTCCCTAGAACTCCATGCGCAGCCACGCAGGCCCTAATCCCGATACCAGAACAGTCCAACTCATGAGCCACTAAGGGACTCATCAGTCGATCATAATCCGGGGCAGAAGATGCCGTGTTGGAGAGGCACAAATCCAGGGCCCATTCAAATGAACAATCCAGGCAATGGAAAACAGGTTGCACGCAAGTAAAGTATGAGAACCGACAGGACAATCCATAGGCTACACTCAAAGTGGCCAGAGGTAGTGTTCCATAGTATTCAAGCATCAGGTTGCGAAGTTGGAGCTGCCGGGCAGGCTGTCTTGTGACACAGATTGTGCAGCCATTGCGGAGCAAACAAATCAACAGCAGCACACCGGCAGCCAAGGCGAGAATTAATGGTAGCCCGCCGAAGATGCTGGAAAAAATAGAATGAAAAAATGCCGGTATCACACCAAGTATTGTTTGGAACGAGGTCACAAGGCCGGAGTTCACAACTTTGAAAAAATGCGCCAGGCCAGTTGTTGCCGAGGCATTGAATATAGTGTGAATCAGAGTGCCAAAATGAAGTGGGAGATCAGTCTTCAAAAGCACATGCACCTCGGTGCGGGTGTTAGCTACGTGAAGGACAAATGTTTCACAAGAGAAAGTTAGGGCGACTTCTTTATGGGACAATAGAACCCTTATTCTGCTCATCTTATTGAACTCTGTTTTCAAGGTTGGTATAGAAGGCCAGATGGATATGTCGAGTCTCCCATGTGGGGGCGGGAAAAGCACATTTTGACAACAAACCACACGTTGGGAGACAGTTATAATGTATGGAATCCCTGCTAGCATCCCGCAACAGCTGGGGAGAGAATGTGGTCCGTCGGCTAAACTGCCGACTTTGGTGCTGGAAACCAGAGTTCAAGCCTCGAGGTCGCGTCCACATCCTGTGATTCTGGGCAAATCACTTAATCTTCCTGTGCCTGAATGTGTAAACGTAAATACAGTGCTCATGTAAAGCGCTCCAATACTTTCAGGTCGAGTTCGCGCAATATAAATATGCAAAAAAATAAAAACGCTTCATTATTTAAAAGCAAATAACTACCATTAGCTAGTAATGTGAAAGTGGGTGTAATAGCTGGCACAGGATTTCCCTTTAAAATGCAAGCCAAATTTGGGGCTTGGACATTACACGCGCCGTGCAATTGTATATTTTTGCAAACTAATGAGTGATCAGGTGTAGAAGTGCACTCCTCTCCTTTTAAATAAACTTCTTTACCCTTTCTCAGGCCCCTGTATGTGAATGGGAGTGACCAAACTTCATGGAGAAAAGCGCTACCCAATGGTTCATATCTGCCTAAGGCAGAGTGTTTCATACATGAATTGAACATAAACAAGGAAAAAGGTAGTGTTATTAACCCATTCATCAGCCATACAGCCGAGTTAGATTTGGCCACAGAAAATGGTAAAGGTTCCAACTTTTCAGTATGCAAAAGCGAATATGTCGCATCCTTCATGGACATGAACTGTTGTTTATCAGTCAGATTAAACAGTAAAAATAAAGATGATATATTCATGTAGTCCCAGGGAACTTTCCCAGACTTCAATGTTTATAGAGTCCATGCAAACTGCATTATTGAACGCAATTGATTTTGACCATGGTATAAAACAGACATGTCATCCTGTATAATATCCACAACAGATGAAACAATATTATCTAATGTGTAAATTCAGGAAGAAAGAGTATAATGTTATTATCAATGACAGCAAGCACTTTTTCCAAATTAGCTTGATCAATAGCCCTCAATCTAGAAGCTGCTTGAATTTGAGATAATTTCCAAACTTTGTTGTAAATAGCAAAAAAACATCGTCAGTCAATTGGAACAAATGAAGTTTAACTGACGCTAAGGTGGAATGTTTAAGCCAGTTTTGACATAATTTGCCTACAGAATAGGTAGTAACAGAATATGATGTGTCAAAACGGGGGTCCATCCTAACCTGTATATAGCCTGAGGCTAGACCCAGAAAATGATGTTGGCATGAATCCGAACTTTGCTGCCATAAAAACCATCCTTAGGGATCTAGGTTGGAAATATTGAAGGAGGTATTAGTAATTTGTGACTGCAATTCATCAAGGGACATATCTGTGTGATTGTCCCAGGTAGGATAATTACCCAGATCAGCAATGGTAGGGGCATTCATTTTTTAGAAGTAGCCAATCCAAAGCAAGTGGTTTGAAAAATAGTAGAATTCAAAAACAATATGTGGTTCGGGATGAGGCATGCACGATGTAAAGCCTCAGTGCCTTGCACCTGTCAGCTTTTAGAACCCCAAACAGATTTAAGATCAATTGTATCTTTCCACAGCTCATAGCCCCCTATAGCTAATTGATCCATAAAGGACTTTGAATACAGTAATTTAGTGTGTGTGAGTCTAACTTTGGAAGTGGACCCAGCAGTTATTTTGAAAAAAAAGGCTTCAGGATTGGATCGACTAAAATCAGTAAAATATGTACATTTTTTCAATTGAGTTTTCGAGATACCTTCAATGGGAGCTGGGCAGTGTTCCCATTGTGTATAATTAACCACATTACTAAATGTATTAGCTTTATGCAGGAAATGACTGCCATAGTGCTGGTAACAAAACAACTCTGAATAATTTGCTGAGTCTAAGTACAAATCTTCAGCATCAAAAGCAGCATAATATTTCAAATCAGAAAAAAGAGCCTCAACGGCTTGGACATCCCAATCATCAGAACGTATGTTTTGGTTCACAACATCCCCCATAGAAACACGAAGTACATTGGGGACATTTATCCCCTCTGTTTAAGCTTTTAATACGCTTATACTAACATAGCAATGTGTGCAAGCAGAACCTCATTCTTCACTACAACACAGCATAAGTTGTCCAAAATTTGCATAGCGGAGGGTTCGATAACAGACCCCCCCCAAATTAAGATCCATCCTTGTGTGGAATACATGAACAAATATTACATTTGCTCTTAAAGATAAACAGCCACAAAAGGGTTGAAAATGTTCACATTTAGAGCAATAATTCACATTTATAGCAATCATTGGGTGCATACATTATTAGAAATATGGGACAACATCAGTACTTGATTCGAATACATAACACATTGTTCTCCATGTCTATTTACCTCCTTCTAGGACTGGAAAAGAGTCACATATGACCAAAAAAGAAGAAAAATACTTCAAATATTGATGGGAAAGTGTCCCATTTGTATTAATTTGACTTCATGAAGGGATCCTGAAAAACATCCTTTCGGTCCTGACGAAAGCCATCGACCCATAGGGTGGAAAGTTGGCTGAAACATGTTGACCTGGTTCTTCCAGAGATAGATGTGAGAGACACCAAATACCTCTCTTTTCACATTGAGCATTTTTTTATCATTATACTACCTTTGATCTTCTTAATAAAATGTGTCCTTTCTAAAGGTAGGAGGTACTTTTAAACCTTTTTCCTCACATGGTAGTTCCCAATTGGTCTCAGATGCAAGAGTCAATCCCTACTGGTGGAGGCAAAGACCCAATGATGAAATAATCAGTGGCTAGGTAGGCTAACTGGAGACATGTTTTTGGTGGAACAACACTGTTGAGGGTCTCACAACAGTTTTGGTGTTGCACCCCTCCCCCGTCTCAACACGCTATTCCACTCCTTTTGATTTTAGATATCAATGATGTAAGTCTCAAATTGAAACAGACTATAAATTTCAGTCATCACAGGGATTGCGACCTGCTGAGGTCACCAGACCACCATGTCTATGATTGCTTTCAAATATTGCAACTTTTTGAATGCTGGCCGTTTTCCCTAAAGAAAAACTGGATGCATTTAAAAAAAACAAAGTATTAAAAGCTTAAGTAAACATTTTTTAAAGTAGGCAGCGGTCCATAGGATGACTGCCTACTTTAAAAAGTTGTTATGTCAACACTCACAAAGGGGCATTAGTCCCATTTGCAAATGAGTTATCACTATATTTGTGTAATTGATAAAATAATATTGTTTTGCGACTGGAATTTGGTCGTAAAACATTAATACATCCCATTTTGAATTGATATTTGGATGAGATGCACTAAAGACACCCCTAACCAATACCGATTCAGTGTTTGGTCATAAACCCAAATTTTTATTCCGTAACATGTTACCATATCACAAATTGGGTTTCATACATACCAAAAAGCCATCTGCAAATCGGACATTTTGTTAACCCAAAACAGCTTTAACCATCTGGCCTCAAGTTCTATTCATTTCCTGATGTTATGTGCCCAATTGACATTACCTGAATTATTCAGAACACAACATGTGGGGAAGCTACTTAGGTGAGCTAGATGGGCAATAGTCTGAGCAGCCCATCTTCACCGTGGATGTTCTGCCACCTCTGATAGTCATCTGTGGCACAGAAGGGCTTATTTAGCCCTTTAGGCAGAGGCTCAGCATGCACTTCCTGGTATTTTTCCAAAGTGGAGACAGTGATTCTTTGATTCTCTTTTGTAATCCTCTTAGCCTCACTTTTCCTGCTAGCAAAAAAATCTAGATGTGTTTCCCGAGAGGATCATACCCCCTTTAGATTGCTGCATGATGACCGCCAATGCATCCCCGTTAGCTGGCAATCTTACAGTGCACTGGCTTTCCAGCTCAGAGTGTGGCACTGTGCATAGTTGTAGTCAATCCAGACACCATAAAAGGCTTCCAAGCATAATATGTTTCTTTATGGAGGGCTCAAATGAAACACAGCATGAGGAAAAGATATCCATTATGAGAGATGTATGAAATTGGGTTCTTGGTTAAGGGAGGGTGGATGCCCCACTCAGACAACAATGACAATCCTTGTGCGGGTGAACCACAAAACGTATTAAATTAACCTGTGCTTAACCCTCTGATAGCTCAGCACATAAGCAGTCAGGCTTAAGTTAGAAGCAATGTGTAAAGTATTTTTCTCAAACAGTAAGAGAGTGAAAACTTTACACAAGAAAAAGACACATTTTTAATGAATAAAAAGACACAAAACCAAATTAAATTCAATCAGTACATTTTCAAGAATTGGAGCCGTCATCTGGAAGGGAAGAAGAGTTATGTGGAGTTCAATAAGATTTTATGTGGCCTAGACCTTTAATCTGTTTAGTATGTAGGTTATGTGCCATGGATTAGATTGTATAGTATGTTTTTAATGTTTTTGGTCTATGTATCTGTTTTATGGTTATGCTGTTTTTTTCAAAACAAATTTTTATTGAGTCAGCAGGCAGAGTTACTACATTGCTTACCTGATATTTGTGGTAGCATGTATTCAGCATTGTAACATCAATTCTGTCTACTTCTATTACAGCCGAGCAACATTTACAATAAAGTAACATAAACATAACAAGCCTATAAATGCCAGCTTGCGACATTATAACCTTTTGTGCTATGTACATTATAATGATCCATATACCATTCCCATCGAGCCTGTTCATAAATGACTATGTCCAATGAACAATTATCCTCCCCAAACTATTCGTGTGGTGGGTGGGAGGAGTCGAAGATCCCTTGCTTTGTATAGGAGTAAGTGAGGTAGAGCGTCGCCCATCAGCCACTGTTCGAAGCGATGTGCCAGGTCACTTCTACTCCCGTACCACCATTCATTCTGAAACAGGGGATGGGAAGCTGCATAGTACAATTGAATATCGGGGGTTGCTGTCTCCCCATAGACAGAAAGCAGGTTTTCTGAGCGACTCTGCCCTGAATTGGCCTGACTAAAACCAGGATTGTGGGATCGGAAAGGGATGATTTTGTAGCTGATAAAGGAGGCGACGGAGTGACACCATCTTAAAGATTGCAGCTCTCCCAAGAGTAGAAAGAGGCAGATGCGCCAACGACCTCACCACGGTCTGCGTTCGCGTCCAAATGGGGGTAATGTTTTTCTCCCAGGATGTAGATTGATATGACGAGAAATAGATTCCAAGGTATTTAAACCCAGTTGTGGCTAGCGTTACTTCCCCTGCCCAGGTTCCCATTTCAGACGCTCCCCAGTGTGGCCAAAGTATAGACTTGTGGGTATTCATATATAGACCGAGGTCTCCCCGAATAATTGCATTATGCAGAGCAGCCGAGGCACCGTCCGATGCGGCTCCAAGAGGAAAAAGAGGACGTCGTCCGTGTATAGGGCAATACGGTCGAACTCCACTCCTGGCCACTCAAATCCCCTGACCTGTGCATCACATCTGGTTCACGAGGCCAGTGGTTCAATGGCAAATGCAAATAGATAAGGGGACAAGGGGCATACCTGGCGGGTACCACGACCAATAGAGAAGGGGTCTGAGACAGCACCCACCACCCTAACCCAGGCAGTGAGGTCTGTATATAAAAAATGAATATATGTTTAAGCATTGCAGGAGGGCAATTAAATATGTACAGCTCAGTGAATCAAATGCCCTGTCTATGTCGGCCAGTAACAGCGCTGCCGGGCCACCTAAATGTTTAATCGCTGCAATAGCATTGTGAATACCCTTAAGTATTATGGCGAGTGGCACGATGGGCATAAATCCTGCCTGATCCAGATGTACCAAATCCGACATATGCTATAGAATACGATTTGCCAGGACTTTAGCCAATAACTTGGCTTCAATGTTCAGCAGTGATATAGGGCAATATGATGTGTATTGATCAGGGGGCCTGCAGGGTTTGGGAAACACCATAAGTCTGGTGGGAGTCTTCCCCTCCTGAGGTCCGTGTTTACTACCCCAAGGTAGTGGATAATGACCTGGTACTGGAAAATCTTGTAAAATTCACACGGGAAGCCGTTGGGGTCTCGTGCTTTACCTGTATGCAAATCTGCAAGGGCTGCTCCCAGTTCCTCAACTGTCATGGGCGTATCTAGTTCTGTGCGTGCCGAGTCAGTTAGAGTTTTCGGGTGTAGGTCATCCAGGAAGCCCTGTATCATTGGTCTGGCAGGACAGTTCTGGGAGCGTATAGATCAGCGTAGTAGGCTGCAAAGCTGGATGCTATTTGGACTGGGTCAGTGAGTGTTTGGCCATCCACACCCGGAATACCTGGTGATGCATTGGTATATTCTGCTCCGGGAGGCCAGCCACACCTGCTTGGCCTCATCTAGTAATGTACTAGCAAGTGTTTGTTGCAAGTGAAGCAGCTGTTGACGTGCTTGTCACCCACCCTCCCCCACCACGCTGCTCCAGGTCAACTAGCTGTGCCTCCATCCAGAGTAATGTTTTCCGACGTTTCCTGCGTTGTGCTGTATAGAAAGAAATATCTGCACCCGAATGATTGGTTTCATGGCCTCCCATATGGTCTCAGCTGAGTCCACCATCCCCAGGTTGTCAATGAAATAGTCAGTAATGGCCTGATGCATGTGTGTCTTATATTGTGAGTCATGTAGGTGCCATGTTGGTAGGCGCCAGCGAAAGGGGGGGCCATCCACGCCCAACCGCAATTCCAGAATTGTTGCAATTCTATGAAAGTGGCCTATGGGCACAAAAATATCATTGAGACAGGAGAATAAATCATGGATTGTAGAGTAATAAGTCTACTGTGTGCAGTCGAGTGGAGATGCTTTCATGTATCTATCCAACTCATATTGTCTACCAATTCCTGTAACCTTGTTTCTTGTTCCGCCCCAGCCCTCCCTGCGGTCTCCACCTATCTTGGGCCTGATTTAGGACATCGTTCCAGTCGCCTCCTATTATGGTGAGGCCTTTAGTTGTCTCAAGCATGATCCCCCTCAAATGTTCTACAAATGATCCAGACAATGGGGGGTGTGTAGATGCTTCCTATTATAACTTGTTCTCCATATATTGTGAGAGTGATAAGGATATATCTCCCTTGGGGGTCAGGCCATGATTTAATATGCATATACGGGACCCTCTGGTGGATCAAGACTGCTACCCCACGCGAGCCCCAGGTAAAACCTGCATGGAATACCTGTACATATCCAAAACAGGAAAGTCATGGTGCTTTGGTAAAGAGGAGGTGGGTTTTCTGCAGTAACAGGACATCTGCCAGGGCACGCTTGGCCTGGTGGAGTCAGGCCCCTCTCTTTATCTTATCAAGAGCACCCCGCACATCCCAGGTAACTATTTTTATCCTATTACCCAATCCTGCAATAATGCTGGGTCCTTAATTTTATGTTAGATTGTGACTCATTTGTGTCTATGGTGATATAATGTGGAGAACAGTATGACCTAGCACATTCAACAAAACTTAAAAATCCCATTCCACCCCCTCCCTCCCCACCCTATACCTCAAAATGGATGAAGCATCTTTCGTGGTTGGGGTTGCACACCTACAACCCCAACCAATGGATCCCCATTGAACTGTTCCCAACAATAAGTAAAGCTCTTATATACTGAGAAGAGTATTTGAGGGGGGAAATTCCCCTGGGGCCCCCAAACTTTGTTATCAGCATGGCATAGCTAGTGTCAGTCATGGCCTTCAGACTCCATGTTGTGATGGAGTGAGTCATGTCGATTCTCATTTGCTTGGGTGCTGGATGCACCTCGTGTTTTGAGCGAGCTGCGATTTAGTTTCCCCTTAGGTTTGACGAGTTTGTGTGTGGTTTCTCCAGAAGATGACTCTGAGTAAAATTGCGGTGGGGTGTGTGGCTTGAGCTGCACCCTTTCATCTGTCCTGGCGAATACTTCTTCAGGAGTGTCAAAGAAAAGTGAGCATGACTTATATGAAACCCTCAGCTGGGCCAGGAACAAGAGAGCATATTGGATTTTTAGCTCCCGCAGCCGGCCCTTAGTGGCCGTGAAGGACTGTCGACGCTGCTGCACTAATTTAGAATAATCTGGGAAAATTAGTCTATGCGATGAGTCATATTGGAGCTTGCCCGCTAACCTGGCCTGTGTTAAGATGGTATCCCGATCATGGAAATTCAGGAGCCTGGCGATTATCAGTCGCAGCCTGGCCCCCGGCGGAGGCTTCTGTATCACAGCACAATGTGTTCGTTCAATGATGAAATACTGAGAAAGAGAATTTGAGGGAAACCATCCTGTTAGCCATGTTGTGAGGAACTGTTCCATGTTGCTGCCTTCGCTGTCCTTCGGGAAGCCCACAAGCCAAAGATTATTCCTACGGGCTCTTCCTTCAGCATCTTCTACCCTGGTCGCACGGCCTTTTGTAATGGATTCCAGAGAGCACACTCTTTTTTGGAGGGATGCAACAGCGACTTCTGTGGTCGAGATTCTGGTTCCTGCTTCAGTTATTCTATCAACTGCCTTATGCAGGTGCTGGCAGATCAGCATAACATCCGACCCTATGGCACCAATCTTGGCTTTCAATGAATCCCAAGATTGTGTTATTGCCGCCAGCAATGCAGCCTTATCTGGAGTAGCAGAGGCCTGGCCCACCTGGTCCACCACCTGGTCTGCTGCACCGTATACCGATCCATCGCGCTTTGTTCGGTGCTCTGCGGCATCTCTCAAGTCATCTTTGGTGGGAGTATTAGGGCCCCTTGAGCCAGGCCTCTTTGCGTTGGCACTTTGTCAGGAGGGACACCAAGCCAGCGAGCAGTATGATCCAACACAGGTCAGTGGTCACAGTAGTGTCGACAAATGGTGGGGTGTCGGCTGGTCTTGATGTAAATTCCGTCCCACTTCAAGGCTGGTGAGAAGGCGACACATACACAAGCCGCACCAGGACCTAGCCTGGCTGCTTCCATGAGCAGGCACCTCCCACCTCCCTAATGGGTGCCACCCCCTGGTCACATACAGCAGCACCCCTGGTCCCCAGGTGAGACTGCCCCTTACCAGTGAATATATGAGTCCAGTGCACCTGCCGTGCCTTCCAGGGAGGCCTACTCCGGTGTTCCAATCTCCCTCTCCAGCCAAACTGCCAATGCAAACTTCGGGCTTTGGAGAGAGCCTCAGCTACTAGGTTCCTAATTGCAGGGCAGCCTGGTTTCTTTTAAGAATATTCCAGCCCAGTGCAGGCCGCGCACCTCCATAATACTTGCTCTTGTGCCTATGGGATGTTCAGTGAGGCCCAGCAGGGAGCCAGGGCCAGTCCTGCAGCTGGCGCAGGTCCTTGATGAAGGCACACCAGCCCGGCAGAGCGCCATTGAGGCCACGTCAGTTTGTGCCGGAGGACTGTAGGCAACGGCTTGTGGCTGCCCAGAACGCCCATCCACTGTCTGCGAGGCACAGTCAAGGCACCATGTGTTCCACCTCTTGGTGTGAGAGATGTGGCGTCTCCCTCGCATGGTCACAGCACCCCCGGGGTGCAACTCCAATACACCAAAGTCCTTGGCTCCTGGCCTAGCAGGCCATGGCATCGCTTGGTCCCGTCCCGACCCAGCAGTGCAGAGCGCAGCCCTGCTCCACCTGTGGCTAACCTCCAGGCCGCACCCGCCACCTGCCGGGTCTGCTGCTGCAAAAGAAGGCAGCAGGCAGAATGGCAAGCACACAGGTCCTGGCCCACCGCCCAGGGCTTGCCACATTGTCTCCCGGCTCCTCACAGGACAGGCCGCATCCCTTGTCAGCCCCGGCGACCTGCCGACCAGGCTCCAGCATCCGCACTGCCCAGCCCAGGCCCAATTCTTGCCACACAGTCCCGGTCACCGCTGAACTGGCCCCACTCCCTGAAGACTGGCCCTCCGGCTTGCAGCAACACTGTTTTCACAGGAACTGCAGGGGCCAAGGTTGCTCCTCCGCATCACGGGCTCTGGCTCCCTCGCCTCAGCTCACAGGCAGCATTCTCATCCGGCGGTCACATTACTCCTAAATGCCTTTTGTGAATACCGAAAGTCGTAAAGTTAGGATTTTGTCTCAGTTTAGGAGTAGTAAAGTTAGGAATTCTGACTTTACTACTCCGAAATGCCTTTTGTGAATTCCAAAAGTCGTAAAGCTAGGACTTTGTCTCAGATTACTTTTGTGAATCAGGCCCGTAACTCTGAAAGAACTTACCTTAGAACTGTGTTCTTAGTCTTAACAGTTACATACAAAATCAATATTATCTTTATAATTTGGTCTCTGATTTATTCTTGATTGTGTATCTCATTTATTGCCTCTGTGAGTACAACAAATGCTTAGCACTACACTCTGATAAGCCTAACTGCTTGCCCACACCAACACAAAAAGAGCATTAGAATTATCTCCTTTTACCTCGGTATGCCATGAGGGAATTCACTGGACTCTCTGCACAGTGTACTTCATTTTAGTACGCTATATAGAGAGCCAGCTTCCTACATTGGCCAAACAGGAGTTCAAAGTGCCTGAACCCCATTCCTTTCTGTGGTACCTCTCTGTAAGCAAAGAGAAGGCCGGGCAAGAGGATATTGCACTTCCATCTCGGAGGTTTTGGCATGCTCATAATCATACCCTTAAGGGCATCAATGAACCTCTCAACAAGCCCATTGGTTTGGGGTAATAGGGAGTGGAAAACTTGTAAGTTACTCCACACTCAGCCCACATAGACATCATGCAGGCTGACATGAAATTGGTGACCCTTTCGGATACCATTTCTCTGGGTAACCACACCCTGGTAAAAATCCCCATCAGGGCCCTTGCACTGCAAGTGCAGCCACCGTCCTCAATGGTATGGCCTATGTGTACCTAATGGCATGGTCTTGAATCTGTTTCCTAGGGCAGTCTTGGGTTCCAGGGACCCAACAATTTCAATGCCCACCCTTTCAAAGGGGATACCAAAGACAGGTAGGGAAAGTATGAGAGCCTTTCTCTTTCTCCCGGACTACCCACTTGTCTGGCAAATAGGAACAGACCTGCAAAATTCATCTGAGGTCACTCTCATCCATGCCACTAAACGTGGGTGACAAGCCTGGCAAAGGTCTTCTCTTGTCCCAGATGTCCTATCAGGTGTCCATCTTAAGCCAAACCAAGTAGAAAGACCCTGTAGCACAAGGGGACCACTAACACACAGGTTATGCCAGGCTAAAAAAAAACCTTAGACTCACTACACAGTTGGTCATTCTACCAGCAGATCAGGTGATTTCCAGAGGTGTCACTAGCTGCCTACTCAAGAGTAGGGCACTCCTGAGCTTTGCAGAATTCCTCCCTTGTGGGCCCTCCCTCAGCTTGTTGCCCGTGGGCATGTCCCCCACTGCAACAATGTCCTCCCCTATAGTTTCTGGGGCATAGCCCTTAAGCTCAGCCTTTTGACAGACAGGTGTCCCATGCCCCTTGCCGTTTCTGTTTTTTGGCAGACACCTGAGGCATTCTTCCAGGCCCTCTTGACTACCCTCTTGCCATGGACATTGTGGTCAGGCACACCCACTCAGGAAACCCTAACATCTTCAGGTGAGATCTGAGCTCCACCTCCTTCCAGATAGTGGTCTCTAATTAATCACCATGCAGATGATCCACAGGCATGGCAGGACTCACAGCAACCCTGAAAAACCTGAGACCCCTGCCACACTCAAAGGGAACCAGAGCCACAGGTTAGTGACTCTCACGGTTGTCGCTATAATCACCTGGTTGAACACATTCGAGATTATCTGCTCTGTGGACACCAGATTGCACCTGACAGCAGTCATACTGGCTCCTGTGTCTCTCAGAGCCTCCACCCTCTGCCTATTGATGGTTAGCCATAACACTGCTTTACCACCCATGCTAACTTGGATATCCTCCTCCCCAAGTGCTACACAAGCCATCCCTGATGTCTGCCCACCAGCGGGAGGCTGCACCCTCTTGGGGCATTTGGCATCTCTCTTTGTATGCCCATACCTTGTAGCATCTATTGCATTTGGGGACAACTTCCCTGAGAAGATTTCTTTAGGGAACTGGGTCTTCTTTTTGTCAGGTTGGGACTGGGAATCTTTCCCCTGAGAACTGTTTTGAGGGCCTTTAGAAAACTCTTCACTTTTATTTTAGTTTCTGCCCTCTGTTTTCTGATGGGGACCCTATCCACCCTTCTGGTGCTCCCTCTCAGACACCTTCCTATGAACCCTGATGCAAAGCCAGCAGTACTTCTCCTAGCAAGCTCCCAGGAGTCAGTGAGCTTACTATCCACTAGGTGTTGGTACAGCTCTGCAAAAATATTAAATGAACATGTGCACTATGGCAATGAGGTTGTACAGCCTTTTGTAATCACTACCCTTTGCCCAACCATCCAATGCCTTGCAAAAGTAATCCACATGATCCTGCCAGGACTAGTGGGGCAGCTTCTGGCTGCACCTATACATCTGCCTATACTTATTAGGGGTGAGGACATACTTTCTGACAATTCTTTCCTACGTGAGGGGATACCTATTCCCATTTCTCTTCCCTAGGACCAGTAGTGAACCCGTCCCTTCTTTGTGAATGTGCCTCCAGATACTGACTCTCCAGCCCTCCTCAGTGACCTGAGAATCTCTAAGGCAACCTCATAATCCTCAAACCTCTTGCCACTGCAATCCCCTAAAACAAAGTTAAGTACCAGATCTTTGATTATGTGGACCCTTCTTTCACCACTGGACAATGGAGTATCTCAGCCAACACTGATGTTGGACCCTGCACATTGCTTCACTTCCTTCAGACTCACCTTGTGAGCCAACACAAGTTTATTTTATTCCAAGGCCCTGATTGCAGCATCCTTCTCTTCAGCCCTGGGTGCAGCAGTCTCCTCTACATCCAATTTCAGATTGTCTATCTCCACCTGCAATTCTCTCCCTCAGCCTTCCAGTCTTCCAGCTCCTCAGAGGACAGGCTGTAGGAGGACACACTGCTCCCTACCCTGGCAGGGAACCTCACTTCTGTGGGAAAGTGGCCCTCCTCTTCTTGTTGTTGCAGCTCAGGACTTGTGCCAGTCCATGTTCTTACTCCTCTTCCTTTAAGTCCTACTCCTCTTCCTCCTGGTTATCCTCCTCTCACTCCTCTGGTGTGGTGTGCATCCTCCTGACCTCCTCAAAGGCTCTGAGTACAATCTGGAGATCCACTCAGATGGCTTTCCTCTCCACATTCAGCATCCTCTCCTTGCAGAGCCTCTGCAGCTCCATCTTGCTGAGGCTGTCAATGTTGCTCAGATACAACTCCACTGCAGCACAAAGAATGTGAGATAAGACGTAAATTAGGAAAAATGAAAAAAGATCCAAATCAAAAGCTAAGGACAACTATATTAATTTGATACCATGAATGCAAGAAATGGGGTTGTTGGTTGATGGGGATAAAAGCACCACTCTGGGAAAAATCACAGTCCTTGTCAGGGAGAACCACATAAGAATTAACCTGTGCTTAACCCTCTGCTAGCTTGGCAGAAAATCAGTCAGCTAACTTAGAGGCAATGTGTAAGGTACTTATGTAGTACACAAATAGTAATAAAGTGAAAACACAACACAAGAAAAATACCAAATCAATTTAGGAAAATAGAGTATATTTTTAATGAATTAAATTACTCCAAAATGTATTTAATCCAAGCAGTGGAACCAGAGTTACGATTTTTCAAGATGTCAGTGCAAAATAGCACCTAACAGATCATAGTACCAGCCACAGTTAGCTGGTCATGAGACACTAGGATAAAGTCAAAAGTTGCGGACGACTGTGATGGTGCGCAGGTCGGATATGCAAGGTAGATTTGGCCCAGTCTCAGCTAACCTTCATATAGTGAAGACATTTTGAAGAAAAATTCATTAGAAGGCAGAGTTTAGCGGGGCAAGGCAGAAGATGTTATCCGAAGAGAAGGCATCATAGTCATCAGGGAGCCAATGGATGAAGTCAAGGTGAAGATTTTTACCTTGGGACTTAGTCTGTTTTTTGGGAGTTGAAAATCTTCAGCAGGTCAAAGCTGTAGGCTGCAGCTGAAGAGGGTTTCACAAGGCCAGATAGCTTCGCTTAGAGGTCCCGCTGAGCAGGGTTTGCTGCTACAGAGAAGCACATAGCAGGAGCTACAGCAAAATCAGGCCAACAGGCGATGCACCTTGGGCGGATTGGATGGTAGGGAAGTTGATGTCTTCTGTCGGTTCTTTGCACGTTTTATGGCTATGCAGGAGCAGGACCTCTAACACCACTTCCAAGGGGCCAAGAACTGGGAGGCACCACTTGGGGGTTAGGACTCACTCCAGCAGAGGCCACGCACAGGGTTCAAGGTTTCTGGAGCTTGTTTTATCCCTGTAGCTCAAACAGGAGGTCAGCCAACAAGCTCTTAGAGTAACTTCTGGTTGCTGTGGATTCAAGGGGATGGTCCAGTTCTCCTCCCAGCAGCAAGGTAGGCATTAAAACATAAGGCAGTCCCCTAATAGCAACAGGGTAGTCCTCTGGGGTCCAGACATTCCTTCTCAAGTTTTCCATAGATCTAAGAGTGTACTGAAGAGTGGCTCTTAAGAACCAATATTTATACCTGGTTCTAGCTTTTGAAGTGGGAGGATTCCATATACTGCCTCACATCTGATTCTTCAAAGCTCTTCCCTTCCCCTGCCAAGGCTCCCAGAGGTCTGGGATGACAAAAGGCTGGTTTCAGGTTCCTTAACTGTACCCGCGGCAAGCCCTTTGAAGTGTAAGTGGGGCCGGGAACAGCTCTGCCCCAGTCACCCTGGAAGGATGGCCCATCCTACCTACATCCAGTCCCCTTTGTCTCACTGTCTGTCAGGAATACATAAACCCCATCAGCAGAGCCATTTACAGTCATGTGGCCCAGTACAGAAGCAACAGGCACCAAATGGTTAGGGCAAGAATATGAGAATAAATTGGTAAACTGAACTTGTGGGTCAAATTGTAGTACAATTTATATTTTTTTAAATGGTGAAATTCTCTAAAAAACAAAATGTCACAGGGGCATCAAAGCTAAGAAGTATCATTAAAAAAAGTAAATTTCAAAACGTTAACATTGTCACTGAGAAATTCACCTAACTATAACGTTACTTTAAACGTTGCTTTTTCGTGAATGTCAACATTTATTATTTACCAAAAACATATATTTTTGTTATACCTAGCTATAATGTTACTTTAACCTTTGGCTCTTTAAGTTAATTTGAAGTCTTTTTTTAAACTGAAAACACATATCTTTATTACACCTAACTTTAACATTACTTTAACCTTTATTTTTTCAGAGAATATATCTATCTATATATGTGTATATATATATTAACTGGAAAAAAACAAAGGGTATAGGGGTCATAGGCTGACATTTCACTCATACAAAACCATAGAAATTCAGCAGCTATAACTATAACTCTTCCCTACAAAATACACTGCTTATGACCTCACATATTACATCACTCATGACATGATCAGTGACATCATATAACTATAACTGTTGAATTTCTTTGTTTACGCACAAGTGAAATGTCAGCCTAACTATAACGTCCCTGTAACCTTTAGTTTTTTTCTGTGAATTTCTAAGGTTTTTAAATATTAATTCCTAACTATAATGTCCCTGTAACCTTTGTTTTTTCCAGTGAATTTTTAATTATTTTAAAATTCTATTTCATAACTATATCCTCCCGGTATTTTTTTTCTAATGTTAGATATGAAACATTACATCTGCATGGTGCACCAAATATATTAATCATCTTATTTTAAGATATTTTAGATTTTTATGATTATGTTGTAATTGCTAATGACACACCGCAAATGCTGCTTGTTTTTGTCAAAGTGTAAAACACATATATCGACATATTTTACATAAAAGTTTAGTGTAGCTATTTAGTTATATACTAATGTAACTTTCCCCTTTGTATTTATTTGTTGAAATAACTACACCAAAAATGCATTTTCCTTCTTCGCAGTAACAAGGGAGGTCACAATGACATCAGTAGTCATGAATACAAATGACAAACTGTAAAACAGATATCTAGACATATTTTACAGAAAGTTTGAGTCTAGCCGGTTAGTAACATAATAGTTTACCTTAATTTTAACAACACATTTGACGTAAACAACAGTTTCAAAAAATAACATTCAACATCAGAACTCACGAAAAAACAACATAACTACCAAACAATACAAAGAACTTTTATTCACCCATCAAACTACCCATTGTCACCCAAACTCATTTTAAAAATTGTGCTGGTTTTTAACCTTTTTTCACTAATTCTACAAAAATACAATGGAATCAGAAGAACCAAACAAAGACCTACAAATGGTTGAAGTTATTAAACAGCAGCAAGACTCAGCTGCACATAAACATGTCATGAAGAACCACCAATTAAAAAACAAAACATAGCTTGAGATTTTTAATGATACCATCTGGTAAATCAAAGACCACAACTAAATTGGTGAGGTTCAGCATATGTGAGAAGACAATATCTTGGGGAACAGCAAATACATTTTCATGTGGTACAACAAGCATGTTGTACCACTTGGAAACATTTGAGAAGAAGCACCTAAAAATTACATAGAGAAAAAAAGGGATCATCAGTCTCCAGACCTCTAGTCCCTGCTCCTAAAAACAAAGGGGCTCATTATGATAGCGGGCGGACTAACAGTGATGGGACCGCCCGCCAGACATGCGCCAGTCCCACCAGCCCAATTAGGATGCGCCCGCCAAACTGGCGTGCACATCCTGGCCTTTTACCATTGCAGACGGTGCTGCTGGCTCAGCACCGTCCACAATGGGAAAAGAGCATGTACAGCATTTCCCTACAGCACATGGCAGGCAACACGCAGTGCCTGCCACTTGGTGCAGTGAACTGCAGGGGGGTACCATGGGTACCCCCAGTGCGCCTGCCACACCCCCGAGGGGGCCCGCAACAGGCCCCCAAAGCCTATCCCCACCATGGAAAGGCCAATACTCACCCACATCCTAATATGGCAGGCGGTGACTGCTAGGCACCGCCACCATATTAGTGGCCCAGCTCCGCCCGGTAGGCAATCATGACAATTGCCACCAACAGAAAAGAGGCAGGCAAACCGTGTGTCCACCGTGATACCCACTGCCATCCTAATATGGCGGTGGGTATTTCTCATTACGAGGGCGTAACGATCGCCACCGCCGCCAAGGCGGTGGTAATCGTTAACGCCATCGTAATGAGCCCCAAAGTTCCAACTGAAGTGCAGAAAAGATGCAGTGAAATGTCACCAGAGCTGAAGTATTTAGCTACCTTTTGCATGAACTATAACACCATC
Organism: Triturus cristatus; assembly: GCF_964204655.1. Lineage (NCBI taxonomy): Eukaryota > Metazoa > Chordata > Amphibia > Caudata > Salamandridae > Triturus > Triturus cristatus. The sequence goes on from NC_140581.1 coordinate 1,139,955,464, forward strand.
GTAACAGTTTGGAAGCAGTCTGTGGATATAATTTTCCAGAATTTTAAAAACCATAGTTGTTTAATTGTATTCTTCTTTTATTGCAGCAGTTTAAGCACTGTGAAAAAATGTAAACAAAGAAAAATATATTGTATTAGGATTTCATTTTGAACATTAGGCAACCAAAACTAGATACAGTGGTGAAGTGGAAAAGAGACTTCTTAGATGCAACTTAAGGCTGCTGGTATGATAGTACCTCTGTTTAGTTTTTATCTGTAGTAACAGAATGTAGTCCTGTAATGTTTTATAACTTAATTGTCTTTAGATAAAAACAGCCTTTAATTTCTAACAACTGCTGTAGACAATACCCCTAATAGGCTGAATAATATCTCAGAAACTCATAATTCATATATATTTCAATACAATACCACATTGTGTTATGCTAAATTGTCCTTAGAACTTCAGCTCTAGAAATAGCACATAAAAGTGTGTTAGCTTTTTACATAGTCTTGATTTGAATGACATCTCTCTGTCATTGCATTCAGTCCATCCTGTTTGACATCTTTAATACATTGTGTAGTGTGTAAAGGTTATATTAACTCCTTCGTGAAATATGCTTGCTATAGTTGTGAAACTTCTCTTTGAAATAGAAATTTGTCCAGACACAAAGTTTGTAATTTGAGTTTCTAATTTACTACCATACACTCTGCATCATTGTAGCATGACTATGACATATTTACCATATGTTTGTACCAACAACATACACCTAAATTCTAATCTGCAGTTTGGACAGATCACATCTTAATGGGCATTTTTGGTAAAAAGTTTCACAGGCCACAGCTTTACAATCTGGTAACGTCAAATAGAGGAATCGTTCTGAATTACATTCAGTGCTACAGGTACATTTACAATATACACAATTATTGTTCCATTTATAACTTAAACCAAATAAATCATTGATATGCACATCCTCTTCCTCTAATGCTCCTAGCATTAGCATTATTATTGGGTATGCCGATATCGGCCCTATGTATGTCTGCCTTTATATGCCAATGTGAAATGTTTGTGTCTCTGGCTTGCATTCTACAATGTATTCCTGAATGGTGCATTTTTCCTTGTTGCAACCTAAAATCAATAAAATTGGTTATAAAAAAAAAAGATTATTGAGCATCCTACTGAGCATTTTGAGAAAACACTACTAATTCAGTACAGTACTCTACCTCTTAGACCTTTCTGCAGCTCTGTTGGTGTTAACTTGTCTGTCTTTGGCTTCATACAGACTATAGTCTGCAATGGATGTATATTTTGTATATGAATTGACTCATAAAGATTGAAAACCTTCAAGTGGTAGTGAAATAGAAATCAGTACTGACTTATTATGCACAGCTCTAGCTGGCATTTTATTATCTTCTAATATGTTGTAACAGTACTTACATAGAACTTGCTATGTGGACAAGACAAAGCATTCCTCTACAAATAAGTACACAGAAAAGTGTTGTGATTTATCATTATTTTCTTTTTCACTTTTTAAATTCAAGTCAACAGTCTGTTTGAATCTTGTAGTGACTATGTCGTCACCAAATACAAACATACTCTGGTTTTTCAGAGCAAACTGCATTAACATTTGTAATCTATTCTATGAAACTATCAACTATAATACCTGTATCTTGTTCTGCAGTTCCTCCTATTATCAACTCTTCATTTTCCATGGACTCCTGCTCTGGACAAAAAAAATGAAACTGCACATCATCATAAACCTTTTCTACCTCCGTCACAGTACCATACAGAAGTGCTCTATCCCTTTCTCCTATACATGAAGCAGGAATTTTCCCATAGTACAACCTCCTAACTAAAGTTTGCATTGTTGAGAGGTGTACAGCTTACATCCTAAAATGATGAAAGATGCTTTGCCACGCTATCTTTAATAAACAAGGTACTGAGTGTTCCTCCAAATGTGCATGCTTTCTAACCTTGCAAGGATACAATCCGTGTAAAGTACTTATTTTGTGTTTTAAACTTCACCTTGTAAAGATATGTAGAAATCTTCATAGTACATCAATGGACTGCTGTCAAATACTGCAAATACTACTAAAATACCATTTGTATACAGGGTCTGGCTAAGCCTTCCCTGTACCTCTTCTGAAATAACCTGTTCTACATTTCTAGACACCATCACCTTGTTTGCTAATGGAGTGCCATTCCTCATTTCATAACATTGTCCTCTTTCATCAATAGCATGAACTAATGTGTTATACTGCAGATAGCTTTCTTCATTAAATAAAGGCTCTGTAGTAGAAGTATGTATATATTCTCCACTAAAAACTGCACAAAAATTACTTCTATTGACTAGTATTTTCTTCTGGTTTTGTCTCCTCATATATAAAACTATTTTGTCAAGAGTCTGTGTTCTATTTATACTCAAAATGAAAAGCTTCCCTTTAAATCAAATGCCTTATCAACTATAACTTGTTCTTTCTGTTTCAGTGCCTCTATCTTTCTTCTATGATTCTTGATATTTCTCAATAGATTTACAAATACTCTACTTTGAAGCATATTGTCTCTGATTTCCTTAAACTGCTTTTGTCTCCTGGTTAAGGTATGTAAATATTTATTACATTCTTTCCTGTCCTTGTAATATACATTTTGTCCACTCCTATTGTTTCTATAGTTTTGATTTTATTTACAATATTTTGTAATCTTTGAAGGTGTCCAGATATATTTTTAGGAAATGACATTGTCCTCTTACCAGTAGCTCCTTTTTCTTTCACCACAGATACTGTAGTTGCTTATGTTGCTTTTTCCTCTGAACTTTTGTAGGCCTTCTAACTGTCTGTAGTTATGTATATATTGTTCTATACAAAAAGTATATTTTAATTTTTATTCTAGCCAATTTTTTTTTTTTTTCAGAGTTTCATATAGCGCGAACTTGACCCAAATCCAATCAGGTATCAGAGCGCTTTACATTGCACCAGTTATGTTACATTAGGACACACATTCATTCTTTGTTTGGCACGGGGAGATTAAGTGATTTGCCCAGAATCACAGGATGTTCAGCGACATTACCGAGACTTGAACCCAGTTCCCCAGGTCCGAGGTCGATCGCCCTAGCCGTTAGGCCAACTCCTCTCCCCGCCAATAAACCAACCACTTGACTACTGACTCACACATAATGCAAAAACTGTTTTTATGTTATGTTGCAGTTTTAAATCTACAGATTAACCTAGCTATATAACTATGTGCACTTACTTTGATAAATGAAACCCAAAGCAAAACACAAAACTTTATTTATGAGTTACCTATTAACATTATAGCACCCTCTCCTACAACACAGCTGTACCAAATCTCAGTTCTCACTTATACATAGTGAAAGACCACTGGACCAGTTTATCCCTTCTGTAGTACATTTTAACATTAACTTCAACCACAGTGTACAAGTACGTACACTGTCTCAACATTGTAAATCTGAAAACACAACATAACAGCTATTTGTGTACCTCTCTACCACTGTGTCACTGGTGTAATTAGTATTGCAGTACGTTTCTACTGAAATATATCGCATTTGAATTTTTCAACGCAGTGCAAATAAAAATCTGAACATTTATATACATCAGATCATATAGCTCCCTAACATTTCCGAGTACATGCAAAGAGTATGTGACACATTGCATATATAATTCACCAGATGAATCTAAAAGACTGCATATTTCTCACTATGGGGCATATGCATCAACCAAACTAATACCGATTCCTTAATAGCGAAAAATAAGGAATCGCCATTAAGGAATCGGTAATTGGCATGCATCAACAGATTCGGTGAAATTTAGCGATTCCTTAAAAATCGCTAAATTTACCGAATCCTTAATAGCGGGGCACGCAAACGGCCTCACTAGCAAATAGCGAGTTCGGTAATACCGATTTGGCTAATAGCGAGTTCGGTAATACCGAATTAGCTATTACCGAATCGGTAATAGCGAAATCGCAAATTGCCGCGTCGCTCCGGGAACAGGCTGATGACATCACCAACCAGGAAATACTGCTGCCCCACCCACATAGCCTCGACAGAGGAGCAGACAGGAGCTGGAAAGAAGGACAGGCTGTGCAGAGTGAGGCCACACAGATTCTGCCATTCACATCACACAACCATCATGTCGCAGGAAGTGCCATCCAGCGCAGAATCTGCACGCAAGCGCAAGAAGAAGTTTTCGGACAGGGAGCTGGAGTACCTCATCGAGGGAGTGTCCAGCAAACACGACCGCCTCTTTGGCAAGCTGTCCCTCAAGGTGCCTGAGACCGAGAAGCGGCGCATCTGGCAGCGCATCCGTGAGAGGGTCAATGCGGTTGGCGTCACTAGCCGCAGCATCGACGACCTTAAAAAACGGTGGTATGACCTGCGGAAGCGCGCAAAAGAGAGGATTGCTGAGAGGCTCCGGGAGGCAAGAAGGACTGGAGGCGGAACAACCACTGCACCATCCAACACAGCCCTGGAGGACCTTGTGGAAGGGACGATAGAGCGGGAAGCCGTCGTGGGGGTGATCCAGATGGACACGTCCGGCGCAGCCACAAGTGCCCAAGGTAAGATGCATGCCTGTGCCACACCCAGCATAGCGTAAATCCATACCCATGCCCCCAGCCCAATCTCACTGTGTCTGCAGCTCTGGCACAGACAGCTCCACACATGACACTACTGCATCTTGGGAGTTGTAGTCTAGTCAGCCCAGAGTGCAGGTACAGGCGTAAATCCTCTGAGCACACACCACATATTTCGTACATGGCTGTAGACTGTTCATTTGTTGGACCACAGAGGGACATTAATGGGTACAACACTATGTAGGTGTAATCATCCCACTAATCATGCACTGTTTCACACACAGATGCATCACCTGGGGACTCTGACGACAGCGACCAGCTGATCATTTCTGAGACACCCGTGGAGTCAGACCAGGAGACTGCGCAGGATGCGCACGCACCGCCAACACCTGCCACCCCACCAGCACCACCTCCACCAGCGCCACAATCAACGGCACCAGCACCAGTGCCACAAGCCAAGCCACCAGCACCTGCGCCACAAGCCAAGGCACCAGCACCTGCGCCACAAGCAACGGCACCAGCAAGACAGCCTGCAGCTAGTACAGCCACAATACCGCAGAGGCACAGGCACCAAGTTGCGCCCTTGCAGGAGATGGCAACCCCCCCCCGCAATTGGCACCCACGCAGCGCACATCCACACCACCTGCTGCACCACCTGGAGGCTCAAGACACGCACGGCGTCACAGGGCCCGTCGCAGTTCCGTCTCCTCAGCAGACCAGGACGTCCCAACAACCTCTGCAATCGAGGAGAGGATGCTGCGTACACAGAACCTGCAGGGAAGACATGTGGCTAGCATCAGCTGCAATATCGTGCGCCTAGCGAGGGAGATGCGTGCCATGACTGCAGCAGTCACCGACATGGGCTCCGCGGTCAGGGACATGGGCACGGCGGTCAGGGACCAGACCACTGCGGTTGCTGATGGCAATGCTCAGCTCAGGGAGGAGGTACGTGAGCTCACCCGTGCCATCAGGGAGGGCCATGAGTCCCAGAGGAGGAGTAACCGGCAGCTAATGTTGCGTTCTGCCGCCGCTACCAAGGCCATACAACGGCACAGCAACTGCACCGCTGTGTTGGCACGCCGCACAGTCTCCCTGCAGGTGGACCTTGGGCACTTCTGCGGTGATGTGGCCAAGTCACTGGGACACATCACCACTGCTGTGGAACAACTTCAGAGCAGCACATGCAGTGCTGCAGCATTGGGAGGGGATGACACCAGTGAGGCTGCCTCCAGTGTCAGCAGCGTGTCACTGGCAGAGGCCAGCACCAGGCGCCGAAGTTCGCGTGCCTCCACGGGGACAGGCCGTGGTGAGGCTTTGGATGCACCTGAGCGGAGGCTTGGTGTACGTGGCAAGCGCCACTAGAAATTTGGACATGCTGCAGGTCCATGGTGGAGCAACCATGGCCATCCAATTATTGTGTTTGCACAGGCCTGACTTTAAGGAACATTTTATTTACATTTATGCAATCGGAGCATGATTCACAATGCTAGTTCTGTTGCACAATCCTCAGTGCTACTGTGCATTAAACAGTTGCACCCAACACCAACTTGTAATGTCTCATTTTACCCAGGATCAAAAATGATTTTGCATTATGTCTGTCCACCTCCTATGGCCCTCTGCTGTGTTTGGGATGTGTGCCGGTCGTCGTTGGGCGGGTGGTTGGTCAGCTTGGGGGTCGTCATCCCTGTCCACCTCCATGGGTATCCCCCTTCTGGTGGCAATGTTGTGCAGCATTGCACATACAGCAATTATTCGACAGCATGTGTCTGGTTGGTATAGCATGGCGCCGCCAGTCTTGTGGAGGATACGGAAGCGGCTCTTGAGAATCCCAAAAGTCCGCTCTATCACATTCCTCGTGCTGATGTGTGCAGCGTTGTAGCGATGTTCCTGCGGGGTTGCTGGATTTAGGTATGGGGTGAGTATGTATTCCCGCAGGGCGTAAGCACTGTCACCTAGAAGATTGAAGCATAGACTTAGCATTGGTGATGTACATACATGTGTGGTGTTGGTGTGGGGAAGCGTAGTTCTACGTACCTAACAGGAGTCCCTCTCCAAATTCTCCATTGAGTAGTCGCCTGTGCATTCCACTGTTGCGGAAGATGTATGAGTCGTGTGTGCTCCCTGGGAATTGTGCCACTAGGTCCGTTATGATGTTGTTGGCATCGCACACAACCTGCACGTTGATCGAGTGGTATGACTTGCGGTTCCTGAAAAGGTACTCATTTGCTGACGGAGGACATATGGGGATATGCGTGCAGTCGATGCATCCAATCACATGTGGAAATTGTGCCACCTGGTAGAATGCCTGTTTGGTGCGGTCCAACTGCTGTGGGGTTGTGGGGAAGCTGATGTGTGTGTGGAGCATTGTCAGCATGGCATCTAGGAATTTTTTGAAGAAGCGTGACAGTGCGCTTTGCGAAACACCTCCGGCAACCGCAATTACCCCCTGGAAACTCCCTGAGGCCAGTAGGTGCAGGCTGCATAGGACCTGAACGTGCGCAGGGATAGCATTTGTCCTGTGTGTCTGGTGCTGCAGTAATGGTTCCAGGTCTGCAATCAGGCGCATGATCATAGCGCGATTGAGGCGATACTTCTGGTACACCTCGTCCTCATTCTGGCCGAGCAGGGTTATGCGCAGTCTGAACACTCGCTCCTGGACCCTTCTCCTGCGCTGTCCTGCTGCATTGATCCGCATCCTCCTTGCAAGCACGTAGAGGGCAGCCATTTTGTGGGAGCCAACAGGGTCTCCTGGGCCACATTTGAGGGTTTAGTGATTGCCTCAATCATTTGCACATGTAGGAAGTTTTTTTTTTTTGTGACTTTACCTCCAGGTTTTGATTCCCCTTATTTAGCTCTGGCAAAATAGCGATTTTTGGGATTTTCGTTATTAGCGAGTTTTGTTGCATTGGGGTGCGATTCGTTATTTGCTATTGGCAATTTCCGGGAGCTAATAGTGATTTCGGTAATTGCGAATTCGGTATTTAGCGATTCGGTAAATTAGCATTTTGGGTATTAGCGAATCGGTATGTTCGAGGTTATTTATTTAGCGATTCGTTATTTGCTCGGGTTTTGGGTTGATGCATTGGGATTGGGTATTTTTCACACAATACCGGGAGCTATTACCGAATCGGTATTTTACCGACTGGATTTTGGCTTGATGCATAAGGGTGTAAATCTTGTAAATACATTTGTTTGTGGTTGAATACATCTATACAATACCCCCTGGATGAATGAATGAGTGCATAGGTAGTGCATAAGTGATTCCCTGAGGATACAGGTAGTGCCTGCATGATTCTCTGTGTATATGAGAACTTCATGGGTCGTCCCATAGCCTTACAGTTACTGCACAAGTATATCACTACTAACTGTGTGTGTGGATGAGTGCATGAGCGGTGCCTGAATGATTAGATAAGTGCATGAATAATGGCTCAATAATTCAATACATGCATAGATACTGATCCGATGATTAAATGAGTGCAACTCTAGTGTCTGGATGATTGCAGGAGTGCATACATGGTATATAGGTGATTTATGAGATCATGGATAGTGCATGCACCATTCATTAAGTGCATACATAAAACCTAGCAGATTGGATGAGTGCATGAGTAGTGTTTCACTAATTGGATAAGCACATGGCTGTAGCACATGTGTATTTGGATGAGTGAACAGGTAATGCCTGGGTGTTTAGATAAGTACATGGGTAGTGACTGGATGAGTGAATGAGTGCATCAGTAGTGCCTGGCTAAGTAGATGAGTGCATGTCAAGTGTTTGAATGAATGCATGAGTCCATTGTTAACGTTTGAGGAATTGGATGAAAGCAAGTGTACTACTGGAGTGATTGTATTAGTGCAAAAATAGTGCCTCAGTAGTTGAATGAGTGCATAGGCACTGGATGGTTGATAGGTTCACTGCAATGGTACTGCCTGTGTAATTGGATGAGTGCATGGGTTCTGCCTCAGTTTTTTGATGAGTGCATAGGTTGTAAGTGGGTGTTTGGATGAGAACATGGGTTGCACCTTGGTGTTTGAATGACTGCATAGGTACAGCCTTGGTGATTGTATAAGTGAATGGTTAGTGCCTCAGCGATTGGATGAATGCATGGATAGTGCCTGCATAGTTCAATGACTACATAATTAGTGCCTGTGTGATTGCAAGAGTGCATATGTAGCATCTGGGTAATTGAATAAGTGTGCGCACAGTGTGTGAGTGATTTAATGACTGCCTTAGTACGATTTTTTTTTTTTACGATAAATACAATGTTTATTTAGACCTTGGTCTTTAAACAGTAATAACCAGTTAAAATTGACAGTTCAAAGTGACAGTTCAACAATACAGATTTATACCTTCTCAGCGTTAAGACTTAATACATTTTCGGAGTGGAGTGCAATAGTAACTTTTCTATACAAATCAGCTGGAGCATTTATAAAAATTATACATAATTTAAAACTCAATTTAAAATATTGTGCAATTCATCCATTTTTGAAAAGGTTAATATTAACCTTATTTAGATTTTAAAACAGTTTAAAATTTCTGGAATTTACAGCTAAATCTCTTTTAGATAACTTTTAATTACATTCATATAGTTCCCTAATGCAATCGCAATCTCGAGGTTAGGCATTTCTGTGATTAGCTCCACCGCCTGTGTCCGTAACTTTATGCCATATTTTAGAAACAATGGGCGGAGACATAATTTACGCTGCTCTAGTAATGTTGCACAATCTAACAAAATATGTAATATATCACCTTTTGTTCCCAAAGTACATTTACAATAACCTTCATGGCCTAACATTTTTATTTTTAATTCTTCATTTATCAACCAGGGATTTATACCGATTCTCAGTCTTAGGATTTCCTGTCTGTACCAATAGTTTGGTAGAATATCCAGGTAAGGGAACCAATTTTTATTTAACCATGAATCTCTCATAAATTGCACAGATTTTTTCTTTGCCAGATATTCCATATCTGCACATTGAGAGACTTCTTGTCCATACTTACTAAGATCACTTTTAATGAATTCTACATACAGGGATTCTTGACAGATTTTCACCTTTAAGTTCTTACAGGCCAATCGTATTTTCTTCCTGTTCTCTTTAGCCCATTTTAGATTACTATTTTGAATTTCTTTTCTACACCATTAGGATACTTTCTGGCCTATCTCTATATCCAGGCGTTTCCAGAATCTAATTAAAGCCATTTGTGCCTGTACCCTCCAAGCAGTTGTACCTAACTCGGTTCTTATTGCTTGGATCATTGCCGAATGTGGTAATGACATTAATGTTTTTAGGCATTTCCCTTCCTCTAAATCCCAATCACATTTACCACTCAGATGGAGAACTTCCGCTCCATAGAGTACTTGTGGGGGTATCATTGCGCTGAAGGCCTTTAGCAGCGGTCTGTGCGACATGTTTCCATAATCTCGGTTAAATTTTTTCAAGCCACAGATCGATGTAAAGGCCTTCGCCTTCTGGGCCTCTATATGAGTGTGCCACTTTAGAGACCTGTCAATACACATCCCGAGGTAGCGGTATTCGTTCACCGTTTCTAGTTTCAGGTCTCCTAAAAACCAATTAAATCGAATATCCTTTTTCCCAAAACTTAAAATTTTTGTCTTTTCCATATTTACCGTTAAAAATGTCCTTTCACAATATTCACTAAAGGCATTTAGCTTTCTTTGGAGACCTATTTCAGTCTGGTCCAAAATTACCAGATCATCTGCGTATAGTAAACAAGACACTTTATTTCCATCCATTCTCGGGCTAGCACTTCTTTCAACCTCTAGGGTTGCTGGTAGATCTGCTAGGAATATGGCAAATAGCATGGGGGCCAACACACAGCCCTGTCTAAGGCCATTCTCAATTGCTATTTTTGGCGTCAATGCCCCTTCTGTGTCTCTAATTACTTGTGCCCAATTTCCGCTATGTAGCTCTTTTATTATCACAAGTAAGCTTTTAGGGATATTTTTATTTACAAGGGTTTCCCAGAGGCATTCTCGGTCAACTGAGTCAAATGCTGCTCGAAAATCAACAAAACAGCAGCACAGCTTACCATTTTGTTCTATTGACTTGCGTGCTACTGCCCACAAGGCAAAGCAGTGATCAATCGTAGAGTGGCCTTCTTTAAAGCCACCCTGTTCGACTGGTACAATTGAAAACTCCTCTACCCAGACCTTTAGTCTATTCAGAATTATTTTTGAAAATACTTTTTCTCCTATATCTAGTAGATTGATCAGCCTATAGTTTTGTGGTGCATTCATATTGCCTTTTTTATGGACTGCCTTAGTAGAGACTGATTGATTGGATGAATGCCTGAATAGTGCCTGGTTTACTGTGAAAGTATCGCCATTGCTCTTAGATACATAACAGTTGTGACTATATCGATGACTCAGTGTTTAAGTCCTTCTGTCAGTATAAAACTAGCTCTTTAAGTGTATCCATACTTTTCTACTGAGCTATGTGTGAGTGAAGTCTAGATATCACACATATATAATTCCATACATGGCTCTAAATGAGCATACATCACTCTTTTACTCAGAATGCAGATGCATCAGTTATTTTCTAAAACGGTAAACAACTATTCTCACTTTTTCAAAGCACACAACCTTTTCCTAATGGCATACCTACATCATTTCTCAAATATTTCTTTTGTCTTTAAAACATATATTGAGCATTTCTCAAAGAAAAGTTACACATCAAGTGAAGCTAGCACAAGAACTGCCAAGAGATTATTAACCTCCAGTAACCAGTATTAACCTCCTTATTTAAACAGATCATGTTTAAAGAAATGCACCACCCTCACAATTTACACAAAATTGTCAACAGCAGAACATAGTTCACCATGTAAACATATATATGATTTCATAATAGATATTCACCTTCAAGCTATCTTAAAAAAAATATTAGGCCACTTACGATGGCGGCCACCATCAGGCCATCGGTGGCTGTCCCACCACCATCTGCCCCTACAGGTCTGCCTGCCACATTACGATGGTGGGCGGATGGTGGGCTGGCGGAGAGACTGACCGCCATGCATCCAGCAGGCTCAAGGAATCCATCAGACGATCGTAGGGACTACAATCCCTACAATAAAGGCGGTGCCTGCTCCGGCACCACCATAGGGATTACGATGTCCCTTTCCTTCGGCCGTTTCATGGCTGTTAACCTGCCATGAAAAGGCAGGTAAAAAGTAACTTTGGGGGGCCCTAGCGGGCCCCCCTTCCCCCCTGGCCCTCTGCTATGGAACCTGGGGGGGCCCATAGGTGTCCCTCTAAACCTCCCTGCACCATGTGGCATGTGTTGCAGACTACGGCACATGCCGCAATACAAAATATACACAGTGTGACCGCTGTGAAGGCAGTCGCATCTTAATGCACCCAGTGGGACCTTCGACACCTAGTTCCGGACAGCTTAGAGCACAAGAGTTAAGATTTGGGAATCCAAGCTAATAATCAAGTATAATACTCTTCACCCTGTTGGATTAAATCTTGATGAAGAATTAGCAGTACATTTGGGCTAAGATTTTAATCTTGATGCACGTCTCTGTTCATAATCCCTCCCTTACAAGGAAAATAAGTTAAGGTTAGCATTTTAACAATTGAAAATGTTTTTTATGTGATCTGTTTTTAAGAAGTCTTTCTCTGTTTGATTTGTTTCAGAATACCATAATGTCTGAAAATTTTGGATGCAGGAGAGCTAACAATATCTATCAGCACTTTTCATGCTAAATATTATTGAATATCCTGGTGTATGAATTGATAACGCCCACTGGGGCTGAATTTTTGTGTTGTATTTAGACCATATGAAATATTTATAGGCCCACCAGGGTGATATGTCATTAACACTAAGGTTTATTGGGCCTATCGCATATGCAGGCAGGCAAGTGTGAACAATGTGTAACAGTGATTCAAATTATTAAGAAGTGAATATTACTTTGTGACACTGTAATTTGTTTGGCATTATCCTGCAACAATATCGTCATGCAAAATACGGTTCTCAAATCTGCCAAGTCTGTTATCCATGTCTATTACGCTGTTGTATCACATGTGGTGTTTCTTTAAAAAGATTCGGAAGTGGTTTGTAACCTAACCCGTGATCAAGGAGCAGGAAGCTCCGTAACGCGATAAGATATCGTTGCTGCACTAAATGGAATAAATCACGCTTGAAGGCATTGGAGCTGTGGAAGTGTTTTTATTCAGTTTCTGGCTACTAGTACCTAACCGGATAGAAAACACAACTTTGTGGTGATGTTCAGGGGTTCGCTACCCCACCGCGCAGCACACCATGATTAAGAGGCTCGAGATTCAGCTACAGAAAGAAGTTGGAATATATATATATATATACATATTACCTACTGGCGGTCGCCAGTTGGTAGTTATAGTTAGGACCTATTTTCCATAGGAAATCTGCAACATTCTATTCCCAATAAGTCTGGCGCCGGTTGACGAATCTTCGCAAAATTTTCCAAACTTTTGGCCAGCTCCGGTCCGCTCCTATTCTGAAAGTTTCGGGGTGATTCGTCAAGCGGGGGCCAAGAAAAAAGGGGTCCCAAAACGCGTTTTCCCCATGCAATTTCCCATAGGACCTTTTGACGCAGCTACAGCCCGAACTGCTGAACGGAATTACACCAAATTTGGCAAAGAGGTAGTCCTCAGTTCAGACTCATGCCTTTTGCTTAAATGGTGTAAATCCGTTTAGTAGTTCCTAAGAAAATTAGAGTTAAAAGTACATATATATCTGTGGCCTTGGTGTATCCGCGCACCCTATGTGCACCCTGAGCGCACCCTCTGTTAACCGTGCCGCACCCTCCCGATCACGCGCTGAATGCTAATTGGCTGTCAAGTGTGTGTCAACATTCGAAACCAGGAACTGTTGGCAGTCATTTCGTGCCTCGGTAGAAGCGAGGCTGAGGAAGTAAGGGAAATAAGTGTGTGAAAGATGTAAAGGGGGCAGGGTAGAAATACTCTGACCCTCTAGTGTTGCTTAGGGGGTCCCAGAAGAACCCCCCCAGGACCCCCTTTTTTTTTTTTTAAACGGCAAAATGCGCACAGGGTGCGCGGATCCAGCTGTAAAAAAACAAATAACGAAGCGTGGGCTTTCTCACTTCCTTAATAATTAGCCCCCGGGGTGCCAAATCCCGGGGGCAAAGAAAGTGTAAAAAAATAAAAGGGGGGCCCAGGGGGGCCCCCCAGCCCCAGGGACCGCTGCCCCCCTGGGCTACAAAATAAATAGGGTGGGGGGGCTGAACGGCCCCCCCCAAGCCCCGGGGACCACCACCCCCGGGGCTTTATTTATTGAGGGAGGGGGGCTGTGTGGGCCCCCTCCTGGAGTCCTCAAGGGCCCTGGGGACTGCCACCCCCCAGGGCCAGCTCCTACAGTGTCCTGGGATACCCACCCCAGGACACTGTTGTTTGCTATGAGAGGGCGGGAGTCTCCCGCCCTCCCATAGCAAACTTTGTTTGAATTTTGAAAGAGAGAGCAGGGAAACCTGCTCTCTCTTTTAAAATTCAAACATATTGCTTTTCCACACGGGGAGCTGTATGTCAGCAGCTCCCCATGTGGAAAAGCAATGCCGGCTCCCAAAGGACGCGGGGAGCCGGCTGGGACCGTGGAGGCATTGGGGCTCCCCCCACGGTCCCCAACGTGTTTTTATAAGCCCCGGGGGATGGGGTCCCCGGGGATAATAAAAATTAGTGATAGGGGCTATTTTTTTTTACAGTAAAATTAGGAGTCGCGCTCCAAGGGAAAAAAAACACGCACATGGCGTTTTGCAGAAGCGAGCGAGTGTTGCGTAAAGTGCTTCGTACGTGTCGCGTATGGGCTTGGAGTCGCGTACCGGTCGCATAGCAAGAGCGCACGAAAATACATACCCAACGCATACCGTACGTGGATCCTACACTACAACCGTAAAATGGCAACTATGTTCCGCACAGGGATCGAGAAAGGTGCGCATAGGTTGCGCGAATCCCAAAAAATAGTTAAAAAAAAAATAACAAAGTATTCAAAATATGGTTTAAAAAATATTTTTAAAAATATAAAAAATTGTTTTAAAATGTTACAAATTAAAAAAAATCATTAAAAACAAATAATATTTTTTAATTTTTAAAAGAATTAATTGAAAAAGAAGTTTACAAAATGGTAAAAAAACAATATAAAAAAAACATAATTAAAGAAATTGACACACTGAAATATAAAGATTTAGAAATCCTATGAAAATCATTAAACATCATAGCTTTAGAGATAAGTTATAGATAGGAATTAGCATTTAAAAAACCCTTTGAAATTCACTTAAAAAACCATAGGTTTCAGGTGTGTTATAGTTAGGAAATAGCATTTAAAAAACCTTTGAAATTCACTGAAAAAACCATAGGTTTCATACACGTTATAGTTAGGAATTAGCATTTAAAAAACCTTAGAAATTCACTGAAAAAACCATAGGTTTCAGGGGCGTTATAGTTAGCTGGACATTTCCCTCGTACAAAACCCAGGAAATTCCCCCGTTATAGTTAGTTCAGCTAACTATAACTCGCGTCCCAGCAATGCACTGCTGATGACATCACAAATTACATCACTCATGACATGGTTAGTGACATCACTGATGACATCACTGATGATATCTCAAATGACATCACTGATGACATCACTGATGATGTCATTCATGTGATCATTTGATGCTTCTTGTCACACCCTAATATAACCTTTGATACACCCACTCTAAATTACATACTGCCACTCTCAAAACCATAGACACTCCAACACCAGTAAGTACATACCCCATCACAGAGTCTTAGGTCTAAACACCCATCCACTCACTCACCCGTACAGTCACTCATACTTATGGTCACTCAGTACAGGACTATCATATGCACTCATATACCTATATAGACACTCCCATACCGCTACTCATCCATAGAGTTACTCACACACATACTCAGTCATGCAAGTAATTAATCACACTGCCATTTACTCACCTATACAATGATACACATGCAAGCTCAATTAGTCATACAAATACTAGCACATTCTTATGGTCTTATACAATCAATGATACAAGCATACACTCATCCATACAGCCACTCACACTATCACACACTCTCAGTTATAGGTATTTCTGTACTCCAACATACATATATACTGCCGTTCACATATGTAGTAAATTACACATGTACTAATGAAATATATATTCACACACTAACACAACCATACAGATATTCACACACCCATACAGTCCATTACAGACCTAGTGTTGAAACCATGAACCCAGTGAACTACCCACTGACACATCTATGCACAGAGGCACACACATCCCACCCCCACAAACTCTCAGGTACCCATACAGATACTCAGACACTCAGACAACCAATCAATAACTTATATAGACATTCATGTACCTATTCACAAAACCATGCATCCGCTTACACACCAACTGACAGATGCATACAGTCATTCACACAGTTTAGTCATTAACTCATGCATTCTGTAAGATACATTTAATGACTCACTTACACAGTCAGTCACGCACCTACAAAATAATCCATTCACACACTTATACACTCACTCATTCTTCAATATGCCTTTCCCTATATATAATAAACATATTTAAAGTTTACAGAAACACACAGACACTGGATGATGTAATCAGTGATGTCATCAGTGATGTCATTTGAGATGTCATCAGTGATGTCACTGACAATGTCATGAGTCATATGATATGTGACGTCATCAGCAGTGCATTGCGGGGGCACGAGTTATAGTTAGCTGAACTAACTATAACGGGGGAATTTCTAGGGTTTTGTACGAGGGAAATGTCCAGCTAACTATAAAGCCCCTGAAACCAATGGTTTTTTTGAGTGAAAATAAAAAAATATATACATATATAATTATATATATATGTATACTTTACTTTACTTTACACATACAATGTTATGATTCATGTTATTTATTGCACAATTTTGCACTTTTAGGTTACCTCACACCTTTTAAAGATGACATCAGGTAGATTCCAATTTTAATGTGCTACTAGTGTTTCGCTATGTGTAATTATCCATTATGGAAACTAACATTATAACAATGTAGCTTGTTTTCAATCATGTGTCAATGAGGTTATATATAGATGTTTTTTTCAAAACCACTACCTTATGTATTAGGATTTTTTAATATAAAAATATGAGTGTTTACTTAAACCCTGTTTTTAAAATCCTGTCTTTTAACCATATGTGAATTTTTTATGAATATATTTATATATTTATTTATTTATTCATATCTCATTTGACCATGAATTGCGTTTTGGTATTCAAACCATAACACTTGCACTTTTTTGCACTTTTTTGCACTCAGCAGTATTTTGCACAAGTAGTACTATGTTTACATTACACAAAAAAAACTGTATTTTCAAAAATAACAAACATGTATTTATACAGTTATTAAGGGAATTGCGAGATATCAGTAAAAGATGTCTTCTATGTCTATTACTATGACGCGGCAGAATCAGCCGTCCCTTTCAGTGTACTGTCTCCTTAAAAGGTGTAATGACTATCATGTGGTGTATCATGTGATCAAGGCTCTTGTAGAGCTGAAACGCGTAATGGCGGCGGTGCTGGGCACGAAATAAAATCTTCATTCACGGAATCTGGGTTCGCCTCGTCTTTCCAGTATACGGATTGTGGGCGAGTTGTGGCGATATTTTACCGAGTGGCTTCATCGGTATTGGCGAACCCCTTCTTCATTTCTGGGTCAAGCGGCAGGAAGCTATTATCCCGACTTTTGGCGGGATTTACACAGTCTTCAGCGAGGAGATACCGCGGCACCCCCGGACGGCGAAACAGGAGCACCTACGGTAACGCAGCTAGCAGCAGGGAATCGGCCGAATCCGGCTCCGAGGCCAAGCAGTACCAGGAGCTGACGCAGTGTCCGGTGAAGGAGTGTGTGGTGCTTAAAGGCAAGTGACATTTAATCACGTACCTCCAGGCACAACGTAATTTTGCCCCAGTTAAGTTTGCACCATGTCCGCTGATACACTACGGAGCAGAGAGGCTGCGGCTTGTGATATGTTCAATGACTCACCAAGCAGTGAACCTGTACCAAGACTTGTGGCTCACAATACATCTAATGAGAGCAACAATGTACGAGAGCTTTTCAAAAAATTAGAGAAGCTGATGAAATCAGAACAATCAAAATGGTGGGAGCACAAATCCCTCAGTAGATATCTTGAAGTAGGACGCATACCGAGGGGGCTTCGTATAATGCTTGCCCCTAGCTATGAGAACCCTGATCCTAAAATGCTTTCCGAATGGGCTGAGTGCAATCTTGAATCTTCACGAAGGTTGGTTATTCTCTTGGTGAAATATGCAGAGAGTGATCGTGAAAGAATCCAGAAAGAGATTGACTTGCTCAATATGGAGATCAACAAAATAGAGGTGACGGACATCATTACAAAGTATAGAGAGGATATGATTGGCAGACTTGCACGAGAGGAAGAGATAATAAAGAAAAGGAAAACTTATAAATTTCAGAGGGATAAGCTTGATTACGAACATGGTCAGGTATTCACGTTCGCCAAAAGATATGATAACGTGAAAGCAAGAAACAAAAGGGTAGCACTACCAGTATCAGCCCCTAGTAGTGCAACTAATGACCCGGCTCCCTCGACCTCAATCTCTGACCTAAGTTCGGCTGTTGACAGCGAGTCCGACAATGAACTTACGAGGGCTCAGAGGTCGGGGTTTCAGAAATTTTCTCTGGGGCAGGAATTGGACTGTCTACGCCAAGACAGAAGACAAACCCTACGACCTCGTGCTCAAAATGCCAAAGACGGTCCGGACGAAACTTCAAAAGAGGGGAAAGACGAAAGAAGTGCAAACAACGCAGGGAAAAAGCACTACAACAAGAAGGCAAAGAAACAATGGGTGCGCAAGTAATTACTGACAAGGATGACCAAACTATCATTAATCTCTCCAGCGTTCCTCTAACTAACAACGAGCGATCTATATTGTCCTTGGGGTTGTCTTTTAGTCCCAGGAGTGACTTTAACTATGCAGAATGTCGTATTGACATGTTTAAATTTGTACGCAAATTGAAACTGCGTAAGTTTCATTTACTACAACCTGCAAAAAACAGACCTGTTGGGGCCTCTGACAACAACACACAGGCCTTAACAGTGGGTGACAGTGATCTGATGCGGGACTTATACGATCTGCAACAAGAGTCTGGCGATGGCATATCATCATTCAGCCAAGAAATAATGCGACGGGATGTTGGGGCTCTAACAACATTCAAACCTAAATCAACATTTTGCCCCATCATGATCAAGGACAATATCGACCTATTCCATGACAAGGTCACACAGGAACTGAAATGTCTGTATAAAAAGCAGGGGTCCATCAAAAAGAAGTACACTGCACAAGACAACCAATATTATTGTCTAGTAAAAAAACTCAAGGACAATAAGGATATAATCATCCGACAATCAGACAAGGGTGGTAACATCGTTCTTTGGCCACGCAGTATGTACATGACAGAGGCACTTAACCAACTTAATGTAACCGATTGTTACAGAAGGAGTGATATGATCACGGTCAAAGCCTTTTGGAGAGTATTTTATTCAAACCTACTGGCATGGAAAAGCAAGGGACTACTAACATTGGATGAATTCCGATTCCTTAAAAATGACAACCCTGTCATGCCAGTCCTGTACTTTATACCAAAGGTACACAAAAACGCCCTCGTACCACCTGGGAGGCCAATCATATCAGCCCGCAACAGTATCTTAGAGAATGCAAGTAAATATGTTGATTTTTTTCTACAGGATTTTATGAGACAGTTACCTTCATTTATCTTAGATACGGGTGATCTCCTGTGCAAGTTGGAGGATATTGTATGGCATGAGGATTATCTACTCATCTCTTTGGATGTCTCTTCGCTATATACTAGCATCAACCATAGAGATGGTCTTAAAGCTGTAGAGTTTTATTTGAACAAACGCCCCATTTGTTTTACTGAACATAACAAAATGCTGATGTCAATTATTTCTATGTGCCTAGAAAACAACTATTTTTTATTTCAGAAAATTGTCTACCAGCAGATTAGAGGCGTTGCGATGGGGGCCTGTTTCTCCCCGAGCTATGCTTGTTTGCATATGGGACTTTGGGAGGAGCGGGTCCTCATGGCATCGTTTCAAGAGGTTGTTCACAACCACATAATCCGTTGGTACAGGTATATTGACGATCTTTTGATCATTTGGAAGGGCCCGGAGATTGGGGCTCTCCAATTTATTGATGACATAAACAGCAATGATTTGAATCTTGAATTTTCAGGTCAAATAAGTAGCGAAAGTATTTGCTTCCTTGATGTTGAGCTATTTGTCTTTGATAACCACCTACATTCTAGACTCCATAGGAAAATGACTGCTGGAAACTCCCTTCTACATGCAACTAGCCATCACCCTGCACACCTGATTCACAGTATCCCCTTTGGGGAGATGCTGCGCATCAGAAGAATATGTACCACTGATTTGGATTGTTTCAAGGCACAATCAGAATGCCGAGAACGGTTCATGAATCGGGGATATACCACGAAAATGATAGATACAGCTATATCTAAAGCCAATAATCAGGGCAGGACTAAGGCTCTAACCAAAAAACCATCTAGGGATCAGATTATTGACCCTAGTACCTCAGAATCACCTAGACTAATTCTGACATATAGCCAACAACAGCAGACTATAAGAAGAATTGTAACTAGAAATTGGGCGTTGGTCAAAAGTGACCCCATTTTGGGAGACACATTGTGTCGATCACCTAATTTGACTTTTAGGAAGGCACGCTCTATGAGGGATCAATTGGTCAGCAGCAGCCCTGAATTGGTAGAAAACACATCGTGGTTATCATCTAGCAAAGGTTTCATTAAGTGTGCCAGTTGCAAGGCTTGTAAACATGGGATCAACAAATCTGAATACACCACACCATGGAGTGAGAGGATGACTAGAATTAATAAAAAACTCACCTGCAAAACAGAATTTGTTATTTATGTACTGGAATGCCCTTGTGGCTTACGCTACGTGGGCAGTACAAAACTACAAGCACATAAAAGAATTCTGCAGCATATTCGAGCCATCAACCATGGTGACACCAGTTATCCAGTAGCCCGTCATTTTGATGAAACACATTCTAGGAGATCTAGTGAACTTAAATATTTTTTGATTGACTCAGTCCCTCCTCTAAGGAGAGGTGGTAATCGTGATTCTTTATTAAGGAAACTTGAAACACGATACATAATCCAATTAGACAGTAAGATCCCAAATGGATTGAACTTCAGTGAGGATTTTTATACTCACCTATGAATATTGATTTTTATCAACATTCAATCCTACTGTCTACTGACCACTGAATCACTAGCGCTCCCCCTTCTCTGTGTTCCTTTTTAACCTATGATAAACTTATGAAAAAAAAAATTTTTCTTTACTTTACACATACAATGTTATGATTCATGTTATTTATTGCACAATTTTGCACTTTTAGGTTACCTCACACCTTTTAAAGATGACATCAGGTAGATTCCAATTTTAATGTGCTACTAGTGTTTCGCTATGTGTAATTATCCATTATGGAAACTAACATTATAACAATGTAGCTTGTTTTCAATCATGTGTCAATGAGGTTATATATAGATGGTTTTTTCAAAACCACTACCTTATGTATTAGGATTTTTTAATATAAAAATATGAGTGTTTACTTAAACCCTGTTTTTAAAATCCTGTCTTTTAACCATATGTGAATTTTTTATGAATATATTTATATATTTATTTATTTATTCATATCTCATTTGACCATGAATTGCGTTTTGGTATTCAAACCATAACACTTGCACTTTTTTGCACTTTTTTGCACTCAGCAGTATTTTGCACAAGTAGTACTATGTTTACATTACACAAAAAAAACTGTATTTTCAAAAATAACAAACATGTATTTATACAGTTATTAAGGGAATTGCGAGATATCAGTAAAAGATGTCTTCTATGTCTATTACTATGACGCGGCAGAATCAGCCGTCCCTTTCAGTGTACTGTCTCCTTAAAAGGTGTAATGACTATCATGTGGTGTATCATGTGATCAAGGCTCTTGTAGAGCTGAAACGCGTAATGGCGGCGGTGCTGGGCACGAAATAAAATCTTCATTCACGGAATCTGGGTTCGCCTCGTCTTTCCAGTATACGGATTGTGGGCGAGTTGTGGCGATATATATATATATATATATATATATATATTCACTGAAAAAACCATAGGTTTCAGGGGCGTTATAGTTAGCTGGACTTTTCACTCGTGCAAAACCATTGAAATTCCCCCGTTATAGTTAGTTCAGCTAACTATAACTCGCGCGCCCGCAATGCACTGCTGATGACATCACATATTACATCACTCATGACATGGTCAGTGACATCACTCATGACATCACTGATTTTTAAGTTGGGAGATTAAGTCCCCTTGAATTCTGAGAATCCCTAGGGGCAAAATAGCCCACTCGGTACGTCCAGTAAGCGCCATTGCAGAGAGGTGTAAAAAGGGGCACGGCCTGCACCACCTCTCTGCAACGCAGAGCAGTAGCACTTACTGGAAGCACCTGGTGGGCTAGTTGGCCCCCAGGGTCCCTCAGGATTGAAAGGGAATTATTTCCCCAACTTAAAACGCACCACAGGGCGTGTTTGCACATGTCACCTCAGGCCCCGTCCCCTCCCTTCACCACTGTGTAAACGCTCCCTGTGGCCGTTCTAAGTTGAGAGATTAAGTCCCCTTGAATCCTAAGGGTCCCTAGGGTCAAACTAGCCCACTAGGTACCTCCAGTAAGCGCCACAGAGCTGCGTTGCACAGAGGTGTAAAAAGGGGCGTGGCCTCAGGACACCTGTCTGCAATGCAGCTCCCTGGCGCACACTGGAGATACCTGTTGGGCTAGCTGGCCCTCAGGGACCCTCAGTATTGAAGGGGAATTAATTCCCCAACTTACAACTGGCCAGGGGGCGAGTTTGCAGAGTGCTGCAAGGAGGGGGCGTGGCCTCCAGCGCGATGCCGGTCTTTTATTTATTTTATTTTTTTAAGAAGGAGGGCTGTGTGGCCCCCCTTCTTTTTCTAATTTACTGGCCCTGGGGACCCCATCCCCCAGCGCCTGCACCCTAATTTGTTTTGTTGAAAAAAATTAATTTGGCCCTCCCAAGGCCTTAATCGGCCCCGGGGACCCCAACCCCCGGGTCATGGCCCTTTTTTTATTTAAATTCTTTAGGAGGGGGCTGCGTTGCCCCCCTCCTAAGGCCACTTATGGCTCCGGGGACCCCATTCCCCGGGGCCGGCCTTTGTTTTTTATTATTTTAAAAATATATATATTTATAGAAACACCTAGGACATGCTGGACAAACCGTATGTACCTATCACCATGACGATTTGCGTGATATTCATTAAAAGGCGACTATGCATAGAACGAATCCACATGGAATGTATTTACACTGCTAGTGAAGCTCTGACATGTCTGAAGCCCTACCGTGCCTAATCCCGGCGCCCCCGCCGGTGGGTACTCTCCAAGTAGACACCCTTGTCGTTTATTTATACAAACATGGGTAGCTATTGACGGGCACATTTAATATACACGCACACCAAGCCATTCAAAGGGGATTCGACAAAAATTCGACCAAACTATGCAAGAAACCCCCCTCACGGTTAATAAAAAACACATCCACCGCCGGATGTGTAATACTTTTTATTTTACTCTCTGGAAAGGAGACGAACCTCACTTGAGAGTCACAGCGTGCTCCTGGCTGAGCCCAATGCTGTGTTACACCCACCTGTGCCCGCCGATTGCCTCACACCTCTGTGTTGTATTCCACCAGCTAGTGCGTATGCTATGACACTCTCTAGCCCATGTGCACTGTAACACCACCCTGTGAATATGTCATGCCACACTTGCCTTCGCACGGGTTATATTGCCCCATCTAACGTGCCTTCCTCAATGTGTATGTTATAACGCACAGCGCTATGCCATACATATTACAATCTGGGATCCATATCTTTGTCACAGTGCATATGCAACGTTACACTCCCCAGCACATATTTTATATTACAACTTTAGAGACTAGTTAAGTTACACAACACTGCCCTGTGCATATTACACTCCAAGACGCATATCGCATAGCACGCGCTAGTGCCTGTGCTATCTCGCGCTCTCCAATGAATCTGTCATTGCGCACAATGTATTGCATATTATATTTCACGCCCCGGTTCATCT
This sequence comes from Triturus cristatus, assembly GCF_964204655.1. Lineage (NCBI taxonomy): Eukaryota > Metazoa > Chordata > Amphibia > Caudata > Salamandridae > Triturus > Triturus cristatus. The sequence continues at coordinate 1,139,979,286 of NC_140581.1, forward strand.
TATATCACACTTTTTGGTGCATAGTTTATACCATATACTACATCTAGTTTTCATTTTCAATCGTGCTCTCAGGACTATGTTCTATATAACACTGCGTCCACCTACCCTTTTCACGGGCATTACATTTTGCGATGGGGTAGAGGGTCAGGGGGTGTTTCTGCCAAGTGAGCCCGGAGTCACAGTCACAAACGTCCTCTTCTTCCTGAATAAAAGTGAGATTACAACAATAACGTTCCTAATACCCACCTTCTCTGAACAGTTAACTTGCTGCCCCATCCACCTCCTCCCTATCCTCTGTTGTCTGAATCCATGGACTATCCTCCTCCCTCCTGCCATGCATGGTCTGATGTGCTGCCACTGCCCTCCATTTAGCATGATGTACCAGTCCACTCCTCCTGCCCTCCATTGCCCAATTCTATGGCCCATCATTGACCTCCTGCTTAGCCTCTGTGCTTAGCTTGCTCCCCCTATTCTCCTTCCCCTGCCCTCCGATGTCTTTGTGCATGCCCCTGCTCCATCCTTTTTGCCCACTATGTTCCATGGACCTGCCACTCCTATCTACTCTGAGTGTTCTGTTGAGCTGCCACTCCCCTCCCACCTGCCTAGCATTGTCAGATGACTGTAACCTGTCCCTGCCACCTCCACCCTGCCTGTCCACATGCCATGCCCCTATCCTCTTCCTCCTGTCCTCCATGGTCCATTTTACTGCCACACCCTTCTGCCCTCCCTGATCTGTTGTGCTGCAACTGCTCCTCCTGCCTGCCCCGCGCGGTCTGTTGTGAGGCCCCTTCCCCTGAACTCTCTTGTCTGTGCCCACGTCCTGACCCTCCCTTCTATCCTCCATGGTCCTTTGTGCATGCCCCTGCACCCTCCTTCTTGCCCATCATAGCCATTGTGCTGCCACTAACCCTCCCGCTTGCCATGCATGGTCTTCTGTGCTGCTATGGCCCCTCCCACCTTCCCTGTGTGGTCAGCCAGCTGCCCCTGACCCCCTCCCACCTTCCCTCCATGGTCTGTGTGTATGCCACCATAGTCTCATTGTTGCTCTCCATGGTGTGTCTTGTTTCTAGTGCCCATCCTGCCTGACCTCCATGGTCATCTTGCTGCTCCTGCCCTGACACCTTGCCCCCAGCCCTCTGTTTCCATGTGCAGACCCCCTATTCCCTCCCTCCTGGCTTGACTGTTCCATTGTAATGCCACTGATCCGTCCCTCCTGTCCTTTATGGTCTGTTATGCTGCAGCTTTCTCTCCTGTCTGTCCATTATGGTCAGCTAGCTACCATTGCCTCTTTCCTATCTGTTCTCTGTTGTCCATGTGCATGGTCCTGTCCCCTCCCTATTGCTTTCTATGGATTGTTGTGCTGCACTCCCGTCCCGCATGCGCTGTGTGGTGTATTGTGCTGCTGCAAACCCTGATGCTTGCCCTGTAGGGTCAGTTTGGTGCACCTCTCCATGTCCCTCCTGTCCTCTGTTATCCGAGTCCATGTCCCTACCCCAATTCCTCCTGCCTACCATGATTCAATGTACCATACTTGCGAACATTTTGAACTTGGTATGAGGGAGATTTTGAAAAAAAACTGGGGTATTGATTTTCCCCTTTGAGTTACATTGAAAAAGAGGAGATTGTAGACAGGAGACAGATCAAATAAAGCCCAGTGGAGCTTAAAAACATTGGACGTTTCCTGGCTGAAACGGGTCTGTTGGCATGTATGGTTGTACTACCACTGCCTCTTCCTTCTGCCCACAATGGTCTATTATATCACCACAGCCTCTCTTGCCAGTCCTGTATTGTTGGTTTGTTGCCCCTGCCCCCCTTTCCACTGCCCTCCATAGTCTGTTGTGCTGCCACTGCCCTTCCTGCCTGCCCAGTGTGGTCAAATTGTTGCCTCTGCACTCTCCTACCTGCCTTCAATTTTCAGAGTCCATGCCCCTGGCCTCTGCCTCTCAACAGTATCCCAAAGAACAACTAGATTGCTAACATTCTATATTTATTACAAAAGTGTGGAACGCCTGACGTCATCTTGATGTAATCAAAACTGGAATACCTAGAGTGTTTCCTTTAGAAATTACATATATGAGAGTGTCTTATTTGCATCAAAATTATGGTTAGTGCTCTAAAAAACTAAAATGAGGACATATTTTCTGAGTTTTCAAATAGCGACAAAGAACTTTTAAATTATTTGTAATCTTTATGTTTTTTTATCCAGTTGACCACTTGATTAAATGTTGCACCTTGGCGAGAGGATGTGGTGTTACTTCCAGAGCTGCAGACTTTGCAACTGGGGAACCAGGTTGGAGTTTCTGCTTCAGCTCAACATTCTGTGATTGTGGTCAAATCACTTAATCTCCCCATGTCTACAACCAAAATGAATTTGATCTTGTGTGATGTAACCAATGCTCATGTAAAGCATTCCAATACCTGACAAGTCTGCACTATATAAAACTGCAAATACACAAAAAATAAGTGTTTTGCACACTTCTGTCATTGGGCTACATGTGGGCTACATCTGGGTGATATTTGTGCTGCATTTAGGCTCTTTTGTGTCTGTTGGCCATCTTGGGAGATTTATTTGTTATGAAGTTTCCTAATTTCCTCATTTTCTGCAGTCTCCTCAGTAGGAAATGCTTTCAGTTTTTTACTTTGATTCCACCAAGAAGGTATTCAGATATGTCACACATTTGCCATAAATTCTGAATGTTAGCACTCTAGTCGCTCATTAGATCAGTGTAGTAAAGCTACTGCTCACCACGGAAGTCTGCTGCTGGAATTAAAAGTGCATGTTTCAGTCTGCATATCAGAATTTTTTAATGAAATAGAAGAGGATTTGAGAAGTCACTCAAAATGTGCCCTAATTTTTCTTTCTTCAGCACTAATCATAATTTCTATGGCAAAATGAACCCCCTCATTGTGATCCTTTTTAAATTAAATGTTTTAAGTGTTACCAGTTTATTCCAATCAAGATGGGTTCAGGTGTGCCATACTTTTCTCATAAGTAAGACAGTAAGTGCTCTAGTTGTTCTTAAGAATACTCTGGGACATTCTGTCATTAGGCTATACTTGGGCTACATCTGGGTGATATTTGGGCTACATTTGGGCTCTTTTGTCTCTGGTGGCCATCTTGGGAGATTTATTTGTAATGAAGTTTCCTAATTTCCTCATTTACTGCAGTCTCCTCAGTAGGAAATACTTTCAGTTTTTTACTTGGTTCCATCAAGAAGGCATTCAGATTTGTCACACATTTGCCATAAATTCTGAATGTTAGCACTCTAGTTGCTCATTAGATCACTGTAGTAAAGCTACTGCTCACCAGGGAAGTCTGCTGCTGGTATTCAAAGTGCATGTTTCAGTATGCATGTCAGAATTTTTTTATGACATAGAAGAGGATTTGAGAAGTCAAAATGTGCCCTAATTTTTCTTTCTGCAGCACTAATCATAATTCCTATGGCAAAATAAATCCCCTCATTGTGTTCCTTTGTAAATTAAATGTTTTAAGTGTTACCACTTTATTCCATTCAAGATGGCTTCAGGTGTGCCATACTTTTGTCATAAGTAAGACTGTTAGCACTCTAGTTGTTCGTTAGAACACTCTGGGAAGCTGCAGTAGAACACAAAGGAATCAACTGACAGTCTCTGCCCTTGTTGGATGTACATGTTTTACTGAGAATGTCAGACTTCATTCTCACATGACTGAGAAAGATAATGTGAAATTACAGAAAATATGCTCTCAGTTAGCTTATAGATCACCTTCCAAACCTCTGTGGGAAAAGCATGAGAAAATAGTTTTCTCTCAAACATGATTCATGATATCACAGCAGAAGGCTTTTTCACATGGTAAAATCACCTTAGAACACACCACAATTCCTAAAATGAGTATGGTACCATCAACAAATGATTTATAATGTAACTAAAGTCTTAAAACCTTCTATTAACTGCAATGCTTTTAAATGAGGTGCTATCATGTATATTGGTCCCAAGATGGCTGCCAACACTTCTTGGATGAAGTGCTGACAGCCAATCAGATCTCACGATGAGATGTGTGGTTAGGCTCCGCCCAGATATATATGTGATTTTACTTTTGATTTTCTCAGGAACTACTGAACAGATTGACACCATATATCCAAAAGGCACATGCCTGACCTGAGGACTACCTCTCTGCCAAATTTCAAGTAATTCTGTTCAGCCGTTCGGGCTGTACCTTCGACTAAAGGTCCTATGGGAAAATGCATGGGAAAAACGTGTTTTGGGACCCCCCTTTTTTCTCGGCCCCCGCTTGACGAATACCCCTGAGACTTTCAGGGTAGGAGCTGAGCGGAGCGCCCCATTAGTTTTGAAAATTTCGCGAAGATTCGTCAACCGGCGCCAAAGTTATTCAAAATAGAATTTTGAGATTTCCTATGGAAACACGGTCCTAACTATAACTATCTACTGGCGACCGCCAGTAGATAATATAGCTATATCTATATATGTACAAAAAAAAAGACCTACTGATGGTTGTCAGAAGAAAGTTAAAGTTAGCACCTTCTTACCATAGGAAAATAATTTTTTGTTTTGCATATAACTTTGGCGCCATATGACGAACTTTCATGAAACAAGTGTGCCACTAACTTCAGCTGCTGTCTTAAAGGTTTCAGGGCGATTTATCAAGCAGTGCTGAGAAAAAAAGAGGGTCCCAAAACACGTTTTCCCATATGGATTTTTAACACGACTGTGGCCCAAACCACTTAACGGAATAACACCAAATTTGGCAGAAAGCTAAATCTTGTCCAGAAAGGTCTCTTTTTGTTATTTGGTGCCAATCAATTCAGTAGTTTTTGAGTTAATAAAGGAAAAAGATGTATGTATATTTACGGACTCAGAGGGTCCGTGGATCTCAGATATCTCAAAATGAGATCTGATTGGCTGCCACAAATTCAACCAGGCAGTGGTGGCAGCCATCTTGGCACTCAGACTCAGCCAAGTCCCAATCAAAAAAGGAACAAAACAGAAGGGGCAGGATAGGAATACCCTGACCAGTAGGTCTGGTGGTGGGCTCCCATAGGGGCCAACAATGTTTTTTTTAAATACCCATGAATTCATCGAGGAATAACAGATTTGTGGGAATATGTTAAAAGAAATAAGTGCCTTTACCCACCCTTGCTTTTTTTTGCCCACTGGGAGGGCCAGGTCCTGGAAGGGAAATTCATTTATATATTAGGGTAAAAAGGGTGCATGTGGCCCCCTCCCCAGGCCAAATACAGCCCCAGGGACCCAATCTGTTGGGGCCCAGCTACATAAGAAAATGGGCAGGGGGGCCACGAGGCCCGCCTCCTATGCTGATTTCGGTGTTTGGACTCCATCTCCAGGGCTCGGCTGAATTTGAAAAGAGGGAAAGGGGAATGCCCTGTCCCCCTTTTTGGCCAAATACAGCCCAGGAGACTGCTACACTCTGGCCATGCATACAAAAAGGAGGAGGGCTGTGCAACCCCTCTCCTGGAGCCATTAACGGCACTGGGGACCCCATACTCCAGGACTAGCTTCAGCTTGGTCCTGGGGTGCCCACCCCAGGACATAGCTGTGCGCAGGGAACCCTGTTTTTGCTCTTGCTTGATGAGATTAATTTCAAATGTTCCGCTCAAGTTAGAGCAAACACTAAGGTCCTGCTTTAGATCTTGGCAAATGGGCTATACTGTCACAAATGTGATGGACTGAACTGTTCCCATGAGGCACAGGGTCAAGACTGATTTGCATATGGCTGGGTTCCAACTGGAATGGCATGGTGAGCAAAAAAACGATGGATTTAGGCCCAGATCTCTGTACTGAGGTGAATGTATGACATTGTTCTGCATTCTGTCCATCAACTGTTGATTTTGCATTTGACACCCCGAGTGGGACGGGTATGGTCAGATGTGAGTCCCGTGCTCTCCATGCCGCTGGAATCAAGCTATCCTGGCTGAAGAGGGGTGAAACCGGTCCTAGGATGCTTGGTTCCAGACCAGGGAGGACCTGGCTTGGCAGTTCGGGCTGGACTATTCCCATGAGGCACAGGGTCAAGACTGATTTGCATATGGCTGGGTTCAAACTGGAATGGCATGGTGAGCAAAAAAACGATGGATTTAGGCCCAGATCTCTGTACTGGGGTGAATGTATGACATTGTTCTGCATTCTGTCCATCAACTGTTGATTTTACATGGATATCCCATCCGCCATATTACAAGCGCATTATATCCTATGGCACTTACAATACAGCTAACAGGACATAAGTCACATTTGTGATAGAGTATCCCATCGTCCAAGATATAAATCAGGCCCTAAGTCTGCCCCTAGCTATTAGGTGCATGAAAAATGACCCTGCCTGCATCTGTTTCCCTGCCCACTGTGAAGCAGGCAAGGAAACAGATGAAATAATTGCTCCTGTCCCACAGGGCCCCCATCAAACAGGCAGTGGTTGCCCTGAATGAGCTAAAGGGCACCCACCATTTACTGGCTAGGCCTCAGGGGATTGGGGGTCCCAAGGCCAATATTGGTCTTTGGAAGGGGGCTGCATGTTACCTTGATAATAAGGGCTGATCCTGGGGTTGAGCCTGTGTAAGCAGGGTGCATGTCCCCTCCCCCTTTTTAATATGCAGCTGGTGCCCTGGGTGGGCTCTGAGGAAACCACCACATACTGGGTGGGCCCCGGGTGATGGGGTCCCCAGGGACAAATTTGGGCCAGGACAGGGGAGTTGTGTGCCCCTCCACCTTAATAATAAGGTCAGGCCCCAGGGGATGGCATCCCCAGGGACAAAATTGGCCCAGGAAGGGGGGCTGTGAGGTCTCCCTCCCCAATTATTAAATAAATAGGCCTCAGGGTCCCCAGGGCCATTACTGACCCGAGGAGGGGGCTTCGTGCCCCCTTTGTTTTATGCAGTGGGTGCCCTGTGTCGGTTCCAGTGCACCCACCACTAACTGGGCGGGCCTTGGGATATTGGGTACCCGGGGCCAATAAAGGCCCAGGGAGGGGGCTGCATTCTCCTCTTTATAATAACACTAAGCCCTGGAAGATTAGATCCCCGTGGCCTAAATCAGCATAGGGTGCCACGCAGCCCTCCTTCCCCAATATTTAACTGACTAGACCCTGGGGGTTGGGGTTCACAGGCCAATTTTGACCTGGGGAAGGGGCTGCCTGACCCCCTCGCCCTTCTTAATATGGCTAAACTCCTAGAGTTAGGGTCATTGGGGATATAAATCGACTTGGGAGGGAGGCTGTATGACTCCCTCCGTAAGTATGTGGGATTGGCTGCAAAAGAGGGGTTGCTGCAGGGTCTGGCCACAAAAAGAGCATTCCCTTGGCCTCACCGTCACAGCCACTTCTAGCTTATAATATTAATTCCACATTTGCCAATCACGTTTTCTACTTATTCCTCTGCTCCAGTGTTTTTTTTGTTGTGGCAAAGATTGGAATTCGTCTGGCCAATCGCTCATAGCATGAGGATGATAACAAAACTAGACTGGAACCCAACACAAATTAGGTATTACCCCCAGAAAGACAGCACTCTAATAAGCTACTTACTTAATATGCCAAAGTGGGAAAGCTACAGACCTTGAAACAATTGAGGGTGGATGTTGATGAGTGACTGTAAGTACAGGTGTTGTTTGAGTCATGGTTGACTGCCTGCAAGTCAGCCTCTAAATCCCTAATTCTTTTTGGCAAGGGCAGTATCCTTGTGGTATTACGGGTACATTGGGGGAATAGGAGTGATAGCGCTCCATGCAATTCTGATGTGCCCAGTATTTCCACACTTGGTATTATGGAATGCAAGAATACAGTGTCCTTTTTACCAGCTGTGAAAATGTACCCAGTAAAACCAGGGGTTGCTGTGAACAGTTGTCACTTGCTCAGTGCAGCTATCTGTTGAAAAGGCCTCGGAATCAGGAAACATTTGCAATGTTTCACCCAGCAAATCTAGGTCCAGCAAGTTATTTCCCATTGTAGGGTCTGCAATTTATAATCCCTAGAAACTGATGCAGACGTATCAGCTGGAATTGTTCATTCTAGTGCTGGTATCTACCCCATGTGGTTTCCAGTCATGGCATTATAAGGACCTAATTTGTGTTGTAAGTGGACAGGTCATATTATCTGTGCTATCGTAAGCAGGGTCCTGCATTTGAGAGATTTTGTTATTGATGTTGTAAGAGTCTATAGTCCAGTGTAGAGGCAGACTACTGTTGTAATGGCTTGTGGCACAAGTAGCTGAAACAGTAATGTGAGCAAAGAATGCTACAAGAAGCTTTGCAAATTGAGAGGCCAGAAAGTAGTGCTTGCAGTTGCTTTGTTTTATTTGAGTGGCTATGAGTATGTGGTCTTAAGGTCACAGTTTACTAAAGTGATGTGAGTGACATCAAGAGTGGCTTCAGTGAGAAACGTGAATACTGGGCACATTAGAATTGCCTGGAGCTCTATTACTCGTATTACCACAATTTACACCATACTTCATAATGATACTGCTCGGGCCAACTCATATTCAGGGGCTTAGAGGCTGACATGCAGGCAGTCAACCATGACTCAAACAACAGCAATTCTACACTGCTATTAGTAATACCTTCACATACCAACACTCATTAACATCCACCCTCAAAACTGTTAACAAGTAGACATGAGAGTGTAGAGAGAAGAGCCTAAAGAGTCATTATTAACAAGAGTACAATAACAGGATTGTGAGATAGAATTAGTCCTCCCTGTATTTTAGTATAACAATGCATTATTGATATGATGTTGAAGCTTGGAAATACAGTAATCTTTGTAATGTAGTCATTGTGAAATCAGTCTGCAGGAACAAACTCATCCTTGAGTAATACAGGCTGCCCTAAAATCATGGGATTATCCAGGAGTACCATAGCCCCATACTCAAATCCTCAAAGAATCTCCCTAGAGTAAACCAAATCCATTTATAAATAATTATTTAATCATACTGGAGTAATCCGGGTCCATTTTTAAATCATTAATTATCCTGGAGTAATCCAGGCCCATCCTTATTTCATCATGAAATCATCATGGAAACATCCTAGCATAATGTAAACCCATCTTGAAGTCATCACAGAATCATCCTACTGTAGTCTATGATCATCACATTATTTGCATTGAAGTCATCAGGAAGCCACCCCAGAGTAGTTTATAAGATGACTCTAGAGTCTTATTTAAATTCTTCACCCTATACACATACTTCATGATGGTTTCAGATGACTTCAGCAGATATATCCCAGCTAGCTCATCAAAGGACTTCAGAATTAGTCCAGGATTATCTTTCTTCTTGACTTGGGCATCTCTGACTCCTCAACACTCCAGTTGGAAAATACTTTCAGGTTTTGGGCCCAGGCTGCTTCACCTTCTCAGCAACCACTGTGCATCCTTTCTGGCACTTTCTCCCGTGGGAGGGTCCCCAAGCCCTATGATCTTTATCATCCACACAGGAAGTAATCAGCATATCCCAGAATAGGTGTGAATTCATTGGGCTATACTGTGTCTCTGCAGATGGGTATGCCTGGGGTGTGATGTAACCCTCTGCAGCCCATGCAGTACAGGTTGGCCCCTGGCCCCTCAGGGGCCCATCAGCAATTGAGGGGGGCCCATTCAGCCCAAGGCCAATGAATAGCTGTGAGATATGAGAGGCTCAGGGGGCCCTCTTTACATTCTGCAGGGGGGTCATTATTTTTTATTATGTCATTTGGTTATTTCCTCATTCTAACCTTTCTTTCCAGGAGTATTCAAATAAACACGTGTTTGTTTTCCATGGTTCTTAAATGGTCTAGAGGTACAGTCCTAAAACATCGTGCATTGATGAGATTAATTTTTTATTTACACCTTTGTTAGTGCCCTTTTCCACTTTATGGTCCGAAGCTCCAAGATGAGGCGAATTAATTTCACACACATCCAGCAGCACAGTAGGCAAGCCAGCACACACACCGCTTAACTTACACATTGTCACCATTATCGCCCTTTAACCTGGCACTCCGGTTACTTGTCCTTCACTGGGCCACTGAGCTCTTGCCAAGTGCCCAAAAACTTGCTAGGTAGAGAAACGGGCATAACGTTTCCTCGTAAAAGTGAGGCGAAATATGATGAGGAGCACCCTGAGCTTCCATATCTCTGTGATATTCGCAGGGTTTAAAGTAAAAAGGGGCTCCTGAAGTGTGGCCCTCCGAATACGATGCCTCCTGCGCCTCAACAACTACAGGGACCTGTTTTACCACACTGCCGTGCCACCTTGGAAGAGTCAAAACTATAACCTCATAGCGCTTACAGCGGTGGCTGTTCATTTGCACCTCTGTGTTACACGCCAAGCAAAGATGATGGACTTTTAAGCACCTGGCAATATAATATTTTATTCCTTCAATTACATTTATTTTAGACCTGGTGGGTGCCAAAGTGAAGTATGAGTGAATAACAGAGAGAGGTTTTGTTTGGCAGATCATTTGTGTGTTGTGTGAAAGATGACATCAGTGACAATTCATTTATCCGCTCTAAGATTTTGCAAATGCGGGCAAAAACAACTGGTAACGAGGAAGGCTGTAAGCAACTTTTACATTAGGAAAAGTGAGCCCTATTAGATTAACATTGTAGAGACAGAGGAACTGAATCTGAAAGTGCCATGTTAGCTAATCATTACCTTCTCAATAATTGTCTCAAACAGAATTTCTCTATGGATTTTTTAGAATTCTCTTCAAATGAAAGCTCTCAAGATGCCCAGCGATCCCAAGCTAAAAAGAGTTCAAATGTAATCTTTTAAAACGACGTGAATAGGTTCTAGGCCAAATCAGTTTAAAAGGTCATAAAAAATGAACCTGTCTTGTGGACAGAAGCTTTTTAAATACACTCTACGAAACAAAGGCATCACAGCCTGAATCCCTTTCCCCACGTACCACAACATTTCTTCCATTAGAAAGTTCAGCACCTTAATGTATTAGATATTTTTACCTCTCAAATAAATTCTAGTTGTCATGCATGACTAAATGTAGTAAAAGCAGAAAACCCCTAAAGTGGTTAAGTATTTGGATCCAACTAAGCAAAAAACATGTGTTTTGCCAATAATTGAAATTAAATAATCACCATCTGAATAGGTATAGAAATGAACAGTAGCAGTAACCTTAACGTGAACACCATATTCAGGTACCAGGGAAGATATTGTAAATTTGACTGTCATTACCAATTAAAATGGTAGCCTATGTCCTTTACAAATAAACACATTTTCGTGAACATGCCAACAAGAAAAGGTAAGCAGAGCGAAGCAAATTAACATTATGTTTTTTATTTTATTTTTTATATTTAGAGTTTTTTATAGCGCGGACCAGACCCAGGGAAGGGTATCAGAGCGCTTTACACTGAGGGCACAATACGAATAAAACAATTTGCAAAAAGAATAGCATACATGAGATCAACTTATTTACAAAGTTTGTAAGGTCGCAGGCGTGAGAGTATTTCTAAGCAACGGATCGAGAGGAGCGAAGGTGTCTTTCGAGGGATAGAAGGGGCAAGTTTAGGGTGTACATCTGGAATGGTCCATGTGATAGTTTACGGGAGGAATTTGCACATAATGAATTATTTTGCTTCTTTTTTTTACTGAAGAGTAGAGGAGATTTTTCTGATGTAGGGAGGAAGCGAGTTCCATATTCTTGGTGCTGCTCCAGAGAATGCTCTGTCAGAAGTTTTTTACTTTCTAAAGCGTGAGGGTTTCAGGAGTAAATTATCAGCACTCCTTGAATGTCTGATTCCTCCAGATAAGGTCAGTTTTTGGGATAGGTACTGGGGAGTATTGTGGTGAAGCACTTTGTGAGTGATGCATGCCATTTTTAGGTGGATTCGAGCTTCAAAAGGAAGCCAGTTGAGTGCTTTCAGGTTTGCCGATATGTGGTCAAATTTCCTGGATCCTGTTAGGAGTCTGGCTGCAGCATTGAGACAGGCTTTTAATGGGGCAATTGAGATTTTGGGAAGTCCCGCGAGGGTGGTGCATCCGTACTCCAGCTTTGAGATGACTAAGGATTGAACGCAGTTTTGAGGTCATGGTTATCGATGAAAGGTTTCATTTTCCTGAGATAGCTGAGGTGAAAGCGTGCGTTTTTAGCTAACAGGTTGATGTATTTTTGCATGTTAAGGTTCTTATCTAGAGTAATTCCAAGTGATTTGGTGGAGTCCACCAGAGTTGGCGTGCAGTTAAGTGCAGTGATCAACTTGGACCATTCCTTTGTCTCCTGGGAATTATTAGGGGGGAGATTAGAAGAAATTCAGTTTTTTGTGAGTTTAGCTTGAGGAAGTTGGTTGTTAGCCAGTGGAAGGTCTTTTCGAGTGCCATGTTCATCGATATTATGTCTTCAATGGACGAAAACTTGATGTAAAGTTGAGTGTCGTCCACGTACATGTGGTAGGCTATGTTTTCCTGCTGTAATAGTTCGGTTAGCGGTTTGACAAATAGGTTGAATAGGGCGGGAGATAGGGTAGATCCTTGTGGTACACCCAGAGGGCTTGGTGAGGAGCGAGAAAGATTTTTGTACACCATGAAAAATTGCATTCTCTTTTCCAGAAAGGATTTGAACCATTGAAGGACTGAGCCAGATAAACCCATCCTATTTTCCAGTCTTTTTAGAATTTTTTCGTGATTGACCGTGTCGAATGCTGAGGAGAGGTCAAGCAGGACTAGTAGACAGGTTTCGTTGCGGTCAAGAGCAAGGAGGGCATCATCCACTATATGCAGAATGGCTGTTTCTGTGCTATGGCCGGGTCTGAAACCCGATTGGTGGGTGTTCAGGAGGTTGAAGTCCATGATGTGTTGGTTCAGTTGTTGTTGAACACATTTTTCCAGGACCTTGGCTAGCATGGGAATGTTAGTTATGGGTCGGAAATTGTTGGGGTCGGAGGAGTTCGCAGTCGGTTTCTTTAGTATAGGGGTGACCTGGCCTGTTTTTAGGCAGTCCGGTATGTGCCCTTGCGCTAGCGAGGCGTTGATAATTTTTGTCCAGAGAGGAGAGATGACTTGGTAGATGTGGGCAAGGCAATTTGAGGAGACTGGGTTATTGAAATGATTGTTGAGTTTGGTGGTTGCTAATGTTTTGGTGATGTCACTAGGATCGTAAAGTTTGAAAGTGGACCAGTGAGAGTTATTTTTTGGCAAAAGTAACTCGGGTTGATCAGGGATTTCAGCTTGAGAGTGCTTTGGGGTGGTTGCGTTAGCTGCGACCATGTTAAGCTCGAGTTGGAGGGAGTTTGTTTTTTTTGCTGTGAAAAAGGAGGAAAATTCTTCACTGCTAAGCTGTGATTTTGCAGTCAAGAGAGAGGATTTAGCCAATTTGTTAGATTGTTGTTTTAGAATGTCAAAGAGTTTCTTTGGTCTGTTCTTGACATTGTCTAGTTCTGTTCTAAAGAAGTCTTTTTTGGATTAAAGAATACTTTTGTTATAGGAGTTTCAAGCTTGTTGAAGTAGTTTGAGATGGAGAGGGGAGGGATGCTGTCGCTATTTCCGTTCTGATGATCTAAGTTTACGTCTTTCTTCATTTAGGGCTCCGTTAAACCAAGGGTTTTTATCTTTGTCTGGAATTCGTTTGAGCTTAGGTGGGGCAGCTTGGTCAAAGATCTTGGTCATCGTGGAGTTGTAGTGGTCGGTGAGGTCACTGACGTTAGGGATATTGTTGGGGGGGGTGAGAACTTTCTCACAGTGGGAGGCTAGGGTGTTCCAGTTGAGGTTTTTATTGTTTCTTATCCATTGTTTAGGTTTGTTTTGTAGCGGGAAGGTTTTCTTGGTAGCGGAGGAAATACTGAAGGTGATGAGGTGATGGTCAGACCAGTCACAAGGGGTGATCCGGATAGATTCAATCGTGTTTTGTTTAAAGATGAGCTAGTCAAGAGTAGCACCTTTAGCATGAGTGGGCTTTGAGATTGCTTGGATCAAGGAATGGTCTGCTAGGAAGGTTTTGAGGGCGTGGACCTGTTTGTCATGGGGGTTTTCCCAATGGAGATTGAAGTCGCTGAGGAATATGTTGTTGGAGAGAGGGGTAGAGTTTGTTGTGATGATTTCCATACGTTGGTCTGTAAATACTGCGTTCTTGCCTGGGGATGGTAGAGGATATGTAGCTTGTGGGAGTGGTTATCTGAAGATTTGACAGAGATCCCAAGGTATTCACAGGAGTCCATGGGTTCGGAGTGAAACTTCGAGATGATAATGTTGGATAGATGAATGCAGGCTAGTCCTCCGCCCTTTTTGAGAGGTCTGTCTAGTCTAATATTGTTGTACTTAGGGGGGACTAAAAGGTCTAGGCATGGGGAGGATGCTTCATTGAGCCAAGTTTCCGTAAGGATGATTATGTCCGTTTTCATGTTCAGTGTGAGTTCGGAAATGTCCGAGGCATGTTTTGAGGATAAACGGCATTTTAGGAGAAGGCAGGAGATCAGATTAGAGGAATTCTTTATGGACAGCTTGTGAATTTCGTGGTTGGTGGTTACAGATTGGAGGTTGTTCAGGTTTATTCCTCTGAGTTTTGGATGGGATGTTCTGTTTGGGTTGATAGGGACTGGGAGAATAGAGAATTCTTCTTCAGTGGTGATGAGGTGAGAGGGGCATTCGTAAGACGGTAAGAGGGTTTAGATTTTCTGGTCCGTTGGGTAGTAAGAATATTCTTCAAGTCTGAAGGGGCTCGATGGGTTTTCCTATACTAGTAAAAGGGTGTGGATTTCCATGTCCATTAGATAGTTGGGGAGTTTGCGAGTGCGTAGGAGTCGATTTGACAGAGGCAGGGGGATAGTTTCTATCACATTGTTGATTAGCGCAAGAGAGTGTTGAAGATAGGTAAGTTTGGAAAGAGAGTTTTCAGCAAGAAGAAGGATGCTTTTGATATCTAATATAACGTTCTGAAGTTTTCTGGATGTTAGGTAGGACTGGGTTATGAGAGGGTCTTGTTCAGAAGTGTGATAAGGAGGAGTATACATGATTGGCGGACAGGGAAGGCTGGGAGTGGTATTGCTGAGGGGTTTGATGTCTGTGTGGGTAGTGTGGTGGGAATGTGTGGCAGGGAGAGGGAATGGGGTGGTGGATAATGAGAGGGATATGTGCTGGCTGGGGGCTTTAATCTGACTCGATATAGTGGCCATGTCGTGGTGGGTGACATCAGCGGTCGGTAGAGGGTTGTGGAGGAGAGTGATGGAAGTGGGGATAGGGGAAGTGGCAGAGTGTGGAGATGTGGAAGGGCGGAGATTGGACAAAACGGGAGGGGCGTTGTTGTTGGTTCTGATGATGATTCCATTTGGGGGTGTGTGTGATAAGAGATCTAAGGGAGGTGATTTGTTGTGGCCTCTTTTGTTGGTTCTGGGTAGGGGAGGGGGACTCTGATCGACAGTAGATGAAGTAGGGGGTGGTGGTAGGTCCTGTGGTGCATTGGATGGGGAGATGGTGTGGTTTTTTAGGGTGGGAAAGTATTTGTCGAATAGTTCTAGGTCCTTGTTAGCTGCTTGAATAAAAATAGGGCCATTTTTGTAGGATGTTATGTTTAGGGTGGCTCTGAAGTTTGGTGCGGGTGATGTTGTTATCCTGGTTCCGTAGGGGATATTTTTATGGATTCAGATGGATAGTAGCTTAGAAAAGGCAGACCGCCATTTGGCTATTTTTCTAGTGAAGAGTATGAGGTTATTAATTATAGCATCTTGCTTGGTGTTGAAGGAGGGGTCCAGAAACAAGACTTCAGGGTTTTTTCTGAGAAGGTTGTGCTTGAACGTCTTCGAGGCGCTTTTCGATAGATTGGGGGGGGGTAGTGAATAGAGAATGCACAGTTTCCTTCAGGTATCATGTGTAAACAGGGTCAGACTGATTTGCATATGGCCATGTCTGAACTGGGGTGGCAGAGTGGGCTAAAGAACGGTGATGGATTAAACCCAGATCAGTTGACTGGGGGTGAGTGCTTGCAATGTTCAACACTCCGTCCATCATTTCCTTTGGTTTTGCTTTATCATGTGTAAACCAGCCATGATGTGGAAAGACCTTGGTCTGAGTGGTAGTCTACCTTCGGGTGGGGGGAGGCGGTTTAATAGAAGGTGTGAGCCAATTGAGGAAGATTGCCGTTTTGTTGTGGGCCGTTAAGATGGCCGACTCCTTTGCGGGTGTTTGCAGCGAAAATACTATTTGGACTGGGAATCCCTTTTAATTTTGGATTAAGATTCAGTCGCCATGTCTTAATATATTACACTGGCTAGCCTTTACACTATCTTCTTATGATGCACTTCAATTAGATCACTTTCACGTTTTAAGAGGAGGGGCTTGTGAGGAGCATCATCAGCCTCCCAAGTGATAAATAACAGCAGAAGCATTGAAATGGTCGTAGAGCGGGGGGACCATATCTGTTGGCAAGATCAACGTGGAGTTTACCCTTATGCAACTGGTTAGATGTAGAAATGCCTGCCCATCATTTCAGCTGTCATCTTAAGGTCAGACTTCTAGAATGCAGAGGAGAATTGAGCATACTACGTTGATACCACAGATAGGCATGGTGCTGCAACTAAACACATGCGCAAATACCTGTACTGCATTTCTTGGTGACATCGGGTGTGGAAAAACCTTCTTCGACATCATGAAACCGCCATCTTAGGGTTAGGCATTCTTCCACGAGAGTTAGTCCGGGAGATGAGTTCGCACCCTCCAAGAGGTGCTTTTTATGTGGAATTCGATCAGTGCAGCAGCGCATGCAAATGAAAATAAAAACCCTTCTTTCTTCCCCCTGCAAACAGAAGCTCTTTATCTCGCAGGGGTATGTCCTCGTCTTCGCGAGACCGCCATTTTGGGGTCAGGCACCATTCAGAGAGTGCATAACAGCACATACATTCTGGCGCTTCAAAAGTGCAACTCACAATAAAGGCGCGGAAAAATCATTGTTATATATAAATGAACATTGCAAAAATGGAGTTCAGCATTGAAACGATTGGAATGTCCCTATATTGATACACCTGCAGCATCACAAGCGTCACTAGGTCACAGTCTTAGTGACAAATGTATTCAAATGATAGGCCTCATAAAAGCACAGAGGCTGCGATGGACTGAAAAGCAGGAAAACAAATTAAAATTAAAGTAGAAGGTAAGAAGTAATCCAGTGGCAACATTATCACAACATAGTTCAAACAGCA
This sequence comes from Triturus cristatus, assembly GCF_964204655.1. Taxonomy (NCBI): domain Eukaryota; kingdom Metazoa; phylum Chordata; class Amphibia; order Caudata; family Salamandridae; genus Triturus; species Triturus cristatus. The sequence goes on from NC_140581.1 coordinate 1,139,996,393, forward strand.
CGGACTGTAATAAAATAGGTAAAAGCACACAAGACCACTTGCCCAAATCGTATTAGCTGTGTATCGGCCTCTGCTTAAGTAGCCGGCCTGAAATGCACTGCTATACAGCTAACTTAGTTTTCTGCAGCAGTCCGGAAGTGCGAAAACAATGTCTTTCTCCACTCAAACGGCACAGGCCACAATGGACCAGAAAGCAATAAAATGAATTACAATCAAGGTAGAAGGTATGAAGTAATACAATGACAGTGTTAGCACAATACAGATAAAACAGCACAAAATGAAATAAAATAGCTAAAAGCACTCAAGACTGCTTACCTGAATCTTATTAAGGAATCTTATTCGGTTGCCAGGGATAAAGAAATTCCATCTCTGGCATTGGGGCCCTGGCACATCTCTGTTCTTCCTCCATTTGTGGGGAGCTAAGCGCGCCAACCAAAAGTATACATGGGATCTGCAGGTTTAATCCTGGCAGTTCCAGTGGCTTCACACCAATCAGCCTGCCACCCCAACATTTCCTAGCTCACATAGAGTTGAAAAAGGGTGTGGTGAAAAAAGCAGAGACAGAATGTGGTTCATGCAACTGCACATGTTTGAGGTTTCAGTTTCATGCTATAGCAACGGAAGCTGAAAGTATTAAGTGTCCAAATGGGACCTGCAGCAAGGTAAGTAAAAAAACAAAAAGGCGATAGAGTGAGTATGAGCGAGAATAAATGATAGTGAGTGAGGGAGAAGGATAGTGAGTGTAACTGAGTGCTACTGTGTGAAAGACTGAGTGGGTCACAGTTTGAGTGAGTCAGGATGAGTTAGACTGAGTTAGAATCAGTGGGACTGATTTTGTCAGAGTGAATCTGAATGAGTGAGGCTGAGTAGGAATGAGTGAGAATGATTTGAACTAGGCGAGTCAGTGAAATTGAATGAGCAGTGTGATATTGACTGAGAATGACTGAAAATAAATGGGGCTGAGTAAGGGATGAGAATGAGTGAGACTGAGTTTGTGAGTGAGCCTGAGTGAGTTAGAGATTGAGTGAGACTGAGTGAGTCAGAGAATGAGTGAGAGAAAGTGAGTCAGAATGAGTGGGTTTTTTGAAAATGAGTGATACTGAGTAAAACTGGGGAAGTCAGAGTGCAATTGAGTGATAGGTGAGTTAGAGTGAGATTGATTGAGTGAGAATGATTGGGACTGAGTAAGAATGAATGAGATTGAGTGAGACTGAGACTGACAGAATGAGTGAGACTAAGTGAATAAGTGAGAGTGAGAATGAGAATGAGACAGCGTGTGGCTGAGTGAGTTAGAATGGGATTGAGAGAGTGAACCCCCAACCCTCCCCCCCTTGGAGCCCACCACAAATCAGACTCACTCACTGGAATTTGAGCAAAAGATTACCCCCACCACTTTTAAAGGTCACCAGCTGACACTGATTATGAGTGATGTAATATATGAGGTCATAGGCAGTGCATAATGGAGACACAAGTTATAGTTGAATGATTAAACTACAAGTAGTGGATTTTAGTGGTGTTGAGTTATTTTTTAATGTTAGCTCGTGTCTTATTCCAACACCTAATTTTTGACATTTTTGTCTAGAATAAAACATGTTAGCACTCTAGTTGTTTATTAGAACTCTGTGGTAATGCTGCAGTTGATTACTATGGAGTATAATATGCTATTTTATACCATTGTCACGTGTGGCGAATGTTCATGACTCACGGGACACAGAGCATTGTTTTTTGATTCTACCTTTTAGAAAATTCAAAGGCCCTCAACCCTGCCTAATCTGGTTTATTACTGGCACACAGAACAAAGAACGTTATTATTTCAACTTTAGATAATATTGAACTCGCTATTGATGGCAACAGTGTCTCTAATCTTATCTTGCTTGATTCTTCTGTGTCTTTTGACAGCTTCAACCATAGAAGACTTGTTTCTAGGCTGCAGCAAACGGGAATCATCTCCTCTGCCCTTGGCTGGCTAACCTTCGGTATGGAAGACAGATCTCAAGGCACCTCCATGTTTCCTTTTAGTTCCTTCCAGATCCTCAAAGATATTCAGTCCCACAAGGATCTTGCCTGAATCCCACTATGTTTTAAAAAAAAAATGTGTTTATTGATGATTTTTACAACAATACACATTCAGTATCGTAATATCAAGACTGTATAATCAAAGAGCATCTTCGTCCCGAATATGCACAAAGCAAACAAAAATCAAAAAAGAACAATTACAAAACGGACAGGAGGCTTGGTACATATCTTACATCACCTAGTTAAAGACAGTAGGCATTGGGCTAGTCCTCACATAAAACTCAACATATCAATAACATTGTAAACTACTCACAGTGAACCTGCAGTGGGCGGCCGATAAGTGCCTGGTCCTAGCAAACGTTCAAGAGAGTCAAGCTAAAGTGGGTGCGTATCACCTTGTATTTCAAGTGACTGTGAAGTGTGAGATTCAACTCGCGTAGGGGAGGCAGAGATATCTTCCTGAAGTTTTCTTAGCCAATCTAAGAAGGGGCCCCACATGTCTTTTGGCCTGGAGGCTGCGGGCATTAATTCAATCCCACCGTGTTTAATATCTAAGTGAGTGGCCCTTTTTCATGCTTTAATCCACGCCTGTTACGACTATCCAGATGATACTCTAAATTTGTATGGCTTGGTATTTTTATGGCCTGGTGCTAAACATTAAATTGCCCATTATCAATTCCCATCCTTGAAGAACTCCCTCTCTCTCACAAGAAGACGCCCACACTTCTCGATGTTCTTCAACAATAAAGTTTATTTAGCCTTAGTTCAAAAGTGTCCTATTTTCTATAGAAAACCAACCATAACAAAGTATAAACATGGTAAAAAGACTAATGGACATTTCATACCATGTATTTTATTTCAGTTTGGAAGACAGACTTGTCATTTCATATGCAATAAAAATGATGTAAACATAATATATTAGGATAATTTCCCAAAACAATACATAATTCATGTGAGTCAATGTAATATATATTATATCAGATAAAACCAAAAGTGTGTGTTTCTAATATTCTACTGGCTCTGTACTGTTGATATACCCAATGTTATGCATCAGTTTGTCCATATAGCCGAAAATGTTATATATAACCAAAAAGTATGTACATACACATGCATTTATCTGGCAAGTGCCATAATCCTATTTTGTGTGCCTGAAAACATCCTAATAACTGCTTTGGACAACTGATACCTCTCTCAAGCCACTCTCACATATATCTCCTATTACATGATCCTTGCCAAGTGACCCAGATCTTAGGATGGTACCCATGGCCCCCTAACTCTCCTTGGATCCTGTAAACAGCACTGGTAATCTACTGATAGAGTCCCACATTGATTTCCAAACCAAAATTAAAAAATCGAAAAAGACTCCAAAGAAAAAGAAGTTTAAACATAGGAATATAAAGGAAAAGAAAAAAGGGGAAAAAATAGAAATCAACACTGTACTTCTTGTAGTGTCATTCAAGAGATCACTTGCTATCAAATTACAGAATATAATGTAAAGATCACTATCATTTCCACAGATCTTTTTTAACGTTTAATACAGAGCCCCACGTTTAAAAAAAAAAAATAATCAATTCTAATTATTCATAATTTCACTGCTGTTTTCACGAATCAAACATTGCTAAGAAACATAGGCCAAACCGATACGTCTGGCTTATTTCAGATGCATGGTTTGTATGGTATGTCTGTATGCAATAAGAGCCAACTCACAGAGGCATCAACATTCTGGTCGCGTACAGAATTTTGGTTCGCATGTATTAAACCACACCCTTAATTGCATAGTCCAGAACTCTCGAAAAAAGTTCATATTTTTGGTTCTTTGGCCACGCCCCTTTTAGAAACCCTTCACTTCTTTATATCACTTAAATTGGAGCAGTTTCATTTTAGCTCTACCCTTACACATCACAGAGACACAATATAAAGGTGCACTTAGCACAGCACTTTTACTGTGTACCTTAACCTTATTAATGTAAAGTGAAGCTCCAAACATACTGCTAGATTCCATTCACTGTAGCTATTAGGAATTCACTTAAATGTTTTTTTTTAAATATTTTTATTTGTGAATTAAGAGAACTTTGTTGTATTAGGAGAATTTGTTGCACATGTTTATAAAGATTTGTACGGCCCACTTACCCGCATTTTAAAACTACAGTTTACTCACTCACTTTGCGAGACTCCTCCCCTTCTGTCCGGGCCTATCATCGGGCGCCATTTTTGATTGGGCTGACTGCCGGGGACTATTTCTTTCAGGCCAATGCAAGCGCGCTAGCCTATGCTCAGAGACACCCTACCAACTTTCGTACTGTATCGCATAAACGCTCGCTTTGAGGGTCGGAAGCCCTAGAGTTGCGCTATTCTTTTATCCTTAAACTTGGGTAAACAACCTTTACAACGCAACTTTTACAACGCAATGCTTTTACAACGCATTTTTTACAACGCAAAAGCTTTTACAACGCATGCATTTACAACGCATGCTTTTATATGGTAAGTACTTTTACAACGCATAGACCTTTACAACGCGTTTATTAATTTAAAAAATAAAAAATAAAATTTGATACAATAATTAATTAATATTTGAGTATTTAGTAAACATATTAATATTTAAAAAAATATGATAGAGTAATATTTGAGTATTAATAAATAAATAAATAAGAAAAAGTAAAATATATGAGTAGTATTATAAAAGATTAATACTTGAGTATTTTTAGCTTTCTTTTTTAAAATGTCATTAATAATATTAATTATTTTAAAAAAAGAATGAGTACTTTTGGAGTATTAAAATAAAAAAAAAGATATTGTTAAATAATAGAGTATTAAAAATAAAGAAAAATACTTCAGTATTTATAGAAAATTTAATAATAATTTAAGTAATAAAATCAATAATATAAAAGAAGATTGAGTATTTATTGATTAATATAAAATAAAATAATAAGAAAATGTAAAATACTTGAGTATTATTTTTAAAAAAAAAAGGAAATTAATAAATAAACCATTTATATTAAAATAATATTTAATTATTAATTATTAATTATATTATTAATTAATATATAATTTTTAATTTGAACTGTAATAATACTAAAAATAATAAAAAAATATATATGTAGGATAAATAAAGAAATTTTAAAAAAAACAAGTTGCACTGATACAAGACATTAATACTAAAAAGTTTATGTTAAAAAATAAATATTTTTTAATTTAAAAAAAAAAAAAGGTTTTTAAAAAAATGATTTAAAAAATTAAATTATTTTTAAAAATATTATTTGAGTTTTTTAAAAATAATTTAACTTTTAATATTACCAAAACAAAAAAGATCAAAGAAAATAGAACTTACTTTTAAAAAATTCCCACGCTTTTGTATTGAAGTCTATGTGAAAAATTGTCCTTCATTTATTTTGGCAGCTTAAGAAGATACAACCCGCGGAACAAGAAAGGAAGGAGTGAAAAGAGAAGAAAACGCAAGTTTGAAAGGAAAAAGAAAATAGAGTCGAGGTAAGGAACACATTTAGTAAATTTAGATATTATAATATAAATTTAACATGTTTAAATAACAAATGAATAATAAATAACAGTAAACAAATAAGGTGTATTAAATAATTCTTTATTGAAAAAAACATAGGATAAACATTTTGATTTTATTCTTTTTTATAACATAATGTACATATTTTATCAAAAATATACATTATTTATTACTAATTTTAAACATATATTTATTGAAAAAGTAAATAAAATAGTCCTTTTTTAACATTGATACACGCGATGACGTCATGACGTGAACGTAAACGTAAGCCGCCATTTTGGAGAGCATCGGAGGAGGAAGCAGCAGGAAGCTGATCTGCGTCCAGGTAGGAAACTTTTTCACATTTATTTATAGATATAAAGTTAAAAATAGATACATATATAGTAAATAAAGAATAAGGAGAGGTTGCGGAATAACTAATTGATGTTTAAAATGTAAAAAAGCATGTCCACGTTCATGTTATTAGTGTATGCCTATGTCGGGTCGAGGAAAGTTAATTGTAACAAAAAAAAATCTTGATTAACTGTAACATTAATTAAAGTTTCTACAAAAATGTTCATTTAAACACTTCGGTACGAATATAAATGATTTATATCTTGGTTTTAAAAAAAAAGTTTTGCGTTTTCGTAATTTCTGAAAAAAAGATTGAATTTTTATTGTTGTTTATGCAGCAATGTGCATTTCGTAAAATGGATTGACATTTGGAAATTTTAAGAGGTTGAGATATTTTGGATTTTTTTGGTGGTAGTCATTTAGGAAGTTTACTAGACATTAATATCTTGCTTTTGATCATTGGAAAGTTGGAAAAAAATTCTAGGGAAGTCGTTTTGGATACTTTGGTCGTTTGGAAAAAAAGTAGATTGGAAAAAAAAAGGGAAAAATTAGTAGACCCGACTCGTAATTTTGAAAAAATGTTTGTGTAAGATTTGTATGCCAATTGTAATTAATGGTTATTTAAATTTTTAGCAAAGAAGGAAAGTAAGTAGATAACTATTTTTAAAAAGAAAGAATGTTAGCAAGATTTTCCAGGTAGTCTAGAGCCACACACAACGTAAATTGTTGTAAAATACCCAATAGTCTCTCAGACATTTCCTTTGTTTTTAGAGTTACTCGTGGGTTTAGACTACCAGCAAGTGTTTGGGAAAGTCTCATTTCTTGAAAACTTTGCTCCTTCTTCAAAGTTTCCAAGAAAGAGTAGAAATTAGGATGAGGTTTGCTAATTGTATGGTTGAAGGAGTTATGCCATCCCTAAATGGCATTATTTGTTTTTGCTTCTCCCTCTAAACAGCTCGTGTAACAGTTCCACCACTCCACATGGAATCGTGGCTTCCTCCTGCGACCCGATCTGCTTAGGTGCCCAATCCATGTGTCCTCGAAATAATTTAGGATGGGTGCCAATTTTTCTTCATTACTTGTAAAAAAATCAGATTCTGTAATAGCAGTGTAGTACTCGTCCACACTATCGGGAGGAACAAAACAAAGTGCTATTAATTTTTTTAATTCAAACTGTAGTTTGCTATCTCGACAGTATTCTGCAACTAGGGATGTTTTTTGTAATTTACGCCAAAATGCCTGGGAAAAATGGAAAAAACATCCCTGAATTTGGGTATCCATGTACGTTTTAGTGATCACATTGATCATGCTCAATTCAAAATCTACTATTATTTTCCTAGGACTTTGGGAAGTTTTATTTTTAATAAATGATAAAAGTTCAGAGTATGTTGCAGAAGTCTTATCAGGTAGCAAACTATATACTAAGGGGATTACATTATTGTTAATTTTTGCATGTATAGTGTAAATTTGAGTGAAAGGATGGGGTGTACTTTTAAACGTCCCATCCATCATCCAAATTTCACTATTTTCTAACTTAGCTAGGTTACGTGGGGTACTAAAAATAAGAATTCGTTTCTTAGGGTTTTCGTTATCATGCAGAAGGAAAGGTTCATCAGCAAAAGAAATAGAAAGATCATGTGGAATTCTAATATCAGAAAATGTATGTGGTGTAGATAATTGGATGTTACTTGCCTGCTTTTGTCTTTGAATAATTCGTCTCAAATTAGGAATTATAGGCATATTACTAGCAACATGACTGGGGACATGCTGTGCAACCTCTCTTAAAATGGATCCGGTAGAATCATTGGAGGTGCTTGCAATGGCTTTCATTTCATTTACAGTTTCTCTTATTTCTACCTCCATTGCAGAGGCAGAGTGGTTATGTTCTGTTGTTTTTACAACTAAATTATCAAGTGTAACCGCTCTGCCACTGCAATGGGTAGAGTAGTATTGCACACACCTCCAATGATTTCTAGGAAAACGTATTCTTTCCTTACTATATATGTATCCTGCATGGTTCAATAAATTTTTCCCTTTCCTAGATTTAATATATTTAGCAGCTTCAAGAGTAGACATTATCTGTGAAGAGAAGAGAAGAAAAAAAAATTAGTCTGTACAAGTAAATACACTAGCTCTAATGTTACCCCTACACCATCCCACAATTTCCCTACTGCTGCACCTTCCTGGAGTTAGATTAGTAATTGTTACCCCTACACCATCCTACACTTTCCCTACTGCTGCACCTTCCTTGAGTTAGAATAGTAATTTTTACCCCTACACCATCCCACACTTTCCCTACTGCTGCACCTTCCTGGAGTTAGAATAGTAATTATTACTCCTACACCATCCCACACTTTCCCTACTGCTGCACCTTCCTGGAGTTAGAATAGTAATTGTTACCCCTACACCATCCTACACTTTCACTACTGCTGCACCTTCCTTGAGTTAGAATAGTAATTTTTACCCCTACACTATCCCACACTTTCCCTACTGCTGCACCTTCCTGGAGTTAGAATAGTAAATTTTACCCCTACACCATCCCACACTTTCCCTACTGCTGCACCTTCCTGGAGTTATAATAGTAATTATTACTCCTACACCATCCCACACTTTCCCTACTGCTGCACCTTCCTGGAGTTAGAATAGTAATTTTTACCCCTACACCATCCCACACTTTCCCTACTGCTGCACCTTCCTGGAGTTAGAATAGTAATTGTTACCCCTACACCATCCTACACTTTCCCTACTGCTGCATCTTCCTGGAGTTAGATTAGTAATTTTTACCCCTACACCATCCCACACTTTCCCTACTGCTGCACCTTCCTGGAGTAAGAATAGTAATTGTTACCCCTACACCATCCTACACTTTCCCTACTGCTGCACCTTCCTGGAGTTAGAATAGTAATTGTTACCCCTACACCATCCCACACTTTCCCTACTGCTGCACCTTCCTGGAGTTAGAATAGTAATTTTTACCCCTACACCATCCCACACTTTCCCTACTGCTGCACCTTCCTGGAGTTAGAATAGTAATTTTTACCCCTACACCATCCCACACTTTCCCTACTGCTGCACCTTCCTGGAGTTAGAATAGTAATTTTTACCCCTACACCATCCCACACTTTCCCTACTGCTGCACCTTCCTGGAGTTAGAATAGTAATTTTTACCCCTACACCATCCCACACTTTCCCTACTGCTGCACCTTCCTGGAGTTAGAATAGTAATTGTTACCCCTACACCATCCCACACTTTCCCTATTGCTGTACCTACTGGGAGTAAGAATAGTAATTGATATTCCTACTACAACCCATAGTTTATATATATTGTGGCAGCTTATTTTAAAAATTAAAAAAAAGGTTAGTCCATAAGATTGTTGGATTTATAAGAGTGTTTATTTTAAATACCTTTTGGTTTATGAGATATTTTCTAGGTTTTACTTCTGGTATGGTTATTGCCTGCTGGCTGGAGTTTTGGGTTGTTTGGTCTTCTTTTTTTTCAACTTTTCATATACAGTAGCAAAGATTTATCTGAAAAACAGATAGAAAAAACAATTCAGAAATGGGAAACATTGTCAATGTTTTGAAAAATTGAACTATTATATTGTTGGATTTATAACAGTGTTTATTTAAAATACCTTTTGTTTCTGGTGTTTCTTTCTTGGATTTGCTTGTGGTACGGTTTTGGCCTGCTGGCTGGAGTTTTTGGTTGTTAGGTGTTCTGTTTTTTGACCTTTTCGACAAAGTTGAAAAGAATTATGTGAGAAAAACAAAAAAAATACTATTAAGAAATGAACAATTTTGACAACGTTGGAGAAAATTGCAACATTTGTAAACTTGTTTGTAAAGGTAACATTTTATTAAAGTCAATCACATATTCCCTGCTGCTGCACCTATCTTCAGTTAGATAAATAATTTGAACCCCTAAACATCCTACACTTTCAAAAATGTAGTACCTTCCAGGATTTAGAATAGTAATGGATACCCCAACACCGTCCCTCACTTTCCCTTCATCTCCACCTTCCTGGGGTTAGAATACTAATTGTTACCCTTACACTATCCCACACTTTCCCTAATGCAGAACCTACCTGGAGTTAGAGTAGTAATTTTTACCCCTACACCATCCTATAATTTCCCTACTGCTGCACCTTCCTGGAGTAAGAATAGTAATTATTACCCATACACCATCCCACACTTTCCCTACTGCTGCACCTTCCTGGAGTAAGATTCGTAATTTTTACCCCTACACCATCCCACACTTTCCCTACTGCTGCACCTTCCTGGAGTTAGAATAGTAATTGTTACCCCTACACCATCCCAGACTTTCCCTACTGCTGCACCTTCCTGGAGTTAGAATAGTAATAGTTACCCCAAAACCATGCAACACTTTCCCTACTGCTGCACCTTCCTGGAGTAAGATTAGTAATTTTTACCCCTACACCATCCCACACTTTCCCTACTGCTGCACCTTCCTGGAGTTAGAATAGTAATTATTACCCATACACCATCCAACACTTTCATTAATGATGCACCTTCAAGTAGTAAAAAAAGTAATTGTTACTCCTACACCATCCAACAGTTTTACGAATGGTAAAGTAAATGTTTTTATTTTCAAAATTTTACATTTATATGATAAATTAATTAATTTACCTTCACATTTAGAAAGGTGAGTCGTGTAGGTTGTGTTGAACGAAAATTTTGCAAACGATATGTTGGTTTTGATAGAAAAACAAATTCCTGTTTTAGGCAAAAAAAGATATTATAAGTCCGTATATATTAAAGTTACTTCACAGAAAAAAAATGGTTAGAGTACATTTTAAAAAATATAAAAATTATATTTGCAGCATTGTTTGGATGGTAATGAAACATGATTTTTAAGAAAACATGGTGGTAAAAAATAATAGAAACTTACTTGTAGTAGGAAAGAAAGAATGCTTCTCCAATGGATTGCAGTGTTCTCTCAGTCTAGGAGTCAGAGGGTCAGGTTTTTGCGTCTGGTCTCTCTGGTAGTTGATAATCAACTGATTGTAAAATGGTGTCTTGCTGGTATTTATAAGTTTTAGTCAGTGTCATTATTAATTTTTTTTAAAACTGCGTTTGTTGTGTTTTTTATTATACTTTTATTTGCTGTGGAAAATTATAATTTAAAATAGCATTAAAAGATGTGTTGTTTTCATTTATTAGCTCCGTTTTGGCATCCATTTTGGAACATGTATTTTGCTATTGTTTTCATAGAAAGTGTTGTAGGACAAGTTTTAGATGTGGGATGGTTAAAATGGCGACTATGTGTATGTGTTTTGTGTTTTAATCCGTTTACTTATTTTCTGATATAATCATGATTTGCATGTATATTTACTGTTGTTTTATTATTCGTTATTTGTATAAAACTTTTAAATTTAAAAAACCTGATTTTTTAGGGAAATTGGAGTATTATTTGTAATACTCGAGTATTAATTGTAATACTCGAGCATTCATTTTGTAATGCATTTCAGTTAATTTACGTTCAGTTTTGCTCCACATTTTAATACACTTCCCCACCCTAAAACCCCTAATTTCCCTGCATCCCGTGCCAGATTTTATTGTACTTTTAAAAAAAATTATATATATTTTGGCGTTGTAATAGTATGCGTTGTAATTGTTTTCGTTGTAAATGCACTTTTAATTATTTTACTCAGTTTTGCGTTGTAACAGTATTCGTTGTAAAATAATGCGTTGTAATAGTGTTTGCGTTGTAAAAAGTGCATTGTCATGGTATGCGTTGTAATAGTATGCGTTGTAACGTCATACATCCTTAAACTTGCTGCTATTTTAATATTTTTATTTGTGAATTAAGAGAACTTTGTTGTATTAGGAGAATTTGTTACACATGTTTATAAAGATTTGTACGGCCCACTTACCCGCATTTTAAAACTACAGTTTACTCACTCGCTTTGCGAGACTCCTCCCCTTCTGTCCGGGCCTATCATCGGGCGCCATTTTTGATTGGGCTGACTGCCGGGGACTATTTCTTTCAGGCCAATGCAAGTGCGCAGCGCGCGCGCGTGCGCCAGAGGCGCGCCGGAGGCAAGCCCGTCTGCGCCAGTCTGTGCCCAGACGGGACCTGGGGCCACCCCCCCTGCTTCTAGCTTTACGATCCCCAGACTTACATACTCCCGCTCTTGTTTGTATAGCCTCCGACCGTCACCTGGTATTTATTGTTCTCGTTTGCGCTGTTATGACGCCCCTTTGTCCTGCCCTACATGTGCTCTGGCTCTCACATCCCTCCCCTCGGAGCTGTGTATTCCCTCTTCCTCTTTCTGGACTGCCACCCCTCTCCCAGTGACTGCACACCCATCTGACTTCCCTCCTGACCTTAGTTTTATTAGTTTAAATTGCAGATCTCTGCCTAAACACAAGAGGGACATATTTGACCTCCTCACATCGTCTAGTCCGCCGGCCTTGTTTCTGACTGAAACCTGGCTCAATGACTGTTCTGGGCCGGACATTGCCACTGCCCTCCCTGATGAATACACCTTCGTGGGGCGTAACAGAACTCTCATGGATGGAGGTGGCATTGCCATTATTTACAAGAGGAGCTACTCCTGCAAGTGGGAAGACCTTGACATCCCTAATTGTGAAGCAGGTAGTTTTAAATTGCTATCCTCCCCGAATTTTACATTGTCCGGTGTTCTTTTGTATCGCCCGCCTGGTGCGGCTGGCGCATGGGCAGCTGCCCTTCCTGAGCCTATTGCTCCCCTTTTGCTGGAATCTAATAATTTCCTGTTATTAGGTGACTTGAACATCCATTTTAACGACACCCTATGCTCTACTAGCACTCATCTTATACAGGACTTTGCCGCCCTCAATTTAAGTCTTCTCAACTCCGGTCCAACTCATAAAGGCGGCAACCTACTAGACCCAATCTTTGCTAATCTGGACACTGTAACCTGTCTACCTTCCAGACCTATTACTTGGTCTGACCATTTTATTGTAGAGTTCTACATTAAGACAGCGGGTGCGACTTGCCCTCCTGGCAACCCACACTCCCTTAGAACCAGTAGAAATTGGCAAAGACTTAACCTGGAGCAACTTAATAATTCCCTAGAAAAGACCATGCCTCCTCTTTCTAATATTTCTACGGATGATGTGGGGACGATTAGTACCTGGCTTACCTGTGCAATTGATCTTTGCCTCCTGGCACGTAAATGTAAGCAACATTTTTTGCACCCCCCTGCCCCTTGGTTCAATGAACAACTAAAAATGGAGAAGTCCCGCTGTAAAAGACTGGAGCGTATTTGGAGGTCAAACTACTCTCCTGCAGATAAAGAAAACTACAAACTCGCATTACATAAATATCACGCTCTATGTAATAGTGCCAGGGCCAATCACGTTAACAACACGATACTGAAAGCTCAGAATCGTCCCAAAGCTCTTTTTAAGGCAGTTCAGGAACTATCCGGTATGTCATGTGCTCCCAAAGCCCCCTGTCTGGATAGCACTCAATGCAATTCCTTGGCAGACTTCTTTACGGAGAAAATTGACAGCATCTACGCGGGTTTTGGAGTTTTACCATCTGTTTCATCCAGTTTATCCATACAGAACCATGACCAACCATCCATTCAGGACGACCCTGCACGGTCCTCATCTCCTCTATTAGATAAGTGGGAACTCATTTCTATGCCCGCCTTCCAGAAACTGCTGGCAGAGATCAAATCCGGCTCTCCCTTGGATCCCATGCCCCCTCAGATTATTTGTACCCTAGCCTCCGTCTCACTTGACTGTATCTTGGCTCTCTTGAATGCTTCTCTCATTGAGGCAACTGTCCCTAACGTCTGGAAGCATGCGATGGTGGTCCCGCTCCTGAAGAAAGCTAATGCTGATCCCAGTAACCCAGCCAATTTCCGACCCATCTCCTTGCTTTCTTGCCTCTCGAAGGTGCTGGAGAAGCATGTCAACCGTCACCTAACCACTCACATTGAATCAGCGAACGTTCTTCATCCTTCCCAGTCTGGTTTTCGGGCGGGCTTTTCTACGGAGTCCACCCTTCTGGGAGTCACGGAGACAGTCAGACGTCAGGTAGATAGAGGGGAGACGGTGGCACTCATCCTTTTGGACTTGAGTGCCGCTTTTGACACCGTCTCCCACACCATCCTTCTTTCTGCCTTGAGGTCAGTTGGGATCTGTGGCTCCGCACTTGCTTGGATTTCCAATTTTCTTTCTGATCGCACTTTCCAGGTCTTCTCCCCCTCTTCGGTGTCCACTGTTCATAATGCCCCGTATGGTGTCCCCCAAGGTTCTATTCTCAGTCCTTTGTTCTTTAACCTTTATGTTAGACCCCTTGCTTTTCTTGCCGAACAGTCTGGACTATCTATTTTTTCGTACGCTGATGACACTCAAATCATTTTCTCTCTTTCTTCTAATCAGCACTCCCCCTCCTCTTCTCTTCGTTCTGGGCTTACTGACATCGCCAATTGGACGCTGACTAACAAACTGAAGCTGAATGGCGATAAAACGGAGCTGCTCCTGTTCGGGCCGGACTCCGCTCTCTGGGGCCCGCAACATTGGCCTCAGCAAATGGGACCATTGCCGGTCCCAGCAACACCAGCACGCAATCTCGGGGTCCTCTTTGACAATCAGTTATCCATGAGGCAACATGTGGTTAAAGTCTCAGCCACCTGTACTACCATCATCAGGTGGCTGAGGAAGATCACATGGATGCTTCCCCCAGACACCCAGAAGTCAGTGGTCCAGGCCTTAGTGACATCGCTGCTGGACTACGGTAATGTACTTCTTCTGGGTGCCTGCAAGGAGGTTTCCCGTAAGCTTCAAGTGGTCCAGAACATGGCTGCCCGTTTACTTTGCAATCTGCCTAGAACCACTTCTGTTTCCTCTTCCCTGCGCAGCCTGCATTGGCTGCGCATAGAATCTAGGTCCAAATTCAAAGCTCTATGCTTTATGCACCGTATCAAAGCTGGAAAATCCCCTCACTATCTATCCACCTTAGTCCATCAATATTGTCCCTCCCACACTCTCAGATCCTCCACTCAATGCAGATTCTCTGTCCCCCGTTTTAAGCGTGCTAGAGTTGGGGGGCGCTCTTTCTCCTACTTGGCGCCCTCGCTCTGGAACTCGCTTCCCATCCCTTTGCGGTCTGAAACATGTTATCTTAAGTTCCGCAAAGGAGTTAAAACCTGGCTGTTCTCTTTGTAACCTGTTCCTTGCACTCCTGTTTGCCTCTTTTACCTCTGTGCTCCTAGCGCCGGGAAACCCACGGGTAGCTGCGCGCTTAATAAATTCATATATAATAATAATAATAATAATAATAATAATAATAATAATATGTGCACTAATGTTTTCAATAGAATGGTACAAATTGTAGTTCTTGTTCACATTTACACTTGTACATGTTGAGTTATACCGCTTTTATTGAAATTGCATTTTTTAGGTAATCATGCATTCACTTATAAATGATTTGCATTTATTCAGTAAACATAGGTGCATATATAATCATGTATTTATCATGTATGCTGACGGGATTATTAAATTGGATTAACCAAAGGCCTGAAGCATTTGGTCTTCAATGTTTACTCTTCAAAGTGAAAGTTTTGCTTGTGTTGCACCGCTCTTTTTTTTGCAGGTATGTTCACATGATTTCATAGTTAGTAAAAGCCATATTGTGTTTTAGAGATAGTAAGGTACAGGAGGAGACCTTTTGGCAAGAATGAGAAGTGCTAACGAACAGAGAGAAGACTTCTGTTCAAGGTATGTCAGGAGCAGGGAGACAATCCAAGTGTGTCCTGATGTTCAAACCGTAGGAGGGAAAATCAAGTGAAGTTGCCAATTTCTACTATGAAAAGGTTTAAAACTATTGGAGTTGCTGATGTGGACGTCCTGAATGTTCTATGGGTTTGATTGGAGTTTAAACTTTAGTCTTTAGAGTAGATATCCTTTGGACTCTGAGAGGTACAGACCGCTCTGCTCATATTTCCATTGTGGGGCTTTATGCTATACATCACCTCGATATGGAGAACTTCTGCTGGAGTCTCCACTATGCTGATGCCTTCCTGTTTGCCCTCATTCCATGAGGTTTCCCTAGTTTTCCCAACTTTTGCTTAGGAATAGTTTAGGCGACTTTAGATTTATTCATGTATAGACGGGAGGATCGAAACCTGTACAATGATCATTAAATTCTATTTCTTATCCTTTGTATTTCTGCAACTGAATTACTTATATGCCTTATGTTACTAGAACTTAATTTTAGTTGACATTTCGACTTTCTTTTGGTGATTCTGTATCTTTACAATATGTTTTTGAGATTCATTTCCATGAGCTTGACCCATAATTTGTAATAAAACTCATTTATCTTTACTCATTACTTTCTAGTCATTAATGTGTCTCAAAATAGGCTCCACAGTAAATTGAATTGTTGTATTGATCTTAATTACCCTTTACCTCTCAGGCACTACAAGATTCATCCAGTAAGAAGGGCCCAATGTGCTCCATAAAAAGCATTGCTGAAAACCTACCCATTCCCCTAGTAAATCTATTTAGTCGTGTTCTCTTTGTGTCCAGCGGATTCGGTAACCCTGGACTATACAAACGCACTAATCAGTCATTAACGGCGCTGAGTGGGTTAAATCTGTCGCTCATGCGCTACTGCGATCTGATTCTCAGAAAAGAATATTCATTGGAAACTCTTCCAGGAAGGTGTCGAGTAGCTGAGGTGTCCTGGCTTGTTGAGTACACGAAGGTCAGGCGGAAAAACATTTTCTTTTTAAATGAAAAAAGGAAGCAAAAACAAGAGTTTTAATATCGGGCTTGACACAAGAGCAGCGTAATACCGGCATGAATTACATTTGCTGCCAGATTTTTATTGGAAACTCTAGATTGCTTTGTTCCTGTCCCTGACATAATATTCAGCGCTGGGTTTATATCTGCACAAAAATGGGGTGGGTTCACTACGGTCCATGCAAATCAAAGTCGTGATTTATGCACCGTTCCAGCTGAGGGTGTAAAATTAAATTTAATTTTGTGAGAAAAGCCTGAGGTACCTCAGTCCACGGGGCTGACATTGTGAACTAGGCGGAATGTGCACAGGAATTCATTACTGTTTCCAATATGCGAAATGCAGCATTTGAATGAAACATTTGTCTCTTGTCAAAACGGAGTAATGTCTGCTCGTTGTGAAAAAACATGTTTATATCGGTATGATTTCATCACAGTTCAGAAAACTGGACTATGTTGTAGCTGATCACCTGCAGGAGTCTGCAGCAGTGAATAGTTGAACATTGTCTCCTTTAGAGCAGCTTGAGCAGCATTTTGGTGTAAAATTCTGAACAAGAACACCAAAAGAATTAGTGCTAAGTTAAAACGATTCTGAACAGCTAGTTTTTACCCATGTTTGTTTATCCCCATTTGACCAGGTCCTATGCTGGCCATCTTTCTCAGTGCTGCCGGTTCAACTGCAGATGCCAAGGAGGTTCACTCAGGCATTGATTTAAACCCACATGCAAGTCACTGGTGAGTCCATTAGGGGCCCGAGAAGGTCAAAGGTCACTGTTGGTGCCAGCACGCATCTATGGGGCATATCAACAAGGGCTTTATCTCCGCTTTTTTGGCTTTAAAAGCCAAAAAAGCAGAGATAAAACTAGCGCCCTATCAACAACAGGGTGCTAACACGCAAATTTGCATGTTAGCACCCTTTTACTCTACGCTTCCCCTTGCATCTCTAATGAGATGCAAAGGGGTCGTTCCAGAGTAAAATAATAGACGAAATGTCGCTAAGCGACATTTCTCCTATTATCAAGAATGTCGCTAACCCTGTTAGAGACAAAAAAAGCAGCGCTAACCGCGGTTAACGCTGCTTTTTTACGTCTGGTATTTTTCTGACTTAGCCATGATATCCTATGGAAGGTGGATATCATGGCTAAGTTTGCCTGTCTCTATCAACAAGGTAACGTGAGATTATCGCTGGGTTTCCAGCGATAATCTCACGTTAGCCTGTTAGCATGAGGATTTTTATCGCTATTGAGATAAGCGTTGCTAATAGCACGCTATCTCAGCGATAAAAATTCACGCTAGCCGGCGATAATTATCCTAGCGCTAAGTGCGCTTAGAGATAATTATCGCCGGTTGTTGTTGATATGCCCCATAGTTCTTAGGGGGCTCAGCACGAAGAAGATCACAAGAGGCAGTCACAGTTCTTTTTGTTGGTGTAAGATGCCAGGTTTTCATGGGACAGGCAGAAAGGCCCACTTCAGAATTCAAGGTTGCTCCTGAGATGTCCTGGTCAGAGTGACCACAAGCAGCAGTCATGCTTGGAATCTTCAGTGAAGCACACCAGCCTCAAATGGTAGGATGCTGAGAGTCTAACTCTGTATATGGAAAGGAGGGGGGAGCCCATATAACCCTCTAGAGTCTGGGGTTCACCACAAACATGTGAACAAATAAACGCTTGGAAAAAGGCCCACTTTTTATTTGTAACCTCTGGCGGACCTACTCACCTCATATAATTCCTTCAATTTTAAAAACATATGAAATATATCAATTGAATTTATGAAGGTATTGCTGTTCAGAAGACGCTGACTGCAAGGTCACTTTCCTATTCAAGACATTTACTTAATGAAATAGTATTTCGAAAAAACAAATGGTGACTCACAACATATTAGCTAGTGTTACAATCTGTCAATTGATTATACAAACATCTAGTACTCGTTTTCCTGTCACTCTGTAGAGTGGTGGCCCTCCCGACTCTCAACTTACAACCTGGGGCATGTCCTTTTGGGTTCACTATGGTAAATGTCCCACCACTTAGAGCCTCCCAAAATGAAACTACCATCCAACTGATGGTAAAGGCCAGACACTGGCTATCTAACGCCACCGATATAGGCCTATTATTTCAAAATCATTTGATAATGGCCAGGAAAATACCTTGGGTGGGCCATGGGCCAAAACTAATTAATAACAATTGCATCGTCCTTAATTTTGACAACCAAGGGCTGGTGAGGCACTTACTTTGCCAACTACTTTCAGATCCCTCCACACACTCCCAGATCTTTATAGTCTCACTGGGCTTCTTCTACAAACCACCACCCAAACTCGAATTATTTACTAACAATGTAGGAACCCCCCCCCCCATAGTTAACAACACAATTGCACTCTCCAGCTACCTTTGCACAATCCTCTGCTTGGAAACAGATATGCCGGCTCCTTCTGAACCCCCTATAAACACCCAGCATTTTAGAGTCTAAAGATAACTAAACACTATGTGATAGGGGGCTGTATCACAATGGGTTGCTCCCCTACCACCAGACAGGCCTTACTCGACCCAGTGTGTCTACCACCTGATGCTCCTAGGGGGTTGATTCCATTCAAGCCTGATGAAGGAGTTATTTCACTCATCTCATTGAATATAGCTGTCTTTAAAAAGGAAAAGGGCACCTTGGTGTGGGATTCAGAGCTGAGAGATATTAGCATTATTTGTTTACAGGACACATGGGAACAGAAACCTTTCTTTTTAAATGGTTACTGTTCCTTTTTCACGCCAGCCACCCCCTCTACCGCAGGTAGAGCTAAAGGGGGCCTAATAACACTCATTGCTAATACACTTTCGTTTGATGAAATAGTATTTGCCAATAGCTCAAATCACTTCCACATTATAGTAGGCAGGGGACGAAAATTCCTGATTTAGTATTCATACATTTCTATAATAACAACTTCATAAATTTAGCAGAAGTAGCAGAGGAGCTGGGGCACAAGCTGGAGGATTTGCTCTCTAATTATACCAGACAGCCATCTATCATATGGGTTGGGGACTTTAACTCCCACATTTGTAATTACACCAACCATAACGTATGTAGAGTTATCGATGAAAAGGGCAACCCTCTGACTCATTTTAACCATCGTAACTATGGCAATGCCTTAAATAGCCTACTGATGATATTGGACTTGGAAATTGTAAACACAAAATGCTCTAATATGGAGGAAATCGAGGCAACATTTCATCGGGCAAGGGGCTCCTCTTGTATTGATTTTATTTTGTTCCCTATGGCCTCATGCAGAAATGTTAAGAATGTTGAGGTCATAAAGTCTGCATTTAGCGATCACTCCTTTTTGCACTTCACGTTCAGTTGGCACCTACCTAAAAAACTGGGCACCAAACGCTTACCCCAACCAATACTAGACAGGAAAAACAGCTATACTCTAAAATGGGAAACATGGGAGAACATTGATCCCACAAATCTGTTACCGAAAATAGTGTCCTCCTCCTATAACGAGATCTCCCTCTGCCTAATTTATCATCCCTTGCTAACCAAACTATGTAAGCATTTAACAGTATTCTAACTTTCATAAAGGGGCACCTTACCTGTCAAATATATATCCCAAAAAACAACTTCACAACAAAAGTGGTTTGTGAAAAACTGCTTACAATCATTAGCAGACCTTTAAAAAAAGCATTTACATCACAACCTAGAGATCAACATCTTATTAAAACTCTTAGGTCCACTTACAAATCTGCAAGGCAGGAAAGAAAAAGGGAGATTACCAAGGAAGCCTGGGAAAATCTGAGATCGGCTTGTATTTTTAAGGATAGTAAATCTTTCTGCAAAATAGTCAATAGTCCCCTTTTCCAGGAGGAGAATGGGCCATCACTGGACCTCCATATTGATGAGGCCACGTGGCTAAATCATTTCTAAAAAATATTCCAGGAACAATCACCCAAAATGCTAGAGGTACCTGAACAATACCTGAGGACTCCAATAGCATAGGAGTTCTCTATAGATGAAGTAGATCGCGCACAAAACCAATCTCCAGCACTGAAGGCAACCAGGCCAGATGGGGTCCCACTAGATGTTTTAATAACTAACAAACCTCTCTGGGCACCGATTCTCACAATAGCATTCAACACCATAGCCAAAGTCAGCCCTCTTCCATCCTGGAGAAAGTCAGAAATAGTGCCAATCCATAAGAAGGGGAGTGGCGCAGACCGGTCTAACTATTGCCCAATTTCCTTGCTGGGCAGTACAGCAAAGTTTTTTTTTGATAATCAACTTTTATTAGCATTTATAAAAACAAAAACATAAGAAGACAGCGAGAAGGGGCACGATACATCAACGTCCATCATCAACAAATAGTAGGGGGGCCCAATCGAAATACAAGGCCCTTGTAGTAGCCCTCTTGGACGGAAAATAGAACAACAAAGCAAATGGTAAGTCAGCATAAAGTTAAACCCAGTATGTTTTGCCACTTGCCCCATACCTTTTCAAACTTCTCAGGGCAGCCCCGGGCTTCAAAGACAGGTTCTTCTTGGGCCGCGCACCACTCCACCCCCGGTGCCATTTGCGTACAGTAAGAGGTTTTGCCTGCGACCAGGCCGCCGCTATGTCTCGTTTGGCCACTGCCCATGCCGTGCCCAGGAAACATTTATCAGCTCGAGAACCGTCCAAGCCATCAAAAACCCCTAGAAGGAGACGGATGGGATCATGTGGGACCTGCCACCCGAGACTGTACATGAGTTCAGTTTCTATACCCACCCAGAAGGAGGTGAGATCGGGGCATTGCCAGACAATGTGGATAAAATCAGCCGTGGCCTCTGCGGATGGGGAATGCTTCTGAGAGGGCACCGTTGGTCAGGACCCTTGCCATAGGACTCGAGTACAGGACTTGGATGAGGCGTCGGAAGTGGGGGCCGAAGCCCATTGTGGCCAATACATCCTCCAAGTAGCTCCAGTCCACTGTATCAAAGGCCTTCTCGAAGTCTATTAGTAACAGGGCCAAACAGCAAAGTTAATGGGCAGACTGCTGCTAAACAGGCTGGAGGAGTGGGCATCCGAGAACAAAATCCTCGCTGTAGCCCAGTATGGCTTCAGGAAGGGGAGGGGCACAGTAGACCAGTACCTTAACTCTGCCCTAATTGCTGCAAAATATTCTGTTGCCAAACAGGGGCAGCTATATTCTGCATTTATGGATTTGTCAGAGGCCTTTGATTCTGTGAGCCACAAGAAATTGTGGTCTATCATGGAGTCACTGGCCGTGGACCCACAAATAATCTCATTCATTATAGATCTATATAGACACACAGAGGCAGTAGTCCATTACTGAAAAAAGGAGAGTACACAAAACCATTCAAGATCGGTAAAGGGGTAAGATAGGGCTGTGTCCTTGCCCCCTTCCTCTTCTCCCTTTATACAAATAAACTCTCCGAAGTCCTGATTGAAAAATGTAAGGACATCCCAGTGGTAGGTTCACTCCTTCTACCTATCATGCTCTAGGCAGACACCGCTGTCTTATTAGCCAGAATTGCAATGGCCTTACAGCTCCTGATTGAGTCCTACTCCACATACATGGCAGACCTAGGCCTACATGTCAATAAAACTAAATCATATGTGATGACCATGGGTAGGGTCAAGAAGCAGAAATTAATGGGCTTCCATATTAATGGCAGAAGACTGGACAGAGTGGACAGTTTTATGTATTTGGGGATTTTCTTCGATGATAGACTAAAATGGTCCACTATGGTGAGGAATCAGGCGCTCCTGATGTCTAAAAGCATAGCTAGTATCTGGAAGTTTGCAGCAAAAATAGGGAACAAGCCAGTGAAAGAAATGCTAGAAATGTATCATGCAAAAATAAGATCTATAGCATCATACGGTGCAGCCGTTTGTGGAATAGTAGATATTGACCCCCTACAAGCAATAGAAGATACATTTTTAAAGAGATTACTAGGTACTACAACCTCGTGCCCAAGCATTTTAATCCACAAGGAATTAGACTTTTCGTTCATATCTGATACCCTGAAAATTGCCCCACTTCTAGCTTGGCTCTCAATTTGGAAAAGAGAATCAGTTCCTCTGAACCACTTAGTATTAAAAGATATCCTAACGATGGACCGTGCCTCCTCAATTAGTTGGTTAGTTTATGTGAAACAGTCCCTCAGAGAATTAGATCTAGAGAACCTGTTTAATTCCCCATCTGTGTGAATATCCTTTTCCAAATCCCGTCAAAAAGAACTCTTTTATGACAAATGCGAGTCAGACAGGTGGAAAAAAAATCAAAATAAAATTACAGTGACCACATATTTTGCATCACCTACTCCTCCCAGTGGTCATTTGTCTTACATCTCATTTGTCACGAACATCAGACATTGCTTTGTATTGACCAGATTTAGACTGCATTACATACCACTAATGGCAGCTTACCCGGTACAAGTATATTCGATAAATCAGCTATCTCTGTGCCCCTGTGACGGCATCTCCCCCCAATCTATTTCACACCTTTTGTTTTTTTGCTCATTTTATAGGGTGGAGAGGGAAATTTCATCTTCCCACTGCTGAAATTTTTATGTATCCGCTCGCATGAACAAGCCATTGAAATCTTTCGATCACTGGAAACCCCTTACATATGTTTTATGCTTGCAAATTTTCTGCTTGCCGTTCTTAAAATTAGGAATCTGCATTTTAATCCACATGGGCACACTTTAGCATGTGTACTATCATTCATCAGTTGGGGGGCAACCTGTCTTCATGTAAATGGTTTCAATGGCTTTCTAAATGTATTCTATTGCTGTTTTATGAACTTAATGTCAATTTTTTTAATACTTACTAGAGCTGAATTGCTGTTTTATGCTGTATACTATATTTTCATGATCTTATGTACTTTTTATGCATTTACCAAATGCGAAATAAAGAAAGATGTGTGATTATACAAACATAATAGAATTGAGAGACAAAGTATTAGCCAAAATTAGATGAATAAGGTGTCTGCAAGTGACGGATAATCAGCCCTTCTTTAGGCAGCAATAGAAAAACCGCCTTCGGGTACCAACACTAATTCATATTAGACCCGTACATCACTCAAATGAATTGCATCAATCATTGTTTTTTTGGTCTAAGCCCCACCCAATAGGTTTTCTTTAAGATGAATGGTGTTGGTCCTGTATAGTGAAAGTCACCACATTTCTGCCTCTAATTATGGCCTCCTCAGTGTGGGACCGGAATCATCCAAGCTTCAACTGCTTATGACCAGAAAAAGGAACTTTCCGGTATGGAAACTCCAAGGGTCAATACGGATTTCAGTGCCAAATATCAGCGAATGTTTTTGCAAAATGGCACAGGGTATGCGCGTCCTTTCAAGTTGTAAATAGCCGGTGCTGTGAGCAGCAACTAGATCTTGTCAAAGGTCTTTCACTATGGTGTAGAAATTTCCTGAGAGCAAAGTTAGGTTGAGTCCGCGATCCATATCTTTTCCGCAGATCCCTATGATTTGTATTGCATCAGACTCTAACTTCAGTGCTCAGATTAGCTCCCTCAACCTCACTTCTGGTCAAGTGTTACTACAGGTAGTGGTCGCGCTTGGAATATTTAGCACAGCATTCCAGGCCCAAATGGGGAAATGCACGGAGACCCACTCCAGTTGGCTCCTGTGATTCTTCTACAGGAATATCACTCCTCTGGGCACTTTCCTCTTCTTAGTCACTGATTCTGGATTTCTCCTATGGACAGATCTGCTCCAGCAGGTGTGCGCTTCACACTCTTTTCTCAGCAGGCCATGTTAACTCCTCTTCAAGGTCGATCTATAGCTCTCCTCTAGCAAGTATTTGCAGACTTTCAGATGATGAAAATAGGTCTAAGAATAATCTTGAGCGTATTGTCATGTATTGATTGATGGAGTATTACCGTTAGGCACTTTAGCAATTCTTTTTCCTGTATGATCCGGGTGTTTTTCATATTTGTTTCATTTTAAGTGGTATTCCATTTTAAAGAGAATTGAGCGCCACTACCTAGAATATAAGCACTTTAGCACCTTTTTGCATTGATAGCTGAGAATGGTTCTTACGAATTTCACATCAAATAGCATAATTTATAGTTTTTGGGAGACGCCTTCCAGAGGGTAAGCTCTTTCTGTTGGGAATAAAATGTAAAAGTTGCAATTTTTTAAAAGGAGGCTCTAATCGACAATAACTGCGTCTTTACTCACTTCTTCTGTGTGCAGTGAAGTCATGTTTACTTTCCTTGTTTATTGCACGAATAGGTAAAATATAGAAATCTAATCTTGTTCTTTTTTAGAATCCTTCCTATAGCTGCTTAGGGATTGATAGTCTCTCATGAACGTGCTAAGGATGTTTCAGCATATAAATAGAATGTATGCCATTTAAATATTTTGGAGGTAAAAACCAGGAACTGTGCATTACTTTTGCTGCGACAAAGTGCTCTAATGAGCTAAGCTGCTCTGTCTATATCGCATGTCACAGAATGTCATTTTTAAAATGCGTGCAAAGAAAGAAAAATTGTTCAAAAGCTTTGCTTCTATAAATGAAAGCTCCAAACAAAACGTCAAAATACTGATACTGGTCAATGGGCCTATTCTTAATGCCTACCAAGTTATTGCGCCTAACTCTACTCCAGTCATTGGATGACATTAGTTCAATAAGTAAAATAAACCATTCACAATCAAGTTAGTCTATGGGAGAAAAGTGTCTACTTTCAGTACTCTAAATTGGGCTCTTGAAAGTGTCTCTACATACATTTCTATAATTCCCCAGCCCACGTAGAAAAAAGATCAGTCTTTAATATGGTTCTATGCCTTCTTCCTATGCATCTTCTTTCCATAGCGCACAATGAAGACCTCTGTATCCATACAGTAAATGGGAGCTTGTTATTACTCTTTAAATCCCTAGAATGCATGTTATGATAACAAGCACTGATGTAAGGTCGTCATTATAATAAGAGCATCTACCATAAGATATTTACTATTTGCCCATCTTTATTACAAAAAATGAAAAAAATCATTGTTCCAGTATAAATACAAACTTTTGGGCAAATACAATTTGACTAACATTTAGATACAAATATGTAAATTGTTATTGTCTATCGAGGGTAAACATACCCTGCAACCCCACTTTGGTCAAACAAAAGCACGCTAGAAGTACAAAGGGACAGATTCACATAGTTGTTTGCTAGTCACAAAAGGACTTTATAAACCTCTCCCATTCTTTTTTCAGGGACACATTTCTTCCCTATACTATTCTGCACAACAAAAAGTACACCTAAATGAACCACCATAAGTGGGGCATTAAGTATTAGGAAGTGCTCAGAGCAATCCTATTTTACAACTGTGTATGATGATTAAAAATGTGTTCCATGTGAAGAAAAATATAAAAGTAAAAAAAAAATGTGAACATATTAAAATGTCCTGAGCAGATTTTCCAGAATTCAGGAAATCTGCACTTGGATGGTTAGAGGAGATATGAGTATAACCGGGAAGTTACACAAATTGTAAACCTTCACATAGGAATTTCACTTCTGTTTATCAGGTAAATATAAACCTCCACTAATTACTGACATATGAATTTGTATGCGACTCAGGATACCTATTTGAAAATAATCTGCCCTACATGTCCTCTACACAGTCGTTATTTGTGAGAGGGATCCCACCTCCGGAGACAGGAAACACCAGGATATGCTGAATTTTGAGACCTGCCTGCCCTACACTGGGCACCATAATAGGGCTGGCATTCTCAGCATCTTTCCGTCACTACCAACTTCCAGACCAACAAAGTCTTATTGAGATGAACAAAATCAAGGACTAGAAAAGGGATGGAGTTCGAGAAATGCCCAATATGAATAAATGAAATACTATTTCTAAAGTGCGAACCGCTGCTTCGAAAGAAGAAGCATCCTGGTGTCAGTGGTGGCTGGTGACATTTGAAAGTGGTCGGGCGTAAACATTGGACATGACTTTTATGTGAACAAGTTTAATAGAGAAACCTAGGGTTCAGGGTGAGTCTCTCACCCGAGAAAGAAATGAAAAAATGATTGGCAAATGGTTCATTTTAAATCGAATGAATGTAGCGATAAAGCAAGGCTTATAAAGCAGTGGTAACCTATAGTCTTGAAATATTTAAAACATTAAAAATGTCCCCATCTCTTCCTGCATTAATATGTTCAACATTTACTGTAATGTATTAATTGTACAGCTTTAGCCCTTTAAAATGTATGCTTGCTCAGTATCTTGCACTGAATGCAGTATTAACTTTGGAAAAATATGCTCTAACCAAACTTTGAGAAGCAGCCACAGCTGCTTGCTGCAACCAGGCATATAGAAATATGTGCAGACAGGTCTTTAAGTGGGATGAAAAAAGTGGGGGCTCTCTATAAAGGAGCATGTCAAACAAATTTTTGTGATTCCTATAGTGCGCCACCTGACCGGTATTTTAGTTTCTATCTGAGATGTAATTGTATCCAGATAAAAGACACAACATCTTACATACTTCTAAAGCCTATCAGTATAATTGACTTTGTCAATGGGTATTTGTTGTTTAAGATAAATGAGTAACAATAATGATTTGTTATAAATAATTAACATTGGAAATGTTTTAATTCTGAAACTGTGAGTCTGAGAATTAAATAGCATTGATGCCTGTGGAAGGAGTTTTGGCTTTCAGTTATTTGTGCTTTATGTTAGATATGTATCCTCTTTTTCTCTGCATATCTTGTCTATCTTCAACCACCTCTATTTCCTCTTGAGCATTCTCTTTTCACTCTTCCCCGAATGTACATCCTCGCATCTGTCACTTCACCACCCCCAAACACTGCACTGCACTCCCTCAAATTTGAGCACTTTCATTTCTCTAACTTTTGCCTTGCAAATATTTAGATATCTGTGTACCCGCTTGTAGGAAAGTAGAATCTACTTCTATGGTTACCCCCTCTTTTAGCTTGATGTAATGCTGCTTCCGACTAGTCTGACTAAGATCCTGCTAATCAGAACCCTAGTCTCTCTGCTTTCTACCCTACATTGTTATGTTAAGTTTTAGGTACATCCCAGATTGGATACTGGGTATCCTTCCTAGTCCCTAGTATATGGTACTAAAGTACCAGGGGAATAGGTACCCCTTAGGTCCCCCATAGGCTGAAGCATGTATTATGCCACCTATGGGAGAACTTTCAAACTATCACTACAGGCCTGCCATTGCAGCCTGTGTAAGCTGGTGCTACCACCACTTACGAAAGATGTAGGTTTCCCTATATCTAGGGTTACTGCATTTAAAACCTATAAGTCACCCCTATAGCAGGCTTTTCAACCCTGAGGGCAAGGTGCTCGGTTCTAAGTGTAAGGGTGCCCCTGCATGAGCAGGACACTCCTACAGCCTTCGGAGCCCATTCTCCTGGGTTGTGAGACAGCCATATAACATATAGAGGGGCACCGTGCCATTACGTGATGACCATCTCGAAACTTGTTATAATGAACACTGTGGTGTTTGGTATCAAGCATGTTGGAATCATACCCATACACCATAAATGGTATGGGAGGTATGATTCCAAGCACTGTAAATGCCCTCCATTAGGTCCTCAGTGCTCCCAGTACTAGTCTTCTAGACCCGGACAGCACAACATGGCTGTTGATGACCAGAGACACGATTCTGCCTTCCTGCTGCTGAGCCAAGCTCAAGCAGGGGAAGGCAGAACAATAGGCATCCTGTCACAGGAGGTGTGACCACCTCCCAGACTGGATTTAGTGTATTGGAGCAGGATGGGAGTGCTTGCAAGCACCACATAGTCTGTGTGCAGGGCACACTTGGTGTCCTCCATGCATAGTCCAGTTCAAGACAGTTCAGGGAGCCGTTGACTCCCACTCTGGCGTGAAACTGGACAAAGGAAAGGGGAGTATCGTCCCCTTGTCCAGCCTCTCCTTAGGGAACGACCCCTGAATCGTCCTAACCCTTACCTTAGGGTATTTAAGGGCTTACCTGTGGATGGGTCCCTAGATTTGTTGTGGGACATGATTCAATTCAGACACCACTTCAACTTTGACTATCTGCCACTCTGGACTTTGCTGGCCTTCGCTCTGGGCATCAAGGCTGCAACCGGGAAGACTCTTGGTGCTCTTGATCTCTTCACCCAGCTTGTCTGCTGCAACATCCATGCCTGTGCTCCATACAGGAGCCCGCCCAGGGCCTGTGGACATCCAAGACACCTGAAAGAATCTCCCTTGAAGTGAAGGTGTCACTTCCCTGCATCTGCAGGCACAAACAGTACGCTGACCAGTCTGCTGATCCTGGGCTCCTAAAGACCCTGGAAGGCTCAGCAACACAGGTAGTGATTCTTCATATCCCTCAAGGCCTGCCCTGTCCTCTCACCAAGTTTACAGCCAGTATCCCTTGTGAAAGCCGCAGGAACTGAACCCCTGTGCACCACATCGACTTGCAGTTACAAAGGCTTGTTGGATTCCTTCCTCCAAGATCTTCGGGCTCCATGTAGCACCAACCGCAAGCATCTACAGCAATTAAGATCTTCATCCTCACCACATCACCCGCAGTGTGAGCCTGCATCTTTGGTGAGCTGCTCAAGGTCCTCTGTGACTTCAGTGCCTCTGGCCTGTGGGCCCACTTGAGGGTCACTTTTGAATTATTTTGGGCTCCCCTGTTTGCTCAGGGCCTGCCCTGACCTGACTCCAATGTTTGTGGTGAGTCTCTTCAACCTTGCTGGTCCCGACATTGAACCTTCTTCTACTCCCACATTGTTTGCAGTTGCCAAGGTTTGTTGGTGCTCCCGCCAGACAACGACCCCTCAACTCTCAACATCCAATGTGAGACAGCGTGTGAAAGGCTCCTGGTCTTCCACAGCATCACCTGGTCCACACAGCTGCAGCTCCAAGGTCACCGTTAACTCTTTTACAACACTCAACATCGGTGGGCATTCGTCTCCTGTGCCTCCTAGTCTCTTCCAAAAGGCTCTGTCCTCTCTGCTTTCAGATACTTCTTGACTTTAATCCACCTATGGGTTCCAATGGACACGTTCAACTTCTCCAGCAGCGGCATCTTCCTGAAGTCCTCCATTGGGTTTTACTGCAGTCTCCAAAGCCACTTCACACCTATGCACCCAGCTCCCCTGGGGCAGGTATCCTGGTTCCTAAGGTATCCACGGGTGGGGTGGCTCTCCAACCTTCTGTCTTTGATTGGGTTTCTTCTGGGTCCACTGGGAATGGTCCTTCTTCTTTAGAATTACAACCGCGACTTACAAGTTGATTTGTACAGAGAATGCGGTTGTGTTCTTACACTGCACAAGACCTTCGTGGGGCTCCTAGATACTCATCTTGGGTGGTTCCTTCAGTCCCCAGCACTTCTACGTCCTCTGAGTATTGTCTTGACTCGAGTCGTGGTTCGCATACCACTATTTTAGTATATGGTTTGGTCCCCCCAGTGACCACTGTGTATTCTGTGCTACTTACCAGTTTCTATTGCAAAGTATTGTCTGCATTGTGTATATCTCCAGCTAGGAGATATCTTAATGTGTTAATGAGTTTCTTATAATAAATACATAATTTTATTATTACAATGTGTGGTTCTTTTTCATTTAATCTATACCTATAAGATCGTATACTGGTAAAACAAGCCGCTTTACACTCCTTCTGGACTAAGCCTGAAGGCTGCTCTCCACAGCTACCAATTAGAGAGCTTTTTAAGGTTATCTAAGACCACTAAAACCACCATAAGAGTTGTGTGGATCAGTGCAAGGTGTCCACTTACATAAGTGTACATCATATACTGAGCCAGCCTCTCACACCCCTTCACACACATATCCACAATATTTAATTTGCAAATGGAATACATATACATTGTTCTGGGTGCTTTGTAGAGCGGCCAACCCACTGACAGGCATTTTGCTTGACTTCGGCCATAGAGCCTGTGCGCTCAATCAAAGCCCCTCATAAACACCTGGCATGACTCAAGCCTCAAAGTATGCACAGAACAAAATGCAAGATTAAGTAAAGCATGTGAAATAAAAGAGGCACTAAATCACTGAAATGCATTCTCCTAACATTTTTAATATTCATTGTTTGCAAGTCAATCCATGTTTTTGGCATCAGTGTTAACTTAAGGGCATGAAGACAGTGCCAATTTTAATGTCATACATCAGAGAACTGTCCAATGTAAGCACATATTAATCGCCTTGCTTGACTCTGATATTTGGATCAACTTTGCAAGGGAACAACAACCCTGCTCATTATTTGGATCCATTTCACGGGGGAACAAATACGGCATCTCCACTTCTTACTGAGCTAGCAATCTGCAGCAAAGGCCTGGGGTGTCACAGTAGGTGAGGTTAATGCCATGAGGGGTCTCAGCACAATATACATAACACAACATTAGCATGCAAACACTTACTATTACAGGGAACAAGGTACCAGATCAGACGTACTTCCATCCACTCTCTCATATGACAAAAGAGTGGGATCTATGCCTTTGAATGGGGAATGTCTGAAGTCACACAGGGATGAAGTCTCCCACGCCCTAAACCGTGATGCTGATTGCCTCACTGGCCTACAGAGTGCATACAACCATAGACCACAATGGCAATGAAGGGATTTTAAAACAGAAAGTCCTGTGCTGTGCATTACAGTCCAGATAGTTGATTTACTGCCTTTCTTCCGTCTCCTGCTTCAGAGCGAGGCAGGGCAGCCTGAACAGACAGCCCAGACTTAAATACAGCAATTTATTTAGAGATACGATCGTATCTCTAAATAAATACATCTATTTAATATGTTTTTATATAAATATGTAGGAATTGCAGAGGGGCGCAGCCCCTGAGCCCTAATGGAGAAACCCCCCCCTGCCTGGTGTGCCAATATGAGTCAATTATCCTAACCTAGGTCTCTCTAAAAAGTAATGTCCTCTGATCTTTTTTTAAATGGGCTTTGGAGTCTGACATCCTTAGCTCTTTAGGCAAACTCTTCCAGAGTTTAGAAGCCAGATAAGAGAAGGTGGGACCCCAGTAAATAGCCAGCCTGACTCTAGAGATGTCAGGAATACCTTGATTAGAAGATCAGAGATCTGTTCGTGGCATATACTCTCTAAATCTCTTATGAAGACAGAGATGTCCTTTTTCATGGATAGCTCTAAAAGTAATCAAAAGGGCCCTAAACAAGACCCTCTGATTCACAGGTAGACGATAATGCTATTTAAACCCATGTCGAACTGACTGTCTTTTACAGATTTTCAATAACATGGACTACTGCATTTTGCACCATTTGGACTTGTTTAACAACTTTGCAGGGATCCCCCCAAAACAAGGAGTTGGAATAATTCAGTCTGGAAGTTACCAAAGGTAGAACAACCAATCAGCTTACTAGTGTGAGCAGGTAATAATTCTAAGGTATTTTGCAAAGGCTTAAGTAGATCAAGGCAAGTTCCAGTAATCTCCTTGATGTAGGCCAGAAAAGAGAGGTCTGTATCTAATTTTACCCTAAGATTTCTTTCCACCGTAGCGTGCATTAGGGTATCTCCAAGAACTTTAGGCCATATACTCACAAGGTTAAATAAAGAAGGATTGCCAAAGACTATGGCTTCCCATTTGTTGGAGTTGAGCTTAAGACAGATCAGTTGCTTCCAATCTGCTAACATGACAAAGCATTCTAAGACGGTCTCAGTATACAATGGAATAACCCTCAGCAATGGCAAGGGCTATATCTGGTCTTGAGGATGCACCAAGCCACGTTTGGTACAGAATAACGCATCCCAAGTTCTCTCCTTTAAGAGGCTACAGATGTTAAACTTGTGCTTCAGTAAAGATCTCACATTTATAAACAGGCATGGAAATAGCCGACTTTGAAGCCTACAAAGGAATTTACATTATTATCGATCTCAGAGCTCAGTTCACCACGACTAGCAGATTCTTTAATAGTAAAATGACAGTTCTTGCAGGAGTAGGGGACTGAGTTAACAGAGGGGTTGAGGCGATTCATACAATTAGTATCACAAACTATATCGCCCTCATATTTCAGTAGTGTATTACTGTCCCAGACAATTCTTACTGGATCATGGAACTGATCACAGGCAGCAAGGCTGGCGTTGGCTGTGAACTGGATGCAGACAGGCACAGAAAGGCTTGTCTTTGGCATGCCTTTGGTGCACCAGCGAGGTACCCACTTCGCCTGTCTGTTCCGCTGACTGCATTTTATGAAGAGTGAGACTCAAACAGCTTCCAACCGCTGGACTGCTCAATATTCAAAATGGCATCCCTAAGTGCTACCAAGGGTGCGATTAAAGCAATCCCACCAGTAAGTAAATAGGACTGGATCGTAAATTAGACTCAGCTTTCAACATCGTTAGCTCAATTTTATAATTTCTCTCAGTTAAACATCAGTTAAAAAAATCAGCTTTCAAACTCTTTAGTTCAAATGTAATAATTCACTCAGTTAAATAAAAAATCCCTCAATACCACAAGTAATGTTTAAATCAGAATGAGAAGCATCATAAAGATACCAGTAGTAAATGCCTTTGTGAATAGCAAACAATCATTAACTTACACTAAAACGTGAGTTTATCTTTTGAATCATAAGTTTATCTTTGTGAATCAGGCACCATATCTTCTTCTAGAATTCATCTCATCTAAAGAGACCTGAGTCTCTAGAATCAGTCTCTTCATTCTGGCTTTCTTATCACTTCCTGTGCCTTACTTAGATGTTTTGGGCAAGGGGGAGTCTAGAAAAATCTGAAGATGGAGTGGAATGTTTTCTCATTGCTGAAAGCTTGTCTAGTACACCAGGATAATACTAATATGTTTCAGCAGCAGATTTATCAATAGAAGGCATTCAATACATTTGGGAGTATTGCCCCTCAATGCCAACCACTTACTTGATGACATGAAACTGTTAAAGTAGACCCCTGAGACTTTCAAACCTGACCTCCTGCCAGTCTGGCTGACCAAAACTGAAAGGTGGCGGATGCATGGAAGTCCATTCCCTACCGCAAATGCGACAAACAGGAACACTTCCTCCACTCCTATGAAAGTGAGGGAGAAGCCCACAACCGTTTCTTTAATCATCTCAATTCAGAGGCTAGGCGGGAAAGTTAGCATTAATATATCCTATCTGCTAGCCTAGCATCTGTTTCTCTGTTATATAGAAAGGGTGGCAGTGGTTTTGAACAGCTCAGCCAGCACCTCTGTTAAGTTTGCAAATGTAAACACTCAATATGTTTTTGCGGCGTGTTCGCTGCAAATATTGTGACACCCACAATATTACTTAGTACATGGTGAAAGATCAACCAAGCACATAAAATGTAGGAATTCAAACAGCAGAGCATAGCCGATTTAAAAGTTCAAGCTGACTGTCAAGCAGTCAGAAAACAGTTTATTTTCAAATGAAGAGCAGTGGGTATGGCACAATCTTGATCATAGGTGGACCATTAAATACTTTGTTGACATGTAGGTGAAGCAAAAATGACAGCCGTCGTGTTTCGTCGTTATACGACTTTTTCAAGGCTCAGGCACAAAATACTGCAATATTTAAGATCAGCAAGACCATCGTCATCATAATCTTTATAATGAATTCGAAATGCTACTCCATTCCAACCAAGGTCATATGAGTAGAAAGTGGCCAGATGGTCACTAGTGCAAGCGAGTAAGCCCAGTAAGCGGGGAGCCACACTGGATAGGATTGCTAATGAAGATTATTATACTTCCCGGGGACTTGGAACTTTGGCTCCTACTCGCCCAAACATACCGAGGTTTTTGGGCATACTTGCTTGCACTAGTAACTATTTGGCCACTTTCTACTCATATGACCTTAGTTGGAATGCAGTAGCATTTCGAATTCATTATAAAGATTATGATGACGATGGTCTTGCTGATCTTACATATTGCAGAACTTTGTGCCTGAGCCTTGAAAAAGTCGTATAATGACGAAACACGTGTCAGCTGTCATTTTTGCTTCATCTACGTGTCAACAAAGTGTTTAATGATCCACCTATGATCAAGATTTTGCCATAACTACTGCTCTTCATTTGAAAATAAACAGTTTTCTGACTGCTTGGCAGTCAGCTCGAACTTTTAAATCGGCTGTGCTCTGCTGTTTTATTTCCTACATCTGTTTCTCTGTGTACCCATGGCTGGTAGTTCCTTGATGGACCACGGTCTCCTCCTGAGCCCAGGAGGTAAGCTGTGCCCACCACCATCAAGATGGAGAAACGAGCCCAGTATGCCTGTTTCAGTCAAATGGGAAACAAATCAGGAGGATGCTTGGAATGCCTACTATTAGGGTACCCAGTCAAGGTTGAATGTGGATTGAATGTTCAGCTTTTCATGCTGTTCCTGTCTCTGGCTGCTCTGATTCGTCCTTCAAATAATGACTTGGATGAGGATATGGGGTGTAGAAGTAACAAAGGAAGTACGCTCTATTGGAGTTAAACCTAGAGAAAGTTTGGGAATTCACAAAACTGGAGCAAGAAATTCGCTCCTATTTTCCGTCAAAGCTACTTGCCTCTGTTATACCCTTGCACAATCCATGAACTGAATTATGGGAAATAGAAATATACCGCTAAAGTATTTTTACTGTTATTGTGCACCTTCGTCAAGGGAGATCCAAATATTTTTATCATGGCCTTTGACCATGAACTATTTCCTTGCTTGGGGCGGTGCCACAGCGGTGCACAAAATAGAGATTTGTATATGATTCAAAGATATTTTAATGCACACTTTGCACTACCCACAGTTTACAGATAGAATGCAGGAGAATCTGTGTTTAACTATCTAAAGGAACATTTTCTGCTCGGTGGAGTGCACAAGGGATTCCCATTACAATTGGGAATTAAACTATCTCTTCTCTGGGTGCCAGGCTACAAAAAGATACATGCGTTTAGGTCATTTTCATGCTGACCCCTAAGTGACTTGTGTATAAATCAAAAACTGAGTGAATCTTGGAATCTAACATTCAGCTTTGTGTTTGTGTTAGTGGATGACTGCACATAAATGTTTCCATATACTGAGCACACAGGGTTCTTTGTAGCAAAGTTATCGATTTGTAGATTAAGGGATAAATTCCTGCCTCTAAATTCTCTTTGCTGTTATGATCCACTTACATTTCCTTTTGAATATTTAGATTTTATATCAGAAGTGCCAATGACAAAATATTTCCATTTCATGCACAGAATAATGATTACGAGCTTCACAAAAGTGAAAATCCTCTTCTATCTATTTTCTAATTGCATTGCAAATATCGTACCTATACCATAAGCTTATTTTGTCATTATTATGCTTGTGGCGTTTGTCACAGTGCTGTGCAGGAAGAAATGTATAATCTTTGAGGTTTATGTGTCGCTGAACATGCTAATTATGGTGTATAAGAAAGTGTGGCATATTTCATCAATGTGAAGGCGATTCGAGTTCTAGATTAACCATACCATGTAGATACTCATCTAAATCGAAGTATGCATTTTCTCATGTTTAACTAGTTGAACCTACAACTGGTCAACTATTTTGTCAAAAAGAAAACGAGAAGCAAAATCCGCTTCGATTTGATATACTCAATGTAATCGATGTAGTCAAATGCAAAAGTCTCACCAAAGCCAAATTATGCTTTTGCAAAGCCAGAAGTTCAGGTAATTTTATACGTGGAAGTGCACCTCCGTAGATTGGTGAGTTTGTGTATGTACTTGTGTGGGTTGCGAGCAGTTGAATGTGAGAGTAAATTAAATTTGGATTCATTACTAAGTGCATAGGTAGATAAATTAGTAAGTGACTTAGGGGCCTCTAACGAGTTTCAGCGGTGCGGGCGGCACGCCACCTCCATGCCCCTCACTGCCGAGACTCTCTGCTGCCCAACTGCCGGATTACAACTTTAAAGTGGTCTGGCAGGTGGGCGGCATGGCAGTCCCGTGGCGGTGCCTCACCGCAATGGGACAGCACAACAAGGTTTCTGCATGGCATGGACTCGAAAGTCCATGCCGTACAGGAACTGGTGTCCATGCATACAGACGTGTACATGTTATGCCCCCCTATGTGCATCCACATGTGTTGAGCGCATTGAGGGTTGATACATGGATGACTGCATAGATGATTGACTGAATAAGTGAGTGCAAGGATGGAAGACGGCATGATTAAGTGGGTGCATGAATGAGTGAGTGTTCATGTATGGATGTTGGCATTTTCTGACAATTTTAAAGGCCAAGACCTCAGACAGATATGGGGATAATATGTCAAAAAATGCCATGAATTTCCTCTATTATGTCTATGAAAGGATTCTGAAGGCATGCTTACCACTCTGCCAAGAATGTCTGCAGTATGTGAAGAACCTCCATGATGGAGGGGCGTGTCCTGAGGCCAATGGAGTAGGGCGCAATTCAAGGAGCTCCAAGCTGAGCACCACCACCTGGCCCCATCCTCACAACCCCTCTGCCGCTAGCACCCCCGATCCAACATCGCTGCAACTGTGACCAGCAGGGCTATGTTGCTGGTGGGGTGATGCAGTACTAATCTTTCTCAGGGCCCACGTTGCTCTTCTGTTGCATGCAACCACAAGAAGGATCCAAAGTGGCGGCAGCCTATGGCGGGCCACACTGAACCGACACCCAGACAAGTGGAACCCAGCTCATGCTTGTGCTGTGGGACAGCCTGCTTCCCCTGGTCCCGGCCCTGCATGGTGCAAAACTTACTCACCTGCAACGCTGCAGAAAGCGGTGAAGAGCACGCAGAAAGGCACAAGCAGAGAACGCAGGCCTGCCCAGAAACCAAAGCTACGAGATGGAGGTAAGCCCCCTGGGTGGGTGTTGCTGGAGGAACCCACGCTTGAACAGTCTGGATGCCTTGATCTGCCAGGGTGTCGGAGGGGGAGCTGGGACCTACCAAACTACAGAAGTGTGTGCCTTGGGCATTGGGCCTACAACACAGCCCCAGGCCTGGGGCATCAGAGCAGACCATCAGTCATGCACTGACCCACATGACCTACATGGCTTTGTAGTTAGAAATGGTGGAGGATAGGGGGAGGACATGAGCGGCCTGAAGTGCACACAGCCATTCGTGAACTGAACATGGAGATGCTGTGGCGAACCCAGCTGCAGCCATATTGCTTCGAATTGTGCTACTTGCTGAGTAGAAGGAGGAAGAGATTGGGCAAGGCACCTCGCAACTCCCCTGCTTTCCTTTCTCAAGATGAAAGCCAGAGCCTACTGCGAAGCAGAGATCCATATCTCTGGAAATTTATAGGGCATCACATCCTCCTGCTGTGCACTATGTCCCAGGGTGCCATGAGTAAATCTTCTAAATGAAAGGCCCTGTCTAACGATCATCAGCCATCTGCCACCATGACTGGGCCCACGGAAGATTATACTGCTAGGCCACCTCCGTCCATGAGAGACTCCCCCGTGGCCACCCAGAGAAGCCCTAGAAATGATAATGGACACCATGGTGGCAGATATCACTATTTTAAACAAGGATCAATGCAAAATGGCAGAAACAATTTCCACC
This sequence comes from Triturus cristatus, assembly GCF_964204655.1. Lineage (NCBI taxonomy): Eukaryota > Metazoa > Chordata > Amphibia > Caudata > Salamandridae > Triturus > Triturus cristatus. Next base: position 1,140,034,472 of record NC_140581.1, read on the forward strand.
AATGAAAGAGCCATAGCAGAGATGTGCCAGACCAAAGTGACATTTAAATGTCAAATAATGGGGATAGAGAAGAGGCTTAGGACATTGGAATACAGAGCAGAAGATGTCGACGGTAGGTCACACAGAAATAACATACGAATCATAGGCCTACCAGAGTGCATTGAGGGGACAGACATGCTTACATTTTCAGAACGATGGATAAGAGACACAATTGCGCCTTCCTTTGCCTTAGAATGAGCACATAGGGTCCCAGCTCGGCCACCACTACTGTGGGTGACACCTAGACTGATGGTGGCCAAATTATTGAACTACTGTGACCGCAATCATATCCTGAAGAAGGTATGCGAAAGAGGGGTATTTCTATTGAAACCAGCAGAGTGCTCGTTTCCCCAGACTTTACTGTAGCAGGACAGAAAGTGTGGACATCATTCCTAGAGGTGAAGAAGCAACTCAGCCAGATGGATGTAAAATTTGCAATGCTGTTCCCAGCGAAAGTTACAGTTGTCACAAATGTTGGCACCAAATTCTTCACAGACCCACAAGAAGTGTGGAACTGGATTGAAACGCAGAACCACTATATCAACACCATAACTGCTAGGCCACACATAAGGCACTCACAGTGGGCAAAAGAGAGAAGATCAGGCACATGCCCCTTTCTTACCAAAGCCCAGCCTTAACATGACAGATAATGAGTAGTCGCTGCGGTAGCAACCCTTACCTGCTCCAAAAGTAGTCAACAGCATGGCGCAGATCAAGACCTAGAGTGAGGCACAGTCACTGAAATAGAGACAGACTCCAAGGAGATCTCGGAGTCAGAGCAAAACCTTCCCCATATCACCCCAAGCTCTGTTGATGAAAAATATCTTACACCAACTGACACTAACTGCTTCAGAAAGGCCTATACAGAGCTGAGAGGAGATGATATCCCCCCACTCTTGTAACATAAGCCGGGCGCTATGTGGGAAGGGAAACATATTTGCTTGACTAAATATGATGCTTTAGCTGGATGGTGTGTAGTGGAGCTGGTTGGCCTCCTTAATGAGGAACACGTCACCCCATTACTATTGACCATGTACACCATTTACACAGATATGTAAAGATGTATTCTGTTGTTGGTTGGGATGGGGGAATGTTACTTTAATGTCCTGGGATGGGGAGTTGAAGTTGACTTTTCGAGGGGTCCGACATGGTACAAACCTTCTTCCTATAGATAAAAATGAGCTAAGAGGGTCACAGCCAGATCTAATGTTGGGGGGAATAGTACTGTTACAGCACCACAATGGCAATAGAACACACGCAGAATAATATTATCCCCTGGAATGTTTGAGGTCTACACAACATGACTAAGCGATATAAGGTTCATGCTTACCTCACCATCTGGGAGGTATAGACATCTCATTTATTACCGTATATGCTCCCAACACTGAACAGACCCGGTTCTTGGATGAAATCTCCCAGGTGATTGCACCATATATGCCTCATTCTCATTGTGGGCATTTCAACAGAGTTTTGGATCCCTAGATGGACACCTAGCATCCTACGCACCTTGTTCTGTGAAGGTATGCTTTGCAAGGAAGTTCAGTGATTGACAGGGGTACTTGAGAGTCGTGGACATGTGGATGGTTACTCACCCCCACTAATGCAATTATTCCTTAATCTCTCAGCTGAACCAACTACATGTTCATCTAGACGCCTTCCTCTACATGCATGATATCCACGGGCTGTTGTTACCTCTGAATACTTAGCTAGAACAATCTCAGATCACAATCCTATTGTTCTCACACTGGCCTGGGTCAAGATGCACACTACTATCCCAGTCATTGATGCGAGGGAACGTCGTGGAGCTGTTGGTGCCCTCTCCACCTCACCTGTAGCCTCATAGCTGTTCGCCTGGGCTCCTTTCGCCGCCATATCACAGCGCGGCCCCACAGCGGGGAACTACCGCTCCCAGGTGCCCCAGCGGCTGGTGACGCAAAGCACGCGCCCGGAGGCGCTTAAAACTCTGTTGCTCCCTCGGTGGAGCGGGGAAGCCAGTCATTGATGCGAGGGAACGTCGTGGAGCTGTTGGTGCCCTCTCCACCTCACCTGTAGCCTCATAGCTGTTCGCCTGGGCTCCTTTCGCCGCCATATCACAGCGCGGCCCCACAGCGGGGAACTACCGCTCCCAGGTGCCCCAGCGGCTGGTAACGCAAAGCACGCGCCCGGAGGCGCTTAAAACTCTGTTGCTCCCTCGGTGGAGCGGGGAAGCCAGTCATTGATGCGAGGGAACGTCGTGGAGCTGTTGGTGCCCTCTCCACCTCACCTGTAGCCTCATAGCTGTTCGCCTGGGCTCCTTTCGCCGCCATATCACAGCGCGGCCCCACAGCGGGGAACTACCGCTCCCAGGTGCCCCAGCGGCTGGTGACGCAAAGCACGCGCCCGGAGGCGCTTAAAACTCTGTTGCTTCCTCCGCGTCGCGGGACGCGCGCGGGCGGACGCCGGGCTAAGCCCGGGCAAAGGGCGGGCCCTCTGTGGCCCTCAGAGGACCGAGTGAGGCCGGGACGGGCCCCCCCACTAAACTGTAAGACTTTATAGGATTGTTTTTTAATGTTTGGTTAATAAGTCTCATTAGGCATTATCATACATGTTGGCGTTGCCACATTTGTGAAAGTTTAATTGATGTTTTAGGCCCTCCCAGGGGTATAACATAATATGGCTAAAGCGAGTGCAGGAGGTAAATTAGCGACTATTTCAACGCTGGATAACTACCTAGTTAAAGTCGTCACTAAAATCAACAGCGATAGACGTAAATCACTAGGTCAGGGTTCTAACTCATTGACTACTGGTCCTTGGTTAAATGATACAGATATTGTACTCTCTACCTCATCCCACGCCACAAACTGTGTAAATGAAAAGAATGCTTTAGCACACTTGGATGATCACTTCCCTAGCGAACAGGAACCACTTGAAGTGAATAGAGATGTAGCAACTAACGTTAATGAGATTGTAGAAGACTCTCCGGACCGGCCATCCCAGAGAGTGTTAAGATCCCGTAAACGGACTCATCTTAAACAGGGTTCCACACGAAGTAATCATAAAAAGACGGGTCCTGTGCCAATAATTCAGGCCACTAAGGAACCAGCCACCACTAACCATCTTATGGCCAAGCTAGATCCCGATCAACTTGATTCCTTGTTAGGCCTCGTAGAGTCTAAAATCCTGAAAATTGTTGAACCCCTAGTTACCAAAATTGGTGAACTATCTGTTGAGATTGAAGGCCTACGTAATCTGTTGGCAAATAAGACCATTTCCTCTGAGAATTCGACTAAAGTCGCAGAGGGCCTACCTGTCTCTGTTGATATTACGAGGTCCCCAAAGGATACTCTAAACAGTATAGCCCCTTTGGTAGCTGTTCCACCAGTAAACGAGAAGAATATTTTACCTTCTGGCAGTTGCTTAAGCGATAATAACGCAATAGCAAGTACCTACTTGGGAGGTGCAAAACCAGATCTCCCCCCTGACTGCGCCCCTTTTGTTATTGTGCTAAAAAATGTTCCCCCTTTGAAGGACGTTGCCCAGAACTCTTCTTTTGAAACCCATGAATCTCTTAAAAATAAATCAGTCTCGTGGCTAAATAAGAATTATGGTTTTCCAGCACATCTATCTCATCTGATTTTAACCGCGAGAAGAGTCTCCTGGGTTGGGCGATCACGCAAGAATATAAAGGGGGATTGTGTAATAATAAACTTTAGTAATCCCCATATAGTGCATAACATCTTATCAAAAGCCACCCTGCTCCCTCACACTGGCGAGGGTATTACCCTGCATTCACTGGGCTATTTCTATAAAGAACAGAAAAATTTACCCCACAGTGCTCTATGGGAGTTCAGAGTAAGTCATCCTGAAAGCCAGTTTTCTCAAGGTTTTGCCATCTCAAATCGCTTTCAGGCTCTGAGTAATTTAGACTCTAATGATTGACTGTACCCTGATGGAGGCACTTTAAGACTTAGCATGGAAAATGTATCCGTTGTGGAGGGAGAGGTTATGGCATCAGGTGGTTCTGTACCAGCCACATGTGGAGAGGCCACACACAATGATACGTCCGCATCGGGGAGTGTCAATGATGATAGAGTGGATGCGACTGTCAGTGCCTCTCAAATGCCTGTTGGCACAAGTGTCCTTAGTTGGAATATAGCTGGACTAAATAATAAAATCCACGACCCTACCTGGAGGGACACTCTATTAGGCCATGAAATCATCGGCTTACAAGAAACTTGGGACACTGAAAACACCTTTTTACTGGACGGATTTTGTGCTTTTTGGTCACCAGCGGTGGCCTCCAATAGGGGAAGGGCTAAAGGTGGTCTTTTGACCCTTATTGCACTAACCATTGATGGCAAATACAGTAAAGTGGAAACGGGTTCGCCTTACTGTTTAGCAGTTGAAATTCATTCCAATTTAAATGGGATCTGGCTTATAGTAAATTTTTATAATTCATTTATTCAGAATATGCCTAATGAACATTTACGCAGTCTATTTGATTTTTTACAAATGTATAATGAACTTTGTAAAAATCCGTATTCGGTTATTGTGCTTGGTGATTTTAATGTTCATCCATGTTTTAAAAATTGTTTTATATGGGACAGTTTAGGTCCACAAGATCAAGGTAATTTACACTTTGAACACACACCACAGGGGACTTTTTTAGATGAGCTTCTAGTGGGGAATCATTTGGTTTATCCCATAAATGACATAAATGACACCCCGACCTTTAAAGGAAGTGGAATAGGATCCACTATCGACTACATCTTTGTTACATCCAACTTAGCTGGTAATGTAAGTCATTATAAGGTTAATTGGTCTACTCTTAGTGACCACAATCCCGTCCAGTTAATTCTTACTGATGATCTTAAAAAAGGAATAGTGGATAAACCTACTGTCAGTATACTGGACATAAGGCCAACAGACCAAATGCGACGCCTGAAATGGTGTCAGTTGGTCCCAGAGGACTTCACCAAAAATTTGTGGGAGACGGTCGGGGATGAAATACTTCTATGTTCACAGGACGGGATTTGTAGTGACGCGGTTTTGACAGCTTATGAAAAAATCTGCTGTCAGGTGAACAGTGATCTTAAAAAAGCATGCAAGGATAAACCCAAAGTTGGGGAGAAATGGTTTGATCACAGCTGCTCATCCTCCCAACGGAAGCTTATGTTAGCTCTTAAAGCGGTTCCACCTGACAGAGCGGAAATTGCCATTTGCAGGAAGGCCTATAAAACGGCCCAGAAGAAACGTAAAACTGAAATTAGGGAAAAGGTATGGAATGACCTCCTGTCTACTGATGTCATTAATAATAGTGTGAAATTTTGGTCCATTGTAAATAAACCTTTTTTTAATGGTAAAAGTCACACCGAGCTTGAATGCGGCATCCAAGAGGATGTTTGGTATGCTCATTTTAAACAGGTGTATGATGGTAATGGTTTAAGGGCGGGGCCCTTACTTAACTTTGACAATTATACGTTGACCTTCACAGAATTAGAGGTGACAAATGCTATTTTACAAATGACAAGTAATAAGGCGCCGGGACCCGATGGAGTCCCGGCTGACCTTTTCAAATCAGATATTAAACTTTGGTCTAAAATTCTTTTTAATGTTTTTATAAATGCATGCCAAAAGGGCCTCCCATCAACATGGGCAAAATCAGTCATCGTCCCTATTTTTAAAAAAGGGGACAGAGGCGACCCGAGCTGTTATCGACCAATTTCTCTCATAGACTCCTCAGTGAAAGTCTTGGGGAGGGTTGTTCTCGCCCAACTAAATGGTTGGCTAGAGGAATCTGGAAAACTCTCTATGGTCCCGTATGGGTTTAGGAAAGGGATGGGTACCATAGACCAATGTTTAAACCTACAACTCTTAATTGGTAAATACACGGTGGCCAAAAAAGGAACCTTGTTGGTTGCCTTTATGGATTTGTCCTCGGCCTTTGACCGTGTAAATAGATCAAAACTATGGCCTATGCTCCTAGAACTTGGTGTTGATAAAGAGATTGTTCATTTTTTGGCGGACCTACATAGAGAGTTAATAGCCACAGTTCGTTATGATCAAAAGGGAAATTGTACCAAAGATATACCCATATCTTATGGGGTCAGGCAGGGGTGCATTTTGGCACCTCTCCTTTTCACTTTATATATAAATGATTTGGACAACACCCTTGTCGCCTCATGTAAAGATATCCCCCGTGCAGGGAAATATTCGGTCCCTGCCCTTTTATATGCTGACGATGCTGCCTTAATCGCCAGAACGGGCGTGGGCCTTCAGCTACTGTTAAATTCTTTTGCTGATTTTATGAAGGATTTGGACTTATCTGTTAATTTTGTTAAATCACACGTCATGGTCATTGGCCCTAAATCTGCCAAATCTAAAACCTTTTTATGTGGGGGTCATCAATTATCGAGGGTCTCTTCTTTTCCTTATTTGGGTGTCCTCTTTGATGATCGAGATTCTGGGGTAACCCAAATACAGGCAAAAAAGATTGTGTTTTCAAGAGCTACAGTAGGAGTCCTGGGTTTTGCGAGAAAACTGGGAGCCAGACCATTGAGGGCCCTTATCCAGGTGTACAAGGCTAAGTGTCTCTCTATAGCCTTGTACGGAGCTGAGGTCTGTGGCATTAACAACGCTAAAAGCATTCAGACTGTTGAGGATAGATTTCTAAAAAATCTCCTCTCAGTACCGATTTGTACTGCTAATTACATTGTCCATCAGGAGCTAGGCATTGGTTATCTTGAAGACAGCATTGCCCTGGCCCCGATGCTGAAATGGATTAGCATCTGGCTTAACCCGGATTTACACTTGAACCACACCATTTTGAGAGATTGTCTCTCGCTTGATCATGGTTTGTATATACCATGGTTGAAATACATTTGGACCCCGGCTAAAAAACTCGGGAGACCAGAGCTGTATTTTTCTCCCGAGACCTTGGTAAAAGGCGACATCATCTGGTGCAAAGAAAGTTATAGTTGCATATCCACTTTGGCAAGGGAAGAGAAGGAGTTGGTCAAGGGTTCCGTTAGGACCCACCAGCTCTGTAAAACAACACCTCTTATGGAACCTTATCTTGAATATGTAACAAACCCAAATCATCGTTTTCTTTTAACCAGATTTAGATTGAACCAACTATACTCATTGATCGGAGCTAAGAAAGAATGGAAAAGGGCGTTGGACCCTGGCCCTTGCTCCTGTGATAACTTTTCCCCCCAGGACATTATACACCTTTATTTCTTCTGTGAGCACTTTATTGACATCAGGAAACGTTTTTTAATCCCAATTTTAAAAGATAAAGGCTTTGTTCAAGTGAGACCTGCCTTTTTGTATTTACAGCTTTTAAACAATGTCTGGGAAACCTTTAACATTGCAAGTTTTTTAACTGTGGTAATTCGTACCTTGAAGAAATGAACTGTACCCTTTTTAATGTTGGTAATTTATTAATAATGAAATCTCTGTTTTTAACATGTATTTATTGTAGTATGCTTTTATGGTTTGCACTAAAACCGAATAAAGACTTTATGACTGACTACTATCCCTAGTTGGAGGTTGAGCGTTGAAAACCTGGAGGACCCAGTGTTCCACCACATTAAAGAGGAGAGAATCCAGAACTATTTTACAGAAAATGTAGGCACTGCCACATCAGTGCTATTATAATGAGATTCTTTCAAAGCAGTTATTAGAGGTCAGGGCATTGCAATCATAGTGGGAGTTCACTACACATTGGTAGCTAAGATTAATGCCCAGGAGGCAACACTAAGGGATGTGGTGAAAGATAGACGTTACTGGAGGAAAGGGTACACTGGAGTTCTATGCTACCTACATTGGGCAACTGGCCCCGTAGCTAGAAAGAGTCTGCAGACTACAAAGCTTCTCTTTAACTGCATCCACTAGGGAGTCATTGATTGTTTCCTTACTTAATCTGGTCAAGATCACTATGATGTTAAGGTTAACAGAGGACTAAATGTTGGCTACAAAATATTGAGTAGAATAATAGCGACCCGTCTGTTGCCCTAAACATACAGACCAAGTGGACTTTATACCCAGCCGGAACACTGCACTAAACATATGTCACCTGATAACCATACTGCTAGATGCTCTAATCATGTTTGTTGATATCGAGAAGGCATTTGATTGCCTAGACTGGAATTATCTATATGCCATGATGGAGAAAATTGGATAAGGTACAGGGGTTATTAAATGTACACAGTTACTATCTCCCAACCCCACAGCATGAGTCAAAATTGGGGGAGTGATTGCTGATAACTATCCAGTAGAGAGGGGCACCTTGCAGGGATGTCTGTAATCCCCGCTGCTGTTCGCAATAGCGGTAGAACCTTTGGTGTGTTGAGCATGCATGGGATCTCACTATGAGGGCATGAACAGCCTTTGTAGGTTACACTATATGCGCTATATACAGATTACATGCTGCTCTTTCTTAAGGATAAATGCTCAGACAGAAGCAAGACCATACAACTCCTCAATTACTTTGGGACTCTGTCTAGCCTGCGAGTTAGCTGGCAGAAAACCCGCCTATTCTCAATCCGATTGTCCCATGGTGATCCCCCAATACACAGGGAGTATTATGGGAACCTGAGAGGATTAAATATCTCGGAGTTAGAATACATGGGAAAATACTGGAAATTATAGATGGCAATATTGGTGTGGCCTTAACTTTTTTATGTGTATCAATGACCTTCTGGAAAACCCTTCCTCTATCAGTGGCCAGAAGAACAGCAGTTGCCAATATGATTGCACTGCCCAGGCTCCTATACTTTTATACCATGCTGCTGGTTGCAATCCCTAGAATGAAATTTTGAGAACTAGACTCTTTACGTATTGATTTAATATGGAACCTTGGTAGTTGGAGGTTGGCACTTGCTAAACTACAATGTCCGATTACGGAGGGTATTCTAGCAGTACCAGATTTCTTAACATATTATTTGATGGTGCAACTGCAGTGTGTGATGAAACAGAAACATGCTAGCAAAGTGGTAGTGCAGTGGGGCAACCCTAATGCCAACCACAGCAATGGCTAGCGTGATTGATACTAAAACCCCACTGTGCAGCAACAGAGCTGTTTCAACTACAGATAGTTGCCAAGTATTGCAGCCTAAAAAAGACCAAAACAGGAAACCCCTACTAGCCCAATATAGCACTGCAGTCGCTGTCCACCCTTCTCCCAGTAAACCATTGGCCCAGATTACATACATGGGTGGAACGAAGTATTGAAAACCTTGGGGATCTCTAAAGAGGTGGAGAACTGCTATACTTTTATCAGCTGAGGTACGACTTTGACATACCAGTGGGTCACTTTCTTTTATATGGGGCAATAGTGGCATCTTTGAGACACAGGTGGCCAGGAGAATAGGGAGAACACAAACTACATCAGACGTTAACTACCTATTGGACAGAGGTTGTAGCACTACACAATGAAGTCACAGACTGCAACATTTCTGGTACACCAGTGATGTGTCTGTTGGGTCTCTACCCATGCCCTGCCAAATGCAAGATTGCAACTAAATGTATTGATCTAGCCCTCATTCTAGCCAAACAACAGATTACACTTAAATGAATATCCCCAGTAGGTTCTACAATTGATGGGTGGAAGGGGCAACAACTCACTCCAATGGACGACCTATGAAAGTGTCACCCTTCTCAGACAGAGAAGCAAAAAAGAGCAAGGGCTAAATGGAAGCTGCTAGATCATGGGAAGGTCTGATAGAAGAGCTAGAAGTGGATGACCAAGCCTCAGACAATGATTCTCCTAGGTGAGACTAAAGACTACGGTACTAGGATCAGTCCACCACACGATAACTGCTCTGGAATGATGCCGCACGGCACTGCTTGAAAATACCTTAGGGACTATTCACTCCTTCCTTGAGCAACATATGTGATCGATAGGAAAACATGCAACTATTGACACACAATAGCGACCCAAATTGGCAATATATTACATGGACATGGGACACCATATAGCACCGGACTGGTAGGGGAGGCAGGAGTGGGGTACGGGAGTAGGGGATAGTTGAGTTGTTAGTTTACTGATAGGGACATCACAACAGGCATGTAACTTAGGAACTGCAGGGCATATGAAGTGCACTGCCCTTACGTGCGGTCATGTATGGGACAATATATCTGATTGAATTTAATAAATTTGATTAATGACATGCTCAGTATAAAAATTCTACTATAAAAATGCAAATGAAGTTTGTTTGCAAAAAAAGGAACTTCCATGATGCATGTTCAGATTTGCTCCATCCCGCTGATAGCTTTAGTGTATGTTCCTATTTGCACCATCACTCATTAACCTAGCAGTTGAATAATGAAATATCCGTCACATTAACATTGCTGTACAAAAATATGGTATTAAAAATATCAACAACTCAAATATTGACTTTAAATGCATTTAATGTAAAGTACAAGAATATTGACTGCAAAATTATACATATTTTTTAAAACAATGATCATTATTGTAATGAAAGATTTTTTTTAATGTAATACACTTTAAATAACACATAACTTGAAAATAAAGCAAAAATTATACTATAACTTATAAAACAGTTTAATTCTTAAAAATGCATTCAACCCTAAGCCAAAGCAAAGCAAGTGTGTTTTCTCTGTAGCTCCAATGAAAAGTTATCTGTAATCCGTGATGGAGGTGCTTGCATCCTTGCTTTTCTCAAGCACAATATCTCCCACAGTCTCGGTGACAAGGGTGTTCTTTCTTGTCATCTGCTGCTGAGAACAGAGATCGTGTGCTAAAGTTAAAAAACTATGTAAACTTGTCTAGAAGCCCCACCCATTTGGTCCTGCACCCTTATACATTAGCGATATGCATCACCTGCCTGACTTTTGCTCAGGTTTATGGCCAGCTTACTAAAAGGCCAGAGTGCATTTCCCACTGATTGTGTAGGCTGGGTCCTGAAGCCTAGGAATATGATCTCATCTCCACCAAACAAAGACTCACTTCTGTAAAGTACAAATCATCCAAGTGTGTTTCCTCTGCAGTTCTACCTTGTAAAGTTATCTGTTGAAGATACTCAAGCAACAATCACATTGGGAAAGTTACAGACACACAAAGTCACTTGAGAGATATCCTTGGCATTCTTTACTCAGCTGTAGAGTTTGAGATGCACAATGCATTTATCCAACAGCGTAGCACTTACTAATTAGCCAATAGTTAGTACTCCAGTTGGGCAGAGGTGTTACGCAAAACATTGACCTCTTCTTGGATAAATACACAAGGCAAGAAACATTCTGACATGATGCTCATTTCACAGGACTTAAACCTCAACAGGTTACACTTAGGAAATAACATTTAAAAAACGATGAGATTCACTTAAAAAAGCAAAGGTTACAGGGATGATATAGTTAGAAAATAGATTTTTTTTAAACCTAGAAATTCACTGACAAAACCAAAGGTACCAGGGACATTATAGTTAGAAATAGAATTTTAATAAACCTTAGAAATTCACTGTAATTCACTGAAAAAAACAAAGGTTACAGGGGCATTATAGTAAGGCTCACATTTCACTCATACAACACCAGAGAAATTCAGCAGTTATAGTTAGCTGAGCTAACTATAACTTACACCCCTGCAATGCACTGCTTATGACTTCGCATATTACATCACTCATGACATGGTTAGTGACATCACTCATGACATCACTGATGATATCATAACCTCCCACACACCCACTTACATCCCCATACATCTCATATACCCACTCCCAGACAACCACTGACATACCCATTCACAGACCCACGCAAATACTCACACAACTATTCACTGATCCATGGATGCACTCACACATCAAATCACCCATATAGTCACTAATACAACCACTAACTCACATATACAGCCTCTCATGTGCCTACTCACTGACCAATACAGCCACTCACACGTCCAGTTATATAGACATAGACACTTACACACCCACTCATACCCCCATATAGCCACTCACACACTGAATCAGTCGCCCATACAGTCACTCACACAGCCTCTCACTCACCCATACAGTTGTTCACTCATCCTCTCACTTACTCATACACATCCTAAAACATGTATTCATTCACCTGTATAGTCACTGAGACAGACACATATTCTTCCATACAACCTCTCTCACATTCACTTAAGAACCCATAAAGCCACTCACACACACATTTACTTACCTATACAGCCACTCATATAGCCATTCACTCACCCATACACCCACTTACACACCCATTCATGCACCCATACAGCCACTTATGTGCCCTGTCACTCACCCATACAGATACTTATGTACCTGCTCAGTCACCCATTCACTGAAAAGGCCAAAGGTTACAGGGAAGTTATAGTTAGGGTCACATTTCAGTCATACAAAATCAGAGAAATTAAGCAGTTATAGTTTGCTGAGCTAACTATAACCTACGTCCCAACAATGCACTGCTTATGACCTCACATATTACATCACTCATGACATGGTCAGTGACATCACTGATGATACTATCTACTCACACACCCATTCAACCTCTCATATGTCAACACACACAGCCACATAACCATTCTCATACCCATTAACAGACTCATACAAGTATTCACATACCGACTCACTCATCTCAAGCCAATCACAGACCCACTCCTTTATACAGCCACTTATACAACTACTAACTCACCCATGTAGCTACTCATGCACCCACTCACCCACCAGTACAGCCACACACACATACAGTCATTTAGATATACAGACACTGACACACCCACTCACACACCCAGACTGCCACTCACAAATGGAGCTAGTCACCTATACAGCTACCCATGTACCTCTTCACTCACCCATACAGTCACTCACACATTCACTCACACATCCACTCACTTATTTATAGAGATACTAATGCATGTACTTACTCACCTATATGTGCATTAATATAAGCACACATTCACCCATACAGGTACTCTCACATTAATTCACCCAAACATACAGTCACTCACACTAACTCACTCACCCATACAACACTTAAGCACCTAGTCACTCACCCATACAGTCACTCATAAAACCCCCATCACTAAACTTTACATGCCTCTCACATACCCACTCACACAACCATACACCACTGACACATCCACTCATTCACCCATACAGCCATTCACACACCCACTTGTACAAGTGACATTTGAGCCTAACCATATCGTCCATGTAGCTGATATATATCCATATATATATTCATTCACTGAAAAATACAAAGGTTACAGGGATGTTATAGTTAGGAAATAGAATTAAAAATACCATAGAAATTCTTAAACAAAAACAAAGATCACAGGGACATTATATTTAGGCTCAGAATTGCCTTGTACAAAACCAGTGAAATTCAGCAGTTATACTCACCTGAACTAACTATGCCTTATACCCTGCAATGCACCCCTTATGAGCTCACATATAATTCACTCATGACATCGTCAGTGACATCACTGATGACATCATCCACAAAATAACACATACTCACTCACACCCCTATATAACCTCTTGTACACCTACTCTCACTCCTATACAACCACTCACATACTCATCCACTGACCCATAGCAGTACTCCCATAGCCACATACTCCTCCACAGAGGCACTCACATACCCACTTATTCACTCATACAGCCACTCACACAACCATTCCCTCACCTATACAGTCACTCACACAGCTACACACTCACCATACAGCTACTCACACATCCACTTAATTATCTACAATCACTCACACACCCACTTACCCAGTCACTCACCCATACAGCCATTCAACACAACCACTCACTCATCCATTCAAGCACTCACACACCCACAGAATGACTTACATACCCATTGAAACATCCATACAAGCACTCACACATCCACTCACTCACCCATACAGCCATTCACACAAACACTTACTCTCCAAAACAGCCACTCACTTACCAACTCACTTAACCAAACACCCTCTCAAGCAGACACTCACTTACCCATACAACCACGTATACACTGGGTAACTTACTTGTACAACCATTGAGACACCAACTCGTTCACCCATACAGCCACTGGCACACCCTCTTACTCTCCAATACAGCCAATTACACAGCATCTCACTCACATACACAGCTACTCACCCATCCACTTATACACCCATACAGCCACTTACACACCCATACACAAAAGGATACAACCAAACAGCCAATCACATAATATATGATTTAACTAGTATCACTCAGTAGTAGTGCACCAGGGGCCATATTACAGAGAGTGCGCTGGGGGGCACCACAGGCATTTGCGCCTGCTTTGCATGCCCCCGGGGCACTTTGGTTTTACAGAACTTGTGCATCCCCTTCTGTAATATCGGTAGCGCTGGCGCACATGAAGTGCCAGTGCTACCTTCAGAGGGGTTCCCTCATGTGCATGGGGGTGTGTCCCATGTGAATGAGGGAATCGTTTTGCCTCTGTGCTCACATCATATTACAGACATGGGCGCAGAGGCAAAGAAGCTCTCAAGAGGCGCACTGCCAGTGCACCCCCTGAGAGTAGCCCTATGGAGGGACAAAAAAGGGGTCCTATGGACCCCCAGCCGTTCCCTTGCAGGCAGGTGCAGTCACTGACTGCACCCACCTGCAAGGGGATCTCTAATCCCCTTTAAAAGTACAGGTGGGTTGCTGCCTGCACTGTGAAAACACAGAGCGGCTTTAAAGCAGCCGTTCAATTTTTCACTGGAATGCGCTGACCCCAGGGCAGTGCGAGTTTGCAGCTGCCCCCAGGGCAGTGTATTCATGTTAATATGGGGCATTTTCATTGTTTGCGGATGGGTGCACCTTTTAAAGGTGTGCCCGGTGGAAACAATGAAAATGAACCTTTAGGGTAATCCAGCTTCTAATATACTCATTTAAGTTTTGTAGTAGTTTACTATTTATCTTTAACACCCATAAACTACTAAAATACTTACACTCACTTGATGATATTATCAGTTATTTCATTAGTGATGCCATTTGAGATGTCATCAGTGATGTCACTGGCCATGTCATGATTGATGTAATATTTGAGGTCATAAGAAGTGCATCACAGGAGCGTGAGTTATAAATAGCTCAGGTAAATATAACTGATGAATTTCACTGGTTTTATATCAAAAACACCCCAAAAAAGAAAAGATAGTTAGAAAATAAAAAAACTTTACGGAACCACCTATTCTGGTTAAATATAGAAATATTATATGTTGTGAAACTGATTGGATGAATAAATGTGTGCGTGGGAGAGTGATTTGTATAATGGTGTATGTATATATGATGAGTGCATGATTAGTGTTTGAAAGTTTAGTTGACTGGATGAATAGTGCCTTACTGATTGTATGAGTACATAAGTACTGTCTGTGTGATTGAAGGACTGTTTAAGTAGTGCATGAGTGATTGTAAGAGTGCATGGGTAGTGCCTGGATGATTGTGTGAATGCATGAGTACTGTTTGGCTGATTTATAATTGTATGAGTAGTGCGTTAGTGATTGGATTAGTGCATACGTAGTGCATAAGGGATTGTAAGAGTGCATGACTACTGCCTGGGAGGTTGTTTGTGTGGATTAGTAGTGCCTGGGTAATTGAATAAATGCATGAGTACTGTCTGGATGATTGAATAAGTATGGATTGTACAAGTGTATCAGCAGTGTCTGAGAGATTGGTTGTATGCATGAGTATTGCCTTGGTAATTTTATGAGTGTGTGAGCACTGTCAGGGCAGTGCCTGGGTGATTAGATAAGTGCAAGAGAACTGGCTTGATGATTGAATGAGTAGAAGAGTAGTGCATGGGTGATTGCATGACTGCATGAGTAGTATCTAGGTAATTTGATGAATGTATAGGTTTTGTGTGGGTGACAGGACAAGTGTATCAGTACTGCCTGAGTGATTGGATCAATACATGGGTACTGACAGGGTGATTGTATGGCTGCTCGGGTAGTGTATGTTGTTTGGATTAGTGAATATGTAGTACCGTGTTGATGATAGGACTGCAATGGTAGTTTTTTGGTGTTAGGATAAGTAAATGTGTAGTATGTGATTCAATTAGCGTAGAAGTAGTGTTTGAGTGATTCCAAAAGTACATAAAAACGGTTTGGGTGATTGTACAACTGTATAGATAGTGTCTGGGTGATTGTAAGAGTGCTTATCTCATGCTTGTTTCATGATACGAGTACATAAGTACAGTCTGGGTAATTGCATTAGTGGACAGATAGTGTACAAATGCATTAGTAGTGCACTGTTGATATGATGAGTGCATGAGTAGTTTATGGGTGTTGAATGACTCCAGAAATAGTGGCAGTGTGATTGTTAGAGTATGTGAGTAGTGCTTAGCTAATTCTATAACTGATTGACTATTGCCTGGGTGATTTGATAAGTGAATAGGTAGTAGGTTCACCACATGTCTTACATTACATGCACAAGTTCAGACATAACTAACACTCATGGTAGTAGTCAGACATTCAGACTTGACAGAATATGTTTCCTGTTACAAGCACAGACATCACTATCTATGGCCTATTTGTAGTCTACCTTTGCAAAGATTTATATATAGTTGAATAGTGGTTAACACAGTTGTGTACATGTTTTAAATCATATATTTTTCTACCAGTTTGATTAGAGAGACAGAGCTGACAGTGTCAGGCATGATCCCAACTGAAATGCTGTCTCCTCTCATGCCTCTGTTATTACTTTCAGGATGTCTCCGGAGATCTCAATGAGTGTGTCAGTGCCTTTTAGAGGTGAAATGATTCATGTAAATTAGCCTATAGGCAGTAGACTACC
This sequence comes from Triturus cristatus, assembly GCF_964204655.1. Taxonomy (NCBI): domain Eukaryota; kingdom Metazoa; phylum Chordata; class Amphibia; order Caudata; family Salamandridae; genus Triturus; species Triturus cristatus. The sequence continues at coordinate 1,140,051,271 of NC_140581.1, forward strand.
TCTGTTTCAGACCGCATGTCCTGTAAATGTGTATAGAAGAACCTGCATGAATGACGTTCTACTTCTTAAACAGGGCAGCTCGGTTGAAGCTTTGTGTTTTAGTGTTTTCATGAGATGTCCTTAGAAAAGAGATGTATGGTTCTGGGACTGAAAGATAAAATAGCTTTGTCAATCTTTGCCCACGGCTATATGAGCCAATTGAGCTTTTAAGTTACGATCATTAGCTGCAGTGCATGTGCCAGACTTATATGCACAAGTGCAGACATAGAAGAGACATGGAAGAGGTCAGACATTGAAACTTGATTTTACTTGTTTTCTGTTTAAAGTGTATACATCAGTAACTACAACAACCAAATGGATTGTATAAAAAAATAGAAAAGTGCATAGTCCATCATTATAAATATGTGTAACTATGCTTTATACTCACTGCAATTTCTTAATTATTTGTTTCACCTATATTAACTCTACCACTTAACATAAATAGATTTCAAAACATTAAGTACTGCTATTATACATGGTACAGTACTGAAAAGAAATATATATTCTGCTTACTTTTTCAAGTTAATGTTGAAAATGTTTTATCCATTAGGAAAAATAATAATGAAAACACCAATTATAAATGCTGGTAGAATCCAATCCATTATGTTTTTTATTGACGTCACCGCCAACAGACCGAATGATGTTTTTAAAACTTTGGCTGCAGAAATACCATATAGGAATTAGCTAGCGGAGAAGGCAATCTAGCTTTGAATTTCAGGCTGGGATCATTGCAATGTGTCCTCCCACTGTTACATTTAAAAAACACAGTGTAGTGACCAGAAGATATTGTAGCTCCTTCATGAAAAATAATAGTCAGTGTTGTATAAGTTGTTCCTGAAATAGATATTTGACCTGCTTTGAAGTTTGCAATTTTGTTCTATCTGATCATTGACAATTGTAGCATTAAAATTAAATATTTTCTAAATCTATGCATGTGCAATTCAGAGAACATGACTGATCTACAATGTAAACGTGTCATATTTTGATTTGCTCTTTTAATCAATTTGTTAAAAGACACTGTTTTGCAGTCTGGTATCGTTAAGTATAGGAATCGTTCTGTTTGTATTTCAGTGGTAGAAGTAAATGAACAGTCATTACACTTATGGTCCCATTTGTAACTTAGTCCAAATAAGTTATCAATATTTATTCCTTCATCTTCTAATACTCCAAGAATGATCATTATAAATTATTGTGCATCTTGTTGTATGTTGAGAGTAAATGTCACTGAACTGGTACATATATCCAAAAGATGTTGAATGCCAGAAGCAGTATGCATTTTATTTCTGTCAGTTACTAACTGTTGAAATAAATGATGTAGTGCAGAACAGAATCTTTTTTCACTGTTTTCCATGATCTTATGAAGAGGACATGGTAAATGAAACACTACATTCAGAATCACATTAGCATAACAGTTGATACCTGAACTGTTTTCTAACTGGTAACCTACAATGTCACCGTCACTTTCCACTTTTCCTTCTTCACGCCTTTAACTTTCCGTTCAATATTTTTCTTATGTTGAAGTTCAGTTAAAGTTTGATATATTTCAATTTTGGACATAGTATACATTTCTCAAATATTGGATATTTACGTTAATGAGGAGCATAAAGTCTTCTTAAACGATTCTACACCCTTACACGATTTGCATCAGCACTAATCTTTTTCTCATCAAATGTTATCAAATACAAACCAGACAATGTTCTTACTCAAGGCAATACAACTTACGCCATTCCCTCTTTGAACACAGTACTTTCAATATTTACAAAAGCTTTGTCTATACTTAAAGCTTGAGATTTGTGAATAGTTGCTGCATATGCTGGAGAAAGAGGAAATGTTTGTCTTTGAACATTCAAGTCCTTTACAAGCAAAATACGTACTACACAATGCCCAATTGGTCTTTCTCCATAAATCTGATCAAATTTTATAATCAAAAATTCTATTCCATCTTTATTTTGAAAATTAACAAAATCAACAACTTTTCCCATTACTTCATTTACTAATCCTTCTTCTAATTTCAAATTACGACGCAAAATTAATCAACAGTTTTTACATACATGTAAACACTTTTCTAACCCTACAGTTTTAGATACACACTTTCCAAATGAATCAAATTTGCCCGTAGTTTTTCAATAAGTAGAATTGTTACTCCCTGGTGTTTGATTTTTTCACAAAAGCTTTAAATTCCGGAAGTTGTTGTTTTTCCAGTTTCAGTAGTTGTTCATTAAAGATAGAACACTCTTGCAGTGTAGGCATTAGACAAACTATGGATTTGTTTTCTACAAGCATATTGTACATTACTTCTGCTGTTCTTTCAGATGTAAACAAATTCCATCTTAGCCGACTTTCTAAAGCTTGCTTACCATGTTTTGTCAACATGCCAATTCTTATGCCTTTAAGAATATTTCCATAATCTTCATCACCTGCTTGTTCCATATTCTTAACAAGTTCTTTATATTCAAAGTTTATCAAATATTCACATTTCCAATACTTCCCAAAGATTTCCTTGTCTCATCATGGAGAAGTGTTTTAAAAAGTAAGTTGAAGTAGGTCTCCAAATACAAATAAATGCTTTCCTCCAAACAGCACATCCTACTCTGTTTTTTAAATCTGTTGCATTTTCAAGTGTACAAAGACACGCATTAAGTTTGAGACCATGCTCACCTCATCAATGATTAAAAGTTTCAGTTTCTTCAATACTTTTGAGACTTCATAACAAGCTTCTCCTGACTGCTTTAGACATTCCAGTGTATTATCATGTTCGACAGGTAGCATAAATAATCGATGTAATACCTTCAATGTTGTGTGCTGCTAATTCAGTTGAACCTGTTATGACCCAAGATAAATATGATTCTGTAGTTTTGTGTAGATAACTTGTCAGAACTTTAATTAAGAAGTTTTTTCCTGTTCCAGCTTGATCACTAATGTATAATAGAATAGGTTGAAATGATGAACATTGACATTCATTTTTTTCATGGAGGAAGCCATGTTCTACTTGTTTCACTTCTAGATATATTTCTCTTTGTTCAATATTCAGTTGTTCTTCTAACAATTCAAACTGAACAATATCCTGTTGTGCTTGCTGCATTGTACTTTCAACCTTGTTCATGGCTATTGCTCCTTCATTTTCAATAATTGGGTGTCTAAGTGGATCTTGAATCAGTGACCCAGAACTTTGACTGCTTTGTGAACTTTCTCTAGCTATTTCGCCTGCAAACGATCCTTCTTGTTCAATCTCATCATTTACCCGTTTTAAGTAAGTTGCAAATACCGTACACTGAATACTATCTTTATTTGCATTAAAAGACTATTTCTAGCAGTCAAAATCACCAAGTAGTTCGCTTTCACTATGCCAAGGCTTAAACAGTTGCAGAAGTGCTAAATAGAAAGAGTCTCTCTTTTCTGGAGTTTCACAACTGAGTTTTCTGTGATTAATCAGATTTCCTTTGGCATGTTTCACTAAACATCCATCACATGCAATAACTGCGTATTTTTGTTCTTTTATATTTTCTGTAACATTCTTTTCAAACCTGTAATGTTGAAGTATTTCATACAGACTTAGGTTTTCAAGATGTCTACTCCTTTTGGGATAGGATGCATCCAACATATTAGTTTTAACAATATAAGTGCTTTCTGGCTCATGCTGTGCTAAGTATTGGATTTCTGGAAAATATTTCAATACTCTATTTCATGTGGAGGTTAGGCCTAGGCTTATCCAAATGATTCCTCTTGACTTTGAATGCAAACAGGCTCAGCTCAAGCGACTCGAACATTCATAAGATCCTATCTCTCTATGGGAAAGCATCTAAAGCTGTACAATTGTTTGCTGAGATTCTTTTCTGTTGAAATTTCTTACCACATTTCTTTCATCTCTGACTTTTCAGATTTGGGTAATATATGATGTGACATAACACGCAACACCAATTGAGTTGTCTGCAACAAACTGAATATCCATGTTTGCGTTCCACATTTTTCAAATGACTGGATTATAGTCATTAATATACTTTAAAGCTTCCGTTCTTCTTAAGTTGTATATATTTTTGGGATATTTTTGAGTTATTGTATGTCTTACTGCTGATAAAAAACTATTTACTCTTAATTTATAAAGTATAGGTTGCGGGAATCCAAAATGAGATTTTGTATAACATTTTCCTTTACATTTGTATTTCCATTTGCAGTATTTTCCACATCTATGACTTTGAAACTGTAGAACTTGTTGTCTCAAGCTATTTTCTCCTCTTTCTCTTGGAACTGCATTGGTAACATACTGTTCAATGCAAGACAAAACAGCTTCATCACTATCTGTTCCAAATTGTGGAGCATCCTTTATCCATAGTGGCATGTGTATATGTGGAGCACCTCTGGCCTGGTACTCTTTTATCCAAAAGAAATCAGTTACCTCTCCAAGAGGTGGAATGCTTTTATTGCAGATAAATGACATAATAGCTTAAACCTATGGTTAAAATACCTGCAGACACTTGCAAGATCCAAGGAACAGTGTTCTCCCGCTGTCTTCAGTTCAATGTTTTTTATATTTGAATTTGCTTCTCGTAGGAATTCAAGTAAATCATCCTACATATTTTCAGCACAACTGTTAGAAACCAAGTAGGTGTACCTAGGTTGCTTAAAATGCATTTAAGTTTACCATGACGCAATACCAATATTCGTTGGTGCCACATTGGCGTGCCATCAAATTGATTAACTGAGATTCTAAATTTTCATCTCTTTGTTCAACTTTTTCCATCAATACTTTTGCAGAAACATGTTGAAGATGAGCTCCTGTTTTTAATATATAGTTCACTGCATATGAAGGTACAGAAAAATCTCTCTCAAACAGTAGATGAAATATATATGGAATGCACTGGCGAAATCTTGGATCTTCAGAGAACAGTCTTGTTGATCGGTATTCTGATGCTGGAATCTGTACAGCTCGGTCATCAAATCGTCCACCTTTTCCACTGAGGAATAGCTGTGGAAAACAGCGAGCTTCTAAATATTTTTCCCATATTCTCATGGGAGCTCCTTTTGCTTCTTTAATTTGAAATAATTCAATAGTCTTTTAATAGTCTTTCCTATGATTTCTTTCGAATGGAGAGTATGCATGATATAATGGTCATAAATCTGTTCACTCCTGGATTTGTCCACTTTTTCAATTTGGCCAGTTGTCACTAGTGTTTCATTCTCTAGACATCTTACTTCTTCATCAACATTTACATTCTTATAATAAATATTCTGTACCATCTTGCCAAATTATTTTACTCTTTGTTGGTACACCATTTACTAGAATAACTACCAGCTCATTTTCCTCTCTGTCTACACCAACAGTTTTAATATTTTTCTTACAATCTGAAGGTAAATACACAACTCCTTTGAGACCTTTTTGTAAATCTGTTGGTGACAGATTACCTATCTTAGGCTCCATAGGAACTATGGCCTAGAATGGGTGTACAGATTGGATAAGAATAGACTCATATACATTTAAATCTGCAAGTTCCTGAGGAATAGGTACCAACTCTAACTTGTTATGTACTACTCTAGCTGACATTTTGTTTTATTCTAATTTGTCATAACAGTACTTACATATACCTTGATCAGTGCACAACTCAAATCGCCCATCTACGAACAAATAAAGACCAAATTGCTGCCACTTATTACTGTTCGTTTTCTATTTCACCTTTTATATATAAAACAACATTCCTAGTTTGACTTTCTTCCTAGTGAGTACATTGACAACAAATAAAAACATAGTTTGGTTTTTCAGATGAAACAGTGTTTAACTTTGTAATTTCTCCGGCAAAATCATCAATAAAAGTCCTCACTTTCTCTACACTCCTCTGCAGAAATAGAAAAATGAAACTGTCCATCATCACAAATTTTGTGTACATCTGCTACAGAAGCATGCAAAATAGCTCTACTCATTTTACTTAAACATAATGCAGTTTTTAAATAGTAAAGTCTCCTTACTAACTTCTGCATTGAAGAGTGGTGGACAGTTAACATTCTTGAATGATGAAAAGTGCTTTGTCACACTTTCCTTGAAGGACAAGCCAGAGAATGTCCTTGTAACTTGGTAAATTTTCTTATTTTACATGCCCTTGTTCTTGTAATAGCCTAATCTTTTGATTAACACTTCTATTTGGGTATTGGCATAAAAATGTTTGTAAAATATCTATAGACTCCTGTAGAATACTGCACATCCTACTACAATCCCACTTATATGCAGGAGCTTGTGTATGCCTTCATCGAACTTCTTCAGCTATTACTTGTTCTTCATTCCTAGGAACCATTTTTTCCTTTGGAATGGGAGAACTACCTTTCACCTTATAACATCGACCACAAGTATCAACTGTATGTATTAATGTGTTCTCTTGAAAATAGCTTTCTTCTTGAAAGAAAGGCTCAGTGCTTGGAGTGTGTTTCTGATCACCAGTAAAAGTTTTACAAAAGTTATATATTAAACAGTCTTTTCCTCTTGCTTTTCTGCATCATAAACACCATTGTTTTATCCAGTGTTCTTAATCTCTTCAATATTAAGATAAATAATTTTCATCTCAACTAAAAAGGTTTATCTACTACACTTTAAATCTGTTGCTTTTTCTTATACGTTGCTGATCTTCTTTTATATTGTTTTAAATTCCTTAATACATTTTAAATTACTCAACTTTTAAACATTCTTCTTTTTATATCCTTATACTGTTTCTGCCTTCCTTCTTGTCAGATGTGGTTTTCCTACACTTTGAAGTTCTTCCAACATGACTAATTTTCTTCCGTTTCTGATTTGTTCTTAAAGTCTTTGTTTTCTTCAAAAAAAATTCCACCGTTTTCAATCTTCGTAATGGTGTTTTGAGAAACTGTTTAGTTCGCTTACTAAAGGATTTTCTTTCCTCTATAATTTTGTGTGCATCATCTAATTTCTTCTATTAACTCTTCTTTAGTAGTACTGTGTATCTGTGCTCTTCTCTTTTCATGTTTTCTTGCCATCTTTACGTTTTTTTCATGAAGTAAATATCTAAAAAATAAAGAACAGTTTTATTACTGTGTTACATAAATTAATAATTTTAAATTAATTGGATAATATTAATCATAATAATTACTAACCAGTTATTCAAATTACATTGCCATTGTCTCCATCAGCCATACATATGTAAGATATCTAAATATGCATATTAGGAAATCTGTAAATGGTTGAAAGTCTGGCAGAAAGTTTTAAAAAACTGGTATACCCTTACATTTTTAATTTCAATGACTTACTCCTAATTATACAGGATAGGCAGGTAAGAACCTATGTAATCAAATGCTTACATTACTTAAGTCTAGCAAACAGACCTGTGTTTGTGGTTCTAAAATGTGAAATACCACTGATAACATTTTCCAAGGGGTATGATAGGCTGTATACTTTTTAACTCAGCATCATTAGCTGCACCATACACATCATACTAAACATAGAAGTAGAGACATACCTAACACATGGTAGCAGTCAGACATTCAAATTTCACACATTATACTTTCAGTCTAAAGTGCACACCTCACTATGTACACCATGCTTGCAGTGAACCATTGCAGAGACTTATATTGAGTAGGATGCAGGTAAAAATATCTAGCAACATGTTTTAACGTTCACTTTTCTCTAGCAATTTCATTAGAGAGGCAGGACATGCAATGCCAGGCCTCAGCCAAAATGAAAGGCCAACTGCCATCATGGCACTCTTCTGACTGTCACCTTTTATCTATAGACCTCATAAGTGTGTCAGCATATAAGTATTAGACTACCTCTATTTCACACCGCAATCTCTCAAAATGTTTCTAAAAAAAAGCTGTATGGATTACTTTGAACTCATTTTACAGGTCAGGGATGTATTGAACTCTGTATTCGAGTGCTTCTGTGATTCCCACCTAGGAAAGGGATCTCTGCTCCTGCTACTGAATGCTGAAGTAGCTCTGACAAGATTTGTGCAGGGGTATGATTAACTGCACAGTTTTCAACTTAGGTTCATCAACTGCACAACACTTGTTAGACTACACGTAGAAGTACAAACATACCTGAGACATCATAGCACTCACACATTTAAACTTGACAGAGTATGCTTTCTCTTTAAAGCACTAACCTAATTATCTGCAGCCTAGTTGAAGTGTACCTTTGCAGATACTTATATGCACTAGGATATAGGTTAATACAACTGCTAACATGTTTTCAGTGTCACTTTTCTCTAGTAGTTTCGTTAGAGACTCAGAGCTCACAATGCCAGACCTATGGCAAAATGAAAGACCAGCTCCATTCATTCCACTCTTATAAATAACATCTTTCTAAACAGCTCAACTGTATCTTTAGACAGACTTATATGGACTGCAATACATGTTAATGCATTGGCCAACATTTTTTAAACCTTACTTTTCTCTACTACTTTCATTACAGAGTCAGAGCTGACAATGCCAGGCATAAGCCACAATTAAACGACAACTCCTGTCATGCCATCTCAACATCTTTCTAAACACCTCAATGAGTGCGTGTGTACCTTTTACAGATGTAACGACATATGTAAAGAAGCTTATAGGTAAAACACTACCTCACTTTCACAAAGCATGCTTTCTAAGTGTTTGTACACTGATTTTCTTTTTACTTATGATCAATACCTGCATGACCTGTGTCAAATAACACAGAAAACATCAAATAAACCTGAGACATGATACCAGTCAAGCATTTAAATTTCACAGAAAACTCTTTTAGTTACAAGCATAGGTATGAGTGTATACAACCTGTGTGCAATCTTAATTTCTGTACAATTATTTACAGATTACAATACAGGCTCCTACATTTGGTATTATGTTAGAAATCTCACATTTCTTTAATGTTTCAAAACTTTTAGAATTACTTCATCTACCTCAGTGCCATAGTGGAGCGTCGCGATGGAGTCGCAAACCCTTACGGGAGATCAAAAACCAATTTCCAATAATACTAGTAGTATTTTTTAAGAACATACCACTTCTAAACATAGTACTGATTTGGGAAAACTTAATTTACAAGCATATAACATATAACATATATATATATATATATATATATATATATATATATATATATATATATCTTTTCACCAAAGACCCGAAAGCTTTCAAGGACGCACTCGACACTGAATATAACCTGCCGGTTTCTTTATTTGCGGAAAGAACCAACATTCGCATCCCATTAATTGTTCTGTTCGCCTTTCGCCTAACACGTTTCAAGGATTTGCATCCTCTTCGTCAGAGGCAAGCTCACGGTGAATGTTCAACGAAGGGCTCCAATTAATCAATTGACTGCATGGCATCTTTTATACTTGGTGTACTTCCGCTCAGTGCGTGATGCTTGGTATTGCATGCTGGGACTTGCTGTCCTAATTGGAGCTGATTCATCCCTCAGTGGGTTCGTTTAATTATTCACATTACTCGTAGCATATTTCCTTAGTAGGTAGGGATGTCAATGCCGGTTCGTTTTTTCTCTCCCATTCAGTGTGCTGCAGCTCAGGTAAGGATTCCGTTCCAACCAGCAGCCTTTCTTTGTTCCAGAAATGGTGCAGTCCTTCACGGCAGGGCAGCCGTGTGTATATCTTTTCACCAAAGACCCGAAAGCTTTCAAGGACGCACTCGACACTGAATGTAACCTGCCGGTTTCTTTATTTGCGGAAAGAACCAACATTCGCATCCCATTAATTGTTCTGTTCGCCTTTCACCTAACGCGTTTCAAGGATTTGCATCCTCTTCGTCAGAGGCAAGCTCACGGTGAATGTTCAACGAAGGGCTCCAATTAATCAATTGACTGCATGACATCTTTTATATATATATATATATATATATATATATATATATATATATATATATATATATATATATATATCTAACTTAGCATTTAAAAAACCTTATAGCGGAACTAACTATAACGGACTATAACAGTTTTTTCTGTGAATTTCTAAGGTTTTTAAAATGCTAATTTCTGACTATAACGTCTCTGAAACCTATGGCTTTTTCAGTGAAATTCAAAGCTGTTTTAAATGCTAATTTCTATCTACAACGTCTCTGAAACCTATGGTTTTTTCAGTGAATTTCAAAGGTTTTGTAAATGCTAATTTTTAAGTGTGATAGTAGTTATACCTATTTTTTTGTACTGATTTTCTACAGTTTTTTAACTGTTCATTTATAAATATTTTATTCATTATATAACATTATATATTTTTCTGAAAATTTCCAAAAAAACATTAAAACATTATTTTAGTATATTTATATTATTTTCTTTAAAAAAAATGTTTTTTCCAATTTTTTTTCGGAGTCGCGCACTCAAAGGTTACACATCACGGTGGATGTGTGGATTCTAGCTGCTATTTTAGAAAAGTCGTGAAGGCTCCGCGTACAGTGTGCGACGGCTGCGTGTTTTTCAGTTACATCATATACATTTAATATTACGTGTTGTGCGCGATTGGTATGCGACCAGTCCGTGACTCCTGCTCCCACGCATTCGCGACACATGCGCATTACGGTACGGGATGCTTGCTCGGTGGCGGGTCCCGCGTGATGTCATATACGTGCTGGGGCGCGCTAGGTGCACAACTCACCCCCAAAAAATTTATGTTCCAAAATTATATGTATGTGTCTTTAATATACATATTTGGGTAAGAGATTATCTAAGATAGTCATAAAAATAACATATTTGTACTTATAATAAACTTATATTATTTTTAAATATATTTTCGAAAGTCGGTGCGTGCATCGTGAGTGCAAAGAACCATGTCAGCAGAGGTGCTGTAGAGCCAGAGAAACCAGGTCAGCAGAGCCGTTGTAGAGCCAGAGAACCAGGTCAGCAGAGTTGCTCTAGAGCCTAAGAAGCAGGTCAGCAGAGCTGCTCTAGAACCAGAGACCCAGGTCAGCAAAGCTGCTCTAGAGCCAGAGACCCAGGTCAGCAGAGCTGCTCTAGAGGTCGAGAACCAGGTCAGCAGAGCTGCTGTAGAGCCGGAGAAACCAGGTCAGCAGAGCTACTTTAGAGGGAGAGAACCAGGTCAGCAGAACTGCTTTAGAGCCAGTAAACCAAGTCAGCAGAGCTGCTCTAGAGCCAGAGAACCAGGTCAGCAGAGCTGCTTTAGAGCCATCGAACCAGGTCAGCAGAGCTGCTCTAGAGGCAGAGAACCAGGTCAGCAGAACTGCTTTAGAGCCAGAGAACCAGGTCAGCAGAGCTCTTAAGAGGGAGAGAACCAGGTCAACAGAGCTGCTTTAGAGGCAGAGAACCAGGTCAGCAGAGCTGCTCTCGAGCCAGAGAACCAGGAAGCAGAGCTGCTTTAGAGCCATAGAACCAGGTCAGCGGAGCTGCTTTAGAGCCAGAGAACCAGGTCAGCAGAGCTGCTCTAGAGGCAGAGAACCAGGTCAGCAGAGCTGCTCTAGAGGCAGAGAACCAGGTCAGCAGATTTGCTCTAGAGCCAGAGAACCAGATCAGCAGAGCTGCTCTAGAGCCAGAGAACCAGGTCAGCAGAGCTGCTTTAGAGCCAGAGACCCAAGTCAGCAGAGCTGTTGTAGAGCCAGAGAACCAGGTCAGCAGAGCTGCTCTAGAGCCTAAGAACTAGGCCAGCAGAGCTGCACTAGAGCCAGAGAACCAGGTCAGCAGAGCTGCTGTAGAGCCAGAGAAACCAGGTCAGCAGATCTGCCCTAGAGCCAGAGAACCAGGTCAGCAGAGCTGCTGTAGAGCCAGAGAAACCAGGTCAGTAGAGCTGCTCTAGAGCCAGAGAACCAGGTCAGCAGAGCTGCTCTAGAGGTCGAGAACCAGGTCAGCAGAGCTGCTGTAGAGCCGGAGAAACCAGGTCAGCAGAGCTACTTTAGAGGGAGAGACCCAGGTCAGCAAAGCTGCTCTAGAGCCAGAGACCCAGGTCAGCAGAGTTGCTCTAGAGCCTAAGAAGCAGGTCAGCAGAGCTGCTCTAGAACCAGAGACCCAGGTCAGCAAAGCTGCTCTAGAGCCAGAGACCCAGGTCAGCAGAGCTGCTCTAGAGGTCGAGAACCAGGTCAGCAGAGCTGCTGTAGAGCCGGAGAAACCAGGTCAGCAGAGCTACTTTAGAGGGAGAGAACCAGGTCAGCAGAACTGCTTTAGAGCCAGTAAACCAAGTCAGCAGAGCTGCTCTAGAGGCAGAGAACCAGGTCAGCAGAACTGCTTTAGAGCCAGAGAACCAGGTCAGCAGAGCTCTTAAGAGGGAGAGAACCAGGTCAACAGAGCTGCTTTAGAGGCAGAGAACCAGGTCAGCAGAGCTGCTCTCGAGCCAGAGAACCAGGAAGCAGAGCTGCTTTAGAGCCATAGAACCAGGTCAGCGGAGCTGCTTTAGAGCCAGAGAACCAGGTCAGCAGAGCTGCTCTAGAGGCAGAGAACCAGGTCAGCAGAGCTGCTCTAGAGGCAGAGAACCAGGTCAGCAGATTTGCTCTAGAGCCAGAGAACCAGATCAGCAGAGCTGCTCTAGAGCCAGAGAACCAGGTCAGCAGAGCTGCTTTAGAGCCAGAGACCCAAGTCAGCAGAGCTGTTGTAGAGCCAGAGAACCAGGTCAGCAGAGCTGCTCTAGAGCCTAAGAACTAGGCCAGCAGAGCTGCACTAGAGCCAGAGAACCAGGTCAGCAGAGCTGCTGTAGAGCCAGAGAAACCAGGTCAGCAGATCTGCCCTAGAGCCAGAGAACCAGGTCAGCAGAGCTGCTGTAGAGCCAGAGAAACCAGGTCAGTAGAGCTGCTCTAGAGCCAGAGACCCAGGTCAGCAGAGCTGCTCTAGAGGTCGAGAACCAGGTCAGCAGAGCTGCTGTAGAGCCGGAGAAACCAGGTCAGCAGAGCTACTTTAGAGGGAGAGAACCAGGTCAGCAGAACTGCTTTAGAGCCAGTAAACCAAGTCAGCAGAGCTGCTCTAGAGCCAGAGAACCAGGTCAGCAGAGCTGCTTTAGAGCCATAGAACCAGGTCAGCAGAGCTGCTCTAGAGGCAGAGAACCAGGTCAGCAGAACTGCTTTAGAGCCAGAGAACCAGGTCAGCAGAGCTCTTAAGAGGGAGAGAACCAGGTCAACAGAGCTGCTTTAGAGGCAGAGAACCAGGTCAGCAGAGCTGCTCTCGAGCCAGAGAACCAGGAAGCAGAGCTGCTTTAGAGCCATAGAACCAGGTCAGCGGAGCTGCTTTAGAGCCAGAGAACCAGGTCAGCAGAGCTGCTCTAGAGGCAGAGAACCAGGTCAGCAGAGCTGCTCTAGAGGCAGAGAACCAGGTCAGCAGATTTGCTCTAGAGCCAGAGAACCAGATCAGCAGAGCTGCTCTAGAGCCAGAGAACCAGGTCAGCAGAGCTGCTTTAGAGCCAGAGACCCAAGTCTGCAGAGCTGTTGTAGAGCCAGAGAACCAGGTCAGCAGAGCTGCTCTAGAGCCTAAGAACTAGGCCAGCAGAGCTGCACTAGAGCCAGAGAACCAGGTCAGCAGAGCTGCTGTAGAGCCAGAGAAACCAGGTCAGCAGATCTGCCCTAGAGCCAGAGAACCAGGTCAGCAGAGCTGCTGTAGAGCCAGAGAAACCAGGTCAGTAGAGCTGATTTAGAGCGAGAGAACCAGGTCAGCAGAGCTGCTTTAGAGGGAGAGAACCAGGTCAGCAGAGCTGCGGTAGAGCCGGAGAAACCAGGTCAGCAGAGCTACTTTAGAGGGAGAGAACCAGGTCAGCAGAACTGCTTTAGAGCAAGTAAACCAAGTCAGCAGAGCTGCTCTAGAGCCAGAGAACCAGGTCAGCAGAGCTGCTTTAGAGCCATAGAACCAGGTCAGCAGAGCTGCTCTAGAGGCAGAGAACCAGGTCAGCAGAACTGCTTTAGAGCCAGAGAACCAGGTCAGCAGAGCTCTTAAGAGGGAGAGAACCAGGTCAACAGAGCTGCTTTAGAGCCAGAGAACCAGGTCAGAAGAGCTGCTCTCGAGCCAGAGAACCAGGAAGCAGAGCTGCTTTAGAGCCATAGAACCAGGTCAGCAGAGCTGCTTTAGAGCCAGAGAACCAGGTCAGCAGAGCTGCTCTAGAGGCAGAGAACCAGGTCAGCAGAGCTGCTCTAGAGCCGGAGAACCAGGTCAGCAGAGCTGCTCTAGAGGCAGAGAACCAGGTCAGCAGAGCTGCTCTAGAGCCAGAGAACCAGATCAGCAGAGCTGCTCTAGAGCCAGAGAACCAGGTCAGCAGAGCTGCTTTAGAGCCAGAGACCCAGGTCAGCAGAGCTGTTGTAGAGCCAGAGCACCAGGTCAGCAGAGCTGCTCTAGAGCCTAAGAACTAGGCCAGCAGAGCTGCACTAGAGCCAGAGAACCAGGTCAGCAGAGCTGCTGTAGAGCCAGTGAAACCAGGTCAGCAGATCTGCCCTAGAGCCAGAGAACCAGGTCAGCAGAGCTGCTGTAGAGCCAGAGAAACCAGGTCAGTAGAGCTGATTTAGAGCGAGAGAACCAGGTCAGCAGAGCTGCTTTAGAGGGAGAGAACCAGGTCAGCAGGTCTGCTTTAGAGCCAAGGGACCAGGTCAGCAGAGCTGCTCTAGAGTCTAAGAACTAGGTCAGCAGAGCTGCTTTAGAGCCATAGAACCAGGTCAGCAGAGCTGCTTTAGAGTCAGAGAACCAGGTCAGCAGAGCTGCTCTAGAGCCTAAGAACCAGTTCAGCAGAGCTGCTCTAGAGTCAGAGAACCAGGTCAGCAGAGTCGCTGTAGAGCCAGAGAAACCAGGTCAGTGGAGCTGCTTTGGAGGGAGAGAACCAGGCCAGCAGAGCTGCTCAAGAGGGAGAGAACCAGGTCAGCAGAGCTGCTCTAGAGCCAGAGAACCATGTCAGCAGAACTGCTTTAGAGCCATAGAACCGGGTCAGCAGAGCTGCTTTAGAGCCAGAGAACCAGGTCAGCAAAGCTGTTGTAGAGCCAAAGAACCAGATCAGCAGAGCTGCTCTGTAGCCTAAGAACTAGGTCAACAGAGCTGCTCTGGAGCCAGAGAACCAGGTCAGCAGAGCTGCTCTAGAGCCAGAGAACCAGGTCAGCAGAGCTGCTTTAGAGCCATAGAACCAGGTCAGCAGAGCTGCTCTAGAGGCAGAGAACCAGGTCAGCAGAACTGTTTTAGAGCCAGAGAACCAGGTCAGCATAGCTCTTAAGAGGGAGAGAACCAGGTCAGCAGAGCTGCTTTAGAGCCAGAGAACCAGGTCAGCAGAGCTGCTCTAGAGCCAGAGAACCAGAAAGCAGAGCTGCTTTAGAGCCATAGAACCAGGTCAGCAGAGCTGCTTCAGAGCCAGAGAACCAGGTCAGCAGAGCTGCTCTAGAGCCAGAGAACCAGGTCAGCAGAGCTGCTTTAGAGGCAGAGAACCAGGTCAGCAGAGCTGCTCTAGAGCCAGAGAACCAGGTCAGCAGAGCTGATTTAGAGGGAGAGAACCAGGTCAGCAGAGCTGCTTTAGAGCCAGAGAACCAGGCCAGCAGAACTGCTCTAGAGCCAGAGAACCAGGTCAGCAAAGCTGCTTTAGAGCCAGAGACCCAGAGCTGCTTTAGAGCCAGAGAACCAGGTCAGCAGAGCTGCTCTAGAGGCAGAGAACCAGGTCAGCAGAGCTGCTCTAGAGCCAGAGAACCAGGTCAGCAGAGCTGCTCTAGAGCCAGAGAACCAAGTCAGCAGAGCTGCTTTAGAGCCATAGAACCATGTCAGCAGAGCTGCTTTAGAGCCAGAGAACCAGGTGTACTGCTCGATTTTCCCGGCCCTATTGTGTTGACGGGTGATTTTTGTGACTTCAGTCTCTTACCATTCAAGCCTAAGGGTTAGAGTAGTGAATGGAGCCTATTTACTAGGCACTTCGACATGATCCTGTGTTCTTCCCCATAGATCAGGGCTTGCACACATATCCTAGGGGATAGATTCGTTAGTATTAGGGATAACCTGTCCTGTAGTGAGGGTATTTCATGGAGCCGTGCTGAATTCAGGCCTGGTAGGCCTCAAACGGGAGAGACTCCATCTTTCTTTCTGCTCCGGCAGCTTGAGATGTTTCTAGGTTAAGGGTGATGTTTTAGTTATGAGGTGTTATTCGCTTGGAGAGAACCGGTTCAGGCCAGCCCTCATCAAAGGATTGTATTTTTCTTCATGCCGAAGACACTACATCAGGCCGGCCGGCTGGGAACGTGTCCTTGGTACGGGGAGGTACAAGAATTTGGTGGGCGGCAGGTTACGGGCCGGAATTTTCCATGAGGAAATGCACCTCTATATTAGTGAAAGTCTGAGGCAGATACGGTGCACTTACTTCAGCCCGTAGGCGGCATCTAGCCGTTAGCAGTAAAGCTACTACTTATTCCAGGGAAGACAGACGAAAAACTTGAAGGCGGAATAGCCAGAGAGGAGAGAGTAGCCGATGAGGAAAAGGTCCCAGTGACTCGGAGAAGGGAGGAGGGAACAGATCCGTGACTGCGGAGGTGTGACTTCCAGACGAGCCGAGGCACAGACGAGAAGAGAACCTAGATGACCATTGAGTGCAGGCTACACACGACTAAGGTGATGTCGACCCCTTTCTTATTAGAGTGTACAACCTAATCTTTCACTTTTCTTTGCAGGTTATGTGTTACATAGTAATGTTATGTGATTGCGTATGTAATGAATAATAAAGTACCCAGTTTGTAGTTAATCAACATGTGCTGCGTGTTCTTGTATAAGAGGGTAGCCTATTCTTCTAGTACATGAACAGATGTTAACCCTGATCAGGTAAGTGGTAACTGAATAAGGGAGAGAGGAGCCCCTCGAACCAGAAGAACAGGTTGTGCTCAAACTGGCAGTTCTTGTGTGATCTGATAAATAGTCCCTTGTTGTATGTTATGGTAATCATAGGATGAACTTGTGCTGAGGCTGCCGTCTGGGTAGGAAGTCCTGGGTCCGTCTGGGACCGTGAGGCTGAGGCTGCCGTCCGGGTAGGAAGTCCTGGGTCCGTCTGGGACCGTGAGGATGAGGCTGCCGTCTGGGTAGGAAGTCCTGGGTCCGTCTGGGACCGTGAGGCTGAGGCTGCCGTCTGGGTAGGAAGTCCTGGGTCCGTCTGGGACCGCGAGGCTGAGGCTGCCGTCTGGGTAGGAAGTCCTGGGTCCGTCTGGGACCGCGAGGCTGCCGTCTGGGTAGGAAGTCCTGGGTCCGTCTGGGACCGCGAGGCTGAGGCTGCCGTCTGGGTAGGAAGTCCTGGGTCCGTCTGGGACCGCGAGGCTGAGGCTGCCGTCTGGGTAGGAAGTCCTGGGTCCGCCTGGGATCGCGAGGCCGCCACTTGTATTGTAAGGGGTCTAGATGTGTGTATGTATATATATATATATATATATATGTATGTATGTATATATGTATATATATATATAGTAGGAATTCCCTGTCCTTAGGTGGTATATGTCTGTGGTTACTTGTTGTGAATAGGCCCTAGGGAGAGGGTAACGTTCTGGCTGGGTTAGAGAGGCTCTGATGAGCGGGTTCTATCTGAACAGAAAACCCAAGCAGAACATTTGGCGTCACGAACCGTTTTCGAAACCTGTGTGCGTCGTGTTGTCTCGTGTTTGCTTTCGGCGTGTGCGAGGTTTTGTTTGTATATTATTTGTGGTATAATTGTGTGTATAGTTTTTCTTCTTCTTTCTTTTCTTTTTCTTTCTTTTCTTCTTTCTTTTTCACGATGTTTTCTAGAAAGTCAAAATCTACTTTTAAGTTGCCCGTTGATATTCCTGGCTGGGATTCAACGCCTTATGAAGCCTTAGCCCGTGAGTGGGCTGATTCTACTGGTTTGAGTGAGAATTGGAATTCTTTTTTGGAGCTGGCGGAGCCGGCTAATGTGATTACTTGCTTACAGAAGGCGCCGGTATCTAAGGGTGATGAGCTTCCCATTTTAGGGCGCAGAGGTTGGATTGTTCTGTCTGCGTACAGGCTTCTCCATGAGAGGTTGTTGAAGTTGCAGAACTTGCATAAGGATTTGGAAGCGAACTTTGTTGAGATTCAGAATGCTCATACTTTGTTACGGTGTCAAAATAAGTTGCTTGCTGACAAACTTGAGACGTACCAAACTATTGCCGAGAGGGCGGCTGTGCGAATTGCTCGTTATAAATACAAGAATCGGCGTGGTCGGGTTTCGACGCGAAAGGTGCGTCTGGTCGTGGCGAAAGCCGGACTAGATTGGAATCCTGATGAATGGGATGGTAATATCTGGAACTCGAGTGATTCTCCTTCCTCGGGTGAGGAGTCTGCCAAGCGCGAGTCCTCTCGCTCCGGCCGTGCTTGTAAATCTGCTTCTTGCGCCTCTGATGGTGCACCCCGTGATTGCGCTCGTCCTTCGAGCGGGGTCGATGCTTCTTCCACTGATTGTTCCTCTACGTGTACTGGTCG
This sequence comes from Triturus cristatus, assembly GCF_964204655.1. NCBI lineage: Eukaryota > Metazoa > Chordata > Amphibia > Caudata > Salamandridae > Triturus > Triturus cristatus. The sequence continues at coordinate 1,140,069,626 of NC_140581.1, forward strand.
AGCTCCTTGTGATGCTCATCCCGCGGTCTCGGCGCATCCAGTTTTTCGTCGGAAGTTGCAGCAGTCTCCCGCTGCTCCGCAGGGTATTTCTTTAGACTCTTTAGAGGACTTTACTCAACAAGAAATTAGTGATATTTTGCAGCGATTTCGGCAGCGAGCTGGTGAGGTCTTGCTCACATGGATGGTGCGCCTTTATGAACTGGGCGCTGCTGGCATTATGTTAGATAATGGCGATTGTTTGAAGTTTTGTTCCTTGAGTTCGGATTCTACTGTACAGGATCATTTTCGTAACTATAATGGTGGTGGTCAAATTTCTTTACTTCAATTGGCGACTGAGGGTTGTAATCAAAAGTATCCTACTGAGTCTGATTGGCCTGTGAATGACAAACCGTGGTATACTTTGCGCGACGCTGCACAACGTCTCAAAGAGGAGGTGATGAAAACGGCAATTTTTCTGGGTACTGCTGACAGGTTGCTTGATGGTTTGTTGACATCTTCTGTGCGGAATCGCATCATTCGTTCTTCCCCTGTTGCCTATAAGCAGGTCATGATGACTTTATTGATTAATCAGACTGGTAACGTGTTATCTACGGTACTGGAATCGGTACGCCAACTCGGTGAGTTGGGTGAGTGGTTTACACCTGAACGTCAGTCCCGGCCTGACACTCATACTCCTGGTGACAATAAACTTACTAGACGTGATATCTTTTCTGGTCTTCTGGCCGATGGTGTGCGGAGGGAGGACATTGACGGTGAGACTACTGCTCGTTTGTGGGAGTTGTTTCGCAAACGTGGCTTGGATCGGAAGGAGGGTGCCCGGCGTGTTCGGACGACTGAGTGTGATCGTGGTGGTTCTGACGGTAGCGGTGATGACGACCGCCGTGGGCGCTCTGTTCGTCGTGATGATCGACGTTATGTACGTGATATGTCCCCCCGTCGTGAGAGAGACAGAGAGAGAGAGGAGGAAAGAGAAAGGGGGAGACATGATTATGTTTACAGCAGACGTAGAGATGATAGGGATCAATCCCCTGAGTTGAGGAGGAGAGAGGATCGTCATAGTTTGGCCGATCGAAACCAGCAGTGCAATGCAGAAGACACAAATCCATTTCGTGCTGGGAATGGATATGAACAGGAGGTACCGATACCTAAGAAACGTGAGAGTCTTTATCCTGATTTATCCTGGTACACAGAATGCAGTAAGCATGACTAGGAAATAGGTCAAGCTCCAGTACACAGATGGGCTCACAGAGATACTAGACCCTATGTAGATATTGATATTTATTGGAGACATCGTAATATCCAAAGGGCCCGAGCATTGGTAGATACAGGAGCGGAGGCCACTCTTATTCATGGAAAATCAAAGAAGTTTACTGGTCAGCCTTTTACAATTACCGGATTGGGTGGAAAGGAAACTCCTGCCGTTCAAACTTTACTTGAAATGAGAATAGGTAGAATCCCTAGAAAAGAATACTCTGTACTAGTGGTGCCACTCTTAGAATTCATAATTGGAATTGATATTTTGAAAGGAATGACTTTGCATTTAGATGATGGATGTTACCAATTTGGAACTACGCATTATATATCGTCCAGGCCTATACGGGTTGGTCGTTTGAGAATGCCCCCCATAAAAGTTCCTCAGGCGACAAAAGTGGTTTGTCAGAAGCAGTATCGTATTCCAGGTGGTCATGAGGAGATTAGTACCACTATTCAGGAGTTGGTGGATGCAGGTGTTATAACCCCAGTTACTTCTGCTTGGAATAATCCTGTTTGGCCTGTACGTAAGAGTGATAATTCTTGGCGTATGACTGTTGATTATCGAGAATTGAACAAACACACACCCTCTTTGACCGTTGCAGTACCGGATGTCATTACTCTAATTGAAAGAATCCAAAAACATCCAGGTACATGGTATGCGTCCATTGATATTGCTAATGCTTTCTTTTCGATTCCGATTGCTCCTGAGTGTCAGGAACAGTTCAGTTTTACGTGGAATGGGCGTCAGATGACGTTTAGAAGTCTTCCTCAGGGCTATGTGCATAGTCCTACGATATGTCACCGGCTGGTGGCAGAGCATTTGGCTGAGGTACCGGTTCATCCACAAATTCAGATGTGTCATTATATTGATGATGTTTTGATCCAAGGCGAAACACAAGAGGAAGTTCAGACCCAATTGGACAGAGTCATTGAGTGCCTGCGTGAGAAAGGTTGGGAAATCAACCCGGATAAATTACAAGGTCCATCCCAGGTTGTGAAATTTTTGGGTATTAATTGGCATGAAAGGCACCGTGAAGTGATCCCTCAGGTTAAACAGAAAATCCTTGATTTTGCAGTTCCGAGGAATAGGAAAGAAGCCCAAAGCTTCATTGGTTTGTTTGGTTTTTGGCGTCAGCATATTCCTCATTTGAGTCAAATATTGGCCCCCTTGTACCGTGTCACTCGTAAAAAGAATGCATTTGAATGGGATAAACCACAGCAAGATGCGTTCAACCTAGCAAAAGAGGCAATTCAGCATGCTTTGGATTTATGGCCCGTACGTGATGGTGAGGTGGATTTGAATGTGTCTGTACAGGGCCTTTATGCGAATTGGAGTTTGTGGCAGAAGCAAGGTAGGAGTAGAGTGCCGTTGGGTTTCTGGACCAAAAAGTTACCTGATGCTGGTGAGCGTTATACACCTTTTGAGAAACAGTTACTTGCATGTTATTGGGCTCTGGTGGATACCGAGCAGCTGACTTTGGGACATGATATAGTTTTGCGACCTGAAATTCCTATCATGCAGTGGGTTATGAGTTCGCCGAAAACTCACCGAATTGGACATGCTCAAGAGGCGAGTGTGATTAAATGGAAATGGTATATACAAGACAGGGCACGTGTGGGACAAAAAGGAGTTGCATCTTTACATGAGCAGGTGGCGCGAGCGCCATCGACTGAGACTGAGAGTGAATGTTCCGTACCTTTAGTACAGGAGTCTCCTGTCAAGTGGGGTAGACCTTTTGATGATTTGTCCGCAGAGGACAGAAACCATGTCTGGTTTACGGATGGTTCAGCAAGGTTCATAGGGACGAAACGGCACTGGAAAGCAGTGTCCTATAATCCGATCACACAAAAACTGCTGAGCACAACTGGTGAAGGTAAGAGCAGTCAATTTGCCGAACTTTATGCTGTTTATCAAGTTCTGAAACAAGAGTTACCTGGCACATGTCATATTTTCACCGATTCTTGGTCTACTGCCAATGGACTGGCAGTTTGGTTACCGACTTGGCATTCCCATAATTGGAAATTGCATTCAAAAGAATTGTGGGGAAAAGAATTATGGCAGGAGATTTGGGAGATGCTCCCACAGAGTACTGTTACAATCTTCCATGTGGATGCTCACACCCCGATAGATTCTCTTGACAAATTTTTTCATAACATTGCAGATGAGAAATCTAAAATTGCTGAGGCAGTGGTGGACAGGCAAGATTCTGATATTGCGGGATTGGCGAAATGGGCCCACCAGAAGGCAGGACATTTTGGAGAGAAAGCCACTAGCAGGTGGGCTGCTGATCGAGGAATTTATATTCCCCTAGATTTAATCAAAAATGTTATTTTACATTGCCCCATTTGTCAGCATATCAGACAGCGCAAAGTGCCCCAAATTGTTAAAGGTCATTTACATCGCAGGAAACTGCCCGCTCAAATTTGGCAGATTGATTACATCGGTCCACTTCCCATGAGTAGGAATTGTCAATATGTTTGCACTATTGTTGATACATACAGTGGCCTGTTGGTAGCCCTTCCCTGTAAGCAAGCTACCCAATTGCATACCATTAAAACATTGGAATTGATTATGATGTATTATGGTGTGCCATTCCAAATTCAATCTGATAATGCATCCCATTTTCGTGGAAGATTGGTACAGGAATTCTGTGTGGAAAACAATATTGACTGGGTATTTCATATCCCATATTATCCGCAGGCCTCGGGTCTTGTGGAGAGATTGAATGGTCTGCTGAAGGAGCAACTGCGTAAATTGACAGATGACAAGTATAAAAATTGGCGAGACTTTTTGCCCCAAGCGCTATTAATTTTGAATAATCGTCCTTTTCTAAATGCTGAATCTCCACTTATGCGTTTGTTTCCTCCGAATGTTAATGCTCAGCCAAATGAAATCAGAGAGACTGTGATGTACTGGGAAATTACTCCCGGAGCTTTGGCTCCATGTAGAGCGACCCCAGGGTCGGCAGGTTTAGACTTGCATGCCATGGATGACACCGTTATAAAAGGTAAAGATCGGGTCATCATCGCGACCGGTGTTGGTGTTCATATACCACCCGGGAATTTTGGATTAATCGCCCCTAGATCGGGGCTGGCTGTAAAAGGCATTCAGGTGCTTGGAGGGATCATTGACAGTAATTATCAGGGAGAGATTAAGGTGCTCCTGCTGAATAGCAGTGAGGCTGACTTACTGATACATCAAACTGACCGAGTGGCTCAATTACTCATAATGCCTGTCTTCAGCGGTGAGATTGTAAAAGGCACTGCCCCAACTTTGCTAACTGTACGAGGCCAGAAAGGTTTTGGCTCCACAGATAACCCTGGGGCCAGGGTTTGGGTGCAGTCGCCTAAGAATCCCCCTGAACATGCAGAGGTCATCGCCACCGGTCATGACAATACCATTTTAGTTATGAGACCAGGGAAAGATAGCTGGGAAGCGGTCCCGGCTGACAAATGTTACTTACGAGAATGAATAATGCCTGTATTTGATTCTCTTTCAGATCATTCTTTGGACTGTTGCTGCAGGATGTGTCGGCGTCGGACTATTTTCGGGTTGGTTCGACGAGAGAGGAGGGATCCCGTCAACCCGGGATGATTTACGCACCCGAGTGTCGCGCTCCTTCGCTGCGTGGGATTCGTCATCGAACTTTTGGACCTCACTGGCGAAAAGACTGACTGATGCCCCTCACTTCTGTTTGACGCCGATGAGATCTGTACACGACATCTTTGCGACCTGTCTGGTTGCTGTCCCTGCTTCGCTAGAAACTTTGACTCATATTTTCAACATTTCAAAGGCTCGCCCCAATGTTCTTCTGGGCGATTTTGCCACCCATGCGTATTGCCCCTTATGTACTGAACTACCAGACCAGATACCCCCCATACAGTCCCAAATAGTTACCTATAATATCACACAAGGGGATTTGTGTTTTTTCCTTACGTGTAATCCTAGTACAATTTCTGAATGTCTGCGTCTAAAATTGAAAGGTGCTACTTCCTTTACCCTTCATGAGCGAACTTTGTGCTTTCAAAGGACACCGAAAACATGTACTTCTGTCCAGAACAATATGACTTGCAAGAGTTTGGTAGTTACCCCCAGTCATTATCGCACGATGTTACTACCTGCTGGATGGCTTTTCTCATGTGGTAATACTTCCTGGCCATATGTCCCCGCAAATATTTCTGGAGGCCCTTGTGCCATTACGAGACTCAGTTTACTGATGTTCTCGTCACATCCGAATGCCAATTCTCGTGTGATTCGAGATACAGTGATGTTACAGGAGGATTGTGACTCGTCTTTGCATTTATATTCCAAGTCTGAATACCTTAGCCTGGCTATTTCAATTATTGGTGTTCCTGCTTTGGCGGTTTATAATGCCACATCTATTGGGAAAATGGCCTGCTGGATGGTAAAATCCATTAATCATACTTCTACAGTCCTGTCTGACATGCTGTTAGACGCCCAGGGTGAACGCAGAGCCATCTTGCAAAATCGAGCGGCCATTGATTATCTTTTGCTTAAACATGGACACGATTGTTCTGATTTTGAGGGTCTTTGTTGTTTTAACTTGTCTGATCATACACAATCCATTCGCGCTCACATTGATAAGCTACATGACTTGACAGAAGAAGTTAGAAAACACATTGACCAGGGCTGGTTTGACTGGCTCTTTAATTGGTTACCTGATTTATATCTGTTACGTCAAATATTAGGAGGTATTCTGATTACCATCGCTGTTTTGATTTCTATCTGTTGCTTTATTCAGTGTATTCCTTCACTACTTCAATTCTGTACATTTGGTACTAGACATAGATCAGTTAGCTTTGTTTCATATTATTCTTCCACAGATGTTAGTTCTGTTTAATGAATGTATAATAGACTGAAGTCAAGGGTGAAATGTACTGCTCGATTTTCCCGGCCCTATTGTGTTGACGGGTGATTTTTGTGACTTCAGTCTCTTACCATTCAAGCCTAAGGGTTAGAGTAGTGAATGGAGCCTATTTACTAGGCACTTCGACATGATCCTGTGTTCTTCCCCATAGATCAGGGCTTGCACACATATCCTAGGGGATAGATTTGTTAGTATTAGGGATAACCTGTCCTGTAGTGAGGGTATTTCATGGAGCCGTGCTGAATTCAGGCCTGGTAGGCCTCAAACGGGAGAGACTCCATCTTTCTTTCTGCTCCGGCAGCTTGAGATGTTTCTAGGTTAAGGGTGATGTTTTAGTTATGAGGTGTTATTCGCTTGGAGAGAACCGGTTCAGGCCAGCCCTTATCGAAGGATTGTATTTTTCTTCATGCCGAAGACACTACATCAGGCCGGCCGGCTGGGAACGTGTCCTTGGTACGGGGAGGTACAAGAATTTGGTGGGCGGCAGGTTATGGGCCGGAATTTTCCATGAGGAAATGCACCTCTATATTAGTGAAAGTCTGAGGCAGATACGGTGCACTTACTTCAGCCCGTAGGCCGCATCTAGCCGTTAGCAGTAAAGCTACTACTTATTCCAGGGAAGACAGACGAAAAACTTGAAGGCGGAATAGCCAGAGAGGAGAGAGTAGCCGATGAGGAAAAGGTCCCAGTGACTCGGAGAAGGGAGGAGGGAACAGATCCGTGACTGCGGAGGTGTGACTTCCAGACGAGCCGAGGCACAGACGAGAAGGGAACCTAGATGACCATTGAGTGCAGGCTACACACGACTAAGGTGATGTCGACCCCTTTCTTATTAGAGTGTACAACCTAATCTTTCACTTTTCTTTGCAGGTTATGTGTTACATAGTAATGTTATGTGATTGCGTATGTAATGAATAATAAAGTACCCAGTTTGTAGTGAATCAACATGTGCTGCGTGTTCTTGTATAAGAGGGTAGCCTATTCTTCTAGTACATGAACAGATGTTAACCCTGATCAGGTAAGTGGTAACTGAATAAGGGAGAGAGGAGCCCCTCGAACCAGAAGAACAGGTTGTGCTCAAACTGGCAGTTCTTGTGTGATCTGATAAATAGTCCCTTTTTGTATGTTATGGTAATCATAGGATGAACTTGTGCTGAGGCTGCCGTCTGGGTAGGAAGTCCTGGGTCCGTCTGGGACCGTGAGGCTGAGGCTGCCGTCCGGGTAGGAAGTCCTGGGTCCGTCTGGGACCGTGAGGCTGAGGCTGCCGTCTGGGTAGGAAGTCCTGGGTCCGTCTGGGACCGTGAGGCTGAGGCTGCCGTCTGGGTAGGAAGTCCTGGGTCCGTCTGGGACCGCGAGGCTGAGGCTGCCGTCTGGGTAGGAAGTCCTGGGTCCGTCTGGGACCGCGAGGCTGAGGCTGCCGTCTGGGTAGGAAGTCCTGGGTCCGTCTGGGACCGCGAGGCTGAGGCTGCCGTCTGGGTAGGAAGTCCTAGGTCCGTCTGGGACCGCGAGGCTGAGGCTGCCGTCTGGGTAGGAAGTCCTGGGTCCGCCTGGGATCGCGAGGCCGCCACTTGTATTGTAAGGGGTCTAGATGTGTGTATGTATATATATATATATATATATATATGTATGTATATATATATGTATATATATATATGGTAGGAATTCCCTGTCCTTAGGTGGTATATGTCTGTGGTTACTTGTTGTGAATAGGCCCTAGGGAGAGGGTAACGTTCTGGCTGGGTTAGAGAGGCTCTGATGAGCGGGTTCTATCTGAACAGAAAACCCAAGCAGAACACCAGGTCAGCAGAGCTGCTCTAGAGCCTAAGAACGAGTCAGCAGAGCTGCTATAGAGCCAGAGAACCAGGTCAGCAGAGCCGCTGTAGAGCCAGAGAATCCAGGTCAGTAGAGCTGCTTTGGAGGGAGAGAACCAGGTCAGCAGAGCTGCTCCTGAGGGAGAGAACCAGGTCAGCAGAGCTGCTCTAGAGCCAGAGAACCATGTCAGCAGAACTGCTTTAGAGCCAGAGAACCAGGTCAGCAGAGCTGTTGTAGAGCCAGAGAACCAGATCAGCAGAGCTGCTCTGTAGCCTAAGAACTAGGTCAGCAGAGCTGCTCTAGAGCCAGAGATCCTGGTCAGCAGACCTGCTGTAAAGCCAGAGAAACCAGGTCAGCAGAGCTGCTTTAGAGGGAGAGAACCAGGTCAGCAGAACTGCTTTAGAGCCAGTAAACCAGGTCAGCAGAGCTGCTCTAAAGCCAGAGAACCAGGTCAGCAGAGCTGCTTTAGAGCCATAGAACCAGGTCAGCAGAGCTGCTCTAGAGGCAGGGAACCAGGTCGGCAGGACTGCTTTAGAGCCAGAGAACCAGGTCAGCAGAACGCTTAAGAGGGAGAGAACCAGGTCAGCAGAGCTGCTTGAGAGCCAGAGAACCAGGTCAGCAGAGCTGCTCTAGATCCAGAGAACCAGGAAGCAGAGCTGCTTTAGATCCATAGAACCAGGTCAGCAGAGCTGCTTTAGAGCCAGAGAACCACGTCAGCAGAGCTGCTCTAGAGCCAGAGAACCACGTCAGCAGAGCTGCTATAGAGCCAGAGACCCAGGTCAGCAGAGCTGTTGTAGAGCCAGAGAACAAGGTCAGCAGAGCTGATTTAGAGGGAGAGAACCAGGTCAGCAGAGCTGCTTTAGAGCCAGAGAACCAGATCAGCAGAGCTGCTCTAGAGCCAGAGAACCAGGTCAGCAGAGTTGCTATAGAGCCAGAGACCCAGGTCAGCAGAGCTGTTGTAGAGCCAGAGAACCAGGTCAGCAGAGCTGCTCTAGAGCCTAAGAACTAGGTCAGCAGAGCTGCGCTAGAGCCAGAGAACCAGGTCAGCAGAGCTGCTGTAGAGCCAGAGAAATCAGGTCAGCAGATCTGCTCTAGAGCCAGAGAGCCAGGTCAGCAGAGCTGCTGTCGAGCCAGAGAAACCAGGTCAGTAGAGCTGCTTTAGAGCAAGAGAACCAGGTCAGCAGAGCTGCTTTAGAGGGAGAGAACCAGGTCAGCAGGTCTGCTTTAGAGCCAAGGGACCAGGTCAGCAGAGCTGCTCTAGAGCCAGAGATCCTGGTCAGCAGACCTGCTGTAAAGCCAGAGAAACCAGGTCAGCAGAGCTGCTTTAGAGGGAGAGAACCAGGTCAGCAGAACTGCTTTAGAGCCAGTAAACCAGGTCAGCAGAGCTGCTCTAAAGCCAGAGAACCAGGTCAGCAGAGCTGCTGTCGAGCCAGAGAAACCAGGTCAGTAGAGCTGCTTTAGAGCGAGAGAACCAGGTCAGCAGAGCTGCTTTAGAGGGAGAGAACCAGGTCAGCAGGTCTGCTTTAGAGCCAAGGGACCAGGTCAGCAGAGCTGCTCTAGAGCCAGAGAACCAGGTCAGCAGAACTGCTTTAGAGCCAGAGAACCGGGTCAGCAGAGCTGCTTTAGAGCCAGAGAACCAGGTCAGCAGAGCTGTTGTAGAGCCAGAGAACCAGGTCAGCAGAGCTGCTCTAGAGCCTAAGAAGTAGGTCAGCAGAGCTGCACTAGAGCCAGAGAACCAGGTCAGCAGAGCTGCTGTAGAGCCAGAGAAACCAGGTCAGCAGAGCTGCTTTGGAGGGAGAGAACCAGGTCAGCAGAACTGCTTTAGAGCCAGAGAACTAGGCCAGCAGAGCTGCTTTAGAGCCAGAGAACCAGATCAGCAGAGTTGCTTTAGAGCCAGAGAACCAGGTCAGCAGAGCTGCTCTAGAGCCAGAGAACCAAGTCAGCAGAGCTGCTTTAGAGCCAGAGAAACCAGGTCAGCAGAGCTGCTCTAGAGCCAGAGATCCTGGTCAGCAGACCTGCTGTAAAGCCAGAGAAACCAGGTCAGCAGAGCTGCTTTAGAGGGAGAGAACCAGGTCAGCAGAACTGCTTTAGAGCCAGTAAACCAGGTCAGCAGAGCTGCTCTAAAGCCAGAGAACCAGGTCAGCAGAGCTGCTTTAGAGCCATAGAACCAGGTCAGCAGAGCTGCTTTAGAGGCAGAGAACCAGGTCGGCAGGACTGCTTTAGAGCCAGAGAACCAGGTCAGCAGAACGCTTAAGAGGGAGAGAACCAGGTCAGCAGAGCTGCTTGAGAGCCAGAGAACCAGGTCAGCAGAGCTGCTCTAGATCCAGAGAACCAGGAAGCAGAGCTGCTTTAGATCCATAGAACCAGGTCAGCAGAGCTGCTTTAGAGCCAGAGAACCACGTGAGCAGAGCTGCTCTAGAGCCAGAGAACCACGTCAGCAGAGCTGCTATAGAGCCAGAGACCCAGGTCAGCAGAGCTGTTGTAGAGCCAGAGAACAAGGTCAGCAGAGCTGATTTAGAGGGAGAGAACCAGGTCAGCAGAGCTGCTTTAGAGCCAGAGAACCAGATCAGCAGAGCTGCTCTAGAGCCAGAGAACCAGGTCAGCAGAGTTGCTATAGAGCCAGAGACCCAGGTCAGCAGAGCTGTTGTAGAGCCAGAGAACCAGGTCAGCAGAGCTGCTCTAGAGCCTAAGAACTAGGTCAGCAGAGCTGCGCTAGAGCCAGAGAACCAGGTCAGCAGAGCTGCTGTAGAGCCAGAGAAATCAGGTCAGCAGATCTGCTCTAGAGCCAGAGAACCAGGTCAGCAGAGCTGCTGTCGAGCCAGAGAAACCAGGTCAGTAGAGCTGCTTTAGAGCGAGAGAACCAGGTCAGCAGAGCTGCTTTAGAGGGAGAGAACCAGGTCAGCAGGTCTGCTTTAGAGCCAAGGGACCAGGTCAGCAGAGCTGCTCTAGAGCCAGAGAACCAGGTCAGCAGAACTGCTTTAGAGCCAGAGAACCGGGTCAGCAGAGCTGCTTTAGAGCCAGAGAACCAGGTCAGCAGAGCTGTTGTAGAGCCAGAGAACCAGGTCAGCAGAGCTGCTCTAGAGCCTAAGAAGTAGGTCAGCAGAGCTGCACTAGAGCCAGAGAACCAGGTCAGCAGAGCTGCTGTAGAGCCAGAGAAACCAGGTCAGCAGAGCTGCTTTGGAGGGAGAGAACCAGGTCAGCAGAACTGCTTTAGAGCCAGAGAACTAGGCCAGCAGAGCTGCTTTAGAGCCAGAGAACCAGATCAGCAGAGTTGCTTTAGAGCCAGAGAACCAGGTCAGCAGAGCTGCTCTAGAGCCAGAGAACCAAGTCAGCAGAGCTGCTTTAGAGCCAGAGAAACCAGGTCAGCAGAGCTGCTTTAGAGGGAGAGAACCAGGTCAGCAGAACTGCTTTAGAGCCAGTAAACCAGGTCAGCAGAGCTGCTCTAAAGCCAGAGAACCAGGTCAGCAGAGCTGCTTTAGAGCCATAGAACCAGGTCAGCAGAGCTGCTCTAGAGGCAGAGAACCAGGTCGGCAGGACTGCTTTAGAGCCAGAGAACCAGGTCAGCAGAGCTCTTAAGAGGGAGAGAACCAGGTCAGCAGAGCTGCTTTAGAGCCAGAGAACCAGGTCAGCAGAGCTGCTCTAGAGCCAGAGAACCAGGAAGCAGAGCTGCTTTAGATCCATAGAACCAGGTCAGCAGAGCTGCTTTAGAGCCAGAGAACCACGTCAGCAGGAGCTGCTCTAGAGGCAGAGAACCACGTCAGCAGTGCTGCTCTAGAGCCAGAGAACCAGGTCAGCAGAGCTGCTCTAGAGGCAGAGAACCAGGTCAGCAGAGCTGCTCTAGAGCCAGAGAATCAGGTCAGCAGAGCTGATTTAGAGGGAGAGAACCAGGTCAGCAGAGCTGCTTTAGAGCCAGAGAACCAGGTTAGCAGAGCTGCTCTAGAGCCAGAGAACCAGGTCAGCAGAGCTGCTATAGATCCAGAGACCCAGGTCAGTAGAGCTGTTGTAGTGCCAGAGAACCAGGTCAGCAGAGCTGCTCTAGAGCCTAAGAACTAGGTCAGCAGAGCTGCACTAGAGCCAGAGAACCAGGTCAGCAGAGCTGCTGTAGAGCCAGAGAAACCAGGTCAGCAGATCTGCTCTAGAGCCAGAGAGCCAGGTCAGCAGAGCTGCTGTAGAGCCAGAGAAACCAGGTCAGTAGAGCTGCTTTAGAGCGAGAGAACCAGGTCAGCAGAGCTACTTTAGAGGGAGAGAACCAGGTCAGCATGTCTGCTTTAGAGCCAAGGGACCAGGTCAGCAGAGCTGCTCTAGAGCCAGAGGACCAGGTCAGCAGAACTGCTTTAGAGCCATAGAACCGGGTCAGCAGAGCTGCTTTAGAGCCAGAGAACCAGGTCAGCAGAGCTGTTGTAGAGCCAGAGAACCAGGTCAGCAGAGCTGCTCTAGAGCCTAAGAACTAGGTCAGCAGAGCTGCACTAGAGCCAGAGAACCAGGTCGGCAGAGCTGCTGTAGAGCCAGAGAAACCAGGTCAGCAGAGCCGCTTTAGAGGGAGAGAACCAGGTCAGCAGAGCTGCTTTAGAGCCAGAGAACCAGGTTAGCAGAGCTGCTCTAGAGCCAGAGAACCAGGTCAGCAGAGTTGCTTTAGAGCCAGAGAACCAGGTCAGCAGAGCTGCTCTAGAGCTAGAGAACCAAGCCAGCAGAGCTGCTTTAGAGCCATAGAACCAGGTCAGCAGAGCTGATTTAGAGCCAGAGAACCAGGTCAGCAGAGCCGCTGTAGAGCCAGAGAAACCAGGTCAGTAGAGCTGCTTTGGAGGGAGAGTACCAGGTCAGCAGAGCTGCTCCGGAGGGAGAGAACCAGGTTAGCAGAGCCGCTCTAGAGCCAGAGAACCATGTCAGCAGAACTGCTTTAGAGCCATAGAACCGGGTCAGCAGAGCTGCTTTAGAGCCATAGAACCAGGTCAGCAGAGCTGATTTAGAGCCAGAGAACCAGGTCAGCAGAGCCGCTGTAGCGCCAGAGAAACCAGGTCAGTAGAGCTGCTTTGGAGGGAGAGTACCAGGTCAGCAGAGCTGCTCCGGAGGGAGAGAACCAGGTTAGCAGAGCCGCTCTAGAGCCAGAGAACCATGTCAGCAGAACTGCTTTAGAGCCATAGAACCGGGTCAGCAGAGCTGTTGTAGAGCCAGAGAACCAGGTCAGCAGAGCTGCTCTAGAGCCTAAGAACTAGGTCAGCAGAGCTGCACTAGAGCCAGAGAACCAGGTCAGCAGAGCTGCTGTAGAGCCAGAGAAACCAGGTCAGCAGAGCCGCTTTAGAGGGAGAGAACCAGGTCAGCAGAGCTGCTTTAGAGCCAGAGAACCAGGTTAGCAGAGCTGCTCTAGAGCCAGAGAACCAGGTCAGCAGAGCTGCTATAGATCCAGAGATCCAGGTCAGTAGAGCTGTTGTAGTGCCAGAGAACCAGGTCAGCAGAGCTGCTCTAGAGCCTAAGAACTAGGTCAGCAGAGCTGCACTAGAGCCAGAGAACCAGGTCAGCAGAGCTGCTGTAGAGCCAGAAAAACCAGGTCAGCAGATCTGCTCTAGAGCCAGAGAGCCAGGTCAGCAGAGCTGCTGTAGAGCCAGAGAAACCAGGTCAGTAGAGCTGCTTTAGAGCGAGAGAACCAGGTCAGCAGAGCTACTTTAGAGGGAGAGAACCAGGTCAGCATGTCTGCTTTAGAGCCAAGGGACCAGGTCAGCAGAGCTGCTCTAGAGCCAGAGAACCAGGTCAGCAGAGCTGCTCTAGAGCCTAAGAACTAGGTCAGCAGAGCTGCACTAGAGCCAGAGAACCAGGTCAGCAGAGCTGCTTTAGAGCCAGAGAACCACGTCAGCAGAGCTGCTCTAGAGGCAGAGAACCACGTCAGCAGTGCTGCTCTAGAGCCAGAGAACCAGGTCAGCAGAGCTGCTCTAGAGGCAGAGAACCAGGTCAGCAGAGCTGCTCTAGAGCCAGAGAATCAGGTCAGCAGAGCTGATTTAGAGGGAGAGAACCAGGTCAGCAGAGCTGCTTTAGAGCCAGAGAACCAGGTTAGCAGAGCTGCTCTAGAGCCAGAGAACCAGGTCAGCAGAGCTGCTATAGATCCAGAGACCCAGGTCAGTAGAGCTCTTGTAGTGCCAGAGAACCAGGTCAGCAGAGCTGCTATAGAGCCTAAGAACTAGGTCAGCAGAGCTGCACTAGAGCCAGAGAACCAGGTCAGCAGAGCTGCTGTAGAGCCAGAGAAACCAGGTCAGCAGATCTGCTGTAGAGCCAGAGAAACCAGGTCAGTAGAGCTGCTTTAGAGCGAGAGAACCAGGTCAGCAGAGCTGCTTTAGAGGGAGAGAACCAGGTCAGCATGTCTGCTTTAGAGCCAAGGGACCAGGTCAGCAGAGCTGCTCTAGAGCCAGAGGACCAGGTCAGCAGAACTGCTTTAGAGCCATAGAACCGGGTCAGCAGAGCTGCTTTAGAGCCAGAGAACCAGGTCAGCAGAGCTGTTGTAGAGCCAGAGAACCAGGTCAGCAGAGCTGCTCTAGAGCCTAAGAACTAGGTCAGCAGAGCTGCACTAGAGCCAGAGAACCAGGTCAGCAGAGCTGCTGTAGAGCCAGAGAAACCAGGTCAGCAGAGCCGCTTTAGAGGGAGAGAACCAGGTCAGCAGAGCTGCTTTAGAGCCAGAGAACTAGGCCAGCAGAGCTGCTTTAGAGCCAGAGAACCAGGTCAGCAGAGTTGCTTTAGAGCCAGAGAACCAGGTCAGCAGAGCTGCTCTAGAGCTAGAGAACCAAGCCAGCAGAGCTGCTTTAGAGCCATAGAACCAGGTCAGCAGAGCTGATTTAGAGCCAGAGAACCAGGTCAGCAGAGCTGCTCTAGAGCCTAAAAATCAGTTCAGCAGAGCTGCTCTAGAGCCAGAGAACCAGGTCAGCAGAGCCGCTGTAGAGCCAGAGAAACCATGTCAGTAGAGCTGCTTTGGAGGGAGAGTACCAGGTCAGCAGAGCTGCTCCGGAGGGAGAGAACCAGGTTAGCAGAGCCGCTCTAGAGCCAGAGAACCATGTCAGCAGAACTGCTTTAGAGCCATAGAACCGGGTCAGCAGAGCTGCTTTAGAGCCAGAAAACCAGGTCAGCAGAGCTGTTGTAGAGCCAGAGAACAAGATCAGCAGAGCTGCTCTGTAGCCTAAGAACTAGGTCAGCAGAGCTGCTCTATAGCCAGAGAACCAGGTCAGCAGACCTGCTGTAGAACCAGAGAAACCAGGTCAGCAGAGCTGCTTAAGAGGGAGAGAACAAGGTCAGCAGAGCTGCTTTAGAGCCAGAGAACCAGGTCAGCAGAGCTGCTCTAGCTGACACTGACTGACTGACACTGACTGACTAACTGACTGACACTGACTGACTGACTGACACTGACTGAAACTGGCACTGATTGACTGACACTGACTGACACTGACTGACTGAAACTGACACTGACTGACTGACACTGACTGACTGGCTGACACTGACTGACACTGACTTACACTGACTGACTACTCTCTACTACTCTACTACTCACTCTCTACTACTCTCTCTCTACTACTCACTCTCTACTACTCACTCTCTACTATTCTGTACTACTCACTCTCTACTACTCACTCTCCACTACTCTCTACTACTCACTTGCTACTACTCTTTACTACTCACTCTCTACTACTCACTCTCTACTACTCTCTACTACTCTCTACTATTACTCTCTACTACTCACTCTCTACTACTCACTCTCTAATACTCTCTACTACTCGCTCACTACTCTCTACTACTCTCTACCACTCACTCTCTACTACTCTACTACTCACTCTCTACTACTCTCTACTACTCACTCTCTACTACTCACTTTCTACTACTCACTCTCTACTACTCGCTCTCTACTACTCTCTTCTACTCTCTCTCTACTACTCACTCTCTACTACTCTCTACTGCTCACTCTCTACTACTCACTCTCTACTACTCTACTACTCTCTCTACTACTCACTCTCTACTACTCACTACTACTTACTCTACTACTCTCTATTACTCTTTACCACTCACTCTCTAGTACTCTACTACTCACTCTCTACTACTCACTATACTACTCTCTACTACTCATTCTCTACTACTCTCTCTCTACTACTCACTCTCTACTACTCTCTACTACTCACTCTCTACTACTCACTCTCTACTACTCGCTCTCTACTAATCTCTACTTCTCACTCTCCACTACTCACTCTCTACTACTCACTCTCAATTACTCTCTAGTACTCACTCTATTACTCACTCTCTACTACTCTCTACGACTCTCTCTACTTCTCACTCTCTACTACTCTCTCTACTACTCACTCTCTACTACTCTCTACTACTCACTATCTACTATGCACTCCCTACTACTTGCTCTCTACTGCTCGCTCTCTACTACTCTCTACTACTCACTCTACTACTCTCTAATACTCACTCTACTACTCACTCTCTGCTACTCTCTACTACTCACTCTCTACTACTCCACTACTCTCTACTACTCACTCTCTACTACTCACTCTCTACTACTCGACTACTCTCTACTACTCTCTCTCTACTACTCACTCTCTACTACTCACTCTCTACTATTCTGTACTACTCACTCTCTACTAATCACTCTCTACTACTCTCTACTACTCACTCGCTACTACTCTTTACTACTCACTCTCTACTACTCACTCTCTACTACTCTCTACTGTTACTCTCTACTACTCACTCTCTACTACACACTCTCTAATACTCTCTACTACTCGCTCACTACTCTCTACTACTCTCTACCACTCACTCTCTACTACTCTACTACTCACTCTCTACTACTCTCTACTACTCACTCTCTACTACTAACTTTCTACTACTCACTCTACTACTCTCTACTACTCACGCTCTACTACTCACTCTCTACTACTCACTCTCTACTACTCACTCTCTACTACTCTCTACTACTCTCTCTCTACTACTCACTCTCTACTACTCACTCTACTACTCTCTACTACTCACTCTCTTCTACTCACTCTTTACTACTCTCTACTGCTCACTCTCTACTACTCACTCTCTACTATTCTACTACTCTCTACTACTCTCTCTACTACTCACTCTCTACTATTCACTACTACTCACTCTACTACTCTCTATTACTCTTTACCACTCACTCTCTAGTACTCTACTACTCACTCTCTTCTACTCACTATACTACTCTCTACTACTCACTCTCTACTACTCTCTCCCTACTACTCACTCTCTACTACTCACTCTCTACTACTCGCTCTCTACTAATCTCTACTTCTCACTCTCCACTACTCACTCTCTACTACTCACTCTCTACTACTCTCTACTACTCTCTCTACTTCTCACTCTCTACTACTCTCTCTACTACTCACTCTCTACTACTCTCTACTACCCACTATCTACTATCTACTATTCACTCTCTACTACTTGCTCTCTACTGCTCGCTCTCTACTACTCTCTACTACTCACTCTACTACTCTCTAATACTCACTCTACTACTCACTCTCTGCTACTCGCTACTACTCACTCTCTACTACTCCACTACTCTCTACTACTCACTCTCTACTACTCACTCTCTACTACTCTACTACTCTCTCTCTACTACTCACTCTCTACTGCTCACTCTCTACTACTCTCTACTACTCACTCTCTACTACTCTCTACTATTCACTCTCTACTACTCTCTCTTTACTACTCTCTACTACTCACTCTCTACTACTCTCTCTACTAATCTCTACTGCTCCCTCTCTACTACTCACTCTACTTCTCACTCTACTACTCACTCTCTAATACTCCCTCTTTACTACTCTCTACTACTCACTCTCTACTACTCTCTCTCTACCACTCTCTACTACTCACTCTACTACTCACTCGCTACTACTCTCTACTACTCTCTCTCTGCTACTCACTCTCTACTACTCACTCTCTACTACTCTCTACTATTCACTCTCTACTACTCACTCTCTACTACTCACTCTCTACTACTCTCTACTACTCTCTACTACTCACTCTACTACTCACTCTCTACTACTCTCTAGTACTCACTCTCTACTCCTCACTCTACTACTCTCTACAACTCACTCTCTGCTACTCTCTACTACTCTCTACTACTCACTCTCTACTCTCTATTACTCACTCTCCACTCTCTACCTCTCTACCTCACTCTACCTCTCTCTACCTCTCTACCTCTACCTCTCTACCTCTACCTCTCTACTACTACACCTCTACCTCTACACCTCTACCTCTCTGTACACGCACACATATGCGCATATATATATGCATATATATGCATATGCATTTATATATGTATGTGTGTGTATATATATATATATATATAAACATATATAATCTGCATATCTATAGAAATACAAATATAAATGCATTCATACATATACATATACATATATGCATACATATGCATGTTATGTACATGAAAGTTTGAAAAACACTAATACAAGCAAAGCTAAAAAGCCACCTAATTACAAACAGAATTGCTTTAACTTAAACGAGGGCGAGACCTATTGCATCTTCAATGCTTGTTTACTTGGTTCCATCAAGAAGGCATTCAGATGTATCACACATTTGCCATAAATTATGAATGGTAGCACTCTAGTTGCTCATTAGATCACTGTAGTAAAGCTACTTCTCACCAGGGAAGTCTGCTGCTGGTATTCAAAGTGCATGTTTCAGTCTGCATGTCAGAATTTTTTAATGAAATAGAAGAGGATTTGAGAAGTCAAAAGGTGCCCTAATTTTTCTTTCTGCAGCATTAATCATAATTTCTATCGCAAAATGAACCCCCTCATTGTGTTCCTTTGCAAATTAAATGTTTAAGTGTTACCACTTTATTACAAATCAAGATGGCTTCAGGTGTGCTATACTTTTCTCATAAGTATGACTGTTAGTGCTCTAGTTGTTATTTAGAACACTCTGGGACATTTTGTCATTGGGCTATACTTGGGCTACAACTGGGTGATATTTGTGCTACATTTGGGCTCTTTTGTCTCTGGTGGCCATCTTGGGAGACTTATTTGTTATGAAGTTTCCTAATTTCCTCATTTACTACAGTCTCCTCAGTAGAAAATACTTTCAGTTTTTTACTTTGATTCCATCAAGAAGGCATTCAGATGTGTCACACATTTGCCATAAATTCGGAATGTTAGATCACTGTTGTAAAGCTACTGCACACCATGGAAGTCTGCTGCTGGTATTCAAAGTGCATGTTTCAGTCTGCATGTCAGAATTTTTTAATGAAATAGAAGAGGATTTGAGAAGTCAATCTAAATGTGCCCTAATTTATCATTTTTCAGCACTAATCATAATTTCTGTGGCAAAATGAACCCCCTCATTGTGTTCCTTTTAAATTAAACTACTGACCCTCTACTACTCACTCGCTACTACTCTCTACTACACACTCTCTACTACTCACTGTCTACTACTCTCTACTACTCTCTACTACTACTCTCTACTACTCACTCTCTACTACTCTCTACTACTCACTCTACTACTCACTCTACTACTCTCTGCTAATCTCTACCACTCACTCTCTACTACTCTACTACTCACTCTCTACTATTGACTCTCTACTACTCACTCTCTACTACTCACTCTCTACTACTCTCTACTACTCACTCTCCACTACTCACTCTCTACTACTCGCTCTCTACTACTCTCTACTACTCACTCTCTACTACTCACTCTCTACTACTCTACTACTCTCTACTACTCTCTCTACTACTCACTCTCTACTACTTTCTACTACTCACTCTACTACTCTCTACCACTCACTCTCTACTACTCTTCTACTCACTCTCTGCTACTCTCTCTCTACTACTCACTCTCTACTACTTAACCTACTACTCTCTACTACTCACTCTCTACTACTCTGTCTCTACTACTCAGTCTCTACCACTCACTCTCTACAACTCACTCTCCACTACTCAGTTTCTTCTACTCTACTACTCTCTACTCTCTCTACTACTCACTCTCTACTGCTCTCTCTACTACTCACTATCTACTACTCTCTACTACTCACTCTCTACTACTCTCTACTGCTCAGTCTCCACTACTCCACTACCCTCTACTACTCACTCTCTACTACTCACTCTCTACTACTGTACTACTCCCTACTACTACTCACTCTCTTCTACTCAGGTCAGCAGAACTGCTTTAGAGCCAGTAAACCAGGTCAGCAGAGCTGCTCTAAAGCCAGAGAACCAGGACAGCAGAGCTGCTTTAGAGCAATAGAACCAGGTCAGCAGAGCTGCTCTAGAGGCAGAGAACCAGGTCGGCAGGACTGCTTTAGAGCCAGAGAACCAGGTCAGCAGAGCTCTTAAGAGGGAGAGAACCAGGTCAGCAGAGCTGCTTTAGAGCCAGAGAACCAGGTCAGCAGAGCTGCTCTAGAGCCAGAGAACCAGGAAGCAGAGCTGCTTTAGATCCATAGAACCAGGTCAGCAGAGCTGCTTTAGAGCCAGAGAACCACGTCAGCAGAGCTGCTCTAGAGGCAGAGAACCACGTCAGCAGTGCTGCTCTAGAGCCAGAGAACCAGGTCAGCAGAGCTGCTCTAGAGGCAGAGAACCAGGTCAGCAGAGCTGCTCTAGAGCCACAGAACCAGGTCAGCAGAGCTGCTATAGATTCAGAGACCCAGGTCAGTAGAGCTGTTGTAGTGCCAGAGAACCAGGTCAGCAGAGCTGCTCTAGAGCCTAAGAACTAGGTCAGCAGAGCTGCACTAGAGCCAGAGAACCAGGTCAGCAGAGCTGCTGTAGAGCCAGAGAAACCAGGTCAGCAGATCTGCTCTAGAGCCAGAGAGCCAGGTCAGCAGAGCTGCTGTAGAGCCAGAGAAACCAGGTCAGTAGAGCTGCTTTAGAGCGAGAGAACCAGGTCAGCAGAGCTGCTTTAGAGGGAGAGAACCAGATCAGCATGTCTGCTTTAGAGCCAAGGGACCAGGTCAGCAGAGCTGCTCTAGAGCCAGAGGACCAGGTCAGCAGAACTGCTTTAGAGCCATAGAACCGGGTCAGCAGAGCTGCTTTAGAGCCAGAGAACCAGGTCAGCAGAGCTGTTGTAGAGCCAGAGAACCAGGGCAGCAGAGCTGCTCTAGAGCCTAAGAACTAGGTCAGCAGAGCTGCACTAGAGCCAGAGAACCAGGTCAGCAGAGCTGCTGTAGAGCCAGAGAAACCAGGTCAGCAGAGCCGCTTTAGAGGGAGAGAACCAGGTCAGCAGAGCTGCTTTAGAGCCAGAGAACTAGGCCAGCAGAGCTACTTTAGAGCCAGAGAACCAGGTCAGCAGAGTTGCTTTAGAGCCAGAGAACCAGGTCAGCAGAGCTGCTCTAGAGCTAGAGAACCAAGCCAGCAGAGCTGCTTTAGAGCCATAGAACCAGGTCAGCAGAGCTGATTTAGAGCCAGAGAACCAGGTCAGCAGAGCCGCTGTAGAGCCAGAGAAACCAGGTCAGTAGAGCTGCTTTGGAGGGAGAGTACCAGGTCAGCAGAGCTGCTCCGGAGGGAGAGAACCAGGTTAGCAGAGCCGCTCTAGAGCCAGAGAACCATGTCAGCAGAACTGCTTTAGATCCATAGAACCGGGTCAGCAAAGCTGCTTTAGAGCCAGAGAACCAGGTCAGCAGAGCTGTTGCAGAGCCAGAGAACAAGATCAGCAGAGCTTCTCTGTAGCCTAAGAACTAGGTCAGCAGAGCTGCTCTATCGCCAGAGAACCAGGTCAGCAGACCTGCTGTAGAACCAGAGAAACCAGGTCAGCAGAGCTGCTTAAGAGGGAGAGAACAAGGTCAGCAGAGCTGCTTTAGAGCCAGAGAACCAGGTCAGCAGAGCTGCTCTAGCTGACACTGACTGACTGACACTGACTGACTAACTGACTGACACTGACTGACTGACTGACACTGACTGAAACTGGCACTGATTGACTGACACTGACTGACACTGACTGACTGAAACTGACACTGACTGACTGACACTGACTGACTGGCTGACACTGACTGACACTGACTTACACTGACTGACTACTCTCTACTACTCTACTACTCACTCTCTACTACTCTCTCTCTACTACTCACTCTCTACTACTCACTCTCTACTATTCTGTACTACTCACTCTCTACTACTCACTCTCTACTACTCACTTGCTACTACTCTTTACTACTCACTCTCTACTACTCATTCTCTACTACTCTCTACTACTCTCTACTATTACTCTCTACTACTCAATCTCTACTACTCACTCTCTAATACTCTCTACTACTCGCTCACTACTCTCTACTACTCTCTACCACTCACTCTCTACTACTCTACTACTCACTCTCTACTACTCCCTACTACTCACTCTCTACTACTCACTTTCTACTACTCACTCTCTACTACTCGCTCTCTACTACTCTCTACTACTCTCTCTCTACTGCTCACTCTCTACTACTCTCTACTGCTCACTCTCTACTACTCACTCTCTACTACTCTACTACTCTCTCTACTACTCACTCTCTACTACTCACTACTACTCACTCTACTACTCTCTATTACTCTTTACCACTCACTCTCTAGTACTCTACTACTCACTCTCTACTACTCACTATACTACTCTCTACTACTCATTCTCTACTACTCTCTCTCTACTACTCACTCTCTACTACTCTCTACTACTCACTCTCTACTACTCACTCTCTACTACTCGCTCTCTACTAATCTCTACTTCTCACTCTCCACTACTCACTCTCTACTACTCACTCTCAATTACTCTCTAGTACTCACTCTATTACTCACTCTCTACTACTCTCTACGACTCTCTCTACTTCTCACTCTCTACTACTCTCTCTACTACTCACTCTCTACTACTCTCTACTACTCACTATCTACTATGCACTCCCTACTACTTGCTCTCTACTGCTCGCTCTCTACTACTCTCTACTACTCACTCTACTACTCTCTAATACTCACTCTACTACTCACTCTCTGCTACTCTCTACTACTCACTCTCTACTACTCCACTACTCTCTACTACTCACTCTCTACTACTCACTCTCTACTACTCGACTACTCTCTACTACTCTCTCTCTACTACTCTCTCTCTACTACTCACTCTCTACTATTCTGTACTACTCACTCTCTACTAATCACTCTCTACTACTCTCTACTACTCACTCGCTACTACTCACTCTCTACTACTCTCTACTGTTACTCTCTACTACTCACTCTCTACTACTCACTCTCTAATACTCTCTACTACTCGCTCACTACTCTCTACTACTCTCTACCACTCACTCTCTACTACTCTACTACTCACTCTCTACTACTCTCTACTACTCACTCTCTACTACTCACTTTCTACTACTCACTCTACTACTCTCTACTACTACTCACTCTCTACTACTCTCTACTACTCTCTACTACTCACTCTACTACTCACTCTCTACTACTCTCTAGTACTCACTCTCTACTCCTCACTCTACTACTCTCTACAACTCACTCTCTGCTACTCTCTACTACTCTCTACTACTCACTCTCTACTCTCTATTACTCACTCTCCACTCTCTACCTCTCTACCTCACTCTACCTCTCTATACCTCTCTACCTCTACCTCTCTACCTCTACCTCTCTACTACTACACCTCTACCTCTACACCTCTACCTCTCTGTACACGCACACATATGCGCATATATATATGCATATATATGCATATGCATTTATATATGTATGTGTGTGTATATATATATATATATATATAAACATATATAATCTGCATATCTATAGAAATACAAATATAAATGCATTCATACATATACATATACATATATGCATACATATGCATGTTATGTACATGAAAGTTTGAAAAACACTAATACAAGCAAAGCTAAAAAGCCACCTAATTACAAACAGAATTGCTTTAACTTAAACGAGGGCGAGACCTATTGCATCTTCAATGCTTGTTTACTTGGTTCCATCAAGAAGGCATTCAGATGTATCACACATTTGCCATAAATTATGAATGGTAGCACTCTAGTTGCTCATTAGATCACTGTAGTAAAGCTACTTCTCACCAGGGAAGTCTGCTGCTGGTATTCAAAGTGCATGTTTCAGTCTGCATGTCAGAATTTTTTAATGAAATAGAAGAGGATTTGAGAAGTCAAAAGGTGCCCTAATTTTTCTTTCTGCAGCATTAATCATAATTTCTATCGCAAAATGAACCCCCTCATTGTGTTCCTTTGCAAATTAAATGTTTAAGTGTTACCACTTTATTACAAATCAAGATGGCTTCAGGTGTGCTATACTTTCTCATAAGTATGACTGTTAGTGCTCTAGTTGTTATTTAGAACACTCTGGGACATTTTGTCATTGGGCTATACTTGGGCTACAACTGGGTGATATTTGTGCTACATTTGGGCTCTTTTGTCTCTGGTGGCCATCTTGGGAGACTTATTTGTTATGAAGTTTCCTAATTTCCTCATTTACTACAGTCTCCTCAGTAGAAAATACTTTCAGTTTTTTACTTTGATTCCATCAAGAAGGCATTCAGATGTGTCACACATTTGCCATAAATTCGGAATGTTAGATCACTGTTGTAAAGCTACTGCACACCATGGAAGTCTGCTGCTGGTATTCAAAGTGCATGTTTCAGTCTGCATGTCAGAATTTTTTAATGAAATAGAAGAGGATTTGAGAAGTCAATCTAAATGTGCCCTAATTTATCTTTTTTCAGCACTAATCATAATTTCTGTGGCAAAATGAACCCCCTCATTGTGTTCCTTTTAAATTAAACTACTGACCCTCTACTACTCACTCGCTACTACTCTCTACTACACACTCTCTACTACTCACTGTCTACTACTCTCTACTACTCTCTACTACTACTCTCTACTACTCACTCTCTACTACTCTCTACTACTCACTCTACTACTCACTCTACTACTCTCTGCTAATCTCTACCACTCACTCTCTACTACTCTACTACTCACTCTCTACTATTGACTCTCTACTACTCACTCTCTACTACTCACTCTCTACTACTCTCTACTACTCACTCTCCACTACTCACTCTCTACTACTCGCTCTCTACTACTCTCTACTACTCACTCTCTACTACTCACTCTCTACTACTCTACTACTCTCTACTACTCTCTCTACTACTCACTCTCTACTACTTTCTACTACTCACTCTACTACTCTCTACCACTCACTCTCTACTACTCTTCTACTCACTCTCTGCTACTCTCTCTCTACTACTCACTCTCTACTACTTAACCTACTACTCTCTACTACTCACTCTCTACTACTCTGTCTCTACTACTCAGTCTCTACCACTCACTCTCTACAACTCACTCTCCACTACTCAGTTTCTTCTACTCTACTACTCTCTACTCTCTCTACTACTCACTCTCTACTGCTCTCTCTACTACTCACTATCTACTACTCTCTACTACTCACTCTCTACTACTCTCTACTGCTCAGTCTCCACTACTCCACTACCCTCTACTACTCACTCTCTACTACTCACTCTCTACTACTGTACAACTCCCTACTACTACTCACTCTCTTCTACTCAGGTCAGCAGAACTGCTTTAGAGCCAGTAAACCAGGTCAGCAGAGCTGCTCTAAAGCCAGAGAACCAGGACAGCAGAGCTGCTTTAGAGCAATAGAACCAGGTCAGCAGAGCTGCTCTAGAGGCAGAGAACCAGGTCGGCAGGACTGCTTTAGAGCCAGAGAACCAGGTCAGCAGAGCTCTTAAGAGGGAGAGAACCAGGTCAGCAGAGCTGCTTTAGAGCCAGAGAACCAGGTCAGCAGAGCTGCTCTAGAGCCAGAGAACCAGGAAGCAGAGCTGCTTTAGATCCATAGAACCAGGTCAGCAGAGCTGCTTTAGAGCCAGAGAACCACGTCAGCAGAGCTGCTCTAGAGGCAGAGAACCACGTCAGCAGTGCTGCTCTAGAGCCAGAGAACCAGGTCAGCAGAGCTGCTCTAGAGGCAGAGAACCAGGTCAGCAGAGCTGCTCTAGAGCCACAGAACCAGGTCAGCAGAGCTGCTATAGATTCAGAGACCCAGGTCAGTAGAGCTGTTGTAGTGCCAGAGAACCAGGTCAGCAGAGCTGCTCTAGAGCCTAAGAACTAGGTCAGCAGAGCTGCACTAGAGCCAGAGAACCAGGTCAGCAGAGCTGCTGTAGAGCCAGAGAAACCAGGTCAGCAGATCTGCTCTAGAGCCAGAGAGCCAGGTCAGCAGAGCTGCTGTAGAGCCAGAGAAACCAGGTCAGTAGAGCTGCTTTAGAGCGAGAGAACCAGGTCAGCAGAGCTGCTTTAGAGGGAGAGAACCAGATCAGCATGTCTGCTTTAGAGCCAAGGGACCAGGTCAGCAGAGCTGCTCTAGAGCCAGAGGACCAGGTCAGCAGAACTGCTTTAGAGCCATAGAACCGGGTCAGCAGAGCTGCTTTAGAGCCAGAGAACCAGGTCAGCAGAGCTGTTGTAGAGCCAGAGAACCAGGGCAGCAGAGCTGCTCTAGAGCCTAAGAACTAGGTCAGCAGAGCTGCACTAGAGCCAGAGAACCAGGTCAGCAGAGCTGCTGTAGAGCCAGAGAAACCAGGTCAGCAGAGCCGCTTTAGAGGGAGAGAACCAGGTCAGCAGAGCTGCTTTAGAGCCAGAGAACTAGGCCAGCAGAGCTGCTTTAGAGCCAGAGAACCAGGTCAGCAGAGTTGCTTTAGAGCCAGAGAACCAGGTCAGCAGAGCTGCTCTAGAGCTAGAGAACCAAGCCAGCAGAGCTGCTTTAGAGCCATAGAACCAGGTCAGCAGAGCTGATTTAGAGCCAGAGAACCAGGTCAGCAGAGCCGCTGTAGAGCCAGAGAAACCAGGTCAGTAGAGCTGCTTTGGAGGGAGAGTACCAGGTCAGCAGAGCTGCTCCGGAGGGAGAGAACCAGGTTAGCAGAGCCGCTCTAGAGCCAGAGAACCATGTCAGCAGAACTGCTTTAGATCCATAGAACCGGGTCAGCAAAGCTGCTTTAGAGCCAGAGAACCAGGTCAGCAGAGCTGTTGCAGAGCCAGAGAACAAGATCAGCAGAGCTTCTCTGTAGCCTAAGAACTAGGTCAGCAGAGCTGCTATATCGCCAGAGAACCAGGTCAGCAGACCTGCTGTAGAACCAGAGAAACCAGGTCAGCAGAGCTGCTTAAGAGGGAGAGAACAA
The DNA here is from genome assembly GCF_964204655.1 of Triturus cristatus. Taxonomy (NCBI): domain Eukaryota; kingdom Metazoa; phylum Chordata; class Amphibia; order Caudata; family Salamandridae; genus Triturus; species Triturus cristatus. The sequence goes on from NC_140581.1 coordinate 1,140,096,742, forward strand.
GGTCAGCAGAGCTGCTTTAGAGCCAGAGAACCAGGTCAGCAGAGCTGCTCTAGCTGACACTGACTGACTGACACTGACTGACTAACTGACTGACACTGACTGACTGACTGACACTGACTGAAACTGGCACTGATTGACTGACACTGACTGACACTGACTGACTGAAACTGACACTGACTGACTGACACTGACTGACTGGCTGACACTGACTGACACTGACTTACACTGACTGACTACTCTCTACTACTCTACTACTCACTCTCTACTACTCTCTCTCTACTACTCACTCTCTACTACTCACTCTCTACTATTCTGTACTACTCACTCTCTACTACTCACTCTCTACTACTCACTTGCTACTACTCTTTACTACTCACTCTCTACTACTCATTCTCTACTACTCTCTACTACTCTCTACTATTACTCTCTACTACTCAATCTCTACTACTCACTCTCTAATACTCTCTACTACTCGCTCACTACTCTCTACTACTCTCTACCACTCACTCTCTACTACTCTACTACTCACTCTCTACTACTCCCTACTACTCACTCTCTACTACTCACTTTCTACTACTCACTCTCTACTACTCGCTCTCTACTACTCTCTACTACTCTCTCTCTACTGCTCACTCTCTACTACTCTCTACTGCTCACTCTCTACTACTCACTCTCTACTACTCTACTACTCTCTCTACTACTCACTCTCTACTACTCACTACTACTCACTCTACTACTCTCTATTACTCTTTACCACTCACTCTCTAGTACTCTACTACTCACTCTCTACTACTCACTATACTACTCTCTACTACTCATTCTCTACTACTCTCTCTCTACTACTCACTCTCTACTACTCTCTACTACTCACTCTCTACTACTCACTCTCTACTACTCGCTCTCTACTAATCTCTACTTCTCACTCTCCACTACTCACTCTCTACTACTCACTCTCAATTACTCTCTAGTACTCACTCTATTACTCACTCTCTACTACTCTCTACGACTCTCTCTACTTCTCACTCTCTACTACTCTCTCTACTACTCACTCTCTACTACTCTCTACTACTCACTATCTACTATGCACTCCCTACTACTTGCTCTCTACTGCTCGCTCTCTACTACTCTCTACTACTCACTCTACTACTCTCTAATACTCACTCTACTACTCACTCTCTGCTACTCTCTACTACTCACTCTCTACTACTCCACTACTCTCTACTACTCACTCTCTACTACTCACTCTCTACTACTCGACTACTCTCTACTACTCTCTCTCTACTACTCTCTCTCTACTACTCACTCTCTACTATTCTGTACTACTCACTCTCTACTAATCACTCTCTACTACTCTCTACTACTCACTCGCTACTACTCACTCTCTACTACTCTCTACTGTTACTCTCTACTACTCACTCTCTACTACTCACTCTCTAATACTCTCTACTACTCGCTCACTACTCTCTACTACTCTCTACCACTCACTCTCTACTACTCTACTACTCACTCTCTACTACTCTCTACTACTCACTCTCTACTACTCACTTTCTACTACTCACTCTACTACTCTCTACTACTACTCACTCTCTACTACTCTCTACTACTCTCTACTACTCACTCTACTACTCACTCTCTACTACTCTCTAGTACTCACTCTCTACTCCTCACTCTACTACTCTCTACAACTCACTCTCTGCTACTCTCTACTACTCTCTACTACTCACTCTCTACTCTCTATTACTCACTCTCCACTCTCTACCTCTCTACCTCACTCTACCTCTCTATACCTCTCTACCTCTACCTCTCTACCTCTACCTCTCTACTACTACACCTCTACCTCTACACCTCTACCTCTCTGTACACGCACACATATGCGCATATATATATGCATATATATGCATATGCATTTATATATGTATGTGTGTGTATATATATATATATATATATAAACATATATAATCTGCATATCTATAGAAATACAAATATAAATGCATTCATACATATACATATACATATATGCATACATATGCATGTTATGTACATGAAAGTTTGAAAAACACTAATACAAGCAAAGCTAAAAAGCCACCTAATTACAAACAGAATTGCTTTAACTTAAACGAGGGCGAGACCTATTGCATCTTCAATGCTTGTTTACTTGGTTCCATCAAGAAGGCATTCAGATGTATCACACATTTGCCATAAATTATGAATGGTAGCACTCTAGTTGCTCATTAGATCACTGTAGTAAAGCTACTTCTCACCAGGGAAGTCTGCTGCTGGTATTCAAAGTGCATGTTTCAGTCTGCATGTCAGAATTTTTTAATGAAATAGAAGAGGATTTGAGAAGTCAAAAGGTGCCCTAATTTTTCTTTCTGCAGCATTAATCATAATTTCTATCGCAAAATGAACCCCCTCATTGTGTTCCTTTGCAAATTAAATGTTTAAGTGTTACCACTTTATTACAAATCAAGATGGCTTCAGGTGTGCTATACTTTTCTCATAAGTATGACTGTTAGTGCTCTAGTTGTTATTTAGAACACTCTGGGACATTTTGTCATTGGGCTATACTTGGGCTACAACTGGGTGATATTTGTGCTACATTTGGGCTCTTTTGTCTCTGGTGGCCATCTTGGGAGACTTATTTGTTATGAAGTTTCCTAATTTCCTCATTTACTACAGTCTCCTCAGTAGAAAATACTTTCAGTTTTTTACTTTGATTCCATCAAGAAGGCATTCAGATGTGTCACACATTTGCCATAAATTCGGAATGTTAGATCACTGTTGTAAAGCTACTGCACACCATGGAAGTCTGCTGCTGGTATTCAAAGTGCATGTTTCAGTCTGCATGTCAGAATTTTTTAATGAAATAGAAGAGGATTTGAGAAGTCAATCTAAATGTGCCCTAATTTATCTTTTTTCAGCACTAATCATAATTTCTGTGGCAAAATGAACCCCCTCATTGTGTTCCTTTTAAATTAAACTACTGACCCTCTACTACTCACTCGCTACTACTCTCTACTACACACTCTCTACTACTCACTGTCTACTACTCTCTACTACTCTCTACTACTACTCTCTACTACTCACTCTCTACTACTCTCTACTACTCACTCTACTACTCACTCTACTACTCTCTGCTAATCTCTACCACTCACTCTCTACTACTCTACTACTCACTCTCTACTATTGACTCTCTACTACTCACTCTCTACTACTCACTCTCTACTACTCTCTACTACTCACTCTCCACTACTCACTCTCTACTACTCGCTCTCTACTACTCTCTACTACTCACTCTCTACTACTCACTCTCTACTACTCTACTACTCTCTACTACTCTCTCTACTACTCACTCTCTACTACTTTCTACTACTCACTCTACTACTCTCTACCACTCACTCTCTACTACTCTTCTACTCACTCTCTGCTACTCTCTCTCTACTACTCACTCTCTACTACTTAACCTACTACTCTCTACTACTCACTCTCTACTACTCTGTCTCTACTACTCAGTCTCTACCACTCACTCTCTACAACTCACTCTCCACTACTCAGTTTCTTCTACTCTACTACTCTCTACTCTCTCTACTACTCACTCTCTACTGCTCTCTCTACTACTCACTATCTACTACTCTCTACTACTCACTCTCTACTACTCTCTACTGCTCAGTCTCCACTACTCCACTACCCTCTACTACTCACTCTCTACTACTCACTCTCTACTACTGTACAACTCCCTACTACTACTCACTCTCTTCTACTCAGGTCAGCAGAACTGCTTTAGAGCCAGTAAACCAGGTCAGCAGAGCTGCTCTAAAGCCAGAGAACCAGGACAGCAGAGCTGCTTTAGAGCAATAGAACCAGGTCAGCAGAGCTGCTCTAGAGGCAGAGAACCAGGTCGGCAGGACTGCTTTAGAGCCAGAGAACCAGGTCAGCAGAGCTCTTAAGAGGGAGAGAACAAGGTCAGCAGAGCTGCTTTAGAGCCAGAGAACCAGGTCAGCAGAGCTGCTCTAGCTGACACTGACTGACTGACACTGACTGACTAACTGACTGACACTGACTGACTGACTGACACTGACTGAAACTGGCACTGATTGACTGACACTGACTGACACTGACTGACTGAAACTGACACTGACTGACTGACACTGACTGACTGGCTGACACTGACTGACACTGACTTACACTGACTGACTACTCTCTACTACTCTACTACTCACTCTCTACTACTCTCTCTCTACTACTCACTCTCTACTACTCACTCTCTACTATTCTGTACTACTCACTCTCTACTACTCACTCTCTACTACTCACTTGCTACTACTCTTTACTACTCACTCTCTACTACTCATTCTCTACTACTCTCTACTACTCTCTACTATTACTCTCTACTACTCAATCTCTACTACTCACTCTCTAATACTCTCTACTACTCGCTCACTACTCTCTACTACTCTCTACCACTCACTCTCTACTACTCTACTACTCACTCTCTACTACTCCCTACTACTCACTCTCTACTACTCACTTTCTACTACTCACTCTCTACTACTCGCTCTCTACTACTCTCTACTACTCTCTCTCTACTGCTCACTCTCTACTACTCTCTACTGCTCACTCTCTACTACTCACTCTCTACTACTCTACTACTCTCTCTACTACTCACTCTCTACTACTCACTACTACTCACTCTACTACTCTCTATTACTCTTTACCACTCACTCTCTAGTACTCTACTACTCACTCTCTACTACTCACTATACTACTCTCTACTACTCATTCTCTACTACTCTCTCTCTACTACTCACTCTCTACTACTCTCTACTACTCACTCTCTACTACTCACTCTCTACTACTCGCTCTCTACTAATCTCTACTTCTCACTCTCCACTACTCACTCTCTACTACTCACTCTCAATTACTCTCTAGTACTCACTCTATTACTCACTCTCTACTACTCTCTACGACTCTCTCTACTTCTCACTCTCTACTACTCTCTCTACTACTCACTCTCTACTACTCTCTACTACTCACTATCTACTATGCACTCCCTACTACTTGCTCTCTACTGCTCGCTCTCTACTACTCTCTACTACTCACTCTACTACTCTCTAATACTCACTCTACTACTCACTCTCTGCTACTCTCTACTACTCACTCTCTACTACTCCACTACTCTCTACTACTCACTCTCTACTACTCACTCTCTACTACTCGACTACTCTCTACTACTCTCTCTCTACTACTCTCTCTCTACTACTCACTCTCTACTATTCTGTACTACTCACTCTCTACTAATCACTCTCTACTACTCTCTACTACTCACTCGCTACTACTCACTCTCTACTACTCTCTACTGTTACTCTCTACTACTCACTCTCTACTACTCACTCTCTAATACTCTCTACTACTCGCTCACTACTCTCTACTACTCTCTACCACTCACTCTCTACTACTCTACTACTCACTCTCTACTACTCTCTACTACTCACTCTCTACTACTCACTTTCTACTACTCACTCTACTACTCTCTACTACTCACGCTCTACTACTCACTCTCTACTACTCACTCTCTACTACTCTCTACTACTCTCTCTCTACTACTCACTCTCTACTACTCACTCTACTACTCTCTACTACTCACTCTCTTCTACTCACTCTTTACTACTCTCTACTGCTCACTCTCTACTACTCACTCTCTACTACTCTACTACTCTCTACTACTCTCTCTACTACTCACTCTCTACTATTCACTACTACTCACTCTACTACTCTCTATTACTCTTTACCACTCACTCTCTAGTACTCTACTACTCACTCTCTTCTACTCGCTATACTACTCTCTACTACTCACTCTCTACTACTCTCTCTCTACTACTCACTCTCTACTACTCTCTACTACTCACTCTCTACTACTCACTCTCTACCACTCGCTCTCTACTAATCTCTACTTCTCACTCTCCACTACTCACTCTCTACTACTCACTCTCTACTACTCTCTACTACTCTCTCTACTTCTCACTCTCTACTACTCTCTCTACTACTCACTCTCTACTACTCTCTACTACCCACTATCTACTATCTACTATTCACTCTCTACTACTTGCTCTCTACTGCTCGCTCTCTACTACTCTCTACTACTCACTCTACTACTCTCTAATACTCACTCTACTACTCACTCTCTGCTACTCGCTACTACTCACTCTCTACTACTCCACTACTCTCTACTACTCACTCTCTACTACTCACTCTCTACTACTCTACTACTCTCTCTCTACTACTCACTCTCTACTGCTCACTCTCTACTACTCTCTACTACTCACTCTCTACTACTCTCTACTATTCACTCTCTACTACTCTCTCTTTACTACTCTCTACTACTCACTCTCTACTACTCTCTCTACTAATCTCTACTGCTCCCTCTCTACTACTCACTCTACTTCTCACTCTACTACTCACTCTCTAATACTCCCTCTGTACTACTCTCTACTACTCACTCTCTACTACTCTCTCTCTACCACTCTCTACTACTCACTCTACTACTCACTCGCTACTACTCTCTACTACTCTCTCTCTGCTACTCACTCTCTACTACTCACTCTCTACTACTCTCTACTACTCACTCTCTACTACTCACTCTCTACTACTCTCTACTACTCTCTACTACTCACTCTACTACTCACTCTCTACTACTCTCTACTACTCACTCTCTACTACTCACTCTACTACTCACTCTCTGCTACTCTCTACTACTCTCTACTACTCACTCTCTACTCTCTGTTACTCACTCTCCACTCTCTACCTCTCTACCTCACTCTACCTCTCTCTACCTCTCTACCTCTCTACCTCTACCTCTCTACCTCTACCTCTCTACTTCTACACCTCTACCTCTACACCTCTACCTCTCTGTACACGCACACATATGCACATATATATATGCATATATATGCATATGCATTTATATATGTATGTGTGTGTATATATATATATAAACATATATATAATCTGCATATCTATAGAAATACAAATATAAATGCATTCATACATATACATATACATATATGCATACATATGCATGTTATGTACATGAAAGTTTGAAAAACACTAATACAAGCAAAGCTAAAAAGCCACCTAATTACAAACAGAATTGCTTTAACTTAAACGAGGGCGAAACCTATTGCATGTTCAATGCTTGTTTACTTGGTTCCATCAAGAAGGCATTCAGATGTATCACACATTTGCCATAAATTATGAATGGTAGCACTCTAGTTGCTCATTAGATCACTGTAGTAAAGCTACTTCTCACCAGGGAAGTCTGCTGCTGGTATTCAAAGTGCATGTTTCAGTCTGCATGTCAGAATTTTTTAATGAAATAGAAGAAGATTTGAGAAGTCAAAAGGTGCCCTAATTTTTCTTTCTGCAGTATTAATCATAATTTCTATCGCAAAATGAACCCCCTCATTGTGTTCCTTTGCAAATTAAATGTTTAAGTGTTACCACTTTATTACAAATCAAGATGGCTTCAGGTGTGCCATACTTTTCTCATAAGTATGACTGTTAGTGCTCTAGTTGTTATTTAGAACACTCTGGGACATTTTGTCATTGGGCTATACTTGGGCTACAACTGGGTGATATTTGTGCTACATTTGGGCTCTTTTGTCTCTGGTGGCCATCTTGGGAGACTTATTTGTTATGAAGTTTCCTAATTTCCTCATTTACTACAGTCTCCTCAGTAGAAAATACTTTCAGTTTTTTACTTTGATTCCATCAAGAAGGCATTCAGATGTGTCACACATTTGCCATAAATTCGGAATGTTAGATCACTGTTGTAAAGCTACTGCACACCATGGAAGTCTGCTGCTGGTATTCAAAGTGCATGTTTCAGTCTGCATGTCAGAATTTTTTAATGAAATAGAAGAGGATTTGAGAAGTCAATCTAAATGTGCCCTAATTTATCTTTTTTCAGCACTAATCATAATTTCTGTGGCAAAATGAACCCCCTCATTGTGTTCCTTTTAAATTAAACTACTGACCCTCTACTACTCACTCGCTACTACTCTCTACTACACACTCTCTACTACTCACTCTCTACTACTCTCTACTACTCTCTACTACTACTCTCTACTACTCACTCTCTACTACTCTCTACTACTCACTCTACTACTCACTCTACTACTCTCTGCTAATCTCTACCACTCACTCTCTACTACTCTACTACTCACTCTCTACTACTCTCTCTCTCGACTACTCCCTCTCTACTACTCACTCTACTACTATCTACTACTCACTCTCTACTACTCTCTCTCTACTACTCACTCTCTACTATTGACTCTCTACTACTCACTCTCTACTACTCACTCTCTACTACTCTCTACTACTCACTCTCCACTACTCACTCTCTACTACTCGCTCTCTACTACTCTCTACTACTCACTCTCTACTACTCACTCTCTACTACTCTACTACTCTCTACTACTCTCTCTACTACTCACTCTCTACTACTTGCTCTCTACTACTGATTCTCTGCTACTCTACTACTCTCTACTACTCTCTCTACTACTCACTCTCTACTACTTTCTACTACTCACTCTACTACTCTCTACCACTCACTCTCTACTACTCTTCTACTCGCTCTCTACTACTCTCTCTCTACTACTCACTCTCTACTACTTAACCTACTACTCTCTACTACTCACTCTCTCCTACTCTGTCTCTACTACTCAGTTTTTACCACTCACTCTCTACAACTCACTCTCCACTACTCAGTTTCTTCTACTCTACTACTCTCTACTCTCTCTACTACTCACTCTCTACTGCTCTCTCTACTACTCACTATCTACTACTCTCTACTACTCACTCTCTACTACTCTCTACTGCTCAGTCTCCACTACTCCACTACCCTCTACTACTCACTCTCTACTACTCACTCTCTACTACTGTACTACTCCCTACTACTACTCACTCTCTACTACTTGCTTTCTACTACTCGCTCTCAACTACTCTCTACTACTCACTCTCTACTACTCTCTCTCTACTACTCACTCTCTACTACTCACCCTCTACTACTCCCTACTAATCACTCTACTACTCACTCCCTACTACTCTCTACTACTCACTCTCCACTACTCCACTACCCTCAACTGCTCACTCTCTACTACTCACTCTCCACTACTCCCTACTACTATCTCTCTCTACTACTCTCTCTCTACTAATCACTCTCTGCAACTCTCTCTCTACTACTCTCTACTACTCTCTACTACTCACTCTACTACTCTCTCTGCTACCCACTCACTACTACTCTCTACTACTCACTCTACTACTCACTCTCTACTACTCTCTCTCTGCTACTCACTCTCTACTATTCACTCTCTACTACTCTCTACTACTCACTCTCTACTACTCACTCTCTACTATTCTCTACTACTCACTCTACTACTCACTCTCTACTCCTCTCTACTACTCACTCTCTACTACCCACTCTAGACTACTCTCTACTACTCACTCTACTACTCTCTACTACTCACTCTCTACTACTCACTCTACTACTCTCTACTACTCACTCTCTACTCCCTACTCTCTATTACACATCCTCTACTCTCTACCTCTCTACCTCTCTCTCTTCTACTCTCTACCTCTCTACCTCTACCTCTCTACCTCTACCTCTCTACCTCTACACCTCTACCTCTCTCTACATGCACACATATGCGCATATGTATGCATATGCATTTATATGTATGTATGTGTATATATATATTCACTTAGAAAACCATAGGTTTCACAGATGTTATAGTTAGGTGGACATTTCACTCGTAAAAAACCAATGAAATTCCCCTGTTATAGTTAGTTCAGATAACTATAACTCGCACGCCCGCAATCCACTGCTCATGACGTCACACATTACATCACTCATGACATGGTCAGTGGCATCACTCATGACATCACTGATGACATCATCCTTGTGATAGAGTGGCGGTCGCGCGAGTTATAGTTATCTGAACTAACTATAACGGGGGAATTTCTTTGTTTTTTTACGAGTGAAATGTCCACCTAACTATAACATGTGTGAAACCTATGGTTTTTTTAAGTGAATTTGCAAGGTTTTTTAAATGCTAATTTCTAACTATAACGTGTGTGAAACCAATGGTTTTTTAAGTGAATTTGTACGGTTTTTTAAATGCTAAGTTATGTATGTATTATTATATATATTTTTTTAAGGTTTTCCACCGTGCGCGCCCCGTGCGCGCACCGTGCGCGCACCCCGCGATTTAAAAAAAAAAAAATGTTTTTATTCACCCTTCAGGGTCCTTCAGGGACCCCCTGACAAAGGCTAGGGGGTCAGGAACTCTCTACCCTGCCCCCTTTTCACGTTCGCCACCTCTCTTTTTCACTGTCGCACCCAAAACAAACAAAATGGCGGACGACACTTCCTGATTTCGACCGATTCGAACGTTGACTGACATGTAACCACCAATCAGAATTACACTCGCGCACGTTAGGGTGCGCGCACGGTGCGCGCACGGTGCGCGCTCGGCGCGTGTCTATAGATATTTATGTACTTCTAACTGCAATTTTCTCAGGAAATACTGAACAGATTGACTCCATATATGCAAAAGGCACATGCCTGACCTGAGGACTACCTCTTTGCCAAATTTCAAGTAATTCTGTTCAGCCGTTCGGGCTGTACCTTCGACTAAAGGTCCTATGGGAAAATGCATGGGGAAAACGCGTTTTGGGACCTCCCTTTTTTCTCAGCCCCCGCTTGACGAATCACCCCGAGACTTTCAGGGTAGGAGCGGAGCGGAGCGCCCCATTAGTTTTGAAAATTTCGCGAGGATTCGTCAACCGGCGCCAAAGTTATTGAAAATAGAATTTTCAGATTTCCTATGGAAACACGGTCCTAACTATAACTATCTACTGGCGACCGCCAGTAGATAATACATACATATATAAACATATATATATAATCTGCATATCTATATAAATACAAATATAAATGCATGCATACATATACATATACATATATGCATACATATGCATGTTATGTACATGAAAGTTTGAAAAACACTAATAAAAGCAAAGCTAAAAAGCCACCTAATTACAAACAGAATTGCTTTAACTTAAACAAGGGCGAAACCTATTGCATGTTCAATGCTTGTTTACTTTGGTTCTATCAAGAAGGCATTCAGATGTGTCACACATTTGCCATAAATTCTGAATGTTAGCACTCTAGTTGCTCATTAGATCACTGTAGTAAAGCTTCTGCTCACCAGGGAAGTCTGCTGCTGGTATTCAATGTGCATGTTTCAGTCTGCATGTCAGAATTTTTTTAATGAAATAGAAGAGGATTTGAGAAGTCAAAATGTGCCCTAATTTTTCTTTGTGTAGCACTAATCATAATTTCTATGGCAAAATGAACCCCCTCATTGTGCTCCTTTGCAAATGAAATGTTTTAAGTGTTACCACTTTATTCCAAGCAAGATGGCTTCAGGTGTGCCATGCTTTTGTAATAAGTAAGACTGTTAGCGCTCTAGTTGTTCTTTAGAACACTCTGGGACATTCTGTCATTGGGCTATACTTGGGCCACATCTGGGTGATATTTGTGCTACATTTGGGCTCTTTTGTCTCTGGTGGCCATCTTGGGAGACTTATTTGTTATGAAGTTTCCAAATTTCCTCATTTACTACAGTCTCCTCAGTAGGAATACTTTCAGTTTTTCACTTTGATTTCATCAAGACAGCATTCAGATGTGTCACACATTTGCCATAAATTCAGAATATTAGCACTCTAGTTGCTCATTAGATTACTAATGTTTGTTGTCAAACCTTTTATACGCCGACGACGTGGTTCTGCTGAGTAAAACAAAGATCGGAATGCAAAGGCTCCTGGACGCCACTCTTGAATATTCAAACAAGAACGAACTTGTGATCAACAACAAAAAGACCAAAATTCTGGTGGTTCGTCCAGGTAAAGCCAAGAAAATGTCCTGGACCCTGAATAAGGAAAGCATTGTCGAATCTAACTGCCATAAGTACCTTGGAGTCATATACAACAATAATGACAAATATAAATCTCACTTAGAAGAACAAAAAAGGAAGGGTGCTGCACTTGCTTTTGCAATTGGCTCAATTCAAAAGAAACTACAAGGTCCAACCCTTGCACCTACACTACAGGTCGCCCAGGCGAAATCATTCCTACCCTAACCTATGGCAGTGAAGTCCTCAAAGGACTAGACTGCTGCCAACTGGATAAAATAGTCTCTAAGATCTACAGATCAGTGTTCAAGCTACCTCCTCAAACATCTCCGGCACAAATCAGGCTGGAATTTGGAATCTGCCAGCAATCACTTGCAAGAGCTATGACTTTTCTTGTGTGTTGTCACAAGTTAAGGTCATCTAACGAGGGAAGTCTAGGCATCCATTTGTGGGCTAGTCTTGACACAAACAAATGGCGAGCAGGACACAACTACTTGGCAAAAGGCCTAACCATTTTAGGTCTAAACGATCTCTGGAATATGCACATAAGCCAGAAGGAATTCAAACGGCTAGCGAAAAAAAGTACAAAACATCTTTCAATAGTGGAAGACAAGGCTCGTTTAGCGAAAAGAAGTCACGGGTGGCTGACGCTGCAATCTTACGCCTTGTCGACCTCACAACAGTACCTAATCGTACCCTTTTCTGTACGAACAAAACTAAGTTTCCTAAAATTGAGACTGGGAGTCATTAACTTGTTGATTCATTTGCCAAAATGGAAAAAAGAACGTGGACGAGTTCTCTGCCGACTTTGTGGGGATCAAAAAGAAGACATCATACACATCATATGTCTATGCCCAAAACTACTGACCAACAGACGGGCCCTTCTCAAACATTACTGGAACACAAGAAAGATCAGAACTTGTAGAGAAGCAGTGTTGGCTTGCTTTGACCCCAAGAACACCAATCTAAACTGTGCCATGTTAAGGTTCATGGCTTACGCTGAAAAAAAACTTTGTGAGGGATCCCCAGTCTGCAACCCTCTGTCGGCATAACGTCTTGGCAGGCACAACTTGACATTTTTTAGTTCACAGGACTAAACTAGTCTTATTTTAAATGAATTTTTCTTGATATTTTAACTTTGTATTTGCAATGGTTTTTTTTTTCAAATCACGCAATAAAGTATTATTAATTACTGCTCACCAGGGAAGTCTGCTGCTGGTATTCAAAGTGCATGTTTCAGTCTGCATGTCAGAAATCTTTTAATGAAATAGAAGAGGATTTGAGAAGTCACTCAAAATGTGCCCTAATTTTTCTTTCTGTAGCAGTAATCATACTTTCTATGGCGAAATGAACCCCCTCATTTTGTTCCTTTTTAAATTAAATGTTTTAAGAGTTACCACTTTATTCCAATCAAGATGGCTTCAGGTGTGCCATACATTTGACATAAGTAGGACTGTTAGCGCTCTAGTTGTTCTTTAGAAAACTCTGGGAAGCTGCAGTAGAACACAAAGGAATCAACTGACAGTCTCTGGCCTCGTTGGATGTACATGTTTTACTGAGAATGTCAGACTTCATTCTCACATGGCTGAGAAAGATAATGTGAATTTACAGAATATATGCTCTCAGGTTAGCTTATAGATCACCTTCCAAACATCTGTGGGAAAAGCATGAGAAAATATTTTTCTCTCAAACATGATTCATGATATCCCAGCAGAAGGCTTTTTCACATGGTAAAATCACCTTAGAACACACCAGAATTCCTAAAATGAGTACGATACCATCAACAAATTATTTATAATGTAACTAAAGTCTTAAACCCTTCTATTAACTGCAATGCTTTTTGAGGTGCTATCATGTATATTGGTCCCAAGATGGCTGCCAACACTTCTTGGATGAAGTGCTGACAGCCAATCAGATCTCACGATGAGAATGTGTCGTTAGGCTCCGCCCAGATATATATGTGATTTTGATTTTGATTTTCTCAGGAACTACTGAACAGATTGACACCATTTAAGCAAAAGGCACGAGTCTGAATTGAGGACTACCTCTTTGCCAAATTTGGTGTAATTCCGTTGAGAAGTTCGGGCTGTAGCTGCGGCTAAAGGTCCTATGGGAAATTGCATGGGGAAAACATGTTTTGGCACCACCCTTTTTTCTCGGCCCCCGCTACACGAATCATCCTGAGACTTTCAGGATAGGTGTGAACCGGAGCCGGCCAAAAGTTTTAAAAATTTCGCAAGGATTTGTCAACCGGCGCTAAAGTTATTGGGAATAGAATGTTGCGGATTTCCTATGGATAATAGGTCCTAACTATAACTACCTATTGGCGTCTGCCAGTAGGTAATATATATATAGATATATATATATATATATATATTTATATATATATATATATATACAACATTCCATTTTATATTTTAAAACCACAGTTTACTTTAAACCCTTCCCCCATAGTGTTCCATCTTAGTTTCTATAGTAACAGTTTCTGCAACATCCAGCTCTTGGTCAGAAGATCGCCAAATTTTTAAATGCAGCACACTAGCTTCAGAATCCAAATGACAGGTGTGATTGACCATTGCAAAATATTAGCTTATCCAGTATATTGTACCTCTCAACACAACAAATAAAGTCCGCGGGTCTAAGCCAAACACTCATAAGAAAAGAAGCGACAAGTCAGCACATTCAAAAATGAAAGAAGTCCTCATGAAGAGGGCCAAGTCCCATCACCCACCGAAGTGGCATGCTTCATCATCTGGGACCTCCCATAACTACACCTGGTGTAGTCATAGAGCTACTACTCCTTCGATTACTGTAACAAGGAGGAGCTCAGGGATGTTTTGATTACTGTAGTTGGGAGGGTAGATTATCTCAGACTGAGAAAGCTGTCATAAGTGTGGTGAATCTAGATGCAGTGTGTAGAAAAAAGTGGTTTAAAATTGATCATCATTGGAAAATAAATTTTATTCTGTATCCAATGACACCAAACTAAAAACAGCAGAAATTGTAAGGGGAGCGCGTCCACAAACGTTATAGGGCCGCGCCCTCGTGGGTCAACATGTTTCAGCCAACCTGTGTCTACCCAATGACCGTGGCTTTCGTCAGGACCGAAAAGGTAACACTACTGCAAAATCGTGAGTGAGTGAAGAGTGAGGTAAAAGGAACAATACAACCTACCAAAGTACCTACTTATCTGTGGATATGTGGCACCGTAGTGATGTAACTTAATCACCTAGAGGCAAAACAAAATAATAATACATGAATGTGCTGAACAAATCTACTCTATTTCCTTTAACCTAATACAAATGTCTCATACATAAACACTTGTCAAGCGTACAGACTGCATGGTCTTCTTACCCGCAAAAAGTCGGGGATGCACCTACACTCCTGGTTACTACTCAGGGCGTGAGGCAACGCTCTAGAAGACAAAAAGAAGGGGAGAAAGAACTAGCTAATGCCATATACAACAGAAGACGGTATATTCAACTGTGTAAGCACCAAGCTGTATAGCTCTAAAAACATAAAAACCTATATACAGACACAGGTGTATTGACTGACTACAAAATAGAACAAACATGCTGCTACTGCAATGGAAACCGATTGAACAAGATCTTTTGGCAAGCATGTCCATAACACAAAAACTAATAAAGTTACCAACATTAAGCAAATACCGAGGCATGCATTTAAGTGCAATCACGAGTGACTCTAGGCCCAGTCTCTATGATAGAATCTAGTGAAGAGACCAAGCGATTGTATACCGATGTGTAGAGAGCAGGCTTACCTGTCCGTCGTTACCCCGGACTTCCTTCCTGGTCGTACCGAGCGTGACAGGAGCCTCGTAAGCCTGCCCTTCAACTGTATGATGCTCCGGACAACGAGCCAATCATCGTACAGAGGCGCGATGACGTAGAACGTCCCTGAACGTGCGTGTAAAGTGCAAAGGTTGTTGGGAAATGTAGTTTAAGCAGTGATATGGCGCGCTCATAGCCTAAGTTGAGTAATAACTAGAACAAAAGTATCGCTAGGGAATAAAATCATGGTCCCATATGTCCCCGTTCTGGGTAATATAACCCTGACCTCCAATTTTGTATCACCTGAAATTAAATAATTAACAAGGGGAACAAGACATTACAGTTTGAACAAGGGTGCAAATGCGTACAAAATAGACGCGTCTGAAATTATGGCAATTAACAGCAGAGGGAGATTCTAATAGCACTCTGAGTTTGATTGCAGTGGACGTATAACCTCTTATGTATGTCAAGTCGTGGAGTCATATTATGGACATGTAACTATAGAAATGTCTGAGTAAATTCCTGGTCGACACGCAAAGGAGTGCCTCTCTCGCTGTGAAAATGTTGTACAATTGGGATAATGGCACAATGAAAAGGGGTATAAATGGGTTATAACAATGTCCCAGACTACTCTGGCTAAAGTGCCAATCGATACAACTGAAGATGTTATGTTTGTCACACTAGTATGTTGTATCTAGAAACTCGACCAAGGCCAGGACCCAAGGATGAAAGACCCCAATGTTAGCAGAGTGGGCTTGGACCCTACAGTGTTATAACGAAGTCCAGGGAATTGACTCGTTTAGCCCTGTCGTGTCGCTTCTGAGTGTAAAAACCCAGCGTTGCTCCTTTCTGAACAGGAAAGTGGACACATCAGTTATATGGGACGGAATGAAAGGTTGTTCTATAATCGTCCACCTAATGTCATCAGGAATATGTTTAAATTCCACAAAGTGTCTGGTCATGCGGGTTGCCTGCCTTTGACATCTAATGGTACTTTTGTGTTCCATTATCCTGAGTTTAACCTTTCTAGTGGTCATACCCACGTACCTCAAATCGCAGGGGCAGGTGATCAAATAGATTACCCTCTCACTGTTGCAGTTAGTATGTTTGATCTGCCTCCAGGGTTTGTCTGTCCCTATGTCTACTTCTGTAGTGTGTCTAGTATTGGGGCATACTGCACAGTTGCCACATGCATGATGTCCTTGAACAGGTGGCAAATTCCACAGGGTGTTAGTCTTGATGATCGCTCTGTTTTTTGGGCGCGTGTGTACTAGTGTGTCTCGCAGATTCGCACTCCTCTTAAACCACAATGGTGGCAACCTCCACCGTGGCAATACCCAAATCCCCCCTTTCCGCCTAATATGATGCCTTTCAATCCCCCTCCACAGTTTTTCTACAACCAGCCTTTTTTAGGCCAGGGCCGGGGAGGGGCGATTGTGATTTTAGATGCTCTTGACTACAAGACAGAGTGTCTAAGACAGCTCAGCAATGAGAGATTTTATAAAATCCTCAATCAAGATCCTACATTGCGTATCAAAAAAGAAATTTCGGAACTTGTTCATGAGGCTAAACTAGAGGGATGGATTTCAGCACGAGAAGCAGAATTTCTGGTGACAGAATATCCGGTCACCCCTTATTTTTACGTTCTGCCTAAAATCCATAAGACCCAACGCCCTCCCCCCGGTAGACCGATTATCTCCGGGTTGGGCTCGTTGCTCGAACCCCTCTCAACATTTGTTGATGTTTTTCTTAGACCCTTGGTTAAAACCATGCCGACATACCTGCAGGATACCAAAGAAGTTTTACAACTACTTCCAGATCTAGACTTCAACACTGACACGGATTTTCTCGTCAGTTTTGACGTAGAATCTCTATATACCTGCATCTCTCAGACGGAGACTCTCGAAGCTATTAGAGGGCTCCTTGAAGCAAACAGTACTGGGTTGAGTTCGCCAGTGGGATTCATCATGGAGTGTGCCAGGTTGGCCATGACTGAAATTTTTTTCCAGTTCGAACACCAGTTGTACCTTCAAACATCAGGTACATCTATGGGCAGTGTTTTTGCTCCCAGCCTGGCCAATTTGTATGTACACCTGTTCGAACAACAGTGTGTCTTGTGTACTGACAACCCTTTCCGTGACTATATAGTCATATGGAAACGCTATATTGATGATATTTTCGTCATATGGCGAGGTGACTTTGAAATTCTAGAGACCTTTCATCTGTGGCTCAATGAACAGAATTCCTTCCTCAATTTCACCATGGAAGCGAGCAAACTGAGTTTACCATTCCTTGACCTTCTCATCTTTCCAACTGCCAACGGACTAGGGAGTGAGCTGTATACCAAACCTATGGCAAGGAACTCTCTCTTGTCATACGAAAGTTTCCACCCTAAATCACTCAGGTCCGGTTTACCATTTGGGCAATTTCTTCGTTTGAGACGTAACTGCACTGACACAGACAAGTTCAGAGAGCATGCTGACGTTCTCTCGAAGAATTTAAGGGCCAGGCAATACCCCGCGTAATTGATCAAACAATCATACAAGCGGGCCAGCAACAACAATCGTGATGCCCTATTAGAACCATCTGTACCCAAGGCCTCGCTGGACAGATTGACATGTGTGCAGATGTTCAGCACTCACTCTAACCAACTACAGAAAATCATACGGAAAAACTGGCGCATTTTAAATGTGGGACAGGTACACCTTAGCCCTCCGCTTTTTTCGTTTAAGAGGAGTGCGAATCTGCGAGACACACTAGTACACACGCGCCCAAAAAACAGAGCGATCATCAAGACTAACACCCTGTGGAATTTGCCACCTGTTCAAGGACATCATGCATGTGGCAACTGTGCAGTATGCCCCAATACTAGACACACTACAGAAGTAGACATAGGGACAGACAAACCCTGGAGGCAGATCAAACATACTAACTGCAACAGTGAGAGGGTAATCTATTTGATCACCTGCCCCTGCGATTTGAGGTACGTGGGTATGACCACTAGAAAGGTTAAACTCAGGATAATGGAACACAAAAGTACCATTAGATGTCAAAGGCAGGCAACCCGCATGACCAGACACTTTGTGGAATTTAAACATAGTCCTGATGACATTAGGTGGACGATTATAGAACAACCTTTCATTCCGTCCCATATAACTGATGTGTCCACTTTCCTGTTCAGAAAGGAGCAACGCTGGGTTTTTACACTCAGAAGCGACACGACAGGGCTAAACGAGTCAATTCCCTGGACTTCGTTATAACACTGTAGGGTCCAAGCCCACTCTGCTAACATTGGGGTCTTTCATCCTTGGGTCCTGGCCTTGGTCGAGTTTCTAGATACAACATACTAGTGTGACAAACATAACATCTTCAGTTGTATCGATTGGCACTTTAGCCAGAGTAGTCTGGGACATTGTTATAACCCATTTATACCCCTTTTCATTGTGCCATTATCCCAATTGTACAACATTTTCACAGCGAGAGAGGCACTCCTTTGCGTGTCGACCAGGAATTTACTCAGACATTTCTATAGTTACATGTCCATAATATGACTCCACGACTTGACATACATAAGAGGTTATACGTCCACTGCAATCAAACTCAGAGTGCTATTAGAATCTCCCTCTGCTGTTAATTGCCATAATTTCAGACGCGTCTATTTTGTACGCATTTGCACCCTTGTTCAAACTGTAATGTCTTGTTCCCCTTGTTAATTATTTAATTTCAGGTGATACAAAATTGGAGGTCAGGGTTATATTACCCAGAACGGGGACATATGGGACCGTGATTTTATTCCCTAGCGATACTTTTGTTCTAGTTATTACTCAACTTAGGCTATGAGCGCGCCATATCACTGCTTAAACTACATTTCCCAACAACCTTTGCACTTTACACGCACGTTCAGGGACGTTCTACGTCATCGCGCCTCTGTACGATGATTGGCTCGTTGTCCGGAGCATCATACAGTTGAAGGGCAGGCTTACGAGGCTCCTGTCACGCTCGGTACGACCAGGAAGGAAGTCCGGGGTAACGACGGACAGGTAAGCCTGCTCTCTACACATCGGTATACAATCGCTTGGTCTCTTCACTAGATTCTATCATAGAGACTGGGCCTAGAGTCACTCGTGATTGCACTTAAATGCATGCCTCGGTATTTGCTTAATGTTGGTAACTTTATTAGTTTTTGTGTTATGGACATGCTTGCCAAAAGATCTTGTTCAATCGGTTTCCATTGCAGTAGCAGCATGTTTGTTCTATTTTGTAGTCAGTCAATACACCTGTGTCTGTATATAGGTTTTTATGTTTTTAGAGCTATACAGCTTGGTGCTTACACAGTTGAATATACCGTCTTCTGTTGTATATGGCATTAGCTAGTTCTTTCTCCCCTTCTTTTTGTCTTCTAGAGCGTTGCCTCACGCCCTGAGTAGTAACCAGGAGTGTAGGTGCATCCCCGACTTTTTGCGGGTAAGAAGACCATGCAGTCTGTACGCTTGACAAGTGTTTATGTATGAGACATTTGTATTAGGTTAAAGGAAATAGAGTAGATTTGTTCAGCACATTCATGTATTATTATTTTGTTTTGCCTCTAGGTGATTAAGTTACATCACTACGGTGCCACATATCCACAGATAAGTAGGTACTTTGGTAGGTTGTATTGTTCCTTTTACCTCACTCTTCACTCACTCACGATTTTGCAGTAGTGTTACCTTTTCGGTCCTGACGAAAGCCACGGTCATTGGGTAGACACAGGTTGGCTGAAACATGTTGACCCACGAGGGCGCGGCCCTATAACGTTTGTGGACGCGCTCCCCTTACAATTTCTGCTGTTTTTAGTTTGGTGTCATTGGATACAGAATAAAATTTATTTTCCAATGATGATCAATTTTAAACCACTTTTTTCTACACACTGCATCTAGATTCACCACACTTATGACAGCTTTCTCAGTCTGAGATAATCTACCCTCCCAACTACAGTAATCAAAACATCCCTGAGCTCCTCCTTGTTACAGTAATCGAAGGAGTAGTAGCTCTATGACTACACCAGGTGTAGTTATGGGAGGTCCCAGATGATGAAGCATGCCACTTCGGTGGGTGATGGGACTTGGCCCTCTTCATGAGGACTTCTTTCATTTTTGAATGTGCTGACTTGTCGCTTCTTTTCTTATGAGTGTTTGGCTTAGACCCGCGGACTTTATTTGTTGTGTTGATTCAAGTGATTTGGGGATTTGTCTGCGCAGGTCTTTAAACTTCCCTCAGACCCTATGACCAGTTGTTTTGTATTGTGATATTGTACCTCTCAAACATTTCTCCATTATCAATCAGAAAGATACTTGTTTTCCAAAGTAACATGCAACCTATTTTTAGTACACAATGTTTATGAACAGCCAATGACTAATCTGCTTTATGTTAAACAACATTTTGTCCACCATTTTAGATACCTCTCATTATACCAACTGACTTTCTCAGCTATATACATCGTTTGATTCCTTGCACATATCCCTTCAAAACGCTTACAGTATGTATTGATTGGCACAGCTAAATCTTCTGGGACAAAAAGTATGCTGAAAGACAGAGGTATTGGCAAAGAGCTGGGGGTTGCAACATGTGGATATTAAATGGTTTGAGCAGAGAGGATTAAAGTGGCATCAATCGCTACCTTTGGTTAAAACCTTTTTGCATTTCCAACCCCCTGACCTCATGATTGTGCACTGTGGTGGCAATGACCTATGCACATTGACCGGGGTAGGTTTAGAAATCCTAATAAAGGATACCTTTGCACAACTGTTGCTTTTCCCTCACACTGTCTTTGTATACTCTAATATATGCCAAAGACAGAAATGGATGTGGTCAAATCAATTCTGTCCACAGATTGACATAGCCAGAAAGCATGTTAATAAAGCTCTTTCTGCTTACCTCTGAGACCATAACATAGGCTCTATCTAAAAGAACACTCTACGTTTCGACATGCATGACATTTATAGAAGAGATGGAGTTTACCTCACAGATAAAGGGAACATGGTGTTTCTCAACAACCTCACGATGTGCATCCCCACTTACATGTAGCTGCAACAAAGTCATAATGAGCACAACTCCTCTTCTTAGAGCCATCCTATAACCCAACAGTGAAAGGTATATATATGTTTTAACGCATATGCTCTTTATAAATATTTGCTGGATTCGAAACCCATCGCAAATCCGCAAAACAAAAGCACAAATTCAATGAACAACAACGCATTTCACTCTATAACAAACTTCAAAACTGTAAGAGTAGCTGTGTAATTATTACATTTGTATTTATTTATTTAAGCTAGATCCGTGACTCCACCATGAGCTACACTGTGGGGCTGCACGAAGTGCAGTGATGGAGTCGCGACTCCTACCACAAGGTCATTGATTTTTTAATAATGCCCCCCCTTCTCTGGCCCGATTTTTGCCCCGGGAACCCATCTCCGGGGCCCTACCTTTCATTATTTTTTTTTTAAGTAAACAAAGGGGATTCAAGTGGCCCCCCTTTCTTGGGCCATTTTTGGCCCCAGAGACCCCATCCCCTGGGCCTGCCTTTCATCTATTTTTATTTTTAAAGAGAGGGGGCCATGCAGCCCCTTCCTCAGACCTATTTTAGCCCCGGGACCCCACCATCCAGAGCCAGGCCTTCAGCTCTTTTTAAAAATGAGGACGGGAGCCAGCATGGCCCCCTTCCAAGGGCCCATATTGCCCCAGGGACCCCATCGCAAACATGCAGTTCCCTCTGTCCAAAAGCAATTCTGAGTCACTTTGTGGAAGCAAGAGCATTTTACATGCTCTTGCTTCCATGAAATTGAACAGCGTTTGCTATGGCTCCCACCAAGCCACAGCAAACTGCAAAGTCCAGGGGGTGAGCACCCCAGGACATTGCTGGAGCCAGCCCTGGGGGGTGGCTGTCCCCATGGCCAAGGAGGACCCTGTCATTACTTGATTTGTGCCCTGGGGAGGTGGAGGTCCCTGGGGCTGTGGAGGGTCTGTGTGACTCACCCCTGTATTTCAGTATTCCAACCCCGGGGAGGTAGTGGTCCTCGGGTCTATGGGGGCCCATGTGGGACCCCGCATTATCATTTGTAATTGCTCCCGGGACCAGGCCCACCCAGGGGCTTAACATACGATGCACAGGAGCCTGCTCTTCACTTCATGAAACATTTATGTTGGATTTGTGGATCCTTCGCAACTTCCACCGAAGTATGATTTTTTTCAAATGCTTTTTTTTGGCCCTGGGGGTTTCATTGCCCGACTAAAAATGCCCATGAACAGAGACATCTTTGGTTGACTGGACCACCAGAGTTGACGAAACACATCATCTACTGAGGTCATTATATCGACGATGTTTTACCATCTGGGCGGGCAATTAAACGCAGCTGTTACAATTGGTGGAACACCTGAACGATAATACATACAATCTCAAATTCACACACAAATTCACCAAATTAGAAATAGACTTTTTGGATGTAATGTTATACATCAAATACAACCACAATATGTCACGGCTATATAGGAAACCAATGTCATGTAATTCGATCTTACATGTCCACAGTGCCCATCCTACCACTCAGATGAACGCCATCCCTTTAGGTGAGATGACCAGAATCAGGAGAAATTATAGTGAAGACCCCATTTTTCTTGAAGAACTTACAAAACTGGAAGAACGTTTCAAACATAGGGGCTACTCACCAGTAATACTTGACAAATCTAAGAAAAGAATACTTGATACACCAAGGCATATGTTACTTTCCAATAAACATGGGTCCAACCAGTGCAAGAAAGACAGGAAAATCATGTTGGTCACTGGATACAACACCCAAAGCCCTGCGATATATAAAATCTTATACAAACACTGGCATCTATTAATATTGTATACAGCACGTTACAACGCGTGTTATTACCACGCAGTAGGTAACAACGCGGTTGTTACAATGATGCGTTGTTACCACTCGTGGCAATACATCGCAAGTCGTTTCAACGACTTGCGCTAGGTGGCGCGCTGGACTTAGGAATAGTATAAATTACTATTCCCACTCCAGTTAGAGCAACAGCAGGGAAGGTGTTGGATTTAAAATCCAACACATACCCTGGTGTTGCAGGCCACCTAGTGCAAGTCCTTAAACCGTCTTGTGATGTAATGCCACGCGTTGTTACCTACCTTGCTTGGTATTGACAGCGTTGTAAACCCTGTTTCCCATTAACATTGGATAAGGCACTTGAGAAATGCATTTCCACCAAACCCAGAGTGGTACATAGAAGGGACAAAACTATGAGAGACTTTCTATGCTCTAGTTACTTACCATCTACAGTCAATACTACTTGGCTACCTGATAAGCCTAAAGGCTTTTACAGATGTACTAAATGTAGTGTCTGGTCTCTGGCATACAACAAACAGACAGAGTTTAAATGTAATACTGCTGTGACACACCATATACAGCAATTTATTAATTGCAACACCAACTTTGTTATTTATTGTATCAGGTGCCAATGTGGACTGATCTACATTGGCAGCACAATACGACCCTTGAAAGAAAGAATCCAGGAACAAATGAGGGCAATTCGAAATATTAATACAGAATATCCATTAGCTGTACATTTTAACACTGCGCACCCTTCAATGACGTTGACTTGCATTAGATTCCATGGCATAATGCATGTGCAAGGCAACCCTAGGGGTGGTGATAGAACTTTAGCTCTTAGAAGAGCAGAAACGCAGTGGATTTTAAAATTACGAGCTGTGGAAAAGGGACTTAACATAGATCGGGAACTACATGTATTTTTAACAGAATGACAACCTGTTGGTTCAGTAAAGTTCTATTATTATGTAATGGACCTATTATGTGCAAAAATACTGTCTATGTTAATCTTAACTGCCACCTACAATGACTGACATGTGAGTGTCTTGATCCAACTAGGGTGATGATTCAGTATGGTGTTGTTGCAAAGTCACCCTGGGCACCCCGCAACTTTTTGCTGAATGGTACTGGTGGTAACTGACTCTGATTTACCCTGGGCTCTGCCTAAGCAGGCCCAAGGCCAGTGCTATGTTTAAGCCTGGGCAAAGCACTACGCTACGCTCGCGTAGTTTGCGAAGTTCGCGCTACTTCGCACTACGCGAAGTGCACGTAGCACAGTGCGAACACGCGTAGCGTAGTGTTGCGTAGTGCTGCGGTCATTTTTTGCTTGCTCGCGGTTCTCAACGTCAAGTTGGCGACCGCGAGCAAGCAAAATGACATCCCGGCGAGACTTTTTCCTTGTTCGCGATCAGCAACATCAAGTTGGCGATCGTGAGCATGGAAAATAAACCTCCAAGCGCGATTCCCAACGCGAGGAGGTCAGGTTTCTCATTGCGAGTGGTCGCGTATGCTCGCGACCGCTCGCAATGAGAAACTACCAGTTCGCATTAAGAAAGCTGCCGCTCGAGTAAAAATCTACTCGAGCAGCAGAAAACTACAGCTCGCACTGTGCAAGATTCCATTTTCAATGATTGCACAGTGCCGGTTGCTTGTCCGCATTGTGAAATCATTGAAAACGACATCTGGCACAGTGCGAACAAGGTACTACGCAGTTCGCGAAGTGCTACGCGTAGCTCGCGTAGTGCGAAGTGCACTTTGCGTAGCTTCGCGAAGTGCTACTTCGCGAACTACGCCCAGGGTTAGCTATGTCGAAAGACACACATTTAGAATGCAGTGAAAACACTTACATACACTAGGGTACACTAAGGGTTGGGGTACCCTTGTAGTTGGCATGACCTACCCTATCAGACCCTATTAAATATTAGGGCAGGGGGATTAAAACTACCTAGAAGTCCCTAGCCCACAATAGGGCATGGCAGTTTAGAGGCCAGCAGCTTTTTTCTGCCCCTGCATGTGTGCATTGCTGAAGCCTGAGGTTAGTTTATAAGTAGCCCTAGGTGGCAGGACTGCTTTTAAAAAGTAAATTGTGCTCAAACTCGACTTTGGGGTTTGGGGCACTCACAAATGGATAACCTACAATGTTTTGGCATATTAACAACCCCCAGGGTCACACCTAGGTGTCCCAGGGGTGGGGGGGTCAGGTATTTATAAAGTAGACCCTTATAAAATGAGTTTTATATCCCCTGGGTTAAGTGAAACTTCACATTTCACTCCCCACATTGTGATAAAGTGCTGCCCAGATTCAACTTTGATGCTAGGAGCACTGTAGAGGGAGGATCTGCAATATTTATCCAGATTCGTCTCCCCAGTTGTCCCATGGAGTGGGGGTCCTGTTGATATAAGCAAAGTACTTATAAAATATTTTTTTGTGAGTCCTGGTGCTGGAAAAATGGCCCAAGTCATTTTTACCATTGCAAATCCCCTGCTACATAGGTTAACATTGCAGGAAGTTATTAACTAATAACTCTTGAAAGGAGAAGGCTAAAAGTCCATTCAAAGACTTCCCAGAATGGTATTAATAAACTCAAGAATATGGTATGGTTGAATTTCTCCTAAAGTATACATACAAGAAGTTGCAAGATTTTCTTGTTTGTAAGTCCAGATTCAGCCTTCCAGTGGTCTGTCCTGATTGGTCACAGTTAAGTGGATTAGCCAGGGTGCTTTGAAGAGGTGATAAAGAGCCCCTGGGGTTAAGCAGCTCTTCTGGGAGGGCAGTGTACTGTTCCACAGGAATGCCAGGGCAGGGGGGGGAGTTGTAAACCATGGTCTCCAAAGAGAAGTGAAGAAACCAGTGTCATTTACAACTCTAAACTTTTCACCTCAGCCAGAGCTACGTTTATGGAAGGAATGCACATATGCAAGGGGTAGAGTTTATGAAAAGTAGCCATCCTAGGCATGTGTTTAGCCAGCTCTTACCTCCCTGCTGGAAAATCAGCCATTATGAATTTGGAGGATTTGGTGCACTCTGGGCCAAATAATGCCACACTCTACAGGATGTGGTCATATTCTTGGGGAGTTGCCCTGCTCCCATTGGTCAGCAGTGACCTCCTGCTTGACCCAGAGCACTTGGAAAAAGTATCTGAGAGGGGCAGAGTCTCTCAGATCTGCTGCTTGAAACTTAAGAAAGCAAGACGATGCCATGTTGAGAAGTTGGGGTCCAAATTCTAAGGCTTGCCCTCTGAAGACTGCACTAGCTGAAACTACAGCTCTGTGGATTACTTTGCTGTAAGAGAACTAAAGAGTGGACTCCCTGCAAGCTACTGGTTAACAGAGCTCACCTGGACCATCACCACCAAATATCCGCAACCTCGAGAAATACCAGTGGATTTGTAAGGGTTTTGTCCAAGTGGATTGTGGGAACTGAAGTCCTCAACTTTCAAGGACCATCTTGGAGCTTTCAGCCCCTTGGAGTGAGTTTGAGACATTTTTGGACCCTTTGGGGAACTTTAGGCAGAAGTTCCCGAAGTTTGGAGAACTTTGGTGCAACTTTGAATAAAAGCTCCATTAGGGGACTGACTCAACCTGGCCAGCCAAGCCGCCTGCCTTCAACCACGAGCCGTCCAAGCCATCCAGGTTCGTCCCGCTGAAGGCTCCGTAGGTCCCACTTCCAGAGTTTGACTAGGAGTAGAAGAAAT